>NC_067113.1:27277260-28711194 GCF_021347895.1 Acanthochromis polyacanthus
AACGGGCTCGGGCCACCTCCACCTCCATGGTGGCCCAGACGCCGGCCCCCTGTTATGACAGCTCCCAGCGCTTGTCTTGATTTAAGCAAGGCAGGACACACACATCCGCAGTTATAATTCAGTAATTTGTGTTTGTGCATTCGGTGACAATTGTGACAAATGACTGGCCTGGAGTGAAATGCCTACCTGCCCCCTCCCCTCGGTGTTTCCTGCCCGGCGTGCTTACACTGCTCAGGTGTATGCTCAGAGGGCTTGCGTGCTGAGCATGAATAGGCCAGCTGACAAGGGAAATGATTACACGTACATGTTTGTTTTACATGTGATTTTTATTGATGAATCATATCAACTCTGCAGGCCTGTATGATCATGTTTAGAAAGTGGGCGTCGTGCTAGCTCTGCTGTTTTCTTTTTTTTCCCCTCCTTCTTCTTGTGGTGCAGCGAATCCCCAAAGGCCCAGTGCATGTATTTTGTATCCTTGTCAGGCGGCGTGCTTTGCCTGTCCACACACACATACTTACGCATAGACAGTAATCACTGCATCCAGCCAGCCCCCTCATTTACATTTTCCGGGGCATTTTTCATCATAAGCGCATTCTGTCATCAATATTTGCGGGGGAAATTGGGGGGTTCGCGTCGGAGCGGGCTTCAGCAGAACACGGAACCTATTATGGAAGCCAGGCAGCAACAGGAGGAATTCTGGTAATGTTTTACCCGCAAAATGAGTTCCATTCCTTTGGAAGTCCTGCGCAGAGTTAGGGATGTAATACTCATATGGAGTAGTTTATGAGGATTAAGAGGTTTTATTTAGTCTATGGGGCCAGCGGGCCTCCTCTCTGCTACCCACCTCCATCACATCCCAGCCTCTTCCTGCTGTTGGATGGATGACCAGTGGCAGGTCAGAGCTCCAAGTCTGTGTTTTTGGTGGTGACAGTGTCTGACTTTGCCCAGTCCTGTGTGCCAGCCGCCCTGTTTTCCACCCGACTGAGAGTCAGCAGGCTGAGCTTTAACACCTGTGGCAGGTGGACTTCTGTGGTTTTGCTCTTGACTCCTGGCCTCTTTCCAACTCATTTTTGAAATTATAGCCCGCACTTTCATTTTAAAGCAAAGAAGCGCTGTGAGGCACTGAGCTGACTATGACAGGGAACCGTTTAAATGTGCTTTTTGGTGCTATTAAAGGGATTTGTAGACATTTTGCTGATATGTATTTGTATTTGCTCTCAGAGTGTGCGTGTGTGGCTTTCCTCCATCTTTTTCCCAGAAGGAAAAGTCTCAGGTTCACTCTCTAACTCGTCCTGGTAGAGGGTCAATTGCAACCAGTTGGCCGCCAGTCTGGTCCAAAGTAAACATTTGGAGAGAGGCGACTGTACAGGCAGGTACCTGGGGCTCTGTGTGTTGCTCAGTTTTGCTTTTCCCCTTCCTCCCTCCCTCGTTCTCTCTCTTCTCCCCTCAAATTCTGCAGCTCTATCCCTTATTCATGCACTTTGGTGGCCTTTTACCCCCTCAGGGATACGGATTGCCCAGAGTAGCTGGTTTTGGATGCATCAGACTGATTGCCTTGGGCTGTCAGATGGGACAAACTTTCAAAATGTTCGTTGGTTCAACTGGTCCTTCCTGACTGTTGGGGTCTGGCTAGTTTTAAAGCACTGGAAGAACACAGCCAGAGACAAGCCAGCCCAGGTCTACTTGATATGTATATACATGAATGCAAAACACAAAGCACATCTCCCTCATGGTGCAAACTATCAGAAGTATGGTTTTCATTTAGGGCTCTGTGTGCCAGCTAGACTCAGACTCAGGTCCATGCAGGGGCCACTTTTTGCTTCGTGTGGCAGCAGAGGGAAGGTCTGCTGCAGATTTGCTGTGAAGTGTCGGGAGGTGCTGCAGGTCGGAGGGCCGCTCTGCAGCCTGCAGCCCTTTTGAGCCTGATGGCAGGCGACTCCTTTAACTGGGGCTGGGGAGCAGACTGCACAGCTCAATTTGGCCACATTAATCAAACTCACATTTCCTCACATCAGCCCGTGTGCCTATCAGCACGGCTGGCTAGTTAGCATAATGAATTCAGGTGATTTTACACAGAGGGCCACAGTCTTCTCAAAGCAAATTCACAGTGTTGGAAGATGAATAAAACAACAATGTTTTTCCTGCCATATTAAGTTTGAAAACTGAATTTCCATTTAATCTTTTGGTTTGTTTTTTCAGTTTACCCTTTTCTAAACAAACTTCTTTAACCCTCTGAACCCCGAAACTGCACTTTTCAAGACATGTTTTCTTTTTGAAAATAACTGGAAAGTGTAAAAACAGAATGAAAGGACTGTCAACTTTCCAGCAGTTCTTTAAATTTCACAAACTGCACTGTATTCTACAAGTTCAATGTAATAACAAACCATTTGCACCAGTTTCTGTAAAAAAAAAAGAAAAAAATCTGCACTATTGGGTGCAAACTGATTTAGCTGCAACCAAAAGACACATCACAAAAATTTGTGGACTGTTCGGCTGAACTGCAGGCAGTGTTTACACAAAGCAGATGGGAGACAAGTATAGGAATTAATTAGAAATGTAAATATAAGCAGTAAAACATCTATAGTATGTAGCGTCACCATATTTTTTTCACACCTGTGAACACGCGGCACATATGCTGTTTATTCCAGCTTTTTTGATTATTGCAAAATAAATTACCAATCTTCATCATCTTTTTTAAGATTCATGTCATTATAACTGTATCAAACTGCAAAAAAGACATTTTTGAGTTTTCTCTCCTCCTTGCCATGGTTGTTGTGTTTCCATAGAGGTGCAAGACTTTATATTGCAGTGAAAAATGATCCCACACAGAGTGAATGTGACCGGCTCAGAAAGTTAGTCCGTTTACTCTTAAAGTCCCCAGAACAGGCCGAGCGGCATCAGATCTTTATGCAATAAATTTGGCAAATACACTGTTTGAAAGCACAAAACCTCATGATTAATATCAAGTAAGACATTTTAAGATACCAACACCACAGCCACAATAGCTCCTTTCTTTCTAGTGTTTACACAGTAGTTTCGTCCATATTCTGTCATCTACAGGGACACATACTTGTTTAATCTCTACGTGCTGCACACTGCTTTTACTGTATGAGTCCAACAAATGAAATGTGTCTTTGTAAGAAAGGGATAATTGTGAAAGGGTTAGGATTTAGCAATTAGCTTTGTAAAAACTGCCTTCATTTATATCAGCGGTAGAAAAATGAGCCTGCGTTAAAACTTTTGCTTTGCATGTAGCGTTCAGTCGCAGCTCCTGTGCGTCAGGTCTGCATAAAACATCAAAACTGATCATTTCACGGAGAGTTTAAGTCAAAATGGCCATTTGTGTACGTGGTGAGTTATTTCTTTTCAGGCAGACTTCCTCTTGGTACGGGTGAAGGGGGGGCAGAGGGTCAGCGAGGAGAAACGGGGGCTGGGGGAGTTGTAGAGGTGGTGGGTCGGCTGTCTGAGAGAGTGAAAGCATGCAGTCAGACAGTGGGAGAGACCTTTGCTTCGCCGTTCATACATACAGGTGCTTATAATTTGCAGCGCGTGATTAATCATTGTTGTGTTTGGGGGTGACATCTTGTTTAATGGATCTGTCCATCTCCCTTCTTTCACTGTTCTGGGGGAGGCCGGCTCTAGGTAGCATGCGTGGCATTATACATTCTAGTCCGACAATGTATGCATATGCTCACACTGCAAGAATTTAACATCAAAACTGACTTAATTGTGATTTCAGGCTTGTCTTTTTGCTGTAAGGCGGCCCCGCAGTGAAATCTGCACTGATGTTAAAGTCAAAAAACTGACCAGAGTGCGGAGTAGCCAAATGCAACATGTGTGGAAGCCCACCAGCTGCCACCACACAGAGGCAGTGGTGTTTTCCGTGTGTGTTTGCTTTGGGTGGAGGGCAAGCTGGCTGGTCAGCACGGCTGTAAATCAGAGTCTTCCTGATGGAACCCTGATGGACAGGAACCTAATCTGTCCCCGGTGTGTCATTACGCTCAACCTCCCAGATAGCTACAGATCCTGCTGCTCCTCTCATCTCTCACATGTGCAGACCCACACATACCTACGTCCACAGCGAAGCCAGCCAGGCAGGGCAGCCTCCTGGAAACCAGAGACAGTAACAGAGACACACATGTTGAACATAAACCGGTTGAGCCAGTGTCAAGAGTTCATCGCCGGCATCTGTCATAGCAAAGCCGGTGCCCAAAAAGCGTTTTGCCGCTCTCACACCGCAGCGCCTCGCTGTTGCTTCAAATGTACACAGGCCACGCAACTGCTGTCGCCAAACTGGCTTCAGCGATGGCTAAACATAAGCAAACTGACGGATCCTTTTAGGACATGTTAGGATCCGTCCCAAGACCCGGCTGGCTCCCGCACAAGAGCCCTCACACATTGTGGCGGAGTCCGAGCCAAAGGGTGTCATCTGTTAGTTTTATGAACCTTTACATATCCAAATCCAAAAGAAAAATAATGTGTTTCCATGTGACACAAGAATAAAATGATCCCTGAAATTTATAATCATGTTTCATCTTGTGTTTTTGAACTTTTAACTACTTCAAAACCTCAAAAAATACTCCATAAACTGGTGCGCTTTGATTTTTTTACGATTTATTCCATTTTAATAATCAATTTGTAAATGATGTATGAGACATTGTGGAACTCCTCAAACACCTCTTTTTGATTTTACTAGTGTGGTTGCTTTTCTTCAAAAAAAGCTCTTGTTCATAATTCTCTGCTGACAGTTTGGAGTTATTTCAGCTTGTCGGACAAATAGCAGGATAAAAGCGACCACCACATCCGTGCACGGTTCAGTTGGAGTTTGTCCAACGAGGAGATCTTGACCCCTCAATTGCAGGATGATGGAGCTATTCCTTCTTCTTGCGTGTTGCTGAATTTCATTAGCAATTTGGCAGCCACACATGTGAAATTAAGTCAGTGCAGCTTTGAATTAGAGCGTACAAGCTCTTTTTTTTAATGTTTCTGACAGAGGTTTCCATGCATGTGCAGTACCAGTACTCCTTTAGTTTACATAAAAAGGTTCTCCGGGTATTTTCTTCTGCTGCAAATTTCTCACAAAGCTTGAAACTAAAGAACAGAGGCTATAATCTGATGCCATTATGAGACAAAAAAAAAGGTGGATCTGCTCCATTGACAATGAATCTGAGGCTTATGTGCTCAAAGAATGTTTGCTTGACCTTTCAAAGCATCACCTCGGACGCGGAGTGGATTCAGAAAGATGGTCTGTCATTCAGTGCCAATGGAGCAGCTCGACAACATCCAGAAGAGCCTGGACTCTCATTTCCAGCTCCTGACATGTGATTGTGTTTAAAATTTTCACTTAACTGTCTCAGATTGCAGGAAAAGTGGCATGTTTGCTCTGGTTTATTCTGGGTTTCCTTATTTTGACCTGCACTTTTTGTTCAAACAGTGCATGAGGGAACCGGTTTGTCTATCTCTGCATCTCTGCTTTGTTTGTATATGACTCTGAAAGCACTGATAGGCCGAGGGTAAGGCCTGTATTGTGATTAAGCCCCAAGTACGGTTTGCCCGGTGCTGGGTGAGCGACGTGGCACAGGGCCATCTGCCAAAACAAAAGCCGTCAGAGATGCCCTGTCACACGGTGATCCAATAAGCCTCCCTGTGACAATTAATTACCCCCAATTCAAATAATGTTGATAAATCATGGACGTAACACAAAGCTGTGCTGCTGATTGCTTAATTATTGGGTCCAGCCACCGCCGTATGTAACATAATCACGGTCTCTCATCAGGCTCAAACCGCCGGCGTGCATCTGGAGCGGCGTTATGCAATGTTTGGAAAGAGACTCGGCGAGTTTTCCTGACAATATGTGTGAAGCTGCAGGACTGTTTAGGGCCTTTGCCTCATCTGAAAGTTTTAAAGAGGACAAGAGAGCCCTGTTCGTTTAAACAAGACCAACCTCCTCCCACTTCTTTCTTTTTTTCAAGTGCTGGAACATATTTTGACTGTGTTTAAGCAGTGATGGCTGAGTGCATTTACACTTTGGTAATGGCTTCCTGCCTTTAACTCTCCCGGCTTAGGACAAGAGGGAACCGAGCGGGTACTTCCCTTTTTTGCTACTGCTGCCTCGCGTCCAGCTCCTCCTACTACGGCAGCCTCGCAGCTCCTCTCCTTTTCCCAAACCCGGCACAGAAAGAACAGACCACCCCAAGCACTTACTCACTCTCTCCTCTACTGTGTCGCTCCTGGTTTGCGCTCAGAGAGATCGTATCACTCTCCAGGAATGTCCGCCGGTTTTTCAGTCCCTGCATCATTTGCATTTATCTACCTTGCAGCCTTTTTTTCCTCTGCTACCCGTAAAAAGATTGTATGTTTGGAGAATGTCCCCACCGTGATGGGTCCCAAAATGTCAGCCAGCTGAGGTTTTCTTCCAGGTGGCACCAAGCCTGAGCCCACAGATGATCTCTGGCCCCGACTGTATTTTTGAGCTTGAGCTGTAAAATAACTTGCATATGGCAGCTTTTGTAGCTTTAAACATCTCCCAGGAGCTTTGCTATTATGACATGCAGGTGCTGGACAGCCCTGTTAACAGTAAAAGTGATGGTCTTTTCTGTTTTTTTAAAGACGAGTCACTTTCTTTCTGCCCGAGTGTCCATCCAGCCTGGCGTAGTAACTGAGGGGGGACTCGAGCCTATCCATATAGACACAGGGTGTTAACAACTAATTAAAGAATTTACTGCCTCACTAAAACTCCATTATTGCTGTTCCCTCCCAATTATTGGCTCTATTATCAGCTTTTATGGACTCAGGTGAGCTTCCGGAGAAAGTTGTGCTTGTTTTGGCCGAGCGGTCACTTCTGTCCTCCTGTGAAAATAACATGAATCAGTTTTCTTTTAAAGGGAAGTAGCTCCTGAAGAGACGCACTCTTCTGATTTATAATTTGCATATCTACTTTTCTTGTTGCATTAAATGAAATATGCTTCTGCAGCTGCTTTCCTTCCCCTCTCAGGCAGAAAGCCATCTTTTGTGTGGCTCCCACATGTGCTTTGCGTCTCATTCCGTCTCACCTCTTTGTGTATTAATCAATCTCCGTCTCCCCTCCATCCACTAGGTGACAGTAATGACACAGCTCTCCCCTCTGGGGGTTGGAGATGGGATGATGTGTAGTTTTTGTTTACACAAGGTGCGTTTTTGCTGAAGACTAGAGGAGGGTGCAGCCCCGGTGGGTGTGTTTGCAGCGGCTGTGATGTTCCAGCGATGCGGTGACGTGGTGGTGAAGTTAATGAGGGTGGTGTCTATAGTGGGGAGTCCACTTACTACCCGTTTACCATCCTGCTTCACGTCACTCAGCAGCCTAGAAAGGCTCACCATAATGGCCCGTTTGTTGTGCCCTGCACAGTTTCAGAAGCGTACCGGAGAACTTGTTTTTTAGCTGTGAAGCAGAGGCCAGAACTGATTTTATTTTCAACCATCGGGGTGTCATGGTGGGTTTGTTTTCCAGCACTACTGCGTCTAAACCAAGCTCAAAAAATCTGTAGTTTCATTGATTGATTTATTGTCAAGTGAGCCAAATAACTCAGCTTCATGTTTTAATGTGTCACCTTTAGCTGATTTTAAATGGAAATTTATTGGCTTTTCAATTTGATCTGGTTGCTTTTTCATTAAATTTAGTTGAGGCTAATGGACAACAATTAATTACAACCATTTATAGAGAACAATTTTGTATTACAGCAACAAAGATCACTTAACAGAAAACAAATCTGTGTTATCTATAGAATTATTTGGGTGTGAAACAGTGTGTGTATGTATGCATGTGTTGTGTTTTTAGGTCTGCACAGCCGGTCTTCTTGTACTGTTTGATACAAAGACAAGAAATCTTTCTGATCGTGATTCTGAGGTTCCTGGGATACATTTAGTTTATGTAATTTTTCTTTCAAATAATGACAAATATCTGTAAAATAAGAATATTTTCACTGATTTAAATACAGTAAAATAGTGTAACTATACTGCCAAATGTTATTAAAGAAGAAATTACCATTTGTACCAGTTTATATGTAATTGTACAAATTTTAGATGTGGACATTTAGTTACAGTTTTGGGCTGCTCTTTTGTGGTTAAAGTGTAAATTAATACTTATCTTCTGTGATTTTACTATTTATGATCTGTTATTTAACAAGACCGTAAAAGAGCAATAAGTTAATTAACAAATTACAGGTAATTCGGTTTTTGCAGTGAAAATTTATTGACTTACAACAAGAGTGTCCAAATAATGCTACGCTATGACCACCACTTTTAAAGTGTGGGAACGTCTGTTACATTAAAGCTCTCACCAGACCAGTTCACGAAATTCTGATTAAGCCTATTAGCATCAGGTAAATATCTGTGTTTCGCAGTTTACCAACGCTTTAAATCTGGTTTCTGTGGCGACATGCCCGCACTGGCAGCGATGCATCAACCAGCAACGATGTCAGAGCTGAAGATGGGGGAAAACCTAAAAGGCGTTACAGATAAGCAACAGATAAGGAACGACAGTTGAAATATTACAGTGTGAAAATGAGGTGAATCACTTGTAGAGGCGTTTGTGTAATTACTCTCACTGCCAGAAGGGGGGGAGACAAGTTCTGAACTGCAGGTTGAATTAAATCTGCTTTTCTGGTTTCATTTTGGCGTTATATGATGATATGATGCTGGGCTGTGGAGAAGATGCGAGTCAGAGCGGCAAATCGAGAGTTGTGGTCACTTCAAACACTTTATAATGTGGCTGTAAACAAAACACAGTTTTTAAGCCGATTGCGAAGTCATTTCCCTCAGCATAATCTATCATTCCCACTTGCTGTCAGTAGAGCATCACATCTTTTTTCCACAGAGCTGCAGATAAAACACAACCAACAGATAAGTTTTCTGGTTTTGATGAGAGTTATTGTGAAAAACACAAAATTAGAGTCGGGTGTGTGGAGCTTTTTAAGTTGTTTGTGTTATTTTAAATCTAACTACAAAAGTCAGGAATGGAAATTAATGAGCCACAGTTGTTTTTTGTAAAAACAGAAGTTTGTGTGGTGTGTTTGCCAGAATTTTTTAAAATAGTTTTTAACTGTGCTGTATTATACTTTGTCATTTTACAGATTTCCCAATTTTTGTCGTATTAGACTTCATAACTTGTAAAATCATCGGGGAATAAAAAACTAAAAATAGCTGGGCAAAATTGTCCAAAATAAAAAGTCAGTATTTTTGCAAATGGTGATTTATTCTTTTATGACAATTGACCATAAAATTTGACATTTTTTAGTTTATTTAAATCAGCAGTATATGGTTATCTTACAGATATTATATTATAATTTTGCCATTATTTCCCTTTTCAACGTGTAAACATAAAATTACATTGTTTCACTGTATTTAAATCAGCTAAAAATTGCCATTTTACAATACAACAATACAGTATTACACCCTTTAATTTTTTTCTGGCACCTTTGCTGCCATTGTTACTCACCTGAAACCTCCTGAAGACCTTACAGTTGCATGTTGGGCTCATATTTGTAGAGCCATACTTCATACCGTCTAACCTTTGTTGGAGGATTATGCAGTTTATTTAGATGGTGACAGGTGTCCTGCAGGAGTTGGAGTCAATTTGTTTAAAAAGCGAACCTCATAAAAGAAATCAGAGCGAGAGGACACGGAGCACTTCCTCGCAAACATCAGTTACACCAGGTTTTGCATCCATTTTGTAGCCTTTTCTTCTCCTCCTGTACCCGCTTCCGTCCCCCTGGTGCAGCTATTTGCATCAGGTAGTCATGGATGGAGCAAAAAAATGTCACCACAGGTGTCAAGAAGACGGTGACAGTAATGGAGGGTGGAGGCCCCTGACAGCGCTGACATGTGACAACTGAAATCTATCATTAGTCCATCAGCCCGGCAGCTCAGCCTGACCCAGTCAACTGAACACACACACACACACACACACACACACACACACACACACACACACACACACACACACACACACACACACACACACACACACACACACACCTTGACTTCCATCAGTAGCACAGAGTTCATCTGCAGTTTGACAGACATACCCCAGCTTTCTCTGCTCATAGCCACTGGGGAAAATGTGCAACAGCTTCCAGCATAAATCTAACCTGGAGACAGCACACTCATCGAAAAATCAATATATCACTTACAAACGCGATATAAAAGTCAGCATACTGTATGATGGATGTGGCCTTTGTTTGTTTGTTTTAACCCTTTGGTGGGAAATCTAGAAATGCA
The DNA here is from genome assembly GCF_021347895.1 of Acanthochromis polyacanthus. Classification (NCBI taxonomy): domain Eukaryota; kingdom Metazoa; phylum Chordata; class Actinopteri; family Pomacentridae; genus Acanthochromis; species Acanthochromis polyacanthus. The sequence goes on from NC_067113.1 coordinate 27,287,515, forward strand.
GGAGCTGTTTTACTTATTTTAAGGGGCGTTGCCAAAGTGTTGTGCAGAAGTATCAGGTGAAGTAAATGAGCCTCTTTCTTTCACCTCATTGATTGCAAGTCACGCATTGGTGACTGCTGTAAACAGGACACACTGAGGCTCTGCAGGATATTTGTTCCTCATTATCAGGAACTTCTTCAGTTAAGCCTGAAGGAGGATTAACGTCTCGATTGTGGTCACAGTGTGAAACCACGAAGTTCCTTCAGTAGAAAATGATCTCAGTGAAAATCTTCCTCATGTCGTGGGGAAAGTATAGTACATTTCTACAGGTACATTCCCATTTTCCACCAAAATTTAGATGCAGCTGTTGTACATTTTTGCTCTACTACACTGTAAAAGAAGTCTGTAAAAATGTGGAAGTAAATGTGCCAGAAAAATACTTTAAAAGCTGGTAGAAACCTGTAATGGTCAAAAACTGTAATGGTGGTAAAAAAGAAATAATAGCATAATGATCTTTTTAGCCGATATTTTAAACTGAGTTAATTACAGTAACAGTGTAAATTTAGGACACCCACTGCAAAACAAGAAATTATTATTTGTAAAATACAGGTTTTTGATGTCGACATTACGTACAGTTTTGTCTCTTTTTAAAGTCAGCATGTAAATAAATATTTATTAAATAAATTAAATGAATACTCTGTAATTTTACTGGATACTGTTTGTGATTTAACAATGCTGGGGTAATCTTTAAAATGATCAACCCCTAATATACTTAATTTTGTTTAAAATTAAAGGACGTTTTGAAAGTGTGACAGACAATGTTCCAGAAAAAAATATTTTAAAAACCAATGGAATACTGTAATATTAAAAAAAAAAAAAAGCTGTAGAAATGGTGAAAATAACTGCCAACAATAACTACTGACATTTTTTAGCTGATTTTAAATACAGTAATGGAGTGTAAGTTTACAATCTGTAAAACAGTGAACTGTCATTTACAACAATACAGATTTTTCATGTGGAATTTATGTACAGTTTTGCCCAGTTTTTTAAAGTCAACCTGCAAAAATTAATACCTCTTCTGTGATTTTACTAGACATTATATGTAATTTAGCAAAACATGTCAAATCTGTAACTTATCAGTCCTTCATATGTCTAAATGTACATTCAAATATTGACAAATGTCTGTAAAACAACTTTTTTTTTGCTGATTTAAAAGCAGTAAATATAATAATTTTACTGTCAAAAGGTAACGTAAAAGAATTAATTACAATTTTAAAAGGTACAACGATTTTTGATGTGGACATTATTTACAGTTTTGGTTTTTTTTATAGTTGACATAAATTAATAATGTTCTGTGATTTCACTAGATAATACTTGTAATTTAACAAAACAGGGAAAATCAAGTGAATAACTCAACACATAGTAAAATAAATGTAAAAATGGTAGAATTGTCTCATTTAACTGCGGTTTTAGCATGTTAAACATTAAGATACCGCTTCAGTTTTAGCTTTAATCATTTCACTCCACTCTTTCTGAGCGTGAACATCCACAGTGGGCTCTTGGAGGTGATAATTTAGTAGAATAGACCCACAGAAAGCCTGAAGCACCTCTTGTCAGGGGCCCTGAGTTAAAGAAAAAAAAAAGAAAATCCCCCCGCTGACACTGGAGATGGTCCTGCTTGTTTTTCTAAGCACCCTTTGAGCTTTTTCAAGTGCAGAATTAGTTTGGGGAGTCAACCTGGACGCCGCTGCACTCCCAGAACAGGAAGCCTGATTGGTGATATCCGTGATTAATAGCCCTCAACGCTTCTCTCTCCTCTTCCTCCAGATGTCCGAACCCATTCTAACGTCTGTTTTAGTTGTTTTAATGTATGTAAATTCCAGCGAAATTAGTTCCTGTACACTTGTAGCTTGTGTTTTTTCTTCTGTTCCTCCTCAGACTTTCCAAAAACAGATTCCTCTACCTCCAACAGGAGAGTCCAGCATTATTTTCTCTGTCTTTATAATAAGCTCTATATGTAACCTCCCTCTTCCCCTGCGGTGCTTCTCCTGACAGATTGCTTGTGCCATCCTTGCATGAAGATGGTTTATTCTCCGTTTCAGTTTTAATGTGATCAGTTTGGAAATGTCACACCAGCTGTTTTCTCTAAAAACAAGTTTGGCTCCAAGGCTGTATTTCAGCCCTGCAGTGCGCCTCAGTTGGTAGTAACTATGGTTTATTGGCCTGACCAAAGCAGCCAGGCCCCATGTTATTTGGGTACTTTTATGTTACGTTTATTTCATTCGCTTCCTCTGATTTGCCGTGTTTATGAGGACCACGATTGTTTTCTTACAAATACGGTGCAAATTTATCGTCACCTGTCGCAGTCGGTTTATATTGGCATAAAATAACGCAATAAATGTCCCGGAAAAATGTAGTCAGGTAGGCTTTAATTGCATGTTATGAAAAGCAAAACGCCTAAAATCAACACTGCTTAGTGTGACGGTTGAGCGCTTGCAGGTAGGCCGCAAACAAGAGAGACACAAGTAAACCATTTCTGATTCTTCTGTCTCCTTGTGTTTGTTTAAATGGTAATTCCCCCAAGTTTCTAATCTCCACCTGTGCATCTTTTGATTTATCGCCCCATTGATCGCTATGACATTCTTCATTCTTTTTCACCCCTGAGCTTTAAAAGAGCCTGAAATTAATCAGCTTCTCTAACTCAGCCGGCGCCCCAGCCCTGCTGCTGATGGATATCGCGTTGGCTTTGTTGCTGCAGCTGACGAATTGCAGGGGAACAACACCTCGCAGGGTTTGTTTGGTATTCCAGATCCGATGTGTTTTGAAAAGTATTAATGGAGGACATGCAGGCATGAGATATTACCTGCAGGTTCAGTCAGGAGGTGCTGTCAAAACCAGAATGGGCCTGTGAGGTGAAGCTCTGTCATCATGACACTCTTGTGTCTCATCTCACGCCTTGAAACCGCAGGACGAGCTGCGATTTTCTGCTTTGGCTCCCAGTGAACCAAGGAAAGTATCGTGTTTGTAAAACGATTAGGAATGTAGGTTTTATTTCTGAAACACATTAAGCATTCTTTATGTTTTAATGTTGGTGATTTTGTTAACCAAAGACAAACTGTCTGGTACATATAATTTCTATGTTTAGAATTTAGTTGAAATGAAAAACCTCCATTCTCATTCAGTCTACTGATAAAGAAACTGCCATTAACATAATTAAGGAAGTAGCGTGTTAGCCATCATTTGAGGCTGTTGCATTCGAGGGTCAAATAATGAAGAGTAATTTTACAGCCACAGGGAATTCTTTTCCATAAAAATAGAATTTTATTTTTTTTAAGGTGGACCTTGTGTAGTTTCTGTTGTTGTTGTTTTGTAAGACAACATGTAAATGAATGTTTTATTTCCTGTGTTTTCACAAGATATTGTCTGTAATGTAGCAAAACTGGGAAAATCTGTAACATCAAAAAATCTAAACCCTTAACAGACATATTATTTCCATTAAATAGCAGAAATATCTGTAAAATAATATTTTTTTGGTGATTTGAATACAGTAAAAAATAGTGTAATTTTATAGTCAAATGTATCTGCAAAAATACATATTTTTATATAAACTTTTTATTTATTTATTTTTACAGTTTTGGCCTTATTTTCTGTCATTTTCTTTAATTTAACAAAACAGGAAACATTTGTAAATTATTTTTAAAATTACAGTTAAAACTGTAATTCATTTTTTACAGTGTACGTTTATATAGCAGATCATAAAACGCTGAATATGTCATGTTTTAAATGAAACACCTTCATTTGTTAACAGGTACCATGCACATTAATACTTTTGTCATAGATTTTATGAGATGTTATTTGTAATTTAACAAAACTGGGAATGTATGTGAAAGAAAAGTTAAAACATGATTTTTTCTATTTCTTTATCTACATTATTTTTCTTTCCAATAGTGGAAAATATCTGTAAAATAATATTTTTGCTGATTTAAATACAATAAAAATGGTGTAGTTTTTTGGTCAGATATTGTAAAAGAATAAAAATCCGCTGCGATCATAGTCGTTAATTGTGATTTAACAAAACAGGGAAACTCTAAAAACAACAATAATATACAATTATATAATAATAATAATAATTTAAATACATTTGCAGAACAGATCCGGTTGAATGGATATCTAATGGTAGAAATGAAAAATTCTCATTTTCATTCAATCTACTAGTAAACAAATAGTTATTAGCATAATTCAGGAAGTAGCGTGTTAGCCAGCATCGTAGCCTGCTGCATTTATGGGTCGAGTAAGCATGTGAAATGACCTGCCAGAGTGTCTCTCATGTATTCGTCCATTTAACCGGGTGAGTCCTGCTTCCTGTGGCGGTGACCTCCTCCCCGTGGCTGCTGGGAATTGCAGTCATTCAGTGTGTGTTTCTGCATGATGGATGACACCTGCACCCGTTGAGCAATCGCTCCCTGGTGCTGCTATTGTTTTGCTTTCTCACTTTTGCGTGGGAGCAAAAAACTGCAATGCATTCCACAGCCAAAACCAACTCCGATAATCATCTCATCTAGCGTGATGTATGATCGTCTGTCTTCAGACGACAAGTCATCGGACGACCTGGAATGCCGTGCCAATAGTAATACCAGCGCTACCAGTGGGGCTACTTGCTCAGTAAACCTGAATCGAGGGATGATGCAGCACTTTCTAACACCTGACTTCATTGTTTCTGCCATATGGCCTTCTTATGTGAGCCTCAAAACAAAAGCCGGGAACAAAAGCCCAATTTTGCAGCTGCTAAAGCCCCCTGCACATGACGTCAGCTCTGTGCAATAAGAAAACCATTCTTTGGATCCAAATTGCATGTTGTCACGGTGTAAAATCAGCCTAATATCTCACCGTATCCCTGCAGCTCTTTTCGTTTCCACGGCACAATTAGCCTTTACATTGTGTCTTGGCACATTTTTATGCAACTATATTTAAAAAGTGTGTCTGCATGGCGGCACTCCAGACATGCCTTCGCTATTAGCACTCGTGCCTGTTTGCGTGTGCGTCTGCAGAGGCGCCGGTTGACAAGCCCTGTCAGTACCATTGTGACGCAGAAACAAAAGAACCTTCAAATAATGGAATCTCCCTATATGTTGGTCAGCGGTGCGTAGCAAAGCCCCAAAAAAAGCGTGCAGATGTCAGGTCGATGTAATATTACGCCAGCCGGGGGGGGGAGTGGGAGGACGCTGGAGGAAAACTCAAGGAATAGAGAAGTAAAGGGTTTAACTAAACAGCTCAGTAGCATCATTCCCTCAGCATGCAGCTACAGCAGAGGTTATGGAAGGGTGTGAAGTGCCCTCGAGAGTGTGTGGGTTCGCTACTCTATGATTAAACAGTAGTACGTGCTGACAGCTGGTGTAGAGGAGGAGGATGCACTGAGGCGCAGCAGAGAAAGAAGCTGCTTCTCAGGAAAAAAAACTGTCACGATCGTATAATTTTTAGTTTTCATTCCTCTCAGCTGCCTTTTTCTGTTCATTTTTTGCCTAATCAGCGGTTTTAACACCCTCTACCGCCACGTCTTTGCTACAAATCTGCTAAATTGCCTCCTTCTTTTGCATTTTACGTAACATCGAAATGCTTTGCAACTAAATCCACGATGTCACTGTCAATAGATGCTCGTCAAAATGCAATCTAAAGCTAAACGCCTCGAGATAAACATCTGGCGCACAGCGAAATAGTGATTGAAATATGACATCTGTCAGCTCCATCCAGCTGTTTTGCACGCAGGTTAATGGAAACTGTTCTCACGATTGTGTGAAAAATGATCGAGGTCAGGTCAAACAATTGCAATCGGGTGATTCCGTAATGATCGTGACAAGCCTAGTCAGGGTAATCACATGCTTGGTGCCTTACATGTGGATAGTTTGATGACATGTCACCACCAGATCTGAGCAAATAAAACACTATAAATAACACCTTACGTGAGACCAAACCGTTGCACACTTGTTGCAGGATTGGAGCAGGAGACAAGAATTTCTGAAATGTCAGTGACCTAGCGCATTTCTAAAAATAGCCTTAACAATTTTAAATTGATTTCCGGAACAGGTTGCATCTTTTCACACGGCAAAAGGAAGAGAGGTCCGAGGCACAATTATGCCAATTATGCCGTCCATGAGTTATTAAAGGACTTTTAAGTACTCGGAGTGCCTCGGACCGCTCTTCTTTTTGCTGTTTGAATGGATTTTTTCCACTAGATCCTGAAGAGCACCCGTTATACCTCTTTTATCCACTGATGCACTCACCTTTTGCCTGTTTTTAGGTTGCATCTTTTGTTGATATGTCACTGGCGTCTTCTGCAGCGTTTTTGTTCATGGCATATGAGGAACAAAATGGCGTTGTTCTGTTTTGACTTTTCTCAGCAGTAAAAGCTTTTGACTTGGAGTTGAGAGAAAGTCTTCTTCTAAACTGACTGAAAATTTCAAGCAATGTCACCAAATTGTCTTTAAATACCTCATATTTTATGATGAAAACATCTTCTAATATCACCAAGGCTCTCATATGTTAGTATAAAATTTGCACCAAATGCTTATTCATATTTTTTTTATTTCTTTGCATTCTGAAGCTTATTTTCCAGACAGCAGTAAACTGCAGACTAAGGTGTTATTCAGAGGTCAGATCAGGATTATGGCCGTAAACTTTCTCCTGTTTTCGGGCCACACAGCCTGTCGTCTCGTCTGCCATCAGCTGTTCTTAAGGTGTCTTGTCTGCAGCGGTTGTTAAACAAACACAACTGGGTTTTGCATTTGTACCTGTCATCACTTAATCCTTCCACAGCTGTCATCCTGGAGCTACAAACGCAGCATGCATTGCTAACTGACACTAGCCTGATATTCGAAGGCGCTGCTGCATGGAGTGCACTTGGATTCGAATATTGACAGCCCGATAAGTGAACAAACACACCTAAACACACTCAACTAATCGCCGTATCTGTTTTGTACGCTGATCTGCCAATTAGTCAAGAGTGTTACCTAATGTTACCTTTTAGAGTGAACTTGTGTCCTTCAGAGTTCCTGTAATCTGAGGTCTGTGATGATCTAGAGTGAGTCATCGTAGTGAAGCATCCAAACGTGAACAGACAGTTGAAGGTGAACTCTGGATCAGTTTAATGTGAAAGCACTTCCAAGTATTTCTCTTGTTTTGGTTAGAAATATTGTCTTATATCACATATTATATAGTTTGTTAATGATGGAAATGCAAATGTAGCTTCTAAGACAAGCATAGAATAGAATAGCCTTTATTGTCATTGTATCGGGTACAATGAGATTAGGACACCAGTTCCCATATGGTTTCAAAGCAAAAAAACAGCAATAAACAGTAACAATTTCAAAAGAACAATAAATATATACACACAAGGGCATAAATGCAATAGCAGCATGAGTCTTTCAGGTGCTGAAGGAATGTGAGTGTCAAATGTTATTCGTTGGTCGATGTCTTCAGTATTTGTATGGATGGAGGGGGTGAACAGGTTCGATTGGCTCTGTGATTGTTGACTACCGTAATAGCTTTTGGGAAGGAGCTATTTCTGAGTCTGCTTGTTCTGGTTTTGTGTGACCTGTACCGTCGACTGGATGGCAGCAGGTCAAACAGATGGTTACTGGGGTGGAATGAGTTGTTGATGATGTTGCCATCTCTGCTGAGGTAGCGAGAGTTGGCGATGTCCTCCAGGCTGGGCAGAGAGCAGCCAGTGATCTTCTGGGCCGTGCAGATGACCCTCTGCAGCACTCTCCTGTTTTCTGCTGAGCACCCCGCGTACCACGCCGTGATGCAGTAGCCCAGGATGCTCTCTATGGTGGCTCTGTAGAAGGTAACCAGCAGCTTCTTCTCAAAGGAACTATTTTAACAAGTAGGTGTGCAGAAGAGGAGAAGGGTATCCAAAAGTTTCCAGCAGACTTCTGCACACAGTCTAACTTGCAGAATTACATTTATTAGCCACATTTTGTTGATAAACCTTCATTAGGCAACTCTTCATCTTTTGCCAAATGAGGTCTACCACTAAAATGTTGCTAATAAATGTATTTTTGCAGGTTACACAGTGTCCAGGAGTCTGTCGGAAACATAGATTTTCTGCTATAACAATCTAAAGTTGTTTAGTTTCAATACAAATCTGAACACTAACATATGGATTCTCCGTTCTGTTGCTTCCTGTGTTTCTAGTATCATATTATCTGGAATATTTACAAGATAAATGTAACGATACATCGATTTGCATACTTTTGCTACAGTGGAAGTACGGCTGAGCAATATAGCTGAAAAATGTGTCACGCTAAAATGTGTAATGTCAGTCGATATCCACAGTTCTTGATCATTTTTAAGACTTATTTTTTAATGAAATTTTCAGAATCAGTGTTAATGTATATATTTATTACTAGTACACTTCAGAAGGCTTAAATGGAAGCTAACAAGCAGGACAACAGAGGGTGTGGTCAGTTACTGATGTCTGTGCTTGTGTTGTGTTTAGATTTGGATGACAGACGAAGGAGTTAATATTCCTGAATAGAAGTATAGAATAAATCAACACCACACCAAACTGAAATAGCTTTCTGGGCAAATTATCAGCCTGTAAATTCAGCTGTAAAGTGATTCTAAAATGTTCATTTACTAGATTTAAGGAAACATTTATGCTGTCTAAGAGCAGATGAGAAGTGAGTTTAGGACTTGAATTAGTCCCTACAAACATTTTTTTTTCTTTCAGATTGGTATTTCCCATCAAATTAGCCTCCATTAAAGAAAGCTGCATGGAATAAAGTGAAGTATGAGGGCTTTGTTTCTGTGCTGTGTGACTCCTGCTTCACTTTAACTTGCATCACACACAATTTTCCAGAGAACCTCGGGTGATTAAGAGATTTTTTTCTATCTTCTCATCGTTTGTCTTCCTAGTAAGTGTCCAAACTTGGCATTTGGAGAAGTTTTTTTCCCCCAAACTCTTCTCTTCCCTCGATCACCTTGAACATGTTCGTTCACTTCCCAGCGTCTTCGTGTTTGCTCAGGCTGACTGAGCAGGCGGGCAGGTTTGGCTTCATCATGTAATCTGATTACCTGCTGAAAGATTTGACGCGCCTCATCTTCACCGCGGGGCTATTAATAGCAACGCCAGAAAACGATCTGTCCAGCACAGTTTTGTGCTGGACAGATCTTAACGCGGCGTCATTAAACCAAAGGCAGGCCTACTGAGCCGTGACAGACGGAATTTTTGCTGGACTCTCAGTTCAATAGTTCTCGGTTCTCCCATTCGTACATTAAGATGCAACTGTCAACGAAGACATTTTTCTCTGTGGTAGTTCACATGATAATTACTTCCCTGGAAAAACCCCAGAAGATACACTCTTTTATAGACAATATGTTTAATTGAGCAAATTAGAAAGAACCCATATTGCACAGCAGCTGTGTACACACACAGTGGAATCTGCAAGGGAAGCCCTCAGAGCAACAGAAAAGGGACGGATCACGAGTTTAAAAAAAAAAAAGCCTGATTGAGTCAGAAGGTCCCTGTGCCAAAGCAGTGGCTTTTCAACACAGATGCACATAGTTAGCGTGTGTGTGAAACCTCAGAGTCTCTCCATGATCAGCCGGCTGCATTGATTCTCCAGCTGCTGCCGCGTTCCTGATGTACTGGGTTTACGTGGATGATATGGTCGGTGGCTTCAGCTGTTCGGAATGTCGGGAATTAAAGTCACTCACGGGGATTGGAAGAGAAGTCTTGTTGGATCACTGGAGTTCTGGCAAAAATGGCACAAAACACCAAGAATTAGTGAAGCATTTGAATAAGTGGTGGTGAGGTTCTGGTGCTGCTGGTGCAAAAATGATTTTACTTTAAAATGAAAGGAGCAAACATCCAGTGAGCAAACATCCTTTGACTTTTGCCCCTGTTAGTCATTAGGCAACCTTCTTATCAGATCTCTCAAAGGTTAGATGTCACACTTGATGCAAAGCGTCAGATTTATGTTGCTATCTGATCTTCACAGGCTTTAACAGATATGTACAAGTTCACATTGAGTCCATACGGAAGATCTGAAAGTAGGAGGGCAACATGTCCATATTATCCACTGAATTGGCAGATATTTATTGATTGTTCCACAGTTTATTGTCTAAAAACTATTTAGATACTGTTTGTATGATACAACCAGTGTTCCAAAAGCCAAATGTGTTCAGTTTACCAGATATAAACCAGAAAATGCCTGCGAAAGGCAACTGTTTCCCATTTTTGCTCATAACAATGAATCTATTATGAATTAGTCATTGTTAAAAAAAAAAAGTGCATGTTGCTACTGAGTCTTTCTTAAAGTGCCTTAATGCAGCAGTCAACCATCTCCAACCATAACAGAAACCATAACCTCACCTTGTAGTTGCATTTTTTAAGGATTTACAGTAGATCTACAGCTAATGGTATGGTTAAACCTGAAGTGCAGAACTTTTGTCTCTTTTCTAGCGGTGAGAAAATCCGAATGTCGAGTTTCTTGTTTATCTGGAATAAGGGTCAAGCAGTTATCAGATCAGATATTCAGTATTTTACAGATTGTTCTTTTTAATCAATTCCAGATAAATTGAAAGAAATCAAAGATGCACTGCTCTGTCTCTGATGTAGCCTCTTTTCTCTGTCGGTAGCCACCAACAGTAGCATCTGATTGGTTATACATGACAAGTAATGGCCTATTAACTTTGATAGTATGTGTCCACAGGGACGTTTTTACACGTGAAGCATCGCACTGCTTTCCAGCATTGCACGCTTGATGGCGTACAGCTCAAATATATACAGTTGAAAGCTGCTCATCAACAGAATTCCACACAGGATTCACACCGCTGCACTTCATTTGCAGGATTTCAAACTGGACCAACATGGCAGCTCGCTCGGAAACTCTCTTTAATTAGGAAAACAGTTCAGCAAAATGTGTTTCTGAAACCATTTGAGGCAAGAAATAAGCCATGCAGTTGCTGAATCTGTCCTTATGTTAGATTCGGTTAGTTTAGAAGTTTTTCCTCAAGTTGTGTCAGGCGTCGGATCACGTTGGACGCTCTTCGTTTGCACAAAGTAGCCAAGACCTCAACTTTATGCAAACGAGGAGCAGACAGCACGATGCCCCGTCTCTCCAAACACAACGTGACGCTACCAGAATATAGAGCAGTGTTTCACATAGACAATGAATGGGAGTTGTTGATTTCTGATGGATTCTGTGGACATGTACCATGAAGATTATTGCTGAGAAGTCCTCTTTAACTAAACACATGTGAAACATAAATTACCACAAGCATTTCAGCAAAAAATTGTATTGGAGATTGTGCTATTCTACATTTTAACATTAGCATTTTCATATTGACTGCAAATGTCAGATTTGAAAATCAGCTATCAGTCTCTTTGACTACTAATAACAGGTATATTGGTATTGGTTCTGCCAAAAAGCATGTCAGTCGACTCCTGACTTGCAGCAACAGAAATTTTATTGTTGCTATTAGCTCCATTATACTCCTACGGTCTGCTCTGCCTCTCCCACTTCAGCTCTGGTAATTCAGTCATTGCTGGTTGATGGAAAAATGCACTGCTGCTATTGCACCAGTGCAGGAATGTCGCTACAGACAGCAGCTTTAAATCTCTGGTGTCTTGCCAAACAAAGGGATTAAACTGGCTCTGCAATGATAATCAGCATTGTGTGAAGATGTTTGGCAAAGGACAGACTAAAACGGACGTTAACTTATATGCAAAAGCCTGACTGTTTAGCTTTAAAACCTATACGTAACTTAATAATGCACCAAATGTAAATTCAACTTTTGGGTAAATAACTTGTTTTAAGACTAGAGCCGCTACTCAAAAGATATTGGTAGAAGAATGTGACTTATTCTGTCTGTTTTTACTTCTCAGGTCTGGTAGAGATCTGCTTGATGCATCCCCTTGACGTGGTAAAGACGAGGTAAGCCGCACATTTCACATTTAAGTTCATACCGCATCTTCTGTCGACTGAAGGTTTACGCCACTTAGAAGACAGCCAGTTTAGTCCACATCTGCCTTGAATCCTCTTGGTGGGTATTCCAGTCTGAGTAATGAAGTTCCAATCATACCAAGTCTCATTCCCTCAGCTCAGCGGGCCCTGGCCAGCTCATTCTCCACACCAGTGGGCACCGATGCCAAGAGCCTGAGACATTTTGTGGAAAATGAAATGCATCGTTTACTCATTCATCTCTCACACAATGTTAGAAGTTTTACGCTTCAAATTGCTCCTTTTTTAATGTAAGAAAAAAGAATAAGACTTTGCCGTCCTTTTCTGGAAGGCCCCTGCAGAATAAATCACACGCTACTACATGCACTTCTTGTTGTGTTTAATAGCTTATTTTTCTTGCTGCCATCTTCTGTTTTTTGTGTTATGCAAGAGCAGCAAGAGTGAGCAGCAGAGTGATCAGGAGCCTCACGCCCCAGTGTCTCAGCCAGCCATAAACAGGTCGTGGGCTACTACTAAAGCTTTATAGTCTTTCACAGGCCCAGCCAAGACCTCTGGCTTCGTTCTGAGCCTCCCGCCCCCCAACTCCTGCCCCATTCACTACTTGTCAGTAAATTGTACTGCTTTTTCTGTCATTTACGGCAGCAGTTTCTTGGTAAATAAATTGCCCGGCGTGCCTTTTAAAAAAAAAAAAAAGTGAGATGGTTGCACTTTAAAGGCAGTGCCACCACCACCACCACAACACAGAGAAAAGGAAACACAAGAGGGATAAAAGCCAGGGGTGAGCGGCGTTGTATTAGTTGATATTTGATACTTTGAAGGCAGCACCGTGTGATTTACGGTCACGTGTGGGAGCCGTGGGGGTTTATTACAGGTAAGTCCTGAGCCCTGCCTGTCCGTCCTCACTCGGAGGTCAGGGTTAAAAGTGCACCCACTATTTTCTTTGTAATGCTCTTCCTTAAAAAGCGGTAAAAGCTGCTCTAAAACTGGACAGGTTTATCTGTTTGTTTTCTGTTTGTGTCGCCATGTGTTTATGTTGATAGGCATTTTGTTGCCGGGTCTGAGTCTACGTAAATTGATTCCTGTTGGTCTGAGCTTGGGGCTTAAGACTGTTTATTTTAATTGGAAGCTTTAGACAATGTCAAGAGACAACAGGCGGTTGCTGCTAACTCCAAACGGCCCAAACGCACGCTCAAAAACAAGCAATATGTACAAATCTGCGTGCATACTGTACTCACACTGAGCGTCCACACATGAATTCATAAACCGAGCATACATACCAGCTAATTGGGACACTGAGGGAGCTGAAATCTATTAGCAGGAACCTTGGAGCCGAGACTCAGACACACCTCCACTGGGTTTCTCTCTCCCTCTCTCTCAGGCATGGCTCTTATTAGGCACTGGCTCCTGCTTTAATGTCCACCGGTCCAAACTGAACGGCAACTGGAGTAAATTTACTTTTTTCCACCAACTCAGAATCAAAGGCTTTCTCTTTTTTTCCTCTCTCTTTCTTTCCCCTCGTCCCTTTTCTTTTTTTTTCTTGGAAAGGTAAACCTGACAAAAAAATGTGTACCTTACCTGCCTGGGAGCTGGTGTTGTTTACCTCTTTTTTTTTTTCCAAATGAGAGTTTATCTTTCTCTGCTTTCTCATGGAGGGAAGGAGCGGTGAATTTGCAGATTTCGGATTAGCTGTGAGCAGTTGGCTACTCCACCAGTGGCTAAATACTGCCGTCATGAATCACAAAAATGTCAAGACCGTTTGGCAGCTTTTCCTGCTTTAAACAAATACCGTTTCATCCTCCAAGACGACTACTTTTTGGCAGAGAAATGAATAGCTGTGTTCCAGAGATTTGGAAAAAGAAAGAAAAAAAAAAAAAAAAAGCGTGACACATAACTTCGAACATGATTGATAGCGCCAAATGTGGACTTGTGAGATATTTTTAAAGCAGAGGAGGAAATCAAACTAATTTGCTCAGGGTATCTATGAAAAACTGTGATGGGAAAAAGCACTTTTGGGTAACGATGGCGAGTATTTAAGCAACTGAGCATTGGTTTCGAAATGATACGTAAAAGTAAAAGTCTCACAGTGTGTCTTTATGCCTTTGTTGTTGCACTTTTACTCTCTGCGGTGAGCTGGCTGACCAGTCAAGTCATGACCCCTGTTACTCACCTTTGCTAACAAGTACATCTATCTTACATCTGAGGGTCTCCTGCAGAGCCCACCTTCCATCAGCTTGACTTACAGCCTCTTTCATCGGTGAAAAAGCGTCGAACATTAATAATATTGGCCGTTCTGAGATAAGCACAAGAGGGTTTTGCAACAAATGAGCTGGTAGAGGTTTCACGTCTTGTTTAAGACTTCTTGTACTGGAAAAATTGGCTTTTAATGGCAATAAAATTGGCTCTTTTGGACAAAGCTGCCAGTAAAAGCTTGCTGCTAACGATTATTATTGTTTCAATAAAATTTCAGAAAAATGGTGAATTGTGCCCAAAGATAACAGTCCAGTACCCGAAGACCTTCAATTTACAACCAAGAAAAGCCAAAAATCCTGATTTTGATTCATTTCTAAAGTTTTTTTAGATTTTAATTGAGAACATTCACACACCGAGGTGCACACCAGAGAATATCAGGTTCAGCCTTGTCTCCCAGAAAAGACATTCTTCTACAGCTGAACTACACTTTGAGTTGTGTTTTGAGAGACACATTTTATTCTGCTTGATCGTGATGTATCAGATTTCTTTCAAATCAGGATATCTTTATTTTTTCCTGTCGCTCCCATCAGCCATCTGATTTTTATTAAATTGGTTGGGGCTGGTAACCCAGAAAATGGCGATTTTCAACCCAAACTGTGCTATTTTCCAAAACCTAACCATGTAAGCAAGCAAGGAGTTAAGACTACAAGTAAAAACAAAGTGTGAAAATGAAACTTAAATCTAAGAATATGACCCCACTTGGGACATGAACCTTGGTCTTTTGGGAAAAATCCTGTTGCTGACTGATGCCGGCATTCTCAATTTATACCACTTTGTGTAGCCTCTGTGGCTCTTTCAAATTAAAAGTCTTTTGTTATTTCAAAACAAGGTGAGAATGCAGTTAAACCATATAGTAATGTATTTTGGGGGGACAAGCTTGTTAGGTTTGATGAAGGGGAACACTGTGATTGCCATCCCAAAATAACTTCAACTCTTTTATTTTTGGTAATGTCATGGAGTAATAATGTAAAGAATATGTCTAGTGATCTGTAAAACTGTCACAATTTTAGGCTTAATTATGTTTTGTTTTTTATAACTTAAAGCTCGTGTCCGGAGTTTGAATCGCAGCGTCTCCCAAAACACTGTTGGTCCTACCCTCCCTCTGATTTCGCGAGATACCTAGTGACGGCCCTTTATTTGTGCACGCTTGTGATTACACTCGTGTATCCCTCTCGATGACGTTGTTTATCAAACTTAGTGCATTTACGCGTGTATATGTGTTACATTGTTTATTTATTTCTATCTAGAGTTAAGAATTGCATGACTCCTCTGACGAAGAGTATGTCCCAGACGCCCCAACATCTTCCTCCAGAGGTCGGGCATCTAAACGAAGCCGTCAGGCGGGCTATGGAGGCCGTGGTCGGGGAGCGACGCGAGCACCCCGAGCCAAAAAACGTCCTGCAGTCTCTTGGCCTAACAAGCCGTGGGATTGGTAACTTTTCTGGAAGTTGCTGAGCCCTGATGCTCTCTCCTCCACAAGCAAAACAAATGTGCGCGCGGTTGCGTAGTGCGGAGCTCGCCCACCTCTGCATGGGCTTGCTTGCTGTGCGCATAACCGTTGATTGACAGCATGACAAAGCGGAAGCTCGAACTTCATTGGCTAGCTGCCGACCGGCGCTTTTTGGAATAACATGGGGGTCTATGAGAGGAAGGCGGAGCTCATGAATAAATTTTCATATCGCGTCATACTAACATTATATTATAGTATCGAACTAGACTAACACATTTAAGCTTTGTTAAACAATGATACATAAATTGAAAACAAACGGAAACTCCGGACACAAGCTTCAACAGTAGGTCATCAATGAATAGTTCAATGACTCTAAAAGTTGAAAATCCAACAGTTTCTGGCTAATAAATATGCAATATTGTTGATTCTGTAAAGAAAGCATGCCTCTCAAAACCTCTGCGAAATAATTTTGGGAGCAAAGAACGGCATGTCTTAGAGGACTTGTGTACCATGATTGGTTTTTATGAACCACTTAAAGTTGAGAACAACAACTTCACATCTGCGTCTGTGACTGTTCTGTTTGGTGCTTTTCATACATGCCATCCAGAAAAATTAAAGTGAATCCAGAAATCGAAACATTTGTCTCATCGTGAGTCATTCTGGATAATAATCAGCCCAACATGTAAATGTAGCATGCTTCACACAAAGTAAACAGTTAATTGCCCCTGACCCTAATGCTCCCCCCTTCATGGGCAAGGGGCTGGAATGTGGGGGTGAAGATGAGGGGGTGGTACACTGGGGAGGGAGGGCAGTTTAGCAGAGAGAGACAGTGGGACCGGAGTTACAGCTTTTCATTAACCTGGAAACCACCTAGTTACATGGTTCATGGGCTGGTCTCAGCTCACTTGGAGGTAACAAAGGGTGTCGGGCGGCACTTTCTGCAGGGGGCTGTGCGCTCGGGGCACCCCATCTGACTCTGATCAGGTTCCCCCTCTCATTAGAGAGTTGCACTGAGCCCGCATTTCCCTTCATGTCGAGATCCTGTTACACGGAGCTCCACCCTTATAAACATGCATGCGCAAACATACTCGCACACGTCTGAAAACGGCTTCCCATCAACCCATTTGCTTCCGCCCAGAGAGGGGAAACCACACCTTCCTCGTGTCTGCGTCTACCTGAGCCACTTCTTGTGTCACAGTGAACTTTTTGAGATCTGACGCGTTCGACGTAACAAGCCCCAAAATATGTATTTCGTGCAATAACTCTTGCCTGAGCCACTCCTTCTGCACTTCTGTTCGCTCCTTTCAACGACACGTTCTTTCACCGTTGCCTTCTTTTGTGCTCTCTCCTCTTTGATTCCTTTTGTCCCCGTGCTCTTTTTCTTCTCTCCAACCACTCGTCACCCAGCGTTTCAACTCGTCCCACTAAATGTGAACTTTTGTTTCTGCATTCTTGTGTGGTTTCAGTTTTTCAGCAAGCTTCTCAGCTAACCTGTTGTTGATTCAGCCACTAGCTTTGTTAATATAAACCTCATGACATAACTACCTCATCGATATCATGTGGGATCGCGTTGTTTAATCTTCCGTCGTTTCTTCTGAATTTGTAGTTCCTTGAGCGATTTATGTAATGTTTTCTTTCAAACCCCTGTTGTACATGTGTTTTAGAGGAGCTGTGTTGAATTGTGCAATTCTGTAAATTGTGTTGTATGACATGGCTGTCATTGCAAACCGCTAAGCCTGCCAGTAGCCTGTTTCAAGCCTGATTGGAAAAACCTGGTACTGGCCCTTGCCCACGGCAGTATCCATGGCAACACTACCTCCATTTGGTCACAGCACGCATGAAAGTGTGAGCCACTTGGGGGGCTTGAAAGTGATCTTTGATGAGGGCTTTGACAGATGACGTCCAGCCTTTTTTTTGAGGGGCACATGTGACAGCGGCGAGGATGCCCGTGAGGCTTCGCTCCCCTCCTCCTCCTCCCTCGTGCCTCCACCTCCGTTTGCCCCCAACTGCTCGGTGAACCCCTGTGCACTTAAGGAGGAATCCCTGACACAACCCTCAAACAGCAGGGCATAAAGCTGCAGCAGGCTGATAGCTGATCTTTCCTTGTAAAGGAGCAGGCAGGTCAGCGGTAGTCAAGCCGGCTCCTAATCCCCCCCGGCGCTGTGAGGCTGCAGGGCAGGACTTTACTCGCGGTGTAAAGCCAAACACATGCCGAGTGCATGCAGAATGAACGGAGCTCAGTCAGTGCATCGCTTCAGTGTGTGAGCGAGCTGTGGGTTCAGTTGAAAAGGCAGAAAGTGAGTCACTACTTGAGCATATTTGGCAGGATTAAATATGGTGCTTTTGGATTCTAGTCTCTCAGATGACTCCTCAAGTAAAAAAAGGCAAAATTTAATGAAAAGCAATCAAAATTTTCAATATTAAGGACAAACTTGTCTACCAGCTCAGTAACCCAGTATCCAAAATTACATACATGCCATCATACATACATCACAATTTACGTGCAAAACAGGAAGCCATATGCAACAGGAACTCCCCCACCCCATCTCGTCACATACTGCCCCTTTGTCAAGCCCCCTTGCCATCACATTTGAACACACCCCTTGGCATCATTTTTCAACATGCAGGTTAGTCCCATAGCGCTATAAAAGTTGGTATACGTCAGATTTATAAGTCACCAGACCGTGGCCAGATATTTCTGTGCTGGTGTTGTCGTTGCTCTTTTTTTCAGGGAACGAGAAGTTTACCTTGAAGCATGTGTGTAATGTTGTGAAAGGTTGTATTGAAAGTCAAACTGTGAGATTTTCGTCAACTTAACCAAGCTTAACTAAACAGTCAGTGAAAATGAAACTTGTGTCACCAAAACAAAAATATGGAACTAAAATTTCAGTCCACTGTGCTAAAGCCCTGTGATTTACACGACCTCCACTCCTCTTACCTAATTATGAGGCTCTTCTATCTAGAAAAATGTGTATACAGCATTGGAAGCTCCAAAACGAAGAACATCTTGTGTGATCTCTGAGACATAAGTGGCCACTTATGTCAGTAGTATTTGTTGCTCTAAGAATGAGAATAGGATGGCAATAGATGTAGCATGACAAAATAAGAATGTGATGGTTTGAGGAGGTGGACAGGTTAGCAACAATTCATCTAATCGCCGATCTGGAATTAGACGTTTGCAGTTTTGCGACCAAAATCTTCTCCTAACCCTAACCAAGTGTTTCATGTAGCTAACCCATATCTTTATTTCCCACAACCACAAAACCCACAAATTTTCCATGAAGTGCCACGTGCAGATGATGCAAAAAGAGAATAACAAAAACCTGAACTTGTCATTGAATGTTATGCGAGATCCTTCATTCTATGGGAGGACAAGTTTGAGTTTTTCCATGTTTGCCGCTGTTCTGCTATCTTTTTTTTTATATCTATGCACAAAACAACCAAAATAAATAAGAACAATCCAAAGGAGAAAATAAAACAGGATTAGGGGAAGGATAGTGGTGCACAAATACAATTCAGCATCCAAAGAACTGTCAGCTCTTACAAAACAAGTGTGACTATATATTATGCATCACCACTCCCATTCTCCCAAGACCCTCATTAACAAGCACAAAATCAGAACAGAAACTCTCACCACATAATTTTCTCTTTCATTTGTACAGTATGTTCCCATTACGTTCAAAGAAACATAGTTGTAAAATGCTAAAATCACTTTCACAAAGACATTTTGGTAATTGTCATTTCGAGGATAATGTGAAATTAGGTACCTAAGTATAACTCTTTTCAGACAGGAACTGTTTAACACTTCCTTTGTCAAGTCATTAAAGCTTTGTGTCATTCTGACATGGGTGACTTCATAAATTTTTCTTACTGCTTTTTTCTGATTTGTGCAAGGAGTTATGTGCAGTATAAAGAATGATTCTTATTGTTGTTTGTGGTTTCTTCATGCTGCCTTGTTATCTCATCCTCAGTGCACAAATGTGACAGTTTCCTGAGCTTGATGTTTGACGAATTGCAGTCATTTTTTGCTTGTGGTGTTATTTTTAAAAAATCTGAAACTGTTCATTACAGTCAAATGTGACATCCAACTTGCGAACGATGTCAGACATTATTTCGGCCTAACTTCAGCTCATTAGGCTGTCACCATCGGCATAAAGCCATCCTACATCAGTTAAACTGCATTAATTCAGACTTTTGTGTTAAAACTGATACATGAACGTTATTAGATCCAATTAGGCAAGACTGCTGCTCTGACTTTAATGGAAACTTAGACACAAGGCGATCATGTTAAATTGCCGTCAGATTTACGGAAAGGGGCTTATGATGCATGCCATGTAACTGCTTTTCCCATTATTTGCACCTTTTACTGTCGACTATCTAATAAAGGCAAATGCCAGGTAAATAAACTTTAAAACCCCCAGCCCATTGCTTTTAATGTTGTGACAGATGTGGCGGCAGTTGCTCGCAGATGTTGGACGAGCGGGGCTAACTAGCAGTCTCAAATGACTTACTATAGCGATAGAAATGTTTTGGGATATAGATAGGAGTGCACATAAAGAGCAGATGTGCATGTCGGCGTGGCTACGTTGCAGTGGAGCACCTGTAATCATTATCAGTGAAGGGGTTCACATTCCAGTACACTAATTACAGAGGAGAAGCATTGTGTGCTTTGATTTCACTAGACCCTGACTGTGCTGCAACCACAGTGCTGCCCCCCTGCTGCCACACCTTGAAACTCACATATGCATGTCTGCACATCCTTTATTACACCTATATCATCCCTTTTTCCAACCTCTTGCACGAAGCCACCTGTCGGAAATTAGAATCCAGTGTATGTCCAAGCAGGCCATTTTCAGAAGAGATACGCTGAAATATACAATAATAGACGCTAAAATATAATAATGGCAATAATTTCTGAGAGTCAAAACTATACTAATAAGTTGTAATGATGCATGCATATAAGAAAAGACCATTTGGGTCAGTTTAATCTTGTAGTTCATGAAATACATGGCCAATATGTGAAATCTCAGTAGAACTTTTGATGAGGCTGTTCTGTGATCCCTCCATGCGTCACTGTATTTCGTAGGAGCCATTCTGTCGGCCTATACGGTCAAATTACAAGGTGTAGCGAAAACTAAGATTGTACAGGATCTGAATATAAACAAAAGCTTGCGAAAAAGATCACAGACAACGTGGTGACGCAGCTTATGACAGCAGGTGAGAATCGGGTGATAATCAAAGTTTGAGGAGACTCATGACGCAAGTTGGGCGGGTAAAGAGTCTTATTTATGAAGTGAAAAGTTCTCAGCCTCACCCAGAGACAAGGGGCAAAACCATACTATAAAGCCTTATATCACTGTCAACAGCAATTCAAATGTTTAAAGTACTCAAAGAAGAAAGAAAAAGAAAAGGAAAGCTTGAAGGTTGATCCAGGACAATATGTGCGTCCACACAATATAGGTGGCTGAAGCAGCTTCATGTGCCTTTGAATTATTGCCCTTACTCACCCAAAAAGTTCTCATCATCACCAGAAAATGTCCCTGGAAAAAGATTCTTGAAGTATGTTTCAACATAGTCTTCTTTAACTTCAAACCTCAAACATTTCAGTTTTTATGGACAATGATAAGACTTTATAGTACACAGTTTTAGTATACCAAAATGGGAGCTTCGCCCCTTGTATCTCGGTGAGTTAGAGAACTTATTGACACACCTTTGTACATGACCAAGTTGTACTGGCACTGCAGTTGGTTGGCACTTTCCAATGATGCATGTCTTTGCTCGTTCAGTCATTATAAACCATTTAAGTAAATGATCTTGCTTGATTTTTCATGATTTCCAGAGCACAGCCACAATCTTTTACCTCTTTTTGAATGCATATTGTAATAATCTGTAACTGAACGGCAACCCCGATTCTAAAAAAAAAAAAAACATTTCTATATAGTTTAACTGCATTTTCATTTAAAGAAATACATGTTGCTCCCAAAAGATTAGACCACATTGGAGTAAGAGAAGGCTCTAATTTGGAGAAGCTACAAAGTGTGTGTGAGGAGGTAGAAGGATGAAGGTACAGCAAGAATTTCACCCAGGAGATTTGGGTTCATATCCCATGTGGAGCAATTATTCTTAGGCTTAAGTTTGATTTTCACGCGCTGTTTGGTTAGCATGGCATTGTGCAGACTTTTTACAGTGATTAATATGTAGATACTCACATGAGGTTGCTTTCGCTCTGCCATCACTTCGAAAGAGCTCTGGCCTTTGTGGGACAGTCGCCAAAAACTCATTACTCCAAAACTCCTTAACTTTGCCTCAAAGTTCAATTCAGCTCAAATGTTTTTATATACTAGTAGCTACATGTAAGATGAAGACGATATAATGCTATATTATAGAGAGGAATCCACTGCTTGTGCCTGTAAGGCTCTTTCAGAAACTTTTTGGTCGTTACCAGGTCTGCATCATTGACTGGATTCAAAGTTCTTCATGTCTGTTCTGCTGCACTTTATTAACTGGATGTAGGTACAGGATTTGGATGGCGTCCAGTAAAAGTGGCTCAAGACTTCTTACTTGGTAATACCAGTTTGAGGACAGAGTAGTAATATTTTTCTAAGAACTGCAAGTATATGTCAGATAAAGGATGAAAGTAAAGTTTAATGGAGAAAGAAGACAGAGATAAAGATAACATGAGTGGCTGTATTTCACTCGTCTATGGCCTGGTGATGGTTTCTTTCTGTCTAAACCGGTTGTACCAGACACACCAAATCATCAAATTATTACACAGAATTAAGAATGTAACAAACATGATTCAACTCATAGCAACAATAAAGGTCTCTGTTGTTTGTTTTAGTATTTCTGGGATGCTTATTGGCACCTATAACACAGTTCTGAGCCAGAGCAGCACAGTGTTGTAATAGCAACTCTCGGATTTCTCTTTGAAAGCATGCAGGCTGGTTGTCTTGTGTATGGACTGCACTGTGTTACAGCCAGTGGTTACCTGCTATCAGGGGAGTCTCCAAAAATCCAGGAGCATTTCCTCACATCAAAGTGGCTGCTACTGTCCCAGTCTATGACCAGGTCACCATGACCAAGCTTGTCTAGGCTGGAATCACCAGGCAGGATGTTTGTTTGGTTAAACTGTGGATTTGCAAGAGTTTCTCATATGAAATTATGAGAA
Source organism: Acanthochromis polyacanthus (assembly GCF_021347895.1). Classification (NCBI taxonomy): domain Eukaryota; kingdom Metazoa; phylum Chordata; class Actinopteri; family Pomacentridae; genus Acanthochromis; species Acanthochromis polyacanthus. The sequence continues at coordinate 27,310,325 of NC_067113.1, forward strand.
AATGTATTGAGGAGTTCGGTTTATGTTGCATATTTTATGTTGTTCTTGAGGAGTACTTGCAGAACTGCTGAGACAGATTTTACTGTTTTTACATTTAGTGTTATATCATGTCGTGATTACAACTATTCTCAAACGTTAGCACCATAATTTCAGTTAACGGCATTTGGCAGAGGTTCAAAGCCCCCACCACCCCTGGATTAAACACCCAAGAAATCCTCTCTGTTACGCAACCACTTACTGGAAATGTTGGTGAGACGACTCATTTTTTCCACCTATCTGATCCACTCGTGTGTTAGTGGCTTTCTAAATTTGCTGCACTAACATATAGAGTGATCTGTCAGTCAAAAACAAGTTTGTAATGCTCAAAACATCTGAGTCTGGTCCTGCCCAGCTCGTCCTCGTGCTGTTTTATGCAGCTCTTTTCCTGCTCTTCTCCAGTAACACAGCCTGATCTCGAGTCACAGGGGTCACAGTATATGAGCAGACATCTGGACCAGCAAACTGGTCCCAACATCACCATAGGGGAATCATAGGAATCAGTTTTATCGGCCAGAGAAACAATCCAGAATGACAGAAGGATGTTGTAGCCTCTTTTAACAGCCAGAGTAACTTTTTCTAGATTTATCCACACTACAGATCTGCCCCACAACTTCAGTGTTCCCCAGATCTGGTAGGTGCTGGTGAAACTCAACCTGGCCTGGTCCGGATCAAGCCCTGGCAGCCTGCCGTGTCACAAGCGCCAAAGGTTTATCACTTCCCCTCTACTCCCATCTCACATCTTCTTCCCCTCGGACTTTATTTTCCTATTCCTTCCTCCAAAGCGCTCTATTTATGGGCCTCCTCCTGTCATGCTCAAACGATTTTTCCTTTAACAGTTCTGTCATAGATTCAGTCTATCCATCAACATTTGTTTTCCCCTGCTCACTTTTTCTTCTGTTATTGGACAGAATGAAGGTCAGCTGAAACATAAAGTGTCATACTTCTTGTTTTATGCTGGTTTCATGAATAAAATATACTTTTTCCCCTCAGTGAGATTCACATCAGTTGTCAAAACAAGCTGCTATTTAATCCAAATGGGATCCTTTTATTTTTGGTTGCGCTCTTTTACCCTCAAACAAGATTGAATGGCCAAAGTCACGACTGGCGGCATTTGCCATGTTGGACCATTTAGGCCGGAAAAGTGGTCTTAACCTCATGTACCAATGCCATGGACTTTTACCATCTTTATGATCCCGCTCATTAAAATTAACTATCTGGTTGTAAAAAATAGATTTCCCCTTTATGTTGCCTTCTGGATTGTCTTATGCACTTCAGATCTAACACGAGAAATTCCACAACTCTCATTCCTTCCTTCAGTTCTTTTTTTGTGCAATCAAGTGTTTCGGTTGTCTCATTTCTTTTTTGTCAAAGCGCTTGGCGATGGGAAGGCACGAGTAGATCAAAGCTCTTATTGTAGCAACGGCACCAAATACACAGCAGCACACATAAATCACAGCTTTCAAAATGGTACAGTTTGTAATGTTGCGGTATAAACAGATAGCTAAAGATAACTACCTGCTGTAGCTTAGGTCATTACTTCTCAATCTAGGGCGTTAATTTCTATGTCGGTCTGTCTCAATAGCTGTAAAAATGATTTCATATCGGCCGTATTAGACCCTAAATTTTAAATAAAGAGCAAGTCCTCAAACTTGCCTCACTATGAGTGCCACCGAGGGAATACCCCTCGTTTAATAGGGCATATTTTTAAGAGATCTCCTAAAAAGCGTGGCCTGCCCCTTTAAAAGTTGGCCCATCAAGCCTCTGCCTTTTGATCAACCTAATAACCCACCTCACCCCTTCCCATAGGCACTTTTTTTTAACACAATCATTAATGAGCCTCACCTCAACATCTCAGCTTCTCTCGAGGTGACAGCCCGTCTTGTTGGTCCCATTACCACCAGGGTCTGGGAGCGGACACGGCCTCCGAAGGCCCTCAACCACGGCGCTGCTGTCCATAAAAATACAAAGAATGAGGCTCTTGGCTGCCGCTCCACCCTCATTTACCTTTTTGACTCCTTTGTGGACGCCCCAGTATTTGTACTTTTATAGGCATTGGAGGTCAGGTGGACGAGGTCTTCAGGATTATTTACCCCAGAGTGCCTTGTCTCGCTCGCAGAAGCACCAACCTGCCCTCCTCTTCACCCTCACCTGAGCAACTCGGGGCCTGTAAAGCACAAATACAGAGCGACTAAGATGTGGGTAAAGGAGGAGCAGGAGGTGGTCTTGATGAACTCACAGATCTCATCGCCTCTGAGTATCTACGTTGGTTTCACTCATGATTGAAGAAGATGCTCTGAGCTGTGTGTTTTAAAGAAGCCTGGGGGTTTTCCTCGAGTCTTCTGCCTGCAGAGTTTATGACCCGCATGCTCCATTCCAAGGCCAAGTGAATCTGCCAGAGCAACATACAGGATATCTTGTGCTCTTCTTCAGCCAGCCAGTATATCTTCCTATTCACCGAGGCCTTATTAACATCATCTGCAGCGTTTTGTCTGCGCAAATCCCCCCAAACAGGACGTCCACTCAGGATTAACTGAAGGTTTGGGTCTTATTTTCCACTGTTGGTTGCTGTGAAAAAGCAACATTAGCAGCTTCCTAGCCAGAGGCCTGACAGTTCCCCCGCTGCCATGAGTTCTTCTAGTCCTCCCTATTATCTCCTACTCCCTGGGCCTTTTCTGTTTGGTCCCTGGCTTTTATGGCAGGGTAGGAGAGGGCCATGAGGAAATGAGGTGACCCCAGGGTCACGAGTGGAGTCAGGGGGCTGGAACCGGACCACGGCCCTGCCAACCCCACTCTCTCAGGGCCGGTTCGGGTCGAAGAAGCAGGGAGTGCAAAGGAGACAGGGGGAGACTGGGGACAGGGAGCCTTCCATCCTTGACCCCGCCGTCATATGACTTTAATTAAGCCAGATTTGAATTTGTTTACAAGCCCCAGTAGTCTTAAATCTTCTGGGTCTTTGCCCTCCCTCCCAGTGCCCGTTATTCCACCATCCCCTCATACCTTGAGTCCTTCTTTTCTTCTTCTCTTTAATATGGTGTCAGACATCTATTTATTATGCTGTTTTAACTGGTTTTCAGGAACCAGTTACAAGCTATTTGGGAATCCACCAAATAGGATTTGAGGGACACCCCTCTAAGATGTTAATCTGTTAGCGATATGAAAGGCCGCTCACCCCACTAAACTCCCCCTTCCACTGGAACCCGGGGACTCTTTATGGCCCCATCAGGCACCCGCGTGGACGACTTACTGCTGACCTTGTGACCTGGCAGTTGAAGCCATATGAGGAGGGAATCTTTCTCTTGTCCCGTTACCGCCTACTTTCTTTACTCTGTTTCTCCCCTAGATTCACTGATATCCTTTTGTTTGTGTTGGAAAAGTTCACCTCAGTCTGTCATCTATCACCGTGTTAAACTCCACTTTCTTCAATCAGTGTAGCAGGATGTAACGAGATCTCTCATCATCTCGGTACCTGAACCTCTTTACCACTAACAGACCTAATTTCTATTCATTCTTCCACCCCAAACTGGTCTCCCATGTAAAAAGATTTACACGCAGCTCTCCAGCCTTTATTAGGGAGGTACCTGCATGTTTGCTATACAACAAAAAGTCCCTCGACTGGCTCCATCATATTAAAAATTTACACGTAACTGAAGAGCTGTTACAATTGGCTTACTGGCATGTTAGTAGCCGAAAAGCTCACTGCACAAGGCCTGGTCCTGGGGTGTTGGGTGGCTAATTGGATCGGTTGGGTTAAATAAATGTTTGAGTTCTCCCCTGCGCTGAGGGGACCTGGTGGCAGGAGCCTCTCATCTTAGCAGAGGAGGAAAAAAAAAGCTACATGAAAGGCGGAGAGGGAGGAAAATAAGGAGGGAAATGAGCTCATTAATGATAAGATCAAATTTGTTCAGTGTATTTTATGCACGCGTCACAGTGTAGCTTACACAGAAAATGAGGACGATAAAGAAAGGAAGCGAAGACACGACTATGATAAAATGGCCAGCTGCTGGACGTAATGGAAGCTTTTAATGAGAACTTTGTCATTGCAGGTTCCAGATCCAAAGAGGGTCCGGTGACCCGACCAGCTACAAGAGCCTGGCCGACTGCTTCCGGACGATCATCCGCAGTGAAGGGTAGGTTATTCATGAGAATTATTTTGCAACTACAGGACGGAAAGCGTCACAAATTCTGCACACAGTGACACCCTTTTAAGGTATTTCTGTTTTTTATATACAGCAAACACAAAGGTTATTGATTTAGTGCTGAAGAAACATTAATAGCCTCTGGAAACTTCATTAATTTTGATTCAGAATTCTTTATTTGTTCCTCAGAAGGCAGTTTAATTGAGGCAAATAGACTTGCAAACTCAAAAGAATTAATATGTATGAATAAATAAAGGTCAGTCATTTTATTCCCTGTCACTGTCACAGTAGCCGTGATTGCACAGTTTATTTTTGTGCACGTTTTGAAGCACTGCATTAGAAAGAGTTCATAGAAACAGCAAAACTGGAGAAATATTCCCCAGTTATGCAAAGAGGTCTTTACTTTTGGCCCAGTTGACTTTTTTGAAAAAGAGTTCATGTGGATAATGGGAGACGGAAGCACCTTAACTTGTGACCGGCATGACTGATCAATTGTTTCTGCTTCTTTTGTTGTTTTTGTGTCCGCACAGCATAAAACTAATCAATACCAGCAGACAGGAATGAATAATTACAACTTTCCCTGTTTAAGAAACCATTCCTGAAGACTTTCTTTATTTTTCTTTCATGAATGACCAAAGTTTTTTTTTTTTTCTTTTTTTCTTGCTCTTCTTCAAGATTTTTTAGCAGTTAGCAAACAACAGCTTTTGTTTTGGGCTTTACTATACTTGCAGCCATGTGCAGCCTATATCACCACCTTAGGACTGGTTTATTTGAATGTAACTAAAAGGTAGGGTGGTAGATTAGTCTTATGGTTGGAAAGCTGAAAGCGTTGCAGAGTTGGTTGCTTTAAACCAGCTGATCTGTCTGTTGGATTACAGAAATATCCTGCGAGAAACCACTGAAAATGCCAGAACGTGCTCCTTTTCTTTTTCTTTTTAGCTGTTTGCAAACAGCTGCTTTTGCTTCCGATGTCTCCTACTCTGTTTATGACAGCCTATAATGCCACCTCCTGATCGCAATATGCTGCTTATTTGGTCTGAATCAATTAGTGGAGACAAGAAGTTTTTATTTATTGTATTATTTATTTATTTTACATTTTATAGATTTGCTTCAAATTCAGACCTATGATAAATATATAGAAACACAGCTAGTGAATGTGTGTCAGTGAGTACGGAGTCATAAGTGTTTTTTCTCCCAAACATACCAGTATTTTTAATTGGTAACCAACTGCCTAAGTAAGTATGTAAGTGTAACTGAAAGATATGCTGTTAAGTTGGTGTGGTGGCTCCAGATCATAAAGTCTTGCTGGTTTGATTGCTTTATAACAGTCAAAGTGTCTGTCAGATATCCTGTGGCAAACCACTGAACATACCTGAGCGTATGATTTTTTTCAGCGGTTGGCAACAAGTGCTTCTGTTTTGTTTTGTTTATTAGAGCCATGTAGCCTTTAATGCTACCGCTGATGACACTACGCAGCCTATTTGCTTTAGCAGTTAGTAGAAACAAGCCTACTTTTACTTTTTGTCAACATTTTAAGAATTTGCTTCAGATTCAGTTGATTAATATATGACGACACGAAACTAGTAACAGTATGCAGACAACTATGTGTTCAGTGCCATTTTTCCCGAGCATGCCAATGTATTTTAATGCAACTAAAGGTATGGTGGCAGACTAGTGCAGTGACTGCAAATCTGAAAGCGTTGCAGGTCTGGTTGCTTTAAACCAGCTGACGTGTCTGTAAGCCTGCAGAAATATCCTGTGGCAAACCACTGAACACACCTGAGCAAAAGATTTTTAAGCAGTTGGCAACCAGTGCTTCTGTTTTGTTTTGTTTTGTTTATTAGAGCCATGTAACCAATAATGCTACTGTCTGATGACACTACGCAGCCTGTTTGTTTTTGCAGTTAGGAGAAACAAGACTATTTTTCCTTTTCTCTCGTCTACAATTTTTAAATCTGCAGCAAAATCACTTGATAATTATATGCAGATAGAGCTCGTGAAAGTATATCAGTCAGCAAACATTCTGATTTATTTAAATGTAACTAACTACACAAGTAAGCGAGGGGATTTAAAGGTCTGGTGATAGGCTGGTTTGGTGTCTGCAGGGGTTTGGTTTGCTTTAAACCAGCTGATATGTCTGTCTACCTACAGAAATATCCTGCGGCAAACCACTGAACATACCTTATTATTCCTTCTGCTCACACTGGGAAAAAGTAACTACAGACAGTCATGCTGCCACGCTCCCTCCTCCTCTGCCTGCCTGCCTTGTGACAGGTCTGTGTGAGACAGTGCAGGCGTAGGAGAAAGTGGTTGCCACTCGCTCTGTTTACGGCGAGTCGACAGCTTTACTGCGGATATAAAGTTGATCTGCTGCAAGGTGTGAGCGAGCGCTCGGCGAGAGGCCGGCTAAGTGACAGTTTGAAATCCTCAGTTGGCTGGAGTTCAGCAGACGCAGCCATCCTTCCACGGTAGCTGTGCCCTCTTCACCCCGAACACATGCTTACAGTGTGACACTTAACGCCTTTGTGCCTACATGCTTTTTGGGTGTGTCCTGTGGGAGTAGGTAGGTATGAATTTCCCGAGAACTTACTGACACAACAAAGTCGTTGCCAAGCGACATGGTATCCGCACCATCAATGTAAACTATGAGAGCTATTTGGATATCGACTCACGCTACGAGGCCGCCGTACGAGTCCCGAAAGACACAAGATTCACATTTTTGGGGGGGGGTTTGTCTCCCAATTATCATTAACAGTATATTTTTGCTGCGTCTGTAATCACTCCCCAGTAGCGCGTTGCGGATTACCTCCAGGCCAAACCACTTAGTTATAATTTATACAAATAGTGTTAGGCCCCACTGTTGTAGAATTATTATTAAAAATAAACATCTCCAGTCAGCTCATGGCAGGACTGAGCTAACACCAGGCCTCACTCCCTTTTTCTCTCTTCTCAGAGGAAACCTGAGCTCTCAACTCGAGCTCAGTGATTAAACTGAAGAAAGACAAGCACAGTAACTAAACCTATAATGTTCAATCCACATATACAAGAAGATACATCTGAACACTCGCAGCTGAGAAGATCCTATCAGTCGAAATTTAACATTAAATCATTGTAAAATGTGTAAAATAAAGCATGAAATCCGCTCATAAGTGCTCAGAAGTGTGTGACAGTGTGAACTATGCTCACCAACACTTGTGTATTGCCTCACAGGCCATGCTCTCGCTCTTTTTTTTTTTCTGTTGCATGCGGGTGCAGCAGCATGAGCATGTGTTAAGTGTTTCCGTCTGGAGGCAAACAAAAAGACTCTATTCTCGAGCATTCTTTACCAGTGTGGTATCCAGAGACTGGGTCGGGACCCAAAGCGCGGCCACAGAAATATTAAAAGGGTCCACGCGTTACGGCAGAACATTGGAAATTGTGTAGATCAATGACTAATGCCTGGAACTAACATGGCAGGGTAAAGGAGGGGGACTTGAATCCAGCTGGGACCACCCATTCAAAAGATATATACATTCATGGAAGGGTGAAGATGTACAGATGACTGTTCACTACATGTTTTAAGCTTCTCCACCATTTCTTGGGTTACCAGGGTGACAACTGCTGCCCAGTCGAATTGTGACACATTGCAAAGAAACCTAATCGAAATTGTAATTGAGAGAGCAGTTTCTTTGTATCGGCACGTAATTTTGTGGAGAGTGAATTAGCACAAAACAGTATGAGCTTTGTGAAGGCAACTGTAGTACGCACTGAAAGCTGAGAGAAAGTTTGCAAGTTGTAACCAGGCTAGCTGCTTCCCATCTCGATGCTAAGCTACATGAACGGACTGCGGGCTTTGTAATTTGCATGCGAAGTGATATCAATCTAATCTTCTGATCCACCCTTTGCAAGAAAGCAAATAAGCATAAGTCTCAAAAAGTCGTGTTTTCTTCTTTTAATAATTCTGCTATCGTTTAAAAAATCCAGAAAAGAGCCTGTGCGTTTTTAGCGTTCAGGTTCAGATCACTTCTTTGCCTTAGCATGCAGTTACACTTTCCAGATAAATACATAGATAGATTTGTGAAAAATTATGCATTTCTTTGGTTCTCTGTAACACTCAGAAACCTTTGTTGTTCATGACAACGGTAGATGAGCTGCAGGTAGCTCCTGTTGTTTGTGTGTTTATAAGCAAACACCCTGGGCGTCGGTCGAGATAATCTCATCATATAAAGCCTGACTGGCATCATGTTGATAGATGAGCCAGCTAAAGTTACTCTGTTATCATAGTTTACTGTAAACTACAGATGGGTGACAAATTAAAGGAAACCTGAACCCTAAACCATTGATTTCTACAGTGAGGCGATTTGGTAGTTCTGGGATGGTCTGTCTCCACTGGTCTTTTTAGTCAAGACAAAGTTTAGTTTCTTTTTAGTCGTCACATTTTTTCTATGGTGAAGGGAGTGTTGTCTTCCATCCATAGGACCTTGAAGGTCACTGAATGATTATATGAGGATAAAAATGTTGGGCACCATATGTTATGACCCTGAGCTTAACCTAGTTGAACATTTATGGGAGATATTGAATTGATGTTCTAGATTGTCTGGAGGTCTCCTTTTTTAAGTTAAGTGACAGATTATTTACACATCAGTAAACAAAAAGCAATCATTGTTGGTAGGATGTAATATATAAGATTTAATTCACAATTTCAGTTGAGCATAGCTTCATATTGTCACAGCAGAGAAGAAAGTTTGCCTTTTAAATAATTATTTCAAGCAAATAATGACCAATGTGACCCTTTTTTAAAACTCCTGGACTGTGTAAGATACATAAACAAGAGGAACATCTTATTTTTGCCTTCTATCCTGTGAATCTTGGCTTCAGGTGTATTGTCTCTGCTGGTGACAATGTCAAGGTTACAGCAGACACTGGGAAAGTGAAAATATTTGCAGATGAAGCATAGTGGTTGTTTACATGGTGAAATGTTCCCTGAGGGCTCGCATTTCTCACAGATGTTCTCAAAGCAGAGAAAATGTCTTTTTTTCAACTCCAAAAATGGTCTGTGACTTTCTGCATTTACACATTTCACAGTTTGCTTTTATATTTTATTGGCCGGTTTACTTAATCGGTCTTGTCTGCGTGGTTCCGTCAGCGATGCGCTCGTCTCCAGATGGATGGAGGCTGTTAGAAAAGGAAAGGTTTATGAAAATGAAAGCCAAATCACACACACCAGTGCGTACAAACACGCAGCTTCCCGCGAGCGCACACATCCATTAGATGCTCCGCGTCAGGAGGCCATTTGTTTAGGAAAAGACAAAAAAGGGACTTAGAGTATGTACTTTACATTGGCAAACAAATTAGGATTCAAATGATGGCCACTCACTTGAGGCCATATTTGTTCTGTAACAAATTTCACTCCTCCTTCATCACCTGGTGGCTCCCCAGCCTGACCACACCCGGGAAATCTGTGGCCACCATTTGCATGGACAAAGAGAGCCGAGGGAAGGGCCTTCCGTCCGCCTGAAATAACTTGTTTACACAAACAATTGTGATGGGAGTCATTTTTGGCGGCTCGAGGGGATTTTCCTCAGCCATTTCTGCTCCGGCGTTATCATGAGGGCTCGATAACCCCAGAGCCACTTGTGCAACTTCAGGTGTTGCTGAAACAGGTCGGCTCTGTCACCTGATGACAAATGTTTTGATCATTAGTTGTGGTTCAGTGCTGTTTTTGGATGGCAGTCTTGCTTCTGCATGCAGTGTAATGACCTGCTGCTCTCAGGTTATATTCGCTGGAAATGTGTGCCAGCAGCAAAAATATTTACACTTGTACTCAATCAACCAAGATCATCTCTGTTGACTTGTAGGGAATGTTGCCACAACAGAGCTGCTGCTTCTGTTCACAGGATACAGTCGGTCATGCCACGTTGTCCCCTTTGTCCACAGACAAGAGTTTGGCTTCAATATACACTTTTCTACTTTCTGTTTCACTGTCATCTGCAAGATATGTAGTTTATCATGTGCACATTTACATATAAATTCTAGATTTCTGTAGATTTCTGTCCCTCAAAGTCAAGATTGTAATATACAGAGTTTTTATTGTGAATAAATCCTTCGAAAAGGCCAAAACCAACAATGCTTCAGTCCAATTTCCAATATGTTTCAACTTGCTAACCTGGTCTATTTATTATAGTTGTGAAAATGTGGGTATTTAGGTCCTAAAGGCTAAATAGTTTCCTAAAATTGCTGGGTACTGTCATTTTTAGCAAGCATTAGTCCACTAGGAGTTAATGATGCATTTTCTGGGGACTATTTTTAGCTGTGGATTAACACACATTTGATGCTGTAGCTCAAAATAAGCTAAAATTCTCATGTTTGTTGTAATGACGGAACAACGTGCAACACTGGTGTCAGGTTCAGTATTAATACTTTCTCTTTCACTGTCATCTGCAAGATATGCAGTTTATCTTGTGCACATTTGACTCTGTCGTTGAAGACTATAAAATCACATTTTAATCGTGAATAAATCCCTTCCAAAGGCCAAAACCAACCATGTTTTAGTCCATTTTTCAATACTTTTTTGACTTACAAACCTGGTTGGTGATTTGCTTACCCCATCCTGTTTTTTCTAGTTGAGAAAATGTGAATATCTTTACAAAAAAGGGTAAATATTTCATAAAACAGCTGTCGTTTACAGCAACAGTAGTCTATCAGGAGTAAATTATGGATTTTCTGGGGACTATTTTTAGCTGTGGATTAACACACATTTGGTGTGCCAGGTTGAATATTTACAGCATCACGTGCAACACTGTGGTGCCAGGTTCTGTAACAATATACTCTCTCTTATACTTTCTCTTTCACTGCCATCTGTAAGATATGTCGTTTATCTTGGCGCATTTACAGATAAATTCTAGATTTTTGCTTTTGACTGTTTTCAAGCCAAGACCTTGTTTTAATTTGGATAGATGACGTCTATGATGGACTGCTCATATTGTAGACATTTTTAATGTGAAAAAATCCCTTGAAAAAGCCAAACCAGCAATGTGAAAGTTATTTTCTCAATGTTTATTTTGACTTCCTAACCTGGTTGGTGACTTGCTTTTGAAAATCCAGAGAAAATGTGGATATTTAGGTCCTAAGGGCTAAATCATTTTGTAAAACTGCCGGGTACTGTAATTGTTAGGAAACACTCACACATATTTGGTGCTCTAGCTTTAGTATTTACAGCAACAGGACTGTGCATTTTTAATATACTCCAAATAAACCACTATCCATGTTCATTATAATGAAGGAAACTTGGCACCACACGCAACATTGTGGTGCCAAGTTCTATATTAATGTGAATACTTTTGGTTTCACTGTCATCAGAAAGACGTGCAGGTTATGCACGTTCACAGATAACTTCTAGATTTTTACTTTTGACTTTGCTGTCAAAGTCACAACCTTGACTTTTGATGATAAAGCGGCTTATATTCTGTCATTTTTATTGTCATGTCAAAACCAGTAATGTTTCAGTCTATTTTTCTGCTATTTTTCAACTTCCAAACCTGATAAGTGACCTGCTATTCCAACATCTGTTTATTCCAGTTGCAGAAATGCAAATATCATTATAAAAAAGACTCTAAATGTTTCCGAAAACAGCTGGGCACTGTAGTTTTTAGCAATCTTTTGTCCATCAGGAGTAAATGATGCATTTTCCGGGGACTGTTTTTAGCTGTGGATTAACACACATTTGCTCCTCCTGCTTGAGTATTTACAGCAGCAGGACTGTGTATTTTTAATAGACTCAAAGTAAACTACAGTCCCCATGTTCGTTATAATGCTGGAACCTGGAACACGTGCAACACTGCGGCTCGCTGATGTGTTTTTAATCGTTTTTGGAGCACAGAACAGACTTTGGTTGCACAGACAATACTTCCATGGGTTCATTGATGTTTTTTAGGGGCCTTTTATGGGATTTAGTGACAAAAACAAATGTGTAGAAAATGTAAATTGTCATCAAGCTTATCCACATCAAAGCGTGTTTACAGGTCCTCCAGAGTGCCACGTCATATGTAAAGACAGAAAAAATATAAAGAATTTGTTGTTCCGGGGGCAGCTGAGTGAAGTCTGATAAATTTTGTGGTTGGTTGAAAACTAAAGAATACAAATTTGAAACTGATTTTTTTTTTAAATGTCTGGGTTAGAAGTGGGCTTCCTAGACTGCTATAGAATGCCTGAGGCTACTGCTAACAGAATGTACCTGAATTACATCGTAGGCACCAGGCTTTGACAATGAAAAGAAATTAGTAGTAGTAGTAGTGGTAGTAGTAGAAGAAGAATCAGAGGAAGAATCAGAAGTAGAAGAAGAATCAGAAGAAGAATCAGAAGAAGAAGAAGAATCCGAAAAAGAAGACGAATCCAAAGAAGAAGAAAAATCCAAAGATGAAAAATCCAAAGAAGAAGAAGAAGCTATTGGACCAAAAATACGGGAAAATAATGCTAAAATGATGAGTTTTCAATGTTTAATAGAGAGGACATTTACATGCATTAGGACAATGAAATTACAATTAATGTACAATAATATTTCCCAGATGTACAAGATAACTGTCATTCCACAAACAAATTGATGTAAAATTGCAGAAACAATACTTATTTTCCAGTTACTTGTATAAGTGTGACTCTAAATTGAACAGTTTCATTTATTAATAAATTCAACATATTTATGATGGTTACAAGTTTTTGATATTATTTCACACTGGACATGTAAAGTTACAAATTCTAATCAATTTGTTGTTGAATCTCAGTGAATATTTGGTGCCAAACTGAAGAAAAAAAATCTCTCAAGGATGGATGGACAGACATACTCACAACCCCACACCACTGCAACATAAAAAAAGGCTTGTTCTGCTGCATTGATTTTGATATCATTTTCACTGAGACAACGCTGTCAGAGTCAATTCTAAATTGATGGATTTTCTTTTCAACAGAACCAGCTAGCCAGGATTAATTTGTGTGTAAAAATAAACCAGTGGGTGACTTTTTATCAAGTTTGTCATGCAATTCCACCATAAATGCTGTTGCGTTCCAAAACTTGAAAAAAGCACATCGGACAATAACCAGGAAGCTTTGAATGCTGCTGATGCATATTTAGCATTTTCCATGAATGGAGTTCTCATGGAAAATGTCCCATATGTAAATAAACAAAGATGTGTGAAAATCTGAATAGTATCTAACAGGTGGTGACCGCAAAAAAAATCCCAAACGAAAATGTAATTCCTCTACAGAAACAGGTTTGTTGACGGTTGACACATTAGCTGAGCTTCTGTTCCCACAGCTTGACCTTCTGAACTCCAGTTTAAATACTAGAATTCTATTCTAATAAACACAGGCTTCGAGAACGGTGATTACATCACAATAGAAATATGTGTCAGAAAGACATCACGTATGGCGCCTTTCTTTTTGTTCAAAGGGTGGAGATAATTATTTAATTGACCCTTACATGCTCGTAAAACTTACATATCAGTTCCACAATGTGAGATGGTGCTGTTTGAAGATGTAGACCTGTTTTACCTGTTTCACTTTCAGTCAGTCCTTAAGACAACATCTGGGAAGGAGAGCAGCAGGAAAGTAGCTAGCTGTTGCCGGTGACAGTTTGTCATCAACACAAAACACAAATGAATGATAGCATCTGATGGTTCTGGTGTATCTGATAAATGGTTTGATGAGCGCAAATAGAAAGAGAAACTTTAGGTGTGACATTTAGATGGGAAATATTTGAAAATCCACCTTGTTTCTGTATAATTTTTTTTAACTGACAAGTGGTCTGACATGACAGTTTGGTCATGTTGGTGTCAAATACTGAGGGTCAAACAAATGAACTATTCTACCCATGTTTTCACTCAAATGAAGCCTGTGGAAAATGCATCTGTGTGCACTTCTAAATGTATACGAAACACGCTTTGTGCTCTCTTTGCAAAACAAAACACACTGCTGTCTTTGTCCATGTATACATCAAAGACTGAGTGGATACATATATGATATAGTCTGAAATGCTTCATACTGATTCCATAAATGAATTATATCTGTGAAATTGTTCAGCTTTTGGCTCGTGAGTGACTTTACTAAGGCAAATTACTGTACATAGTCTAAGGTGTCTCATGGTCCATATGCATAATTCACTATCATTTTACTGTTTTTCCCAGCTTCATGCTTTGTGCTAGCCTAGCCGCGCTAGACAACCCACGGCAACGAATTTAATTCTCTGCCAGGGTGGGTCTAGTTACCCTCCATAAGGCTCGAGGCTGGATTCTCCTAAAACTGGCCGGACCAATCACCATGAAGTGTAGAGTCAGAAGGCGGGCGTAACTAAGTGACGACAGAGGCGCGACGACAGAAACAACCGGCGCACAGTAAACAGTTATCTTTCAACTCGGCTTTGGCCACAGCCCTTAAAGATTTGAAGCTAAAATTCAACTTGAAAGATAAACAAAGGACGGCACTGAAGTGTTTCATTGAGAAGAAAGACATATTTGGACTTATGCCAACGGGATATGGCAAATCCTTAATATACCAGTTGGCTCCGCTGGTTGGGAAGCTAATGGGACTTAGCCACAATCTGCCGGCGCTCTAGGAACTCTGTCAGCCTATTCGTTGCGCTGATTGGTTGTATACCTACCCAATTGCTGCAGAGTGATTTGAAAGACAACCTTTTAGCCCGCCTCCCTCCCTGTCGAGCTTCCCTAGACCCTTGTGCCTTCAGAACATGGGTCTAGCGTGGCTAGGCTAGCTTTGCACTCTTTTTGAAAAACAAACCATGCTATTAATATCTTCTTTCATGTATACTTTAAACACTGTGTAAATATATAAGATCTAATTATTGTTACATGTATAGAACTACTTCGTCTTGACACATAAATATATAATATAGTTGCAAATTAATTCAGTTTCTAGTTAGTGAGTGATTTTTTTTCAAGGTAAATTACACAGTTTAAGGTATTTTATTCTGAAAGAGTTATTACTAAGATGTTTGCATACAATTTCAAACATCAGATTGATGTTTAAACTTGTAAATCTAACAGTCAATATGCATAACTCATATTATTTTACTATTTTCCCTGGCTTCATTCTTTGTGCTCTCGTTACAAAACAAAACACACTATTGATGTAATATTTTGTTACATGAATAAAAATGTTTCATCTTGACACATAAAAATAAAATATAGCCTTAAAATTTTCAGTTTTCGGTTAGTAAATGTTTTATTTCCAAGGTAAATTACATAATTCTAGGTGTTTCTTTCTGAAAGGAATATTATTAGGATGTTTACATACAATTTAAAAACATCAAATTAGTGTTTAAATGTGCAAATCTAACAGTCTGTAGATTCTATTCACCACATAAGTGATTCTGCACAAAATATAGCCTGTGGTATATGCAGACATACATCTCAATATGCATAACTCACTGTATCATTCTATTATTTTTCCTGGCTCGGCGTGCGCTTTAAGTCATGGCTGGATGTATGATTGAGCAAAGGCAAACTACCAAATTGACTAAAATTATACAGCTACCGTCTTTTGAAATATCCAGCATATCAAATGCCGAAAAACACTCTTAAATCATTTCCTCGGCGTGCTCCTGCAGAGCATGTTTACCAGGGGTTTGTGGTTTGAAAATATATCTTAGCGCTGATGTTGCCAGACAGCCGCAATATACTGTGTTTCTGTTTTGCGAGCTGGTCCTGAAGTTTATATATCTAGTATTGTCACAGCTCTGACTGCTGTAAGCGTATCTTTGAGAAAGTGCCATACCGAGGTGGTTGCAAATTTAAACCTTAAACACAGATGATGCAATGTGTTCCAGAGGCATTGTTTTGTTATATTTGTTCAAAATCTCTGCATAAATCAAGAGTTCTGATAATAAAAAGAGAAAATATCTGTTATCTGAGGCAGGCGAAGCACATTTTATAGCTCCAACTATGACATCTTGTGCTGCTGAACAAGCCAGACGGTTGCATACGTTCATATTTGCGCATCTTTCAGTGCTCTGTGTTACCTCCATCCTTCTCCAGTTTCATTCCAGTGTGTTTACACATGTCTGCGTATGTGTTCACTCCCTGTCTGCATTGTGGCCTCGTTGTGAGCAAGTGTTGTTTGATGGTATTTATCTTGTGTTAGTCCATGTTGGCTCTGAGCAGGACATTTGGCAAACGTAGTGATGTAGCTTATTTATGCCGTTTTTACATGAGAGGTGGATTTGATGCGCTGTGCTCAACTCTGTCGTGGATTAATCCTCCATTTATACTCAGACAGGACGTGTTACAGAAGAAATAATCCACAGGACCACTTGATAAAGTTCAACTGTTGACTGTAGCTCATGCATAGCAAAAATGCAGTGTGCAAAGATGGTTCTTCTTTCCTAATTTTTTCCAAAATAAGAGAATAACTGTTTGCCTGACAGCCAACTAATTCACCACACCTCTGATCCATCTCGATCAAAAAGCAGGCAAAGGTGCACTGTTGCTGGACATCAATGATAGCAGCATGCAAATAAAAGCGTGAGATTCATGGAAAACATGAAATTGTCTGGGTGACCCCAAAATTTTGAATGGTAGTGTACATAGCAAACCTCAAGAACCAATCCTGCCAGCTTGCAGAATGGAGCTTTCTGTATTCTTCATTTTCTTCGTTAGAATTGGACTCCAATTCTTACATGCGTTAGTCCAATGTTCCAACTTGCCTACACAGTGTTATTGTAGTAAAGAGACACAGCTTAGAGTTCCATCTAAACCATTTCAAGGCAGGAAGAGGTTATTTTCATGGAAGAAACATCTAAAAATGTGACTTAATATAAAACTGTGACTAAAATGAATGCAGATTTGATGTTTACAGTGATGAATTACAGCACTTAGAAAGTTCTTGTGTCTACTAATTGATTTTTCATGTATTACAGATATGAAACAAGCCCAGTGGGCTGTTAAAAGTCACTGTAACATTTTGTTTTCTCTTTCTGCAGAATCTTCGGCTTCTACAAGGGAATTTTACCTCCGATCCTGGCAGAGACGCCCAAGAGAGCAGTCAAGGTGAGGTTAAGGATGTGCATGTTTGTCGATAGAAAGCTTGCAAAGCTTCTCTTCTGCGTGTGCTGCAACGCTCCGGATCTGGTTTCATTGTGAGCTGCTCCGTTTGCCATATGAAAACACTCAAACCGCAGTTGCTGTAACATGGCACACACGTGTTGATTAAAGCCACGACGCCCCCCGCCATGTCGGCCTCCTCAGCCACTCCTGTTTGCTCTGCCGGCCTACCAAATATTGACTTACAAGCATTCATCGCCTCAGCGCCATTTTTTGAGATTTGCAGGGCGGCTTAGCATCTCTCTCCTGTAATGGAGTGACGGGACAAGGAGGGGAAGTGGGGGGCGGGCAGGAGGTACATGGCGTGGAGCCGCTCGGTAATGAGATGCTGGAGACGAGGATGTGTGAACTTTAAAAATAAGCACTCACACTGAGAAGATGGGGTAATCGCTCACGCAGCGAACAAAGCTAGCTGATGGCGAGTAACGTCTGGAGCGAAGAATTAAAGCAAATTAAAGCTCCGATTAAGTCACCACTGCTGGCATTTTGCCCTTTGCTCAGATAAACAAATCAGTGGATCCGTCTCCTTTTGAAGCTTTTGGCTTTCCAGAGAGGCCCAACATTTAAAACACAGCACGGTTTTCCTGTTTAAGCTGCCACACAGGCTTCATTCCTCTTTCTTCTTGGGTGCCTTTTAGGTCTTTATACATGTGTGCTGAGGTGTCACTTTATGATGCTCATTCGTCTCGATCTTTCTCCCCCAGTTCTTCACCTTTGAGCAGTACAAGAAGCTGCTGAGTCTGACCCCTTTGTCTCCTGCTGTGGTGAGTCTTTGCCCACAGAAACACCTGAATACACTGTCGCTTGAAAAAATAAACACGTTCAAAAGGACCAGCAAGAATGTCACACCCAGTGTCAAAATTTAACACTTCAACTCACCTGCCACAAGGTTTTTAAAACACCAGTGAATGCCAAGAATAATTTTCGGGCCACATGAATGAATGTAAATGTAAATTTTCCTGTTAATGTAAAGTTTTCATGTAATTCATGAATACATTAAGAAAGGAAATTCTGAGTCATTGCTTGCTAGCATATTGTCTCTGCTAACGTAAGGCTCAAAACAACATCTTGCTGCTATTATTAATGTTATGACAAATCGCAGCTTTTCTGCTTACTCATGAATCTATTTCACATTGAACAGACACAAAAAGGGATTAAATGACAACAACACTTTAGTTTGACGTTAAGCTCCTATAAAAGCATCTTTGATGACACACAGAAATGTCAGGTGTGTGCAAGGAAATAAACGGTGTGAACAAATCAACATGCTACTGAGTAATTTGTGTCATTGCAACTGTCAATATGATTCTGAATCAGGCTTGGAGCAATGCTCCCTCTAATTTTTCATGAGTCTGAAACACACAAACTCCCTGGACCACTGTGAGCAACATCAGACGTGTGCACTGTGGTCACGCCAGCATCGCATCCATCCAAGTTACATGGTTTGTTAAAAGAATCAAATTACAGCATTTACATTTCTGTGAAAACACTTTGTCAACAGCAGCCAGTTGAAGGCTGCAGTGATTCTGGTGACACGACAATGTATGAGAGTGAAGTTATTGAGTATTTGTGTCTCTCTTTGCTGTTGCACCGGTGTTGCAAATTGCAGACAGTCCCTGTTCACTCCATAGACACCAGTGTTATTTCTGCAGCTTGAAAGACAGCTACTTTTGATAAAACTGGGCTTGTAGCACATTGTCTGCCTTATAACAATGGGAAAGAGGCATCGTTTATGTTTTGACAACCTATATCTAATGATTATTGATGCTGGAAGTCTGAATCTGTGAATATCTTTCCAACTTTACCGAATTTGGGGCCACAACCACCCAAGGAGTGGCGTATTTAATTTTGAAAAAAGCATTTAGCCATACTTAAATCTTCAAGTGTTTCATTAACACGGAACTAAGAATTTTGTATTGTTTTGTGATCACAGGTTCTGTCTGAGAAGAAGTGGCATCATTTTAAACAGTGAAACCAAACTAATAAAATGTAATGACCAACCAGTGTGCAATACTGTGTTCTGCAAAAACATAAACAACTGAATGCAGAATACTGGACAAAGAAATTCTACAGACATTTTTTTCATCTAAATCTAGATCTTGTCTGAACAGAGTTAATGTATTAACGTATTTATATGTATGCATGTATTTATTGATTTATTTATTACTGTTAGCATATCAGAGTTCTGAGTGAGTTTTTCTTTAGATAGGTAAAGGCCATTTATTGATCACATATAGGCTAATAAATAGATATTTAAAAACTAAAAAGCATTTTTTTAAAAAGAAATAAACAACTTAGGCATTTATTGAGTCACTAAAATACTGAAGAGTCTACAGCCACATCAGCATGACTATAAGCATCACCTGGTAAATTCACAACCATATACTGTAGGAAATCAGCTGATCTCATAATGATGTCCCTTACCATATCTACTTCAGGAGATGAGTGGGGATGAAAAACTGTGACCTGCTGTTTGGGTTCGCTTTGTTCTCATATTTCTTACATGTTGGTCCCCTGATGCTGCCTTATTTCACTTAGTCCATGAGCAACAGAAAACACAGTTTGCCTTGTACTTATTACCAGGGGTTCGAGTCTTCCACTAGTGTCTGTACATTTGCAAACATTTTTGCTTCTTTGGATGTGGTGGAGTTTCGGGTGTAGGCATTTTTAAACACGCGGGAGCAGCAGCGTCTGTAACCAGGCAACCCACGACAGGACCAGGCAGGACAGGCACAGAGAGAAGTCTATCCGCTGGACCTTGCATCGGGTCCTCGCTATATACGTAGGTCCTACGAAGATGGAATCGGCTGCCCTTAATATTTCTTGTGTTTTACTTAGTTCATTGTACAGTTTTGATGAGTGTGTGACAGACGTGTACAGGATATTTATGAAAATACGGAACAATTTGCATCCCATATTGATTCAATACGGGACACAACGATTAATTGTCAAATTAAGGACAATTCTGTATTTTAAGAGACGGGTAGCAACCCTAACTCCGATAGCCATTCCATCTTAAAAGAGATTTCGCATTTCTTTTTTACTTTGGCTTGGTGAGGGGATGTTCCACTGTATGTTTGTTTTGCCATTATTATAAAGGGTCAACATAGCAGCACTTATCATCATCAGTGTGTCTTCACTCCACACACAAAACTCCTTTAACTTAACATCTGTAAACAAAACAAAAACGTATCAACAAAGTTTTCTGTTGGAGTTTGTGTTCTTCTAAGTTTAACTCCAAGATTTTAAATACTTCCATTTACTGCAAATGAATATCTCCTCCAAATGTCTCACTAATAATCACTATCAGCCTTAACTCTTAAAAAGCCGGGACCAAGTATACTCGGTTCACGCTTACTCGTACACACAGCTGAAACCGAACATTCTCGGCTCGCTAATTAATATAAAATGTGCACACACCCGTATGTTTAAGTCGACCAATGATTAGATATAAACATTGGCCCCAAATTTGCTTATTTCAAACGATAAAGCCGTATGAGCCGTTATAACGAAGCCACAATTACGAAGCTTTTATCGGGGCCGTTTACGTAAAAACACGGCCGAAATTCACAATGACGAACGTCTATGACAATGCGACCTCGCAAGACTTGATCGATATGTTTATGGATTAGGTGGTTTTAGTATAGGTTTTAGTATATGTACTTCTCCAGAAACATGGCCTTGTAAGGGTTAAAAACCCACAAAACACCCCTCTATACTCAACCACACTTAGTACAGTCCGGTTCCCCCTTCTATAAATCTGCTTGGAATCTTCCACTTCCTGTTTGTCAAAGTGGCCTTCTACCTGGACAGGTTTTGTTGGAGCTCATGCAACAAACATTTTGGGTAACTGCACTTTAATATGGATGGATGACACTGAATTAGAGTCTGTTTTAATGAGACTGAGTTCAGATGTGTAGCTCTGTCATTAAATAGGAAATTATTTCTCAGAATTCACAGAGAAAAGTCTGAAATGTTTGCTAGGTTAGCGTCCCACATGTTCTTTGGCTCAGCTAAAGCTAACTCTCTCCAACTTCTGGATCTCTTGAGTTGCTTGTTGTTAAAATATCTTGCTATAGGTGCTGAAGCTCAGAAAGTCTGAGATATTTGTTCACAATAAGCTCCTTCTCAAGTCTTATCTGAACTGTCCTCTTTTGTTTGAACTTTCCCAAAACTTAGGAGTTAATGACAGAGCAGCACATCCAGACTCAGTCTCATTTATGTAGAGATTAAACTTCAGTGTCATTCATTGATGGTAAAGTGCAGTTTTTCAAATCTTTGTTGCACATGCTCCCGACCAAACCAGTCCAGATAGAAGACGATGTGAAGAGAAGCTCCAGAGGATGAATATCACACATTTACGTTGGAGATAAATGTCCTTTTATTAGACATTGTCATGCAAAAGTTGGATTTCCCTTTAATGATGTTCAGATCTTTGAGTGTCTTGTTGATGTTGGTTTCTAAATGTTTTCTGACACTCGGACCCAAACATTAAAACCTTTTACGGGTCATAAGCTGCAACAATTCACACATTATCAACTATCTTTATGACTAAACTAAGATAAAAACTGAAAATCTGTCTGATTCCTGCATCATGAATGTAAATCTTTTTGGTTTTTATGACAATAAACTGAATATATTTGGGTTTGACATTTTATAAACCAAAACAAGAAATGAATTACCGGAGAAAACAATCAACAGATTAATGGACAAAAAAAATATGTTTTCCAACATATATGACTGAATTCCTCCAACATTGCAAGATACATACAGTTTAAATTAGTTTCATTTACATAACGCCAATTATAGGTCAAATTGTCTCAAGATGCTTCATTGTTATATATTTTTGTCATATTTATTATATGACAAAGTAAGAAATTTAAACCTCTTGACTAATCCAATTTATTATTTGGTTTTTAAGAGACTAATCGACAATTAAAACTTTCTCCACTAAAACTAATGAACATGAGGTCAAATAGAAGGAACAGTTTTAAATACTGCAGTCCTACGACGACAAGAATAAAGTTTCTCAACAAAAACTAAATCTGCTGGTGGATTCCATTAAAGTCCTCAAAGATATCAAATTCAACATCTGGATGGAGGCTGATAAAAGTTGACCTCCCTTCATTTCTCTGGAGCCAAGTCGATGGATTTTAGGGATCGTGGTTAAATACCTGCTCTTCTAGTCACCCTTGTAAAAAGTGACTCCATCCTCGCCGACTTCAACACCTCTTCATGACAAGTTCTTCTGCCTCTGACCTGGTGGAAACTCGGGAAAACCTGTCGAGACTCGGATTTTCCAAAAACTCGTCAGGAGGGGGAAGGTGTGGTGGGCGGTGGGGGGAGGTTGGGGGTAGAGTGGGGAGGCCGCCACCCACCTCCCCGCCTACTCTCTGCCTTGACTCCACCCATGTGGTCACTTGGAAACTACAATGTCAAAGTTAATTGTATTTTTTAAATGATTATGTAAAATATTTCATCTTTAATGTTTGATATTTTTGTTGAAAAAATTTGTTTAATTTCATAATGTTTTGTATCTTTTTTTAATTATCCAATCAAATATTTTTGGTTTAATATAATAGTATTTGTTTAAATTTCTTTTTAAAAATTTTCTTGTATTAAATGTTTTTTCCTTTGATTTAATTACTCTAGTCTTTTTTCTGTCAAGATATTAACCCTAGCCTTAAAAATGAAATAAACCCTTAAATCACAATAAAAATACTTCTGTTATCACAATTATGAGTTGGTCAATTATTCAGTTTATCAATTCAGCTTTATTTGTTTAGCACCTTTCACACAGATGACAAAACTAAACAAGCAAAGAAAAAAAACTATGATTAAAACTCAGCATATTTAAAAAAAATATTTAACAGTAATAAAATATGTTGTGTCCAGGGGATGGAGGGAGTTTATTGAAGTCTTCTTGGGTTCACACTGTAAATCATTGAAAACAGGAACTTGATATTCAGTCTAAGGAAACTGCAGAGCGACAGAAGAACCAACAATATCTTTTGTTTTCTCCTTTAATGAGTCGACTCTTCTGGTGCTTTCAGACCAACAAACTACAGACTCTTCACAACCTGCTCAAACTCTTGGTACAGGACCTTACCACACGGGTCAAGAAGGTTTCCTTCTTATTTCTACTCTGAAGCTCACCTTCTCCTGCTCAAACTGCTGACAAATATTTCTACTGCTCCAAAGTCTGGTCTCCAGGACTTCCTAAAAACTCTCCAAGTCTCTTCTGCTGCAGGTTGCTTTGTAGAACTGTTACAGAAAACCTCACTAAACCACATGGAGGGGCCTCAAGATAGTCGTCCAAATGAAACCGTACAAAAACCAAACTCGCACAACCCAAACGCTAAAGTCTCCTACAGCCTACCAGAGAAGCTCTTTAAACAGAGAATCAGGACAGGAACTCTTACCTTCTGGACAACCAACGCTGGTTCACAAACAAGAATACAGAATGTGTCTGACCAAAAACCTCTGAAAACTCACTACAGCCAAGATAAAGACACAACTCAGCTGCACCAAATCCACTAATCACTGCACACATTAGCACCATGTGCTAACTGTGGCTAAAGAACCACATTTACCAAGACAACTACAGTACAAAGCCCTAAAACACACCAAGAAACACATTAAAGAGGATTTTACTGCTGGAAGCTGCAAGCCAACGCTTAAATAACAAACTAAAGCAACAGAACCAAACCCGGTTTAGTGAAGAGAAGCAGAGGAAATGTTTGACTGCAGTCATAAAGCAGGAAGACAGTCAGCTTCTCAGGTGTTCCTGATAACACCAAGCAGCCACCTGGACAGCCAATAGGAACACAACTTACTGGAAGTCCAGAGGGCTTGCTTTGTGAAGTAAATTTAGTTTTAAGTTGAAGCAAAAAGTAAACAAAGAAAGCTATAAACCACCTTCTGATACCTGAAACCTCTGAGTTTTCACACTTAGAACGCCTGAACATGTCAAACTGGTTTCATAGTAGAACCATCATTGTAAAATCGTCATAGTATGGTGTGTTGTTCAAAAAACATTACAACCTGCTGTTTAGGGTCTGCATAGTGGAATAGTGGTTAGCATGTTTGCCTTGCTAGGCTCCAGCACCCCCCGCGACCCTAGTGAGGATAAAGCGGTGTATAGAGGATGGATGGATGGATGTTTGCCTTGCAGCAAGAAGATCCCTGGTTTGAATCCCGGGGTGGGCCTGGGATCTTTCTGCATGGAGTTTGCATGTTCTCCCTGTGCATGTGTGGGTTTTCTCCGGGTACTCTGGCTTCCTCCCAATCAGCAGAGCAGCAACAAAACAGTTTACAGAAGTTTGGTTCTTACTGCTCTGAGTTAATCTGCTGTCCCTGGCAGCTTGTCAGGAGACATTTTTATTACCGAGGCATCTATTTTTGCTTTATTTTTATTGCTTTGCAGCATGTGCGAACGTATGTAGTGATGAGAACTGTGTTCTCATCACTCACAGCACACGAAAGCAGAAAAAAAAAGTACCATTGCTTTGTGCAATTCTATGCTCTCTGCTATAAAGTTCAGTCTTAAAGCTGGAGTGCAGGACTTTTAGCTATAAATTAATGTCTGTTTCATTAAAGCTCGTGCCAAACAAGGACACGTGATGCTGGTTAAGTGTATTAGTGGCAAGTAGATCTTTCAGTATCTCACAGTAACATTCCTACACTAAGTTTTACGTCAGCTCGCTGGACCTGAAAAGCAACAAGTAATTCGACTCAACAGATTATTGGCTGAACTAATTATCAGATTAGATATTCAGCACTTTTCTCATTACTGGTATTTGTTTCACTTTCAACCAATTCTCAGTGAAATAAATAAATTTGAAGCTGTGATACTTTGGCTCTCTCTGTCTGTAGAGATCTGTCTATCTGATTGGTTTAGTCATAAATAACAGCATGTCAACACAATTTGCAATCTACATTTTAAACACTTAGTTTTGAAATAGGACAGATTTTCAGCTCCAAATCTTGTTTTTTGGTGCTTTTTTTATTACAAAAACACAATATATGTATCGGCCCTATCCGTCAACCCTTAACAAGGAGTGTGACAGAAAAATGCACGAAGCATCTAAGATACGTTTCTGATGCGCCAGCTATAAAGAAACTCTTTGTTCAGAGGAAGGAGTTTAGTCTAAGAAAGAAAGTGATCACCAGTATCAGCGCTCTCTTGTCAAAATAGGTTTAAAGGTTTAAATAACTGCAGTCTCTGCCATGACTACAGTTTCAGTACCATGTAAAACTTTCCTGCTGGAGTAGATCAGCTCATTGTACTTTATCAAAGATCTCCATGTGAGAAATCAAATCGTCAAACTGCATGAAACTCCAGCAAAATTTCTGACATGCCAGAAATTCACCCAGCTGACATTTGAGATGCTGATGATTTAGGCAGTCATCCTTAAACTGGACATCAAACACCATCTAATCTTCATAAATCTGTCCCGATTCCAAAAACAGTGCTTGCTCAAAGGGAAACCAAAAGGAACTTGTGTTTGTTGGTTTCTCTCTTTAAAACTTGTAAAATGTCTTCACAGTACTATGTTACGGTAACTCCTAAGAGATAACTCATGTTGTGAATTGGCGCTATATAAATACAACCGAATTAAGACAGGTTTGGTTGACAATTTCATTAAAATATCAAAATCTTTATTACTCTGTACAATGTCTTTCTACTGGTAATTCAGTTGTGTTTTATACACATGAGACAAATCAGGTAAAATGACTGCCATTTTTTCATAGTCACCAGGATATAAAGGTGTGATACCTACAATGAGGACGCCTCAAACGCCCTTTTAAGTCGAATTAATCACTAAGAACTCGTAGCCATTGTTTCATTTCAAATCCAGTGCACTGGAGCAAAGCCAAAATAGTCTAAACCATAACACCGTCCCCATAGATGGCCTCTGTGGCGTGTTTACTCGGCGGTTGTTACTTCTCCCGACTGGTTCCACCACAGGCCGCGAACACACAAAGTGGTTTCATCCTCCTTAAGTTGTCTGTTATACTGAGTCAGAGTTTTATGCTAGACAGATTCGCGTTCCTGGGGTGCGGTCACCACACACTGCCTATTCAGGTGTCAGCCAGGTGTCAGCCGTGATGGATGACTTTTACCTGCAACTCAGCGTCGGAGCCGCCTCGGCACGGTGAACGTCCTCGACTTGTTTTTACAGCCATCGGTGGAGAAATGTTTACCTGTCCCATCCATCATGCCGTCCTCCTACACCTCCTTTCTCGCTATCTTCTTCCTGCCCTTCCTTCTTCCTCAAGTGCCTCTAACCCCATTCTCCCCCCCAGAGGCCCTCGCATATCAAGTAGTGTAATCACATCAGATCATTAGTGAGAGCGAATTGCAGACTGAATGGTTCCCTCTCTTTCCTATTCAGCATGGCACAGCTGAATGCCTTCACTCTGATTAATGAGGACACACACAGTAATAATACAAATAAGGAATTAAAACGTGGCGGGCTGGCTGTGTAAACATCGTGAGGCATGTCTGAGAGGATGGGTCCCGGGGCCCTGACAGCAGGATAAAGAGGCAGGAAGAGTAATGAGCTATAGACACGTTCTTGACATGTTCCCATTACGCCTCTCTCTGAGCACGCACACACACACACACCCACACACACACACGCACACACACGCACACGCACACATACATATGCAGCCCAGTCAGTGCAAATATATGCAGTGTTGCAACCACTTTCACAAATTCTGCTAGATTTTCTCCAGCGACGGATGACAAGGTGAATTAAAGCACTTTGTTTATGAGAAAATAATTGATTATTCCACATTTTTGGACTTCCTTCTATCTGTCATCTAACGTTTTGTCAGATGTTAACAAACACAAGCATGTCTGCAAGCATTTGTCAACAGAAGCGACTATCAATTTCACACAAGACAAAATGACTCCTGCAAAATTACACTTTAGATTCATTGTCTGCATTGGTTTGTCTATTCTGCTGCGTGTCTACCCAAATATTATCTCCACATTCTCAGTCCTAAATCATGTCCATCTCCCCGTCAGGCGCTGTCTGCAGCGGGGCTCGGCGCAGGCCTGACTGAAGCTGTTGTCGTCAATCCATTCGAAGTGGTGAAAGTCAGTCTCCAGGCCAACAGAGATTCCTTCAAAGAGGTTGACTCGAATAAAATACTGCCTTAACTTGTAAAGTATTAGTAATGTGCACATTTCTCCAGAAAACCGTTGACATGTCCTTCTTTTTTGAATTCCTTTTCTCTGATACAGCAACCCTCCTCTTTCGCCCAAGCAAGACGGATAATTAAGTCAGACGGGTTCGGACTGAAGGGCCTGAATAAGGGATTAACGTCGACGCTGGGACGCCACGGAGTTTTCAACATGATCTACTTTGGCTTCTACTTCAACGTCAAGGATGCTATTCCTACCAGCCCGGTGAAAATGCTAATCAAAATCCGTGATCTGACCTGTTTCTGCCCAAACCAAGTGACATAGACATCACTTTGTTTTGGTGCTGGTAACCTTGACAACTCTTAGTTTTTGCTAACCTCAGGCTACATGATCCGCACGTGTTCCAGCGACCTCACTGGAGGGGAATAGCAAGTGTTTAACAGTATGATTAGTCAGTCTGACTTCCATGGCAAAGGAGGAAGCAAAAATCAGAGAGGAGCTTGTAAGATCAGCCCGGCTAATACCTCGTCTGTTTGCTCTTCATAACATCCTCAAAGTCTCAGATTACACATCCGGCAGGGCTCTGATGGCCCAAACAAAAGTTAATTTTGTTTAATGGAAACGTTACCATACGCCAGTTCCACATGTACAAACCAGAGCATTAGATTAACTCCAATGAACTAATTGGAAGCAGACAACGGTACTATTTTCAAGAGGAGGTTACAGTGGGAGGCCAGGCTCTGCTATATTTTCAACATTTTTTCCAGTGACGCATGATATACAGAGAACCAAGTGGTCATCTTCTGTAAATGATAATTATGTGGCTGGATGACTCAAATAGCTCTCTTCTTAGATTGTGGCCGTGGCCTTTTGGGAATGATCTGTCGGTGTGTACATTGATGGAGTGATCCTGTTTGGGAAAGTCTCACGATTGCCATTGTTGAGGCAGCAAAGCATAAATATTGTCACCGGTGACAACTTGCAGGCCGAGTCGGTGGCTTTTCTCCACAGCCCCCTTTTGTTAGCAACATGAGCAACGAGCTTGCAACTCAAACGTGTCTGTAGTCAAATTCGGTGTGCCGAGCCCAGGCTCCTCTCATGAGGCCATTTGAATAGCACAGAAGAGGCAGATACCACACTGCCATCATTCACGAGCGAATGTGTGAGGAGATGTTTGCTTAAGGCTGTTAGGAAGTGGGTTGATGGGTGTACTTAGGCCGTGGCTATGTTACCCCCTTTCCCCACATCCCACTTGAAAAAAACAGAAGAAGTGGGATTAGCTGTTGATTTACCACGGCTCTCAGGGTGTCCAGCCGCTTGAGAAAGGCCTGGACCAGAGAGGCTGCTGTCATTTGTAAAAATATCCTGGCCAATTAGCTGTCAGAGCTCTCTGAGTCTGGGCTTCTTTGGTACAGTAATACCCCTGTGCCGAGTCACAGCCCAATTACCCAAATTGTCCCCATATGCCTCCCCAGTCTGCCTGCATGAACCCTGTTTATAAATCCTCCGTCTTGGCTCCCCAAAGAACATGTGCTTCTGCTCAGCCAATCAGATTGCCGCACCACAGTCAGGAAGCACTAATCTGCCCCCCGCTACCATAAAATGATCAGGGCTTTCATGCCAGCTTTGCAATCATATGCACAAGTCCCCTCATGCTCTGCCTCACTTTCACTCACAGACACATCATGTCTCACTGCCGACTTTGTCAACTCACTGTCGCTACTTTCTTTTAATCCCTGCAGGCGTTTTATGTGTTATGTAAGTTTCGTGCCACTAATGATTCCAGTAAAAGACTCCTCTTCTTCTTTTCACAGGACCCCACCCTTGAGTTTCTGAGAAAGTTTACCATCGGCCTCGTGTCGGGGACCATCTCCTCGTGCGTGAACATTCCCTTCGATGTCGCCAAGAGCCGCATCCAAGGCCCTCAGCCAGTGCTGGGGGAGATCAAGTACCGCACCTGCTTCCAGACCATGGCGCTGGTGTACCGCGAGGAAGGGTATGAACAAGTAGTGATGGATCATCAGGGCAAAACTTGAATCAATGTCACCGGTGCATCCAAGAAATAATGAGCCACTTTGTCTGTTTTGTTAGCAATTGATAGTTGGTTACCTGCCAAACTGACTGTCAGGGAAGACAAATGTAGCAGCTGCAGCTACAAGTTAGCAGGCTTTGATTGCCTGGTGTGAGTTTCCTCCACTAAGTACAGGGGAAGTGCACAAATAGCCTGATGCAAAGCTGCGATCCAATGAATGGAAACCAAAGAGTCATGTTCGACTGTGGGCTGTGTTCCCCTGCGAGTGTGATCATACATTTCTGCAGTCTGTCAGCTGTATAGTAAATGTTAACATATTTTCAAGCCTCAGACAATGACAGCTCCAAATGGAAGCTTCAAGGAAAGATGTATGTTATGTTAGCAGCTGCCCCAGGCTTTCCACTTTCCCCCATGCGGCTCCGCGAGACAAGGGCCAGCGACATGTTTGTAGTTAGTGCATGTTGTTAGTTTGCAGTTGGGGGTTGCTGCAAGAAAACGGCACTGAAAACGTTGTCGTCGCAGGGGTGCGTGGAGGGTGCCCCCGCCGCCACATCCAGTCCCCTTCTCTAACACAACACAGTCCCAGCTAATTAGTGGTCCCTATGGGAGACGTCGTTAAGCAGACCCTAACGAGCCGCGCGGCGCTCCACGGGTCAATCTAATCAGACAGAGGGCCAGGGAGGAAGTGGGTCGAGCCTTATTAACGCCATCAGTGGCGGGGGCAGAGAGCGGGACAGGGAGCACGAGGCGGAGGCAGCCAGCCACTGATCACCTTGAATGCATTAAGGAGCAGGTAGTCGCCAGCGCTGGCCTGTTAGAAACCTATACGCCTGATGGGGTGACAGACAGACAGGCCGGCAGACAGACAGACAGACATGCAAACTCTGAAATCCACAGTTTTTTACACAGGCACGAGCAGGAGCACAAGCACATGTACTGTAGTTATACATACAGCGATGGAAGAAGGATTCAGATCAAAAAAATGAAATGTAAGTGTCAAAATATACCTTAAGTTACCAAAACTGGAGGTATTTATGATGCAGAGGGATCCCTCTCACAATAATCGACATTACAGTGTAGAAAAGTAAACAATAGTGCATCATGTACCACATTTAATGTGGTTGCTGGTAGAGGTGATGATGATTTTAAATATTTTAATAATACTTCAGATACTCTTCCAGAGCATCTATAAAGTCTTATCTGACCACATCTTAACCTCTACTTTGCATTTGGATTAGATTTTGTATTATTCTTTATGAATCTACAAACAAACTACAGTTAACAAACTGTGCAGTAAAGTGCAGAACTACACCAAGACTGCTCAGTGGACTACATTATAGTTGAAACAGACTGATCTATGACATTTTTGTTGGTTTTATTCAACAGGTAAGCAGGGAATACCTGCAGTGAAGAGCCATGAGCTGGAATCAATCCTGCGTCACTGACTAGGTCCTGTTTACGAGTCGCCCTCTTAACCAGTTGAGCTACCTGGGCACCCTGTTCCTATTTGTTGGATGACAGACTAATCTATGACATTTTTGGAACATTATCAATTATGTCTTTTCCACATTTTTGATGACATACTAAATTATTACTTTTTTCCCCCGTTGAGGACGACATACTAAACTATGAAGTTTTTGTCACATTTTGGACGACATACTAAACGATGACGTTTTTGTGACATTTTGGACAACAAACGAAACTATGACGTTTTTGGACACATTTTGGACGACATACTAAACTATGACGTTTTTGTGACATTTTGCACCACACACTAAACTATGATGTTTTTGGTCACATTTTGGACGACATACTAAACTGTGACGTTTTTGGACACATTTTGGACGACATACTAAACTATGTCGTTTTTGTGACATTTTGGACGACATACTAAACTATGACTTTTTTTTGATATTTTGGACGACATACTAAACTATGACGTTTTTGTGACATTTTGCACCACACACTAAACTATGATGTTTTTGGTCACATTTTGGACGACATACTAAACTGTGACGTTTTTGGACACATTTTGGAAGACATACTAAACTATGACTTTTTTGTGATATTTTGGACGACATACTAAACTATGACATTTTTGGACACATTTTGGACGAAATACTAAACTGTGACGTTTTTGTGACATTTTGGACGACATACTAAACTATGACGTTTTTGTGACATTTTGCACCACACACTAAACTATGATGTTTTTGGTCACATTTTGGACGACATACTAAACTGTGACGTTTTTGGACACATTTTGGACGACATACTAAACTATGTCGTTTTTGTGACATTTTGGACGACATACTAAACTATGACTTTTTTTTGATATTTTGGACGACATACTAAACTATGACGTTTTTGTGACATTTTGCACCACACACTAAACTATGATGTTTTTGGTCACATTTTGGACGACATACTAAACTGTGACGTTTTTGGACACATTTTGGAAGACATACTAAACTATGACTTTTTTGTGATATTTTGGACGACATACTAAACTATGACATTTTTGGACACATTTTGGACGACATACTAAACTATGTCGTTTTTGTGACATTTTGGAGGACACACTAAACTAGGACATTTTTGGTCACATTTTGGACGACACACTAAACTATGACGTTTTTGGTCACATTTTGGACGACATACTAAACTATGTCGTTTTTGTGACATTTTGGACGACACACTAAACTATGACGTTTTTGTCACATTTTGGACGACATACTAAACTATGTCGTTTTTGTGACATTTTGGTCGACATACTAAACTATGACGTTTTTGTCAGATTTTGGAGGACATACTAAACTAGGACATTTTTGGTCACATTTTGGACGACATACTAAACTATGACGTTTTTGGTCACATTTTGGACGAGATACTAAACTATGTCGTTTTTGTGACATTTTGGAGGACACACTAAACTAGGACATTTTTGGTCACATTTTGGACGACACACTAAACTATGACGTTTTTGGTCACATTTTGGACGACATACTAAACTATGTCGTTTTTGTGACATTTTGGACGACACACTAAACTATGACGTTTTTGTCACATTTTGGACGACATACTAAACTATGTCGTTTTTGTGACATTTTGGTCGACATACTAAACTATGACGTTTTTGTCAGATTTTGGAGGACATACTAAACTAGGACATTTTTGGTCACATTTTGGACGACATACTAAACTATGACGTTTTTGGTCACATTTTGGACGACATACTAAACTATGTCGTTTTTGTGACATTTTGGAGGACACACTAAACTAGGACATTTTTGGTCACATTTTGGACGACACACTAAACTATGACGTTTTTGGTCACATTTTGGACGACATACTAAACTATGTCGTTTTTGTGACATTTTGGACGACACACTAAACTATGACGTTTTTGTCACATTTTGGACGACATACTAAACTATGTCGTTTTTGTGACATTTTGGTCGACATACTAAACTATGACGTTTTTGTCAGATTTTGGAGGACATACTAAACTAGGACATTTTTGGTCACATTTTGGACGACATACTAAACTATGACGTTTTTGGTCACATTTTGGACGAGATACTAAACTATGTCGTTTTTGTGACATTTTTGACGACATACTAAACTATGACGTTTTTGTGACATTTTGAACGACATACTAAACTATGACGTTTTTGGTCACATTTTGGACGACATACTAAACTATGACGTTTTTGGTCACATTTTGGACGACATACTAAACTATGATGTTTTTGGTCACATTTTGGACGACATATAAACTATGATGTTTTTGGTCACATTTTGGACGACATACTAAACTATGACATTTTTATGACATTTTGGACGACATACTAAACTATGTCATTTTTGTGACATTTTGGATGACATACTAAACTATGACGTTTTTGTGACATTTTTGGACCCCATACTAAACTATGTTGTTTTTGTGACATTTTGGAAGAAATACTAAACTAGTAAGTTTTTGGTCACATTTTGGATGACATACTAAACTATGATGTTTTTATGACATCTTGGACGGCGTACTAAACTGTGATGTTTTTTGTCGATGTTCCGATGACAAACTAAACTATGGTGTTTTTTCCCCACTTTTTGGAAGACATACTATAGAATGATATTTTTGTTGCTTTTTGGTTGACATATTAAACTATGATGTTTTTATCCACATTTTGGATGAAATACTAAACTATGAGGTTCTTTTCTGCATTTTGGAGGACATACTATGACATTTTTGTCCACGTAATAAATTCTGATGTTTTATTCCCCTTTTGCATGACATACTACTACCTACAAAACTATGAATTTCTGTCATATTTTGGACGACATACTAACCTATGACGTCTTGGTCACATTTTGGACGACATACTGAACTGGGATGATTTTTTCCACATTTTGAACGAAATATGAAATGATGACTTTTTTGCATATTTTGTCCGAAATACTAAAAAATTACCTTTTTTCCATATTTTGGACAACATACTAAACTATGATGTTTTTGTCCATTTTTGGACAAAAAATGACGTTTTTGTCTATTTTCGGACGACATACTAAACGATGATGTTTTTGGTCACACTTTGGACGACATACTAAACTATGTCATTTTTGTGACATTTTGTGACATTTTGGACGACATACTAAACTATGAAGTTTTTGTCCATTTTTGGATTAAAAAAAATGACGTTTTTTGTCTATCTAGGGACCACATACTAAACTGTGATGTTTTTGGTCACATTTTGGACGACATACTAAATTATGTCGTTTTTTGTGACATTTTGGACGACATACTGAACTATGACGTTTTTGGTCACATTTTGGACGACATACTAAACTATGACGTTTTTGTGACATTTGGACGACATACTAAACTATGTCGTTTTTGTGACATTTTGGACGACATATTAAATTATGACGTTTTTGGTCACATTTTGGACGACATATTAAATTATGACGTTTTTGGTCACATTTTGGACGACATACTAAACTATGACATGTTGAGTCACATTTTGGACGACATACTAAACTGTCGTTTTGTGACATTTTGGACAACATACTAAACTATGACGTTTTCGGTCACATTTTGGACGACATACTAAACTATGACGTTTTTGGTCACATTTTGGACAACATACTAAACTATGACGTTTTTGGTCACATTTTGGACGACACTAAACTATGATGTTTTTGGTCACATTTTGGATGACATAATAAACTATGACGTTTTTGGTCACATTTTGGACGACATACTAAACTATGACGTTTTTGGTCACATTTGGGATGACATACTAAATAAACTATGTCGTTTTTCTGACATTTTGAACGACATACTAAACTATGACGTATTTGGTGATATTTTGGACAACATACTAAACTATGACGTTTTTGGTCACATTTTGGACGACAATCAATTATGAACTTTTTGTGACATTTTGGACGACATACTAAACTATGACGTATTTGGTGACATTTTGGACAACATACTAAACTATGACGTTTTTGGTCACATTTTGGATGACATACTAAATAAACTATGTCGTTTTTGTGACATTTTGAACGGCATACTAAACTAGGACATTTTTGGTCACATTTTGGACGACATACGAAACTAGGACGTTTTTGGTCACATTTTGGACGGCATACTAAACTATGTCGTTTTTGTGACATTTTTGGACCACATACTAAACTATGTTGTGTTTGTGACATTTTTGATGACATAATGAATTATGTCGTTTTTGTGATATCTTGGACAACATACTAAACTATGACGCTTTTGGTCACATTTTGGATGACATACTCAGTTATGAACTTTTTGTTCACATTTTGGACGACATACTAAACTATGACATTTTTGGTCACGTTTTGGACGACACGAAACTATGATGTTTTTGGTCACATTTTGGACGACATACTAAACTATGACGTTTTTGGTCACATTTTGGACGACACTAAACTATGACTTTTTGTGACATTTTGGATGACATAATAAACTATGACGTTTTTGGTCACATTTTGGACGACATACTAAACTATGACGTTTTTGGTCACATTTTGGACGACATAATAAATTATGACATTTTTGTGACATTTTGGACGACATACTAAACTATGACCTTTTTGTGACATTTTGGACGATATACTAAACTATGTGGTTTTGGGTCACATTTGGGATGACATACTAAATAAACTATGCTGTTTTTGTGACATTCTGGACGACATACTAAACTAGGACGTTTTTGGTCACATTTTGGACGACATACGAAACTAGGACGTTTTTGGTCACATTTTGGACGACATACTGAACTATGACGTTTTTTTGACCTTTTTCAGAAGACATACTAAACTATGACATTTTTTGTCCGTGTAATAATTTCTTTTTTTTCCCCCTATATGGCACAACATGCTATGACTTTTTTAAGTTGCTTTTAGTCATTGAGAAGAAGGCAGGAAAGCAGGAAAGACCTGTAGGAATGAGCCGTGTGAGGGAGTCAAACCTGCAGCTCTAATGCAGTCCTGTGGATGGATCACTCTCTTAACCAGTTGAGCTATCTGGGCACTCTGTATGTTTTCATTGTACTAGCTACAAAACTATGAAATTTTTGTCACATACTAAACTGTGACATTTTTTTTCCACATTTTGGACGACATACTGCAGTACCACATTTTTGTTGCTTTTTGGATCACATGCTAAACTATGGCATTTTTGTTGACCTAATGAGTGCTGATGTTTTATTCCTGTTTTGCACAACATATTATGACTTTTTTCAGAGTTGTTTTTGTTCTGCGAGGGAATTGAACCTGCAGCTCTAATGCAGTTCTGTGACCAGATCACCCTCTTAACCAGTTGAGCTATCTGGTTACCGTGTACTTTTTCATTGTACTACCTACAAAACTATGATGTTTTTTTCACATTTTGAATGAAATAGAAAAATATGACTTTTTTACATATTTTGTCTGCAATACTAAACTATGACATTTTTGTCCATGTAGTATATTATGATGTTTTATTTATTTACTTTTTTAGTCATTGAGAAGAAGGCAGGAAAGCAGGGAAGACCTGTAGGAATTAGCCATGCAAGGCACTCGAACCTGCAGTTCTAATGCAGTCCTGTGGACAGATCACCCTCTTAACCAGTTGAGCTATCTGGGCGCTCTGTATGGTTTCATTGTACTAGCTACTAAACTATGAAGTTTCTGTCACATTTTGGATCACGTCCTGAACTATGACTTTTTTTTTTTCCATATTTTGAACAAGATACTAAACTATGACATTTTTTTCCACATTTTGGATGACATACTAAACTATGACCTTTTTGATATGACATACTAAACTATGATGTTTTTGTGACATTTTGGATGACATAATAAACTATGACATTTTTGTGACATTTTGGATGACATAATAAACTATGACGTTTTTGGTCACATTTTGGATGACATATTAAACTATCACGTTCTTGTGACATTTTGAGTGACATACTAAACTATTTTGTTTTTGGTCACATTATACTATGACGTTTTTGGTCACATTTTGGACAAAATACTAAACTATGACCTTTTTGTGACATTTTGGACGATATACTAAACTATGTGGTTTTGGGTCACATTTTGGATGACATATTAAACTATGATGTTTTTGGTCACATTTTGGACGACATATTAAATTATGACGTTTTTGGTCACATTTTGGACGACATACTAAACTATGACGTTTTGAGTCACATTTTGGACGACATACTAAACTGTGACGTTTTGAGTCACATTTTGGACGACATACTAAACTGTCATTTTTGTGACGTTTTGGATGACATACTAAACTGTCGTTTTGTGACATTTTGGATGACATACTAAACTATGACGTTTTTGTCACATTTTGGACAACATACTAAACTATGACGTTTTTGGTCACATTTTGGATGACATACTAAATAAACTATGTCGTTTTTGTGACATTTTGAACGGCATACTAACTATGTCGTTTTTGTCACATTTTGGACGACATACTAAACTAGGACATTTTTGGTCACATTTTGGACGACATACGAAACTATGACGTTTTTGGTCACATTTTGGACGGCATACTAAACTATGTCGTTTTTGTGGCATTTTTGGACCACATACTAAACTATGTTGTGTTTGTGACATTTTTGATGACATAATGAATTATGTCGTTTTTGTGACATCTTGGACAACATACTAAACTATGACGCTTTTGGTCACATTTTGGATGACATACTCAGTTATGAACTTTTTGTTCACATTTTGGACGACATACTAAACTATGACGTTTTTGGTCACATTTTGGACGACACTAAACTATGACTTTTTGTGACATTTTGGACGACATACTCAACTATGACGTTTTTGGTCACATTTTGGACGACATAATAAACTATGACGTTTATGTGACATTTTGGATGACATACTAAACTATGTCGTTTTTGTGACATTTTGGACGACATATTAAACTATGACGTTTTTGGTCACATTTGGGATGACATACTAAATAAACTATGCTGTTTTTGTGACATTTTGGACGACATACTAAACTATGACGTTTTTCGGTCACATTTTGGACGACATACTCAATTATGAACTTTTTGTGACATTTTGGACGACATACTAAACTATGATGTATTTGGTGACATTTTGGACAACATACTAAACTATGACGTTTTTGGTCACATTTTGGACGACATACTAAACTATGTCGTTTTTGTGACATTTTTGGACCACATACTAAACTATGTTGTGTTTGTGACATTTTTGATGACATAATGAATTATGTCGTTTTTGTGACATCTTGGACAACATATTAAACTATGACGTTTTTGGTCACATTTGGGATGACATACTAAATAAACTATGCTGTTTTTGTGACATTTTGGACGACATACTAAACTATGACGTTTTTGGTCACATTTTGGACGACATACGAAACTAGGACGTTTTTGGTCACATTTTGGACGACATACTAAATAAACTATGTCGTTTTTGTAACATTTTGGACGAAATACTAAACTATGACATTTTTGGTCACATTTTGGACGACATACTGAACTATGACGTTTTTTTGACCTTTTTCGGACGACATACTAAACTATGACATTTTTTGTCCTTTATCGGACCACATACTGAACTTTGATGTTTTTGTCCATTTTCGGATGACATACTAAACTATGACATTTTTCAGACGACATACTAATCTATGACATTTTTTGTCCATGTAATAATTTCTTTTTTTCCCCCTATATGGCACAACATGCTATGACTTTTTTAAGTTGCTTTTAGTCATTGAGAAGAAGGCAGGAAAGCAGGAAAGACCTGTAGGAATGAGCCGTGTGAGGGAGTCGAACCTGCAGCTCTAATGCAGTCCTGTGGATGGATCACTCTCTTAACCAGTTGAGCTATCAGGGCACTCTGTATGTTTTCATTGTACTAGCTACTAAACTATGAAATTTTTGTCACATTTTGGATCACGTCATAAATTATGACCTTTTTTTCCCCACATTTTGGATCACATAGTAACTATAACATTTTTGTCACATTTCGGATCACATACTAAACTGTGACATTTTTTTCCACATTTTGGACGACATACTGCAGTACCACATTTTTGTTGCTTTTTGGATCACATGCTGAACTATGGCATTTTTTTCCACATTTTGGACAACATACTGAACTATGACATTTTTGTTGACATAATGAGTTCTGATGTTTTATTCCTGTTTTACACAACATATTATGACTTTTTTCAGAGTTGTTTTTAGTTCTGCGAGGGAATTGAACCTGCGGCTCTAATGCAGTGCTGTGACCAGATCACCCTCTTAACCAGTTGAGCTATCTGGTTACCGTGTACGTCTTCATTGTACTACCTACAAAACTATGATGTTTTGGACGACATACTAAACTTTGATGTTTTTTTCACATTTTGAATGAAATAGAAAAATATGGCTTTTTTTACATATTTTGTCCGCAATACTAAACTATGACATTTTTGTCCATGTAGTGTATTATGATGTTTTATTTATTTACTTTTTTAAAGTTGTTTTTAGTCATTGAGAAGAAGGCAGGAAAGCCCTGTAGGAATTAGCCATGCAAGGCACTCGAACCTGCAGCTCTAATGCAGTCCTGTGGACAGATCACCCTCTTAACCAGTTGAGCTATCTGGGCGCTCTGTATGGTTTCATTGTACTAGCTACTAAACTATGAAGTTTCTGTCACATTTTGGATCACGTCCAGAACTATGACTTTTTTTTTTTCCATATTTTGAACAAGATACTAAACTATGACATTTTTTTCCACATTTTGGATGACATACTAAACTATGACCTTTTTGATACGACATACTAAACTATGATGTTTTTGTGACATTTTGGACGACATCCTAAACTATGACGTTTTTGGTCACATTTTGGATGACATATTAAACTATCACGTTTTTGTGACATTTTGAGTGACATGCTAAACTATTTCGTTTTTGGTCACATTATACTATGATGTTTTTGGTCGCATTTTGGACAAAATACTATGTGGCTCTATTGCAGTCCTGTGGATGGAGCACCCTCTTAACCAGTTGAGCTATCTGGGCACTCAATGTGTTTTTTATTGTACTAGCTACTAAACTATTAAATTTCTGTCACATTTTGGATCACGTCCTGAACTATGACTTTTTTTTTTCCATATTTTGAACAAGATACTAAACTATGACATTTTTTTCCACATTTCGGATCACATACTAAACTATGACATTTTTTCCACATTTTGGACGACATACTAAACTATGACATTTTTGTCCACATAATAAATTCTGGTGTTTCTTTCCCATTTTGCACAACATAGTGTGAGTTTTTTTACAGTTGTTTTTAGTTCTGCAAGGGAATTGAACCTGTGGCTCTAATGCAGTGCTGTGACCAGATCACTTGCTTAACCAGTTGAGCTATCTGGGCACCCTGTACTTCTTCATTGTACTACCTACAAAACTATGACGTTTTGGTCACATTTTGGACGACATACTAAACTATGATGTTTTTTTCACATTTTGAACGAAATAGGAAACTGACTTTTTTTGCATATTGTGTCCAAAATACTAAACTATGTTTTTTCTCCATATTTTGGACAACATACGAAACTATGCCGTTTTTGTCCATTTTAGACAAAATATGACATTTTTTGTCTATTTTCGGACGACATACTAAACTATGTCGTTTTTGTGACATTTTGGACGACATACTAAACTATGTTGTTTTTGTGACATTTTAGATGGCATGCTAAACTAGGACGTTTTTCTGACATTTTTGGACCACATACTAAACTATGTCGTTTTTGTGACATTTTGGAAGAAATACTAAACTAGGACGTTTTTGGACGACATACTAAACGATGATGTTTTTTGTCCACGTAGTAATTTCGGATTTTGTTTCCCGTTTCGTACAACATACTATGACTTCTTTTAAAGTTGTTTTTAGTCGTTGAGAAGAAGGCAGGAAAGCAGAGAAGACCTGTAGGAATGAGCCATGTGAAGGAATCAAACCTGCTGCTCTAATGCAGTCCTGTGGATGGAGTACCCTCTTAACCAGTTGAGCTATCTGGGCACTCAATGTGTTTTTTATTGTACTCGCTACTAAACTATTAAATTTCTGTCACATTTTGGATCACGTCCTAAACTATGACTTTTTTTCCATATTTTGAACAAGATACTAAACTATGACATTTTTTTCCACATTTTGGATCACATACTAACTATAACATTTTTGTCACATTTCGGATCACATACTAAACTATGACATTTTTTCCACATTTTGGACGACATACTAAACTTTTCTGCATTTTGGACGACATACTAAACTATGACATTTTTGTCCACATAATAAATTCTGGTGTTTTATTCCCATTTTGCACAACATACTATGACTTTTTTTACAGTTGTTTTTAGTTCTGCAAGGGAATTGAACCTGTGGCTCTAATGCAGTGCTGTGACCAGATCACTCGCTTAACCAGTTGAGCTACCTAGGCACTCTGTATCTTGTCCTTGTACTACCTATTAAACTATGAAGTTTCTGTCACATTTTGGATCACATCCTAAACTATGATGTTTATGGTCACATTTTGGACGACATACTAAACTATGACATTTTTTGTCACATTTTGGACGACATACTAAACTATGACATTTTTGTGACATTTTGGACGACATACTAAACTATGACATTTTTGTGACATTTTGGACGACACACTAAACTATGACGTTTTTGGTCACATTTTGGACGACATACTAAACTGACGTTTTTGGGACATTTTGGATCACATCCTAAACTATGACATTTTTGGTCACATTTTGGACGACATACTAAACTATGACGTTTTTGGGACATTTTGGATCACATCCTAAACTATGACATTTTTGTGACATTTTGGACGACATACTAAACTGACGTTTTTGGGACATTTTGGATCACATCCTAAACTATGACATTTTTGGTCACATTTTGGACGACATACTAAACTATGACGTTTTTGGGACATTTTGGATCACATCCTAAACTATGACATTTTTGTGACATTTGGACGACACACTAAACTATGACATTTTGGTCACATTTTGGACGACATACTAAACTGACGTTTTTGGGACATTTTGGATCACATCCTAAACTATGACATTTTTGTCACATTTTGGACGACATACTAAACTGATGTTTTGGGACATTTTGGATCACATCCTAAACTATGACATTTTTGTCACATTTTGGACGAGATACTAAACTATGACGTTTTGGTCACATTTTGGACGACATACTAAACTACCAGAAAAACACTTAGAGTGCACAGTACGCTGCCAAGGCTCCTCAGTTGACGTGTCATTTCTGACGAATGAAATATTTCATAAAAAATTACCTTGTGCTGAGCACAGGCACATTATGGATGAAAATGTCATGAGGTGGTCCTTGTGCCATTTCTGACTTTCCCTGAAATTTCTATCCAAATCCGTTAGTCCATTTTTGTGTAATTTTTCACACAGTCAGTCAGACAGACAGACAGGCAAACATACGCCAGACGTTACATAACTCCGCCGTCCTTTGGTGGAGTAATAAATGCAGTGGAGTAAAAAGTGCTACTGAAGTTTCACATTTTTATTGAGTAAATGTAATTGGAGCTTCACACCACAGCGTATATCAGTGGAGCCAACACTCAACTGAAGTCTAAACATCATTTGCATGTTCTGGATTCTGACTTCTGTATTTTGCATTTTGGTGCAAAATAATGACGCGCCACTCGTCTTTCCTGCAGGTACTTGGCTTTGTACAAGGGGTTGGTTCCCAAGATAATGAGGCTTGGACCAGGTAATGAAAATAAAGTTCTTTATCCTGATATTACAACCATCATCATGATCACATTTTTTGTCAAAGAATATAGAAAAAAAATATTCTGGTTAGTTTGAGTTTCTGACTAAAATCTGTCATCTTTTATACCTCTTTACTCACGTTATGTAAATACAGTTTTGCATGTGTGTTTCCAGTGAAATGAGGCTATTTCCTTCTATTTTTTCCAAATTTGTATATTTCATGATATATTCCATCACAAATAAACAAAAACAATGTTTTTATCGTACTTTTAAATGACTATATAATATTTGAAGGGAAAGTTAGTAGACAGTGGTACAAACATTTGATGCAAATCTGTAATATATTCTTCCTCAGAAATCTTACCTCACTATATCACATGATATCAGCCAGCAGTTTCTGTTGGCTGATTACCTCACTGTGTTTTTCTACAAATTACTGTCTTATATTGTGTTACAGGTGGAGCAGTGATGCTGTTGGTCTATGAATATGTGTCTGGATGGCTTCAGAGAAACTGGTAACAGAGAGAGAGAGAGAAAAAAAAGAAAGGAAACCCACATTAGTGCCTTATGAGTTGTGCCTCATTGCCAGTATTGTTAACTGACCACATCAGACCAAAATGCAAAATACCAAATCAGCATTACAATATTTCTTAGAATGCAGGGAGGAAAAACGTCATGACTAAGTAATCTTCTCAGGAATTAAAACCAGCTGCGATATGTGAAGAGTGACAAATACATATCTAATAGGAAACAGCTTTCAATAAGTCCTCAAAACCCAATTTTCTCAATGAGCTGCTTGCAGCAAAATCCAACATGAACACTATTATCTTTCAAATCTAAAACAGTTTTGGTTGCCTCACATGAGCTATTTATGGGGGGTTTTTGGTGGTTTTTCTGTGTGGTCCTCTGACTGGTTTGAAGTGGGCAGTGCTCATTTGGAAAAGAACATTTTATCCCATACTTTTATGCATCGATCAGAGTAGAACAACTTTAAAATCTGGAGATCGGGATTTAACTCATATCTCTATCGAGCCACACACAGATAATCCTGATGGAGGAGATTCCGCCGTAATACATAGCTCATGTAACATCAAAATACTTACATTTATGACATAAAATGAATAAAGGGAC
This sequence comes from Acanthochromis polyacanthus, assembly GCF_021347895.1. Taxonomy (NCBI): domain Eukaryota; kingdom Metazoa; phylum Chordata; class Actinopteri; family Pomacentridae; genus Acanthochromis; species Acanthochromis polyacanthus. The sequence goes on from NC_067113.1 coordinate 27,354,264, forward strand.
ATGGAACTTTCAGGCGCTTTGATGAATGTTTACATGACAATCACCATCTATCTATAGCTGCACTTGAAGACACACTACATGAAGATAACACAATTTGTAAGTCAACGTTGCTCTGCTGGATCATCCATCAAAGCTTCATCTTTGTAGAAGCTGCTAATGAAATCAGCTACAGCTCACATACGTTCTACAGCTGTGGAGCGACGCACACGTGTCTGTACATATTAGTGAAAGACTGATTAACCATCTGAACCCCAAGCAGTTTCTGGGCGATTTTTTTTTTGTTTCCGTTACAATTTTGCTCACTGTGGTCTTGTTTCTTGCTGCAATATAAAGTCCTACAACTCTATGGAGACAGCATAACCATAGCTAGAAGTAGAGAAAACTTAGAAATGCTTTTCGTGCAGTGTAGCAAAGTTATAATGCCATAACTCATAAAAACCAACAAGAAAAAGAGCGCACGTTATCGATTATTTTACAAATATTTTCTTGTAAAACCTGTAATCAACTTTTGCATTTTTTTTCAAGTGCCTATGCTAGAAAAAATGCGCTCAACGTACTGTCGATATCTTATTTTTACTTAAATGTTTTTCTCCCACGCTCTGAGTAAACACAACCTGCCGTTCAGCTGAGTTCAAATGACAACTAAATTGTTTAACTTGTCTTGTGGCACTCATCCAGGTTATTTTCTCCTGACTAGATCCTTGCTGGTTGTTGTACCTACTCTCAGATGTACGTTGCTTTGGATAAAAGCGTCTGCTCAGTGAAATTGTAGAATTTTAGAATTGTACTTGACTGTTGATTGCAGCCGAGTTCATATTTCCTTCTCGGTTGCACCAAAAAGTGCAGAATGTTTAGCTTATTACCGAATACGGTTTATGTAAACAAATTATTTTTGGCAAATTTTTAGGAAATTTTTCAGAAACTGCATATCACAGATGAGGAATTCTTAAATGTTTTTTAAAGGTAAAATATCTCTCAATCCTGGGAGCAGGTTTTGGGGGTCAGAGGGTCAATGGAGTGACCATTGATTAAATTATAGAATTTTTACATAGTTTTCTTTGACATAATTAGCAAAAAAAATGTCCAGAGACATTAAAAAGCACATTAAATATACATTAACTCTGAATTTAGCAGGGAAATGAGCAAAACAGCCCCTTGAGTTAAGCAAGCGTACGTTATAATTCAAGATTAGCCACCATACGGAGAGATTTCATGATATCAGATGAGCAAAGATAGGTAAGCAAAGATAAATCCGGAAACGTCAGCACAACAGAGCCAAAAAATAAAAAATAAATCACACAATTCACTTCATGCAACATATTTTCTTACCAACAGATGCACAAATATCGGCATTATATCTAATCCATATCAGTCGACCAGTAGTTTGTGTACATCTTGATTCACGAGCTCAAATACAAAACTGTGCTCACACCCCGTACTGCCCATTTTTACAGAATATCTCAAGCAAAGCAAACAGCCACAATAGTGATTTTAATAGAATCTCCACCAGTGATGTTGTTGAAGCCGTTTTTACATGAATATCTTTGATGTTTCATGACTTTTATAAACTGACATTTCAAGCTTTTCTCACTAAACATTGTGTTAGTATCAGTTTTTTTTAATCTAAACTTAAAAACAGCAATTTTGGACGGTTACTTGCATGTATTGGTGACAAATAAAAACAGTTCCCACCTCACCTTGTTTCTTCACTGTGTGCACATGCTTGTGTGTGGGTTTGACAGTAGGTTTGTGTTGTTGCATGTTTGTCTTCACTGGGAGCATTTGAGCTTGGCGTGGATGTAAGCGTACCACCTTCCTTCAGTTTTACCACCTCACCACCACCACAAACTGAGCGCTTTGTTGTTTGAGAACCTGTCAGCTGAAGAACAAGTTGCATTAGCCAACCCAGTGTCAGCCTTTTTCTGCTTCTTCTGCGGTGGGGGAGCCGGTGCCAGGACATAGCTTTAGTGCAAGCTAAAACAACAAGCTCAAGAAAATTCAAATGTGGCTGCAGGAATCGGGGGGAGGTGGAGGTGGAGGTGGAGGCTGCCGCACACATTCTCTCCCTCTGCCAGTCTACCTCTTCCTCAAATATGCAAACACACACACACCTGTTGCGCAGCCTTGGGCGTAGTGGCTGCTCTAAGAGACTCATCTTAACCTCATCTGGTAGTCGCTTATCCTGAGCCACGTTGGCATTTGACAGTCATCTTTAATGTGGGAGTTTCTCTCGCTGCCAGAATGGAACAGCTCCTGGGTTTTTAGCCCAGGAGGCCCTGCGGTGACAGACTAACAACTGTGGCTTGCAGACTGATGGAATTGTAAAGTGCTTAACCTGTCCTTTTTCTGTAATGGAGCACTGAGCATGTGCGCTCGCCTCAGACTTGTCAGTTTGTAGCATGTAAAGCTGCACTGCTAGGCAACAGGAGCCACCCCCTTTTTTACCTGAATTCCCTGCCGATCATAAATCCTCACACCTCATCTTCATCTGGAACATTTCAATCCGGTGGCTCCACTCTGACAAGCAGAGCAATCTGGGGCTGTCTGTCCAAGTGCAACTTAATGATTAACCCTCGCAGGTCGAAATTGACCTGTTGTAAAGTTTGAAAATGTGGGGAAAGCACATATTTTCACAGTGAAACTTCTGATGTCCTCATTTTTGACATTTTTGGGAAATCTTTGAACATTTTTTGGTGGAAAAAAAAAATCAAGCAAACTCCAGCGAAATTTCCTGGATTTTGGTTGATTTTTTGTGAATGTTCTTAAAGAAAATATTAGAAGTTTTACTTATATTTATCTATCTATATATATATATATATATATATATATATATATATATATATATATATATATATATATGTAATCACTTTGGAGGCCATGCAGCACTCTTGGAGTTCATTGACAAGGCTGGCCCAGGACAGGCAGAAGTGGAGGAACTTTGTTGCTGCCCTACACACCACTGGGTGTAAAGGATGATGATGATGATGATGATGATGTAATCACTTCAGATACTTTTAGAATTTTTGGAAGATTTTTACTTTTTTTTTAATATTTACAAGAATTTTCGTGCCAAATTTGGGTGATTTATTTTTATAAAACCTTTGAGGAATTATTGGAATTTTCTTCTTGAAGGTTTTGAAAATTTTCAGAAATTTGGTGATTTTTTTTTTGCTGAATTTTTGGGATTTTTTTCAGACAAGGAAACAATATTTTTTGTTGCCTGTAAATAAAGACAACAGGGTGGTTAAAGAAAATGCTAGAAGATTTACTGATATATATGTAGTCACTTTAGATATTTTTAGGATTTTTACTCTTTTTTAAGTATTTACAAGAATTTTCTTGCCAAATTTGGGGGATTTTTAAAAAAAAAAAAATAAAACTTTTAAGGAATTACTGGAACCCTCTTCCTGAAAGTTTTGCAAATTTTCAGAAAATTGGGGATTTTTTTTTTTTTTTGCTGAATTTTTGGGGATTTTTTTTCAGACGAGGAAACAATATTTTTGTTGCCCATGAGGACAACAGGAGGGTTAATATATATTAAAATATCCACAATTTACATCACATGTTTAACGCAGTGAGCCATGCATGCAGACATACACACAGACCAGACATGAAGTGATTTTCCAAGCGTAGCTGGGAGGTTTAACTCACCTGTCTGCTCGGCCTTGTTGTTTCAAGACATTAAGAAAACACTCTGGCTCTTTTTAAAAACGTTTGGTCGCTGCTCCACTCTCTGCTCTGTGTTACTCTCGCAAACGGCTGTCTTGTTTCTTGATTGCATGTGGAGAAGTAAAGATAACCATATGACACTGAAGTCAGACTCAACAGAATTAATTATAAACACGTGTGTGCCCCTATTTTTAAAACCTCCGAGACCTCGCTTCCATAAAGCGCTCTGACGTTAAGGCTTCACGAGCAGGAATTGACAAGAGAAGCTCCCCTCCTGTCTAGCAAACACAGCGTTCTTGTTTTGTTTTGTTTTTTTGTAAAAAATACTGGTGTCAATTAAGACGACCGCATTTTAATTTTATTGTATGACTCAGACGAGACTAACAAGGCAGTGCGCAGTTCATGTAGCTTAGTTGAAAGGAAAAGTTGTTTGGCCTTGTTGTGTGTAGGCTGAGGTAAAAAAAAAAAAAAAAAAAAAGACTCTCTCATGCCACTCAGAGAGTTAACTATCATTTGGCGTTTCGTGATGGATGGTGGATGGTAAAGTGGTGGCCGCCTGGTGCAGGGAGTGTATGATCATCACGTCCCCTGTGATGTGGTTCACGTACGGTCAAAGAAACACTACGATCCCTGAGCAACGGTCCGTGACCACTGGATGCGGGGAAGAGTGCTTTCCAAGTCAAATCAGCTCCAGCAGTGGGGAGGACTGTTGACACTGTAGCACGGAGGGACTGTTTATGCTGCAACACCGGAGCTGGCAGGTAAATGCCGTGTGGAGGGAGGCAGGTGAGCAGCTCTATCAAGTTATCAATCTGCGAGTCACTTTGTGTAAATCTCTAGTTTCCACTGCAGGGCTAGACGGGGCACGCCAGGCTCACACATAATTTATGACACCAGACTTTTCCCCTCCTCCTCGAAAGCGTTCAGAGAGTATTTTTTGCATCATTTTGCAAACATGTCATTTGTCAGCTGGCCCCGTGTGCTTTCCTTTTGTAAGGAACAGTTCGCCCGCTTTGGCCCGCTTTGGCCCTCTTTGTGGCTGCTGAAGGTTCGTGTTTGGGTCACATGTCTGATGACCTTGGAGGCCGCAGGCCAATGAGCCTATTTGCGGCTCGCTGAATGCGCACAGACTCCACCTCAGCCGCAGGAGTCCTCGGCGCGCAAGTCTCTGATTTTTCATCCAACAGCGGTGTTCTAATTTATTGCTTCTTCCACCAGACTGGACTGAAAAAATATCTGCGACTGTAGGAAGTTTCAAAAAACAAAAATGCACGACTTTCTCATTTAACCCTCCCGTCTCGCTAGAAAATAATGTTTCCTTGTCTGGAAAAAAAAATCCAAAAATTCGTCAAAAAAAATTATCCCGCAAATTTCTGAAAATTTGCAAAACCTTCAGGAAGGAAAATCCAGTAATTCCTTGAAGGTTTCCCTGAAAAGTTTTATTTTAAAAAATCCCCCAAATTTGGCAAGAAAATTCTTGTAAATATTTTCAAAAAATGAGCAAAAAAATCCTAAAAATATCTAAAATGATTCCGTATAAATCAGTAAAGCTTCTGATATTTTCTTTAAGAACATTCACAAAAAAATCAACCAAAATCCAGCGAAATTCGCTGGATTTTGGTTGATTTTTTTGTGAATGTTCTTAAAGAAACATTATAAACATTTCTTTTTTCCCCCACCAATTTTTTTTTAAAGTTTCACTGTAAAAATATGTTTTTTCCCCCCACATTTTCAAACTTTAAAACGGGTCAATTTTGACCCACAGGGTTAAAAATAAGATGTCAGCTATTTCTATAAATTCAGAAGTAAAAATCCAACTTCACTACATTTACTTCAGGTGTAAAATACATCATGAACTCTCTCAGATAAATTAAACTCTTGCACACATCGCCTCACTAGCCGTTTTGTTCTGCACGTTACCAGTAAAAGCAGGCTTACTTTTAAACTATATGCTCCTTTGTCGCTCTGCTAATGCACAGGTATAATTTTTTACGAACACAGAAAGAGTCGCATTAAATGTAATGAGGTGAGAAGATTGTACCGATCTGTGCTGCTTTAATGGCCCAAAGATTTCTGGAAAAAGAATGGCTTTATGTGGTGACAATCAGTGTGTGCGCTCAAAGCATTTCTGATGAACTTCCTCAGCGAGCCGTGACGCCTGCTAATAGAAAATGCAGGCCCTGTGCAGGCGCTCACGCTTCTCCTCTCTTTTCCTTTTATGAAAAGCAGTTTCCTGCTCATGTAAAACAGGCCCCGCAATACCTTGAATTTCGCACAGCTGGCAGAAAAGAGAAGATGAAAGCTGGAGATTATTTTTTTTAGCGGTGAAGGTGATTCTCCCCCCCACGAAACAAGCAGCAAAACTCCGTGAAGACCAATAAGAATTTAATAAGATACATTCAATTTCATTGTGCAACATTTGTCAATTGCTAATGCTCTAGACCGATGCCAATTTTGTCTAAATGTGCGTGGAGATTCCCATGCTTTCTGTGAGGCTAATTGCACTTCATTCAACGTACCTTAATCTAATAAATAAACTTCCCCTTCTTGGAGCTCTTGCACATTTTCAGAGAAGAAGGAGGGGGGTGGCATTTTATCAAATCATAAACAACAACAGCAACAAAAAGCATACAAACATTAAAATAAAAAAAACAATTAATAAGCACCCTGAAACACTAATGCAAAGGTTTTCTTCCCCCCCGTTTTTCTTTGATTGCGTATTCATGAAGTCATACATTACCCCGTTTTGCCCACAGACATTTGCAGAAGTGCAGTAAAGAATCTGAGAGGGACTATGTTGATGGATGGAGGAGCAGTCATGCATCAGTCCTTCAGAACACCTGTCCTGCCAGTCCTTTTAGACAACAACGACAACAAAAAAGTGTTTATTCCTGGTGTGTCTTTTAGTCTGAGTGTGTTTAGCTGGAAGGGAGAAGAAGGAGGGAGGAGAATATGGGTCCACGTGAGGCCGAGTCCTTCATGAAAAGCCACGAGTCTCCTGTCCTCCTCCTCTTCTTTCTGTCTCTCTCTCTCCCCCCTCCATCGCTCCGTGACTTCTTCACAGCGCCGAGGCGGCCACCGGGTGGATGGCGTCCCGGTTGGCCGTCATGCTCTTGAAGGCCAGAGGCGCGGCGATGTCACAGCTGTGGGGAGAGAGAGCACTGCCACTGGCCGGCTGCCATGTGGCTCCGGTCACATAGGCCGACGTGGTGGCGCTGTACCCCATGTAGGGTGACACTTGGGTGGGAGGGTGGTAGGGAGGGATGCTGGGCGCTGTGACATAGCTGTTCACTGTGGGCAATCCACTCGGCGTCTAGAGGGGGCAAACAAACAAAGAGTCAGAAAGGGCATTATAGGTCAGAAATGTCAGCAAATATGTTCTCAAGTATAGCGATAAAGTTTCATCTGTTTTTTAAAAGGCTATTTACTGAAGTGGAAGCATTCCAGGTAAACAGGCAGCTGCTGTAATGGGGGGGGGGGGGGGGGGGGGGGGGGGGGGGGTGAGGCCTGAAACCGAAAGTGATGCTGCCTGAATTCCAAACAGCACAGGCTTCTATTCTGAACTTCAACAGCCACCACATAAAAAAACCATTTACCCCCAATTCCGATGAAAGTACGATCGATCAGTTATGCGCTCTCATGCCCCTGGAACGCATTAGACCAGTCTAAAAACCATACATGCGCGATTGGAAGGCGCTATATGGGCTCAGTTGTTTTCTACCCCGAGAGTGGACCGGGCGAGCGGCGATACACCAGGCCAGACGATGGGAGACAGGCTGGTCGGGGGCGCCACAAAACAGATGTCATGATGGATTGAGAGTGAAAAGGCAGGAAGAGGGGAAATATGATAGAGAACGAGGCGAAGCATGAATGGGCTTTGCTGCTCTGGCACCGCGACAGGACTTAACTTGTGGAATTCGCCAAAGCATTTCAGCAGGGAGGCAGAATTTCTGTTCCTGGGTGGTCCGAGACTACTGAGAATTATTTCTACAATTGGGATCTTTTTTGACTTCGCTTCACGCAGGCTTACTCGGCTGGAAGAGTCCGAAAATATCCTCCAAAACCGGACATTTGTGGTGATTCTAAAGCATAACCGTGGAGGGGAAAGCTGCTTTGGTGCGTGTCCACACGGGCCTGTGGGTGTCTGTGGGCCACTGTGGGTGTCTGGGCGGGTGTTAGTGGGTGTTTGTGTCTTCACTTTACACAAACGTACTGATGCATGTTTCCTTATAAAGACCAAAAGAGCTTTTTTTAACCAGTTGGTGTAATTAAAGATTTTCCAAAAGATTATCACAACTTCCACTTAGTAAAACACACACAGCTTCACACACACACACACACACACACACACACACACACACACACACACACACACACACACACACACACACACAATATGCAAAATAATAATAATTTTAAAAAGCCTGTTAAACTAAATGTAATAGAAGAATATCAAATAACCACAGAGGTGACTAAACACCACAGAGTCAACAAAATGAAAAATGTAACGCACAAAGGCTGTACTTAAGGCACAGCTCCTGGATCAGATTGCAGCATGTTATTTAGTCCATCTAATAACACACACTCAATGAAATGCTCTGTATTTACACCGTAGAATAATAACAAGGAAGTGATTATTAAATATTTACAAGTTTATATAAATAAAATAGATTGGCTGTTGCATTTTAAAATAGAATAACAGGAGAATATGTTGCATATTGTTAATCAGAGAGTGTTTGATTTATTAAACGGAAGCAAAGCCAGAAATGAATGATTGATTAATGAGGGAAAGTCAGACATTTTAAAAATGATCTAACTCGGTTTATATTTCAAATAAATCATTAAAATGTTTAAGAATCTGTTCATTTAGAGAGAATAAGGGATTAGTTTATTGCTATATGTAGTTCTATTCTCAGTAATGAAACCGTGCTGATTTTTTTTTTTTTTTTTTTTTGAGGCATCATCGGATTGAGCTCGGAGCCGCCGCCGCACAGACTACATTTATCCTTAAATCTATTTTAATGATGCTCGTCTTCTTCCAGAGGAAAGAGTCCTATGGGTGCATCTGCCTGCTCTGCCCTCTGAGGAGCGCCTATAGGCCACATGTTTCTAACCGCAGCCTCTGGCCTCACTGGGAAAAGGAGGCTGTGATTTAGGCCTGCTGATATTTGACAAAAACAAAAAGGGTTTCAGCGTTTCTCTTCACACGGTGAGACTTTTAGGAAAATGTCATCTCAGGCCCACTGGAAGGTCTCGCTTTGAAATTGGAAACTTGGTTCTCTGTCAGCCTCCGTGTTCGAACATGACATGGCTTTCTGTCCCACCAACACTGCAGCGTATTTAACATGAAGGGCTGCAGCCTGAGAGTGACAAAGGCTCAGTTAATCCTGCGCTCTTTCACTGCAGCTCGTTTCGTTTCCATTCTTTGTTTTTCATGCAGTTAAACTCTGTAATTTATAGAGTTGTTATTTTCTGCCTTCAATGACTCGCCCTCGGTTTTTTCCTCTATTTTTTGTCCACTCCTGATCTCCACAGCATCGCTTCTGTTTTTTGTTTTGTTTTATGTGTAACGAGCACGAAAAACTCAACATTCTGTGATAAAGTGGCGAAATATATTATGCGCATTTTCGGGCAAAATTTGGGAAAAATTACGCACGCATGCGCAAACACACAATCGCTGGCATAGTGACCTTTCGTTTGTTACCTGCAGGAAAACCAAAAAAAAAGTCCTTTAGTATGAAGCACAAATATACATTTTTGGACTAAAAAGAAGAAGTAAACGTGAATAAAAATTAAATGAGCCATATTAAGTTAGAGTCTGCACTTAACTCTGGAATTAAATAAATTTATAAACAGAATTTTGAGAACGTAAAATTGGAATAACCATAACAGTAGATGTGTGTGTTACCTAATAATTTTAATTGTTATACTTTGGATTTTTTCCAGGTTATTTCTTGACTTTAACTACTAATGAACAGCCCGACCGCTGCGGCCTGCACGTCTGTTTTAGACCAAAAAAGTCCCCTTCTTAAATCATTTTCTAGTATAAAACGGAGTAAAACAAACAAATGACGCCATGGCGGTTGTTCCTTTTTCACTTGACTCAGACCTCGACTGAAGCCAAGCCATTAAAATACAGTATGACAGAATCATTAACCAAGAAACCGAAAACAAACTATTGATGACTGGCGCTTATTTTTGCTTCCAACTAGTGTCTGAGTGTCCAGCGCGTCACAACTAATTCAAAAAATATTCAGCAACAATAGGCTATATGACACTGTTTGATCTGGTAATTACTACATAATTTGAGCTGTAATTCTGCATAAAAGCACTGACCAGGCAGCAGCACCTAAAACAAGTGTCCACTGTAAATAAAAAATAATAGTAATAATAAAAAAGCACCATTACTTGCTTTCCAACAGAAGGAGCGCATTAATGCTGTGGAAGAGGAAATTTCCAGGCCACATAATTATTTAGAAATATTTAACTCAAGACTGCAATAAAATTAATAGCCTGATTGTGAGAAGTCTGGACAGACTGTTTTAACTCTTCTTGCATTTGAGGCTACCATAATAATGATAATAATAATGATAATAATATGAGAGATGTCCACGTTTTTTACCTGTGTGTATTTTGCTTCAGGTTCTAAATGCGGTTTATCCATGCCATTGACTAGTGGAGAGCTTGCTGCTGGGAAATTAGTCCTGTTTATAGCGCTCCATTCTTCTAGTTTGGCGCTGGAAAAGGATGGACTGTCACTAACTGGGGGGCAAAAGAGAAAAAAGAGAGAGAGAAGAGAAAAGAGGGGAGTCAGGAAGAGGTTTTTAAGATTAGGGGGTTAAAAAAAAAAAAGACCGGCACAGGCCGCTGTTACTCATGCATCCATCAGCCGCAGGTTAGCAGCCAGGTTGCATAAGACAATAAACCCTGTGACATTTTGCACTGGAGCACGGTGATTTTGCCATTTTACGCACCAACTGCATGCAACTCAAAAGGACTTCCTGTGCGTAAAAATGTTTGTTTCTGCTCTTGATTTACTAAACAAAAAATATCTAACACAAAATTCAATTCCCCAGCTGTCTACAAGAGAGATTCTGTCTTCTACAATTTAACCTTGACATATTTTCTCTAGCTTCAGTAATTTTCCTCAATCATCAGCTTTTAAATTTGATCAATAATCCTCTTTTTCTGTTAAGGATTATGAGCGAGAAAATGACATTTTCTGTCATATTTTTCCACTCGCCGTAAACTAAATGTGTTTAGACTGGATGAAACTAAATGTTTTGGTTCCTCTTGAGGATCAGATGAAGATTGAGGCCCAGTTGAAGATGAAGTAAGAGGACTCTTTCTCTCTCTGGTAGGTCAGGGACATTTTAACCCACCAAAACGTCCCAGGACAAATTAGATTTACTTTCACCGTCTCAGTCTTTTGTGCGTAATGGATAATAAATTACACCGAGTTCCCAAATGTTTACAGTGGGGAAAGCAAACCCACCAATGTCATAACTCGATGAGGGGACTCAAACAAAAAAAAAAAAAGCCTGTTGCTCTGCACACGTTGAGATTGTATTTTATGATAGATTGAATTCACCCGCAGCAGTTGCGCATGTGCGCATCAAAATAAATATTACTTCAGATAAAAATCACTTCTGATATTAAACGTGCATGTTTCTTTGATTACCTGCCATTTTCAATTCAGTTTTTTAATTGTAATTTTAAAGCTGACTAAAAATGAGCTCTCCCTTCACCAAATGTACTTTAAGGTTAAAAAAAACCCTGCCACAAACATCTGCAAATAATTTACAAATGCATAAATTGTTTAGAAAAGCAGCCTCTCCAAACACATTCCTCCCCTCTGTGTGATTTTCTCGTGGATATCTGCCTTACATTTGTTTTGTTTAGATTGCCCGAGTTCAAGTTTTTGCGCATGGCGGCGGTGGAAGTGGAGAGGAGCCGGGGCGTGTTTCTGCATGGCAGCCCCCTTCTCTTTTTTTGTGGATCCTGACAGGATTCTTGCTATGTGGACAGACAGCACTTCCCCTCCTGCCACTGGGAAAAGAAGCCCTCAAAAACAACAACAAAAAAATTCCTCTCACACCACCGAAGCGACCATTAACACTGATTTATGCCGGATCCTGTTTCACTGTTTCCAAAACAGCGCTTATCTGGGCCTTTACCTGCATGTTGGCGCGACAAACTCAACACAAGCAGCAGAAAACACATCTACACATGAGCGTCGAAGCCCGAAAAACGTGCTGAATGCGCACAAAAAAAAACATAAAACGTCGTGGCAAACTCTCAACACACCTCGTTCTGATGCACTTCATCTCTGCGCCCCTTTCCTTCTAATATTCCACATCCGCCTCCGTAATTATTACCCAACCTGGACCATCTGTTTCTGGACTAACCTGCCTCTCCCTCAAATCAATATCAGCCGGCAGGTCAAATGGCATTTGAGCTCTCTCTCCCCATAGAGGCCTGCGAGTTTATAACGTCCCAATAGTTGCTTTTGGAGGCCTATAAAAACAATTAGACTAACTTGAAGGAGAAAAATATGCCCATTCTCTCTCCCAACACACACGCACATTCGCACTCTTGCACGCAAAACCCCTTCAAAAGTTGGATAAATGCAGAGCAATAAACAAATGTAACCGCCCTCCGTGCAGCCATGCTTACTTTGTTGCTCTGTAATAGACCGTATCCCCAGAATATCTGTTACAGAGTGCGAGGAGGGCCATATCCTGTGCATGGCCATGTGTCCGGGAAGGGTGGGCATGCCGGGGGGAGTGGGCACTTTGGAGGTCGGGTATGAGTACAAGTGGTTGTAGGGTAACGTCGGTTGTGGCGGTGGATGAGGCGCCTGCTTGCCCGACTCGTACTGACTCTGCTGGGACAGATTCCCGATCTTGTTGCGCAGGATCCGACTGATGGAGCTGACGGAGGGCAGGTTGAACTTGTCGCAAACCCCGTCGGCGAGTAGCCTGTCCCGGATCTCCCAGGCAAAATCCCCGGGTCCCTCTGCTTGTATGTCCGTATGTGTTTGACCACGGTGGGTGTGGTGACCCGCGGCTTGCTGCCTCCGATGGCCCCCGGGAGGATGGAGCCGGTCTCGTTGTAGCGGGCCAGGATCTTGCTGACGCAGCCGTGGGAGACGCGCAGCTGCCGGCTAATGTCACAGGGTCGGATCCCGAGCTGCGCCAGCTCCACTATCCTGAGCCGGATGGCGTTGGGGAGCGGCCTGCCGTTCACGAAAACACCACCGAGTTGGTTCACCTCACCGAAGGCAGGCTCTGGTGGTGAAAACAAACACACAAAAAGGGCACAACAATGAGACGGCGGTTAGGTAACCAAGACAAGGCCCAGCACGCACTGTCAGTGACCCAGGTTAAAGCGTTTATATATGAGGCCTCATACCATTAATAATAATTACGGGAATCACAAACAGCAGCTGTATTAACAATCTAAATGTGTTGCAATCTATTATTCCTCTTTTCTGATTTATGCGTGCACCATGTAACCAAACGTCTTTTCAGCGAATTTTAAAAATTACGCACGTCTTTTTTTTTACACTTCAATAATTTCCATCAAACTGTTCAGTGGAAATGAGCAGCTTTGAGTTTTATGTGTTTTTGGGGTGAAAAACACACCAATAGCTGACTGATAGCTGTCGTTACACGCAGGCTAAACTTCACACGGATGTGCAGCCGCTGGTGCCAAAACTCGCGCGTAATTGACACATAGTAATTCAGCGTGTTGGTCTCTTCCTGGATTAACGGCTAAACGGAGCAGCCAAAACGTCTCACACGGATAATATCTGGCTGAATTCCCACCACAACTACCAACACGTTACGGTACAGGACGGTTGGACCGTTCGCTGCATCCCTGTCAGGAGAAAGGAAAAAAGCGATCCAACACTGAACTCACCCATCGTGTTAAAGCCGCAAATGAAGAATACGGTGTCCGCTTCGTGCCTCCTGCGTGGATCCTGCTCCGCGTCCAGCGTGTCCACCGTCCCCACAATCGCGTCCAAGAAAATCTTCTTGTGCGATAAGGAACGAGAGGGACAAAATTCTCGATCTGTTTCCTGACGGCGCCGGAGACAGGCTTACATTTCAATCTGTTGAAATCAAGAGGCCGGGCTTCCACAGCGTCTCCCCCGCTGATTGGCCAACTTCTCCCATCTAGTCTTGAGATCGCACAGAGCTGCGTCGCCATTGGTCCAAAAAGTTTGACATGACAAGTCCACAGAGAGCCCCGCCGCCCTCCTCCACCTCCTCCTCGTCCTACTCTCCCATCAGAAAGCAAAACTGGGGATATGCCACCATGAATGCGTTTGTTATTGACACAGATAGGGTGAGTATAATGCCATATCAAGATTTTGGATCAGATCTTGCAGCAGTGATGTGACGCTGGATGAAAAGATGCGTGAAAGCAGCCCGTTGGCGGAGATCCCAAAGTAACACCACTTGAAAAAATAGTCAGATTTTCAGAAAAGCGCATCAGTTTGTGCCTTTTAAACCCCACTAACCAAAAGTTGCATTTACTTATATTTAATGCCTGTGTCTTTATACTAACAATTAACCCCCTAAACATAAAATAAAACGTCGATTCTGCTGTCAAAGGCTGACTTTGGGTGGCTTTACGCTCCACTACACCAGCCTTCATGTCAAGCTTTTAAATGGCATCATTAAGGAAATGGCAGGAAATGAATGATTGGTTTAGAGTAATGCATTTAGCTGCGAGATGTTTCTAAATCATATTTCAATGTGAATGTTGAGGATTATCAAACCTTTTCTCAGCTAATAGTCGACCATGTTTTTATTCATTCTCTCTTTAACGCATCAAAATCGAGACTGTTACACTTTGCAAAACACACCAAAAACAAATCCCTTCACGGCACAACGGTTTTCTGAAAATAAAGCCATCAAAAGGGGAACACCTTTGGAGAGAATCCTTCTCGTCGTGCAATTTGGGAATAAATGAATTAAAGAAACCGCAGACAGTTTTGACTGTTGTGCCAATTTCAAACAGAGTATTGTTTGATTTATGTAGACACGTGAAACGAACATTACACTTTAAAGTGTTGTCTTAACTCAATCATTGTCACTTTTTTCATTTTAAGCTAAAAGGTTCTTTGATTTGCATGAAGGCTTTGCACCGGACAGGCCAAATGTTGCCTTTTCTTGCAGCCAATTACGCATAGCACGCGTTAATGGTACGCAGGCTTTCTGAGCTCTTCTGATAAAATAATTACCTTTTATTTCTTGACCTTTACATAATTGGCTCTCAGGCTCTAAGTCTGCAGACCAGTGTCTTACAAAGGGATTATTTCCAACTTTATTACCTCTGCATACGTGTGCTCGCTGCAGAGAGAAACCCCACTTGCAAGCAATAAGAAAGATTTGTTGCTGCCCGACACCAGAAACAAACACACGCCATAACTTTGCGCCTTCACTCTCTCTCTCTCCCCGTTTTTGACACATGCTTTGGGTTTTCTCGTGTCATTTTTTTTAAAAGGCCACGGCGCATGACTGACCTTCATCTCTGCACAAATCTGAGGGGATCAGCGCGCATGTAAACATCAAACAGCACCCCTGGAACAGCCGAGCAATTAGGAATATTGTTGAAAAGCGGCTTTGAGGGGCCAGAAATGTACACAAAGTGGTCCTCGGTATTTGTTTCAGCAGGCACAGTCTTTGAGGACTGGATACTGGAGGAGGGAAACGTATATTTGGTTTGGTTTTCCCACCTTTTGAGGATGGCGCAAAGCTCTGAAAGTGCACAAATTACAGTGCAGCAGTAGAAGTCAGGTAAACTTGTCTTTTAAGGAGGTGTAAATGTTTTTGTATGGGGATATTTTTGCTTTTGCACGATGACTTCTTTTGTCTCAAGACGACGAATTTGGAGCCTGAGTTGACATTTTTTTTCTTCTTTAAAAAAAAAAAAATTTTAGCACCGCATCAGCGCCTGTGCCCCCCCACCTGCCCGTCCTGTGCAGCTCCCAGGCCACTAATGCGTCAAGGATAATGTTTACTGTTGAGGGGCGCAACGTGCTCGACTTGTTTCCACCGAGGTGCCTCTGGTGGCTGAAATAACCAAAAGGTCAGTCGAGGGATCACAGGTCTGCGTAAAACTGCTCCATCTTCACTTTCAGACGCGGATGCTCCTTGATGCGTAAATTTGTTTAATGTTTTGTTTCTGGACGGAATAGAGTGCAGGCACAGCGAGGGGATCATGGGCACATTTGTGTACACGTTTGTCTGATTAATGACGCCAAAGAGCAACTGGGAAATATTATTATTAGAGCGCATGGCTGCAAAAAGAGAATGGGAGCTTATTAGAATGATTATTTTAAATTCAAATGTAGCCAGAAATAAAGATGTGATAATTACACTCAGAAAAGTGCAACAAATTATTATTATTATAATATAGATATTTTATTATTAGCCAAAAAGAAACCTTATAATAATAATAATATAATTAAGGACTAAGGGAGTCTCCTGTCTTGGGGGTATTTAGGCAGCAGCCTAAATGTACAAATATACATGTCACCTATTTATTTTTTCCCTAAATACTGTTTGTGTTTCTGATGTTTTACTCGGCTGGGCTCCTTTGTCGGAGGCCGTTTAGCGCAGCGGAGCCTCCACGCATGATTTCCAGCCTCTACATGGCTGTCACATGCCTGTACTGCGCACAAGCCCCCAAAATCGTCCGTGTCGAATTGAATTGTTCATAGCGCGCGTGAAGGAAAGGCATCACTTGTCAGACTAACTGTGCAACAAATGGACTCAAAGCTTCGACAAGCAAAACTCTTCTCCCCCCCCCCCTCCTCCTTTAATCTAAAACGGTTTCTATGAGCTTTTGCTTCTGTGACACACTTTTTTAAAATTATATTTAAATCAATAATGAGCTTCGCTAGACCTATTCGCAAGAGAAGCTTTCAAAATAAAAGCGCATAAATAGATTTGGTAATGTGTATTATTTATTTTTGATTTAAAGCTTCCTCTGTTGGATGCCTTTTTAGTTCAGCTCTTTCTCCTCCTGTTTTATGCAGCCCAGCAGACTCTTTTGTTTCATGCTGAGTGTGTGTAGCACCAGCTCCCCTCCACACTCCATTATCCATATTTCAATGCTTGGAAGGCATTTCGTAAATAATATCATATCGTCCCATATTCGGTTTCTTACACTTCCTCCTGTTTGTTTGCATCGCTGACCTGCAGCCTTTGAGCTCTCTCCAAGCATTAGAGTAACTTTTCAGAAGTTTGTGTATCACTTTACAAATATGCTCAAACTATACAAACAAAACGAAACAAAAAAAAAACATACTGGACAAACCTCAGACAGAATTCTACCAGCCTACCCCCACAATATTTCTTGCAGTAATTCAAAAAGAGATTACTTTGTATTAATTGTTTGTTCCTGTTGTTTGCAGACTGTGTTTGCTGAATCTGTGCAGCAAACATAAGCTCCAACAGCTGGGAGGTGAAGCCAGATAAACTACAGCACATGTAAGTGTGTTTGATTTGGTGCAGGCAAAATGTCTATTTTTTTGCTCTAATTCTTTAAGATGAATGCATGTTCTGTTAAGGGGTTCCTCATCCGGTTTAAAAAACTGGGATGAAATCAACATTTTTCAGCTAATTTCCAGATAAATATGGAATCTGTGCGTTCTTATCACAGCAGAAACACACATGCATCTTTTAATTTGGAATGCTCGAACGTCACTTCTCTTAAATTAGTGCAAAACACAATGTTTTTTTCCTTTTTAAACACTCACATTCACAAGAAAAGGTTAGAAAAGTGTCCATTCTTGCTGCTCTGGAGAGGAAAAATGTCCATAAATTACAGGTTCAATTTAAACATCTCTAATTTGAGCAGAAGTGGAGCAGTTTTAAGGGGGAAAAGCGCACAAACCACCTCATCTTGTTTACCTGTACTTACAAAGCAGCCAGAAAGCGGGATGGCACAGACACTCCCACCTCAACTATCTCCTTCATGTGTGAGCAAAGTCACTTTACCACGTTTTGTGTCTTAATTTCCACATTTTGAACAAGTGAAGACACGAGGAGCTCAGCAGTTGTCACCACACGGCTGCAGTTGCTGGAAAACTCAGACTGTGTTGGGTTTAAAGTCTGGGACTGTTTTGGTTTCAGCTAAACTACAAAGTCGTTTAAACAGCTGATAATTGCAGCAGGATTTCGATTAATCTTGATCGAAACAGCAGCAGGGGAAACCCCCCCACCCCCCTCACATGTTGCGCAAGTCATCTGTTCTCAGGACTGTGCGGTGGAGTCAAGTTTGATCCAGTGGATAAAATATGCGTAATGATCTCCAATCAGGTAAAACAATAACTTCTATCTGATATAGCTTTTATTCAAAAAAAAAAAAAAAAAGGTTTAGATTAGAAACCTCATCCAGATTTTTGTCGTCCAATTGTAGCTCATGGTGTATTTTCTTCAATTTGTTTCGATAAATTAATCCATCGACGCCAATAATCGTAGCAATATGGATGTGCGACTAGACTAAATTAACCTTATTGTTTATGGAAACTGGGAAATTGTCATTTTTTCTTATCGAAATACATCAATAATCTGTAAGAAACGCGATGATGTGAGGTAGTGGATTCTGCGCTCTCCTGAAGTCATCAATAATCAATGGAATGTCACTTCGATCTGATTAATGAAAAACTATTTTAAAAGTGTTTTTCTTTTCCTAGCTTTACTAAATATATCTGAGCTACTTATATGCAATCTTTCCCGAACTCCAATAAATCAGATTACACGTTTATCTTTCAGGATAAAAGAAAAGCAGACTAATAAAGTGACAGATTTCACATATATATAAATGAGTAATTTTCATTTTACCATGATAAAACGCGCAATTAAATAAGCCAGAAATAATAAATACCACATAATTTTGTCAGAATTTAAACAAAACGGACAATACATGTTTGAAAGAAGTTCATTTTCCTCCTATAATAATTAATAATACATGCAGCAACCATAACAGCTTAAAAGCAAATTCCAAAAATAATTTCAGTCATTATTTTTTTATATATTTATATAAATTTTAATATTATTTCAAAGTTAACAGTGTTACTTAGACCGTCATTTCTATTCTTGTAGTTGCTAACAGTATTATTAATTATTATTATTATTACTTTAGGGCGCACCAGTAGTCTTTTTATCTATTTCTTATTTTTGTGTCATTTTCACATCCATCCGCCTAAATTAGTTGCATCCTCACGTCACTTCACTTTCCATCAGTGGGCCTGAAGTTCAACATTTCAAAACACACTCTCAATCAACCAGCTGCTATTCTGACTATAATGCCCTGAACTGCTTCCGCTTTGGTGCAGGAGGAGAATATAAATATATACAAGTTTTTCTTATCTACAGCCTTCGGACGCAGCAGAGTCGCTCAGAATCTTTTTGGAGAAAACAGAAGTAGGGGAAAAAAGTTCCTGGTTTAATGTTTCCAGTGAGATCCTGCGGGAAATCCAAAGTCACCACTAATGGCTTATTATGGGGACGCGCAGTGATTTCTTGCCTCGCAGAGGGTCTGGAGGTCTGTCATCTCATGCTAACTGTCCCCAAACTGACTGACGTGTGCAACAAGATACACTGAGTTTAGAGTTATGTGTGGAGAAACGAGGCCCTGCAGTTTGTCGCCCGGAAAAAAGCGCAACTAATCCGGGTTAAGAAGGCGCAGAAAGCGTGGAAGCGCCTCCAGCTGCTTTGATACAAATAAGAGCAGACTATATGGATGTTTCAGGCTGTTTTTTTTAGAGTCGTGCCATCGCTTAGGCGCCTTTAAAATAACCCGCACTGATGACTCTAACCTTTGCAGCGGTGACACCATTAAAGCCTCTCTGCAGGTTAGCACTTCTCTGGACTGGACTTGGCCCGGTAACGTTAGTGCGGCCTTAATGAGGACGAACGCAGGTTAACGAGTCGTGTTTCAGAAGGGCCAGGCAGCGGCTCGGAGCGGAGAGGGGACACAAAGAAACAATATTTACGACACTTAACGCATACATCACTTTGACATCTGTTCGTCTGGCACCTGGCATCCATTAGTATTAAATATTTCATCCCGCCCTAATTTGGAGCCCCTCTTTGTCCCGGGATGCTGAGAGGGAATAAAAAAAGAGGAGAGCTTTTACCTTTAAACTGCGCCTTTTACGGAGCGCTTTGCTTGGTGCAGAAAAGTGCAAATGGGGTGTTGATACAGACCACACCGCCGCGTTCTGCGCAACGAGGAATCGTTGAGTCATACCTGGAATGGGCTTATATTAAATTTCCTCATCCATTCACATCCCCACATGAGCACAGAAACATTCCTGCAATTAGTCAGATTTGGGCACACGAGCGTCAGATTCGTATTTTTCTTTTTTTGCGCAGCGTTATTAGATTACCCAGCAGGCTGAGTGTTCAATATCCTCACACACAAACAGAGGTCAGATGTAGAATGTCAGGGGAGGACTTTGACAGAGCGCTGCAGGCCCTCTGATATTTTTGTTATTGAATTTGGGAACCTGGCGCCGAGAAAATAAATGATTGGAAAATTAGGGATGATAGAAATTAGATTTTTTTTCCCTCCTCTTTGGAACATGAAGTTAAATTGCGCGTAATTTGGTTCTTTCTCCTTTAAAAAGAGAAGAATACTTTACAGGATTAAATCACAGCTGAGGCCCTTTTTTATGGTGACACTGACATGGAAATGAAGTGCGGCATTATTTAAATCTTTTATTGCAGCTCAGGTGGAGGTGAGCTGGTTTTATTTGCGGTGTGGCCTAAAATAATAAAGGAGGACATTGCTGAGCAGCAGACATTCAGGCCAGAACTCTCCGCTTGTTCTTTGGTAATATTAATTTGAAATAAAACCAAACCAATCTGTTTTAATCTCCTTTAGCCTCCTTGTGTGTCCATGTTGGTCTGACCAGGCTCACTGATGCTGCTGATTCTGTGCCAATACGCTGAAACCACACCGGATAGCGATACGGTGGCGCCATCTGCTGGACATTTAGGAAAACAGATTGAAAAAATGGCTTTCAGGCACTGAGATAATACTGAATAGTATTGTGCAAAACTAATAATGAAGGCTTAATTCATTCTGAATAGTACAGAGTCTGACAATTTACTGTTATTTTATGTTCTTTCCCTGTTTTCAGATAACTACAAAACCTGTAAATTTACACACAAAAATGTTTCAATTTCCATGTTAACCCCATTAGAAAAAAAAACCAAACATTGTCCACATGGTAATAATCCCAGAAATGGACTTTCCTTATTTAATAAAAAAAATACATATAATAACTAGCAAAACTCATGAAATATAAGTATTAATCTTCATGTTAACTGTAAAAAAAAAGGCCCAAAAAAGGACCAAAATTGCACATAACGTCCATATTAAAGAAATCTATTTTTATAAATATTAATTTGGGGATTTTGTTGTTGCCGTTTTGTTTTTAAAATGTGTAACTGTAAAATAGCACTGCTTTGATGTGTTTAAATCAGCTAAAATAGAATCCTGTCTCAGATATTTGCCGTTGTTTTGACAGTTTTTGAATGTTTAATTGTCTATTAACAGACTTTTTTTTGCACCCTTGCTGCCAGATTATCACCTTTTTCATTAAAAAAATACAGTAAATGTTTTTATATAACTCAATTTATCAGAAAGCATCAACTCAGATAAATGATTTTTGCAGTGCAATTAACAACTGTTGCAGCTAAAGTGAGGGAGTGTGTTCATACACAGTCGCGGTTGCACAAATAAACAGATAAAAGCTTAAGATCAGTGAGCTGACCATCCCTCAACTACAACAGGCTGCAGACAGAGAAACAACGGGATCAAACTGCCAGATTTGCCACCGAGAAACTGTTAATCTGTAGATACGATTGTGCAGGGATACTGCTGTGTTAAAGGGGATCTGTGCTGCAGTGGCATCGACTTTCAGGCTAAAGTGAAGTGAACTCCACCCGCAGTTTGTGGTTGGTTATGGGAGCTGGAGGAGGGCTGATGTGAGGAGTCTGTCTCACTTTTAATGTGGTCCTGCAGAGGGCAACCAAGTATCACACAAGTCAGACAGCTAGGGGTCTCTAAAGAAGCTTTTTGTGCTCAGAATTAAGAGGTTTGGGGTAAAGGTGGCATCCAATCATATGATAAGTGTCTTTTCAAAATCATTTGCACTACCGTTCAAAGGTTTGGGGTCACCCAGGCAATTTCATGTGTTCCATGAAAACTCATACTTTCATTCATGTGCTAACATAACTGCACAAGGGTTTTCTAATCATCAGTGAGCCTTTCAACACCATTAGCTAACACAATGTAGCATTAGAGCACAGGTGTGATGGTTGCTGGAAAAGTTCCTCTGTACCCCTATGGAGATATTCCATTAAAAATCAGCTGTTTCCAGCTATTTCTAAGTGACCCCAAACCTATGAACAGTAGTGTATATAGTGGTCTGATCTGTGTGGGTGTCCAGCTTTCTCTGTTTCCTCAGTGCAACACATTAAGATGAGGATGAAGACTGCAACAAGGCTGAAACAGGTAGAGACTGCAAATATAATGTTTTCAACTTTAAATAGACAGTGTCAGAGAAACAGCTTCTGCAAAACTGCAAAATACAGACAGATGCTCTATTATAGCTTTTTAATGCAAAAAAATAAATAAATGAATGGCATTTTTAACTAATCAAGTGTTGCAAACATTAAAAAATAATAATTACTGTAGTCTTTACGGTGCTTACATCTGGATTGTACATAAACCAACATTTGTGAGGCTGTAGCAGAAGGAAAATCTCACATGTCTAGTGGATGTGCTCAAAAATATCAATTTTCAAGGTGATTGAAAGAATTTAAGAGAGACTGCATTTTCTTTAAAAAAAAACAGTGTTGATTAATGCTCCTCTTGTAGTAAATAACTGAATATAATCTGTGTTTCAGAGCTGCAGAGCTTCTAAAGAACCTACTGTGATGCATTTGCATGTAAGTAAACCTCCAGCTCCAAGCATTTTTGTGATGTTACCTCATTGTATGCACCTCTATAAATATTACAAATATCTAAACATCTCTGTGTAGATATGGATTAAATTTATAAGTTTATAGAGTTGTGCCTGCTTTAAATGACAACATAAGTTCACAGCTTTCTTCCTTATATTGGTCGGGTTACAATCACTGCAGCAGCTACAATTTTAACAATCTGCAAATATTTACCAGTGTTTCAATGTATTTCTTCAAAAGGTCTACTCCAAAATAAGCTTATTTGCTGCAGACTACATGATAATTGAACACAATCCTTCTTTTTCATCCCATATAGAACCAACATGGACTGTGGCTACAGCAAGGGTGGAAACAATTCAGCTAAACGGTAAGTGCTGTTGTCTTATTTAAAGCTACTTTGTTTGATTTGTGCATGCTGTTTTTAAAGTGTCAATGTTTCACCGCAATCTACAAATCCAACTGGTGGTATGATTGTCTTATTTGGAAATCAAGACAAATATTCAGTAACATAAGCATCACACTGCAGACACAGAGCTTAAAAGAGAACAATGTGGCTTCAAAACTTTATGATTTTTCTTGATTTTCCTGCTTCGGGTCAATTAAATATGATTTTTTTGTGTTATTAGGATAGCTAGTTCACGCAAAACGTCAAATATTTGCAACTGAATTTCAAAATTCTCCCCCAAAAAAGATGTTGATTGAGGAGCCTCTTGTCTTAATTTGTATTTTTACCAAACTTAATGTCATAATTTGCCTCTTGACATTCCATTTTCAAACTCCCCTTACAAAAACCCCATGGACACACATAAACAATCCTGACTTCCTGACACTTCCACCGAGCAGCGACGCACAGCTGCTGCATGGTCAAGCAGCCTCACAAGACTCCTGTTTACTGCAGGGAGACTGATGTGGCTGCCAAGTCATTATCCCCCTGCAGCCCCTCTCCAAAATGCTAATGGCATTTACAGGAGAGGACAGCGGAGGCAGGTGCAGCTGCTGGAGCGTGATGTTACACTGAGACACCATATTGGGCCGAGGAGCAACAGAGGGGTCATTGTGCATCGGTGTTTAGGTGACGGATAATCAGCAACACAGGAGTCCGATAAGCATCTCAGGGGTTTAAACTGCTCCACTGCCAGGTCACTGTTTGAGCCAACATGTGGAGTTCAGTCTGAGATGGTGAAAATAGACGGCAGAGTGGTGCTTTGGTGGGAGTTTGGTTAAACTGGGATGGATTTACAGAAGCACAGACTGCAGTGTTTGTTAAAGTTCAGGAATCTACCGCTGAGATTTATTCAGCATTTTTTAAATTCATCCAACCTGAAATGTTGAGCTGCTGTCCCAGTTATGTTGCACTTTCCATAACTACAGATACAAAACAATGCACTGTGCATTAGTCTCAAGAAGTATCATGAAATGTAATTTAGGGCAACTTTTCCTAATTTAGAAAATTCTTTCTGTCGGAAGTTGAGCTCAGGAAACAACTAGAGGCTAATGAACAAACATGAGAGCTTCAGGCTGCTGGTTTAGTTAGATAGTAACTGGTTTCACTATTTATTGCCACCATGCTTTAATTTTTAAGCCATTAAAATACTTGAAAATAATAATGATTTATATATGATAGGATTTTTCTTCTCCAAATTGCTTTACTTTTTCTCCCACATTCCAAATTTTACTAAATATGACTATAAAAAAAGTTGTTTATTTCAAAAGCTTAACTACTGGAGTTATACTTTAAAAACAAATCCAACACAAATGGATGAGATTAAAAAACAGTGGAGTACTGTAACATTCAAAAACATGAAAAGCTGGAGAAATAACAGCAAATATCTGCAAAACAGTAACTTTTTTAAAGCTGATCCACACAGAATCAAACGGTGTAACTGTATAATCATGCATTTTTACTCATATTTGTAACAAGTACAACTTTTGATGTGGAAGTTATTTACAGCTTTGGCTTGTTTTTTGTTTGTTTGTTTTTGCAGTCATCATGTAAATTAAACTATTTTCTGTGATTTTACCCGATACTGTTTGTAATTTAAAAGGGTTTGAAAAATATTTTGCATTTTTACAACTCTTAATATATGATTTTCTTTTGAAAAACTAGAAGTAACACGTCTGTAAAATAATAGTATATTTGCAAATCAAAACTGAAGAAATAAAGTGCACTTTTATAGAAAAACATACAACCACTGCTTGGAAAAAAAATTGACTTTTGATTCTCACACTATCACAGTTTTGGACGGTTTTCTTGGGGTTAAAATATAAATTATTAATTAGTTTTCTGTGTGATTTGACTTGATATTATCTGTAAAAAAAAAAGAGGGAACATCTGAAAGCTTCTTTGTTTTGTTTTTTTGCCTCCTACATCAGCAAAAGAAGAAAAGAAAACGTGCATTTCCAAAACAAACTTGCTGCATATTCGACTGTGATTGAAAAAACAAAAACATCAAATCATTCTCTTGTGTTAAACTTGAGCACAAACAGTAGTGTATATGGTGGTCTGATCTGTGTGGGTGTCCAGCTTTCTCCGTTTCCTCAGTGCAACACATTAAGATGAGGATGAAGACTGCAACAAGGCTGAAACAGGTAGAGACTGCAAATATAATGTTTTTAACTTTAAATAGACACAGTGTCAGAGAAACAGCTGCTGCAAAACTGCAAAATACAGACAGATGCTCTATTATAGCTTTTTAATGCAAAAAAATTAAATGAATGGCATTTTTTAAGTAATCAAGTGTTGCAAACATTAAAAAATAATAATTATTGTAGTCTTTATGGTGCTTACATCTGGATTGTACATAAACCAACACTTAGTGGAACTCTGCAACATTCTGCAAGATGAGGGGCAAAAATTCATGGGAACTGAAGCACAATTTTGAAGCTTGGGAGATATTAATAACTAAAATGTTATTTATAATTTGGTTAATCCCCAGATGTGGCTTTCTGTTTAATTGCAGGCTGCAGTAATATTTATTAGAAGTCTCCTTGCTGTTCAGGTCTCAAAGTGTCAGTTGAGCTGCTGACTCCATGTGAGAAAACTCTCCCTTTGGCTGAGGAGGGATTGGGGATGGAGAGCTGAACAACAGAGTAAATATTTGGCCATGGAGAGCTCTTGGGAGCCGCAGAGGGCCCTCTCTGGCTGAAGCCCTGCGGGTGTTAAATAGATTAAGGGGGCTGTTGGGTCATTGTGGAAATAGAAATTCCCGCTCTTTGGACACGACTTTTTCTTTGCCTTTGCGTGTTTTTGCTCTCCAATCGAGTGGCCTCTGCAAACTATCCACTCCTAACCTGCAGTACTGTAATCCTCTGCTGTTTGTCAACCACGAGGAGGGCCGCAGTGTACACAGAAATACGGGAGGAGTCCGTGTATTGATGGCAAACACTTAAAAAGCTGCTTCTTTGGGTTTAATGAATACGCGATGCGGTGCGTAAAAGTCATTAACGGTGGGGGGAAAAAAAGCTCGGATAAGGGTGAAGTTTTGAGCGTTGAGGGCTAAAATAATAAATAAATAAAGGTCACTGCCTTTGTTGAACCCTGGAAATCTAAAAGGAGTTTAATACGTTCTGAATTACGCTTGTAATATTGCTCGGGGCTATAGACTTGGCGGCAGTAGACGCAGAGCAGTAGATAGTGTCCCAGATCCTATTCAGCTCCACTGAAAACCATGACAACACGGAACAAGCTCGGATTTATCCTGCAAAGTTAAAGGACATTGTGCCGGGGCGTCAATCAGGCATTATTGCGGGACTGAACAAATGCAAAATCTTGACTGGAACAAATGCTTCCAACGGGTCTCGGACGCGGGGCTACATTTTCCCCCTTTGTTCCCCTTCTCTGGTTGGCATGTATTTGTGTTCCCCCTCGTCCGACCACCCAGGACGAACTGGGGAGGCAGGTCCACCACCAGCAACACCAGCAGCAGCACTCCGCTCCTCAGGCACCAAGCTGAAGTGGATGAGGGTCCATATCAATATCAAATACTTAGAGAAGAAGAGAGGGGAAAAAAGCGAAACCCAG
This sequence comes from Acanthochromis polyacanthus, assembly GCF_021347895.1. Taxonomy (NCBI): domain Eukaryota; kingdom Metazoa; phylum Chordata; class Actinopteri; family Pomacentridae; genus Acanthochromis; species Acanthochromis polyacanthus. The sequence goes on from NC_067113.1 coordinate 27,380,955, forward strand.
CCCCCACATAAGGCTGGATTCACGCTTTGCATTTAATGCGTTTTATATGAGACTAAAAGAGCAAAACACCAGCGCGTAAAGCGTCCTGATTGGGCCACTTTATCATGGCTGGATATGATTTTTAAAAGTAATTTAAAGAGGAAAAGTTCAGAAAAGTAATGCATTAGAAGCCACAGGGGGTCCTTTAAAGTTGTGCGCCTGCAGAATGATGGATTATTGCTAATTTGTCTTGATTACCAATTAATAAAATCTTGTCAGGGGCAATAAATCACTGATGCAATTCATCAGAAAGTGAATCAGGATGTTTGGATGGATGAGCTGCAAAGATTTATAAGGTGCAATTAATTTGCCCTTCAGAAATCTGTGATGATTATTATTTTATATAAGGAAAACACTTGTGCTTTTAATATATAATATTTTCCAGCAGTTTTCCTATAAAGATATATTCCATATGATCACAGCAGTGTTTTACTGTATTGTCATTTATTATCTCTTCAGTTTTCTCCTTTAAACTATTACTGGAGGTTAAAAATCGCTTCTTAAAATTGAAATTTACAAATTTTCCGTGCGTAAAAATCCCCAAAAACACTAATAAATCATCCAGAAAAGTCAAAAAGAAGGACCATTCCCTAAAATGTCAAAAAGAGACCACTAGAACAAATGTTTGGGAATCCTCAGACCACCATAAAACTTCTCACGCCCGCGCTTTGCGCGCCTCTAATGGGAATATTAGTTAAACCAACTCGCAGGCATCGACGCTAATTGCTCACTTTGTATGCAAATATTGGACACGTTTGTTTGGTGAGGAGAGGAGGGGAGGGATGAGGTGGAGGAGGGGAGGAGAGTGAAGGGGGGAGAGTTTGATGATGGGACGGGCTCTGTTGTCAGCTGCCACCCAAGACGTGATTCAGCTCCAACAATTACCATTATCTGTTACCCAGTTTGACGATACGGGACGAATCTGTAATGATGACGAGTGTTTCCTTCGCTCATTGTTGAGCTTTTTTAGACTGTCTCTCTCTCGGTCCACACCTAACTATCATTGGGTGACAACACTCCAGCTATTCAGGTACTCAGCGGAGGAGGAGGCTTTATAAGCAGGAGTGTTTGCAGCTTATGGAGAGCTGTTTGTGTCAACACTGAGTAGGCACACACTGGTGTTTGGACAGTGCGTAAAGAGGATCCTGTGCGTTTTTTCTCCCCTTTTTTTTGGATAGATTTACTTTGAGTGTTTGCTGCTTCTTTTTTAACGGGATTTCATGAGAGGACGACATGGCTGCACCCACCAAGTTCAGTTTTTCCGTCAGGAGCATCCTGGATCTGCCGGAGCGGGATGCGGACGCAGCGCCGAGGTCCTCCCCGGTTTACTCCTCCTGCTCCTCCAGCTCACCCTACACCTCCTGGACGGAGTGCGACCGGAGCCCCTGCATGTGTAAGTTCATGATTGAAGCAAATATGCTGATTTTTATGAGTATTTCTGTTCTGAAAAAGAAAAACAAACATCTTTATTCTGAAACTGACTTTTTTACAGCTTTATTTAGACATTTGGATATGACTAATAACCTTGAAAATTAAAATAAATTCCAATTTTAAGGATAGATAGATAGATAGATAGATAGATAGATAGATAGATAGATAGATAGATAGATAGAATCATTTACAGTTTTTCAACACTATTTATTCTCATTTGTACATGTTCTTGTATTGGTTCCTGTAGCCTCAGATGAAGGCAGCTTCGAGGCCTCTCCAGACTCAACCAAGCCAGATGACCCGTCCCTCGATTCGGAGCCAGAAAGGACCAAAAAGAGCAAAAAGCGCCGCGTTTTGTTCTCCAAGGCCCAAACCCTGGAGCTGGAGAGACGCTTCCGCCAGCAGCGCTACCTGTCCGGTCCGGAGAGGGAGCAGCTGGCCCGCCTCCTCAGCCTGACCCCCACCCAGGTGAAGATCTGGTTCCAGAACCACCGCTACAAGATGAAGAGAGGCCGAGCAGAAGGAGCGCTGCAGGACTTGGAGATACCGCAGCCTCCGCCGCTGCTGCGCAGAGTCGTTGTTCCGATCCTGGTGCGGGACGGGAAACCTTTTCACACCTGCTTACTTGACACGGAGAAAGTCGGCTGTTTACCTCCATCCTCTCCCTTCCCTTTGGCCTACCCGTCTCTGCAGCATCCCTCCGCGGTTCCTCTCCCTCCGAGGTACCAGCAGCACTTTCCGGCCGCGGCGGCCTCCAGATGGGCCTGGAGAGACTTTTGGAGCGACTCAGTCCCGTTTAATGCCTTCAAGTGAAGGCCTCGTTTTCAATGCACAAACTCATTTAGAAGGGCATCAAATGTTTTCTGAATGTTTTGGAAATTTTCGAGCTACTTAAACATTTAGATTTTTAAAATAGAAGGAAAAGAAATTTTGCACATTTTTATTTGGATATTTTTACGCGTGTATGTGACTGTTTATGAAAGACTTTCTCTGACATGGCTTACTGGTGTAGCCTGTAGGTTTTTAATTATCCAGCGACATGATGTATTTGTTTGTTTTTAAGCTTGTTTTTAAACATAATATTTGTATAAAATAACTTTTGTTGAAGACAAATGAGATCCAGTAGGCTGCATTAGGCGGTGTCATAGAAGAGGAATGCTGAGCAGCAGAGCCACCAGTAGCCTGGAAGAAGAAATAATGGTATTTGTCGTGTTTAAGGAGACTTTTTAAAAGGTTTAACTGTTTCTTTTTGTGAACAAAACTGTTAATAAAACCTCTCGTATTTAGTACGATACATTTTACAGTGTAATGTGCTTTCTTTTTGTGCTAAACAGAATCTGTGCAAGTCTTTCAGAGGATAAAACTAATAGAGTAAAGCTTGTTCTAAAATATAAAATACCACATGTAGCCTTAAAATAACTTTAATTTGCACAGTCTAAAAATAAGTAGCAGGTCATGACAAGGGCCCCAAGAGGCTTTTATAATGTTAAAAACTAATTATGCACCCAAAAAGCTGAGCAAACATCACTTTCTAAAAAGGACTGGATGTGGTTAAGCATAAGAATACCCAGTAAACATTACAGCCTCTCACTGCAGCGGCCTGTTGTCGTCTGGGACCAGGAGCTGCTTTTCACTCACACAATTAACTTTTGTTATTCTGGGAAAAGTGGGATAAATGCAGCTATTACAGTTTATCTGGAAATCTTAGTGCATGTTTGTGTACTGTAGGTTGGAAGCGGATGTGATTTTTTTTGGAATAAAAAGCCAGAAAATCAGCTATTTTAAACAACAACTCATAATATTTTACAGCTATTGCATGAAAAAAAGGCTAAAAGGGAGGTTTAATTGATATTTTTGCTGTTTTTTTGGGGTGATAAGAACCTTTAGTAGCAAAATTACCTTCATATAGTGTCAGATTTTTGGATATTCTCACATATAAATGACTGATGTGCAGCGTCGCTCACTCTCGTTTGAATATCTCATCCTAAGAAATATGCCTCAGTGTTTAAAATCATGTCAGGTTTTCATCGGTGACGAGGGGGGGGTCCTGTGCTTTCACGCCCCCTATAATGTTGTTTGCTCGTCCTGTGACCCTGCAGCCCATCGTCCCTGTCACCTGGCCCTTTGTGCGCCTCACTGGGGCCACCTTGTATCACATATGGAGGGGACTGGCCGAACCCCTCAGCTCGCTGCATCTCCCCTTAAACACTCTTTTTGTCCGGGTGTCTCCCTGTGAAAGGACCATTGTCCCGCGTCCAAAAGGGACCGAGACAAAATCTTTAGTGTTTCAATTCCCGTGATGTTTAATCAGTCCCTGCGACAAATTTATGAGGTTTAACTGCACAATGGTGTTTTAGAGCATCTTGGGGTTTAAGGGTGACAAAGACAGGCTTTTAGAGGTTGCCATTGGTTTTTTAAGTTGCTCAGAGGAATTGTCTGAAAAGGATGGGCTTGTATTAGCCGGCCCATCCTATAGTTTTACTCACTGGTCGGGCCCCATTCAGGAAAGTTACAAGGTCCACATAAACTGGGCCACAGGCGGAGTTTTGTTTTGTCGCTGCAAAGTTTAATCAATTTTAACTGCAGTGAAAATTAAAAATACTGACTCAGTTTTGTCCATTTTTGCATAGATTGTTTTTGGTATTTTTTCCCCTAACAAACATGTACACAAAACCCTAAACTTTCCTCACAAAACTGGCCTCTGCAGTCTTGTCATTAGGCAATATTTCGCTTGCCGTTGAACATCTACAAACAGTAGGAATGTCTAACTTCATGCATTACATCCAAATAAATTAGATACCCATGAAGTGGCTGCTTGTTTCTACTCACCGTTGTGGTCTTCGGGTAATTTTTGCATCTCTGTCCTGTTAGAAACAGAAAAATCACAGTTAATTTAAGTTGGATGCGCAAGTTTAAGCAAAGATGTGTCTACAGAACAAATGTCTAGAGGACACAGTTTTGGCCTGTTTTTTTAACATTTAAACAAATACTTCTTTCCTGTGATTGTACTCGTGGTGATGTGGAAATGAATGAAAATCAGCAAAATAAAGATTTTAAAAATTATTTATCATTTTTTTTGGTTCAACTTAATTCCAATTCTTCTTTCAATTTAAAGAAGAATTAATTAACAGCAGATATCTGTAAAATAATGATATTTTTGCTGATTTTAGTGTAGTTTCATGGTCAGGTGTTCTAAAGCAACCAATTACTGTACTTTATGTGGACATTTTTATTGTTTTGGAGTGTTTTTGTGGTCAACATGTCTTTGGTGTAACTATATATTACCTGTGATAAATGCAATAAAAATAAATTGCTGAAAAGATTAGTTTTAAAAAACATTTTTACAGTGTACAGCGTTTCTGAATCAAAAGTAAGACAGCAGAATGGTAATATTGTTATAATACTGAATTATTATTGATTTGTTTAGCATATAAGGAGCTGTGCCTTTGTTGGATTTCTTTAAATGTGCCACAAACATTCACCTGGACTGAAGGATGAACACATTTTGGAGGTCAAAGGTCACTGCAGCCTCACACAGTAACACACAAAAACACACAATAAGTCAAAGAATAAATTCACCAATTTTAACTAAATTTCACACAACGCCTCAAAGAATTAAATGATGAAGGAATGAGTTGATATCCAAAAGGTCAAAGGTCAAATCTGGCCTTTACTGGTTATCAGAAGCATCCAACCATGATATTTAACTTTAGCTTTCACTGTGCTATACACCTCCTGATAGTATTTTTTATAATGGGGGTGCATATTGGATTTCTCCCATAAACTATGCCACTACTCACTTTGGCCAACCTATTCACGCACAAATCTTTCCACTTAACCGGAGGGGACATCAATCATTTCCTGCAGTGGAATTAACACGTTATTATGCTTCATGACGGCCCTCTGACACGTCCAGACATAAATGACACATTCACATTGACTGGACAAAGCATGAAAACGAAAAAAAAAACTTCAAGCTAAACTGTAAAATTTGATCCTGACAGACATTGTATGCCTGTCAGTGTTCATTTCGGTGCAGTGCTTTCATCAGATGACACAATTAATGATGGCTATATTATTGTATAGCCTGGTTTACAGAGATTTATCAGATCTTTTACCCAGATCATATATTTTAAAATATGAATCTGCTAATCATACAAATCAATTGAACACTTTAAAGTCAAAATATTACATTTTTTCTCTGTGGAGTAACTGTATTTAAGTCATTTTTTAGGCAGTGCACTACAGGGCTAATATACTCATGTGTACCATCAAATCACACAGTTTTACATATATTGCATGGGTGTTAAGATAACAAATTGCATCTCTTGTGACAAATTTTAGAGTTTGGCTACGTTTTGTAGAGTCAGACACCATATTAAAAATAGAATAGCTATAGCTGAAATTTAGAAACCTGTCATTGGAAGCCATGATTATTTCACTGGCACAGTCAAACAAGTTTGTGTAAGGATATTTATGGTCGTAATGTTTACACAGCTGGAGTTTTATTGTCCACAAATATGCTTATAGAGTTATAGCTTTGAATTTTTGGTATTTTTCAGCCCTTTAAACGAATTTTCAAAAAGATATTCTCACAGTTTGCTCTTCTTCTGTACGTTTCAGCAAAGTTTTTTATGATCGATTTATGCTTTTTGACCCATTTTCTCCACTAGATGGCGGAATAACACACGGTATCACTGCGGAGAGCCCCTCACTCGCCTCATGGAGGAAATGTGACCAAAGGGCGAGCTCAGTTCGTGGGGATGGAGAGAGCAGCTGATCCACTAGAGGCCGTGCTTCACTGACAAACACCAGGTTTTCCCTCTTCGGGTCTCCTTCGCTGTGTTGTTCTGCAGCTGCTGATTGGCCGCAGGAAACATGGCTGCCTGTGACGTCATGCGACAGGATATTTGCTCAAAGGTTGTGTGGCAGAAGTCCAGAGTCAGATTTAGAGCAGGATGGATTTGGAAATCTGTACTACACAAGTATTTAAAATCTCCCATCAAAGTGAGATGAATTGATTGGATCAATTATTATGAAGGAAACAGAGGGTTGTAATTCATTAATAATCAATTAAGGGCTCATGTGAGGCGAAACAGCGCACAGAGGATCCATTTTTTTCTCTGTTTTTGTCACCTTCTGTCTCACTTTCTATTTGTCTTTGCTGCTAAGAGAAAAAAGTTAGAAAGAGGGGAAGAAAAAACTCTAGGAGCAAGCGGATGCAAAAATTACGCACGAATTTTGGAAAGTTTGCTGACAATTACATGAATTATATTGTGGGACAAGTTTCTATTTAACATGGAAAAAGCCCAAATTTCAAATATTAGATGTACAATTTGTTGCCTTTTATACATTTAGTATGCTCAGTAGAATAATAAGGCTGTGGATTTTTTTTTTTTTTTTTTTTTACATTTGGAGGTACATTTGTGGTTCAATAAACGGATATGCAGCAGGATATATATTCTAATATTTATATCAAGGTGAAAGTAATAATATTCTGTGCTTATCTCTCTCTCTCGACATCTCCATGGTGTGTTTATGAGGTAATTTTTCATATTTAAAAAGGAAAAACAGAGCTTACTTTTCATTTCTTATAACAGCAAGTAGCTTCTTTTCACCGTTTTATTGCGCACACTTATTTCTCCAGTCTGGAGCTGCTCTCTGGATTTATATCATGGCACCAAATCAGTTCATAAACAACAACGTGTAGCCTCGATGACAAAAGACTCGCCAGCCTCATAGCCGCCACTTCAAAGTGTCCTCATTATTGTGAGGAATTAGCTGGAACATTTGGACTAATTGCTACTAATTGGCCGTAATAGCCGTGCGCCAGAACAGGGAAAAGGTACTGATTTAAATGATTAAGAATGTCTTTGCGAAAATTCCGCAATTAGGCGACGCATAAGCAAGATTTACCTTGGATGCAGGGGAAGGATGCTGTAAATTTAATTGCCTGTGATTATATGGCCTGCGCATTTATGCACCGCCAACCTCGGTTATCATCCAAACTATTTATCTTTAGCTGTAATATTTAGCCTCGGACTATATAAGTCATTATATATGATTGTAAAGCAAACAGGAAGGACAGGGATTGTTTTGATGGATGTACATGGGGCTCTTTAAATTGCACCTGGAAAGGCAGCCGTGAAATGTACACGGAGACAGTGAAATGCAAGAAAATGTGGATGGTGACCCCCGTGGAAAATCGCGAGGCTGCTGCAGCTTGCACCAGGATACAGCTGTCAAAATCGCACAGGATATTAAAAAACGTGCATGCTACGTTACAAAAAATGACAGAAGAGGGGTTAGAATCACACAGGAGTGAAGCAAATGGCAATGTGGGGCTGAGCTGCCACCAGAAGACGCTGTGCTTCTTTAATTCCTGCATAAGGTGACACCGGTTCAACCTGCAGGAACAGACTTCTGTGGCTTCTGCTGCTGCAAGACTGACAAGAGCTTCATAAAAACCGAATTTTAAGGGCTTTTTCGGTTTTGATTGAATATTTTCACAGCAGCCTTTCAGCTTTGGTATGATCCTGACATCCACAGATTGTGTAAGTCAGACGTTACTGCACTGAGTTTAATTTTTCACTGCATGTATTTGAAATATTCTGTGCGAGTAATTTTGCTGCTGAAATCAAGAGTGTAAAAAAAAATAGCACTGCAGTTAAAATGATTGATTTCTGCCTAAATATTGACCCATTAAATACAAAAGTAAAACAATTGCCTTCTACAATTTCAATACAGTTCAGGTAAAATGAATATTTCTATATGAATTCGCTTATTTCACACATTTCCCAACCATAAAACTAATATTTTAAATGAAATTCGAATGTCAAATGTGCACAGAAAGCCTCCTACATCTTGGACTCAGATATAAGGAACCACAGCATCATTTTTTGACTTCAAAGCTGGTTGCAAAAAAAGGCAAAAAAGAAAAATCTTTCCTTAGGCTTCTGCGTAAAATCTGACAAATGAGATATGATTGGGTTAAACTGTAATGGCTTCTTGAGCATTAAGGCAAGATGCTACTGAGGGCTACCTGGCTTGTGCTTGCACGAGAGTAGCTACTTGAACGCCGTTAACTTCACATGAGAGCCTCTCCTACTCCAGACTCTCTTTTTTTATACCGGGTCTCTTTGACGAGTGTGTGCATCTGAATTTAGGTAACGCGCCGCTTGCGTCCAATGATATCAAAAGGAGGGAAAGGAGGGAAAAAAACGGAGGGGGGGTTAATCATTTACGCAGCCACTTAACACGCGGATGTGTATTTATTTACTTATCAGTATCAGTCATTTTCCCTCCCCGCAAGTGCACTTTTGCATGTCTGAGTACGATAAGGCATAACACAAACAATCCTGCAATCACTGGAGGCCTCTCATGGCCATTAAAAGTCAGTAGTTCAACTGAGGAGTGGTTCTCCAACTCTCAAGTCCATATAGGCCTCCTTTCATCAAGAGGCCCTCGTAAACATCACTACAGTTAATAAAGTGTATTGTGGTCACTCGCAATCCCAAGGTGCAGCCGCGCGTTTGTCAGCAACAAGTCGACCGCAAGAAGAAGAAGAAGAAGAAGAAATGGGGAGGGGGGGGACAAAAAACGTCGCCGAACGGCAGCGGTGCGCCTCGGAGCCTCCGCCGCCGGGACGAACGTTTATGATCATGCAGCGCTTATGTTATTGTTAGTGGGAGGGGAGCACATGTCTTGTAAGTGAAATTACGCACGGCGAAAGGAGGCTAGAGCTGTTTTGTATTGTTGCCGATGCCCCGCCTCTGATGGTAGCCTTAAACCTGGCACCCAGCTAAAACAAACCAAAGCCAGCACCGAGCTCCCACTCAATCCAATTAGGGCGGACTTGAGGCGCTCTCCTACGTGTTCATCTACCAGGATCGACGTTGAGACAACAGGAACCAGAGGGGCTCTGGCCAAAAAAAAAAAGGAAAAAAAAAGAGAGAGGAGAGAGAAGGAGAGATTGCCTTGCCTTCTAATTTCTCCCTCTCCAGCCCCAGAACAATGTCGATGAGCCCTAAGCATACGACTCCTTTTTCTGTTTCCGATATCTTGAGTCCCCTTGAGGAGAGCTATAAGAAAGTAAGTATGGAGAATAACAACTTGGGGGCACCTCTCACTTCTTACCGGCAGCCGCAGGTCTCTCAGGCGGCGATGCAGCAGCACCACATGGGCCATAATGGGACTGTGTCTGCGGCTTACCACATGACTGCGGCAGGTGTTTCTCAGCTGTCACACACGGCCATGGGGGGCTACTGTAACGGCAACCTGGGCAACATGGGCGACCTGCCGTCCTACCAGGACGGCATGAGAGGCAGCGCCACGGCCACCGGGTGGTACGGAGCCAACCCCGACCCGCGTTTCTCCACCAGTGAGTATCCTGCACCTGTTCGCCTTCCAGCTTTACTTTGTAAAAATACAGGTTGCTCCGCGCTGGTGATGCATTTTTTGCGGTGTTTCTTTCCTCACCTTGGCGCTTTTGTGCGTTAAGACGCCCGTCTCCGTGTGCTTTTAGTTCAAATTTCCTTATTTCTAGCACAAAGGAGGGGGGGGGGAAATCACACACTGTCTTTCTGTATCTAATCCACCTGGTGCAACATCTGGAAAAAGTCTCACGATGGGAGACGGATTTCCTTTGGCGCATTGATTTGACAGAATTTATCCACTGTTTTCTCCACATTTATTCGATAATAACATGCTGTCAGTTATGATCCGGTGTTTATAAATTTAGTTGATGCAGTTTGACAGTTTAAATGTGGCATTTGACACGTTTAATAGCTTAGTGTGTATCTGCTTCTAGGATGCCCTCCAAAATGCAGATGTTTTTTGACTCCCATGAAGATAATTATTGGAGTTGTAATTGTGTGGATACCAGGGTTAATTAACTTACAACTTTGCAGATCAATACCGGGACTCAAAGCTATATATTTTAAGCCCAGCTACACATACTTATTACTACTTTTTGCAAGTAAAATTTGTGTTTTATTTAAATTTTGGTATTTACCCCCCAGTCTCTCGCTTCATGGGTTCGTCGTCGGGCATGAACATGGGCAGCATGGGCAGCCTCAGCTCCCTGGCAGACGTGGGCAAAGGCATGGGCTCCCTGTCCAGCACCCCGAGGAGAAAGAGGCGAGTGCTGTTCTCGCAGGCTCAAGTCTACGAGCTGGAGCGACGCTTCAAGCAGCAGAAATACCTGTCGGCGCCGGAGAGGGAGCACCTGGCAAGTATGATCCACCTCACCCCGACCCAGGTGAAAATCTGGTTCCAGAATCACCGGTATAAGATGAAGAGGCAGGCTAAAGACAAGGTCTCCCAACAGCAGATGCAGCAGGAGAGCGGCTCCTGCCAGCAGCAGCAGCAGTCCCCACGGAGGGTGGCGGTGCCGGTGCTGGTCAAGGACGGGAAGCCGTGCCAAGGCAGCGGCCACACGCCAACGTCCTCCGCGCAGACGCACCACCAGCAAGGGGGCAATGCCATGATCATGTCCAGCAACCCGTCCGGCCTCGGGCAGCACCAGAGCCAGCAGGTGGGAAGCACAGGTCACTCTCCAGACTTGGCGCCGCACTCCTCCAGTCCGCCCTCGCTGCAGAGCCAAGTGGCCGGCCTCTCCCACCTCAACTCCCCCGGCGCAGACTACGGCTCGGCCCTACAGTGTTCGGCCCTGTTATACGGCAGGACGTGGTGACAAGAGGCACCAGCTGTGCTTTAAATCTATTTAAAGAAACAAACAAAAAAAAGACATCTTGTTTTTTTTCCCTCTGTCAAGACTCGGCAAGTTCTTCTCTGTAAATGTGCGCATTCGAACAACAACCGAGTGAAAATCGGTGCAGCTCTTCTTGAATTTTTTCGCCCGTTTCAATGGACTTACGTGGGAGAAAGCACACACACGCGTGTCCAGAAACTGCGTCTTTCTTGGGATTTATTTATGTAAATTATATTGAGACAAAAAAGAGGAATCAGCAGTCAAATAGGCCGCATAGTTGGGGAAAAAAACTGAACCTGAACAGGGACGCGAAAAGGACTGCTGGTATTATGGGTGCTGTTAAATTTTACCCCCCATCCACAAAAACACACGACTGATTTATAATAGAAATTTAATGTAAGCCGTAGATCTAGCTTGTATATTTCTGTAAAAGGTTTGAATTTTAGCTATTTGTTGTACAAAGTTTTTGACGCTATTGCCGGTTTGTTGTCGTTTCATTGGTATTTGTACGTTTTATTTCTTTGTAACTTAAATAGATATTTGACTTACTACAAAAACAGTCCTATTAATAAATTATGGAAACAAGACAGTTAGACTTCTTTTTTGGTGAAATATATCAAGACTTGGGTTAAAAATGCAGAAATGCTCATTTTAGTTGGGAAAAAGAACGAAAATGAAACAGTGGCGCATTATTATTATTACTATTATTATCATTATTATTAGTGCGTTTTCTATATATCTTTATTTAACAACAAAGGGCCATCTCAAGAACCAACAAGGCAATCCGAATTTGCAAAATAGATGTTGCAAAGTCACAAAACTAAATTATATTGTGCTAAATACTATAGGGCTCAATGTTTCCTAGTTTTAGCCTCTGCAGACGAGAAAACAGCAATCAGACTTATCGTCCAAGGCTGCAGCTCACACTAGCATGCCCTAAGAAGAGTAAACCGAAACCTTTATGTGCTTTTTTCTTTTCTCTTTCTGTCTGCGTCAGAGAAAGGTGAGGTCTCTCGGTCTGCCGACATCAAACGCGGCTCAAAGGAGGCAGCTTATCGATGAAATCCTTCTCCAAACAGCGCCGTATTCTTCTCAAATCAGGGCCGAGGCGAGCTGTCGGCTGCGAGGCTATCAGCTGCTTTATCAATAATCAATCGGTGGGGGAATTGAAAGGGGAACTGGAAAAAAAGGTGTCAATTACAAACCTGTTTCCGCATAAAAAACAAACAAACGTGTAGGCTTTATTTCAGGCCTGTAGACTGTTTACTAATTATTTACTTCCCTCTTAATCGCGCGTAAAAACGCACCAAACCTGTCATTTGTTTTCCTTTATGTGTAGCTTCGGTTAATAAAAGCCCTATAATGATCATTAGACCCTATTCTCCCGCCACCTAATAGAAGCCATATAGCTCTTTAACTGTAAACAACGCGGTTGCTAAGCGACGGGGGTGATTTTCGTTTACGGCTCAAATAAGCTGTTTTCAATTCAGTGTTGTCATATAGCGGCAATTTGAAATACTTTAAGGCTCCCGCTTGACTGGAAAATAATTTAACACAAAGGCTTTTATTTATTTGGATCTAAAGAAAATTATTCTGTCATGGTTTGAGTGAAGATTTGAAGACAACTTTTTAAAAAAATAAAAGTTGGATATTTATGAGGTTTCTTGAGATAAATGATCCTTTTATACTTGATCCAATTTTGTCATTATTATTATTTACATTCTCCATTTATACACAATGTGCCCTTTGTAACCCTCCATGTTTTGGGAGCTTCTTCAGCTTCATTTCAGAGATAGAATAAGCTCCTCAATCGTTTATTCAACAAAACCAAGCTGCAAAATTGTCCACTTTAAAAAAAAAAACTACGTGCGTAAAAATAGGATTAAGCCTCAAATGCAGCTGAATTAACGCTGCAGGCCCAGTCTGCACCTGAATCCTGCTTCCCTCTGCGCCCATAATGTCTTTTACATGGGATCACTGGGGTCGATAGGAGGCTGTTTTGCTTATTATGCTTCTCTCTGATTCGTGGTATTTACAGTATCCAGCTGGATTTTGCGCATTTTGAGCCAATTATGCTGTAAAACGATATATGTCACGCTTGGAGCAGAAGAGTTATGTGCGTTAATACGGCTTTTAAGTATGCACAAAACACATATATTGATATTACAGCTACAGAAAATGCGAACCGATTATCCTAAAATTCATATCTTTTCACGTTCGAGTCTGAAAATAGCGGTTTTGTTCGCTAACATTGCAGAGGGAACGTGAGTTTCACATAATTAGGAGGCTAAACTGTTATTTCTAATTTGCGTGCATCACTTTAAGCCAGTTTTAGGCCACCAGCAGCACCTAAAAGAAGAAAAAAAAGAAGATAAAAAAAGCCTCTTTCTGGGACTTTTAAGTGAAATCTCCCCAGCATCAGAAACTGTCTTCTATTAGGTATTTTGCAGAGCAGGTTTTGTTCGGAGGAGAAGTGAGAACTTTGGGATTACATTACCATGTCTTTGGCGCGGTGTGTGGTCTTTGTGTGCAGCTTGTAGCTGTTGAGAATGACTTGTTGGAAGCGTGTGTGCTCTCATCGCTCTCCTTTGTAGAAGCCCACAGTGCAACTCCCCAAGTCCTCGTGGCTTTATGGTGGGCTGTCTCCATGAACCCCAAGCAATTAGTCTCTAATCTCAAGGTAATCATATTTGAGTTAGTGACGAGCTGGTGAATTTTATTCGCCTGTTTAGCACCGAGGAATCCTGTGGCACGCAGTTAAGGCAGGATTTAAAGTTTGAGAGGTTATCAAATTAAAATTGGAGGCTCCACTGTCTGTGATCCATTGATTTAAATATTTATAGCGGCTTCGCGACGTGCAAGAAAAGCAAAGTGCGTCGTTTTAAAGACTGAAATGTGGCTTTTAACGAATGGATTTTGCAACCTACAATCTAAAAAATGTCAGCCTTAGCTATGATTAAGTTGTGTTTTTATTTTTAATTTGCACTTTTTTTCTTCAAAAATGCTAAATTGTAGGTTTATTACTTCCTAAAATTACGCGTCAGTATCGACATGCATTGATGAGATTAGTAAACAGGGAGTATAAATCTCTTTTTAAAACAGTTAAAGTTGGATATTTTTATTTCCACACTCTTGTTGCAACGTTAATTGGTTATCCCAAAACAACCCTGACTAAAACTTGACAATGAGGACATGAGCACTGTCCAATCAGATAATACTTTGCACATTAGGAATAACAGATAATCAAGCAGTGAAACAAAACATAGCCTGTTTTTGTTAAGTTTGTTAGTTTGCGTGCGATTTTTGACACATAATCCAACAAATAAATGTGACACGTGCGTAATTAACTTCGCATTTTAAAAAAAAACAAATACAATAAAAATTTCTAAACATTAGGAACGAATTTTACAGTGACCTCTTATAATTTTGAAGCCTTTTTCTGCTAAAGATGCGTCTGGATGACCAGGGTGCTGTCCATGGTGCTGAAAATAACTACAAAGATGTGAATTATTATCTCAAGTATGTGCACAAATGTGTTTTCGTGATGACTCATAATCACCTGCTTTAGATTAGCTAAATAATAATAATAATGCACCTTCCACTTTTAAAACACAGCTCCTTTAGTTGTTCTTTCTTAAGTTCCTAAACATTTCATTGCAACAGGCCCAAGTATTCATGCGCATTACAAATAGGACAATTACACAGCAACTGCAATCACCCCCTTTGGTAAACGTTATTGTGAGCTAGCAGCAAAAATCTTTAATTGTCCTACGTTTATCTGCTTCTTCAAGCCATTGTGCAAAGAGCGCAAACGAGGGTCATTTGTGAACTGAAATACTTTGCATGCAAAGCGGAGCACAAGATGCTGTAATACTTGACCTTTCAGCATAATTGTTGCAGGCATGAAATGCAGCATTCACAGCTCGCTGAGTGGAGTCTTTTCTCTCTCCCTCCCTCTGATGAACAAAGCGCATTTTATACATCTTCGGTGTTCATTTGGCTTTGTTTCTTTAGAGGAAAATTTCTCAGGGACTGGCTGCAATTTATCTTCATTTTAATAATACGGCTGCTCGGGTGAAGGATAAAAAAAGCGGCACAAATCACACGATTTTTCAATTCAGTACTTAATGGACTTCATGCTCAGCCTCAAAAGGGAGAAAACTTCTAAATAGATGTGCTTCTAATTTTGACATGGCAGGTCGTAGACTGCATACTTGACAGCAGGATTTTCTACGACTTGCTAAAGGACTGTTGCAGAGGGTTAACACTCAGACTAGACATGAAACCACTGGTGCAGATTTGGTTTTGTTTTTTGTATTTTTTAGCTGTATCTTGGTCTCAACACTGTTATGAAAATAGATAAAACTTCTCCCAAAATTATCATTATTATTGAAATGATGGATTTCATGCATTTTGAACTGACTTATAACTACTTATGTATTTGTGATTTTTGGATTAGAATAAAACAATTTTGCAACAAACAAAACCAAAAACTTCAAAAGATAAGAAAAAAACACAACAAAAACAAATAAAGACATTAAAGGAGGGCTGCCTTGAAGAAATATTGCCAATAAAGTTAGTGAAATCAAGCAAAAGAAAATAGAAAATAAGACTGAACTCTACCAAACACTGACCATCTGGACCTCAGTGTCTACTAGCAACTTAACTATTTATCATGCACGGAGAGATTACTGATTGATTTTGTTGCAAAATCTGCAATGGGAATAAAAAGAAAGTGCAAGATTCTTATCCATAAATAAAAATTAGACTAAGTTTCTAAATATTTGTATTTGATTTATGAGCTATTATTCATTTAGAACAAACAGCATTTTAGCATTTTCTTGCAATTTGACTATATTTGAACATTCCTCAACTCCTGCATTTTCTCTTGATGACTATTTTTAAGTGAATCCAAGCACTTGAAACCACAAAAAATAGTTTGGAAGACTATTAATCAGTACTTTACTACAGCCTACTCCTCTCTCATCCAAACAACAAACCTTTACATTTGTTATAACGAATTTGTCATTAAGATATCATGTTTTAAAGGAGAGTATCATCTGCATAGAAGTAAACGCCACAATGAAACAGACGTCGGGGAGTCTTTAGCTTCGGCTCTGTGATGCATTTAAACAGACAAAACGGTTTAGCTAATCACATATTTAAATAAATCCAATCCTTAAAATGTGATTTGCTCACTACAAAGTGTGCGTGGATTAGCAATCGCTGCACGATAAGGAACTATGTAAAGATACAGAGCTGCAGAGGAGTGTTTGCTTCTCCACTCACCTCAGTTAGATCAGGAGGAGGAAGAGGTCAATACATTAGAGCTCAACTACATTCTTTAGAAATGTAAGCAAAGTTTTGCCCACTTGAAATCCAAACATACGCCTCCACAACAAGATACTGGTTTACTGAACCACTTACATGCAGTCAAGTGGGATTTCATATGATGGCTGTGGCTAGCTATATTTGCCACGAATTACATTTGATTAGATAAATTTGTCCTATAAGCTCCTATAAGTTTTATTTTACATTAAGTAAGCGAAACAGGAACAGAGTCAGAAATGTGCTTTACTGTGCATTTAGGGGGACTTTGGAGCTCAAAATGAGAATTTTTAACAGTCTGTAATTGTGTAGTAGTCAGAGGGAGATGTTGGTATTTACACATGTTTAGATAGAGTTGATTTAAAGACCGTGTAGTTTTCTTTTATACAATATTTTTTACAAATTCATAGATTTTAAATAGATTGCTAGAGCATCAAGTTCGATAAATATAAAGAAACCTGATTATTCTCAACACTGGCTTATAGAATTCAGTGAAGTTGGCTGAAAAACATTACAAACTGTCTCTTAATTCTCGTTTTAATTAGCTACTATGACGGTAAAGGTAACTAAACACACACACACACACACACAAATCAACTGTAATACAACAGCTAACTTAATTTAGATCAATTTTAACATTACTAATCACTCAAACTGAACTCTGCTACAATGCCTGGTAAATAGGTTTTGAAATAAGACAAATCATGAAGTAATACATCAAATGAAAACACTATTTATGTGCATCAGTAAAGTTGTATCTGCTGTGTGAGTGCAGACTGTGTTGGCAGTCAGACTCAAAGCATTTCAGTCAGTTCCTCTAAACTAATGAAGTACTTTTCTGGCTGTGTCTGTCTAAACTGATGCACTTAGACTGTGTATAAAGCCATCGCTCAGTTCAGCGTGTCTGTCGGTTTATATTAGACCTTAAAAGACTCAGTTTGGGTTTCAGATTTAGGTAAAAGGTACATTTAAGACAACTTAAAGTGAGGATTTGGATTTGGTGAGAAGATTAAAATGAGGATTGGATGAGAGCAACAGTTGGAAGTGATTTTCAAATGAGGGCTTTGGTTAAGCTATTAACTGAAATTTATTTCATGACCAACATCAGGAACCTCGGAAATCACAGGTTTAACTCAGAGACAGGACATCCTACTGTAGGTTTAAGAGACTAAAGTCACAAATAAGCATAAATCTACAAGTGCACCTTTATAACTTACAACTCCGCAAACACTGTGAAAATTAAAGGAAGAGCTATTTTTCCTCATCTAATTTTAACACGTTTTTAGCACACTTCAAATCTAATTTGTCCACATAATGACTCTTTTTTAACAAGTAAATTATATGTTGTGCAAACAAGAAAAAGGTGTGAAGTTTTGCTTTAGTTTAAATAGCAGTTTTGATTTTCTTTCTTTTTAAAAAAACACACATCTTCAAAAACCTCTTGTCCAAAACATCTAAAATATTATTCCACGCATGGTTAAATAGCTTCTTTTTAGCACAGAAGTAGTCCTTAAACTTGCTTCAATGAGTCTCCATTAATGTTTTATGTGTAACTATAAGAAAAATCATCTTAAAAGCAACCTCATGTCATGCATAATGACCTGATTTGTTACAAAAGCAACAAAACGACTTCATTTATCCGTTTGAAAATCTAAAACCAATGCATAAAGTTTTGCACATGTGCAGCAACTAATCCATGTTAAATATTGCTCTGAACTTACAAAACAGTTAAAAGATTCAACACAACAGAAGATTTTGGTTTTTTTTGCAGGAAATTTTCAATTACTTTAACTTAAGGTTAGTTAAGATTTCAATAAAAATGTTGAACAAAATGGGCTTTAACTGCAGTAAAGGAGTGTGTGGAAGGTCCTTACAAGGATAGAAATCCAAGAAAATGCATGTGTGCGCGCATGTACGCCTGAATGTGCGCGTCCACGTGTGTGTTCTCCCGTTAAACATGCCAATTAAAGGCGAGCAGACTAAAGCGGACTTGTCATGTCTGTGTACAGTAGCAGCAGGAGTCCTTTAGAGAGCAGCGAGCCATCACTAACCCCGTTAACAGCGACCCTCCACACCGACCCGCTCCTCTATAGGCCTGCAGCAATCATTTCTCCATTTAATCAGCCTTCAATGCTCCAAGGTCGTCCCTTTTCAAATGCTAAGACCTAAAGTGAATTTAAATCGATTTGCATGCCATAAACACGAGAGCACTTATAAATAATGTAATAATATTTTTAGAGGAATTAACCCGGAAAAAAATATGTTAAGCATTGAAAGAATGTTGGACAAGAACAGAGCAGAACTTTACTTTGAAGTGCTTGGACTTTAGTTGAGGGTTTTGCTACTTTATAATTCAACTGAGGGAGAATGTATTTCTTTTTACTTCATTGACATCAAGAAATTAAGATTTCATACATGTGCATCAACATTATAGTTAGAATTATCTCTGTTTTGACCAATATTACATCTGTAAACTGATCTGCACCTGCTTATGCCATTTGCACATCTGAGCACATTCTTATTCTGGTCATTTGCACATTTCTGCATCACTCTTGTATATTCTGTTGAGTTTTTGCACAATACTTCAAATATTTTTATCATCTTCATTTTATAACCTAATATTCTGTGTTGTTGTCTTATTGTTTAACTCTTTATTAAATCCATGCTGCTCTAACAACTTAATTTCCCTCTGCATCGGGATTAATAAAGTCATCTAATATGAAAGTAATTCCTACATATTAATACATAATTAATCAAATAATTAATAATAACACACAACTGATGAAAGGTTTCTATCTGAATCTTAGTTTTGTTCCTGTCATTTCTACATTTGTGATAACCTATGGAGACTTGACTACACTGTAAAAAATATATTATAAAAAATATTCGGCAGTAAGCGTCCAAAAAAAAAAGATGTTAACTGTAAAAAAAAAAAAAGGTGAAAATAACCTCTAATATCTGTTTTTAAAAACATATATATATTTACAACAGATTTCAATACAGTAAAGCAATATAATTTTACAATAACGTATTATGAAAGAACAAATTAGTATTTGTAAAAATACAGATTATTGATGTGGACAGCCATAGATTTTCTTCTTTTCGGTCATTTTACCTGTGATTTAACAAAACAGGAAGTATTAATCAAATCTGTAAAATAAAACTTAAAAATGATTTTTTAAAAATAGTTTATTTTTCTTTCAAATAACTGCACATATCAGCGAAATTAGAATATTTCATAGTGATTTAAATACAGTAAAAACAGAGCAAGTTAAAGACTTAATTACTGTTTGTAAAAATCTAAATGTTTGATGTGGACATTATTTACAGTTTTGGCCTGTTTTTTTATAGCCACAATGTAAATTAATACTAATTTTCTGTGGCTTTGTTTATCTCCCATTTAACAAAACAGGGAAAATTAGTGAAATATTAGTAAATTATTTTTTTTAATAAAAATGATAATTAAAATCATTTTCTTTTTCAGTGCATGTAGGGATTTTTTTTTTACTTGTACTTTAGAGTGTAATATTACCATGTATTGATGTGCATACTTTGTCCTCCACATTTTAAGGAGATAAAGCAGTAATATCAGTGATACAGTAGGGAAAGAAACCCTGAAAAGTCACTTTAATGCCAAAATACATCTACAAAATGAGCTCTGCATGCTCAAGATGGAATCATACAGCAGCTCCGCTCATTTCTAAGTCATTGCTGAAATAAATAATAAAGCTTAACACAGCAAAGTGAGGAAACTTGAGGCAACCATCCTGCATCCAACAGTCCACCACCATCCTCCACAGAGGGTGAATGAATGGCGGCTGGGTGCGTCTCTTTGCAGACTAGTCAAGAAAAAAAGAAAAAAAATTCCTTGAATGTTGCTACACAATAAGCAATCAAGATCCCAAAGCTGAGACATTTGACAGCTTAATGAGTTCAGGCTGCAATCACTTTTCAGGGAAAAAAAAGGGGGCCTGGGTCCATTTTAACCAAGAGCGCAGGGCCTCTATATGAGGAGAGCTGAGAAAAGGCACGACTCTGTCCATTTAACTCACAGCAAAGACGCACATAACTGCAGGTTATAAAAACACAGGGTGGAGGTGGATGTAAATAGGCGCCTGTATATTAGGACCTGTTGAGACTTGCGCGTTTTGTGCGCTAAACCGCGGAGAAGGGCTGATATTTGCCCCCCTAATGAAATATGTCATTACGAGGAATTCATGCCACACAAAAGGGGCGACAGTCAAAAATTGCCCCACTGCTGTTCAGTAATTATATAGTTTGCCCTGGCAGCGCCTTCAGGCAGGTGGCTGGTCCATCATGCAAATGGCTTGGCTGTGCCGACATAATTAGCCGCTGCGAGCCGCTTAAATTAACAATTAACTAACATGCAATTCTGTGCGCAACGCGGTGGTTCTGGCTTTTTTTCCTTCTTTTTTTATTTTGGGAGCCAATTGTCACTATATGTCGAACTGCTCAGTAGGATGTGTGATTTCTGTCTTGGTCAATTTACAGCCTATAATGAACGGAAATCTGCAGAATGGAGGCTTATGTCCTATAATCCTAAATTTTAAAAAAAAGGAAATGCATGGAGACGCATGGAGGAAAATAAAGGAAACATTTCTGAGATGTCAGGCAGCTCAGCTCAGCGGTGGCTTCAGGTGTTGATAGTTTTTTTTTAAAAAGGCAGTTTAACAGGAAAACAGCGGTGTAAGTGGGAGTGAATGGAGGCCACATGCTGCGCTCCAGCCAGCCTCCCCCCCAAAAAAGGTTCTGCTTTTCTAACCTTCTCCACTGATCCCTTCTCTCTTTTTTTGCAGCCTGCGTCCCGATCCACAGCGGCCAAATCACGGCCCACCCACTCTCTCATTATCCTTCGCTGCCCTCCGACATGACACGGGAACAAAGTAGACATTAAGCGACATTAAACCCAGGGATGGGAGTAATCAGGAACCCGTTATCTCTTAATGAAGGAAAACACATGCGCAGCGATACGCATTGCTGGGGTAATCAATAGAGGACGCCTCAACAAAAGAGAATCGGGAGGGCCCAAAAAAAAGAAAAAAATGCAAATCAATTAGAATCGTTGTTTGCTTTGACACCGTTCAGTCTATTTTCCATTAATTACGTGTTCATTTAGAGTAATTCGTCCACTGCAACAGCCACAAAACACTGGCTCAAATCCAGTCTCACTCACACTTTTATTTTGGAAGCTGTTCATCTGCTTATGTGGGTTAAACTAGTCAGAAAGTCACGTCTGAGTTCATTTCAAACAACTTCAGAACTCCACATTCATTAAAAAGCCATCTCATTTAGTTTAGATTGCACTACTTGCTCAAATCAAAAACACTAAACTCCCTGCTTGTTTAACAGGGGTGTTACGTTCAAATGTTAAAAATGTTTCACCCTCATGATGCTATCGTATCCATCTTTTTTCTTTCTTTTTTTGACACAATCTGAGTTGCTTTTACCAAAGGCCCACAACCTCTTGTTGGTTGCTATAGCATTTTCAAGCACCATTCTGCTAAATCCCAACCCCCACACACAGACCTGCTCTGCACACTTGTAATAAATTATCTTCAAGTGAAACGACTAAAAACGAGCCGGACCAAAGCTGGACACGACCACTTTACTGAATCACACCTCATAAACATTTTCATTTTTGCAGGACTTGATCCCCAAAAGCTTTTTTTTTTCACCCTTTTTTAATACAGTCAATGCATGTGTCTGGGTCTTTTGAGTACAAAAACCTTGCCAGCTCTATGGGCCTCTACTGTCACTGCAGCTCTTATCTGCCTGCTGCTGCTGATGATGATGATGACTGATGTTATGCAATCACATTTTTGCAAAAACAGCAGTAGACGGAATCTGTAGGCGGCTGGATGCATCTCATGCAGAGCCTCCTCCTTATCCTACAGCCTGGAGTGCAAACATATGGGCCAGTGAGAGGAGGGCTGATTTGTTGATTAATTAAAAATGCTCACCCCCCCCCCCCCTTCCACTACTCCTCCCAAACCCCATAAAAATATGCCCCCTAAAAATGCACAGAGTGCTGAAACCACCAAGTTTAGCGGTGAACGAGTGGAAATCTGAATCAGCCTCTTTATTCCACGAGCCCCATCGTTGCCAAATTGAATGCAGATTGGAAATAATTTTTCGCCTCTTGACTTTAGCTATTCACCAGTCTGAATTGCGTTTTTGCGACCGTCGTGTTGCCAGAGAAATGTAAATAAAAGCATTTAAGTCTTGAGCAAGTCCTTGAAATGATTGTGTAACATATTTGGAGGGATACTGTCTAATGTGCAATAAAAAAAAAGGGTTAAGTCACTGTAAATAAGCTGCTACACTGTCAATTAATCATGAAACCCTTGATCGAGTCGCAGACTTTCATGCAGCTATGCAGTGTTCTAATTAACACCATGGCTTTCTCGTGCAGAAAAACATTGCAGCTTTATGGCTTTATTAAAAAAATCTTTAATATATGCACATTTCATTGCGTGCCACAAACTCCCTTCACCTCTCCTCGTGGCTTCCCAGTGCAGGACCAGAGCCTGCTGTGTTTTGGCAGGAAATCAATACAGGGGGGGGGGAATCTGTTCTAATCATCTGTACATTTACCATCACAATCAACAATCAAAGCCAAGACCTGAATCTTTATTTGTAGGTCTGAACTGAACAATTTTCCCACTGTGAAAGGCAAGCTAAATTAGAACCCTTGGTTCCTGTTAGTAGCTCTTAATGGCTCTGATTTGTGAACTGCTAAATGAGGTTATGTAAATTGATCCTGAATGTAGGCAGAGGCCCCCAGGTGACAGGTGCAGTCTGCTGAAGGTGGGGGGAGGGAGGGAGGGATTGGCGTCACGTAAGGGGGGAGAAGAGGAGGAGGAGAGGGGGAGTAATATGGGCCACCGAGAGGCAGATGAGTGGAAAGTGAAACATCCACATTCTTAGAGTACGTCAAACAATTCCTCTTTATTATCCAACACTCCTCAGTTGAAAGACAGAAAGAAGAATTTAACCATAAATCAAGTACTAGTGTTAGAAGAATGCAAAGTTACAAAGCAAAAACTTCTACTTTATACTCCGTTAGAGTTGTTTGAAAGATAAAGGCTAAAACTTCAGTTTGGACTCATATGTCTGGTAAAAAAAAAAAAAAAAAGGTTTATAACATGATATAAAGGATTGAGAAAAGAGAGTTTAATTCTCATTTTAAATGAATTCTGTCCAAATGAACATATATACTTTGCTTTACTTCTCAGCTAGAAATTGCTCTCATATATAAGTATAAATATATTTACACTACCGTTTAAAAGTTTGACGTCACCCAGACAAGTTCATGTTTTAGATAAGAGCTCACACTTTTATTCGTGTGCTAACATAGTTGCACAAAGGTTTTCTAATCATCAATTAGCTCTTCGACACCATTAGCTAACAAGATGTAGCATTAGAACACAGGAGTGATGGTTGCTGGAAATGTTCCTCTGTACTCCTATGGAGACATTCCATTAAAAATGAGCTGTTTCCAGCTACAATAGTCATTTACCACACTAACAATGTCTACACTGGATTTGTGATTAACTTAATGTTATCTGGATTGAAAAAAAAATGATTTTGTTTAAAAAATAAGGACATTTCTAAGTGACCCTATACTTTCAAACAGTAGTGTAAATGCCAGGAAAATGAAAAAACATACACTGAAATACAGCTTTGACTAGATGTCTGTTGGATATTGATGCATTTGTAACAACTTGAGGCCTTAATGACTACATTATAGTACATAATCAGGAAAATAAAGACAAAAATTATTTGTAATTGAAAATACAATGTCTTAAGGGCATAAGTTTTAACTCTTAAAATTGCCTTTATACAGACAAATTTTCTATATTATGTTTTATACTGCTGTTTACAGGTGATAAATTAGAAACAGTTATATGACTACACGTAACTTTAAAGAGCTATAGGTTTGAAAAACAACTCATGTAGTAATAACATTAACTCTGAGCACATAGCAAGCACATCAGTAGATGAAAATATACCACTTGATAAAAGTTATTCTGCAAAATTAGCACTTTAACTTTTAAATGCATTATATTACATATAGATGCACTTGTAATTCTATTTAAGTAGAAACTACACATTGTCTTTTAGGAGCAGTTTCACATTGATGTATTGCTACTTTTATTTCCACTGTAAAAAATGAAAAATAGTTTTTAATGTCATTTTTGGAGAAATTTACAGTTTTACAGATTTTCCCAGTGTTGTTAAATAACATAACAAATACAGTTACAGAAAAATATGTTAATTTACATGTTAACCTTCCAAAAAAAATAAAAAATACTGCATTTAAAATCAGCAAAATGGATTGTTATTTTACAGATTATCATGGCCATTACTTGAAAGAAAAAAAACATGTATATTAAAGATTTAAAAATGGTTAAAAGTTTTTTAAAAGTTATTTTACAGAAGGATTTCCTTTGTTTAACTGAAGTTAATTAAAATAAGTGGGGGAAATATTCATTGACATGTTAAAGCAAAAAAAAAATTAAAAATTTGTTATTTTACAAATATTAATTTGTTATTTTACAGTGTGACCATAAAATGTCTCTATATTATTGCATTTAAATCAGCTAAAATGCAATTATTTTTATGTTTGCCGTTATCTTCATTATTTTAAGATTTTGCTACATAATTACACCATTTTTAATTAATTTTATTTCTAGCACTCCTGCTTTTCCTAGTTTTGTTTTAGTGTATGTAAAAAGCCTGAACGTTTCCACTGTCAAATGCTCCATCTACCTTGTAGTTATTGTACAGTATTCACAGCAGCAGCGTTTACTTTCAGTCTTTCTACTGAAACTAATGTTTTTGCTCAAAGACGACTCGCATCCCCGACTACAACATCACTTTAATTTATCGTTCGTTTATCATCATCCATCCTACAATATCTCATATCTTGCTCAGTGTGTCTGGTGCTGGCAGACAGCCATGATTCAGACGGGTCTCCATAGTTCTGACTGAGGATGTAATAACAAGAGAACTATCAACATACAGCCTCTCAGGGAAAGACTGCTGAGTGATTGGAGCACTCTGACTCACTGCACTTCACTTCAGCCGTTTAGGCTCTGCTGGTTACTGTCTCAGCCGTGGAGAGAACGACGTAGGCGGACCGACTTGTCATCGGTATCTTGGCCATCCCAATTTTGATTAGGGGAGTTTAATGACCTGAATAAGTTTTCTTTACAACCTAGTTTTTGAAAACCTGCATGCTTTATCTGCCACTTGGGTGCAGTAGAAACATTAGTTCTCAACTTGTTAGCAGATACTAGCTTTTTGTTCAAAATCCAGCCGATTGTGCAGCATTGGCATTAGTTTGGAGTGGAGTTTCTGTCCAAATAATTCATTTCAGCCCAAAACTCACCCTTCTTTTTGCTGTATTTTTTTCTGTACAATCTTCTGAGGAAAATAAAAGCAGTCTGGTAAAGCTGGTAAATGCTCAACTATGTTCATTACTTAGTGTCTAACTTTGTCTGACTGCCACTTTTCCCTCAAAACAGCTTCTAGCTGGTCCCACAAATAAGGCTGAATCAAAACAGTAAAATCAAAACAATGCGCTGAATGTTCAGCAATTTCCAAGTCATGATATATTATTTTTACTACAGCTGCAACTTACCCCTTGTATGCTACACTTAAAATATTTGAACTACATGAAAATATAAATCAGATCAAAAACAGAATGAGGGTTGTACTTTCTACTAGATTTCACTTTGAAATGGGTGCAGAAAAGCTTTTAAAACAACTTCTAAACACAGTGCCTAGAGGTAAAATTCAGTTAAACGAATGAATAAAGTATAATAAACAGTAAAAACATATTGTCCAACATCTTTTGGGTATAATACTAAGACTATTGCCTGGTTGGTTGGAGTCTCTTGCGTTGTGATTTTTGCTGGTTGTGCTACAAAGTCTTGTCATATATGCATGACTTAAAAAACGTAATTAAACAAACAGAGGTGTGCATAACGGAAAACCATGTGAACACAGGTCAAGCATGTGGCCTCTTGAATTACCCCATACGTGTGCACAGGAACCTGTATAATTAAGCACATTGGAGGGCTCGGCTGCTGGCGAGCTCCGTCTTCCCTTCGCTGATTGGAAATGTGGCAGGAACAGCAATGTGCAAAGGTAAAAGCCAGTTAATAACTTTATGAGGATCCTTAGCACTTTGTCCATATCATTAATGCTCTTCACAGTCAGAAGTGGCTTAAAGCAATAACCTGCCTGCCTACCCTTGTGACTAACTTTCAGTGGAGGCTGTATTGCAGAGGAGTGTGGTGTCGTCGTCACCGCATTAACTCACTTTTGTTCAGGTTTCTGTCTCTGTGGGTATTGAACAGAGGTTTTCTGTCTGGTTATGGCCAGTGTTAGGTCATTAGCCGTAATAGTGGCGTGATTCCAACCACTGGATGGACTGCCGTGATTTTTACAATTTATTGTACAGACATTAATGGTCTACAGATAGCAAATTCTACTGAGTTTTAAAGCAAAAAACAAACCAAACAACAACAAATAATCAATTACCTGTCAACTATTAACTGAATCTGCACCTATTTTAATGGTCAATTAACTGGTTTCAGTATTTTTTTCATTTAAAAATGACATTTTGTAGTTTCTCTACTTCTCTATGAGAGTAAGGTGGATAGCTTTTGGTTGTGGACAAAACAAGATATTCAAGGACGACATCTTGGTTTCAGGAAACACTGATTGATATATTTCACCATTTTCTGACATTTTATAGTCCAAACAATGAATGATTGATTGTGAAAATAATCAACAAATTACCCAACAATGAAAATAGTTGCAGCCCTACATATGACAGGAAATCAAAAAGGTTTGGTTTTCACATTGTTGATGTAGAAAAAAAGGCCTATTTGAAGATGGCAAGCTTGTAGAATTGAGGATTAACTGACAAAGTTAGTTGATAGTCCCACTGAGTTTCCATCTTCAAAATTTAACATAAGATACTTACGGTCGAGTTAAAGATGTCAACCCACCAACCGAAAGAGATGATGAACTTTTCATTTAGCACCGCCAGCAGGTAAAAATTCCTATTTCTCCAGTACTTGAGTCATGGAAACACTGGAAACAGGTAAAATATATTGGATTTAGTCCTGGAATTTGGTGCAGATATTCATTGTGTCCAGAAGATGAAGTCAAACCTATTGGTTATACATTCAAAAATATCTACAAATAGATGGATTGGCACAAAAATTAGTACCGACATACACGTACCCAGACTATGAATAAACTATGGAGAGCCTCAACTTCCTTCAAGCAACATTTATGATCATTGAACATGAACATTTATGAACATTTATGATTTACGATTTTGACTTAAATGCATTGGTGGAAGAAATATTCAAATCTTTTGCTTTAGCACAAGCACCAATACAGTAAAGTAAAAACACTTCACAAACAGTAAAATTTATATAAAAAAAATGTACATAAAAAAATCCAATGTAACCCTTTAATGCAAAATGGCTCTCTCTTGACCCATGTTGTGCATCAAAGGGTTAAGAAAATGCACATAATTACTAACAGCAATAATGTAGTTAAAGCATGCAAAAGTACTGGTTGATTCTTCTGACTGATATTTCACTATACTGTATACGCCTTAAATAGATTACTACTGTATATCCAGAAACAGCAGGTAAATCTGTAGGCGCATTTGAACATTTCTTGAAATTAAACCTCTGAAATAATTACAGATTACTCATTATTTCGAGTGAAGCTGTAAGCAACTTATAGAAATCTGAAATTTGAGCCCGACTACATTCTGCTTTTTGTAAGATGTCAAAAGTTGAAAAACCCTGGAAACCACTGGTTTATTATTTAACAATCTGAAGTATTTTAAAAGCTCATATTATAAACTGCACAACATCTTTATCCTAAAAATAATTAAAGCTGTCAGACAAGCTGTGGAATAGAAAGTATAATATTTTCCTTTGAAATGTAGCAGAGTGGAAGAACAAAGCAGCACAAACAAGAACGAGTCAAGTTCAGGACGACTGCTGAAGTACGGTACTTAAGCAGATGTGCTTTCTTATTTTCCTTAAGTAAAATGTTTCAACAGCTGTAAAAAAAAAAAAAAAAAAAAAAGGTATGAATGAATTGTGAACATTTTGGAGATCCTTTTAATGTAAATTAGTTCATTTTAGACAAGTGACCTTTAACACTATGACTGAATGTAACCTTAAACCTGTTTAACATCAACATGTATGACTGTCATTGTAATGCTAGTTTACAATCTCCCTAATTCAGTGTCATGGCCGCAGTCTTGTTAAACAGTGACAAGAGAAATGAATGTTTCAGTGTATTTTCCAATGTCCTCCACTGTGATATGTTTATGATAATTACTTAAAAGCACCACTTCCACATAGTCAGCTGATCAGTGGGAAACTCATTCCAAAGGCCACACTAAAAAGGCATACATTTAATTATTCCTCTCCGGGTAAAACGAGACAAAACCTTCCCGCTGCCGTCCACTTGGCTCTCCACATTGTGCTCGCTCTTTCTCCTGACCCTCCTGTCTGGCCTTTACTCTGTCTCATGCTCTGTCAACATCATCTGCCACCGTGGAGCAGACGGGCTCAAAAGCAGACCTTTTTACTTTCCTGCAGGTGGCTGATGTGACTGAGGTAAGAGGCAGCAACAATCCCTCTTCACTCGCTTCCCTCCACCACCACCACCACCTTATTTCCTGTATAACACAAACTCCCTCTCCCTGCCAAGATGCATTCTTGTGAACCAAAGGGAAAAAAAATCTGAGCTAAGCTGCTCAGAGGATCACTAAAGCATCTTGGTACCAATTCTCTGCAGCATTTCTTAACAGTGCCACGATAAATGGCTTATTGTCAGCTTGTGTTATTGTGGATTCTCGTGTGGTTGCATTTTTAAAAAAAAAAACGCACCTTAAAGCTTGTAAGCAGATGTAGTAGCTTTTCAGTCTCACAAAATTAGCAAGATTTAGTCGGTGTTTTGCCTTTTGTTGTGAAAGTATCTGTTAACAGTTAATGCATGCTTTGTAAAGGATCGGATCATATATGTGGTGATTACAATGACTATGTTGCGCAATAACTCATTAACTGTTTGCACAAGTTATGATTGTTGACAAATGTTTTCGTAAGCACATAGAAACCTCTCTGTTTGCTTTAAAGTGAATTAATTCTTATTATTGATGTACTACTGTACTGTGTAGAAATGCTAAATAAGAGGGTTACAGTAAATTAAAACTGCACTGTGCTGTGCTAACTGATTTCATGACACCAAGAGAAAACAGGCAAAAACCTGTGTGAAATCTTAGTGTTAAAGTGTGAAAATCTACATATTTTAATTGAGTTTTTAGCTCCATTTAGGGGCCTTAAGCCTTTTCCAGTGGCGGAAAGTTGATAATAAATAAAAAATAAAGAAGGAATATTAAAGAAAATGTAAAAACTGTGTGGAATCTTAAAGTCTTACAGTTTGAAAAGATTAACATTTATCAAGTTTTGAGGTTAACTTAGGTGTATTTGACTTTTTCCAGTGGTGGAAGGTTACCAATTCCATTTTTACTCATGTATTGTAAAACTTTGAGATACTTGTATATTCATTTAATGCCACTTTATGTATTTGCTCACTATATTTATTTCACATCTATAGTTAGCACTAGCACTTTATCATAAGATTAATATTTTGCATCAAAAACAAACAATTTATACAATATCATGCATTGATAGAGATTAAAGTACCACAAGTATATAAAACAATTAAACCAGTAAGAGTATTATCTAAGTTGATGCATCAGTAATAATGAATTAACAATGTAATGCAATATTTATTGAGGCCACTCTGGATGCACATTTTTACTTTTAATGCTTAAAGTGCATTTTGGCACTGATTCTTATGTATTTTTAGTCCAGTAAAATGTGTAAAATGGGGCTTTAACTTGCAATGTAATATTTCTACTATGAAGTCTCTCTATTTTAATTTATATTAGTAATAGCACATAAACTGCAACACTATTTGGCTTAAAAAGTTAAATAACAAAATGTAACATACAAAGTTCAAAGTTTTCTGGCCTCATATAAACACATTAAACTACAACTCTTGCATAGTTAAGAGAAAGAAAAAAAGAAAACAAAAATTACAGCTCTTGTGTCTGCAGCCGGGCAAATTAAATGAGCAGTTTTTTAATTTCTGAGCTCCTTGCTGTGTGGGAACATTCAGCAATGGCTCAGCATGTCAAACCATGTCAAGTGTTACAGTTCCCTTCCTGTTTTGGGGGGAAAAATATCACCCCAGAGATGAATTAAACTAAAAAGGCTTGTCTTCAGACCCCTTCCTAAATTGATTAACCCTTCTAAAGAGCATTATTGAGTTCTGAGTGGTTGTGCCTTCTCTGTGCCTGTAATTGTTCTTTTTCTGTTGTTGCCTTCATCAGTCTCTCTCCTCATTATATGAAAAGAAGAGAAAAATGTCTGAATAGAGGAGGGAGATTTTCCCACAGTCACTCAACACAGAAAAATACGCCATTGTAGCCAGGTTCCCATCCCAATGCCCTGCTGCACAGTCCACCATGGTCAGAGGGACAATGTTCTTATAATTGAGTGACCATTCTTTCTCCTCTTTGAGAAGTGATGGAGAATACAGTTAAATGCAGCTATAACTCTCACATTGGAGCGAGTCCAGTCAGCGGGTAGCTACGTCCAATAGTTTCCTATTTGACCGCATAAAGCAGAGTGAAAATCCAGAACAAAAATTCAACATGCTAGTTTTATTACTTATTATGCAGCTGGCCATGATTGTTTTCTTTCTTCTCCTAATGCTATGAAACACTACTAGCAACATTCTACAATTGTAAGGTAATGACAAGCAAATTGATTTTACAGTAAAATGCATCCACTCTGTAGTTTCAATGTGCCAAAATATATTGAAACATAACGAAAACAAACACTGAAAGAGAAAAGAAAATTATTGTATAAATATATTCAGGGAAAGAGCAGAAATAAACATGAAAATAAAGACTATAAAAAAATAAACCTGACATAAGAGAGCAGAGACTACAAGGTTCTAAGAATAAAGACAGAGGTCATAAACACACTTTTGATTGTTTTGTAATTTGTTCCATAGATGTGTCATGAGTTACTGGCTACTCATAATCATACAACTAATGTAACTACGTAACAGTATATAAGTTTGGTAAAAACATCACCAACTTTACCAGCTGCAGCACTATGTTGTTTACATGCTAATCCATAAGCAATCATAGCCATTCAATAATATCTGGCACAATGTAACACAATGACATGGTGCTCAGTTGTACATAAGCATCAAGAGTACTTCAATGAGTTCATTTTCCTGCCATTATTTCTGTATGATACACATTCTATTTGTACGAGTCTATTAATTCAGTTCTTTCAGTGTCTTAGCAAATCAAATGCACTTAAGTACATTTGATTTACAGGCATGCATGTTGCATTACATCAACATGAGCTTCTATTATTTGGCATTCTTTGGCCATTTCAATAAGGATGGATTAATTTATGTCATTCAAAACAACCATACAGCTGAATCCAAAAAAAAAAAAAAAAACTAAGACTGAGCATTATCCAACATAAATGCATGATTTACTACAGCACTATTGTATAGTGTTTTAACTAGGTGTCATAGGAAAAGATGATGATAGCATGAAACAAAAATGTGAAAATGCAAAAATCTTTAGTAAACACGTTAAATCTGTTTACTAAAGATATTTAAAATAAGTTTTACCATGACCAGCTTTTAAAATCAGTAGCAGAATAGAATAAATATAAAAACAGTTGTAACTACGATGCACAAGAGTGCAATTAAATTAATGGTAAACCAAATTCTTTTCGCTGTGATCACGAAGAATCTAAAGCTATTCTGAATTATGATTGCTTATGTGCATGTATGTGTGCATGTGCAACCACTGAGAGGGCCATAAAATCCATTTCTCAAAGTAGTTCGTTCAAAACATAGAATTGTAAAAATGCCATAAAGTCTGTTTATTCACCAGCTGATCAGCAAGCCGTAAAAGAGTGCTTTCTCAAAAAATAAAAAAGAGTAGAAATTTGGTGCCATTATCATTGAAATTTTATTAAGACTGCCATAAAAAGTTTCAATTTTAAAGGGTTTGTGAAATTACTACATACAAATGCCTTCTTAATTACAATGTCTTTAGAGATGTTTCAAAAGATTTTTCTTCGTTTCTAAAGATGTAAAATGTGAAATTTTGGCTTTAGGCGACCTAGAGCGGTATATAAACTTACTTCTTTCCAAAAATGGGGGCTTTTGATGGTATGAAAAGCATCGTTATACTTAGATGGTTATAAAAAGCACATTTATTGGGACTTATGATAGCATATACATTTATTTTACTTAATTTAGCGTTTTTTATTGTTTTGCTTCTGAACTTTAAAAGCTTTTTCTTTTGGCTTTTATATGCGTAGAAAGCAGCATTTTTGATGAGAGCACTGTAAACTGTTTTTCCTGTTTTGGCTGTTGATATAAAAATCAAGTAAGCAAGATTTTAAATATGTATTTCACAATACACTAAGACTATTCAGAGTACTTTGCAGACATATGTGGGGGAAAAAAGGAAATCTAAAAAGCAAACATCTTAAAGTGGTGTGAAAAGTGGGTTTTTTGTTGTTGTTTTTGCTTCTAACGATGTGAAAAGCTGCAGAATTTTTTTAACATCTTTGATTTAGAAGGCTGTATAAAGCGGCATTTTAGGGCTTCTGACATCGACAAATGTAAAAATTAATTTTAATAAAAATCACATTATTCGCGTAAAAACCACCGGTGATTTTTGGCACTTCTGGCTTTCCATACCCTCCACGTATTGCGCTCATACACAGCCGCAGCCGTTACTACCAATCATCGTGCAGCATTCTCCGGCCGCTGAAGAGCAATGGCGGAGACAATGGAGCTAAGTGGAAACCACGCTCCTCCCAGTGAATGCAGCAAGATGTCCAGCTACAGGGGCTGCGTGGAAGTGATACTGAAGCTGCTGGCAGACTTCGGAAAAGAGGTTTGTTTGATTTGTTTGAGCTGCGCACCGAACACCCCGTCGGTCCCTTCAGTCCGGTGTGCTAGCGAGCTACATGCTAATGTTTTTAGCAACCTGGTGTATTAGCAGACACCCACTATACATTCTGAATAACTCGCCCTGTTTTTGACAAGCAAAGAAGCTTTTCTCCAGTTTCTGGCAGCTTTAAATGAGTCAGTCATATTTTAAATGTTCTTGCAACCATGTGTCTGCATAAACTGGGCTCCTCAAGGCACTGTGTCACATTAGTTTAG
The DNA here is from genome assembly GCF_021347895.1 of Acanthochromis polyacanthus. NCBI lineage: Eukaryota > Metazoa > Chordata > Actinopteri > Pomacentridae > Acanthochromis > Acanthochromis polyacanthus. Next base: position 27,414,820 of record NC_067113.1, read on the forward strand.
CAAAATCTCAATTTTATTTATGCTTTATCGCCATTGCTAACCTATATATAGCCCATTATCTACCTTATATTCGTGTAAGCTATATAAAATGCACCGGTAGAATGTAACGTATGGCTGTTTACTTGTATAATTCAGTACATATAGTCAGTGATGTCTGGTCCTCCCAGACACATTTACCATGTGGTAAAGCCAAAGACTGTATATAAAACTTTATATACAGTCCATGGGTAAAGCAAGAACAAAGTATACAATTGATGAAAAACATTATGATATCTTCAAGTTTTAAGATTCAAAAATCTGCTTACACTTTTTCAACCTATGTACGTAAAATAGTATTTGTAGCAATAGCAGTGCATCATAGACATCAGTGACACTGAACCACTGTTTAATGTTTAGGGTTCTTAGTAACTGTTACCAGTTCATCTGTCATTAAAAAAAAAAGTAATTACATCATAATTTTGTTCATCAATTGTCAAAATAGCAAATCTCCTAGAGACTGAGATAATGCCATCAAATGTGCTTAACTTGTTTGACCAGCAATGAAAACCCACAGATATTCAATGTAGAACAATATAAAACAGTGAAAAGCAGAACATGCTTACCACTTAACACATTTTAAAAGAGCAAATACCAGCAAATCATTGTCATTTTTCTTGAAAAATGACAATGATTTAACCCTAGTGGATTATCAGCATAGCTCATCTATTTTCTAGTCATTGCCTAATCAGCTAAGTAAATTGCATTTGCTTTACAAATGTGTACATTGACCTGTTACTGTGCTTTTTTATATTAAATGCTGTATTATTTTTGTACCAATGTCCCATGCAGTAAGAGTCAACACTGTGTTTTGAATTAAAGCTCAAATTAGGTGATGCTGCTTTGAGAATAGAAACCAACCCCAGTGCTGTTAATCTTCAATCATCTCCAGCTGCTCATGTCTGCAGCTCTTTGCAGGAGCATATCACTAAATTGCAGGTAAAGACTTTGTTCTAGTTTATTTATTTCTGACATTAGTTAAACTGACCTATATTATTGTGTTAAGGTTTACAGGATGACTATGACATTGCTATTTTTAAATGGTGGAAAAGGCACATTAAAATGTACTGGAACATGTTCTGCTTGTTAATGTTCTATAAATGTGTTGGTTTTCTTTCTGACTCTATTGTTTAAATAGGCTGTTTCAGAAAATCTAAAGACACTAGCGGAGGCTGACGTCGAAGCATCATCTACAAAAGACAACACATCAGATGATGCCGTCACCTCGTCCTCGGTGAAAGAACAGACACCTGCGTCGTCTGGGCAGCATCCCCTCGTCTCAGAGGCTGCGGAGAGCGAGACGGCAGCTGATGACGTCATGGTTCAGATCCGAGCCAGGAAGTCAGAGGTTTGGTCTCCGTCAGCAGATCTGTCAGCTGTTCTGGCAGTGACATTTCAGAGCCCTCTTTACACTCTGTCAAGCAAATGAATAATCATAAGTAATTGCTCCCGAGGATGTGCACATGACGTGCCGCAGTGAAGCAAATGCTTGATGGAGACCTGATAAGCCGAGTTCGACAGAGAATAAGGGGTCCTTTAGTGCTGTGGTGGGGTAGAACAGACCACATTGCTGGAGGGTTTTGAGAGAGGGCCAGGTCCTTGATGGATTATGAAGTGGATGCTCATTACTCTGAGATTGCATGTGGATGAAGGACAAGAGGCCCCATTCTGTTGTGCATTTATTTTGGTAGCCAAGCAAACAGTATTCATATTCCATCATGTGATGATGGCAAGCAATTCAACTTTTTTGGCTACCTGGAGTAATTTTCTACTGCATTTCTCATTCCCTGTAATGTAAACTCCTGCACGTTTTTTTTTTTTTTTTTGTGGCTCCAGATCATTAACATTAAGTAGGGGAAAAACATTGCATTCTTGACACCTATTCATAGCTCATCAATCCATTGTGTCTCATTATCTGTGTTGTGTCTTCATTGTAACCCTAGATTGAGCGAAGAATATCTGCATTTATGGAACGCAAGCAGATGGAGATCAATGAAAACAATGTACGCGAGTTTTGCAACGTGATCGACTGCAATCAGGGTGAGAATGGGAGAGAGGTTGGGGGCAGGGTGGAGAGGGAGCCTGCACACAGATTGCCAATGTTTGGGAGAGAGCTGATTTCCACAGGCGAGAGGTCAGGCTGAACTGCTCCAAGAGTGGGGATGAAGTAGCTAACACACTCGGCCTCAAAACACAACCCGCTTAGTCCAGAAAAACATGAGACAGAGGACCTTTTTTAAATTCAAAGCCTGTGTGAGACACCAGTAATAGAAATCAGGAGGCGCCATAATTAAAGTGCGATATATACATTTTTCTTAATCACATGTAATTACATTTGGGAATTCTAATTGCAATTTATGTCACATTTTATCTTCTGCAGAAAACAGCTGTGCCCGAACAGATGCAGTTTTCACTCCTTATCCAGGTTTTAAAAGCCACGTAAAAGGTAAGAAAATGTGACATTTCTCAACAGCTTTATTTAACCTCCGTTTTTGTAATTAAATATTCTGATGCAGTCAAAGACCAATAATCCTTATTAAAGCAAAAAATTTCCAGAAATGTTGATTAGTAATCTTTGGCTTAATTATTACAATTCAACTACACTGACACTAACTTAGGTTTATCATAGTGAAAAATCTGTTTTTGTCAGCTTTCATAAAAAGGAAGTGCCAAGCAAAGCTCAAGCAGCAATTTGTCACCGCATTATTACAAACATGAAGTGTTTTGTAGGACCTTCTATTCATATGCATGCTGTGTAAATGGCCTATTACCCCGTTAGAGATATTGTTAACTAGGTTCTGGTTAATGCCGAGCTACTGCTGCTGTTTATGCTCCTCGTCTCGACAGTCACACGGGTGGTTAATACATACGGGCCCCAGACTCGTAGTGGGGGAGGTCAAGGAGAGCCTGGGGAGCAGCAGAGGGCGCCGATAGCAAGAGACTGTGGAAATGCAGCCATAGAAGAACGGCTTCACAACATCGAGACTCACCTAAAGCTTCCTACAGGTAGGAGAAGAAAAAGACAATTCTAGTTATACTGAAATGATTGTCTTTCTTCTATAAAATGTTGTACATGAATGAAAATGTCCCACATCATAAAAAATTCTACAAATAGAATCTGCATCATATTTAAATGTAGATATGATAGTATTATATGTTTATTTTAGGGCAGCCCTTTTATGTAAGATAAGTACAGTCAACATTAAAAATAAAGCATTAGTTTTGTTTTTTTTTAACACAAAACCAGTTTCTATCTAATCCACATCTGTTAGCACCATGCTTCTCTTAAAACTTGCTTACAATCTCCCCCCTAAATACAAAGTTGCCATACACAATTATAACCATTAACCCTTTTGCTACTCCTCAGTGGGTCCGGTGCCATTAAGTGTCTACCAGAGACTCAAGAAGCTGGAGGATCGTATTCTGGAGTTGGAGGGACTTTCACCCGAGTACTTTCAGTCTTCAGTGAGTCCTCTGGCTTTAAAATCTAAAATATTTCTCCACAGGTTACGCAAGAATGGTTTTGTAGTTTTAAGGAAATAAATATAAGGAGTGAGTCATTTCTGCCACTTGCTGCGTTTTCCTATTGAGCCAGTTAGGAGTTATCACAAGGTATCATGAAGTTAACTGCATGGAACACCATTATTACAACATGTCATCTCAGCGATACACTGGGATGTGCTGCATTAGGAGTTGACTGATTCAGTTTTTCCAGGTCCAACATTAATTGGCAGTAAGGAGACGGATAACCGGTATATATTTAGAGTGAAAATAAAAATCTTTGTGCTAAATTCTGACCTTAATTTCAACACAAAACTTAATAGAAATGCTTTTATTTGTGTTTTACATACTTCAGCTGAAAAAGAAGTATCAATATTTATCCTTCAGTGCTGATAGGTTTTTACTTGGGATGTGTAACCAATCAAATTGTGCTGTAGACACAAAACTCTCCTTAAAGTGGTGATTACAGACAGAGAGAGGCAACTGCATCAGAGCCAAAAAAAAGCATATTTTAAATAGTTTTTTCAAATGGCAATACAGATAATCATATAAATGTGGACTATCTGATAATCATTGAACTCCTATCATATATGATTTCACCTCTTATATTTGTTCCAGTTTTAGCCAGCGAGGACTGAACGATTTTGAGTACATATTTAGTTGTGATTCTTCTCACAATTTAATTTGTGATTTGATTTTAAAAGTCAAGCTTCAGTTCAATATTTACTGTGTAACGGATTTAAAAGATGAAGCAGCAACACCACTAGACACAAAAAGAGGGTGACAACAGTTAAAAATCCTGGATCACTGGATAACAGATCCTGAATTAAAGCCTTTGAAATCTGCTAATTCTATTAGTTCAAAGCACAATTTCAAATCTAGTAATTGTTCAGTCCTATTCCCTGCTATTGCCAACTGGCCACCATATTTGTCCTCAGATACAAATAGTCATGACATGCTACATTTCACCTGAGTTTCACTAAACTCTCCCTGAACTCTTGCAGGCGCTTCCCTGCTCTGTCTGAAGCTCACAAGCACGTTTAACTAGCAGCACGTAATCCTCATGCTCCGCTCTGATTGGTCAGTTATTTTCTTTCGACTTTCTTTGTGACTACTCTTTAAAAGCAATGCGAGTCAATGAATAGTTTTTTTCTTATTTAAGTCCTAATTGTTGTATCTTGGAGAATGGATGCAACGTTCAGCTTTCTCCTTCATTGTTTGCAGCACTTTTATGGAGTTGAGTTGGAAGTAAAATCTTTGTATTTACCAGTGAAACAGAACAAGTTCTGTCAACCTAGCCAGTTTGCCCTGTTCAGCAACTTCAGCCAATTTTTCAGACATGGATTCACGCTGCAACGGTGATTAGTTTGTTTATTTAATACAGTCAGTTTTAATGTATATGATGCATAAACTGGCAAGTAAATTAGTGGTGTGAATGTTTTTCAAGTTTTTTTTTAGTGAGAGGAGTTCTGGGATGACACTAAGGGAGTTTCCTCTGCTGTGTTCCGTTACTTCAACACATTTCACTCCTCAAGTTACACTTTTTTTTTTTTTTTTTTTGAATCAAAGATGCCTTTTGGTTAGATTTCCTTTAACATGTGGGTCACGGCAGACGGCTCATTTGAGAAATGACGACTTTCAGCTGCTTCCTAAACTCAAAAGGATGGCAGTAGGTAATTTATTGGACTTCATTTTCCACCCGTCAGACATCGGCAGAGTCGCACAGACTCAAATTTCCCATGCTGAAGGAGTCTGTCCAGCGTGTTAGTTATCTAAGTGTGCTTGAGATGCTGCATGTCTCTTCATACTGGTATTTCTCAGCACAGCATGCTGCTTCTGTGAGTATGCCGCTCTCCATCTGCTTTTGACTCACTGCATGTTTGTGTGAGCAGAGCAAGAGATGTTGAGTGTCTTTGAATAAACTGATGAGGATGGGGTCTTTTATATTCAGAGTCCCCCACTCCCCTCCTTCTTCCCTTTTTTCCCCCTGTAGTTTGGTATTTGCTAAAAAGCTGCACACAGTGAGCCCACGGGTTCAGGAGCAACCTTTTAATAATGAACAGTAAAAGGAGCTTCCTTCACAGATTATTCAGCAACTTAAAAACATACTGCTTAGAGCAATCTTAACCACAGAAGAGCCAATGAATTCTACTTCTCCCCCATGTTTACCGTCTCTAAATATTGTCAAAACATCCAATAAAGGCAAAACTCTTAATTGTTAGGACTTATTTTTTGCAGAAAACATGTTTTTCCCTCTCTCAATCTTCAGCACTGTACATTCTGCTCTTCGCTTCTATAAATACACTTTTTATTTCACCAAGTGAACATTAGGAAATCATAAGCCTAAGTTTTCTGAGTTTGCAAAACATCATTCTGTTGCATTGTGTCTTTGCCTCAGAGTAAATTCTTTTTTCAGACCTTGAGAGACATTTAAAAGCAAAATAAGGAGAGGAACAGACAATTGCCCCAGTATGCTTCAAACTAGTTTGAAAGTCCCACTAATTAAGGTCTAATGTGTACTTTACTTGTGTGCTTGTTTTCTAGAGTCACCAGCACAAGCGACTAAAGACATCCCCGGCTCAGGTCAGTAAGTTTTTTATTTCATTTGACAGTATCTTGTAAGCTTTAAGTGATTGATCAGTTTTTTCCTACTTTGTCCTTCAGGCCTGCAGTCTGACGGAGCTGGATGAGAAGATCACTGCAGTGAAAGCAGCACTGCTGAAGAGGGTGACTGAATATGGGCCTGGATATGGAACAGACTGTTCACTGTGACACGCAAACCAATGCTCCAAACACACATATGTATCAGCTGTTTGTTTTATGTACTTGTCACGGACTCATTAACACCATTCTGACCACTTATTCCGCTAAAAACAAAAACTTAATACCATCTTAATTTGATGATGCTGAGACACCTTTTGATATTAAAATATGTATGTAAAAATATATTTCTCCAAGTAGTTTTATACTTAAATGAAATATTGTTCTGTAAATAAAGATAATTGCTCCATCGTGGAAACTTGGATTCATAATTTATTCACAACTTTAGTTTACTAAATGTTAAATATCATGTTCTTGGTAAAACTAAGACTCATTTTTATTAGTGAATAATCTCCTGATTATTTTCTCTATTAATCATTTGGCCAATAAAATATCAGCAAATGGTTACTTTGTGGCATCTTGAAATGTTTTGTATTAGTGTGACAAACATTAGATGCGCTGTCATACCATTGAGCTTTAACATTTGAAATGCTGTGATCAGTGAATTTCTGCTTTAACTGTAACTCAACAAATGAACTATTGCATTGATAATACAACAAATTGAGCTAAACCTTCAAGTAAAACAGGAAATACGTATTAAAATGAATTAATATTGGTCTTTAACATTTTCATTTTAAGCGCCTAATGATGCGACAATGTGCGCGTTTATCTGCCAGTGTGCCTGTGTGTAATTCAGATGAATCTAAGCGAGCGAGCACCTGATTTATCTGCCTGACTGCTGTGTGACGATGATAACCCCTAATGGTTGTCATTATAACAAATGACCTGATTACTGCAACTCTGTTTGGAAAACATATTGGAGACCCAACAAACCAGCATTAAATGGGACGCCGCTGCGTTTGACACTGTGACATGTTCATAAAAGCCTTTTTTTTTCTTCTTTTTTTTCAGCGTAGCGCTTTAACTGAGCAAGGAGTGGCTGAGGCAATAATTGTGGGAGTAAATCTGGAGGACTGTTGCGTCATCTTGAACCAGTTGTATTTGACAGAGTCTTGTATTCATTATCCGATTTCAGTGGTGGAGGGAGTAGTTAAATCCTTAAGTGACAATAGCAATAAAAGGCTTTTAAATTACTTCATGAAATAAGTCCTGCATTTAATTCCATACATAAGCAAAATGCATCAAAAAGGTAATCCAAAAGTACCACAGAGAAACAGTGAGTATTATTCTGATATTATTAGATTAATAATACTGAATACAATTGTAATTGGTGAAGATGGAGCTAATTTCAGCTACTTTATACACAATTAGGCAGTTCAATGGTTCTCAACACAGAGACTGAGCTCCTCCAAGGGGTCACATAGAAAATCTGAGGGACTGAAATGATTATCGATGTAGATGATTTTATTTTTTCCTTTCTTTCAATGCAACTATCTTTTTGAATGAAATCCAGACAATTCATTTAAAACATGTCCCCCTAGACACTACTTTTCTGCCTCATGTCAAAAGCGTTAAAAACTACAGGTTTAATTTAACAGTACATTTAATTTTAGAATGTGTTTTTATGCAAGATCTTATTGGCATAACTTTAAATGGATCGTTTTAAATTCAGTTATGGATGATTTGATGCCTATCTCATGTTTTATTCTGCTTGTTCGTGTCGTGCAGTTTTGTTTGCATTTTGTACACATTTTTTTGTGTATTTTTGTGGACCCAAGATATACATATTAAACAAATACATGAAACCTCACTACTAACATAACTGTCGAATTAACATAGAGGAGTACAAAATCCAATGGTTTCCTTTAAAATGTTAAGAAGTACAAGTTTGAAGTAGCATCAAAGGGAATGACTCAAATAAAGTACAAGAGCTTCAAAATTGTACTTGAGTACATGTACCTGATTACCATGTCTAAGGCTGTCTGGGCCAAGTTTGAAAGAGATGGAAGAATAACTTCCTCAATGACATATCCACCTCTTTGAAAACATGAAACTCATAAACTGATTAATTGCAATAAAAAAACGGTGTTTTGAAGCACGTACCTTGACCAGTTCATGGCTGACGAACTGAAAGCAGACAGACTGTCTTTTAGAGCCACTGGATGGAAGTTCAACATATTTTAAACTCGAGTGATTCAGTGCTTCTCTTCACGGAATGAAAACGTCAATAATAAATGTCATTTTCAAATTAATTTTCCTGTAAACTGACAAGTGCAGAAAAACTCAACTTTCTCACGTCTTTGGGGAATGACTAACTCCCTTCCTTTTCTTTGCCGTCGCTCTTTGTACATCTTGTCAAGATTTATTTCACAGTTGATTGATGGAGTGACCTGAATACAACGGAAGACGTCGCATTGTGCTTTCTCGGAAGATATTTCATTCTTAACGTGGAAACGGGGAGATTTCTTTTCACCCCTCGTCTTTCAGGTGTACCCTGCTTGTTGGGGTCTGTCCATCTCTTGCTCATAGACTGGAACTTTGTGGGCAACAAGGGGGCCACAATGTGCTGGGAAGGGGAGCACTTGAGCTGTGGTGATGTGGATGTGGGGAGGGTGGGGTAGTCTCATTGTTCCCCTGGAGCTTTTGTCTCAGACACAGTCCCCTTATGAGGGTTAATGAGGACAAATTGGTCTGAGTGTAACAAATGGATTATGGAGCTGGACAAAAGCTTGTATTTTGTGGGCTGCTTTTGCTGGGATCCACCCATCATCTGCCCATTAAGCCTAACACACTGCCTAGCGTCTCCGTGAAGTGGCTTACTAAATATCTCATTATCTTTATCCTGTCTGTTTTATTATATTTGCACATTATTCAGGCAGCTTCCTATGGAGAATGTAAGTAAAATGCAAAGTTTAGATCGCAATAATGCAGTTAGTAATTGCTGCAGTTACCTGGCGTCTTTTCGGCTGCTCATGTCAAGAATATAAAGTCAGTATGTCAACATTAGTGTCAGTGGTTAGTGCTCCAAGGTTGGGTGGGCATAGTGTAACCCTTTTAAATTAACAAAGAGCCACTTCCTTTTTGACTCGGTAATTCCTGCCTGTCAATCAGTCCTTCCTCTGCCTGATGTCTTGAAATGTCCTTGGGAACCTCAGTAAAAAAGACATAGAGGTGTTCCTTGTCTTCTGTGGGTCCAGTATTTTTGTGGGGTCGAAGGAGAGGATTCATATCCATTCATATCTCACAAACTCTTAATGGGCTCCAAGCCCTCCAAAAAGAAAGCTCTTTCCTGTGACTAGTCAGCTCCAGTCTTTATTCATCTGTGGCTCCGTGTCAAAAAAGACTGTTGCTCGTTTGTGCCCTGAACAATGAGGAACAAGGCTGAATCTCTAGCTGGGAACAAAAGACAGAAAACAGGCTTTTCACTCTGCAGAACATTAGATTCTGACACATTTTGCCATGGCAGTTTTTTCCCCATCCTGAGTGCTGTGGCTCTGGTCTTTTAAAGAGACCACCTGTTGGCAACAAGCCTGTTCTTCATTACAGACAGGCCTATTATCACAGGATGAGGAGCACCACAGGCTAACTTTTTTAAGTTAACCCTGCTGCAGTTTCCAAAGCTGGGCGATTGGGAAACATGAATTACGTATTACCACTGGAAAATCTATTTCTGCTCATAATTTTGGTGTTGTGTTTGAATAAAGGCTTTTGTGACTGTAAGAGGGAAGTACTTCATTCATGCCCTTGTCAGTCACAAATGTCAAAAACAAAAGGGGCTCAAATGTAGCAGGCGTGAATGTTCTATAACTAGGGGTTTGGAGCCACAGTCATATGCACCGTCAGGAGTAAAACCAAATGCAGTTACTGTAAATTTGTAGATGTTTTTCAAGCTATTCCTGAAGTGTTTCTGTTCTTCTTTTGAAAACAGATTTGAGCAATTTTCAACACCCAAAACATTAGCATAACTACAGAACGCAGCATCGGAACTGTGTGTAAAATAAAAATATTGTGGGTGGGAACATGAAGCAATCAAGTGTATACTCTGGTTTGAATTGGACATGATAAACACAGGCACACGGGAATCTGGAGTGTTATTTTTCTACGCAGATTGTGTGGAGATTTTAAAGATAATGTGAAATAATTTATGGCTGGCATAGCTCTGAGAAGACCACTGAAATGTAAAGAGAAGTTCAAATATTCATAAACAATGTGCTGTTATGGTGGCGCGAGTACAAAATGTGCAGGTACTGCAGAGATTTTGGGGATTTAATTCACCGAAATGCAACATTAAAAAACAGCAAATACCTCTGTTGTGCTCATGCCATCACTGTCGGAGTATATCCGATGCAGTCACACTTGTTTCATGTTCACAAACACCCAGATGATGGGGGTGCATGCACCTGTGACCCTCCCCCACAAAGCAGACAGCACAAGAGAGGATCCCCCTGAAGCCCACAGGCTTCAACAAGAGGCAGTCAGCTGCTCTCTGTGGCCCTGCTGCACGGTCCCCAGGCTCTCTGGAGTTAAATGTGCCTGTGATATTGCCAGGAGGGAGCAGCGGGAGTTGAATTCAGGCAATTACAATCAAGTCAGGGCATAGTTAGTGCGTGGGCCCTGGCAGCACCTGAGCTGGATGCTGATGAGACACTTAGCCCCAAACCCTCATGCATTGGCCCAGGCACTGTGTAGAGCAAGCCCTCCTCCCCCCTGCCTCCCCCCGTCTCCCTCTCTTCCCACAGCAGCAGACCCCCTACTGGACACTTCCACTTCCCTTCACCTCATTTAGGCCTCTAGAGCTCTCTCACCCTCTCTCTCTCTGGCCCTCACATTGCAATACTTCTGCTTTATATAGGTGGCGTGGAGTACTGCACTCAATCACTCTTCATTCATTCACACTGTACAATAATAGACTACTACTTCGATATTGTCCTTCAAGCACCTGTGCATAGCAGAGCTTCAAACCTGTGATGTGAAGTTCTTGAGAAATATGTGAAGAGTTATTTCTCTTAAATGCACAAAAAATACTGCAAGTAAGTGTGGATAAGAAATCTTTGATCTTTTCTTTTGCAGCGTATTTTGCAGAAGAAAGCACTTTGAGAGGAGTCTTCCAGCCTGTCCCCATCTTTATTACACACCAAAACTATCATGATCAAGCCCCGTCACACCACTATATCTCAGCATGGATATTCATTTGCAGGTGGCTGTAAGTATAGGACTGCATGTCCCGACTGATGTGCTATGGCAACAGGAAGAGAGAATGAAAAAGGGAGGCGCAGTTCTTGAATATCTATGACCCAAGAATATGGAGTCAGGCATCACAACAACAACACTCTTAGCCCCTTTTCCCAATAAGATGCTCTCAGCTCTTTCTGCGGGAAAGCCTCCTGGCTCCCGCCCTCTCTCAGCTACCACACTTTGCTGAAGTGTCATTAGGATTGTAAAGGGCAGGTTGCCATAGAACTCGGATTGCTGCAGATGTATGGACTCATAGATAAACCATATTTTGAATATAAAGATCTGAGTGTGGCACCTAATATGGAGGGGCTGTACTGGGGGCTACAGTCACTGCCTCTTCATCTGTAGTCTCTGTGCATGCATCTTTCATGTGTTGCTTTAGTGCTCTGTTTTGTGAGATTGCTAGCTTTGCTCTTCAATCCACTTTCATTGTCTATCTGTGGCCGCGCTTGTTAGTTAGAGCTGGGAATGGTATTTGGCAGAGCCAAGGGGGAAAGGTGGGACACCTCTTTCACAATTTTTGCCATAATGGTTGTCTTTTGATTTTTCCTGGGCTTTGGAGACTACCAGGGATTGTCTCTTTGAAATTATTCCATTTTGGCAGAGAAAAAGAAAATGGATTGCACTGATCCTGTTTTGTTCCTGGGGGGACGGCTGCAGTATTATCCTGGGCTGACACCGGTGGCGAAGAGGCAATCACTGTGGCCCTCGCTCTGACAAAAACACTCCATCTGCAAGGAGAGGAGGAAATCACACCACAATGATGTCTGACTCTTCTGCCTCACTCTGGCAGCTGGGCCCTGGGACCCATGAACCGCTACACAACCGCCACCACAACGGCTTCTATACAGACGCACAAACACCACACTACAAATCAGCAGCTGTAAACGCACAAAGGCAATGCACCTGCCATCACACAACAACGAGAACAGGGCTGATTTGTTCGAAAAGTTTCTTTTTGGCTGGTCAAGGCCAGGCAGAAGAGTCTATTATATATACTGCATGCTTACCATTTGTCTAATGATAGAATTAGTATCAGAGGTGTTAATCTTAGTATATCATCAGAATCAGTTCAGTTTCTCCTGTTTTTTAACCTCGACATAAATGAATCACAGCACATTTATCATGCTTTCGACCCACTAATCTGTTTGCAAAACACAAACACCATTAGGATGTCAAACACACACACACCAGATGAAAGATAAGCCAGCGTGTAGTGCGACCTGTTAGTATTCAGCAGTGTCATCTCTTTCCCTCCGTGTCCCATACCTGGGGATCAAACGCACCTCTTTGTGAGTGAGGCCTGACCCCCTGCTATTAGCAAACAGAAGAGAGCCCAGCTGACACCACTCTTGAGATGTGCCATGTAGACGGAGGCCTGTGATTACAGCACAATCCTGAGGAGACAACCCTCCACCCTGCTCCAGCCCCAACCTCTTGCAACTCCCCACACACACTCGCACAACCCTCCTGCCTCCACCCCCACCACCTCTCCTCCACTACAAATTCACCTACCTCTGAAATAGATGTTAATCTCTCGCCCAACTGGCTGCCTCTGAGACCTCGTTGACACATATATAGCCATCACCGAGCCATGAATAATCAATAGGGCGCTATTTTCGTGAACATATTTACCAGAACAAGTCATTTCTTGTGACTATTACTGCAGCAGATTAGAATCTGAGATTGGACTTTCAGATCTGCGGTGAAGGTGGGTGTGCATGTATGTTCTTTCCCATCTATGTGTGTGTTTATGTGCATGGATGGAGGAGCTCTCTCTACAATACAGTGCAACACACATGGATATGGGGCTGTCTAGTGCCTTCATAGCGCCACATGAAAACCAATGAAGGTAAAGCAAGAGGGGGGATTAATTTGTTGTGAGAGACGCAGAGGCTCAAGTGGGTCTTCCAATAGCAAATTAGCAAACCCTCATTTCAAAAACCCTCATACATACTAGAGAACAGTAATGCACAAACACACACAACATGCACATGCATCCAGTATATTCCCGCAAGGTTGCAGATGAAAAGATCACACACTTTTTCCTCTTTTTTTAAATCCTCCTTACTTTTTTTTCCCCTTTCTCACCCTCTGTCCCTCGTTGACACACACAGACACACATACATGCACTCATGTGCACACACAAGAAGAAAACTTCAATTTTATCTGCAGGGGCAGAAATCAATCTCACATCTCTTTAGTTAATCCGCAATGACTCTCTACAGATCCTGACACTAATAAGGTATTGAGCAGGTGAGGCCAGGGGCTGAGGAGGAGAACAGAGGGAGAGGAGAGGCCTACAGTCTGGGGCCCGACTGGCGGCTGGCACTTTTCCAGTGCAATTATGGGGCTTGTGTATGGGAGAGAAGGGTGCAGGAAAGAAGCAGCAGAGATAGAAGGGAGAGAGAGACGCAAGAAGAGAGAGGGAGGCATAGAGAAAGAGTGAGATGGAGGGGGTGGGGGAGAAAAAGAAAAAAAAATCGATCCCATCTGTGGTATGATGGTTAATTAAAGCAGCTCTTGAGCAGCCCAAGGATGAGAGGCTTGGCTGGGCTCCTGGAGGCACAGCTCTGATTACTCACACAGAATGGATGGTTTCTTAGCAATGAAAGGAGGAGGCCAAGAGCTGCCTGGTGGGGTGCACAGACAACGTCAAGGAGGAGAGACATGTGCATGCTGCACACTCACACACGTGCTAATGGACTCACATACAGGCGCACACTTGCATGTGCATGTATACATTTACATACGTAAACACCTGGTCTCTCTCTCACACACACACACACACATATACATGGCAAGCCTGCAGACCTCAGTACAAACATCCTCAAATTAAATCTAAATGTGTCAGAGCACTAATCAGATATAATGCGAGTTCACGAAAAGGGGATTCCTACAACAAGATGAGCTCAAGAGGTTAATGAAGAAACAACCAAAGTTAATCTAATTGTAGCTCACTAATGTCACATATCAGCACAGCTACGTCACACATTAAATCAATACAGTTTATAGTCCTGCATGGAGCTTCACAATAAAATAAGCCATAATCTTGAGTGGAATTACAAGATAACATTGCATACTATCATTATTCCTCACTACAACACTTGTCTCTGTCATATACGAGAATAAGAAGACACTGATTGTGCCTCCCAGTTTCTTGACAGTCATCAAAGTTTCATGTTATCTTACTATTACATTTTCATAACCCCAAAGCCAATTACACCCTCCTCATTGATATCCATGGCTCTCATATTGAGAGGGCATGGGCGGCAGCACCAGCACTTTGGTATGACCCCACCCCCCTATGGTGAGATTTGGTATTGCATAACAAGGCCAGAAAAAAAAGAAAAAATAGGTGATTTTTGTTGCATTTTTGCATAGCATATAAGCAGGTACATGCACTCAGAGCTCACGCATTACTTCTGTTATCACTAGATATTAGATTTAAATGATCACTAGAGATGGAGAAATTACAAGCACAAAAGCTGACTGTCTTAATATCACAAGTAGGTAACAACAGCCAGCCACTGAGACTAAGTCAAACAAGGGTTCTTGAAAGATGATATGTAGATGGAAGAGAAAGACGGCCCATTCTCCTATTTTTATAAAGTTGAGTCTGACATATAATCATACCCTCAGAGTAGGAGAGGGGTTATAATAAACCACCAAATCTGAGGTGTATGAATTATGTATATGGCGATGATTTGATGGCTGCAAAATAGAAAAGAGGGTGCAAGAGGCTGATTGAGGTGCGCCACGTGGTGCGTCGTTCGGCACCATGTCTCCCGGTACAGACATCTGAGGTCAGGGCCCCGTGCTAATTGGTGTCGGGCCAAACGCTTGTGAGCTAAATGAGAAAATTACACGTTCTGGGAGGAATCAGCTGCAGTTGTTGGGGTGCCTTTCCACAGCACGGCTGTGGTCGTGTCTGCGTGGCGGAGACAGCCGTCTGGCTCTCTGTTTGTTGAGGAGATGTGGAGGGAAATTAGACAGTAAACTTTAGTGCTGTGGAAGGTGTGAGTGCTCCAGTTCTTCCACACAACCACACCTGTTAGATATACAAAGTGTCTGAGCATATGTGGCTCAAGTTAGGAATGCTCGGATAACACATACCGAGGCAAAAGGCTTCATTGAAGACATTTCTACCTAAATAGGTCAGTTTACCCATATGATAAAAAAGCAGTTTGTTTTTATGTGCAGGTGTTTTAAGACTTAATTTTTTCTCCTGACTCTCAAAGAATTGCAAATTCAAATTTAAAATACATTTAGGTGGCCAGAAGCATGACTCCAAATGAATACCACTGTTTAGTATCTGCTTGCTGTGTAAATAAGGAACTGGAGGGCTAACAAGTTTGCTATTGGGTATTAAAATGTTCATGCTGTGTTTGCAACTTCTTTCAGATGCTTCAAAGAAGACAAAAAAAAATCACAATGGAAGGTTTATGTACAGTATTTACACACTTATTTTACATCTGATTCTTACAGATCACCTTATTTCTGAGGGAATTTTTGTTTTACTTTTACTTGTTATCTTACTGATTTATTCAAAAGTAGAACTAATACAACAAATATCACATTATTACACAGTAATTCTTCATTTACTACTTTTACATTATGCAGCTACAAATTGTCTTAAGATTCAAGGTAAGTAAACTGTGCTTTCTAATCTTTTTTCAACGTGATTTGGGTGAAGTGACCCACCTGGTTTGAAGGGAGAAGCAAAATTTAAATATTTATGTGCAACAGACTCAAGCCTAATTAAAGTAAAATGATTTTTCCTTCATTAAAACCTGCTTCTACTGTTACGTGCCTCTTTAACGGTGTTTCTCACTCGCAGCCAGAGACTTTTACTGGCATTTGCTCAGTAAGCACAATCAACACAATCTACTCACTATGAGCCACGTGAAGAAGCATTCTTCATTTTCAAATCACCTTATTGAATCACATGAGTGATACCGTTTGAGAAATTCTACTGAAATTATGTTTTATTCATGAAATGCTTTTTGTTCTCTCATGTGTCTTTGTGTGCAGGCAGAGCTGTGCCTGTACGTGTCATTCAAGGCCCCGGCAAATTATTCACTTCTAAACAGCATTCCTCCACTCCTATGGCACACCCAACAAACAGACAAACAACAATGTAGACTTAATGACTAAAGCGTTGAGTTGCCTTCCTTTTGTTCTTTCCCTTATTTCTCTTCTCTGCTGGTTCTTTCTCTTTCCAAGACAGACTCCTTTGGTGGTGAGCCCCGGTAATCTTAAGTAAACGTCATTAACTGTTTGCTCATATCGCCCACAGAAAGTATGCTGCAGCCTCCTTTGTCTCGCTATCAGTTGTTTAAAAAGGTTTGTGCTGTAATGGCGTGGTCAGCCAGTGCCAGGGACTTTGAAGTGCCGTCTCATCTGGGGAATTAACCTCAACGGCCACTGAAAGCTGACCCCAGAGTTGCGATTTCGGGTCACGTGGCAAAATAACTAAAAACAAACATGTGCGCACACGTTTTTCAAAGCGTGGTCTAAGGTCTGTGAAACTTTCTAATAAAGGTACACTTTACAAAGGCTGTAACTGATGGCTTTATGGACAGGTTAATAAGTCATTTATTAATTCTTTATGGATCATGAATGAGCCATTAAGGACATTAAGAGGTAGTTCTGTGGGTGTCAGGTTGTGAAAAATCAATTTAATTGGTGTTTATATTGCTTTACAAAGACTTTCTATTCCTTTCTACCTATATAGTAAGACTGTCCTTGCATACTCTGACCTTTTACCTTCTTTACTGCAAAGTATCTAGACCAAAATCCTAGACCAACATGCATTAACATATAAAATTCCCTACACTATTGGTTATTTAAAGCAGTTTTCAATATAAACTATTATAATCACAATGTGCCAATTGATATAATCAACTGAAAACAACTTGACCATGCGAGATGGTCACTTAGAAATGAGTAACGATGAATCTGCAGAGATTTGCCCACCAAATGTGCTGCTTCCATCAGTTTGAATGATTTACATAGCAAGTCCTAGCGCTGAGGGCTTAAGTGGTACAGAGAGGAGAGGAGCTGTCATTTTTGGCTGTAGTATTTGATAAAAGAAGTTTTTAAAAAAAACAGTATTCTATTCCTTTGAGAACTGAACAACAGGTGGCAGAAGTTGGTCGTGGCAAAAAGACCTCTTTTAGTGAAGACCACAAGGTACTAATGAGCAACTGTTTTTGGAGTATCAACTTTAAATGTGCTCATATGTCGGTGTTGTCTTTGCAATTTCATTCTGCTGTCACATAATAGGCAAAAAGTGAATAAAGGTGAAGTCGACGACCATTGCTAGAATTTGCAAATGCAAAGTAAAAAGGATTATCAGAAAGCAGAAAAGTAACAAAGCATCAAATGCCTTTCATTTTGTTGTTGTAAAAATGATTAATCAAAAATGAAGCGGTTTTTGCTGCTATAAATGACTTGTAGACTTTATGGCTGGTTAAAAATGAATAATCTGTCATCAGTAACTTCCTCATATTCATGCACGCGATGATTATAAGCATATTTCCGAAACATGGTCACGCCCCTGTGAAGTTCGAGAATAAAGGTTTGCAGGTTGTTTTTCCTTATTAAAAATACCAGGGTTCTCACCAGGATTTTTTACAGCGTAACGGCAGGTTGGGACGGTCCGACACTTTGCGCACGCGCAACAGCCTTCATTAAATCTCGCGAGCGGCCAGCCCAGATGTCAGCCAATGAGCGTCACTCAGATGCTCCAAATGCTCATGATTTAGGTCTCTATTCACCATACATGGCCTCACGGAAACAACCGAGACATGCTAATTGTAACCAGAGATTGGAAGCAACTCTTAATTTTAGACAGGAACGGGTCAATCGACAGGAAAGTACGGCTGAGGTGTGGAGACATAAATTAACCTCGATAGGTACCCAGTCGATAAAAACAAACGCACATGGCATTATCTGTCAAAATAACTCTTTCACAGCGTCAACTGCCCCAGTAAAGAAGTTTTCTCACATAAATATGGAAATATTACACAAGCAAATGTGCTCAAAACACAGTACCACAACTTGAAAGGCAGCGTAGCGGCCCTAATCACAGCGTAATCTTTTAAACTGACAGCGTAACGGCCCGTTATGCTGAAATGCACTGGCAAGAACCCTGCATACATTAGGTAGTTACAAAATCTAGGAAACTTTAACAAAAGAATGTAACACTGGAATATATTAAGTATGGAAAAATACATGTTTATAAAAGACTTAATAGTACCTACAACTCTAGATTTGATAGCTGATTATAAATAAAGAAATGTGACAGGCTCTCTCAAATTGTAACAAATCATCTTTAGCTATACAGTGGTAAAAGGTTTGTGAACATTTAACAGCTTCTTATTGTTCTAATGAGCCCTCATACTAACAACAATCTGCCAACTTTACACTGCTACAGTTCAACACAACAAAAATACTGCTTGGTAGACTTTAGGGAAACATAAAGGTTGTGGTTAAACCAACACTGACTTCTGGCAAAAGTTAGAAAGTAAATGGCACTTGGTACACGCAGCCGATTGGTCCCTTCTGGTGCTCTGATAACATTTGACTTCGTACTTGAGATACAGTCGTCCTGTGCATGACTCATTTGTGAGGAAAACACAAACATCTGACGTAATTTAAACAAACATGCAGACCTAAGTTGCAAGGGTTTCTTCTAAATGAATTCATCAAGTCTGAGGAGTAAATATGATCTTTTAATAAATGACTTTTGGATAAATGGCTTTAATTTTAACACACAGTGTTAAAGTTGTGTTTCTAGTTGAGCTGCTTTCAGGTTTGAAAAATCATTGCATCTTCTCATTTTTGCAGAATTAAGCCTAAAAGATAAAGATAAGACGAAACGTACTGACCCCTCACTAACCACCAGTGTCTGATCAATGGAAACCAGAAAATAAAATAAAATTCTGTGGGCACCAACGTTTAACTGCAGGTCAGTGTGTGTTGTGTCCGATCCATAGTTGAAGAGTTAACTAGTCACTACACTCGACTAATTCCATTTTAAGCTACTTTAAATTTGTACTCCTTTAAATTTCAGAGGCAAACTGTACTTCACACTTTATTTTACATGTACTGGCAGCTTGAAAATATTAGTCAATTGTATATACAAAATATAATCAACTGTTACATTGTTAGCCAGCTGCAACATTGAAGTAACACAATTCTACAGAAATATGAATAACAAGACCACATTATAATAGGCATTATTCTGAAATGGATCATTGAGCACTTTTACTGTTGATTTTTTAATTCCATTCTGATGCTTATAGCTGAATTTTGAATGCATTCCTCCTTTGCTATTTTTAGTTGTGTTACTTCTAGTACAGCACACCAGCAAAAGTTAATCAAAATGCATTAACCATCAAACATCAATTTGTTATAACAAGAGCATGCCCTTCTAGAACAGTTTGATTTCTGCCTTCTTCAAAGGGCACCAACTTTTGCCACTGAGGCATATTGTCCTTTTTTTATTTCATGTAGGGAAACTTTACTTGCATTTAACAGCTTTAAATTAGTAGTTAATTGCAGATACAAAATATCCAAAAACAACCCAACCTTTACCAGCTTCAACAATAAAGTACTGCTTACACACTGCTACAGAGACACTGATAATAGGACAAAATTATAATATGCATCATTTAAAACTGGGTCATTCTGCCTTATGAACACTTTTACTTCTGATACTTTAATCATTTCTGAGGGCTATATTGTGGTTTTAGTTGAGTTTTTGCCTTTAATTCTGAAGCACATTTGTAATTTTGTTACTTCTCCTCGTACAGCAATCAGTACATATAAATGTATCTGTTAACCATGAAACTTCAATTTGTTACAACTCGAGCACGCCCTTTTAGAGAGGTTTGATCTCGAGTTCCTTCAAATGGCACCAACTTAGTGCCAAGGCGCTTTCGGGGACACCGATCCGTTATTAAAGGAGATTCTGGCACCGGCAGGACCTGGTTGAGTAATGGCAGCGGTGCATTAGGAGAGAGAGGCAGAGAGATGTGCGATAGCCTGAGTTGTGAGTCAACATCAGAGGCCACAGGCTGACCCCACAGGGGATTACGCACTCTGATTTAAGAGCATCTCTCCAGCTACTCTCCTCTCCGAACCACTTGGATCCTCGGTCCCATACAACACCCACATAATGCAACATAATGTCCAGAAATACAGAGACAGGCTTGCATGTACATACACACACACACACACACACACACGGGATCATTCTCGTTATACCCTTATTCTTAGCCCTGCTCCATCTTCTGTTATAGGGTTGAGGCTGAGTAGGATCATATCAGGGTTCATATCCAGAGAAAGAGGGAGAGAGAGATCTGAGCCCCTGCAGTGGTAAGTAAATACAGCCTAATGGCCTCTGATTAATTCTACATTGCTCTCATCGGGCCAGTAAAAAGAGATGTAATGACCTGCATCTCTCTCTCCTCTCTTTCCTTCTCCCTCACCCCCACCCCCCCACCCCCTCCCCTCTCTCTCGGTCTTTCTCAATTTCTCTCTCATTTGCTCAGCTTTTGATTATGAATTAAAAGGGATTGCAAATGGCATGCTGTTGGTTGGCCCCCTGATTGCCATATTTGATTAAGAAATGTCAGCGTGCATGTTTCCCATGTCTGTCTTTTCTTAGCCTCTCTGCTCGCCGCGACGTT
Organism: Acanthochromis polyacanthus; assembly: GCF_021347895.1. Lineage (NCBI taxonomy): Eukaryota > Metazoa > Chordata > Actinopteri > Pomacentridae > Acanthochromis > Acanthochromis polyacanthus. Next base: position 27,435,954 of record NC_067113.1, read on the forward strand.
CACACACATCCATGGGGAAAACACAATGGCAAACTTGAGCTAACTTGCGCTAATCAAACGCATTCTTCCGTCGCCCCTTTTCTCTTTCTCAGCTTCTTTTCTCATTTTTTGCCTTTTCAAGACTCGGCGGGTTTTTGTATCAGCCGCAAGACAAACCAACAAGGGAGAAATCACTGACAATTAAAGAGCATTGAGAAAGACAGGTAGAGCAGAGAATGAGGACAGGAACGAGTGGAGATACGTCTTCTTTTCGTGCGACTGAAATAGAACAGACAAGGCTAGTCTGCTGGTAATTCTGATACTGAAGGTGGAAACTAGTGGCAGTTTGATTTTAAACCTATTTCATACATATTGATATATTTATTTTTTAACCTTCATGCAATCAGGTAAATTCCACCGAGAATAGCAACTTCATTTCTGAAGCAGGCTTAACCAGGAAAGCAGCCAGATGAGGCACATAAACAGAACAATACTAAAAACAAAATGATCATTTCTGAACATTTAAAGAGAAGTTACTGACCAATTCCTGCATTAACTAAGCTAAAACAAGTTGCAAACAATTAGTAACGGAATCAATAAAGCTGGGGTCTTCAATACCAAGATGTGTAATTTAATTTTCACCTAACAGACACAAAACATGAAAGCTTTCTCTCCCATCTGCCCCTCAGCTGCTACAGTGACTATCATCACAACAAGCACTTCTAAACCAACACATTCACTACAGCACATGTTCAAGCACATGTCTGGGGAAGTCGAGGAAAAATGAACAACACCAGCAACAAAGATTACAGGTTTTCACGCCACTTTCCTCTCATAAAAATAATATGAGTGTCATATAAGGTGAAAAATTGTGCATAAAATTCTCAAAATCATAAAAAATAAGTTTGTTTTTACAGGTACTCTAATGAGAAATGGCCTGCACAGTCCACTGATTTAAGACATTAGTTGTTGTAAGGAGATGGGAATACATGCTAGCAGTGATGCTAGCATCCTTGAGCACGGTAAAACTTATAGGGATTGTCAGGAAGTGAGAATGGAAAGAACAAAACAGATCAATGGAGCAACGAGTTAAAACTACACATAAATGTATTGAAGTCATCAAAGTAATAGTACAGTATGTACTGTAGCAGCTACATGCATTCTACTCACTGTACACATTAGTCACATCTGAGCAATGACATTTCCTGTAATGAAACAACAACTTGAGCAGCCTATGCTAAGTACTATGACAACATAATTGAAGGCAGAACACTGTTCCTACAATTAGCTATGTACTTCAAAAAGTGCTTATGAACAAAAATATCTGCAGCTACTGTGCTGTACGGTGTTGTATCTTTACACTGTCTTTTCTCTCAACAAATGGGCCAGAGTCAGCTCTTTTTTTTCTCCTGCAGAGGCTTCGATGCATGTGGCAAAGTGCCATAAATGTTTTTTGAGTCTGCTGTTGCAAAAGCTGTCAACGATCATACTAAAAGCCCAGCTCAGTCCTGACGGTGGATCTGTACGTGAAGAGGTCAAGTAGATAATGTTGTTCAATCGTCTCTCCATCATGGACGATTTCTCTAATCCTCTACAGTGTTTTGGCTAACCAGGGGAGTCTGTTTAGCCAGACACTAAGAATGACCAAAAGCTCCACTGTACATCACAAGAGGTCCTTTTGCTTCAGTGGACATCCATTTGCATTTACATTAATCGTCTTTTTGCTGAAATTAACTTGTAATTTTTACATGAAACAAGTTCTTCAACAATTTCCCTTTGAGAATAATTGAAGTTCTTCTAATTAATTCTCGTACGTATGCTCTGAAAGCTTCGTCAAACCTTTAAAATATTTGTATGATACCCTGAAAAATACTGACCACAATAACTGTTATTATGGTTACTCTAAAGTGTCAAGTGTACGGGGTCATTACTACGTACTTGTATTAAATAAATACTAGCAAAACCCTTGGCCAGGATGTTAAATAAACCAAGTGGAAAGTGTTTTCTACATAATGAAGTTGTGTCAGTGGGTGTTATCGGGCCAGAAAGTCAAAGTGGTCATTCTGAACCTGTGCATACCGGTGTTTTCCTGATGCTGTTGTCCTCAAGCTTGACTGAAGCGTGACTCACATCCAGTGATAACTTCTTTCTCTTAAGGCCACTTAATGAAGAAAGGCCGGTGGGTCCAAGGTTCACCAGGTCACTCAAATATCCTGCAAAACATGGTAGATTAAGTATCAGTGGTGCATTATACTCGCAGGGTTTTGGCTACAAAGGAATTTTTGGCATCACAACCAACAAAGTTTTAGCCAGGAAAATCACCAACACCAAAATGATAAAAACTGATGATAGTTAATTAGAAAATGAGCATTTTAATACTTGAACATTTGCACATTTCCACACTGACCAAACAATCCTGACTCTGTTTAATCGTTCTTTTGTTGAGTCTGTTTTACCTTTTTGCTTGGTGGCATGGTTCGGTCAGAACCAAATAGTGAGATGGTCCAGTCACCTGATTGGTGAGTTACAGTCTTGTCCAGCCTCCCTGTACATTAAACAGGTAAAGAGGATGGCTTTATCAAGTCTTAATAATGACTCCAATCCTCCAAGAGGTGAATTTCAGCTTCTTCCCTCTGGATGGGGGTTTTAGTCCCTAGATTCAGGACAAAGTGTTATAAAAACAGCTTTGTTGCCATCACCGTCACTGAGCTCAATAAGAAGTAGTGACATTTGCACTTTATTTCATTCTATTTCTTAGCTTTATTTACTATTGTGACATTTACATTTTATGTTCTTATCCTGGGTTTTATCCCAGAGATTGCTTTTATTTCCTTTAGGGTTTTTTTATTGTGTTTTGTTTTTATGTATCTTGATCTTATCTATTTTATCCTATCTTTTTCCTTATCCTTTCTGCTATATTGGTAAATGGCACCTTTTTTTTTTGTCTTGTCACTCGATCAAGTACTCGCCTTTCAGGTTCAGCGTGTGGTTTGTAATAGAATGGTGAATGCAATCATTTCTTCTACAAAACAAATCTGTCCACGGGTATAAATAAAGTAACCTTAGACCTTTCATCTAGTGAAGCATAATATACATTTTTTACTTATCAAGCAATGGGAAGTAGCAGGAAATATGTGTGCCTAATCTCGTGCTGCAATGATGCACATTTTATACTCAAAGTGATCAGAGATGTCACAAGCCCTAAATCAAGCTTACTAAATATTTACAGGAGTGAAAACACATTCTTAAAACTGAAATATTCACCGTTTCTGTGATAATTACAAGAAATTTATTCCATCTCGTTGTCGAAGGCAGAACCACAGAATCATTGCCTGGAAAATCCAGACTGACTTTATTTATGTATTAATATAAATACAAATAAAGGCAGTCTGGCATTGTGATGATAGGAGACGATTTCAAAAAGGAGGGGCTAACGAATGCAGCTTGAACGAGAAAGAACCAATCAGCGTAACACGGATGTGACGCACAAACAAATCGACCTTGAAGTCCATGTAGTCCAAACAACAATGGCATGCAGCCGAGAAAGCGTCGCGGTGAATGATTACTGCCGTTTTTGTCACAAAAATCTGCGAATACATGGGGTACTCTCAAGTACAAAACTTATTTTTGAAAAGGCTACGCAACAAAAGACTCCTTCCGAACGATTAGCGGTGTTAGGAATAACTTTAAGTCGGAGCCAAACCAAGTCGGTGCGTATGTGTAAAAGTTGCTTAAATTTACTCACGTTTGGAACGGGATTTTCCTCTGTACAAACAATGGCAAGAAGGCGAAAGTAACAGGCCATCCACTGCCTCCTCATCGTCGGAAACGTCAAGTGAAAAGAGGCAACGACTAACGCCATCCAAAACACCAAGAGACCACAAAAAGATTTGCTTTGGCCCCCCTCCTCCTCCTCCTCCTCCGGCATCATCTTTATGGGTAATCCAGGCGCTGAAGATGACGCAGCATTAACTCCCGCCTCCCGTGCTATGATTGGTCGTACCAAACTGTACCGGGAGGGAAACGCGATTCAATTTGCACAATGCCAAACTGACTCTCCTGTATCTCCTAACATGGAGATAGGAGATTACATGGAGATTCAGTTTGGATTTTCCAAGCTACCAGGAGGTGAATTTCAGCTTCTTCCCTCTGGATGGGGGTTTTAGTCCCTAGATTCAGGACAAAGTGTTATAAAAACAGCTTTGTTGCCATCACCGTCACTGAGCTCAATAAGAAGTAGTGACATTTGCACTTTATTTCATTCTATTTCTTAGCTCTATTTACTATTGTGACGTTTACATTTTATGTTCTTATCCTGGGTTTTATCCCAGAGATTGCTTTTATTTCCTTTAGGGTTTTTTTATTGTGTTTTGTTTTTATGTATCTTGATCTTATCTATTTTATCTTATCTTTTTCCTTATCCTTTCTGCTATATTGGTGAATGGCGGAACACTTCGCACCTTTTTTTTTGTCTTGTCACTCGATCAAGTACTCGCCTTTCAGGTTCAGCGTGTGGTTTGTAATAGAATGGTGAATGCAATCATTTCTTCTACAAAACAAATCTGTCCACGGGTATAAATAAAGTAACCTTAGACCTTTCATCTAGTGAAGCATAATATACATTTTTTACTTATCAAGCAATGGGAAGTAGCAGGAAATATGTGTGCCTAATCTCGTGCTGCAATGATGCACATTTTATACTCAAAGTGATCAGAGATGTCACAAGTCTTAAGTCTTACTAAATGTTTAGAGCAGTGAAAACACATTCTTAAAACTGAAATATTCACCATTTCTGTGATAATTACAAGAAATTTATTCCATCTCGTTGTCGAAGGCAGAACCACAGAATCACACAGGGAGAAGCCTCATAAAAACGTCTCACAGAAAATGAGTATACGTGCATCTTTTGGAGCAATTATACTGTTCCTTTAGTAGATATTTGCATGACAACAAATATGTGACTTCCATGCATAAAAAATATCCACATCTTTAACTCATCTTTACCTCTTTCTCTGCTTCCATAGACAGAAGAGGACCTGCAGAGACTACCGGTGGAGGGTTTCTCTGGATTCATATATGCTGGTAACACGGTGCAGTACTGACACAGAAGTCCTGCTGAGGTGTGCTGTAAGGAGGAGAAAAAAAATATAAGATCAACATCAGTTTCACAAGCTGTAGCCTGTTTGCAAAACAGAAAAGTCTTGTGACATCAATCAGTTTTTCCAGCACACACACATCATGTATCCAGATTCATAGCAGCAGCACAGTGATGATGGAAAGTAGCTCACATCCAGGTTTGTAGTCATGTGAAACTCATCAACAGGTGACTGATCTAAAACGCTTCACATCAATGTGTACACTTATTTTTATTTAATAGGGAAAGCCGAGAAAGAATTTTGGCAACTATTGCATTGCTCTTGTCAGACACAGTACGAATCAGTATGCACATGGACAGCGTTATCTAAAAAAGAAAACACAAGTTTATGCAAAATTTAACATCAGAGCTGTAAAGTTGGAGCAGCTCTCAACCTACACAATGTTCACCACTTCAACAAATTAATGCAGACCGTCAGACAGTCTAACAATGACCACTGAAGGTTTCTTGCTCCTACAGATCTCATCAAACATTCATGGCCATACTGGTAGAGTCCAGATGAGAACTAATTCTACTCTGGCCTTTGTGTGCAGTGAATAAAGACTGGCAGGATCTGACAAAGTTGATACACACTTGAAATACTTTGTGAAGACGACAACGCACAAATTCAAAGCCATCATCACTGCAGGTACAGCTCAATGCAAGCAAAATGAGCCCCTACACCGGGACAGGTAGATATCTGAAGGACAAATATGACAAAACACAAACTAGAAATATTACATTTGCCTACAGTTTGGTACACTGGTGCAGCAAACTGGAACGGACTCTTTTCCACAAGCAGCATAATCAAACATCCAGCCAGCTGGCAGGTGGTGGCTGCTGAACTCAGGTCAAATCCAAAGAGCAGAAATGAATGCTGAGGTAGTCCTGGTGTTTCAGGTCCCAAAATACTAATTATATCTACTGATGTCTAAGCTGCCTTCATTCCACCACAGCAACAAGCAGGGGTCAAGTTATGGACGTCCATGATATTCCTACTGTTAGTGTCAGGAAAATTTTTTATTTTTTTTAAAAAACATTCAGAATGAGAGCAAACTGGGTTTTGTTTCGATGAAGCATGTTTACATACGTCGACCCTAAGTTTTGGAATTTTGACCGCGACTACCATGGACATCCAACATCACAACAGTATAGAAATGAGAGACAAACTCTGTATGTATTCTTTAACAATCACGGGTAAAAGCAACAGAAGAAAGGTACAGGTGACCAGTGACTTTACAGTGACATACAGTACTTTATTGTGGATATGAGCCTGCTGTTCTGCTTACCTGAAACAGTTGCTGGATTTGGTCCCTTGTTTCTGGACTCCTTAGCAGGTTAGCTGCCAGCTGGCTTCCAGTCAGCAGCCTGGAAATGAGAAACACCATAAAATAAGTCAGACGGTTGCAGGGTTTTTCCTGGCAGAGGATGGGTCTTTGGGTGACTACATACTACAGTCAGCAGAGAGCAATGAGTCTGTGCTACTTTATTTGACAGAAATCAAACATTTGATAAATATAAATGTCTATTTTCCTTGAGAAAATGAAACCACAAAAGAACGAAACTGCTTAATAAAAAAATATTATCAATTCTTGTCAGTTTGGTGCTGGTAATTTCCCTTTAGCTCTGGTTAAAACATCTGTGTGGGAAATGGGCTGAACATTAATTAATGTCAAATAAAAGTCACAATTTCAAACAATGCATTTAGCACCTTTCAAAGGCTACTATTTAGGACATGCATTATGTCATGTTTACAGTTTCATGTCAAAGGTTTTATAAACCGTATTGTGTGAAAGTCAAGTTTTTGATGATTTTTTTTCATGTGAAAATATTCCATCACGTTTTAATTCTATTACACAATGAATATTAAACTGAAGTTTGGCATTTGACAAAATTAATTCAGAAAGCAATCTGCAGTACTTGTCAGAAAAGTTGCAATTTGGAAATTTAATCAAATGGTTCAGCCCTAGATGGGCACCAAAAATATGCAGAAAAAGGTCTGCTGTTAGTGTGAAAGTCACAGGTTTATCAACTGTATATGCTAAAGAGACAGAGGCCTGTTGCACCTAGCCTAGCTTAGCTAGACTTTGTATTCCCGTTATAAGGGATATACGGGAATACGGTCTAGCCCTCCTCCATTGACACATTTTGACAGGTTGTCAAGCTCCGAGCAGATCAGACCGAACCAATCAGAGCACCAGAGGCGGGAGTTAACGATGCGTCATCTTCAGGGCCGAGATTACCCATCTAACACCTGTGCACCTCCCGCATACAAACGAAATGGCGACCGCAACAGAGCGAGGTTTCTCTCGTGCGCTTTCCTCTGTTTTGCACGGGCTGAATTTGTCCTTAAAACAGTTCGCCATAACTGTTTGGACTACTTCTTCTTCTTCTTCTTTTAATTCCGGCAGGCTGTACGATAGAATGCGTAATGCTGCCCTCCACTGTTGAAAGGGAGAGCTTAGATTTTCCTCAGGACCCCTGTACGGCGAAGGAAGCTGTTAAAACTACAAAATATCATGGCGGAAAGGCAATTGTTAGGTCGCTTAGTGATTGCGTCACACATGCGTTACGCTGATTGGCTCTCTCCAATTCAAGCTGTGATCGGTAGTCCCGCCTCTGGGCTAGATTTGGTTCAATGGAGCAGTTCCAGACTGACTTTATGTGTATTTGTAATACACAATATAAAGGCTGTCTGGTCCCCAGGCAATGTTGCACCAGCTCTTTGTACATGTTTATGTAAAATAGGCTAGGGCAATAAAATGATAGCGGGTAACAGACACTTCATCAATAGAAATAAGAAATTGTTTAGCAGAGTACTTGATAGCTTCACTTAAATGCATTAGACACAAACAGCCATAGAAAAACAAAACAAAGATGCAAAGTTCAGTTCCAAAAACAAGAATCAAGCAGGCTGACTCGCTGGTGTTATTTTCCTATTCTCAATGAAGGGCATGCTGTTTAAATATGAGATCATTACCTCTTCATTATATGTACAGATTTTGTAACAGTTTATCTCAAAACCCTGCCCTCGCTTTCAAATATCCTCCTGCTTCCGTGCAAATTTGTTCTGCTCAGAACTGTTTGCCTGCACTCACATATACTTTGGTGCACAAATGTCATGCTCTTCAGTTTGAGTGCGTCTCTTCGCACTCATATTACATCTGCATGCTTATAAAACTTGTGAAACAACCCCGTGAAAATTCCCAACCCTGCAAACTGCCAGTAGTATGATGCTGACCAATGAAATCGTCACTGCCAACTTGCAGGTGTGCTCGCTTTACTTCTGGAGGGTGGAAGTGGACAAAACTGCTCACACAGTTCTGTTGGTTCAAGAATTTTGACAGGTTTGTGTCACAAAAGTCAGAGCAGGAGAGCACAAATCTGAGAGCAGTAGTTTTACGAGCACAGAGACGTAATCTGAGCCTGAGGAGACGCAGTAGCACAAACATAAGCACAGAACATTTCTGCAGTGACAGTGTAGCTGATTGCAAACAAACAGTTTTGAGCAGATCAAAGCAGATTTGCACACAAGCAGTGGCTATCTAAGAGAGAAGAGAGGGTTTTGAAGAAAAAAAATACAAAATCTGAATGTAAAAATAAAAAACAAAGCTTTAAATTAAGATAAGAAAATAACTCCATTGCTGTTGTGCATGTCTACTAAGGCATGCTAGTCCACAGCTGCAAAGACCTCTACTCCTCCTAGGCCAAGGGTGTTTTTCATTGTTGTGTTGACATTACAAAATTTACCTGTGTACTTGGATAACCCCCAAACCACTAAAATTAATATTACATTCAAATAAACCTATTCGCTTTTGCCTTTCATTAAAAATAGGTCATTTACAAGTTGTCCATCATTATCAGTATTGGCCAAAATAATACATCATATTGCGATATACTTTTAAACTACATCACCAAACCCTAACTTAAATATAGTCAAGTTATATGCAACTAATTTGTCAGTAACTTCACTGCCCAGACTGATGAAAGCTGTCTGTTGTTTCACTACAGTGTTGACAATACAACAATTTAAAAGGACAAACAGCAAGAACTACATGCATTACCAACAAACAACCTGGCATAAACATAACCACGAAAGATTTGCATTTTAAATTCTCTCACACAATAATGAAATAAAATGATTACAGTACAAAAAAGTCTGTTCATGCAGAGATTAGTTTAGCTGTTACTGGCCGACATGGTGTTAGCTAATGGAGCTAATGCTAACGTTAGCTTGTTAACACATGACGTTCCGAGCGTAGATTCAGTGAGACTACGAATACTAAAACCGGTCCTTATCTGACATGGAACTCGATCAAATTATATTTCCTCATTGCGTAAACTGTTAGTACTTACATCACACAAAAGCAACAAGTTACCCCAAGTTAAGAAACATTATGCTACTACGTTTACATTAAGCTCGGTCAGCGTAATGAACAGCTACTTTCCTCTGTGACTCTAAAACACATAATTATTTATTTATTTATTTATTTATTTATTTAGTCCCCGCAGATACAAACAAAACAGTCATACCTACATTTAAAAAGCGTCGTTTCCTTCATCTGTCCCGCTAAAAGTTTTCACCTTTGACGTTACAACTAGCGCGGGTGACGCTTCTTCGAGTGACACTTCCGGGTAAACCACGTGATGTGACGTAGTTAGATTTAAGGAAATAAATATTAATCAGTGTCATCGCAAACGTTTAACAAATAATATCAGTGACGGTGCAGTTTATGTTTCTACAATGTGAAAATGTAAAAATTTAATTATAAAATATGCCAAAATAAATAGTGCAGCAGCGCCTCTAGGGGACAAACGAGTACGTCATAGGTGAGCTAAGGTGCAGGTAGGTCAGTGGTTGCTTACTTCATAATGCAATGTCAGCTAAAGTGCTGTGGAGTAATAAAACAAGGTGAACTGCAGGCTACACTTACCTCTGAATACCACTGAGAAGCAGGATTAAGAAAAAAACATGCAGGTTAAGCATATGTGCTCTATGCTGGCATTTTTCTCATATCATTTCCTTCTACCTGGTGGCAGATGAATATGCTGAAACTACATGTGTGGCAGATATTCTGACCTACAGCTGAACTCCACACAAACAGCTCAGATTTGTTGATTGTTCCTGTTATTTACTAGAACTGAAACGGAGTGATTATTCATTGACTGAAAGCATCATGTGACTGCAGGTTTGCACATTTTTTCTGGGTGAAAGACACATAGTTAGTGGTCAAACCAGTTCCACCACAGTTTTACCATGAAACATTACTGTTTGTTCAACAGATTGTTATGGCACAATGCTGAAAGTAAACACATGTGATCAGTGTTCAAGAATTTGTCTAAATATTTTTAATCTCAGTGGGGAAATTTGGTTGCTACAGCCAAAAGTGTACAATTCTTACAATTACTATCTACTTTACCTGAATCTGTTCTTATTTTGACACAATAATTGGAACTATTGTAGCATGCAGCCTCGCGTTAAGAACCCTGCAAGTTCAGGTTTTGCTCTAAACCACAGCTAAGCTAGTCAACAACAGCACAGTACTGTTCAGAGACTGCTCCCATTTGATCAATGTTTATTTATTACCCATATCTGAAATGTCTGATATATTTTATTGAAGGGAAATGTAAAGTGAGTGTGACTTTCAGGGCATTTTTAAAATAAAAAAGAATCACTCTGTGTCATCTGATGTCTACAAGAGTTGCCCTCTAAACTGTATAATATTTGTATAATGTCAGAATATGTAGAAACAATGTGCCCTGTGAAAGGAATTGCTGAAAATGATGAATCTGTAAAAAGTCATCACTTGAATCTACAGTTCTGCTCGGCCTTATGAAGCTGTTTAGCTGTCCTGTTCTCATAGCAGAATTTTTGGAAGCTGTCAGTGAAAAAAACTCCACTGTACTCTCCTTACTGAGCACCAGATGACAGATGCCAAGAGTCATATATCTCCTTCAGCAGTTGATAACAAAAACAGAGCTAAAAGAAAGTAAATATTGGAGTTTCATTCACTGCTGACGAGAACTCCAGATGCTTGCGTTGCTCTGCTGGATAAGCAACTGTTCAGTTCAGTTTTAGTTTATGAGAGCTTTGATTCAGTTAAACATCTCAGACGGATAGATATATCTTTTGCAGGAAATTGCTTTGATTCAGCAGCTACAATCCCAGTCAAGAACCCACATCTACCGCTGAACATAAAACATTTCTGGCACAACAACTGTTCAAAGAAGTACTAAAACACACTGAAGACTTAGAAGGAGATGTGTGCAAAAATATAGTGTAAAAAATTCACAGCGTGCAACGTGATTTGCTCGGATGTAAAATCTCACTATACATATAAAATAGAAACCATATGAATCTCAGGAAAATATGCAGCATATGTATAGAAATAACATGGAGTAGAGTTATTCCTGCTTATTAAACAGTCTGATTGCAGCTAGCAGAAAGGACCTCCTGTAGCGATCAGTCCTGCAGCTCTGTAGAATCAGTGACTGAAAGTGTTCTGCTGAATCCTGGTGTTGGGATTTTTAGTTTTCAGTTCATCCTTGACTCTGTAGCTTCCTTAACAGTGTCTATTTCAGTCCCGATGGTGTTGCTGGCAATGGCCACTACAGTGTGAAGGAAGGTACACAAAAGAATCCTGCTTAAGAGAGCTTTGCCCCTATTAAATGGAGCATCCAGTCCAGTTTGCTGTCCAGCTACATATCAGCAGCTGGAGACAAGTTCCAAATCAGTATTTGAAATCCACAACCTTCTCCTCTGTCTTAATCATGTTAAGCTGTAGATGATTGTTCAGTCCACAAAGTCCCCAATAATGCTCTTGCACTCCTCTTTACATCCCCCCTCAATATATTCAACAACTGGTGAATCATCCAAGAATTTCTGTAGAAAAAGGCAAATGTCTGATCAGTCCTGCAGCTCAGTGGAATCAACCCGTGACTGACGGTGTTCTGCTGCATCACCTCCAGGTCGTGGAGTTTGTGTTGGGATTTCAAGTGACTTCAGTTCATCCTCAACGCTGTCACTTTTTGAATAGTGTCTATTTGTCCCCTTGGGCAAATTCTAGTTATTAATACCAATCCACAAAGTCCCCAATACTGCTCCTGTACTCCTCTTTACATCCTCCGTAAATACATCCAACGCCTGCTATAGTGGAAGTCCGACAGAATGGGGACAGGACAGTTTCTTGTGGAAACTCTGAAGCTATAAAATGAATTACTCGAGGCACTTTTTTCCTGCTTGGTGCCCTAGATTTGAGCTTCAGTTTAAAGTCTCATCACTCCCTCACATTTCTTCACAATTCAGGCATCTTCGGTTTTGAAGATTTTTCATTCGGCTGAACTTCTGTCAAAGCCATTAGTTTGCAGCACACACCTGCTGGTATTGAACCTCAATCACAAACAACCTTCAGTGATATTTTCTGCACATCAGCTCACAGGGCACACTGGCCGAACCCGGACGTGTGTGTGTGTGTGTGTGTGTGTGTGTGTCCGCTTGTATACATTTAAGTGGCTTGTGTATTCAGCGCAGTATGTCCATGAAACCATTCTTGCGCGCATGTGGCCGTGTGTGTGTGTGAATGCATGGACATGTGAACAAATGCACTTTATGTGAGTGTCCACGTGTGTGTGCTTCAACTTGTGTGTGATAATGGGCTGCGTCCATCAGCACACAGAACACGAGCCCTCTGTATCAGGCAGAAGACACACTTAATGCCTGTCACAGGGTCAGATCAAGTGTGTACAAAGGAGAATTGATTCCTTTGAAAAACAGAATCCAACCAAGGACAGTTTTCCCATTTGCCAAGGAGCAAGAATGAGAGAGGTGTATAGAAAGAGGGTAGAGGGAGAAAATGGGAGAGAGAAATGGTGTAGGTGCCTGCAGGAGAGAAATGTGTTGGTCTTTTGAGATGAAAAGCCCTACTCTCATGGGCTGCAAAATGGAATGGTGGGCTTCAGGGCCAAGGCTGTAAGAAGAGGAGTTTCTTTCCCCTCCAGGTCCTTTTGTTATCCTCTCATCAGTCCATCTCAGAGGAGGTGGAACTATAGTGTTAGCAGGGTGGGAGGAGGTGACTGTGTCAACTCTTTGCCCCGCTGGCAAGAAATGGGCCCTCGGGGTGGGAGGTGTTGGGGGTGGGGGGTATACACACAAGCTGCCTCTGGAGATGAAGATGGGAGCAGAGGAAGAGGCGAGATTGAAGTTAGAGGCGAGCGCAGAGCAGAGGAGGCCGTTAATGAGGGGACAGCACAAGTAGAAAAGGTTCCACAGGGCTCTTTTTTAGAAGGTGGCCCCTCTCGCATTATATTCTTGACTCCCATCCAGGAGGGCCTAATGATGCTCTCCAAGGATGGCGGAGGGGGAAGGAGGGAATTGGGAGGGCGGATGGGTGGCCTGACATGCTGTGGAAGAAGCTCCCCGAATGCCACAGAGGAGGTAGCCAAGAAAAAAGCAAGGGGGAGAGAGAGAGGGGGGGGGAAGAGAATGGTGTCTCCACTAGAGAGACGAGTGAGAAGGAGCTCTTTTTCTCAAGACTCTTCATGTGCCCATCTTCCTCTCACTTCAACCTCTCTCTTCTTCTCCGGCTCACCTCTCCAACCTCCAAACCCATCCTCCCTTTTTTCCTTTTTGCCGCTCGGTCCTCTGGAAACAGGTCGGTAATTGTCACACACAGCGGCAGTGTTTTCCATTAATTTAAGTGTGTACAAGGAGCTAATATCTAACTGAGCTAAATGTGGATTTAGTTGTGATTTCAAGCTCCATCATAGGCAGAAAGGGGGGACCCTGCGGGGTAGAGTGTGCATAGAAGTTCTCGGAGAATTTCCCATCTTTCCGGATTTTTTGTCTTTCTTCTCGCCTTTTTCCAAAACAAATTCACAGCCCACACCCATCTGCTCGCAGCCCCTTCTGTTCTCCAAGAATGTCAGAGTATCCATAAACAAAATCAGAGGGTACAGTAAGGTCTCTAATCAAGGCAATCAGTGCTGTTTTCAGAGGTGTACAGCCGCAGCAGCGCTGGTCTCATCTTTGTCTGTGCTTTAATTACTTGCTTTTGCATTTTGATGGAGGGGGGTGACGGGGGGTGATTGTGCCTTATCACCTATCTCCAAGGATAAAAGACTACCCAATTACTTTGTTTGGATGCTAATGATTGCATTTCATTAGTAGCCGCTCTTAGCCCTCCTCACCCAGTAAATGAATGAATATGCCGTAATTTCAATTATTGGAATTATGAAAATTGCTTTTAAAAAGACGGCACGAGTATCATCAGCTTTCCACTGTGACATAATGCCATTTTAATTTCTATAATAGTTTTAATTGTCAGGGGCCCCGCTGTGCATTAATCATTTAATTGTATTGTCTTTTTCCGCTGCAAACACCTACACCCCTCCGAACACCCACACGCTTTTCCTGCCCCAGCTTTGAAAATACAAATCACAATCAGCACTATCATCTTGAGAGTGATGAGACACGGTGAAAACAAAACCCAAGTTGGAGGCGCAATTTAAAGTTGGAAGATGGCGGCGGATAGCCGTGCTTTGTTGGAGGAGCTTCATAGAGGGAGCGTGCAGTGTTTGGTAGCGCGTGACCTTTGATTTATTTGACATTTTGGGGAAGTTTTAAGTCAAAAAAAAAGTGAGAAAAGCTCATTGAAAAAAAGGGAAAATGAGGAGTTTGTTCATTAATTATTGCTCAGGAGTACATTAAAGGTGGATAAAATAATCAGGTAATGTTAATAAAATCACTCAAAGATGAGGAAATTTTGCATTTGTTGTTCGCTTTCTTGTGAAAGAAAATGTATTCTTTTTAAAAGCCTGGGCTACATCTTTCTACGAATTCTTAGAAAGGTCACAAGGTCAAGGACATCACACAGAAGAAGAACAGTGTCTCCTTTAGTGCTGGTTTGTGTGCTTTGAGCCCATTGGAGATAAAATACTGAACCGAGATCAGTCAAGCAAAGCTTCAAGGTTCATAATAAGTATTACTTCCACAGGGCATTTCTTTACCATTTGAATGAAAATGGAATATGCATGAAGCAACAATAATCAATTTCAGATGTTCAGCTCCTTACATTTTGTTACCTACAGATGTTTTTTATTGAAATTTCACACATTTTACAGTATTTTACAGCAACTAATGCTTAAAAAAGTAGTAAAACCACGCACGATTATCATGTTGGAGCACAGCAGGCCAGATATGCGGCACTGTATCGAAACAAAGGTATAAAATCAAACACTAAACGTGAGAATTTATTCAGCGCTTTGCCCTCCTGGAGCTGCGGGTTGGTCGGTGCAGCAGCAGCAGCAGCAGCAGCAGCAGAGGACAGAGTCTGACTGACAGCCCTGAGAAGCTCTCCAGTGTCTCCTCCATTGCTCCTCGAGAGGGAGGAGGTCAAGTGCATCCCCTCAAACAAACACACTCGGATGCCCATGCAGAACACCTTGCCAAGCCTTTTAGCCACAGACATTTTTCTTAAAGTCGTGTCATCCGGAGCAGCAGAGGCATCTCTCAGCCTTGAACCCTTCAGGAGGCGAAGTGGGCCAAGAAAACACACCGGCGTCAGAGGGAGCAGGACATGTGCTCCCAGAGCGAACGTCTAATGCCTCCAACTTCCAAATGTTGCCTTTCTGTTTTGAACGGAGGGCAAATATTCTGCGAAGATACTATCAAGGGCGTCATCTGAAAACACTTGATGTTCCTGCTGCTGGTGCACAGCCCTGCAGATTTGCTGCTGTATATCTAAAAATGCTTAAAAATCCTTACATTTTAAAGCTTGCAACTGCTTTTTTTCCCCCAGTAACTAAACAAAATGCTTACAGTGCATGAGCCATGGTGGTTTAATGCATGATTAATCATACAATGTTCCACTTACAATTAAGAAATGGCCCACATCACTATGAGTCTGTGCATGTTAATGGAATGTGCATTGTTGAAAACTGCTGAAAATGGCATCTCAGATCCTCTTGAGAGCTATTTTGAAAGCAGAAAAGCGGCCTTTTTTAATAAATTGGAAGCTGTTTACATTAAACTAGCCTTCACGTGCAAACAATAAATGCTGCTGCATGAACTCACAGTCTTCGTACATGTAAAATTTAAAAACTAGAACTTTTTACTCTCATTTTATTGGGTACATCTAACGCTAAAATCTAAAACAAGATAATATGAATCTTCACAGAGCTCACGGTGGTCAGTTTTGGGGCCAGAAATGTGTGGTAAGATGTTTATTATTCATAGAAGATAGTTAAAAGTGGTGTTGCACTGCAGTACATTATATTGATTTGTGTCATTTTTTTGCTTTTCTAGATGCATAAGACGCTCAGAATGTTACAGACACCTCTAAATATGATGCAGTCCTGTAGAAAATGTCATTATTTCTTCATTGTTAAACATGTAACAGAATTGTAGCCTCTTTGGTAGCATCAGAAACACTGCAGGCATCACAAAAGGTGCATTTAAGAATAGTTGCACTGAATTAGAAAAGAATTAACACGTGCATCCAATAAAGTTTTTGTCAAAGGTTTCAAGAATCTGAAGGTGTCGCATATCAGTTAATTAAGAATATACTTGTACTTCTATGAGACGAGGTCTGAAATCATAATTAAATGTTAACTAATCACATAAGCTCCAAGTAACTTTTTATTTTTACTATACCCTTATTTTGAAGCTCAACAATCAAGTAAGTCCTGCTGTTTATGGAAAGTTGCTAAAAAATTGTAAGAAAATCTTCTGATTCTGCAACAGTTTGGATCAATACTAATACTTAGTCATGTTTTGCTCATGCGTGGGCTGGTTTTCCATCAAATTTCAGCCAAAAAGAGACTCATCTGAGACGTTTTTGAGGTGCCATGCTAACCAACTAAAAGACGAGCAAACTAAAGATGTCTTCTTTACTGTGGAGGTCAGAAATAATCTGCAGCTGATCTGAAACCCCAAGAGAAGCAATATTTCTAAGGTCAGGCAGCTCGTACTTTTGAATTATTTTCTTAATTAGCAACTAATAAAAAACAGTCCTGCAGCTGCAGAAGACACTGGATTTGTTTTTCCTGGTTCCTTTATTCGAGCTCTAAACTGATAGTCAATAGAGTTGTTGAGGAGCGGGCGCTGTCACTCAAGAGGAGCAAGAAGAACAGAGAAAGGAAGAGAAGAAAGCAAATGTATGTGTGTGTGTGTGTGTGTGTGTGTGTGTGTGTGTGTGTGTGTGTGTGTGTGTGTGTGTGTG
This sequence comes from Acanthochromis polyacanthus, assembly GCF_021347895.1. Taxonomy (NCBI): domain Eukaryota; kingdom Metazoa; phylum Chordata; class Actinopteri; family Pomacentridae; genus Acanthochromis; species Acanthochromis polyacanthus. Next base: position 27,453,285 of record NC_067113.1, read on the forward strand.
TGCTCAGGTGCTGGCTATACTTGTGGGGACCAAATGTCCACAAGTTTAAACAGTGTTTTCTTGGCCATGCTGTTGTTACTGAAAAAAGTAAAAGTGCAAAAACGTTTCTTTAGGGTTAGCCATTGTTTTGGTCTGGGTTAAGGTTAGGGTTAGGGTAAGGGTTAGGGGTTAGATATGAATGGGAGTCAATGGTATGTCCCCACAATGATAGAAAAACATAGTGTGTGTGTGTGTGTGTGTGTGTGTGTGTGTGTGTGTGTGTGTGTGTGTGTGTGTGTGTGTGTGTGTGTGTGTGTGTGTGTGTGTGTGTGTGTGTGTGTGTGTGAGACAGAGACAGAATGCGGAATGAAAATATATATATTTTTAAAAAGAGTGTGAGAGCGAGTGGAAGACATGAAAGTACACTCGACTGAGTAGAGGATTTACAAAAGACTTGCCCTTGGTGGGTTTGAATTATATGACTCTGTGGAAGGGCCGCATACTCTTCATCTGAGGCTTTCTTTTCACACAGCAGTAATTTTTTTTCCCCCAGCCCCCTAAAAGAAAAAAAAGACCGTGACATTTTGGCAACTTGTTAACACTGTCTTCAGGGCAAAAGGTCAAGAGGTCTCTTAACATGCAGTGAACAAAGAATGAGATACTGTTTTCTATGACTGTCTAAGGGACAAGACCTCGGTGACTGGGAGGCTTTTTTTTCTTTATCCCACGTCAATGGCACCAGGATGAATGGCTGGCCTGCGACCAGTTCCTACACAATTGTGCCACCTTCTGGAACAAATGGGGAAAAAATCGATCAAGGACAGGGAAAGAATTCAGCAGGGATTCAGTTTAACAATAACTTTGCCTGTGAGCAAAGAAAAAAACAAGTATTTACTCTGTGGCTGTACGGATTCTGTCCAAGGATGAAAAGTAAACTTCTGACAATTCAGATGTTTTATTTACCAGTGATGCTTTGTAGGAACTTGCTGGTGCTAAACGAAGTAAAACAGGTTTTTAAAGCAGCCAGTTAATAAGTGCAAGAGTTTATGAAGTATTTTAGCTGCACCCAAGTTAAAATGTGGTTTAAATAGTTTTTAGCTGGAATTTTTGGTTTAGTCAAAGTACAGATAATAACTAGTAAAAAAATATATATGTTTACAAAAAAAAAGCACTGTACATGATTTCCACAACAAAATCTCTATTTTTTCACATTTAAAAAAAATAATTACTGCAAGAGTTATTAGAAATTATTTTAGTGGCACAGAAGCTAAAATAAAACAGTTTGTAGGCTGCATTAAAAAAACATTTTTAGTGTTATTTGTACATTTTTCCTCTGTTAGTTAAATTACAGATAATAACTGGTAAAGTCATGGAAAAAAAGTACATTCATTTACACGTCAACAAAAAAAAAAAAACCTGGACAAATTTGTAAACAATATCAACAGAAAATATGTCAGTTGATTATACTTAAAACAGATAATTAATTATTGCTAGAGTTATTAGAAAGGATTTTTAACTGGATTTTTTTTTTAGATCCACTATTTTACAGATTTTCTCAGTTTTGTTAAATTGTTAAATTACAGGTATTAACTAGTAAAATTGTATAAAATGCTATTAATTTACATGTTAACTTAAAAAACAACAACTTAAAAACAGACCAAAGCTGTAAATAAGAAAAATCCCATTTTTTTTTTGTTTTAAATAGATAATATAAATGTATTACTGCAAAAGTTATTAGAAAGTATTTTAGCTGCTAAAACATGGTTTCACTTGAAATAGTTTTGGACCTTTATTTATTTATTTATTTTTTACAATTTACTGTTTTGTTTTGTTAGTTGTTTTTTTTTTTTTTACATATTTTCTCAGTTTAGTTTATTCACATTTAATATTAAAATCACAGAAAAAAATAATGTTTTACTTGTTAACTTTTTAAAAAAAATGAACAATTAAAAACTATGTTCGTCTCTACATCTAAAATCTTCATTTTTAAATTTGAAAACAGATAATTAAATACTGCTTGAGTCATTATAAAGTATCTGAGCTACACTTAAGTTAAAATATGGCTTACTTTAAAACAATTTTAAATGGATTTTTAAAAAAACCATTTACTGTTATTTTACAGATTTTATCGGTTTAGTTAAATTACAGACTAAAAAAGTCACAGAAAAAAAGTTTTAATCTACATGTTCATTAAAACAACAGACCAAAACTTTAAATTATATCCACATCTGATTTTCTATTATTATTTTTTTTAACTTTTAATTACTGTTTGAGTTATTAGAAAGTATTTTAGCTGCACAAAAGCTGCAAAAATAGTTGTATTTTTCTACAGGCAAACATGCAACTCAACGCAGAGAATAAGGTTTGTAAGAATAAATAAATAACAGACTGATTATGTGTTTTAAGGCAGCGGATTTTTTCCTAGAAATTTCTTAGGAAATTAACAATAAATCATTGTTTAAAAGGGAAAATGCAGGATTTTTTTTTTTTGCAGAAATAACAGGTGTTATGTATGTTTTTGCAGAATTTTTTATGTTATTTTTTATGTTATTTTTTTGCTGAAATAACAGGTGTTATGTATGTTTTTGCAGAATTTTTTACATAATATACTTCTTGTCAGGGTCATTTCCACAGTTTCTCAGGTCAAAAAGATTTCTATTTTATATTTCTGTATTATCAGGGTTTGTCACCAAAGCCTGGTGTGAGTGTTTGAGGGGCTCTGGCACAAAAATGAGGTAAAACATCCAAATAATTACAGCTCTTAGGCTGCATTTTAGCTACACAGAAGCTGCAAAAATGTCATATTTTCCTCGATGCAAGCATAATTTTTTTGTCTTGTTTTCTTTCTTTCATCTTTCTTTTTTATTTTTATTCTTATATAACATTGCTCTACATTTGTATATATATTTATCCCTATTTCTTTATTATGTCACTGTTGCACTGCCTGCTCTATGTGCCTTTCTAATTTCCCCCCTGAGGACAAATAAAGTTTTCTGAATCTGAATCTAAAATTTAACATGAGAAGTAATTAAGCCTTTTATGTCTTCGGAGGCAGCTTTTTGGTAAGAAATTTCTTAAATCATGTTAAAAAAAAATGCAATGTTTTTGCAGAATTAAACCAAAATATACATTTTGAAAGAAAAGATTTCTATTTTATATTCCTGTATCATCAGGGTTTGTCACAAAAGCCTGATGTGAGTGTTTGGGGAGCTCCGGTGAAAGCGAGGATATGTATTTGGGAGGGGAAAGACAAGATTTGAGGGGGGGGAGTGATTCAATCGCCACACAAATGGATTTGGCTAATAGAAGGAGCCTCTGATCCTGACTGGTACACAGCTGGAGCTGCCCTAATTGGAGAGGGTGAAGAGGGGAGCAGAGAGTGGAGAGGAAGGAGAAAGAGAGAACATGGCCCCCGGGAAGAAAATGCACCTCTGCTGTCACACTGCTGACTGCATGTGGATCAGGCCAAACGTTAATACTGCTAGAAAAAGGATAAAAAGAAGAACACAGGTCATGTGGACGCTCATCACAGCCTCAATCTGAAAGGAAGCAGCAGCTCGGTGGATCTTTCTGTAATCATTTCCAGTGTTTTAAACATGCGATGAAGCAAAAAAAGTGGCCCACTTCACATCCACAAAGTGCCATTAGAGAAATATCTTGGTGTGACGGATGAAAACAGGAGCCTTACAACCATTTAGCAGCGCTGAGTACTCGCCATAGCATGCGACTCACTGTTATTGATGACCTTCTTTGTTATTGGCTCAGAGATGGTGAGGAAGCAACAGATGTGAAATGATTTCACTCTTTGAAAAAAATTACTGAATGGATAAAAAAAAAAGAATATTGAAGGTACATTTCCCACCGCTGTTACCTTTGTGGGAGCGTGAATAGATGAGAGTGCGCTGAAAACATCCAAATGGAGGGCAAGGCTCATCGTTTTGACAGATACGGTCCACAAATGAAAGATTAGAAGAACCTATTATCCCTCTTAAATATTCCACCACTTGTGGCGCAGAGAAACAGAGACAGGAGGAAAAAATTTAGCTGATTTTTTTTTTTGGCTGATCCCTGCAGAAGCAATGTGGCACATTTTCCGGCTCCTGAATTGTCATTATTAGCTCTCGTGTTCAAAAATCAGCTGTCATGTTCGTAAACAAGCGGTGAGAGCTGTTGAGTTGCAGCAGATTTATGGGTTTATGTATTTTAAAATGTGATATTATTCACTATTTTGTTGAGTAAGTGTGTTTAAATTGGCTCTCTGGCGTTTTAAACCAGCCAAGGTTGCAGAAAACTGTCACCACCAATGAGTTATTATGTTTTTAATTCTATTTATTATCTCAAACTGATGGATTTTTTGAGGTTTTGCATTGATTTGTGGTTGTTTTTAGCGTTCCAGTTCAGGAACGACAGATGCAATTCAGCTGCTACCTACAGAAGTTACTTTAATTGTGCAAAAATGAACAATAAAACTAAATAGATCACTTTTTTTTCAGTGTAAACACACAAAGCTGTTTGTTTTGGCATTTTCTGACATAAATGATGCGGCTGGTTTACTTTGTCTCCCAAACTTGTTGGATAAAAGTCAAATTTTAAGCTTTAAGACAAAAATATGAGATTATATATGAAATATTATGTCTATAAAAGCGTGTGCATTTCCCATTAGTTAAACTACACTGTCTTTACTGGATTTAAATGTCATTATTTCACAGATATTTGCCTTTATTTAAAAGAAAAATGATGCTTGGTAGTTATTTTTTTTACTATTATTTTTTCTAATTTATTGTGTTTATTATCCCACGCTGATTGATTTTTTAAAACTTTGTGTTGTTTTATGTAGTTTACTTATTGGTTTGTTGTTGTTTTTCGTGCTCCTTGTCGGTGCCATAAGATGCTAATTAGCTGCCAGCTATAACTCTGGTGTGATCAGTTGTTATTGTGCAAAAATGGACAAAAAAATAAAAATAAAAAGCATCTGCAACCAGCAATTCAGTTAAACATGAACACACGTTGTTGTGTTTTATGGATTTTTAGTTGTTTGTTGTTTTCTTTTTCCATTTTCTGACATTTTTTGTTTACTTTGTCTAACTAACTTCTTGGACAAAAGTCGAATTTTAGGCATCAAGGTTAAAATATGAGATTACGTGTGAAATATTGTGCCTATTAAAGTGTGTGTATTTGCCATTAGTTAAAGTACACAGTTTTTACTGGATTTAAATCAGCAAAAAATAGAATTGTTCATAGATATTTGTCATTATTTAAAAGAAAAATATGTATATTAAGAACTGAAAAATGTTGAACAGTTTTTATTGTGTTTACTAATTCTATATTTTATCTCACACTGATGGATTATTAGATTTTGAGTCGTTATTTGTAGTGTATTTATTGTTATATACGGTCGTTTTATGTGTTCCTCCTAGCGCTAACTCTGGTGCCAGTACTTTTAATTTTTCAAATATTAGCATGACAGTTTCTTGCATTTTCTGACTTTAGTGATGCTTCTGGTTGACTTTGTCTCCCAAACTTCTTGGACAAAAGTCAAGTTTTAAGCATCAAGATTAAAATATGAGATTCTGTGGTAAATATTTTGCCTATTAAAGAGTGTGTGTGTGTGTGTGTGTGTTTGAGAGGCAGACGAACAGACAGAAACACAGAATGGGTTTGTGTGTATTCTAAAAGCAGGGGGTCTCTTCCAGTCGCCCGAACACAAAGAGCTGCTGAGCTGGATCCCACCAGGGGGCTCTTAGGACCCCATCAGCTCACAGGAAAAGCTCCATCTAGGAAACCTGCTGCAGAGGACGAGCTCATGTCTGAACTTTTGTCTCTGTGAGGACCCTTAATGGCATTCTGTAGGCACTGGGTTGCACTGTACAAAAAAAAAACAAAACATTAACCTTTTTCAAATAATTTTAACTGGATTTATATTTTATTTTATTTTAAAATCACCGTTGTTTCACAGATTTTCCCAGTTCTGTTAAATTACAGAAAATAAATAATAAAATCAGTGGGAAAAAAATATTTAAATGTTAATTAAAAAACTAATAACCACATCAAAATTTGATATTTTTTTAAAATAAATATACACTGTTTTGCTGTATTTAAAAGAGCAAAAATATCATCATTTTACAGGTATTTGTCAGTATTTGAAAGAACAAAATATTCATATTAAGAGCAGAGAAATTATAAATCATTTAAGATATTTGCCATTGTGTAAAAAAATCTATGTGTATTATGTTTTGAAAAAGGTTTATTATTTTTTTGTTAAATTATAGATAATAAATAACAAAATCACAGAAAGAAACATTTATTTACATATTAGCTTGAAAAACTATAATTGATTTCCACAAATATACACCGCTGTCCTGTATTTAAATCAGCAAAAATGTCTCTCTTTTTTTTTACAGGCATTTGCCTGAATTTGACATGTTTGTCATTTAACAAACAAATCTATGTATAATACAGAAACAATACTTCATTTTCTATTAACTGATACTAATTGCATCTAATCTGAGAAATATATTCACAATATTAAAGTTGAGTTTAAGGGTTTCATCTTTTACTTTAAAATAAATGTATCTGCAAATACAAACATAAATGTACATGTATTTTAAATCTCTTTATGTATATATATATATATATATATATATATATATACACACACTTACATATATTTATCTAAACATATGTAAATGTATGTATATATACATTTACATATAATTACAAAAACATACAGAATTCATGTCTCGTGCAAACGAGCACTAAAAACATGTAACTGCAGTTGATATTGTTATTTTTTGTAGTTATATATTTTAAAAACTAAAATCTACGGACAAACATGAAAAAAATCCACAGTGCACATAACAACCTAAACTGTAAAAAAAGTATAATAGAATAAAAAAGCTGTTGTATAATGCTGTTATAAAATGATGGATTCTCGTCGTGTAAACTTTCATACTTTCACAGCATATATAGATATTTTGTTGTAAAATTACTTTCCTGTATTTTACTGATACACTGTCCTAATGTGAAAACTGCAGAATAAAATGTAAATGTATTTAAGGCCAATGTAACTTTTTAAGAGTGTACATAAGGACCATTCTATACTCTAATTAACTTAAATAAACGCAGTAATGCAACAGGTTTTGGGTTATTTTTGCTTTTTAATTAATTCTGCATCAAAAATACGTCTGTATAACGTTTCAGTTAAGCTCTATTCTCCAAAATGACCACAAAGACATTAAAACCCATTTAAAACCAGAAAGATTAAACGTTACAACCATTATGAAGGTCAGATCTGCTGCAGGACTCTTCTATTAGATGCCACTGGCTCTAGGAAGGTAAACCTGATGAACTTTCTTTTGAATTAGATCTCGCTGCTGCTACATAAAAGCTCTAATCAGCTGCAGGAGGACAGAAGCAGCTACAAATCCAGACATCAGTGTGTAATTTGTAAACCATACGATGACGGTGGAGGTCAGCGAAGGCACAAGAAGCTATTACTCTTCCTTCACTGCCTTCACTTTCCCTGCTAATAATGTTTGCCTAAGCTGGACTGAGGGAAATGAGGTGGAAAACTCCGAGCGTGTGTGTGTGTGTGTGTGTGTGTGTGTGTGTGTGTGTGTGTGTGTGTGTGTGTGTGTGTGTGTGTGTGTGTGTGTTTGGGAGGTGGATCTATTTTGGAGGCGGTGGTGGAGGGGGGAGAATCAATTGATTCCTGCTGAAGGAGAAGCGACAATGTTTCATCTTAAGATGTCATCTCTCTCTATCCCCTTCGCTCTTTCTCACCCCCGACCCACCCATCCCACCCACCCGACACACACACCAACACAAGCCTGTTGATGTCAGGCAGCAGCAGTAATCCCTGCGCTAGGCCGCCCAGATCATTATAGACTCTGATCTGCAGTCCCTGAAAGAGCGAATTAGCTGGGAACACAATCCCAGCGACCTCTGTGACACGGGGACAAAGCCTCAGCTGCCGGGGGTCCACATCCCTAAACCAGCCCATATGGCTCAGACAAAACTGTTACAATGGCGGCCACAAAGGGAACACGGTGGGAGGGTCGGCCGGCCGTCCTCAGAGTGTACGTGTCCCCACAGATCTGACAGTTTGTCTGTGTTTCTACACTAATGTGTTGATCTTGGTGCTGAATTAAGCTCCGCAGTGCAGGACTTCTTCTCTGAAAAGTTCCTGGAAATGTGAGCGTGGTAAAGTTTTGACACGTGCTGTACAAATATTTTCAGCATGGAGGAGGGTAAAGATGCCAGACATGTCCAAGTGTTGGCTTTTATTTTCCTGCTTCTAGGATGGAGTTTAACGGCCTCATGAGCGAGGACATTTGTAGACACTTTGGCTTTTCCTCCCATCCTAACCGAACTAGAGTTTGGTTTACACTATAAAAATTCCTTTAACCCTCCTGTTGTTCTCATTTACAGATACAAAAAAAAATTGTTTCCTTGTCTGGAAAAAGTCCAAAAATTCAGCAAAAATATTCCCCAATTTTCTGAAAATTTACAAAGCCTTCAGGAAGGAAATTCCCCCAAAATTCCCTTAAAAGTCTTATTTAAAAAAGTTGGCCAAACTTGGCAAGAAAATTCTTGTAAATATTTTCAAAAAATGAGACTTCCAAAAAAAATCCTGAAAAATATCTAAAGTGATTCCATATATATCAGTAAAACTTCTAATATTTTCTTTAAGAACATTCACAAAAAAATCTACCAAAATCCAGCGAAATTCTGCGGATTTTGGTGGATTTTTCTATGAATGTTCTTAAGAAACATCTGTTTTAACATTGCATTTTTTCCACTAAAAAAAATTTCAAAAATTTTCCAAAAATGTTGAAAATGTGGACATCAGAAATTCACTGAGAAAATATATTTTTTTCCACATTTTCAAAGTTTAAGATGGGTCAATTTTGACCCGCAGGACGACACGACGGTTAAAAACTGTGAACATTTAAAACTAAATGTATATGGAAAAACTAAAAACTAAAGAATATATGTATTTTAAAAGTCTTTATATGTACAATATATATGTATGCTATAAATGAAATAATTTTTTTCTGTGATTTTATTATTTATCATCTGTAATTTAACAAAACAAAATAAGAAAAATAAATAATAATAATAAAAATTTTTCAAAGCATGATATACGCACAAATAATAGCAAATATCTGTAAAATAAACAGAATATTTTTGAGCTCATTTGAGTCAAGTAAAACTGTAATTTTACTGTCACACATTGTAAAAAAAACAAACTAATATTTTTAAAAATATAAATGTTAGATGTTGACATTATTTACAGTTTTGGCCAGTTTTTTGTTTTGTTTCTTACCGCCAATATGTAAATTAATACTTTTGTTTCTGCGATTTCACCACAAAATTGGAAAAATACATTTGTCCCTTCAATGAAAGTACAGTATTTAAAAAATAAATGCACATATTCGGATAACTGTGCTGCGTATTTTCCTTCTGAAAGGGAAAAATTATAGAAAATGAAGAATACACGAAGATAAAAGTTCTTTCTCATGGCTTAAACCAAAGCAGAAAACGCAGAGTTTTAATGAAAGGCTCTTTGCAACAAGAGCATTTAAATTACTTGTAGGAAGAAGAAAAAAACAACAGAACATCATGGAAGCTGTATTAGATTGCTATAAACAATGTTGGCCGCATACACTCCCATGAAATCTAAAACCAGGCCGAGTAATCAGATACATGTGCTCTCAAGAAGAGAGACATCCTAGATGAAGAGCTCTCACTCACATCCAGGCCCAAGACGAAGCACCCTACTCCTCCTGAAGCCTTCCTCTGCTTCATAAAGAGCACTTTCAACAAGGTAGCTGAAAACAAAACTTGTTTGCTTTCCTTCATTCCACTTTTAATTTCCTGCTCTCATTTGTTTCTGCAGGCATCTTTCCATATTTTATTCTCTCTCTTCTGTCTCCCACTGAAAAGGGACTTTCATTGAAATTCATTCTCTCAAGGACCGGCGCCCATGCAAGGCCAGGAGATAATAGGCCGACCTATTTACCCCGCAGTTTTATTTATCGGTTTTTTCTCTCTCTCTCTCTCTCTAGTTCCCTCCTCCTCCTCCCCGGCGTTGGATTGATCACGGTCACAGCAGAGATGACAGCTGTCTCCGGCATTAGCATTGCAAATGAACGGGAAAGAGAAAGGAGCGGAGCTGCAGTGTGTGGTGGACACAGGGCTGCAGTCAGGAGGCTGTGGGACCGGAGCAGCTGACGGTGGAGACATCAGCAGCTTCACCGTGCTCCAGATCACCACCTTTGATTACTTTTTACGCATTATCCTCAACAGAGAAAGAGTAGAACTGATTCCCTTTCTGCAGGAATGACAGCAGGCCGGCCACGATCATTAGCAATGGTACTTTCCTGTACAACATCAGTTTCAGTTCATTTTCAGGTCCAATATTTCAATTTAATGTGTAATATTCATTTATCATGTGCAACATTTCAATTTCATTTGCAATATTTCATTTTCTTGTACTCTATGCCATTGCCATTTCAATGTAATGTGTAATATTTTGATATATTGTTCAATATTTCACTTTCATGTGTGATATTTCAATGTAATGTGTAATATTTTGATATATTGTTCAATATTTCACTTTCATGTGTGATATTTCAATGTAATGTGTAATATTTCTTTATCAAGTGGAACATGACATTTTCATGTGTAATGTTTCATTTCTGTGTACTCCATGTCAGCTTTATGTGCAACGTTTCATTTTTCAGGGGCAATATTTCAATGAAATGTGCAATATTTCTTTATCTTGTGTAACATTTCTACAACATCTCACTTTTCACATTACATATATTTCAATTCTAAGAGTAATATTTCAGTGTCATGTGCAATTTTTCATTTTTTACGTGCAATAATTCAATTGTATGTGTAATATTTGTACAACTTCGTATACATAATTTCTTAATTCATCTTTTTAGAAAGAATGAAAAATGTTCCTGTCCATTGCTTTCAATATTATATGACAAATCTACCGACACGACAAGAAACTGGAACTTACAACATGGCTACTAAAGTCAACTTAACTCAGATTCGTCCATCCAACAAGCTCTTCTAAAGTCATTTTTTAGCCTCCTAGTCACTGTCAACAACTTTCCAACCATTTTCACCATCCCACTATTAAAATACAGACATGTCCGATGTCTGCAGATGTCTACAGTTTGTGGTACAATGTCTTTGTTAAAAAGGAAGTCAAAAAATGGAGACAGTTTTAAAAGCTGCAGTTCCACAATTGGCCACTTGAGGCTGACTCCATAAGTGAGTCACTAACCACAGACATCCATGTTGAAATGTCCAGCTTTACAGCAGAAATAATCAAGTTTAAAGCTGGTATAAGAAAAACGTTTTGGTCTCTGTAGCTTCTTTCCTCATTTAGGGTTAATATTTATACAACTCATGAGTTTAAACTTTATTAAGGCTTAACGTTGTGCATAATTATGGGAATGACCACTTTAGTGACAGTTGGTTGCCTTCGTAGGACATCCATGACCCTCGGATAAACTCATGCTTCATTTTTTTGCTAATTTTCAGACTAGCAAAGAGTTAGAAGGAGTCACCGTGCTGAGCTTTAAAATCCCTCTGTCGGTAACCAATTGGTCATGACATAGAGGGTCCATCCATCTTTATATACAGTCCATAGTTTTAAAAAACTATCATATTGAATACACAATATTAAGTCACACAGCTCAGTAATAGTACTGTTACTCACATGAATGAAGCCTCACAGGAATCTCCCAAGGCTGTGCTTTTAAGTATGACTTACAAAAGCCAATGTTCCCTTCTGTTAATGTGCGTATTTGTACCGAGGTAACTTGGTTTTTGTCTGTTTCCACACGACTCACCACCAATGCTCACCTCTAAAGTCATTTTCACAATTTTTAAGTTATAATCTGTGAAACACAAAAAATTTACAGCCTTGACTCCTTTGAAATGTTGAAACTGTCAAAATTTTGAGACGGGTTCTAATATATTTGAATGAGAAAGTGTCTCAAAACCTTTGACAGGGGGTGTAAACTTGCCACTTTCACTTGTCCATGAACTTATCTATTCTGTCAAACCAAACAAAAGAGTTTTATTGAAAATGGTGTTTCTTACGGCCTCCAAGGAACACACTACCACTACCGGAAACTCCTTATCTAAGCAATAGACAACGGACAAACAACATTCTGCTTCATGCAAATGAGAATAGAATTTGGATGTCCAGTTTCACTTATATGGCAGCTCTACAGCAGTGATTCACAGAGGTCATGCTCTTTGGTAGTAAACTGTACAAAAATGAAAAGGAAATTACCAAAATACACAAATATATAGTTGTTTCTATGGGACATCCAAATATTTTAGACATTTTGTGAAGATTGAAGGACGTCAGGACAACGAGAAGTGAAAATTAGCTCAGAAAATTAGAACCACAAAAGAAAAATCTAAAAAAAAAAAATCAGAAAATGAAGTAATAGAAATTCTCATATGCCTCACAGTTCAGTGATTTTTAAAAAAAAGTGTCTTTAGGTTTTGATGCATGATGAAAAATTATACTTGGTACTCTATTTCAGATCAGTGATTTGAACATTTAGACATTCTTAGTTCGCTGTCTCTCAGGCAGGTTTGCTTGTATGTCGTCATTTATTCAGCATTTTGTCTCATCCACGGGGGTCAATCAATGCAGCTTTACTGATTTTTTATTCATAAAAATCCTACGTTACAAGGACGTCGCACATGTTGTGTCGAGAGAATGTCACATTCGGAGTGAAAAAGCATTTACATCGACCGTGTGATGTGAACTCAGCTACAAAACCAGAATCGATTAACACAACGCATTCATCCCACTGCTCACACGGTCACGTATGTCGGTGTCCAAGGACAAATCCTATCACTTCCACAGGGGAAGCAGCACAGGTAGGTGATTGTTCCAAACCCCTGCAGAGCTGCATTGTCATGGTAACCGGGAGGCACTTTACACAAAGCTTCATATGTCCTCCTGAGTGAAACACACACATGCAAATGGACGCCTGCAGATGCACGAAAACCAGACAGAGAGAAAAGAAGGTTGTGGTGTGAGTAGAAAACTGTGGAAGTTTACATGACAGATGATTTAAGTTGGACGCTATCATTAGTTCAGATCTACTCCTGGTTTTGTGTGATGCTCTCAGTATAAAATAAGTAACCCAAGCAATGAACTAAGTAGAATTTGAGATACTTGTACGACTTTATACTTAGAAATATTGTATTGTTATATAAAGTCTTGCTTGTTACTTTCTTAACATACATTTCACAGACAAAAAAACAACAACAATCTTATAAAAGTAGTTTTCTCTGATTTAAGATTCCCTGGATCACCTGAGAGCAAGCTTTCTTTTCACATTTTATTTTGTGTTTTCTGTGTGTTATGGGAGACGCCAGTGTTTACAAACAGTGATGTCACGAAGTCACGTGATTACCGCGCTGGTTGGCAAGAGGAAGCAGAGGAACAATGGCTGATGATAACAATGCGAACTATCCTTCCGTGAAATTGTCCGATTATGCTCAATCCTTATCACCTGAGGCCCGACAAATATACGTGAGTAAGCTGAGATATCAGGGAAACAGTAAAACCTTGCCAGATCCCTACAATTTGAAGACTGGGTGGGTTGACGATCCTTCATTGTGACCCGACATTTCCTTCACCGACATTTATTTTTAATTGATTGACACCGCTGGGCAGTTCACCCACCCAAAAATACATAATTATGAATTAAAAATAATATATCTTCTGTTAATCTTCAATAAGATGTCAAAGAAACGTCAAGAAGTTGCTGTATTTTTTGTCTGCAGTATTGCTTCTATGTAACAGTAACAGACCCATTAGAACACAGGAGTGATGGTTGCTGGAAATGTTCCTCTGTACCCCTATGGAGATATTCTATTAAAAATCAGCTGTTTCCAGCTAGAATAGTCATTTATCACATTAACAATGTCTGGTCTGGATTTATGATTGAAAAAAAAACTGCTTTTCTTTCTAGAATAAGGACATTTCTAAGTGACCCCAAACTTTTAAACCCTAGTGTATATCATTGTGTGGTGCAGAGTAGTTTTACAATAGAGTTTTAGCTTTTTTTTATTGTGGTGAAGCTGCAATTTTGAACTCAAAAAGATGGGAAAAATAGAGGTTTGAGATTAAGTTCAGTTTAAAACTATAATTTAAGTTTTTAAAGCTACGTCTTGTTTTTTTGATTTTACCTTCCAGTCACTGTTTTTCACTCAATGTTTTCTTGTGTTTTCAGGTTATCAGTTGAGGTTAGGCACCATAATTATTTAATTTGGCTTAGTAAAGGATCATAATTTGAGTTAAAGCACAGCACATGGTCCATTTTGTACACATTGAGGGTAATGAGGGGGCTTACTTTCTGTTAATCAGTGATCCTAATAGATGATAATCTGCTTACTGAGTCGACTAGAAGGTTGAGGAAGTCCCTTCTGGTCCATATGTACGTATAGGGACAATAATGGACATTTAATGAGCTAAATGTCTGAAACAGGTGAGGGGAGCTGGTTTGCTCGAGCTGCACAGAGATGGTGGAGAAGGAGGAGGAGACTTCACAGATCTGCACATTCTAGAGGAAGCAACAGTGTAGGGTTACACTGAAGCAATTTTAAAGCACCAATTGATTAACAGAAAAAATCCAAATATTTCACCCTAATACACAAAAATGAGGTTTTATGGGTTGAATAAACAGCTAGAGAGCGACTTTAAGATTTTTTTTTTAATAATTTATTTGTTTGTTGTCATAAAACCCAAATCAGACACGGTCTCTGTGGCCTTTACAGATTAAATAAGTAGCTCCAGCAGCTTATTTAGTTTATATCCTTTTAAAAAAAACAGCATCTCATGGGTCAAGTTTTTGATATCAAGATGGCTTCATTTGAATTTGGCACTTCTTCAAGTCTAACAAAGGGAAAATGATCTAATATTTCACACAAAAAATAAAGGGAAGAATTTTCTCTCCTGTGACCCATGATTTTTTTTTTCTTACACTTTTGGTACATTCTCCTCTATCTATTCTTTCATTGCCACCTGTTTGCCTTCAGTAAATGACCTGTCTTATCGCACCACTGCTAATCACACTAACCTGAGAGTGATCAGTGATTTAGCTCCTCTGTTTGAGGCCCCGACTCTCTAATTTCACGGGGCCAAAGAGACTGACAGAGGGAGGAGAAGTAAACTGTCTCAGTCCTTTACAAACGCTAGAGTGGCCATCCTCCTTCTGCCAGTCCTCACACAGGGCCACAATTAAATTCTTCGCCCACTTATTCTTCTCCTCTTTTTTTTTGTGCGTCTCTCGAGAAGACACCTCACTTGAGAACCCACTGCTTTTTAAAGGTCCCAGTGTGGCAGGGTGACAGAGGACACCACTCTCTGCCTTTTCTCTAATTTGGAAAGACCGGCGCAAATTGAAAAGGGGGTCCTCGGCTCCCTCCCCAGAGGACCCCCTCTCTCCCCCTACACCAGCCCTCCATCCCGGCCCCGGCCTGGGTGGACTCCCCTGGTCGGTTCTCAGACCTCCCCTGCCTGTGTGATACCGGCCGCATTGTGAGGCGCTGACAAAGAACAGGAAGCCCGGGGGTCAGCGGGGCAGGCCTGAAGGTCAGCTCAATCAGGCTCTGTGTGATGGATGCAGCGAGGGGCCGGGTCACCTGAAAATGCACCAAACAGGGCTGCCTCGGTCATTTTGCCCTTCCTATTCCCTCTCTCTTTTCTATTTTTCTGCACCGTTTATGTCTGCTGTACAACAATTTGCATGGAATTTAAACACAAGGTTGAGCAGGTGCAACACGTTTTTCTTTTGTGCCTCTTTTAGACACATTTTAAAGCAGAAAAATAGCAATAAAAGGAAAGCTGAACGCAATTTCTGATCCAAGCAACGTGTTTTTCAACACATCTAAATACAGACGTGAAAGCTTTGCACAAATCCCTTTAAAGCTAGACTGAACTGGCCTCTTTTAAACAAATTTTGAAGCATAAAATTAGGATTTTTTAGTTTCAAATAACATAAAATACACACATAAACTGTATGTCTACCGTCCAACATTTTAATTTTGACATGGCATTAAGCTAGCTATTTTCCCATAAATATAAGCCTGTTTAAAGAGCTTTTACATTTGGTTACTCACTCAATAATAATAAAAAAAAGTTACTGTTATCCGGTTATCCAAAGATAATGTGTCTAAATACTTTCAAATAAACTGAAATATTATATGTATTTCTTTATGAGTTCACAAAAATGTCCTTCTTCTTAATAAACCATTAAAAAATCCTGAAGAAATATTTGTCACAGCTGAGAAGAGGGTTGTTTGGTTTGAGATTTTAACCAGAACACTAACGATGTGAAAATGAATCCTAACAAAAACTGATGTACTGAAAGAGTAATTAATACCCGCGATTTATTTATTAATTTCACGACTTAAAGCTTTAGTACTTTATACTGGATGAATTCAGTTTAATTGCAGATCAAAAAAGTTTTAAAGTGTCACTTTATTTGGTAAATTCTTAATGCCTAAAAGCTGACGGTGCAGTCAGTGGGTGGGAAGTGTCTCTCCGTGGGGGGAGTGGGGTCTGCTGTCGCCATGGAGACGTCAGGGTGTGGGAAGCAGTCCAAACATGACAGAGCTGAGTTTACTGACTCAAGGTGACTGGGCCGAGGGCACGACAGCACACAACAGGGGGGGGGACAATGGGCGCTCCATTAGCGCTAATGGGAGACACATGTAACGAGATTAGGGTGAGGACACCTGGGGGAGGGAGGGGGGAGACCACATGGGGAGATGCTGCACCCGTCCCCCCCTATCAAAAAACCCTCCCCGTCCTGCTGTCCCCCACTCCATCAAACTTACACAAAACCAGGAGTCTGCTGCAGAACGACGACCAGAGAGACGCAGTTCAAGCCGCAAATATCAACAGAAGACTGCTGCTGAGGAGTTTTAACCATCAGATGAGACATTTCTGCCTCACGTGGATTAATAATGCATCTTTAAATATGATCGGAGACACTTAAAGTCTGTGAAAGTGAAGCCAAAGGGGTAGTTCAAACTGAATATACAGTAATTAACCATTTAGTATAAGTACAAGTTGCATTACTGCACTGTAAAATTACACCAGTACAATTTAAATTCAGGCATTTCCAGTCTAACTTCACTTTAAAAAGTTTGGCAACATGATGTAGATGAGGTATAAAATGTAAAAGTGCTCATTATGCAGAGTGGTATTACTAGAAAGGAGCAGTTTAATCAAGTATTTTGTCAAAATTGAGATCATTTTAACAGTTTTATGAATTAGTGAGTAAATCAATCCGTACTAGTTCCTCATTTTCAAGGGATTTTTAAGTCCTATTTCCTGTTTTAAGGTGTGTTTACAATTTCAGACGATTAGGACTGGTAATTAAAATTAAAAATACCTTTGACCGTAGAGGAAAAGCTCATTCTGCTAAGGTTGTTGGATGAACATAATTTCATTAGAAGTTGATGTAACTCAAAAAGATTGATGCAGATTAATGTGTGAAGGGAGTTACTGTAAAAGGGAATGAAATCAGTGACAAAAATCTGAAACTATGATGAAATAGGACACTTTTGGGATCCGTTTCTTCATTTAAAAGCAAACTGGAAGCTGTTAGGAAAGATTTAAAAGTGATAAAATGAGACAAGTTTCCCAAACAGATCCTCCTCTCTCGCCCTCCTGCACGGCCGCAATGTAAATCAAACGGAAATAAATCTGAGCCAGAGGTCAATGAATCTCCCCTGGTCATCCACGCCCCTCCATCCATCCCTCTCGGCTCATCCCTCATCCCCACTCTTCCGTCTCCCCCTTCTGCAAATTCCTGCACTCGGCCCAAGACGCCCAGTCAATTAATAAGACATTGTCTCCTCCCCTCGGAGTCCGAGCACAAGAGGCCACCCAGGAGCCGGCGGGCCTTCGCTCTAAAGCCGCTTCTCTGGTGGCCCCCAGGAATGCCAGTCGCTTTGGGAAACGGGGGTGAGGTGGGCCGGAGGGGGGAGGCCTGGGAAGCCGGATAATAGAAACAGCCCCATCATGCTCATGTGCTGGGGCAAGCCAGTCAAAAATTGGAGGGCAACAAAAGGAAATGTGTTCCACTCCCAAGGATCGGAGGCACTTCACCCCTCTACAGTGGAGCTTAAACCCACCCTGGGAGCCGCACAAACACGCACATTACTGCAGAGGGCCGCCGCTTACATTCACTTCCTATTATTATTATAAAACCCTCCAACATCAGAATGGGAGCTGCATGAAATATCCGCTCAGGATTAGTCAGGAGTTGTGTCCAGTCAGAGAACTTTAGTGTAAAACAGCATCAAAATTCTGCTCAAACCCTCCATCATGTCCGGTCTGCGTTTGTATTTATCTCTGAAAACTCAGCTCCCGTTGTTGATTAGGTGCAACTAAATCAGAAAATATTCTAATCTTATGGGTTTCTTTGCAATTATTCATCATATTTTGTGTAATTTAACACATTTCAGCCTGACTTTTAAAGGAACAGCAGTGAAAATCAGTGTTTTTTACTTTGTCAACATGCCGATTTGTTGTTTTTTTTAACCACATACACATTAAATCTGCAGTGTACTGACTAAAGTGCATCTCAAATACACAGCTTCTTACTTATGGGGTTTTATGCAAACCTACTTCTCATGCGCTCTGTATCACGGTTTTCCTGTTAAAGCATGTATGCCTGAATTACTCCAGTATTACAGCTTGTCATTGTGCAGCAAACAGTAGCTCTACACTGTTGGAGCAAAAGTGAGCTGGTGAGCTCGAGCTGCAGTGAGTAGCAGAAGATTGGATGCAGAAAGAGAGAGAGGTGGAGATTTCGTAGGTTTGCACATTTCAAAACGAAAGCACGGTGTAGAGTTGCATCTAAAAAATGCATTTTGAGGCAGGGAGGGGGTATTTTGATGCAAAAATCGAACAAACCAGAGGGAAATTTTAATTCACATGATGGCATTTTTTCCCGATAACACCTGTTGTCGCCTAAATTAGCTACAACGCTTAGCTAAATAGCAGTAAAAAGGACAATAATTGAGGTTTTATATACACACACACATATATATATATATATATGTGTGTATGTGTGTGTGTGTGTATATATATATATATATATAACACTAAAGCACGGGACTGTTTCTACATAATATCTCTTCTAACTAACTGCTGCCTTCTATGATTTGTTTTACTGCATTTTCTAATGATTTGCCGCTATTTTCATGTTTTACTGTTTCATTTTGTAATGCCAGTTTTGAATGATGCAATGGAAATAAAGTTAATCGGCTAAAGGTAATAAAAAGGATGAAACTGTGACCTCCAAGATATAATGTGTAAATGACAAACTGCGGCATAATATTGATAAAACTGAAGAAATTTCAGCCAGCTCAGGATGTTTTGTAAAAAGATAATTCCTTAAATGTGAGTATTTCCAGAATGTACTTTTTTGCACTAAAAAAAAAAAAGGAAAAATCTGGAGCTGTTGTTATTTTTAAGTTATTATGCTCTGATTTTACTGGTCCGGAACATTTCAGATCAAACTGGGCTGACTGCGGACCCTGAACTAAAATGAGTTTGTTTCAGACACTTTGAGAGACTTATTCCACTGTGAAAACTGTAGAATTCTATGAGCCGACTTTCAGAAACGTGACTGTCAACAGAACCTGTTGGCAAGAACAAAAGTCACTTTGTCTCAGGTTTTTTCCTCGAGTGCTTTGAAGGTGAACAAAAAAGGCTTTGCATAAATTGTGCTTCATCAAACAAAGGTTCACATTGTTGTCATTTTTCGTTCCTTTTCCTCTATACATCAAACCTCCCAGTGCAACTCTACGTGTTTATCCAAACGGAATCTAGAAATAAATGAACTGACCAGAGCTTAGACTTTGTCACCCTTTAGACTGAGTTGTAAAGGATTATAAAAGGCTCATCTTTCTGTGTTTATTTCCGTCTCTCTTCATGCATCAGCCAATAGTTTCTCCATCTCAAAGTCTCAGTGATGGGTTTAGAGTGTGTACTTGCCCGCAGTGTATAACACATTGTTTAGTAATGGATAGCATGTTAGTGCAGGGAGATTTCAAAGAAAAGAGACAGTACACAGAGGACACGCTGAATAATGAGCTGCTCCTGCTGAACGTCCATGTTGCAGAATTAGCCGGAGGAAAGTGCTCTGTAAGTGCACCATCTGTACTGTTGCATATAGTAGCAAGTGGGGTGAAACCGCAATAAGTGGACTGAAAGCCACGGACAGAAAAAAAAAAAACGGCTTTGTTTTTTAAATATTATGCGGCAGATCAATGTGACCGTGTCCTGCAGGAAGCAGCTCAGTGCAAACACGACCTGCTGCTGACTGGCATTAAAATGGCATTAGATTAAAAACTAAAAAACAGGGAAGTATCACTTAACCCGGCACATGAAACATTAAAAAAACTGTTTTCCTCGTAGCATTTCTGATCCCGGATCGTTTAAATTAGAGCTGATGGGTGTATTTAGCATGTCTAAAAAACTTCAGTCTGGATATTGTGGACACAGATAAGCTTTTTGATCAATATCATCAGTGAGGTTTTTTTAAAGAGCAGATGAACTTGTGCAGATCACCGTCCACAGCAGCTAAAGGAACCTCTGACTTCACACTCTGTGGCAACAGAACTGCAACACATTGAATTAAGTCATGAAATTTAATAACAACTCTATTAACCAAGTCATAATTTCTGTCATTTTAAAAATCAACACTGTCAAAAAGTCATTAGTTTCCATTTTTCTGGTGCGATTTTCTGCAGTTTCTTCTGTCTGCTAGTAAAATCAATATTCTGTATCGTTGATTGTTGATCAGAGCAAATAATTAATGTCACTCTGTCAGGTGGAAGGTATATCATTCAGACAGGTGACAATATAAATGAAAAATTTGAACCCTACAGTGAGGGGATCCGGTGACTTTGTTATTCTGTGGAGGCATTCTTTGGGTTAATTTGTCCCCTTAGAGGAGAGAGTTACTGCAAATCAACACAAAGGTGACACAAAAGTTGTCCTTAATCCTACAGTTAGACATTTTCTTTCTTCCCCCCCATTTTTCGCTATAATTTCTTTTGGAACAACTTACACAATGGCAGTAATTTTACAGATATTTGCCATTATTTGAAATCAAATTATGCATATTAAGAATTGACAAATGGTTTAAAAAAATAACTGTCATTTTACAGATTTTCACTGTTCTGTTAAATTACAGAAAATGTCTATTAAAATCACAGTATAAAATAAAACAACCCTAAACAGTACATCATGTCCACAGAAAAAAAACTTTTACAAGCAGTAATTTGTTCTTTTATAATGTGTGACCATAAAATGACTATTTCACTGTATTTAAATTTGCTAAAAATAACATTATTTTCCAGATTTTTGCTGTTATTTTTACGCCTCGTTGTTTTTTTAAATAGTTTTTGAATGCTACTGTTTAACTTTTTTTTTATCTTATTTTTCTGACACTCTTGCTGAATTTGCAGACTTTCACATTTTTTTTTTAACTTAATTGTTTTTACAGTGCACATCAGAGCATTTCTAACCTGGTGGGAGTGGTCTCTTCCATTCATAGGGAACAAGGGGTCACTGAACGGTTTAAGGAGGATGACAATTTTGTGAATGAGATGCTGTGGCCTTCAGAGTCACCAGATCTCATCCCAGCTCATCACCTGTGGAACATTTCAGAACAACGTTATTATCTCTACGCCCAGCATCAAAACGCCAAAATGAGGAAACAACTTTTAAAGAATGTTGTAGGAGGGTTCCAGAGACTCAGAGAATCATTGTGAAGAAGCACTGAAGCTGTTCTGGCAACAAATGGTGGCTTAACAACTTACGAAGACACCTAAAATATCTTTTTACTTTGTTCCCCTAATCTTTTAAAGGTGGAGCCTGTGATACTAGAGGAACACTGATACTTAGCTAGTTTACATTTTTAGGTCCTCCCACTGCCCTCTTTACCCCCCATCTCCCTTTTTTTCCTTCTTCTTTCCCCCAGTTCTGTGCAGGAACATGCACAGGATAAGCTGGAATAGATCTATTTAACAGATATTTACTGAATTTGACAAAAAGTGTATTGGATTGAACTTACCGACTCCATCTTTTATCAGCAAATAGACTATATTGTTGATTGCAAATAAAAGCTTTTATTTTAAATGGACAAAGGAAGTGTCTCTAAACTCTAATGTCTTAAACATTTTCTTACAAATTTGTTAAATATTGAGCATAAATAGTGCCCATTTACTGCCATTACTTTACAAATCAACAGTAAAATCTTGTATTTCTAAACTTAATTCTAACTCAAGTCTCATAATTAAATTTATCACCATGTTAAAGTCTGTATTCTGTTCATATACATATTTTAATTTAGACGGGAAATCTTTTCTCAGACTCTCTTCTACTTTAATGAGAGCAGAAAAATAATATAACTGGACATGTACAGTCATTACAGTTCATTTTCTAAGACACAAATGCTCTTAATTCGGTTCCAATTCATAGAGATAAATGTCCAGTTCTGCTAAATGACAAACAAATATGATTTTGTTTTAAATATATTAAACACACTCTTCTATTTGGCCAGTCTGTGATAATTCATAAAGGCTGAATGGATTCTTGCCGTTCTCCCGGTGATACTTTATTAAACGCTGCCACCTAGAGGCCAAAAGCTGAAACACAGTTCCCACATCTAACGTGCTTCTAAAAACCAGAGAATCCTTTTCAATATGACAAGGTTTTCACTTAATTTATTAGTCAAAAACATCAATAAATGAACAGTAAATCGTACATTTTATTGTCCTTTCTGACAACTCGCACACACAAATCCCGGTATCACAAAAATATCTTCGGTAACGATGGAAATACAACTTGAAAATACGACGGAGCCAAGGACCTAGTAAAAGACTCACCATGACTGGAATCAGGTTACTAAATGTACAGATGTTTTCAGCCAGCAAGTAAAGCATTTATTGAAGCAAATAAAGGTATTTTTTTAATTCCTCGTACTACTGATGGTGTGCCTACAGACCTGAATGATGGTTTTCACAGTGCCCTAAGAAGCAGGTACGCACATCCTTTGCAGTAAGTCCAACCCTGGTGTTGAGGTCGATATTAAGAGCTGAAACGTTGGACGACAGCCATGAACAGAAACAGACAGAAAGAGACATTATTTTCTTCTACATCAATTTAAAAAAAAATATGCATGATTAAAAGTGCAAAGTCTTGCCCTTAAAGCTTGATTGCGTGAAACGGTTTAGCATCGACCAATCTCAAAGGGATTTGCTGCTACAGTACTTTTTTGTAGAAACATGAAAGTATCGACAGAAACCGAGCAGTAGCACGAACATGAGGACAGCAGTGGTGGTGATGACGCCGCACGTGCACGAAATCCAACATTTTTTACATGGAATTAACATTATACGTCGCCACTTTTACATAAAACAACACTGAGCTGAACCAAACCTACAAACTGGCGGGTAACTGACCACCTGAAGGTCCATAATTCTGGAGCTGACCAGGCTTAAAAATCGCTGGGAAAGATTTTTGGGCTTTTATTGTGAAAATCTGGGAGTACACATGCTTTTGTTGGTTGTTTAAATGTTTAATTTGAGTGAACTGATCCTTTAAAGCAACTTTTATCCACCTTTTTTTGACTAAAGTTGACCTGCAGCCTATAAACTTGGAATAATCTGAACATTATTTAACTCTGTAAACTGCATAAATCTCTCTATAGTCGCACACTTTTCTACTTGTCGTAGATTTACTGATTTTTAGTCCAATTTACGTTTATGTTAGCACCATTTGGAGTAGCAAACGCTGGACATTTCAACCACTTATTCACTCAAACTGCGTTCTAAGTGGTTGCCACATTTGTGTAAAATTGTGACACAAAACATAAAAATATCATCGTCAGCCTCATAAAAGAAATAAATTCACAATCCTGTTTGTGCGAGTGTCTTTTTTCCTCCAGCACAAATTCTATTTATTTCAAATAAGCTGAGCTACTTCACAGTCGCTCGAGGTGCCGCTGGGGTACAAGTACTCCCGTCTGGGGAATTGCGTCTTTAAAGGGCCGCATTATTACAGCTTATTGTGACAGAAGAACTTATTTTTGCATTAACACCAGTAGTTTGGCCACTTCAGCACCATGGACAGCTCCGTACTCATCCTCAATACTGACAAAAGAACAGCAGAAGAGCCACACTAGCTGCAACATCTACCCAGAAAATAGGACTTTTACAGACGACACGAGCACAAAACGACCAAACGGAGAAGCCGTGCGTTATGTCACTCAACGTTCCGTCTCTTAATCCCGTAAAAGACGCCGCTGATTGGAGCACAGAAGCACACAGGAACGTCTTAGCAGATTTCTTTGATGCTAAAACATACAAAAGCAGCTTTACACGAAACAATTCAAACTGCCAGCCCTCTAATTAATGTTTTAAAGACGGGTTCAGCTCATTAGGTGTGGCGTTTTAAAAAAGAGGAAGCACTGTAGGCAGAAAATTCATTAAAATTCCAGCAAACCAACAACATAAAAAAAACAAAAAACTATCAAAGACGACAGGACCTCAAATCAAAACCAGCCTCCCTCCCTCCCTCCCTCCCCTCTTCCTCGTAGTGGCACAAGCTGTTCATCAAAGGGGGGGAAACCTAGTTTGAAGATCAGCCCCGAGAGATGTTGGTACTAAACCAACCCTTTCCTGTGATGCTCTGTGATTTTCCCTACAAAGAAAGTGAGCTTGGTCCCACAGAGGCAGTGAGTGGAGCATGGTGTTTTCTTTGGAACAAACAGCACTGCAGCACATCAGCTAATAGAGCCTGGCTCCCAGAGGGGAGCTCGATATAGGACACTCTTCCTCTTCCTCCACTTGAGCTATTAATACACCCAAACAAAAGAAAAGAGGCTTAATGAGGCAGCAACGGGGAACTCATGCGAACTAAGTTAGACAAGAGCTTTGTAGTGTTTAGCTCCAAGGATTCCAGCTTTTTCATGAGGGCAATGGATCCTACTTTGCCATTTCTATAGCAGCTGATGCTATGGGAAGTACAGCGTGTGTACATTGTGTTACGCCCTTTTAAGCACTATGTTTGAGCCCGTTTGATGGGGGTCTTTTTGAAATGGCAAAAGCGACACAAAGGCGAAAAAAAAACCAAATGCATAGTTTAAAGCATGATAATGTGCAGGATATGGATACGAGAGACCCTATGAAGAACGCCGCTCACGAATCGCTTTTCAACAAACAGAAACTGTGATATATGTGAAGCATTTCTTTGCATATTTGCATGAAAGGAAATATCTCATGCAGCTTAAAGCAGCTACCTTGAAGTTAATGCTTTGGTTCTGATTCAGAGTACATTAGAATGGAAGAAGATGAGGGAGTGTGTTTACATGCACACAGCAGTCCGACTAAGAATTGGAAACTTTTTCTCGGCAGCTTCACACACTGACCACAAGTTACCCCTGTTACACATCAACCAAATACAGTAAATCAATTATTACCATGGAAGCAGACTCAGACATACTACTAACAGAGCGTGGCGTTTCACTTGCCTAACTAACATCGGCATTGTAACACTGGGATATTACAATATTTAAGCTATTGTAAAGAAAAAGAAAGAAAAAAAATGGGGGGGTGGGGGGGTGTTTGGGTACATCCATCACCAATTTTAAACATTAGAACTTCAAAGTCCTGAAATCAAATCAGGAAATTTCAAATGTGCAAGTAAACAAACTCACGTTAAATCAAGTAAGAGTCTGCTGGAAAACAAAAAAAGCCCATAAAGACAAAGAAATCAGTGGTGGACTTAATACTAACCAGATATCTGCCTCAAAGTGTCGCACGGTACAAATATCACCGTTTCAGTCATGCAGGACGACGTGGGAAATAGAGCAAGGACGGCGTGAAAAGCAAAAAGGAAGTTCGTTTGGGGGGGGGCTATCCTCAAGAATTGGTTGTTTTCATTGAGGGTGGTTGTTTTGCGACTCAGGAAAGTGACACAAGAGGCAACTTTTTGCTTTATATTGCCTTAAAATGTCCTGTTGCATCACTGCCTAAACTACCACTACCTGATTCGATAGCATTTTTGGCACAGAAATGTTCCTTTTTTTCAAAAACATATTTTGTTTCACGCAAAAGAAGTTCACCTGAAACTGCCTTTTGGCATCTTGGACAGGAGAAAACTCACCCCCCCAAACTACTTACACTACGCGCTAAGCTGATCTGAATTTTCCATTTGCGACATTCAGCTCAATCCAATTGGTCGTAGCGATGAGGCAGTTAAGTCTTAAACCGCACAAGGCAAATCCACTGCCGGGCTAAATACTGATTCGAGGATCAGACCGTGTGGAAAAGCAGCAGTGCTGAGTTTTGAAGCCGTCACACTCCCACTATGAGAGGCAAAAATAAGCCTAAATATAGCTCTTCTTGTAGGGTCGCATCCCTTCAGGCAGCAGAATTCCCCACACAACAATAAAACCACAGATTTGGCTGAACATACGACATCCACATTTGGCTGTTCCTACAAAACGGTGTTTACACTTTTGCTTCTTTAATCCATGTGAACGAGGAAAATGAATTTTTAACACTGAACACAGCTGCGGTTCAACCCCAAAATTCACCGGCCTCTATAAATATTTTTAAAATCCAACAAAGGATTTCTAGTTTCATGATATTTGACAAACCATCAACCGGTGGCTGACGGATTTAATCTCTTCTTGCCTATAATAAGTTGCAGTGTCTACATAACGGTGTCTCAATAAAGAGGCATTGACATGTAATAGAAGTACAAAGAGTAAAGAATGACCATCTGACTACACAGAAACAGTCTTCTGAGTTGATAGGGAAACATGTACACATACACAAAATATCTTCTGCTTTTTTTTTTTTTTTAAAGACTCGCTGTATCCATTATTTCTTTTCAGATCATTCTGAACCATAAATAAGTTAACAATATAGCTTATCATAAATAAATTTCAGTCTGTAAAATTCACATATAAATAACCTGCTCCATCTTGCAGGGACTTCCCAAAAAAGAGAAGTGGACCCACGTTGCTGCAGCCCGTTTGCATTTTTTTCTTCTTCTTCTTCGACGAAAAATACGAAGCATCCGTGGTGTAAACACTACGACTTTCCCTTTAAAACCTCTGGAGACACGGACAAAGACAGGTGAATGGAGGACAGAGGCTGTGATCTGATGAAGAGGACTGAACGCGCCTCTCCATTGTCTGTCTGGACCGGGGGCAGGAGGGCAGCCCTTTTTCATTTAGGACACCGGGGACAACTTCTTCTTGGTCCAGTCCCTGATTGACACAGTCTGTCTGTGAAGGTCAGAGAGAAAAGAATGGGTAGGCTATTGCTAGTGATGATTGATAGATATTGAGGTGACGGTTGCTGCTCCTGCTGCATGCTTGATTTTTGGAGACGTGCGGACGTCCATGCAAATTGAGCCAGAGGCAGAGAGCTGCCAGGGACACAGAGGAAGAAGAGAGCTGTCTCTACGCTAGTCCGAGCCGTTCTTCGGTTCGTGAAACTATCTGAATCTGGGTCGGTTTTTTTCCTCTCTCGCTGTCTCACTGTCCTTCTGAGAAGTGAAAGGCTGGAGGTGCTGGTTGGTGCCCAGAGTCTGTTCCCAGGGCCACCGGTGTGTTGACGGGGGTGGTGAGAGGAGTGCTGTTGGAGGGCTGAGGGTTGGCGTCGCCCTCCGGAAAAGTCTTCTCCTGAGACTGGGAGGAGGACGACGAGGAATGGGTGCTCTCACTGGAACTGCTGCGGGTCTCTGTGCTGGTACTCGTCTTTTTCATCTTCCTCCTCTTGGCTAGCGGTGCTTTGTCCACCGTTTGCAGGCGGAAACCTTCCCGCTTACATTTGTTAAATGCCTGAGTATAAAAGAAAAAGGAGGTCTAGTGAGCCAGTTATTAATATTCCTGTGAATAATTTATGTCCCAAGGGAGGCATTGATCTCATCTCATCAGTCACACACTGATGTGGCGCTAAAAACGGAGTCGGTAGTCGAATGCAAGTGAATGAATGTAACTGATGGAGGAAACAAAGAAGCTGAGTTTTGGGACCAAACAAACTGATTAAATCAGTAACGATTCAGAACACTGAAACAAGTGTTTTTTTTAATAACAATTATGTCATTTGCAGGAAAAAATTTGATTTAAATCTGTTCTTTGAACATCAGGTACAATGATGGTTATTTTATTAATGAATCGGTTACATTTTTAGTCTAAAAACAGCAGCATAGGGAGCCTTTTTTGAGTCACCTAAAATAAAAATAAGCAATTCTTCATACAAAAAATACAGATTGAAAATATGCAGCTGTACGAAAGCTGCAAGGATGCTTATTTTATTAGTGAATTTGGTGTATAAATGGCAGAAAATACTGCTATTTTCAATAAGCTAAAATAAATATTTTCTTCATGCAAATCACAAAGATTTAAAACAGTTCATTGAACAACTGATCCAAAAATGCTTATTTTCTTTATTGATTAGTTAGCCAACAACTCATGATTATTTAATTGGCTGTTGGGTCTATAAATGGCAGAAAATAGTGGAAAACTAGGTGTTGTCATCAAAAACGAGCTTGTTTTGTCTGACTAGTAACCCAAAACCAAAAGATTATGAACTTTATTGTCACACAAGACAAAAAGTAGCAAATCATTAGCAAACAATTACAGAAAGTGAAGGTTTTTGCATACATGTGTTTATTTATGATAAATAAATTCAGGTAAAATAATCTATTTTTCATGCCAAAAGCACAGATTTAAAAGAGTTCTTTGGACAACAGCTGTAATTATGCTTATTTTTTCATTAATTGTTTGGTCTATAAGTGGCAGAAAAGCCTGATCACTTACTAATAATTTCAGCTGTACTTCAGACAGATTTCCCCATAATACATTGAAAAGAATGTAATCTCTGAATTTACTAGTGGCAGCAGTTTGAACATTTCATTTCTTCAGCACAACCCACATTTTCTGACGATGGTGTACTTCCCATCATTACTTACATTAAAGGTAGCTTTGACGTAAGTGTGGACGGAGGCAGTGGAGGAGCCCAGGATGTCCGGGGTCATCAGCGGGTTGGAGGACAGCTGGCTGTCGTCCTGCAGCCAGGCATTGTAACGGAGGCCGCACATCTTAATCCTCTTGTTTGGGTCCACGGTCAGCAGCTCTGCAGGAACAAGACGCAGGTAATTACCTCTAGTGCTCAATGCGTGAGAGAAGAGGGGAGTCACAAATGAGCCTTGGAGAGGAAGTGATTTCCTCCTCAGTGTCTGTGAGCTACTTTGGGGGTTAAGAGGTTCAACCCATGACCTAAAAGTAAACAAACTCGTAGAAGCAGTTCCAACACACTGGTGGAAACTGTGACAGTGCAAAATGGATGACATATATTTCAATACATACAACTTTAAATATAGAGACTACATTTGATGAAGCTTTGTGATCTTTAGTTGGATGTAAACATTGCCTAAAAGACACTGCATTTTCAGTTATGCTTATGTGAGTATTCCTGCTATTTGCACGCTCTAAAGTTTACTGACTGAAATGTAATTAATATGCATTAACGTCTACAAATTCTACTCTATCGCACTTTAAGTGTTTGCCTAAAACAATGAGTCACCCGATCCTCACCTTGTATCAGGTCCTTGGCCTGCTGGGATACGTTTCTCCAGGCCTCTCCTTCAAAAGAAAAGTCCCCCTGTTTGATTTTCTTCATGATCTCCTCAGCACTGGTGTGAGTCAGGCTCTTCTCCTGACACTGAAAAGGCACCTGGCCAGACAGCATGGTGTACTGCAAACAGAGGATGACCACACAATCAGCTATAAAACCAACCTCAACATGGTTTCCAAGCTGTGCTGCCAATAGTGTGCATCCAATTGCAACATTTTCTACCACAGATGTCAGTTAGCACCACGCTGTCTGCAATGAGCTGGGAAACTAACCAAGCATGAGTGTGTAAACGCATCTACTGCAACATGCTTTGAAAGCGCTCTTGACCGATCACGACTGTCCACATTTTTCTATTGTTGTGCTGCTATGTTGTTGACCGTGGTGGGAACAGCACTAAAGAGGAGAGCGCTCTGTGCTCGGCTAAATGAACGGGATACTCTCACCTTGGCCTGCTTACATCTGCCCTCAGATTTCTCATTAAAATGACAGTGGTTGGGAACAGCCCTTTTGGCAGCGGAGGATCTGTCGTGCCTCCCTCTCCCTCTGTGTCTCAGCTCGATTGGCTTCCAGGGCATTGTGCACATAGCTTGTCAGTAACCATTTCATCAAAGCTGTATGAGGCACACTACTAGCATATCCCCCCCAGGGGGCGACGGTGTGATGCGGCACTTGCACAAACAGCCCGGGCTTTGTACGGATGACTGGCCAAGTACTGAAATCTCCCTCTCATCTCTTTGCCCCCCTGTGTCTCCTTCTACCTCTCCCTTTAATTTTCCTGCTCTGTACAGAAAAAGCTTCAATAAGGATGACACTTCCACTGCCGGATCTCACGTGCGCCTTAGCCAGCTCTAAGAGATGGCCTGGTTCTCGGTTCCGTGGCGAGCGCTAAAGTGTGTCAGCTCACCACAGGATGCTGAGGGTTGTAGCGCCTCAACGAGAGGAGATGAATGTCAGGCAAAACAGATAAAAGCAGAACATGCACACACACATGCGTACATGCCTGCAAACGCATGCTGGCAGCCTCGACTACAGCCAGAATCAGTTCAAAAGAACAGCTGATTGCTTAATCAGAATGGCCTGCAGCAAAATGCCTAATCCATAAACTGGATAACACAAACAAATCAACAGTGTATGGAGCTTCTGATTAAACGTTAATTTGGTTTTAGAAACACTTCAGTTCACAGCGCTTTGAAAAACAACTTTAAAGTGGAGCTTGGAGCTGTTGGATTTTGAAAAGATTTGTATAAATTAGAAATTTAAATAATCAGGTCACTTTCCTGGGGCATTGTGGGATGTGATAAAAATGTTAAAATAGGCCTTTACTCGTTGAGACTATCCAGTGGCAAAGAAGGATACTCCTGAATGGGGCTAATCAATGATCTGCTATTAAGATCTGTTACAGCCGGTGACAGACGTCATAAAAGTTTAAATGTGGTGTGCAGCATAATTCTATCTTAGTATCCTAGACTTCTACTGTTATATGAAGTTCTATAGCCCCAGAATATACATTATTTCTTATTGTTACTATTTCTTGGACCGGTGAAGTGAACTGAGAGCCCCAACAACGTTTTAATTTACAAATACTTTCTGGGGATGGAGGCAGTAATGCACACTTAAATGTTTTTTTTTTTTGAGCTGCAAATGCAATAATATCAGTTCACTATGATGAAAGACCCCATTGCTGGTGATAATAATGACAGTTTGGGGGGAAATAGCTCAAATCTACTGTATTAAATCAGCCTGAACCTCACAATGGCTGATAGAGTCAACCGTTATTAAAATCATTACATTCATTTTTAAAAATAAAAAAAGACACATAATGGTCTCTAATCAACTCCCTCATTCTCCATCCTTGAGTGGGAGTTTGTGATAACGATCAAGACTCATCATTCACAGAAGATTACGTCATCGTTTGCCAACCCTCTATTTAGCATCTTTTCAATTTTTGCCGTTATTTGGACTTGTGCTTTTGACAGAAATGGAAATACCATCAGACTGCATTGTTTCACTTCAAACCCTCATTCTACCCTCCTTCCAATTAGCCTTACGTTACCTCTTAGAGGCTGTCTTGCGCTTGCATTGCCTCAGCTTGAGGAGATCTGGTTTGATACAGCTCGAGTCCACCACACTAATGTCTGATTCAAGGGATTGCAGAGGGGAAAAGTCCTTGATCTCAAAAGAACCCTTTGTCGCAAAGGTGTTGTTGATTCTGTGTTGCTCTCCCTTTTATTTCACTCTGGCCTGGAGGCGCCACTGAACAACTCCTGCTTTTTAACATTTTTCAAAGTTAGATGGAGTTAGGCTCAAAACTAGGATCAAGTTACACTTTTAAATGGTGAATCTCATATTCCAATACAGCTGGATTGTCAAGAAAATCAACCATATTAGGTAAGCCCTAACATCTATGAATTATTTTTAATTTTAAAAAAAGGCAAATGGGCAAAAATATCAAGAAAGAAAAGCTTAAAGCAAAGAATCTTCTTGTTGTCACATGATAGCTTATATATTATCAAAATTATGACTGATTTTACACAAATTCATTTCCTCCCTCCTCTCTCTGTCCACCTTAACCCCATAAACAGCTCATTCATCCTATTTGCAGCTCAGTAAGTTGCTGCTAACATGACAGCGCTCCTTCTTTTGCTGAATAATGTGTATACCACGCTTTAGTTTTATGACTTTTACTCTTATTGTCCAGACTGAGATGATGGTCTGCTGATGTTTTATTCCCCCTGACGTCTGAATGATCAATGATTCCACATCAGTCCCCAGTATTTTCTTTTAACCCGCCTCATCCACTCACCAGAATGACCCCCAGACTCCACAGGTCGCAGGACTCATCGTAGCCATCATATTTGAGTATCTCTGGCGCAGCGTACTGCAGCGTGAAGCAGGGAGTCTTCAGGAGCTGATTGTCTGGTGGTTTGAGACGAGCGAAGCCAAAGTCTATGATTTTTATCTCGGAGTTCTCACTCTCGTCTGTGAAGAGCAAGTTCTGCAAAGCAATTCGAGACACAGACGGCAATCATTTCTTTTTCTGCTCGGCAACACCGGTCCACTCAAGAGGATACTAAATTGTACATCAAGACTGACCAGGTACTTCTGACCCATGTTAGGGTCAAACAATTTTGCTCTTGTTTTGTAGAAGATTGCAGAGTCAGGGTGACAATACGACAGATGATACGAAGTTCAGAAAAAGACAGTAATTCTGGTTTAAAAGCGTGTGATCCAGTCAGTCTGGATTCGCCACAAAGACACAAGCGGTGCTCAGATAGAAAGGAATTGCGTGCAGGAGCCCTGCTGAGTAGAAGGCCAGTACCTCCGGTTTAAGGTCCCTGTGCACCACTCCTACGTCATGCATGTGACTGACAGCAGACACCAGTTTGCGCATGATTCGGCTGGCCTCCGTTTCGCTGAAATGTTGCTTCCTGCGGATCCTCTCCAGCAACTCGCCTCCGCCGAGCAGCTCCAGAACCAGGTATGTGTGGAGCTACAGCAAACACACACAGAATATGTTTACATTTCTGTTACACCCAACCATTTATTCTTTGACATGCTTTGAAATAGTACACAACGTGCAAACAGTTCAAAGGGTTGAGCAGTTAAACAAACATTGACAAGTTTGTGGCGTGTTTTCTAACACATCATCAATCTCGCTTTCACAGCTTGAACTGCACGTCGCAAACACCTGAGTGTTGACATTGGTGGACAGAAATTTTTCTGTCGCATAATAAATATATGAAAAACAGCCCATCCTTAATCTCATGATGGTGAGATCAAACCATAATGGCATTGAGTAAAAGTGAAAGGCGGCAAACAAAGTGCGAAGAGAATAATGTGTCCGGGCGGCGGGGTAGAGTTTCTCATTAGTGCTGGATCCAGGGAACAAAGGCAGGACTCGGCTGAGTCAAGGCGAGGCAGCGCTGCTTTGATCTGGGTCACAGGCCTGTGAGGTACAGTAATAACCCCACTGAGCTCATCAGGACTAAAGTGGTGCTCCTGGGCATAAAGGAGCGGGGCTAATGAACCTGTACACAGTCAGACACACGGACACACCTTCCCAATAACCGAGGTAGGCTGCATTTGGAACATATGCACGCTCAGTTTGGGTTAATTGCGAGGCCCGATTAGCAACACAAGTGAATCTAGGTTGCTTCCATTCAGAATTACAAAATGGGTGTTTGTGCAGCTGCGGTTTAGAAATAAATCTGCTGTGAAATATCGAGCACACGGAGAGATGTTCGTGGGACAATATGTGAAGAGACAGAGAGAGACCTGGAGGGCTACCAGCATCCCTATTAATCTGCCTCGTTCCAGTTCCAGGACTTAATAAGGCTGCAGTCCCCGCAGGCTCCACAGAGAGCTATGGAAAACAGGATTCATGGCAGCAAATAGAACCGCCGCAATTAACTTTACCTGATCGTGGTAGATTTCATGTAGCTTGACAATGTTAGGGTGGCCGTCGCAGAGCTTCAGGGCTGCTATTTCCCGCTGAGTTTGCGCCTCCATCCTACAGGAAGCACGAGCAATCACAAAATACAACATAAACATGCAAACAGCAAAGTGGGAACCTGGCTTTTTAGATGGAGGTTTCTGTGCGTTTCTGTGTATATCCACAGCTGTATAGAATTGTTTGACAATACAGTAGGTTGCATTTTTTTTAATATTAGGCAATTTCCAAAAGCTACATTTTATCACCCAAAGCAATCCCACTTTCACACAAATCTCCACCGATGGGTCACTGCTCAAATTTTGATTTCAGGCATTTCCATCACTCTTTAACATTCTGATCTGCACCTCCAGTGACTTTTTAACAGCGACTGCACTAATAAAGGGCTACTAAACATAGTTTGTGATGTGTAAAGTGTGATTTATTTCCTGAACATGCCTATCTGTATTGTGGAGACGCGTTTGTGTCAGTCCCACTGTGCCCAAGTACGGATCACTATTATTAGAGCCATAATTCCTGGTGCCACACCATCCGTGGAGGAGTGCAGTGTAGGACTACAATCAGCACACACGATCAAAGCATATTTAGCAGGAGTTGTCAGCAAAAACAACCAGGTTTGTGAGCAGATTTGGCATTAAGCAGAGGAATAGGGAAACAAAAAACCTGAAAAATACTTAATCAGGTCAAAGAATGACATTATTTCACCTGAATCAGTTTAAGAGAACATTGCTGCTTTAATATTCTTGTTAAACTTGTAGAGTTTAGTTTAGAGTTGGCTGACAAAGGTCAAAATTCTGCCAGAGAGCGGAGGAGGTTGGCTGCACGATGCTTCCAGTAAAAACTATAAACACAACACCGAGCCAAAAGCATCCGGGTTGACAAACACATGTGAGAGAGCAGCCTGTGAGTTTTTACCTCTTGCTGACGATCTTGACTGCGTATTTCTGCCCCGTCTTCTTGTGCGTGCACCGTCTGCAGATGGAGAAGCTGCCCTCTCCCAGAGCACTATCCTTCAGGTCCATCTCATAACTCATGTAGAAAGGCGAGTCCTGCAGAAAGAAACATGCAGAATAGAAATTCTAACAGCATGGTATCCTATTAATGCCACTCTTTTACACTCGCACAAAATGTACATAAAATATTTCTTTGAGTGAAATAAGACATGCCGGTTGTTAGGAATAAAAAAAGAGCACATTTAGTGAGCTTCTGCCTTCCTTGTGATAATGCACAGACTGAATTAACATGCTATCGATTTAAACATGACTTCAGCTCTTGAAATGCTTTTATCTTTGCCACAGAAAACACTGAAGCCATGAATTATGTCCTTGATATTCCTTACATTCCTCTTCTTTTTCTATTCTCCACACAAATACGCAATTCATGTATGAGCCTTTTATGTCTTCTCAAATTTAAGTCTAACTCAGAGGTTGTATAGACAACACTGCTTTTAAAATAAATATGCAACTTCATTCAATTACCACTGACAAGAGCTGGAAAGCCAACAGCCCACCTTACTTTGTCCTGCTCCTCATCCATAATAAAACGTCCTTCGCCTTCTAACTTTATGATCATGAAGGTTTTTGCTTACTTTCACCGTACAGTTATCAGCAGCAGTCAATGAAAACCGTTTTAGGAGGAACCAAATAAACTTCTCCTGTTGTGCAATGTAGGATACAAAAGAAGAAATATAACCAAACACCGGAAAATGTAGCTTCCCTGATGCAAATTAAAATACCGAAGGACGCCACAAGACAAGATAAAACAGAAAGACTGTTAACTAACTTCCTGTCTGCAAATGAAAACGGTTTAAAATCTACAAAGCACAGAGAACCGAAGCTTTATTGGAATTCTGAGCCCATCTGGAGCAAAGTGCTGCCTGACCGTTTGGTTAAACTTCCCTTAAGGATGTAAGCAGGCTGTGATTTGGTTTACACGCAAGTCAAAATGCTCAGTTTGCTTCATACTCCAACATTTTCTTAAATAATTAAATAAGGGTTGAAAGATGAATGGATTTCAAAAATTAAATCACAATTTGTAACAACAGAATAAGTAAAGGCTATGATTTAAGATGCACTTCATGCATTGTGTCTGATTGAGTTTTATAAATTCAGTCTTTATCATGTGGTAATAATCAATCAGATGTTTTAAATTTATGATACAGTGAACATTGAACTAAGCCTGAATAATTTTTTAAAATCACAAAACAAATTGCAACATCTGTCAGATAAATTATAACTAGATACGTTTTCCAAATCATTCAGCCCTAAACTAAACTACATACTAAGAAGGGTTATGATGACAAATTACAGTACCTATCAGCTTTATAATGAATTTAACAATAAGCTTCATAATCGGCAACGTTTACAAAACAGCTCAATTTAATATCTCTTCTATCAAGACAAACCAGCTACACACGCAGGTATCCAGGAAGTTGATAAGAAACTAAATGAGTGTACAAAAAGCCACGCACTTCTACCTTCTAAAAAGCATTATGCTGCAGCATGCATGAAGAAACATCATTAAATAAACAGACTCATGCCGGAAAACTGAATCTGAGTGCAGTAAAACAAGCATAGTAGGGTGAAAAAAGTTCCAGTGGAATGGAGAGGAAGGGGGGAAAAAAAATCTCATCTGTCTGTGACAGCAGCCATTAGCTTAAGTGTGTTTGTGCTGGAGGATCCAAGTCCATTCATCTTACCTTCATCATGGCGCTCCGGGCCACCGCAGCCGAGCCTGGCCTCTCAGAGCCCCCACACAGCTGGACAGGGTCGTCCATCACCACATTCCTCTTGAACAGAATGGAGGGGGCCATGAAAGAATATCCCTGCACACAGAAACACATAAGCTCTGCATGTTTACATTTCCCTAAGACGAGGTGAGGGATGGAGTGTACGGATAGAAGAGAAGGAAACTTCCTTTGCTGTGGGAAAACGACTCAGAAAAACGACATGTACTGCAAAGAAGTTTCCATTTTTCTTTATATGTAACTTGTCAAACCAGTCTGACAGCTCCACAATGAGGCCAATTCTGTTCATTTGTGAGTGACAGTGGCTGTCCAGCTGTTCCTATTGTTAGACCTGTCATTGTGGAGAACCGCCTGCTTAATTCCAGCTGTGGGGAGCCCAGAGCTTTGAGCTGGCATTAATCTCTCTCTCTCTTTTTCACCGACACACACACAGCTGTGTGGTATGTAGTGACAGCAATGGATGGACGGAAGGATGGATGTTGAATGAATGAGATGCCCTAAATTGCCGGGCTTGAATATTTGATTGCTCTGCTGTGAAATTACATCTTGGCGCTCTTAATGCAATTTTAATTTTGTTTTGTGAGGCACCGCGGGGGAGCAAGTGCACGGTGTAAAACTGGGATTGCTGTCGTTATCTCAGAGATTGCTAGGCTTGCAAATTATAAAGACCACAAAATTTCAGAGTATGTGAATGGCAGCTGAGAGCGAAAAATGCCAAGATGAAGTTGGCAATCAAAGACTGAAGGCGTAACCGAGACAGACGTGGTGATGCTCTCGAAGTGTAACCTTTTATTCCATGAGAGAAGCCCGTTAATGGATCTATTGATCTACCGAGCTCAAGGATCCAGAAGGCAATCAGAGTTGAAATTTCATGCAATACATCAGACAGCCATCAGCTGGCATGGAGTTGTGGGCCATATTATGGTTCAAAGCTACATCAAAAATAGTCATTCACATCTGTTACTTCAATAAGAGCTGCATATGGCAGCAATTACTTCAATAAAAGCCCCTTTAGTCAATTTGAATACCAATGCACACAGACAGAGTCATGTTGACTTACAGCAACCTTTTGAGGACATTCAAAACTTCACTTGATTACTTCAATTGCTGTGGAGTATGTCAAATATAGTCGCAGACAAAAAGTGGGTAATGTATAATGCGATTTTTCAACCGTGTCAACATTTCACACTGCCTGCAACCAAAGCTCAGACAAACACGAGCACCAAACGGATGCAGATGTAAACGCTGTCCTGTGCAATGACCTGCAAGGAGCACAAAGGAATATTCCGGTCTGCAAACGACAGAGCCGTGAGTCACAACAAAACATAGTCTGGCTGGTGTGACATCGCTTCCCTGCTCCCTCCCACCTGGAAGATGCGGTCGCAGTTCTGAGGAAGAGCTGCAGGGGAGTAGGTGGGGTCCATCTCCGTGAACTCGTCTGCGAAGTTGCTGACGTCCAGCTCATCTCGAATCACTGGCTTGAACGGCGCAGGCACCTTCTTAGCTGCCAAGTCCTCCCAGTTAATTTTCTAAAGTGAGCACAAAAAAGAAATAACACTGGTTCATTTCAGCCCCTATTAGCACATTTTATAGAAAAACACTCGCTTCAAATGGCCCCATAATGCATAGTTACAACCTATCTGGCAATTTACTTTTTCTAAACATTGTGAAATAGTCAAGACAAGCTGTAAAATTCACCTGGTAAAATGGGTGTTTCTTTACATTCTCTGCTCCATTAGGACCGGAGCCTAATCTCTTCTTTGGATCTTTGATGAGGAGACGCTGGATTAGGTCTTTGGCCAGTGGTCCCATGTCTTTGGGGAAAGGAGGATCCTTTTTGGAAATCCTCCTGTGATGTGTAAGACAGACATAGTCAGTGGCGTACAGTGATTACAAGTGAAAGCTTGCTGAAAACCGTGAGCCGGCGATCGGGGAGAATCCATACTTGGCAATGTCTGTGTGCGAGTTCTCGTCTCCATCTACAGTGAAGGGGGATCCACCGGTCAAAAGCTCGTACATCAGTACGCCGAGGCTCCACCAGTCCACCGCCTGGAATGCATGAAGCAGAGCACCCACGCGTGACTTCAGCTCAACAGACTAAAAGAAAACTCTCAGTGGAGAGCGTAACACATTCAGAAACAGAAAAAGGAGGGTCTGGGCTTCTTTGTCTCAACCTAATGGGCAGCTGCATAAAACACAAAAGTACATCTTACCTTGTCATGTCCCGACTCGCCTCCTTCCACTATCTCCGGAGCCATATATTCAATGGTGCCGCAGACGGAAAAAGCCCTTTCGACCTGCAAAAACATGCACCAGTTGAAACAAAGAAAACAGAACATCTCACACTTTGGCTACAATAAACATGCTGCTTTGGGCTATTATTATTTTTTCATCACAGCACAGCACTGTGTTTGTGTAATGTGTGTAAACAGCATCTTCTGACTTTGACTTATTAAAGTTAAGGGATAAAGTCACTAAGCAAGCGTTAACTGTTAGTGGCAAAATAAATGCAGACCCCAAAATGGAGGCCTTGTTTGAAGCAAAGTCATTTCCTGTAAACCCTTAGATTAACTTTAAAAATATATGCACTTTATGACCCATTTCTGCATAAAGGGCTGCGTACACCTCGTGTAAAAAATAGAAATAGAGGAACGGCCTATTTTTACGTTTGCAGCACAGATCTCTTCAGCACATATGCACCACTTATATACGGCACTCACACCTGGTGGAGCCGGTTTCATTGATTGTACTGAAAGCGTGGTGAAGCAGCAGCCGCTCTGCAAATAATCTGCATACATTATGTGTACGCCGCGGTTCGTCTTTGCGTCCTGAGGCTTCGCTGCTGTAAAACGCCTGCAAATGTTCTCTGTTATGGTCAAACTGTCAAAGAATAAACCTCCTAAAAAACACGGTTTCAAATCTAGCCAGAGAACTTCTCCACATAAAAATATTCATTCTCATGTCACCAAAATTTCAAGTCAAATTTCAGGAAAAGATTTTGATGCATCATTTATTAGGAGTCAATCACATTTGACTGCCATCAGTATTTTTAATAAAATGTTCTCTCATTAGTGTCCTTTTGAAAAGTTGTCCAACTGAGCTGCTTTCTTTA
This sequence comes from Acanthochromis polyacanthus, assembly GCF_021347895.1. Lineage (NCBI taxonomy): Eukaryota > Metazoa > Chordata > Actinopteri > Pomacentridae > Acanthochromis > Acanthochromis polyacanthus. The sequence continues at coordinate 27,493,314 of NC_067113.1, forward strand.
CACCAGTAATTGGAAAAATTACAGATTTCTCTACTGTGAAACTAACAAATCTACTTTAATTTTGGCAGAAATATTAAAGTGTGATCAACTGGGAGCCCAGTGGTCATGGAAAAATGAGATTTCTCTGTTAGACTTTTAAGGAGAATTAAAGAAAAAAAAAAACTTTTTTGGTTCTTATTACCTGTAGCGTATTATTATAACACGCAGTTCTAATTACAAGTGTGAAATTAGGTTTCTTTTGACTTCTTGAGAGTTTTGAACACATTACTGAGGCAAAATGTACCTGATCAAATTCTTTACTTAGGCCAAAGTCTGTGAGAACTATATGACCACTTGAATCCAGCAGGATATTCTCAAGTTTCAGGTCCCGATAGACAATCCCAAGCTGCAAGAAGAAAATAAAACAAAGGGCAAACTTAGATTATATGTAAGCAGACAGACACTACGATTTGATGCATTAAAACTGGCGTTCACCTTGTGTAGATGCTCTAGCGCCAACACAATCTCTCCACTGTACAGGGCGACTTCTTGCTCTTTAAACCGCACCCTTTGCACCAAGTGTGTGAAAAGCTCCCCACCATTTACATAATCTGCAACGGAAGATATCAGTAATGTTATGTTTAATCCAGGATAAATTAAACATTTTTTAAATTCCTGACTGCACTAATTCATTCAGCTGGTAACAATTTGTTTCCTTCACTGGATTAAAGACAACAGAAGTGGAAAGCTACAGCTCAACAAATGCACTAACCGAGAATGAGGTGCAGCTTGGTATCCGTCTGGAAGGCATAGTGAAGTGTGACAAGAAACGGCGACTGGCGGATGTGCTCCAGCACTTGCCGCTCCGTCCGTGTGTGCTCGGCAGTCTTTGCCTTCTGTACAATAGTGGCCTTCTTCAAAACCTTCATGGCGTAAAGCTTTCCCGCATCGTGGCCACTCACTTTCCTCACCAGGAACACTTTGCCATATGCTGGTGGTTAAAATAAACAAAGACAGAGGGCAAAGTTCAGCGCTGAGCAAAGGCTTAAACAGAAATAACTGGCATGCCGCGCTTATCACTCCAAAAACACACAATATCCGATGCTAGACTGGCATGCCAACTATCTTCTGAATGTCGTGATCGGTTTCTCGTGGAAATGGTTTACTCACCTCCTGTGCCAAGCACCTTCAACAGCTCAAAGTTTTCGATGCCCACCCTCTCTACATGACCCGTCAGGTTGGCTGGAAACAGAGCAGAAATTAAAATAAATACATACAGTAATAATAATCTTTATTAATTTGCTTGTATTGCTGGCTTGAGTGACAACATATCCTGACAAAATGAAACAACAAACAGCCTTAAAAGTCACTCCATCTTTTGCACAAATGTTTAATTATTACAAGTCTACATTAACTTTATCACTAAGACCCATAAAAGTCCTTCTTCCATAGTATGTACATTAACGACTGACTATCTGAGGGTTGCCAAACATCTAAAAATGTATATATTCGCTACACTAACAGGCCAGCTGTTGGCAGTTGCGATTTAACGCTCCATTATAAATTTCTCACCTACCCTGACTGGTGCTAAAATAGACTACTCACTGCGAATTTAGCATAAACTATGAACTACTAATAGCTGCTTAATACTATGTGCTAAAATCAAGACATTAAACATCTGAGGACGTACAAGTTGTGGTATACAGACTGTAGTATAAAAGTGAAGGGTCTGATTCATTAAAAGGAACCACTTAAGTCTTTAGGCCACATTTTCATAGCCCTTATTTATTGGATAGCTGTTCTTGCTGCTACATCTGGATCTACTGTTGCTTAGTTTTTTTGTATTTTTAAAGGTTGTATGTTGATTTTTGGGGTTAAACACTTTGTGCTAGATAAAGAAACTTGACTTACAAAATGATCAAGGTGCAAAAATGCTCAGTTAACAAGCGACCCAATGAGCTGCAATGAACACTTTCATGATGAAGTCATGTGTTTTGAGGTAAAATCAGCAACCTCACTGTCTTTTTAATACTATTTGGAAAGCCAAGTTGTGAAAAATACTCCCATTTATCAGTAGTTTTTGTTGCCAAATGTTGTTCACTCTGCATGGCTACCAGAAGACAAAAGAGTGAAGTTGTACCAACACTAAACACAACGTAAAAGAAGTAACTGCAACAGCTAATGGCGAGCTTGTTTAACAAAAGCGGTAAAAAATGACCAAACACTACAAGAAACATGCACAATTTTAGGAAAAAAATCCTCCAAGTAAACAATTTAAAGCAACGTTTCTTGTCTTCAAGTGTCTCCAAAACAACTTACTCTTCTTGACTACCTCCCAAATATGCAACAGTACAAGATAATCCACCACACAACTGCAAGCAAACTGGCTACATTAACCAGCAAAAGGTCATTATCTTCCATCAAAGATCTTCAGTGCATTCGGCACACGCTGCCACGGACTCCCCATGTCTTTCTAAATCCCGGTCTCCTCCTCCAGCTGACTGAGCATAGCATGCTCTCAGACATGCATGTCCATTGTAGTGAACACATTCCTTCTGTCTCGCACTCTGAAAATAGGCTACTGAGCAATTAAAGTGGCTCATTTCATCTTTTCCGTTGCTTCTCCTGTTACACACGAGAAGAAATGCAGCAACTATTAGGCAATTTTAATGCGAGCAGTCTAATTTCAAAACAACAGCGCTGTCCTTTAAATTTGAGGTCAGAGATTCAGGTTGCATAACACCCTTGTCATGCTCCTCCCTTGCCAAGGCCAAGTTTGATTTTGGCGTTTATTAATAGACTGACAGAGGTGTCTGACCACACGATGTCTCTCTGCTAGACAAGAGGAGCCTCTTTAGTTTACAGGAGGAAAATGCCAACGGTCCTTACAAAAGTTTTCAATAAATTCTGTATTTGGGTGGTTTCCTGAGTGGTCAAAGCTAAAAACTCAACATCTCATAAAAATTGAATTAGGAATGGCTGATGTTCTGTTTTGTTATTGTGTCAACCATCAGCACAATCATGAATAGGATTATCAACAGTAATCTGGCATGTGTTTCTTACAATCCTGCCTAAAAAAATCCTTGATATGAGGCAGGAATATTAAGGTAGAATGGCACATTTATGTACTGACACTGACAATAAGTAAACCTGGCCTCAGCTAAATGGGCTTAGTAGTATTTCTGAATAGTTTATCGACTTAAAATTTAAATCATAATTTGAGACCATGCAAGTAATAAACCACAAAGGCTGCAATTTAGGACACACGTGAATAAAGCTGCATTTAATTTGAGCAGATCTGAACTGTAAAGGGTTATTTATGTGTGTCTACTTTTGCATGCTGTGGTTTCACTGACATAAGCCCAGTTTCATTCTTTACTAGCCACATTTGCTACATTTAGCAGCACACCTGACTCAGAATTTAAACAGTCACATATGTAGTTTTTTTTTTTTTTTTTTTACAAATTAATGCCACATTTTGGTGGTACCTAATGTTGAAATACCGAACATAAGGCTCAACTTTTAAAATTTATCTCAAATCAAATTGCAAAATATATCAGGAAAATCCCAACCAGATATTTTTTCAAAATCCTTTTTTGTACTTTGCAGAATAAGCATTGGTGTGGCCTTTTATTGATTTATATTTAGCAATATTGTCTCCGCTGCTACAGCAAGGGTGCAAAGAATGGGTAAGTTGATGCAGCAGCTAGAACACTGAGTGTGAAATCTAATACCAGAAAAAAAAGAGTGCCATTGACAACTAGACAGACTACATATTTAGGGCAGGGCAGTAAATTGGGGTGCAGCACAGTCATGTTGCAGCCTGAACAGCAGCATGGTGTCATTACAAACCAGCTGCAACTGAGGCAAGAGTGCAACTTCATTCAGCAGCCTGCTGCACTGAAACACTCAACACAACCACTAAATATGTAGTGATTCCACCGATATTTCCTGCTTTTTGACTAATTGATGCATGTCAACAAAAATTCACCCTACACTGTCATTCAGTGAAATTATTCCTCACAGCTCCTACTTGACTCTGGATGGTTTAAGTCAACAAGGCTGCCCAGGAGAGGAATATATTTAACTACCTGCTTAAGGGTAGAGTTGATGCAAACCTCTGTGTAATATGCAGAATGACAGCCAGGCTAACGTTAGCGTTTGTGACTTGACATCATTGCAGCTGCGTCCGTTGGTTTAGGAGAAGTTAGCTGTGACCGCTAACAAATCCGGGCAATGACCACAAAAATAAATGTAAAAAACCCCCGAGCAAATTAACTTTATAATCAAGGCGCTGACACCGGTACAAACTTGGTGAATACTCCCGTCGATAGTGTGATTTAACCCAGTTCCAACTAGCTTAAGCTAATGTTATTATGCGAGGTTGGCAAGTAACGTTAGCAGTTAGCTCAGGTTATGATTAGGTAACGTTAGTTTGCGTGAGTTAGCAGCGGAGGTTAACAAGTGATAACGACAGTCGGACAACGTTAGCCTTCCTCTGCCATTTTTTTAAACTTGGTTAACGTTAATGTTAGCGCGTACTACAAACGCCCATTGACAGTGATACTTGGGCTTCTCCAAGCTAGCCCCAGCTAATATTTCTCCCCCCTTTGACACGTGTCTCCGAGAGATAAATGCCTAATAAAATGTGCTGCCGTTAAGTTTCACCGGGTCACAGCTAACTTACCATTTTTCAGCTCATGTTTCACAGTAAACAGGTCACCTTCTCTGGAAGATCCCTCCATCGGGGATGGCATCGTAATGTCCCTGTTATGTTCAAAGATGCTTTTTTCAGACAAGGTTACGTTCACCTACCGAGCTCGTTTGCAGTATCAACATGCAGAAACTGAGCACATAAAACAAAATAATTACGCGCCCGTGAGTTCGGCGCCAAAGTTAACATATATATAGGCTGAATGTTGTTACTAAACCTGGCAGCAAGCAAGCCCAAAGGAAACACTTGCTTCTTCCAGCACACCACCACGACCACTACCTTCGCAACCAGGCAGTCCCTCTCCTCTGATTGGGGTTGCTATGTGAAGGTCTGAGCGCTGATTGGCTGATTTTGAGGTAGCGACACATGATCCCGCCTCCCTCACAAGACTGGTGCTGCCTTCAAATGTCCCTCGTACAATCTTATGTCAAAGGTCAGGATGTAAAAATTTAACTCCAATAAACTGCGTATGAAATTGCAAAAATTGAGCGCAATGCCATTTGATTAGTTGTCGCAAAATAAAGCAAACAATAGTGTCAGTAGCAGTCCCAATACAGTGGTGGAAATTCACTAAATACTTTGTTCAAGTATTATATTGCAATATAATTTTGAGGGACTTGTGATTCACTTGAGTACTTCAATTTCATATTCATTGTTTTATTATGTTACACTTTTAGAAAAAAACATGCTCTTCCTAAGCCAATATGCTCATTAGTTACTAGTTTCTCTAAAAATCAAAATACATCAATATGATAAGCAGCTGGAATATGATGCATGTGATGTTCTATTTTAAATGTCCCTCACAAAATCTTATGTCAAACGTCATTATCTGAAAATGAAATTATAATAAACGGCAAACTCAAAACAATGCAAATGAATATGCAAAAATGTACTTCAGTAGAGTCTCATTTGTTTTTAACAAATAAGGTGAACATTAATATTGGTAGTAGTAATACTTTTTCAGTGGTAGAACATTACCAAATACTTTGTGCACATACTATATTTAAGCATAATTTGTGCTTCACTTAAGCATTTCATTTTATATCAATAATTATTATATATCAATTTACAATAGGAATGTACAGTGAGGAAAATAAAGCCCTGTAAATGGCAGTACAACATGTGCAAGTAATGCAATTAGTGCAACAGCTGCAGAAAAACAGATAACTGAAAAATCATTTGGAATATAATGCATGCGATGCTTCATTTTAATAATCCAACAGTGTAACAGTTGCTACTTTTTCTAAAGAAACTAAATACTTTATTATGTCACTGCTACTTGCATTAATCAAAGAACAAAAGTTCATTTACTTTTTAAAATGCACTTTCACTTGAGTTCATTTTGTCTTGCCATAGTGAAAGTGATGTTAAAAAAAAAGAAAAGCATTGGGCAACAAAAGGCAGCATATCTGGAAAGTGATCAGTTCCTGTTAGTTGAGGTAAATAGTTCCTCAGCAGCAGCACAAACCGCTTTCCCCAAGATTATCACAGAGGTGAATCAGCATCTCCCCTAAAGTGTTGTGACAAAAACTGAATATTATAACCTTCCTTTAGGTTGAATTTAAAGCAAGATTGTTCAATTATTTTAGTTTTGACTGTATGTATCTAATAAACTGCCATTTCCTGGAAAGATGCAAGTGTAATGTAGTTCCGCTAATTACACACAGGGTGTCATCATTGGGCAGTGATCAGCACTGCTACCATTGTAAGGCAGGTGAGCAGTAACCATACTTACAACTGTCTCCTGTTATGTAACAGCAAGTATGAATTAAAACTACTCCTAAGTAAGGAGAAAATAATATATATTTGACATGCATCTCAATATATGTAAACACAAAATAGTTAAAAAATAAAAACAAAAAACAAAGAAATAATTACAATAACCCCCCAAATTAATCTGAACAATGATCAAAACCAAACCTACTACTGGTTGTGGTATGTCGTTGTATGTAAAGAAAATTATTACATTTAAGACTGGTTTATTATTGTGTGAGTCACATTGTTGATGTTGCATTTAGTTGAGATAAATTTGGAGATTTTTCAGACTTCTCCTTTATCATTTTCTCCATTTGTTTTTAAAGAAATACTGCATAATTTTAGAGGTGGAACTGTTAACAATATATAGTCTAGACCAGGAGCCTCAACAAGACAAAATAATTAGATTTCCCAGTAAATCATATGTAATACTGCGCAAATCTTAGTAACTACAGCTGTTATATAAATATGAATAGTGTGTAAACATACAATGCTGAAATTTAGAGGAGTTGAAGTAGAAGAGCTGGAAATGAAAGCACCAGAGAACCTCATATTTATAGTACATGAATAAATGTATTTATGTATTCATTCACTGGTCATCTGTGCTAAAATTTCCACCATGTGCCAAGCATCTGTCGACACTTTAGTATGAAAGGAAAATTTTGAGAGGATCATTTAAATTTGGCTTTTATTACCAGCAAATGATAACCTTGACTCGAACCCCAAATGTGCAGTTCTAGAAATGCACAATAAAATATAAAACATTTGTCATATTGTTTCTAATATTTCTATAATTCAAATATTTCTTATTGTAGCTTCCGGTGCGAATAACTAAAATAAAAGACACATTTTTTTATGTAGACTAAACAACAGACAAGCAGATGACAAATTAAAGGAAAAGCCTGAACTATTTCCCCCTACGGTGAGAGGATCTGGTGACTTTTGCTGGTACAGCTTCGGCCAACTTTAGCCCTTAAAGGGACAAGTCATTGCAAATCAATACAAAGCTGTTCTTTATGATCACCTTTATATTATGATGCAACATTTCTATCCTGATTCAAATGGTTTCTTCCATGAAGAGAAGACCCCATCTACTGAAGAGTTTCATAAGTATAAAAATGTTCTGAATCATATGCTATCAGCTTTGCAGTCTCCAGATCTCAACCTGAAACAACGCGGAGGAGCAAATGCTGAGGCAGTTCTGGTGCCATATGCAGACCCAACATCTTTCTAAGATTCTGTGCATTTTCTTTAACTTGTCACACATTTTTGATCAGTGACGATAAAAAGGCCACCTTAAAATGCAAGCTGTGTTCAAATTACATGATGCCACAGATGACAGGAGGAAGATGAATGCTGGCAGTTGGCAGGCTGGATGCTTGCATATCAATTAGGAGCTTAGCCAAGCACTTCAATGTCCACAACTTCACCATTTGCCTTCTAAGAAATAGATTCAGACAGCTCTGGATGGATGGATGTATTGCATGTTGCACGTACAAATATTTATGTGTACTCAGTATACATATTTATATTATAATTGTGTATCATCTTACATAACGTCATATTATCAAACGACGATATATCGTTTGCCCTGCTTAATTATTGGATCTTCCTTACTTTCACAATATTCATGAATATCAAAAACTCAAATCAAGTATAGTATGTGTAGTATGTGAAATGCAAAGTCACTTTTCTCCATGCTGTGCAACAACAATAAGACATTCTTAAAAGGATAAATCTTTAAAAAATACAAGAATTTTATTTTAAAAAGTCACAGTGTCACAAATGATGAAGAAGAGATCTTAAGCTAAAGTGCAGAGTATGCTTAACAAGAATGCAGTTTTGTGCGTGTGCATTCGTTCAGCCGCAGACGGCACGTCTCCTTGTCTGCTGCCCCTCAAATAAATTCTGCTTCTGTTGTCTTTTTTCACTAATACAGCTACTGGAACAATCAAATATATTGACCAACACACACACACACACACACACACACACACACACACACACACACACACACACACACACACACACACACACAGATAAGTCTTGTCATGCACTTGTGATGTCTATTGGTTTAGTTCCCCACAACTGGTCCGATATGCAACATTATCTGGTCACATACTGGCTCCACTATGGACACACACACACACACTCATTTTAAAGAAAACCACTGCTGTACAGACACACATTTGAATATACACACACTCACATACTGTACACACTCTCACAAACTCTGCGTCTGCTGGTCTAGGCCCACTGATCCTGGGTTCGGTGCCATAGAGCTTTGAATACAATGCTGATAAGAAATATACACACATATACTTATATTAACACACACACACACACACACACACGCAAACAAGACAGACACAGACTTCAGCCATAGTTGTAGTTTTTATTAGCTGATAATTTCAAGGCTCTGATGCTGTTTTTGTGTCGTTACTTTTTTCTTTTAAAGGGGGCTGAGGACTTACCACCAGACTCTACTAAAAATAATCATCACATTTAGTGCTTTCCTGTCCTTTATTATCTGTCATATTCACTGTTAACTGTGTCTTCTCTCATCTATTGCTACTGTTAATGGTGTGAAATTATAATCTGAAGAATTTTGAAACCAGAAAAACTACATTTCAGCTTGTAGTACTGATACATGTCAGTGCTGTGGGTCTATTGTATAACTGTAACACGAGCTGCTTTAAGGAGTTAATTAGTTTTTTTCTTGGCATTATTACACTCAGTCTCCACTAGCTATGCCATGAATTGATCAGGAAGATATTTGTTCAAGTGCATCGACTTTTAAAGTCCCTTTTATTATTGTTTCAGCTGAAGTTATGTTTATGAAGAAATGTTCAGATACAATTCTCCCACCAAGGCTGTTTTTAACAGCATATGCATCACATAGTGTTTAGATACTGTAGATATGTTCTAGATATCCTTTATATCTGAGCATTTAGCAAGTTGCTAACCATGTTTTCATACTTTTTACCAATACCATTTGTTGTTTTTTGTACTGAAGAGACACAAAAATTGGTCAAATTTGAGGAATTGTGCTGTACTGTGATAGTATAGAGGTCGCTACTGAAACAGTTTGGTTTTTTTAGATTTTGTTTTTTTGCATACATACAGTATACCTGAGTCTCTCAAATTTTGAACTAGAAAAGCACCGAGAGACCACAGTACTCCGGCAAGGCCGTTCATTCCCTCGTATGGCTTTGTCAGAAATGCAGCATATTTTTGTAAAAATGAAGCATTTGTTTACTGCCAAGCCCAAAGTGCCATGAGTCATCATTAAGAGCGGTTCTGACTGGTGTATGCAGCTTCCCTGGTAGTATTAACTGCTCCATCATGGAGCTTTGACAGTTTCTGATGCTGCAGTAGTGATACCATTTCTTATCATTAACCTCCTCTGCTCCTTTAAAAGAATACTCCTGTTATATCCTTTCTGTCTTCACATTTGCACTACAGTCTGAAGTGACGTACCTGGGCATATGTGTGTTGGGAATGTTAGTTTGCCAAGTTCCGGAGCGCAGCTTACAACTCCTGGAAGCTCAAGAGCCTCGGCTTCATGGGTGCAGTTCTAGTATTGACCTCCTCATCAATAAGGCCTCTTAAGAACTGCCATGTATGTTGTTGGGAATATTTTGTTCCTCTACCATCCTCCCTGATGTTTCCTAATCAGATTTTCAGCTCTGATTAGGAAATATCATCACTTTTGGCAACATGAGAGCAAAATATTTCAATTTACATTACATAGATTTCATCAAAAATATCAAAGAAATGATGTTCCTGTGCAGCTAAGCTGCCTTCCGAACTACACTTATGCTCAATTTGCATTCAGAGGTTGCTTGTGAATGAAGCAACACAATAATAAACTGGATCACAGTCAGCAGGAGGAGCTCGGGGTCGATAGAGGGCATTCATAGTGTACAACTCATACACACATATTCACCCCTGTGGTTACACTTTACACTTTTCCTGCAAAAGGCTCTCCACATAGTGAGGCTAAATGCACCACATGCATTCAAATACTTTCATTTGAACTACTTCTTATTGGTAAAGCAATGCCACCAAAGCCTGGTCCGTCTATCCTCGTACCGCTGTACGCTCATGGAGCATTTTACAGCAAAAAGTCAAATATAATGGGCACACATTGACCTCAGCCTCTGAGATGAAGTGTGATGTGGCTGCAAGATGCAGATTGTCGGGTCACACAGGAAGAAACAGAAAATAACTCAGAGCAACAACAGAAGTGAGAGGTCACTATTGTGAACACTGACAGTTATATGATGCAAGCTGAAAGGCAAACAAAAAGAAACAAAAGAAAATGGCATGCATAAACAACAACAACTGAACAATCAGTTTTCTTGTAAAATATCCAGAAAATGGTCAGATAAATAAAGTCAGATGATGACAGCACATCCTGTTCCAACTCTCTTTTTGTAGTTCAGGTCTGTATCACAAATGACACACTCTTGTATTTCAGCTGTTCTTGTTTGTCAGTGACACAGAATAGAAGTTGTCAGTCAAGTTTCATGAATACATGACCACATCTTGATGTCAAATTTTTATACATTTAGTGAAGAAACGATCAAAAGTACATTCAATTCAGTTCAATGCAGTTTTATTTATATAGTGTCAATAGCAGTTCAGATTGTGTCAAAAATTTTGAGAGAACCCATATGGCCTGAACCCCCACAGAGCAAGCCTGAAGGCGACAGTGGCAAGGAAAGAACCCTTTTAACAGGGGAAAAAAACCTTGAGCAGAACCAGACTCATGTGGGGGGACCCATCTGCTGCTGGCCGGCCAGGGAGGGGGGGGGGGGGGGGGGGGGGGGGCAGAGAGACAGACACAGAGACAGAGACACAGAGAGACACAGACAGAGAGAGAGACAGACACAGACAGACACAGACAGACACAGACAGACAGAGAGACACAGAGAGACACAGACAGACAGAGAGACACAGACAGACAGAGAGACACAGAGAGACACAGACAGACAGAGAGACACAGAGAGACACAGACAGACAGAGAGACACAGACAGACACAGACAGACAGAGAGACACAGACAGAGAGACACAGACAGACAGAGAGACACAGAGAGACACAGACAGACAGAGAGACACAGACAGACAGAGAGAGACACAGACAGACAGACAGAGAGACACAGACAGACAGAGAGACACAGACAGACAGAGAGACACAGACAAAGAGACAGAGATAGAGACAGAGAGACAGACAGATAACAACAACACAAGGCTATTGACACTTCCTAGGAAAAAAAGAGAATAAAACACATGTTAGAAAGAGGAAACATGTTAAGTTGCTGACATTGTTTTCAGACAATGACAGAAAAATGTTGATAACAGCCACTTAATATTCTGTGAAATTAAATTGTGAGAATTTGATGTTTTTATGGTGGATTTTTCAATTTAGATTTTTTTAAAATTTTGTATGAAATCAGTTTAGATTTTATATCTACAATTTTTGATTAATATTTAGCTTATTAAATATAAAATTTTAGATAACTATTTAGATTTTATATATACAATTTTACATTGATATTGAGATTATTAGATAAAAATTTTATATGAATATTCAGATTTTTATATATGATATTTCTGATAAATATTTTGATAATTATATACAATATTTTAGACTAATATTTTGATTATATATATATATATCTTTTTCATAGTTTTTTAGTAATTATATAGAACATTTTTATTAATATTTTGAATATTATACATAATATTATAGCTTATTATTTTTGTAATTTCCCAGTTCCCCTAGCTTCCCACATTCCCACTCCCACATTCAGACTCCACATGTTACTTTAACAGATGTTCAGTGATAATACTTGCAACATTTAGCCATGTAAAACATACCTTAAGGAAACCTGACAAACCGGCGCCACCACGGTGTCTTCTTCTTCTCCGTCGTCACCGGCGTGTCCCACGCTATCTTCCTTGCCGCCGTCCCTGCAGTGGTGGTGGCGGGTGAAACCTCCTGGTCCTTTTCGTTGACACTGGTAATAAAGGGAAACACAGATTTTAGTTGACTTCATGATCCTGTGACAATGACTGGACCTTTACTGCTTTGATCAAGTAAAAGTAAATCTTTAATATGTTCACGGTCAGTCTGTGTCAGATCAGTCAGAATTCAGGAAACATTTTGCTGAACGAGAGTTCACATTTTGTTCAAAATTAACTTAGTTGTTATTTGGGACCCAAAACTAACGTCTGTAAAATATTCTGTAGATATTCAACTCCTAAAATGGCTTCACATCCTGGAACACGAGCAAAGAATTTAAGCTAGCAAGTTTCAACCACAACAAGCTGACAAAGCATAAATGTTGTTAACTTAACCTCCAGTCAGCTACATCATTTTTTTAGATAGAAAATAACACATTTTCTATTGCTGGTTAGCTGTTATGTAACTGTTTTAGATAGCTGTGTACATAATTTCTGAAATTTAACATTAGCAAAGCTACAGGTTGAAAATCACTGATGTCCCTTGTGTGTTTTCCCTCAAAGTCCTACTCTCACATTTTCACATGACTGAATAAGTTTCTGATAGATTGCTTTTTCAATCTAACAGAGAATCATCCACAGAACTCTCTTTTGTCTGTTTCCTCACTAAATTTCACATATCTCTGAGATACATTTCTGGAGATATTAAACACCTACAATGGCTTCACAGCTTTGAAGAGTAGCAAAAAATTAAAGTTAGCAAGTTACCATGACAATAAGCTAATGTAGCATAAGTGTAATTAGCTCCACCTAGAGTCAGCTAGGTCTTCTTTTAGATAGAAAATAACACATTTTCTAGTGCTGGTTAGCTGTTATTTTTCTGTTTTACATTGTTGTGTACATAATTTCTGAAATTTAACTTTAGCAAAGCTACAGTTTCAAAATAATTCATGTCCCTTGTGTGTTTTCTTTCAAATTCCTACTTTCACATTTTCATGTTACTGAATAAGTTTCTGATATATTGTTTTTTCAACTTAAAAGAGAATCATCCACAGGGCTCTCTTTTGTCTTTCCTCACTAAATTTCTTCTGTGAGATACATTTGTGGAGATATTGAGTATTAATTAGCTTCACCTAGAGTCAGCTTGGTCGTCTTTTAGACAGAAAATAATACATTTTCTAGTGCTGCTAAGCTGTTATGTTAGTCAGCATATTTCACAGAACTTAGTTTAAAATGACAATTAAATAACATAAACAAAATCTGGGATGGTGGAAAAAGAGTCACCTGAAATGATCAGTTTCAAACAGTAACAGACAGTAAAAGACTTTCATACCTTTCTGCTATGGCCATCTCAAAGACAGGGATTTCAGGAGTGGTGGTGGAGGGTGAAACCTCCTGGTCCTTTTCGTTGACACTGGTAATAAAGGGAAAGGCAGATTATTAGCTTCACCTAGAGTCAGCTAGGTCACCTTTTATACAGAAAATAATACATTTTCTAGTGCTGCTAAGCTGTTATGTTAGTCAACATATTTCACAGAACTTAGTTTAAAATGACAATTAAATAAACTCTGAACAAAATCTGAGATGGTGGAAAAGCAGCCACCTGAAATGATCAGTTTCAAACAGCAACAGACGGTAAAACAATTTCATACCTTTCTGCTATGTCTGTCTCAAAGACCGGGATTTTAGGAGACAAGTCCTTACAGCCGGTGTCAACACTGTTGATAAAAGGAAACACAGCTATAATTGTACTGCATGGAGTGAACAAAATGGAAATAACATCAATATAATGTGTTCAATCAATTTAAAAGGGAACAGAAAGAAAGAGAATTTCATACATCTCGTCCTTGTATTCATCTATTGGAATCACTTGAATCACTTGATTCCTGGTTTTCTGCAGGATACAAATACAAAAAAAATAACTGTTAAAGAGAGCCGAGACAGACAACATACTACATTGTTTGTTCACTGGTTATTATTTGACATATTTAGCTTTGTTAAACTTAAAAATAATGGCAAAATCTGGCAGCAAAAACACCAGACATTTTGATCAAGTTTGAAAAAAAATGATAGAATACTGAACTATTCAAAAAATAACATTAATATATATATATATTTTCTATGATTTTACCCATTATCTGAACTAACAAAACAGGGAAATGTGGAAAATAACAGTAAATTGTAGAACAAATAATAAGTAAAACGTACCTTGACATGACAGAGCCATCTGCCAAACCACCAAGTCTTTTTGGTTTTTTTCACAGCCGGACTTGAGACTGTGGTGGTTGGACCATCAGGGGAATCCTGATTACTAACTTTTTCCTGTTAAACAGATAGAAAATCACTTGTGAGGAAATGTCACAGACACATACCTAACTGAAAAACAGAAAAATATCAACAAACACATGAAGATTGTCACAGTTCTGTGCAAATCATCTCAATCCATGAAATCAAATGAACAGTGTAGACAACAGAGAATCAGATACTAACCTTTCTGCGTTTTCTTATACAGGAGAACATCGTGGTCGTAGATCTCTCCACAAAATACTGTGACCTTTCTTTCAAGAACTCCTCATCAAACTGAAGAGTTTAACAGAATTTCTCCTCCTTCACCTCTTTAAAGATTCTAGAATGTTCTCTTATGACAACAAAGATTTTAAAACAAAACAAACTTGGTTCATTTTATTGCTGCTTTTAAAATGTGCTTGCAACCAATTATTTTTTTTGGTTTAGGTTATACAAGCAGTTCTTTGACATTATTGGAATAAATACATAAAATGTGTGAAGAATTAAGACATACATTTATTTTATTTTGTGTTTTTAAAGGAATTTAAAACTAATGGTAGGAGTTTAAAGTTCCAGAAGGCTCAAGTTTGTCAATTCCTTATTGAGTCTTTAAAATAAATATGTAAAATAAAAACATTTAATGGTGGCTGGTGTCTGAGGTGACCACAGATTTAATATTGTAACATAACACAGACATGTGATAAAAAATTCATATGAAAAATTTGAATGAAGTGAAGTGGTAGACAGTGGAGTAGTGGTTAGCACTTTTGCCTTGCAGCAAGAAGATCCCCGGTTCAAATCCTGGCCTGGGCCTGGGATCTTTCTGCATGGAGTTAGCATGTTCTCCCTGTGCATACATGGATTTTTTCCGGGTACTCCGGCTTCCTCCCACAGTCCAAAAATATGCTGAGGTTAATTGGTTACTCTAAATTGTCCGTAGGTGTGAATGTGAGTGTGATTGTCTGTCTGTATATGTAGCCCTGCAACAGACTGGCGACCTGTCCAGGGTGTGCCCTGCCTTCGCTCGAGTCAGCTGAGATAGGCTCCAGCACCCCCCGCGACCCTAGTGAGGAAGCGGGGAGTGTATAGCGGTGTATAGAGAATGGATGAAGTGGTGGACTCACCTGTTCACATATTTCTTTTTTGAAATTCTTTATTTTTTCAGATCTGAAATGCAGACATTGGAACAGATCTCATACATGGAGGAGCAATCAAGACTCCTCTGCAATCCAGTCTTTTCTTTTTCTTCTTTAAGTGTGAAGAAATAACAAAACAATAACATGGGAGAGTATAAGTGTACTTTGAAGTAAACCAAAAATACAACACTTTCAGTCACGAGAGGCAGAAGGAAAAAAAAAGCAATTTGCCAAGACTGTTAGTTCACCTCCACAAAGTCTGTCTGAATGGGTTTGACATATTTAACCCAGCTGGCCCATAGCTTCACAAAAATATCTTTTTGCAAATGTAAACAACATGCCTTTATCCCCCATCATTAAATCGAACATCTTCCTGTAAAATGCAAAATCACTCCCAGGGGGCGTATAGACATTACAAAAAGTTACTAAAACATCATCTATTTTGCCTGACACTACAACAAATCTCCCTTCCTTATCTACTAACTCCGAAGTTTGTTCAAAAGCCACTTTTGATGATATTAAAATTGCTACCCCTCTCCTACGTCCTGTTTTATAACTAGAGGAAAACACTCTGAGAATCCCATCCTCTTTAATTTCTCATGCTCAGACGGTGTGAGATGTGTCTCTTGTATGAAAACCACCGGCCCATTCTCCCTCCTCATTTTAGACAATATTTGACTTCTCTTAGCTGGGTTTATAATGCCTTTCACGTTAAATGAGATAACTTTAAGGATCTGCTTATTCATTTATATATGATTTGACAGAAATCAAAGCCTTCTCGTGAATTTTAAGTAGTATCAAAGCTGTACACAACAAAACTCTCTCCCAAAGGAACAACAGGAACATATATAAAACAGTTTTGAACATAAACTTTGGAAACAGGTTTCCTACGAACGTGTCTGAGTTAGAGGCTCGTAAAGGAGGAGCCCTATGGGGTTTTGAGAGTAGAAAACTCTCGTTAGGGGGTGTCCCACGCAACAGCATCGGTCGTGGAGCCCTAGTTTTTAGTGTATAGGCTGAAGATAATTCGCCAACTCACGAGTCCCGACTCATTTAGATACAGAGCAGTAAAGTAGAATTCACACATTGCTGTGAAAAGTGCATCTCGGCTCATCAGTAAATGTTCATTACTTACAGGCTGCAGATAAGGTCTTCATATCAAAGGTACTATAGATCACTAGTCTTTGTCCATAGGGGATTGCCTTCTGAATTCTTTGAGCTTTTCTTTATACTGGAAACGCTGATTTTTCTTAAGCCGTGGGTTGTCCCAGTCCTCCGTGTCGGGCTCCGCATCTCTGCTCCGGCAGCGCCGTCTCCCCACCGTTTGCCAGGTGGACAGGTGTTGGAGCTCCTCTGGACTGGATCAGCTGTGGGCTTAACCACATTGACTGGGTACCCTCGTGAAGCCATGTCTTTCGTTGCCTCCGTAGCATCTTGGAACAGTCTGTTGCCGTCTGGATAAAAGATTCGTATCTTTGCAGGATATGGTGTTTGAAACTTAATGTTTTTAGCTCTCAGCACTCTCTTGGCTTCAGTGTACTCACTGCGTTTCTTCAGAACCTCTGGAGAAAAGTCATTGTCAACGTAAAACCGTACATTGTCACACAGCAGCTCTTTCTTCTGCCATTCCCGCCTGAGCACCTCCTCTTTCATACGGTAGCTTCCGAATCTGAGCAGGATGGACCGGTGCCTTAGCCTAGCCGCGCTAGACAACCCTCTGCCAGGGTGGGTCTAGTTACCCTCCATAAGGCTCGAGGCTGGATTCTCCCAAAACTGGCCAGACGAATCACCATGAAGTGTAGAGTCAGAAGGCGGGCGTAGCTAAGTGACGACAGAGGTGTGACGATTCTGACAGAAACAACCGGCGCACAATAAACAGTTATCTTTCGACTCGGCTTTGGCCACAGCCAGTAAAGATTTGAAGCTAAAATTCAACTTGAAAGATAAACAAAGGATGGCACTAAAGTGTTTCATTGAGAAGAAAGACGTATTTGGACTTATGCCGACGGGATATGGCAAATCCTTAATATACCAGTTGGCTCCGTTGGTTGGGAAGCTAATGGGACTTAGCCACAATCCACCGGCGCTCTAGGAACTCCGTCTGCCTATTCATTGTGCTGAGTGATTTGAAAGACAACCTTTTAGCCTGCCTCCCTCCCTGTCGAGCGGCCCTAGACCCTTGTGCCTTCAGAACATGGGTCTAGCGTGGCTAGGCTAGCGGTGCCTCGCATTAGCGTCAGTTGGCCTCTGCGCCAGGGCTCAGTGAGCCCGCTGAATTCCAAGGTCTTCATCCTGAGCGAGGCCGAGTGTGGTTTTAAATAAACTGTCCATGAAACCAATCATATAATTACCCTCTTTTCCTTAAAACCTCAAATTGTCTCTCCTAGCTCGGCCCTCCTGGTCTATTAGCCTGGCTTCCAGATTAGCCTGGCGCTGCAGCAGTCCCTTTATTAGCGAAGTTGTCGTCTGAAGCACGGTTTCTGTCTCATTTATCCTGTCTTCTGCTTCATCCAGTCTGTCATTTGCTCTTTTCAGTTCGTGTTTAATATCAGCGAGCTGCTCCCTGTTGTCATTCCTGAACTCTCGAAGTTCATGAAAGATGCTCTTCAAGCTAGCTTCTGGTCCGTCCTCTGGCTGCGGGAGAGAACTCGGTGAGCTGCCTCGGCTGATTTGTCTGATTTCAGTTGCCTTCAGTAACATTTTTGGTCATTCTACTTCTATTAGTAACCCCTTTCTCCATTATTAACTTATGAACACTGGTATTATAAGTTTAAAGGGGTATCCCGCAAAACCGTCGGGGAGCTCGTAAATTAGGCTGTCATCCTTTCTGTGGCTAGACCAGAAACCCCTCCTGTTCACATATTTCACATTTGATTGCAGCCCGATGAACTCCTCAACTGGTTTATTTTATGGGAACAGCAGTGTGAATTATGGTTTCATTTTCTCAAGTACAACAGACGGTTTTGTTCATAAAACAAAGCAATTGCATTAAAGCAATTGCCTTTAATGTAATCAGACTGATGCACAGTCGCCCCACAAATGTTGGTTTTGATCTACTATCTACTATAGAGCATCTAAAATAATGAGAAAGAAGCAGAAATGTTTTGTCTTCCTTGATAATATACTTTCATTTTTCAGTACTAGTTCCACCTGTGTTCAGGTACTAGTTTTATATTTGTACAACACCAAACATTTATGAGGAACTTTTCAAATCCAGGTTACATAGTGCTTCACAAGTCATAAAATCATCAGACACTAAAAGACGATACAAGCACAACATGGTGTTTAAAAAACAAGAGACGAAATCATTGCACAAAATAGAGGTCAGTTCAAAGAAAATAAAACTCAAATATAATCAGTAAAGGAGAAGAGACATAAGATACTCAAAGGTTAGAAATATAACGAGAAAAGAGGCCATTATGTACCTTTGAAGATTGAGTTTGATAATGAAAAAGAACATGAAAAATGTCTAGATATCAGCTCTTAAATTAAAGTCTTATGACAGATTTTTGTTGCTATCATTATACTTGTCCAAACAAATGTACCTTTAGTGGTACCAGGCAAGAAAACAGGGGTGGTCTAAAAAATTTGTAATGACTGTATAGGTATGTTTTTTCTTTTTATCTGACATCTGCAGGTATAGCTCCATACAACCTGATATTTATATAAAAATAATGCTGTAAAAATCTCAATATTCCACAGATTTTTTTTCATGAAGCCTGAATGGTCTTAAAATCAGATGTGCTTTCTGGTTGTTTAACCAAACAAATAATTACACCAGTGTGTGTGTGTGTGTGTGTGTGTGTGTGTGTGCTATGTGTGTTATGCATCAGAATGTGGGTGCATGTGTGTGCATAGACCTACATGTTATTTACATATTCACATCAGTCCAGTGCACTGTAATACAGATAAGTGCTATATTTTAGATTTTGAGCTGTGGTCAGATCTTCACATGTAAGTGCATAGTGAGACTTGACAAAGCAGACAGCTCACATTTCTACAAAATGTGCAGCGAAAGGCTGTTAAAATTGCCCAGAACAAACAGCTACTGATTGTGTTTTCACAGTTTGAAGTCAAACTGATTTCTGCCTCCACTTTGTGGTAGCATGCTGCTATTGCACTTAGACTAACACTAACACTGCATATTTGCAATAGGCAAACGATAACCACTGTGTCTTACAGCAGTCTAAAAATATTTTTTAATATAATTTCAATAATAGTGTAAGCTATTTTATAAGGTTATTCGAGTTAACATTGAGAAGCAGTGCATAACCTATCTGTGTCTCTTATTGTGAAAGACCAGAGGTGGAAGTGTGGTTGGCTGCCTTGCAGCAGTGGGTGTGTGTTAGGTGTGTGGCAATAAAAAACGGTGGAGCCGTCTGTGCAGCACCAACGGAGCCTCCGTGTTTCTTTATTTTTTAGCTTCATAAGTATAGGCGCAACAAGAACCCTCGGCTACATTGGTGGCAGCGGTGGGATCATGCGTCCCAGCTTTTACGACCCGCCGGAAGATAAGTTTGCTGAAGTTTAAGATAGTTAGTAGAAGTTAGCCACTGCTAACTCACGCTTAGCTTAACTTTTACAGTGTGGATAGAACACGAGTTCGTGCCGTGTGCCGCCCGGGAACTCACACAGTTGGGTAGAGAGGTTGAACGAAAACATAAACATTAAAGAATAAAAGACGAACACTCACATCATGTGGAAGCATGATGAGGACCCGTTGAGCTACACTGAGCACCGCGGGGAGAGACTTTGTGCCAGCAACAATAGGACTGAACTCCCACCGCCCTTCGCTGGAGATGAAAAGCGGAGTTTCCCCTGCTGGGCCCGGCAGTATGAAGTGGCAGTGAGAGCACTGGTAGGAGACAATGAAGGAGACTATGAGTTTGAACTGGTCCGGATTTTGCCGACACGACTTTCCAAGGCTGCTTTTCTGTTGTGGGACAGCCTTCCAGCAGCTGTCCAGACTGACTACTCTGCTGTGAAGGAAAGATTGCAGGAGGCTTTTGGACAAAGACATTTCCTGGACTGTTTCAGAGCAAATCTCGCTGCCCGACTCCGTGCCCCAGGTGAGAGTTTGGAAGTGTACGCAGCAGAAATAAGCAAACTAGTTCAAGAAGCATTCCCAGGTTATGGTGACATCGCTCAGAAAGAGGAAAAGTTTCGCAGATTTCTTGCTGGACTTCACCCGGCTCTGAGAGCTAAATGTCACGAGCAGGGTGCCACTGATTTGGAGGAGGCTCTGGTTATTGCTGGTCATTGTGAGATGGCTCGAGAGACGCTAAAGAAGGACTATGTAAGCCCTTATGTCCGCCAGCCTCCTACTACCGCAGCCATATCTGATGGAGGTGGGGTGTACAGGGCTATGGACAGACTTGCAGAAGACATGAGAGAAATGAGGATGGAAATGAGACGAATGACGGAGGAAAATAATCGACTAAGGTCCAGTGGTTGGAAAGAGGAAGGGAGAATGCCTCCCCGGGGAGGTCAGTGTCAGTGTACCCGTGGAGAGCAAGGCTGCAATTCATGCCGAGCACGTAATGAACAGAGAGGACGTTCCCCCGACCACGGCTGGCATGACCGTGGACCAGAAGGAGGACCCAGGGAAAGACAGGAGTACTGGGTATCTGAATACAGCCGCGCGGGGTCTCCCAATTGGCGAAGCCCTAGACCTGTCAAGGGCTCCTTTAACGATGAAACCGCCAGGCGTCGAGGGGTACGTTTTCTCTCCCCCAGGAGGGAGGACCCGGCCAGCCAGCCGGGAAAAGATATGTAGCTGATGTTGCGGCCCAGACACCAGCTACAGATTCCATGGGCCCTGTTGGGGAAGAAATGTTTGTCCCCTTCACAAGTAAGACACGGGACAGGATCGAGCAGCAGCAGACCTCATATGTGAGGGGAAGCATCGAGGGGACTGAAATCAACATACTGGTGGATTCAGGATCAACAGAGTCGTTCATCAGTGCTGACTTTCGCATGGCTGTCCCGGCACTGCGCAAGCGACCCCTAAATGCTGACCTCATTGCTGCCCACGCTGTGAATGGCCAGATGCTTGACACATTGGGCACGATAACAGTAACTCTTCATCTAGGTAATGAGACCTGGCAGCATGTTTTCTATGTACTTCGGGACTCTACACAAGCAGCACTGCTGGGCTTGGACTTTCTTGTTGCTAATCGCGCCCTCCTGGATTATGCCCATGGCCGCCTGCAGCTATGGGAGACCGTTATTCCCCTTTTGAGTGGGGGGGACTTGATACCCGAGTGTTGTAATGTTTCCATGGCCACTATGGTGACACTGCCCCCCCTCAGTGAGATGCTGGTGCCGGTGAATGTGTCACCAGCCTGGCACGTTGACCAACTCCCTGAGTTTGTGGGCTACTTATCACCCAACCTCCAGAGTAGAACAGAGTGTGTAGTGGCTCACACGGTGACATCGGTGAAACACGGGGCTAAACACGTGTTTTAAATCCAACCGACCAGGACATTATATTGAGAGAAGGCATGCACCTTGGGGAGTTTTTCTCTGTGGATGAATCTGAACTTGTGGCACTCCCCCAGGTCCCAACTAAGACTGTCTCTACCATTTTGTCCACTGATGGTCCTGTTGTGTCACTGGAGGAGTCCCCGGCTAGTCAGCAGCAGAAGGCGCAATTGGCTGCCTTACTGGCAGAGCATGAGGAGATATTCAGCACATCCAAAGGGGTGACTGGCAAATGCACCCTCATCAAACACCGCATCAAAACTGCTGGTCACCCCCCCCTGCGACAGCGTGCCTACTGCACCTCACCGGAGAAGAGAGAAGAGATAGACAGGCAAGTGGCGGAGCTGCTAGCTGATGGGGTAATTGAGGAAAGCTGCAGCCCATGGGCCTCACCTGTCGTCTTGGTAAAGAAAAAGAATGGCGAGTGGAGGTTTTGTATTGACTATCGTCGCTTAAACAGCATAACAGTGAAAGACTGCCACCCCCTTCCCAGGGTGGATGATACCTTGGATGCCTTAGCGGGATCCCTGTGGTTTAGCACATTGGATTTCTCCAATGGCTACTGGCAGGTTGAGGTCGCTGAGGAAGACAGGGAGAAAACGGCCTTCACAACAGGCAGGGGCCTATATCAGTGGCGGTCAATGCCCATGGGCCTCACCAACTCACCTGCAACGTTTCAGCGCATGATGGAGCTCGTGCTCAGAGGGCTTCCATGGCAGGTGTGTATGGTATACCTCGATGATATACTGATATATAGCCCCACCTTTGAAGACCATCTCTCCAGTCTGCGTGAAGTTTTCAGCAGGATCCAGGCGGCAGGCCTCAGGCTCAATGCTCAGAAGTGCCATCTGGCCCGAGATCATGTTGTTTTCCTGGGGCATGAGGTTTCACACCACGGTCTGCAGCCTGACCCTCGAAACACAGACAAAGTCAAAAACTGGCCCACGCCCCAGAACCCAACTGAAGTGAGAGCTTTTGTAGGCCTTTGCTCTTATTATAGGCATTTTGTTAAGGACTTTGCCCAGCGTGTGGCTCCCCTGCACCGTCTTACATGTAAAGACACGTCCTTCCTGTGGACTGCTGAGTGTGACGCAGCCTTTGAGTACCTTAAAGGGGTGCTCTCGTCTGCCCCAGTCGTCACTATGCCTGACTTCAATGCTCCCTTTAAAGTGTACACAGATGCCTCCATGGAAGCAGTGGGGGCTGTGTTAGCGCAGGACAGGGATGGACTGGAGAGAGTGGTAGTTTATGCCAGTCAGGCACTCACTCCCACAGAAAGGCGATGGTCCACGTTCGATCGGGAGCTGTGGGCTGTGGTGTGGGCTGTGCGCCAGTTCAGGCACTACATAGGGTCAGCTGTGTTCACCATAATAACGGATCATAAGCCGTTGTTAGGCCTCCGCGGCATGTCTGTGGACAAGGATCCCACAGGCAAAAGAGCAAGATGGATTTTGGAATTGGACCCTTTCAACTGGGTCATCCAACACAAAGAGGGACTACAGCATACTAATGCTGATGCTCTCTCCCGGCGGCCTCAGACCCCCGATGCTTCTGTGGTAAATCATGCCTCTGGGGCATCTACCATCGAGGTGAACGCCGTAGGGGTGGAGAGGGAGTCAAGTGTCCCCCAGGCAGGTGCTTTGTTGTCGCAGCTTTCTGCTACGGAACCCCCAGCTCTGAACCTCGTGACTGGGGGGCGGCAAATGGACATGGACAGGGGGTGGAATGACTTGTTTGGTGTGTCTGCACTTTCACATGATGGGACTGAGCTTAGGGAACTACAGCAGGCTGACCCAGACATCGCTAAAGTGCTTGAGTGGGTTGTGAGGAATGGGTCCCGGCCTCCTCGCATGCAGATGAGAGGCAGCTCCCGGGGGCTTAGGAAGTTGTGGACGGAGTATCCTCGTCTGTCTGTTGTGAATGAGGTGCTCTCTCGGTCAGTGAAGTCCTCCCTTACGGGAGATGACCATTGTCAAGTGGTCGTGCCCTCCTCGCTTGTTCCTGATGTGCTGCAGCACCTTCATGGGGGCCCAGCTTCAGCATATTTCTCAGCAGAACGGGTATGGAGCATGCGCGACAAACATGTTACTGGCCTTCTATGTTCAAGGACATCCAACATTGGTGTGAACAGTGTGTGCCCTGTCAGACCCTCCGAGCCCCGGTGCCTAAACATCGAGCACCGATGGGGGGGTCCCTTGTGACTCATCCATTTCAAAGGGTGGCTGCTGACATTCTTGAACTTCCAATGACTTTGAAGGGTAACAGATATGTGTTAGTGGTGGAAGATTACTTTACCAAGTTTGTGAATCTGTAGGCGCTGTCAACCCAAACAGCCCAGGCAGTTGCACAGTGTCTGTTTGAGGATTATGTTCTGGTACATGGCATTCCAGAAACGATTCACAGCGAACAAGGCCGGCAGTTCGAAGCTGAGATTGTTCAGAGACTGTGTCGACTTTTGAAAATCAAGAAAACACGGACAACGCCGTACAATCCCAAATTGGATGGGATGGTTGAGCACTTTAACCGGACCCTCATCGACCAGTTAGCCAAGTCGTTGCTGGCCTGTGGGGGTGAATAGGATGACTACCTGAAGCATGTGGCTTTCGCCTATAATACGTCTGTTCATGCCTCCACCAGCTACACTCCTTATTACTTGACTCATGGATGGGAGGCACGTGTACCAGTGGATGTGTTGGTACCGTCTCAAGCAGTGCCCCTGGATGTTCCTTTTTCTCATGCTGACTTTGTGACTTCTCTGGCAGGAAAGCTGGAGACTGCTTTTAGTGGTGCCAGACAGTGTGGGGCCACTGCACATGAGGACCAGAAACTGTACTATGATGGGGCAGCCCGTCACCGGCCGTATGTTGAGGGGGATCTGGTGTGGCTTCATAATCCTACGGAGGACTGTATGAAGCTGGCTCCCCACTGGAGGGGACCCTTCAGGGTCCTAGCCATGCTGGATTCCCTAGGGGAACCTGGGCTCACTTATCGTATTGGTGATCCTTGGGACTCTGATGGGCCAGTGCAGGTGGTCCATTACGATAGGCTGAAGCCCTACACACTGCCACTGTCTGCAGGGTCTTCGGATGGCCACTCAGCTTCTCCCGATCATCCTCCCCCGCTGCAGGATGGGGGGTCGCCACATGGTGGGCATGGGGTCGAGGAGCCACGCTCTGCTGGCGGCACAGGGGTTGGGAGTAACTCAGCTGTCGGCAGGGCGCATCACACTGTGTCTCATTCTGGAAGGCCTGTGAGGCAGCCGGTTCGTTTCAAGGACTTTGCCTTATATGATTGACTGGTTTTGTTCGACCCCTGACGAATATTCAAGGGATGACTGTTCATGTTGTTCATATCATATCCATGTTTTTCATATTAACATTTTCTCCCTGTTTCTCCCTTGGGTTACTGCATGTGGTGTCTCTGTGTACTATGGCCTGTGTATCAGCAATGTCTGGTGTACAATTAAGAGTTGTGGGAGCATTCTTACTGACTGTGCAGTTCTGATGCTGTTGTTCTCTGTCGTATGTTTGTGTATTGCATTCATGCTGATGGTGTTTGGAAACGAGGACGTTTTCTTTTGGAGGACGGGAGGTATGTAAGCTATTTTATAAGGTTATTCGAGTTAACACTGAGAAGCAGTGCATAACCTATCTGTGTCTCTTATTGTGAAAGACCAGAGGTGGAAGTGT
The DNA here is from genome assembly GCF_021347895.1 of Acanthochromis polyacanthus. Classification (NCBI taxonomy): domain Eukaryota; kingdom Metazoa; phylum Chordata; class Actinopteri; family Pomacentridae; genus Acanthochromis; species Acanthochromis polyacanthus. Next base: position 27,519,327 of record NC_067113.1, read on the forward strand.
GGTTGGCTGCGTTGCAGCAGTGGGTGTGTGTTAGGTGTGCGGCAATAAAAAACGCTGGAGCCGTCTGTGCAGCACCAACGGAGCCTCCGTGTTTCTTTATTTTATAGCTTCATAAGTATAGGCGCAACAGGAACCCTCGGCTACAATAGATTGGATTTAATATTACGAGATTATCGGCGTTGGCTCTTAACTGACTTTTGGGTAAGAGGAGTTTTGAAGTCTTGAAACTCCACTAAGCTGTGAGTTCCGCAGAATTGACCAATAGCGTGCGAGCTTGTTCGGCGACAGCCAATCATCTTTTGTCAGATTGATCGTTTTCAGGAAGTAGCACAAGTCGGTAATCTTCCACTCCAAAAAAAAAATCTCCCACTCCGATGATAGTAGTGAGGCAGACAGCGAGCTAGCTTCACTTCACACCACTGAAGACTGACCTCGGCTCCCAAGATGGCTGGTGTTCGAGCCCTTGGTGTTCTCTCCAGATTGTTAGCAAAGAGATATGCTCTCCTCACAGGTACAATGTACAAGTATTTAATATGTAAGATTTACTGCAAACCGGCGGAGAATGATACTTAATCCTGGAGGGTTTGCTAGTTGTCCAAGGTTAATAATTAGCTTGTTAGAACTAGCTGTTAGCGTCATAGAATACTATGGAGAAATATGCGGCAGTGCCACTTATACCGCAGTTGTTTATTTTTTTCAGCAAAAGCATATCCCAGTGACAGTTTAACCAGAATATCCATGTGAACAGAACTTGCCAAGTATTTTATTTTAGCCGGGCAAACTTGTGTGTAAACTTGTGCTAGTTAGCTAGCTAGCTAGCTAGCTGCTACGGAATCTTTCAAGTCAAGCGGCCCGAGTTCAAAACGAAGCTTTTAATTCAGATTGTTTGCTTTCACTCTAACCTTTGAAACGTGCCAGTGGAGGCTTTTTTCGGCTGTGTTTTGATAGGTAAGACAGACATTTGAGGAACTTGTGCCATTCGTTCGCCATTGTGTTGGCCACTGATCTGTGGTAGGCGGAGAATGTAGGTGAAGGGTCGTTTTCCATAGCATTGCACTGTCGAGCCGAGATAGTCTGAGGTCACAGCAATCTGAGGAGAATGTCTCATAGACTGTTCATCTATTTTATTGTACAAAGACATTTTGTTGAGGTGAAGCTTTATTAATATTGTAATAAACAATATAATGTTTTTAAAGTGGGTGATAGCTTGGTCATATGTGGCAAACCTATAGTAAATATAAGGTGCAGCTGTAATATATTTTTTCTTTTACAGGCAGTTCTTTTCGTACCTTCTCAGTAATGACTGCCATGCAAGGTATTTAAAATCACTGCATGCGTATATAGAATATGCATAAAAATAGGTCAGTTTTCGCTGATATAATTACACTTTCTTGTTTCTCTATTTATAGCCAGAACTCATGTGAACTATGAGGTGAAGGATGATGTTGCTGTCATACGCGTGAATGACCCAAGCTCAAAGGTGTGAACTCATGCAAGAATTTATGCACATGAGTTGTGTAGATGAAATGTGAACCTAGTTGACATGTCTCCTTCCAGGTAAACACACTGTCACTCCAAGTGCAAAAGGAGATGACAGAAGTGTTGAGTGAAGTGTGGGCCAACAATGCTGTGAACAGCGCTGTCCTTATCTCCTCAAAGCCTGGGTGCTTCATTGCAGGAGCTGATATCAAGTAAGACACGACTGCTAAACATTCCCTGGCCTCATTGTGTCTTGGATTTTGTGGTTCTCTTCTAATAAACTCTACATCTGATACAGTATGATCCAGGCCTGCAAGGACGCAGAAGAGGTAACCAAACTTTCTCAGGGAGCCCAGAAGATATTTGAGCAGATTGAAAAATCTCCTAAGCCAGTTGTTGCAGCCATCAATGGCTCTTGCATAGGAGGAGGCTTAGAGGTAAATTTAAGTCATTTCAGCAACCAACTGTGTGTTTGTGGAAGATAAATTATAGTAACGTGTTCTCTTATGGGCTCTTTTATGTGTTTCAGTTTGCCATTGCCTGCCAGTACAGAATTGCAACAAAGAGCAAGAAAACAGTTCTCAGTACTCCTGAAGTCATGCTGGGTATTCTACCTGGAGCCGGTGGTACGCAAAGACTCCCCAAAATGGTATATACTGGAATAATACAAATTTTCTGGGCTTTTAATTAGAAACAAAAACAATATAATGCACAGGATGATCAAGAGAATAGCATGTAAAAGCACCCTCATCTAGTTGTACTCTGGTTAATGCTCATAATTGGTTTAGGATGTTTACATGCACCTTTGACACTCGACACACCCAGAGACAGATTGCTCTCCTGGTCATCATGTCCAGCTGTCAACAACCTTGTGCTTCAAAATATAGGTTACATTAAAGCCGCTATAGAATTTTGCTGTAGTGCATCTTTCAGATATATATGTGTGTATATATATCATAAACAGCTAGATACACCATTAATAGTGACGACTGACCACTTCACTTATGTGCACTTTTCTTCCCTGTAGGTTGGTCTACCCAGTGCCTTTGACATGATGCTCACAGGAAGAAATATCCGAGCAGATCAAGCCAAGAAGATGGGGCTTGTCGACCATCTCGTAGACCCTCTTGGTAAAACATTGTCTTGACTCACAGATAGTTTAGAAACACTGAACTGCTTCAAATGGGTGAAGTATTGCCATATGTAGGAATGATATGTGCAGTTTTATTCAGTCTTCAGGATTAACCCTTTAAGCTTCAGTCAATTCCAGCCGTTTTCAGTACAAAAAATCGCTAATATTCTATTTTCAAATAAAAAAAATTACGAAAAATACGGGGAATATTGGACGGGCATCGCGAGGTGCTTTTCGTTGAAAAGGACCGATTCGGGGATTTTATACCGACTTCAGGACATGTTTTGGACAAAATAGTTTCCTGGCTTGTGTCATCTGGATGTAAAAGGTTGGATTATGGCCGTTTTTTGTGGAATCTTTTTTTGTGTATAATAATGAACCCGGAAATGTGAGTCGCGCTGCGTGCGTTGAAGCCGTGTATAGAGAACGGATGGATGAATATTTGTTTTTGTCGGACAAATGTGTTTTTCTCACCCGCTGTGGTAATCGCATCTGAAAGTGGTTTATACCGGCAGATTCATGAGAATCTAAGCTTTCCATCGGTGTATAGTGTTTGTATAAGCGCGTTTGCGGCCGTCGGACATTCTTGAAATTCCTATGCAAATTAGTAGGTGTACCGCCGGCGGTACACTGAAGCTTAAAGGGTTAAAGATACAAGCATTTTGGCATGTTTTTTCTGCTATTTCTGCTCATATAACAGGACCTGGGCTAAAGAGTCCAGAGGAAAGAACAATAGACTACCTTGAGGAAATTGCCATTGAATGTGCCAGAGGCATTGCCAATAAGAAGATTTCTCTTCGCAAAGAGAAAGGCAGAATGCAGAGTGAGTCTTAGTGCATTTACTTAGTACTTGAATCTACAGTCACTTGAGTTTTATTTCATCATGTATAACATTAATGTTCTTTTTCCATAGAAATTCAAGACTACGTTATGAGCTTTGAGCTTGTGCGGAATCAAATTTACAAAACTGTCCATGCTAAAGTTATGAAGCAGAGCAAGGGACTTTATCCAGCACCCCTGAAAATCATTGATGTAAGTAAAAGCACCTTCTGAGCAATGAATCTGAGCAGCTATGTTTAAAAGTGTACATAGCATTGAGAGTTTAAGTCACAGTGTCACGCTCACACTACTTTAAAGTTCCAGTTTCATATAAGCTCTCCATTGGGAGAGATCTAAAAAAATTAGTTTGACTTGAGCACATATAGTAAAAGGAGTCCTACAAGTGTGCAAGAGTGATCACACAATTGACAAAAATACTGAAGAACTACTTTGTTAATTAGTTAATTTTAACAAAAATGCCAAAAGGTCTCTGGCCCCTGCTTGTCAAAGGTAAATATCTGGTTTGGAAAGTCTTGCAGTCAGCTTCCACCCTCTTTTATGTTCTCTGTTCTGTTCAGTGATTTCTGTTTTGTTGTTCATTTTTCTCAGTGTGTGAAGACTGGAGTAGAACAAGGGCCCACTGCTGGATATTTAGCTGAGTCTCAGGTAAGGTTTGTTGGCCTCCATTATTAGCACATTTAGCTTTTGCAGTAGTGAACTGTGTTAGTGAGCATCATCAATTTCTGTGTTTGCCTCAGAACTTTGGTCAGCTGGCAAAAAGCACAGAGTCTGCAGCCCTGATTGGTCTGTTCCACGGGCAAGTTGCATGCAAGAAGAATCACTTTGGAACTCCTGAAAAAGAAGTGAAGTAAGTGTGCATGACTTTCATAGGCAGAGCTTGTGTTTGTGGTGGGAAAATGAGCACATGTTTAGTCTACATTTGGTATTTTAGATCAGTTTGTTTGGTCGTGGTTAAATCATTGATGCTGAGGACAGAGCCAAGTCTGACACATTTGAAGGCTCAGAGTTGACTGGGAGTTGTTAAATCAAAACTACAGGGACCTCATTTTCATTTTTTCATTATATTTTTGGGAGTGTTGGATAATGATTTGATTTCAAGGCTGGGACAAATTGTTCTAAGTAGACTAACATTGTCAATACTGTGCGACATTACAGAGAAATATGAAACCACAGCCCTTGAGCTTTTGAAATATAAATATTTAACACGCATACATGAAACAAGCTTCAGCAACACTGACAAAAGTGGTGTGCCTATATTTCTGAATGTGTTGGAAAAACCAGCGAGAAGATGTGACGTTATGTAAATGAGCCTAATCCTGTAGTACACCTTTGGTCAACAAAGCACAACCAGCAAACAACTCATCCTCGGAAAGTTAACACAGGAACTCTAGACTCTATCTTCAGCTTGTCTCTGGTGCTACATTGGTAATGCCTGCTATTTTTGTTTTGTTTGTTTTTTTTTTTTTTAGTGGTAGATAAATTGTGTTTGTTCTTTACTACCAGGACTCTTGCCATCTTGGGAGCAGGTCTCATGGGAGCAGGTATCGCCCAGGTGACCATAGACAAAGGTGTGCACACAATCATGAAGGACACGACTGAGGCTGGACTGGCCAGAGGAGAGCAGCAGGTCTACAAGGGGTAGGTCAAATTTCATATCAGGACAGTATGGCAGCAAATATTATCAATGCAGTGGCCATGCAATAATAGTAAAAATATTTATATTACTGGATCATCTGACTTTTATTTTGAAACAGGCTCAATGACAAGACCAAAAAGAAGAGCATCACGTCATTCCAGAGAGACTCCATACTGTCCAACTTGACCGGGCAGTTGGATTACAAAGGCTTTGAAAAGGCTGACATGGTTATTGAAGCTGTGTTTGAAGACATTAACATCAAGCATGCAGTCCTGAAGGAGGTGGAGGCTGTAAGTGTGACTGAAAACTGGCTCAGTAGGCCCTTTATTTACAAAGACACTGCTCTCGCTTTGTTGTAGAACTCAGTCAGTGTAACTTTGTAGTATTAAATCCAGGAGAATATCGTTGTGAATTACTTTCGCTGTCACTGTGAGCTCCGATCTTACAAGCTGTTGTCTGCAGGTGGTGTCCCCTCACTGCATATTCGCCACCAACACATCAGCTCTGCCCATCAAGGAAATTGCTGCTGTCAGCAAGAGACCAGAAAAGGTTTGCACCCAGGAACACTGCATTTTACAGTTTAAGTTTGATTCTAAATTAAAAGAACCGGTATTTAATACTTTCTCTGTATCCCTAGGTGATTGGAATGCACTACTTCTCCCCAGTGGACAAGATGCAGCTTCTTGAGATTATAACCACTGATAAGACGTCAAAGGACACTACAGCCTCTGCTGTGGCAGTCGGCCTGAAGCAGGGCAAAGTCATCATAGTTGTCGGGGTGAGACTTTGCATCAATGTGTTTGTTCTTTCCATGTGAGAGGATCTTTGAAAATGTTTAAATCTAGTAATTGAACATCTGCAATGTAACATAAAAATAAGAAATGGGCAACAGTGAAGTTGTACAGCTGTTTAGGTGATTCTGTAGCAGCTTTATGAGTGACCCAGTGACATATACAATAATGCATGTAAACAATTGCAGCCTTATTGCTCTGAATGTAATCAAATATTTCTTTGCAGGACGGGCCTGGATTCTATACCACAAGGTGTCTGGGTCCCATACTGGCTGAAGCAATACGAGTACTTCAGGTTAGTAATATCACAATACATAATCCAGCTTTAAGTTTACTGCTTCTTGCTGCAAATGCAAATTTCTTAAATACCGTCACAGTTGGAGTGCTGAGAGGAAGATGAAGCGTGAGAAAAGGCCAGTTAATGATTTCTGCATCCCAGTGCACCGACTGATGCGGTCTTTGACAGCGGACTCAGTTCATTCTGCATTATGCACATGTCGCTCTGCTGCAGAAAGTCACATTGCTTCTCACACTGTACGCAGAAAAAAAACACAAGGTCCTGTGAATGTTCCTGAAAGGCTATGTGTGACTTACAGCAGATATTTCCAGATTGCCCTGCAGTCCCTCTGATTTTTTTCTGAAGTGTGCCAACACAGTGGGAGATTATAGCACAGGATATCTGGAGAATTTGGAACTTCTCACTGTGTTTTGGCCGCCGTCCATGTAAAGCATGTACAAATCAAAGCACCTCCGAAGTCCAAAGTCTGACTACTATGATTACAACTCTTAATGATGAGTTATAAAGATGTGGATAATGATCAATCCCCTTGCACAGCCTTCTCGTAACATGTATTTGATTTAGGCAGTATTTGTTTTCCTGGCACATGTAGCCGATAAACGTTCAGTGTGTGTGGTCATGGACCCTCGCGGACTTCTGCAGATGAATATTTACATAACATGACCTCTTAAGCATGAATTGGCCTTAAGATGAACTCAAGTCAGTATTCTAGGACAGTCGTCATACATATTACTGATTATTATTATTTCACACATACAGGAAGGAGTTGACCCCAAGAAGCTGGATGCCCTCACCACAAGCTTTGGGTTCCCCGTGGGTATAGCCACACTGGCCGATGAAGTCGGTATTGACGTTGCGACTCACGTCGCTGAGGACCTCGGCAAAGCTTTCGGCTCCCGCTTTGGTGGTGGAAATGTAGATCTTTTGAAGACCATGGTGGATCTGGGATTCAAGGGTATGGGCGGCCATATTGGAATTTAGTGCCCCATTTAAGTCGTACATTGTGCATTAAATGTATTCCTTTCTGTTTCCTTTATTATCAAGGCCGCAAATCAGGAAAGGGTTTCTACGTCTACCAGCCAGGATCCAAAGTTAAGGGGGTCAACCCAGAAATTGGAGACATCCTGGACAAATTCAAGATGACAGCAAATCCTCCTGTGTAAGTCGACACAGGTTAATTACAGAAGTAGCAATGCAGCAATTTAAGAAACACTTTCCACCTACTTTTTTTTTTATAAAACTTCTTAAATTTCATGGCACTGTACTAGCTTTTTATATTGTCACGTTTAACTACATAAATACTCTTGTGACTCTTTTTGCAGTTCATCAGACTCCGATGTGCAGTACAGGCTGGTTTCCCGATTTGTCAATGAGGCTGTGCTGTGTTTGCAAGAGGGCATTTTGAACAGCCCCTTGGAGGGAGACATCGGGGCTGTGTTTGGGCTGGGATTCCCCCCATTCCTCGGAGGTCAGAGTTCAGCTTTTGTCATATCATCTATCAGTGGAAAGAGCGTAGCTTCTCCAAAGGATATCCTTTGGTTCTTCAGGAATAGCAGTGCCGAGACATTTTAGGATGTAATCAGGATTGTAGGACAGGATAACTTCTGGTAGTGTTATGTTTTAGTCCTGTACCTTCACTGAAATTTGCCGAACAATATCTCTGTTGTCTGTTGTGCTAATTAGACATAAGTTTAGCCTTTAGTAATCAGACAGTGGGGAAGTTTACATTTTTATAGCAGCAAAGTTCTGGAATTAACAATATTGCACATATCAGGTGATATTGTACAGATTCTTTAATTGAAAGAAATACTTTAAGTGTTAATATTCCTCAGAATTTTCTCTATATTGCACAGATTTGTCCATAAGTAGAAAGATAGCAATAAACCAAATATTTTGGTGTCTGGAAAAAAACAGATCTTGCACAGGGTTTTTTGAAATGTACAAAATATTCATTATTCACAGCTTTCAATGTGTTACTACAGTATTTCTAACATATTACCTTACTGCTTCTAGGTCCTTTCCGTTTCGTGGACTCCTTTGGTGCAGACAAGCTGGTGGAGAAGATGAGGAGATTCGAGGCCGTCTACGGGAATCAGTTCACACCATGCCAACTCCTACTGGATCACGCAAAAGATTCCAGCAAGAAATTTCACAAGTGACCGACTCACCACGTGTGCCAGTAGCTCAAGAGGAAAAACTCCAGTCTGCCAGTAGAATGTGCCTAACATTTATATCATCTGTAGGGGGCAAACATGCAGATAATACACTTGTTGACAGTTTAGTGGGCTCTCCTAGCATAAAGTGATGCCGTCTTGCAGTAAATCCTACTTCAAGTCAGCTGTAATGTTCCCATTTTGTTGCAGGTTGCAGATTGTGGTGCTATTCTCACCATAGGAATGTAGCGTAGCCCTGCAATCGTTGACGAAATTGTAATATTACAGTTTTCATGGAGATCAGATTGTATTAGTTTTAGCCAGGTGTGCCTGATAAACTGGCAGCTGAGCAGCAAAATTGTAAGATTTCTTTTTTACTTGAACGTTATCGACTGGATGTACAGAGTCTGGTGCATATGGAGGCTAATTATTAACACATTGCATATAAAATATAGGACAAAGGAATGCATCCATGTTCCAAAAGGCAGTTTAATTCTAAATAATTGATGAATGTCTAGGAGTATGGTTCAACGGGTGTCTTTTTCTTTTCCTTTTTGTACATTAAAAACTTCCCTGGCTTGGTTTGGACAGTGATGTAAATGTGAAAGCTTGGATTAAAATCTTTGTTATTGAGTCAAACCTGCATTCGAGGTGGTTTCACGTGCTTCCGGGAAGGGTAATTTATCACCGTTACAGAATTGGGACCATGAGGAGGAGATGCGCTCGAATCTAATTCGCTTGCGCAGGTCACATGGCTGATTTCCATTGTCCGCAGCGCAGGGTGTGTTCAGCGGGGAGGCTGTGTGGGCTGGGTCGGTCTGTCTGGCTGGGTGTTTTTCTCCACTAGCAGCATCAGCAGCAGCATCCTTTTCATATCTTGTGACATCGCTTCAGTCCTGAAAGATGCTTAAACCGGAGGAGAAGCTGCGCGCATCTTGATCATGACCAAATTGGCTCACATGATTACGCAGCGACTTATTTGGCTGCACGTTTACGCACCGTTATGGGGGAGAATTGTGGCCGCCGCCCCTGATGATGGCTGTTTAGGATGAGGATTTTATTTCTTTTTCAACATTTTGTGAACAAAGATGTCTAAAAACAAACACTGCGAGGCGGTGAGGGTGGTGGTCCGCTGCCGGCCCTTCAGCAGGAGAGAGCAGGCATCGGACTGCGAGAACATTTTGGAGATTGATGACAAGCTGGGGCAGATCACCATCCGGAAACCGAAGGCGCCACCTGATGAACCCATGAAAGTGTTCACGTTTGATTCAGTTTATGGCTGGAATTCAAAACAAAGCGACATTTACGATGATGCGGTGAGACCTCTGGTGGAATCCGTCCTCCAGGGCTTCAACGGGACCATCTTCGCCTATGGACAAACAGGAACAGGTAAAACGCACACCATGCAAGGGGTCTCCAACGACCCAGAGAGGAGAGGGGTCATCCCAAACTCATTCCAGCACATTTTCACCCAAATATCCAGAACTCAGAATCAGAAGTACCTGGTGAGGTCATCCTACATGGAGATCTACCAGGAGGAAATCAGGGACCTTCTGTGCAAAGACAACAACAAGAAGCTGGAGCTGAAGGAGAATCCGGAGTTTGGTGTTTATGTGAAAGATCTGTCTTCTGTTGTGACCAAGAATGCAACTGAGATTGAGCATGTGATGAACATTGGCAACCAGTCCAGGTCCGTGGGCTTCACCAACATGAATGAACGCAGCTCCAGATCTCATGCCATCTTTGTGGTCACCGTGGAGTGCAGTGAAGTGGGGCCGGACGGTGAGGACCACATCCGGGTTGGGAAGCTGAATATGGTCGACCTGGCCGGTAGTGAGCGCCAGAGCAAGACAGGAGCGAAAGGGAAGCGCCTGAAGGAAGCCGCCAAAATCAACCTGTCCCTCTCGGCTCTGGGGAATGTCATTTCAGCTCTGGTGGATGGGAAGAGCACCCACGTCCCCTACAGAGACTCCAAACTCACCCGGCTGCTCCAGGACTCTCTGGGCGGCAACGCAAAGACGGTCATGATTGCAACTGTGGGGCCTTCGCACAAGAACTTTGAGGAATCCCTGGCCACGCTGAGGTATGCCAGCAGGGCCAAGAACATCAAGAACAAACCTCGGATTAACGAGGACCCCAAAGACGCCCTTCTGAGGGAGTTTCAGGAGGAGATCGCACGATTGAAGGCTCAGCTGGAGGAGAGAGGGATGCTGGCGAAGGAGAGGAGGAGGAGGAGGAACAGCAAGAGGCTGAGTAGAAGCCTGGCTGGTATGGAGGAGGAGATCATCACAGAGAGGGATGCAGATGTTTGGAAGACTGTGGAAGAAGAACCAGATGTGAAACACTACATGAAAGAGGGAGGCGACTTCCCAAAAGCTCTGACTTGCCAGGGAACAAGCGAGAAGTTAAAGCACCTGAATGAAAACAGGAAAAGCGTGGAGGACATGCAGTGGGACCAAGATGCTTTGGAGAAGATCATAGAGAAATATAAGGTACTGGTGGAGATGCTAATCTGATGAATGAGACGCTGGTGGAACAAAAGAAAATTGCATTAATAATTTATTGTATGTCTTTGTTCACAGGCGATGGAGAGCAAACTGTTGGTCGGAGGAAAGACTATAATCGATCACACCAATGAGCAACAAAAAATGCTGGAGCTGAAGAGACAAGAAATTGCGGAGCAGGTAATTAATAATATATAGAAGCAATAATAGTGAAAATACCTACTTTTGTGGTGCTTTTCAAACTTAAACAGTGGGGTCATTCCACCTCAATTCACCAATTTTAAAAACACCTGACCACCTCGTAATTGTCAGATTTTTTTTTCCTGTGCAGATGTATATTATTAAATAAAATACAAGTAAAATCCGGGATTATAGGTAACATTAGTTTTTGAGTTAAAAAAAAAAACTTAAAGAAGGGTGGGGTCATGTCGATTTTGCCATTGTTTCCTTCAGGCCAATCTGTGGATCAGTGTTTAAAGTGCCATAACTTTAGAAATAATGTTCAAATTTTGCAGACTCATTGATATTTACATATGATCTTCCATGGATCAATCCTGCTTTGAAAGAATAATACAAACCATTTATATGATGCAGCAAAGTTAGTCAAAAAATTCTGAATTTTCAACAATAAAACCTTTATTTTTAACCTTAAGAGGCTGATTTTCTTTCCTGTGACTGGCACCAATAGGAGCTTTAAAAATGTAAAGCATGGTGCCAGTCACTTATTTGTATTTATGCCCAATATTTGAACAAGCTTTGAGCAGAAATGACGATGAAACCAGTCCAATAGTGTCCCAGCTGGAAGAGTTACATAATATTGTTGGAATCAGGATTTTTCCAACTCAAAGTGGTTCCAATAGTTTCATGAAAAGTGTCTCAATAAGCAATCATGTGTACATGCCATACATATATTTTGATAACTTTATCAAGATCCTTTGTACAATTTATAGCGTCATTAGCAAAGAGTTAGTCAGTTGGCAGCAATAATACATTATACAGGCTGAAGATGGTCAGATGTGGGGCATTCAGTGAATTGAATGACCCAGTAGTGTGTTTTATAAAGTGGCCTTAATCACTAAATGTGCATTATTTCTATTCAATTTCTGTGTTTTTGCAGATAAGACGGGAACGAGAGATCCAGCAGCAGATGATGCTGCAGGATGAAGAGACCGTAGAAATGAGGGAGACGTTCTCCTCCCTGCAGCAGGAGGTGGAACTCAAGACAAAGAAGCTGAAGAGGGTAAAGATGACTCATGCAGTCTAATGTGTCCCAGTGGCATCATCGCAAAAGCAATTACTTGACAGTTAATCCTATTTGCAATACAGAATCCCTTATAAACAAGAGATGTAAATAGAAGAGAGAGCGCTGGTGGTTTCTCTGGATCACTGGCGTTTATATTTTCTCATTTATCATCAGTGCTTCAATGTGAACGTTTCCCAGTCCAGCTGTGATGATGTGAGCGTATCTGTTCTGTATAGTTGTACACCAAACTACAGCTGCTGAAAGGGGAGATGAGAGACATCGTTGATGAACACGTCACAACCAGGCAGGAGCTTGAACAGACGCAGAATGAACTCACCAGAGAGCTCAAGTACAAGTAAGTATACAGATTGATTTGAACATTTTTGTCATAAATAGACACATATTCTTGCCCAAATCTGAGTGTCACCAACATCACGTGTGTTCAAAACTTTATTTCATATTTCCTGGTATAAGAAAACAGAGAGAGACCATTGCTGTGTTGTCATTATCTTATTTGACCTTTAATAATATTCTGTATTTTCTCCTACTGGGAAATATGATTATGACTGAGCTAACTTGCTTCTCGGATGATGCACATTTTGTTCAGTTTCAGTTTGTATTGGGTTATCCTAGTAGAAAGGGTAACATAAAACCGCAGTCATCAGATGCACACCCCCTGATTGTGCCGTGTACATGCAGAAACTACCGTAAAATAACGTCTTTCACTACTCCTAGTCAGATCTCTTCAATACACTTTTGCGTATGAGATTTGCTCTTTTTAGCAAAACATGAGATTCACTCGCATTTGTTCAACTTTAATAATCAATAAAGAGGATAAATGTCGTTTTTTCTCTGATTATTTTGCTGCTTCTCACAAAGAATTTCCAACACAATCTCCAAGTTCAAATTTATGACAAGAAAACCACAGACTGATTACATATGACATGATCATATTGCTAATAGTGAAGCAACTTAGCTCTAAAAATTACTGACTTTACTGTAAGTATAAAGAGCATATGCAGGGTAATTATTTACACATAGCATATAAGATATCAGACAAAATTTTAAGAATGCATGCACACGCAACCCTTGGCATTATACCTCTTTATTTATGACCTTCTGGTTCCCTTTAATTTTGTAATTTTGCACTAAAACTGTGGTTCACTCTGAACATGCTTCTTTAACACATAGTATAACAGTCATATTCCTTCCATAACCTCTTGCCTTTGTTTAAATCCATGTGTGTTTTATTTTCTGTAAGTACACAATAAAGTAAACACTGGGTTCATATTCCTTGTATGTGTTCACATACTGGGCCAGTATAGGTGGTTCTTCTGCTGATTGAGAATATTTAAATAGGTTATGACAATCTTTTACATGGCCTTGCATCATCAGGTTTGCTATATTTACTATAATCAGTAATGCAAATAATTTAAGGCGGCTTGCTTGTGTCCAAGATAATACAGATTGCATTGTGACACAATGTATATTAATAATTTACAAGCTTAAAATAACTTTCCAAAACTGTGTTGGGTCAGTATTAAATATGTATGATGGCATTACCAATCATGTTTCACAGAAAATTATCATGTCTCTTAAATATTATCTTCATTTTTTTATTTATTCATCTCAAATATAAACATGAAGAATTCTGTTGATAAATGTTTACATGTTTTTTTTCATTTATTTTCTTGTTCAAGTTATTATTGAAATGCCTTGACTGACCACAGCTTGCACTGACTTGTGTTTTTCATGCTGCAGATATCTCTTGATTGAAAATTTTATACCTCCTGAGGAAAAGAACAAGATCATGAACAGGCTGCACTTTGACAGTGAGGAGGATCAGTGGAGGCTCCAACCGGTCCTTCCTTCTCAGAGGTCAGTGAATGAGTTTTACATTGACGTAAGTTACTTAAAGTGGTGCATTTAAGAAAAAAACAAGTTGCTGAATCACATACGACATAAAACTCCATCAGTGAAGCTGCAGAACACCACCTTCCTAACCAACTACTACATGAATGCTATGCATTTTTAATGTGTTAGTTTGTAAGCAAGTGCTTTGAGTTGTGCTGTTTCTGCTGCAGCCATTATAGTTTTTTGACCTCCACATTTTACACTTGAATTCACCTGAACGTTCTCTTTCCCTGCACTGCCAGTTAACCCGTTGCACTTCAGTTGCGCTTCAGTGTCCCGCCCGTGGTACACTTTGAGATCTGCATAAGCAGTTTGCTAAATGTCTGACACTGCTAACGCGATTATACAAACACTATACGCCGATGGAAAGCTTAGATTCTCATGAATCCGCCGGTATAAACCACTTTCAGATGTGATTACCACAGCGGGTAATATAAACACATTTGTCCGACAAACAACGAATATCCATCCATCCGTTCTCTATACACGACTTCAACGTACACAGCGCGACTCACATTTCCGGGTTCATTATTACACACAGATGAAAATATTCCACAAAAAACGGCCATAATCCAACCTTGGACATCCAGACGAAACAAGCCAGTAAAATATTTTGTCCAAAACATGTCTTGAAGTCGGTATATGATCCACGAATAGGTCGTTTTCAAGGAAATGCACCTCGCGATGCGCGTCCAATATTCCCTGTATTTCTCGTCATATTTTTTATTTATAAATAGAATATTAGCGATTTTTTGTACTGAAAATGGCTGGAATTGACTGCAGCTTGAAGGGTTAACATTCTGTGAAATGTAGGGAATCAGTAACAGAAGCATACAAGGGTACTGCAAAAGGTTCTCTGAATCAACCTGAAACAAAGGGGGGCAACTTCCAATTTGGGATATAAATGCTTATTATAAAGCCTTATATCAATGCCCACAAAAACTCAAATGTTTGAAGCAGAAGAAAGAAATCACACACAGGTGGCCGAAGCGTGCTCACACGACCTGCACTGTTTGACTTCTGTTTCCAAAACGGAATCCCACTTGTGAGGCTGCTATTTTTTAAAGTGATGAAAAGGTCATGCATGCTGTTGAGGAGAAGGTGAGGCTTTCACATCTTGGACCAATTGCATTGTAGCTGAAGGAGACTAAATTGAAAAATAATGGTTGAACAATCTCTCTATTGTTTTCTGGTGAAACTGAGAACTTTATGAACTATGTACTTTGTTTATAGAATAAGCAAACAGAGTACAAAAAACTCAAGGATACTATTTCAGCTCTCGATTGTATACTTTGTTGAATTTTTACATGATTGTGGCATCTAATAGTATCTTTTTGCAATTTTTTTAATACTTAATGTCTTTGCAATATTTATTTTTCGACAGAAAAGGTACTATATTGTGATTTTTGTACTTACAAATCTGTGCAATATTAATACTTCTCTCAATAATTTGATAAATGAAAGAATCCGTGCACCACCTGATATTTGCAACAATGTTATTTCTAGAACTAGTACTGGTGTATATTTTGATTGATGTAAAATTCTTCTGCTGATATCCCTTAAATGTTTGCACTATTTTATTTTATTATATCTTAATGCCACCACAGGGAGTCACCAAAGTACAGAAAACATCCAATCCTACACACTGGAACCTTAGCAGACTCTAACCTTACAGGCTATTGATAATTTATGTATTACGTCTTCCCGTGAACCTGATATCTTTGTATACAAAGCAGAGCAGAGAGCTCGGCCTTCTTCGATTTTTCAGAACAGCTAAGTGGAAGATGGCTTAAGGCAAAATAACAGCAGTGATATTTCTGTTTTGAGTTGATCACTTGACCTTATGGACCTTTGGGGGTTCCAGAGTTTTTCCATTTCTGCCGCTTCGCCAAGTGCAATTACAGTAATAACAGAATCTAAAATCATCCTTTCCCATGTTGTTTTTTTTGTTCCCCTAGTACACCCCCTCAGGTCAAGAGACGGCCTCTCTCCGCTGTGGGATACAAGAGGCCAATCAGCCAATATGCACAGATGGCTGTTGCCACGGCTACCGGGGCCCCGTGTAGATACCAGGTCAGTGCTCGGACGTTCTCGAGGCCAGTTGGCAGCGAAAGAGTGAAGTAGCGATCTGATTTTCCATTTCCGTGTTCACAGCCGCCTTCTTCGCCGGAGGATGCGAAGACGGCCGTAGCCATGGAAACTATTCACACGTTTATCTGTTGCATCTTTAGCTAGTGCAGCATCAATTTTAAGGTCACAAAGCTGATGCTGTCAGCTTTTCAAATAAAAGCCAAATCACAGTGAAGAATGCAGCCTGCTAGATTAAATAAAGGTTTAGTTCCAGCGATCAACACAATGTAGTCCGGCTGTATTCACAACTCTGTGGCTGTGAGTTTCTCTTTTGAAAAAGGAACACCAGCTGTACTTTCTGCGCCTTAGCATTGTTTAAAATACTTTTTATTACATATCATGCCTATTTTTCAAAATAAAAGCTTTCAATAGAACGGACCAAACTAGAAATGATTGAAATTTTTCATGTGAAACAAGTTCAGGTAGTTTGAGTTCTTCCAACAAGACAATCAGATCAGTAAAAAAATGTACTTTTTCCCCCAAAACATGCTTTTATTACTACAACTTCACTGTCGTACGTTCTTCCAGGCTGAGAATATCATGCTGTTGGAGTTAGACATGTCACCACCAACCATGTTCACCCTGAACCTTCACGGTGCCCACCTGGAGAGAGCCTTTTCTCCCAGACTGATACAGGATCTTCTGGCAAGTGTTCCCATTAGAGAGAGAAATGCTGCTTCATCATCATCATCTCGGGTCAGGAAATCCCAATCCTGGTAAGAGAACTGACACACAAATTACATAGTAAAACAATCAAAGCTGTTGCTTTTCCTATGATAAAAAAAAAAATAGCACAAAGACTTAGATACAGTAGATAGATGACCAACTTCTCCACAAATGGAAATGTTTTTGTCGAGGATGGAGCAAAACAAATTGAACATAGGTAGCTTAAATGATGAGCCTTGTGTTTTCTTTACGATCTGCAGGTATCAGGCACCACAAGCAGCATCCGTCCCATCATCCTCATCCTCCAACGCTCTGACATCAGGACCTCAGAGCTTCTTTCCCCCTCAGAGACAAAGACCATCCTCTGCTGCTTATCTCCCGTCAGAGGGTGCTGCTCGGACAAGCCCATGATTTGCATTGACACACCTGTAATGTGGGCGTGGCCTTAATTTAAGGTGGCACAAGCAGATTGCAGCTCAGCTAAAGGGGCCATCTAGCAGAGATGGAGGGGAAACTGTAGGTCTCGATTTGATTTTGTACTATTGGAGAAGCTCTCGTACGCCTGTACATGAAAAACAGCTCGTTGTATGTGGGGATATTTTCCAATCTTAAATCAAGAGCGTGGTCTTTTAATTTGAGAGCGTTATTTATTCATTTGATGTCAATTCCATGTTGTTTTTCCTTAAAATTCTGCCCTCTCTCCCACATCCCTGCTTGGGTGTAAATCTGCTCTGCAATCAGGTGTATTGTTCTGCATTTCCTCCAGCTCGGATTCTTTTTCTGAAGTAAAATGAATGCACCAGCAAGGATTTAGTGGCGACTACAGTGGTTGACGTCACACTATTGGCATTTTATTGCTTTGGTTATTTGGACAGTTTCATTAAAGGCTCAAACCTGAGAGAAGCTTCATATACAAACGCAAGGACACATGCACCTTGTTCCATTAATCTGAAGGCAGTTTCACATGTTTGTGTCTGAATCTGCACTTTGATCATGTTTCCATAAAAAGATGCACTGGCAATCTTAGTACTAGACACCTAATAACATTTCTGCATCACTTTCAACCCTGCACAAATTTGAACTGAACAGTCACACTACCAGATAGACACGCACAAGTAGTGGTACTTTCAGTTCTGCGAAGTGAACAATGGAAGGAATTTTCCACATTTTTGCACCAATATTCATCCAGACAGATTACAGAAGAGATGTGCAAAATCACAACACACAAATCTATTATGCTACAAAATGAAATGTCCATAATAATAACACATGCTAAACCAAATTGCAGGACATTTGTGCAGCAATCTGAGCACAAACATTTTAGAGCAGAACAGATTTGCATTTGAGAGAGCTGGCAGGGTTTTTCAGGGAAAGCATTGCAAATAATGATAAGACAACACTCTCAAATTGAAACTAGGGGGAAAACACTCCATAAAAGTGACTGTTTGGTTTAAGGATGTTTGCCTTCTTTGCTTCTGTTGCCTAAACTTTGCAGTTTACCCAAATAGCATATCCAGACCTCCCAGGTTGTCACATATAACAGTTTATTTATTTGATATTATCTTATTAGTATTTCCCCCCAGTTGCAACTCTTAAATATTCTTCTTCTGTGCACAGACTGTAACTTTGCCAAAACACTGAGGGGGATGAGAGTTTTTAGCCTGTATGCTTGATGAACTGTTGCTTCAGCCAATGTAATCGTGAGCCAAAAAAAAGAAAAAATAATGTGAGGAAAGCTTGCTCTTGATTAGCTGCCTTATTTTTCATAGTTGTGTGAAATTGTGCAAAGCCCATTTTGCTTACACATGAAAAATAAACAGACTGAAATAACACTGAAGTGGCTGCTGTTATTGCAAAGAGCTGTGGTCGTGTTTGTCATAATTGCATTTGACAGCAAAGTAAATAAATGTGGGAAACTTGAAGACTTGGACTGACTGTTATATACAGTAAGATGACGTTTCCCTCCGCGGTCACATGACTCTTTACAGTAAGTCCAACATGGCAGACCGAGTGGATCTTACGCGGTAACTAAAGCAACATTTCAACTGCAACACACATTTCTGCACTACGCCGCAACAGGACGTCCACAATGAGGGAGAGACAGAAGAAAAAGAAGGGCAGGACGTGGGCGGAAGCCGCTAAAACGGTATTCTATGTGTTTCTGTGTGCCGTCTTGTTGCGGTTGTTTTCCTTGAACGCTCCCACTTTGAACAACTGTGTTTATGAGTTCATGACCTGCTGCCTGAAATGTTGCGTACAGCGCGCAAGGCCTGTGTTGACGGTTAGGAGCGCCGCTGTCACTTTAGCCGCGTTAGCCTGCTCCGTGTTTCACCTCCTGGCCACGAATACCAGCAAAATTAACCTCCGTTATGTGCACGCAAGCATGTCTCCTAACCCGCCGTGTGTGCTTTACCTGGACTCCACGCCTGACATGTCACACACGAGCCTCAAGTCCCAGTAAAGTCAGCCATGAAGTCAGTGCTGCGCGCTAGCCGGGTTAGCACTGAGCTAACTCCTGCTAAGTCCGTCAACAAGTTTGTTTGATTCCGTTTGCGGAGAAAACGCAATAAAGCGCTCAGTGAGCACAATAAACCGGCTTGCTTTAACTCTGTAAAAGATGGCAAAGTGGATCCATTGCATGCCAACGTTTGGAGACGGTACAGAGAACAGTGATATCAGTGCAGCTAGCTGCCTAGCTTAGCATGCTAATGAGTAGAAAATGTCAAAACTCCATGCAACAATTCCAGAATCAAATTATATTTATATTGCTTGAGGGGATATAATGCATATGCACTCCCTGTGATTTAACCTCCTAAATCATGGACACACCACCTGTAACCATGCAATAGTTTTGCTTGGCATAAAACTAGTAAATTATAATATATTTTTTAAAAAGGACACAAAAATGACAAAAAAAAGTTGTTCAAATAAAATATAGCTCAATGAATAACTGGGTAGAGCCAGCTGCATAAGCTGTAGTGGATAGTCTAATAAAGGAATAAACTTTCATATAATTCTGTACTCTGTCTTTATTCAATTTGCGTTTTATGTTGTATATTTGTATTTCTTAAGTAGATATAATGTACATTATAGTATTGTAGAGGATAATGTATATCCACTCCCTGTGATATCACCTCCTTCATCATGGACACATCACCTGTAACCATGCGATAGTTTTCTGGCAAAGCTAAGTAAATGGTGAAAAGGACACAAAAATGACCGCTTAAAGTTGCTCCAATGAAATATAGCTTAATGAATAACTGGATAGTGGCTGCTGCATATGCTCTAGTGGACAGTTTATTAAAGGAAGAAACTTTTACTTTTTCCACAGATGTTTCTGTATTTTTTTCTCCATTCTTACTTGTTTTTTTTTTAAATTTGCAATATATTTAGTTCAATTCACTGAATTTGCAGTTCAAGAGTGGCCTGTAATTTTCTGAAGACAGCATATATTGCATGTTTTACAGTCTAGTGACACATTAATTATACGGTAGATTCACCAAATAGTTTGTGCACGTAACTTAGCAACCTGAATGGATAGTAATTACAAACATTTGTTTCTAAATACCCATGAAGTTCTATTTCACTGCTAACATCACATAGTAGGTGAAGTAATGCAGAGATTTCTGAGAAGCTAGCCTTAACATTTGTTTCAGCCAGCGTTAACATTTGTGTGTTAATGCTGGGTGTTTGAGGTCACACTGCATTCCTTGTTCATGTCATAACATATGGCAGAGTTTGCATCAATGACAGCATCCCAACCATATGTGAAAGTTAGAGGGTAGTAGTTAACCACCTGTTATTCATTATATCAGCCTGGTCCACATGGAGAGTGGACCAAAATCATGCAATATCTACATTTAATAGTCGACATACTGGAGAGATTGAGAAATGTTTGTGATCGTGATTATTTTAAAAATAATTTCCACCACTTAAACGAAGGAAAAGTCAAGGGAATTGAGGCTTTTTGGAAATTTGTCAGCAAATCTAAGCAGATCGAATCTCAAGCTGCATCAGAAGTACATTTATTTTTTTCAGTAATCGTTATTTTATTATTATAGGTTTTGGAGAAGTACCCCAATACGCCCATGAGCCATAAAGAGATCTTGCAGGTGATCCAAAGAGAAAGGCTGAAGGAAATAAGGTAAGCATGTTCCTGGTTTTTATACCTTTACAACCACAAATACCCCTCAGATAGGAGACATTTTCACCATAGAGGCACGACAGCGTTCTCCCCTCAGTCCTCGATTTCTCACATCATGTACTTTTCTTGTTCACATAGTCGCGCTATTTTACCCAATTAATAACTGTTTCATTTCTTTTTGTTTCATTGTCACTGTTCTCATCCAGAAGGTAAGACAAAGCTAGCCCCCAACCCCACCCCTTATCTTAACACACTCACTGCAATGCCATTTTTGTTTGGATTTACCTTTCTGCATGTTATTAACAATAACATGTCTTAGGTTCAGTTGCATAAAACGCAGTGTTGTTACTTAGAATCATGTACGTTGTACAGCCACCTGTTGCATAAAGCTTATTATATTTTCCTTGTTGTTTTTCAGTAGTTATGTAAATTAATGAGGCAAGATATCTGGAAAACAAAGCAATATAATGCAGACTTCACTAGTGTAAAAGTGACAGATATTTCTCCAACACATTGTATTTTGTATTATCACTCTGCTCTGGTTACTGTACGTTAAATAAAGTAGCACAAATGGAAGTTGACAGAAAATAATGCTTGGTTCACTATGTAAACCCGATTTGTTTCCATGAAGTTTGACTGAACTAGCAAGGATTTTTATGCAACAGACATTTTTTTTTCTGTCAGACTAGTTTGATCAGATAACGTCAGACTTCTGCAGTGACTCGATCAGCTCTGGATCAAATTTATGCAACTGATTCCTCATAAAACACAGAGCAAATTTCCTCCCCAGCCGTACTGATGCAAATCTGAACCTGAACTCACACACGTCCTCCTGATGCATGATAGCAGTTTGTGCTCAGATGTCAGACCAGCCTTTGCCCTTCTTTTTCCCAGCTGTCTGATTTATTGTGGAACAGATGTGTAATCTGCGTTTTTCTCTCGTGATCCAGTGGAACCTCGCCGCTGGCATGTCTCAATGCGATGCTGCACACTAACTCTCGTGGTGAGGAAGGAATCTTCTACAAAGTTCCGGGCAGAATGGGAGTCTACACATTAAAGGTCAGTTTAATACAAAACCGCTTTAATTACTCAGCACGTCGAGTTGGAAGAGATGAAATGATGAAGCTCTTTGCTAACTGTGGTGGCATCTGGACACAGTGAAATACACAGATACTCGAGAAGGCAGCATCATGACAGGCTAATAAAAGAAAAATATGAACAGGCAACTTATAAATTCTGTGGGTGAAGAATGAGTGTGATGTGACTGTATATCCTGGAGAGAGTTTTTTATTTCCTTTTTTTATCTCTGCTTGGCTGTTCCTCAACTCTATCTAAAAACTAATATGCAGTATGTGCTCTATTTTTCATGTAGAAGGACATCTCAGATGTGGTGAAGGAGCTGTCGGAGGAGGGCTCCGAGGAGAGCAGTGATAATCTCTCGGACTCCCGAAGCTCAGAAAACAACGGCAGCGCCATCACTCAAGAGGGCAGGAGAGGAAGGTGGATGCGAAGAGGTACTGTGCGCCGCATACGGGTTTACTAATAATAGTTTTTTCATCACTACATGAGCTGAATGCACAAAAGCAGGAACGCAGCCATCATTGATACATCTGTGGTTTCCCCACCTTGACGAGTCAGGATATTTTCTGTGAACAAAGGTATTTTTGGTAAAACAAGACAAAAAAAGTCAACATTTGCAGACTGGTTCACTGCCAGGGCCTGTTGGGACACCTAATGGAATTGGAGACATCTTTTATTCCACGTGTACTTCCCTTATTGTAAGCAATTATTTTAGCTTGACTTACATTGTGTCATCATTTAGTCAAGCTTAATTTTGCAAGCTAAATATCACTAAGTACTTCCCTAAAATATGTTATTACTGCCTTAAAGAGCACCTTTGATGGCAAACTCTCGTTATAAAATTAAAAATAGTGACTTTTTTCTTTTTGCAGTGCATCTCTGCTGCTCATCAATCATTGATTAAACCCTCAGCATTCTTTTCAAAACTTCGTATCGCAATAACTATATTGCCACTCTTGTTAGCTGATTGGTCGCCTTCCTCTTTTATGCCAATAAAAGTCGACGCCCCCTTTTCAGATGTTGTTAAGTCTTTGCGGAAACACAGGAAGCCAGCAGAAGTCGCAGTAGACAACACAGACTTTACCACAAACATCGATCAAATCATCTGATCACAAAAAACATTACTGGAATACACTGAGCACCAAACATGATGATAGCAAAAGGTGGGTTTTATCTTGAAGCAAACATGGTTTGTCCGTTATATCTTCCAGGTTGTGGTCACATATCACAGCAGCTTTTGCTCTTTCAACTGTCTGTGTGGCTTTGTGTGTGGACGGTGCACCTGATTGATGCTGATTGCAGTGCAGAAACGGAGAATGAGCTTCTCATCAAGTGCCAATTATTTTGTTTTCCTCAGGTTGTGCTCTCGCTGACTCTCATTAATTTCTCTATGTCACTTGAAGTATTTTAAGTGACTGTTAAAACAGGAAACTGTATTTTCTCAATGTGACCTGTGACCACTTCCTCATTATGCACAAGTTAGAGACTGCCAAGCAAATAACCTTGGTTTACAGCTGAGTGGGAGGACTGCGATATTGTTTTATTTTTGAACTAATCAATGCAAAGAAACCACAAAGTCAAATGCAAATTAAGCAGCACTGAAAAAGAAACAAGTGGAACTGCTATGGTGTGTAAAGAAGGTGTTTTAGCAGACAGCAGAGAGAGAGGGGATGTTCTGAACAAAATTCCTCTAGAGATGTTCAGCCCATGTTTAGCAATGTGATAGTTGAGTAAGTTCATGTAATCTGCGTCTTTGTGCACGGTATTGGTTTCAGTTTCTACTAAACAATAGCTTAATGTGATCGTCTGTGCAACACCCTCAGGAACTGTATGTTGTCACATCTGTTTCGTGCTTTTGTGTTTCATAGTTCCCTCCAAGCTGCAGTCGCAGCCGTCGTCTCCGCAGCCTCGATGCTCGTCACCCTCTGTCCCCACCAGTAAGCTCATCTCTCCCTCGCAGAAACACAGCAAGAAAGCTTTGAAACAGGTACTGGAAACACACTCTGTATTTCTTGTTTTTCGTCTTTACCTGCGTAGAAGTTGTTGCTTTGTGTCGTTAGTGCACCGCTGTTTGTGGAAGTGCTCGTCTCAGATGTAACATGAGTTCCTGCCACACCCTCCTGCTGACATAAGCTGTCATAAATCCCTTCCACCGCACTCTGCAGCACACAAATTCATAATTGTTAAGAATGCTAATGTATTCATTTAATTTTTTCGTCTTACTATGTCAAACATGAAGTTTTTAAAGTAGACTTCTACTCTTCAAATTTGGTTAATCTGTTGGGTGTTAGTAAATATTACTGTATGTGTGTCTTCATAATTCACTGCATTTGTCAAAACCTTTTCCCTGCCTTGTTGTCAAGCAACATGTACATAACCCACGTTGGTATTTCTGCAGACATTCTTCTTTTCCATGTCCGACATCTTGTACTGATTACTTAAACAATGAGGCGTCAGGAGAAAATAACTGCCTATAGCTGTTTTTTTTTACAGTATTAATGTTCTCATAATAATCCACCCATTCAACATTTTCCTATTGGCTGCTTCGTGCCTTTTGTGTTCCATTTAATTAGACTTCATTTGATTGCACAGATTGTAATTCACTCCATCTGTGCTGGTGTGGAATTTTCAGCTCCCTTAGACCAATTTTGTATTCATTTATTGGGCGAAGGTAACACTAGAAGACAGCGATTTGGCTAAAATATTAGAGCTGGGAACAAGAATGGTACATTATTCTTCTGTTATTTCCTATATGCTTCGATCGGCTAAAACCAAGGGGAAGGCGCTCAGTGGACTTTATTTGCATTGCTTCTTTAAGCGGTTGACATTGTGTTTGTGAGGTGATCATATTTCCTAACAGAAGAGATGATTTATACTCGTGTTATGCAAGCTTTGTTTCATTGCCGGTTGTTATTTAGCTGTTATTTAACCAGGCAAGTAGCCCTGGGGGTGCAGTTGCAGGAAAGCTGAGGGCTACACATAATCACACTCTCTTCTTCTTATACTGCTGGCTATTTATTCCTTCTTATTTTGCTCGTTTTTAGGCCTTGAAGCAGCAGCAGCAGAGAAACCAGCGCAGACAGGGGGGAATGCCAACCGCCTCCAGCCCAAGACTGCTTCTGAAGACCATCAAAGATATGGCTGATAACATTACAACAAAGACTGGTAAGTGGAAGCTATTCTATTGGCAAATTATATTCGTAGCTTCTCTCTGGGTTTATGTAACGTAGCTACATGCAGCTCAGAGAACTGAGGTGTGATTTCACTGTGTTTGGATATTTTACTCGTGTTGATATTACACACAGTTTTGGAGATAAATGACTTCAAATTGATGGAGTTCTTGGATATTGTCCTGTTATTGTGGGTTTTCATAACCAGACAACAAAAGGCGCCGTATCAGCATTGTCATACAAACATGACTCATAGAATTGGCAGCATTAAAGTGGAAACGGAAGCTGTCAGATCTCAGTCCTGCAATTCCTCCGAGTCTTTTTTTCTTTCTCTTCCCTTCAGCTCCTCTCCCTCTGTCCAAAACAGACTTATGCCATCAAGTCGTACCCAGGAAGGTTTCCCAGAGGTCTGGTCGCCTCAGTGCAGGTAAATAAGACGGATGATTTCATTTAATCGGGTTTGGAAATCTTCAAGAATGAGGCTGAGGTTGTTTCATAGAAAACTGCTAAGAATTATGTGTGTTGCCAAAGCCTCATAGAGCATAGTCCTTTTTCCTGCAGACATCCATTGTGGTCCATAAACTATTACAAACCACTTTTTAATTTAATTTGAATCATTTCCACCCATACCACCATGCTGCTGTAAATACTCATTAGTGAACCGCAGCTGTAATCATCTGCAACTGAAGCATTCCCCAACAAATACACTATTTACTATATACTATTTGAGTAATATTTGCTAAAAAGTGCAGTGTCCATCTGTTTAACAGCATTTTCTAGCTTTCTGACCTATTTTAAAATATTTATCTTTATGTTTAGTACCTTTGAGCTCATGGTTTTGTCAAAGTATTGAGAAGACATTGCTGGTTTTGGTCTTATCATGGGATTTGTTTACAATAAGAAACTTTGGGCTTTAAATAATCTTGACAAGTAGCTGCAAATCTATATAGTTCTTGCTGGCTTGCCTAGATTTAGTTAGAGTTAGCTGCGTTTATTGTTTGTAGACATCTGAAAGTAAGTGAAGTGGTCCGACCTGAGCAGATCGTGTTAAGACGTAAAACAAATGATGTGGCTACGTTTGAAACTAAAACATCAGTTGTGTTTTGCTTCGCAGAAACTGTCTTGTCTTACATCTACTTCCTGTTTTGTATTTCAGGGCAGATAAAACGTACCAAGTGTAAAATAGACGTGGAGACACCGGACTCTATTTTGGTCAACACCAACCTGCGAGCAATCATCAACAAACACACCTTCTCCGTCTTGCCTCCAGACTGCCAACAGAGGCTCCTCAAACTTCTCCCTGAAGTTGACCGCCAGGTTCGCTCTAAGATTATTCGTACTCGTACATCTTTTGGATTTCATATCCCTAAATGCAGGGAGTGGTATATTACTGGATGAAAGTTCTGTCACATAAAATAGTTGGGTGGTCTTTATGGATGCAGAAAAACTAAAACTAAGTATTTATTTACTGATTTTAGATGTTCAGTTCAACATTACATGCAAAACGCAGTGTGCTGATGCAGTGTTTGTCATGGTTTTAGTTGTAACTTTGAGCCTCCTCTCCTCAGGCTTGCTTGGACGGCCTTCTGAAGGTCACTAGCTCTGCCTTAAACAATGAGTTCTTCACATCAGCAGCGCAGTCCTGGAAAGAGAGACTAGCTGAAGGTCAGTTCAGCAGCTTTTCCAATTGATAGTAACGGCTTTCATTTCACATTTGAAGTAGAGTTATATCACCAAGGTTCGGTGTGAAAGCACAGAACAAGCGTGGCGTAATTTTATTTATTTTTTTAATTATGTAACTTTCTCCTTTGCAGGGGAATTCACTCCCGAGCTGCAGCTCCGAATGCGGCAGGAAATTGAGAAGGAAAAGAAAGTTGAGCACTGGAAGGAGGCCTTCTTCGAAAACTATTACGGAGAAAAGTGGGTTTTGTAATTTTTGATAATTTCTTGATTCACTAATACAATTGTGGAGGATTTGGAAGGCATTTTTTTCGAATTAGAAAAGACAGTTCATTTCATATGAACTTCTCACTACCTGTAGTACTTACAAGCAGAAAATTGTTGTCTTACTTTTCTCAAGAATTTTGTGTTCTTCATGTTGTTGAGAAGACTGAGCATCTACTTATAGAAATGCATCGTTATCAAACTGTTTAATCGTGATTCCAAATACAATGTGAACAACATCCTCATCTCAAGTGTCAAAATTTAGAGCCGTCTTATTCTTTCAAAAAATACACATCTCAGCCTGTCAAAGTTATTACAAATGAATGAAACTGAAGTGTTTTTTTCTGTGATCTGTAAAACATTATTTGCAATTCAAGTGTTGTTTTTATTATGTTTGAGTCATTGTCACACACAAAGGTCTTCACATGTGTTCTTAATTCCATTAAAAGCTCTGTGTTTTCAAGGAAAGACAACACTTGATTCATGAATGTATTTCTTTGTGTGTCATTCTGCCCCTCTCTTCTTCCCTTCTGTACAGTTCGGGGCTCAGCTATGAGGAATCCAAAGAGCTGACAAAGGCTGATCTGAATCAGGAGTCTGCCAGGCCTCATTCCCTCCCTCATCAAACAGGGCCTGTCGCTCAAGCACCGGAGGAAACCAAGTGTAACAAGGACAGCAGTCAGACTAGTGCTGCTGCTAAAGACATGAAGCCAAGTCAGGCATCGTCACAGGAGCCTCGGAAGCCACCGCACGCTCACAAAGAGTCCGTCTCTGCCCCAGAGCCCATGAAGACTCGACGCTCGCAGTATGCCGAGGATCGTAGGTTGAACACCGCTGCACCAACACCTGCAGTGAGAGCACCAGAGGCTGGCAGACAGACCGAATGGGGTGCGGCATGTCCACCGCCTGAAAAGGAGCGTAAAGAGGACACGAAAGAGGAGAAAACTGAACTCCCTCTGTCACCCATGAAGAAAAGCCCTCCACCGAAGGCTGGTCCAGAGTCAAAGGAGGATCAGCCCCTGAGTACAGTTAAACCTGCGGTGGAGAGCGAAGAGGCCAACCCTGAGCTCAGTGGCCCCTCAGAGCCACTGAAAAGGAAATCTCTCAGTGAGACGGAGGGTGAACTGACGCCAGAGAAAAGACCCCGAATGTCCTCAGTGTCGTCGGTGTCTTCAGTCTCCTCTGTATCTCCGTCTCCATCATCCATATCCAGCCCTGCTACACCAAGCCCATCAGCAAATCAGAGGGTTCCACCGCTTAAGGTAGGAATACATTAGGGATATTTAGAGTTGATACGTTGCCAATTACTCGTGATCAAGAAAAGCCGATAACTGATGTTTGAACCAGTATCCGTTAAATGTAATGTTTTAACAGCATGTGACAGCAGAGTATATGTCGTTAGTAACTATGCTTCTTCATTAATAAGATGACTATAGCTGAATACATGGAATAGAACTAGGAGTGATTAAATTAGGATGCTCTCCTCTTTTTATGTGGGATTGACTGAAATTGACCTTTTTGTCTCCTGCTGTTGCGTCTGCTGTTCTTCACTGTTTTCTTAATCATTCATTGTTCTGTCACTGTCATTGCCCACTGAGGTCCATATCTTAAAGATTTATTAATCATTGCTTTACAGACTCTGCTTCAGGGTAATTTGTGGCTGCCCTCTAATTTAGCGGCTAGCTGTTAGCATAGCCGTAGCCACCGTGAGAGTAGCTACTGGTTTGTGGGTGGGAGAAAGCCAATCATCGTCACTAATTGGCCAGGCTGATAATCGGTCTGATTTGTCTTCGGGGGCTCTGACAACTTTGTAGCTTGTTGCTTTGCATACGACGGTAGCTGCAGTTAGCTTAGTTTCACAAGTTAGAGTGAAATCCCCTAGCAACCCAAGGTCATAGAAAAATGTGTCCGTGTTAACTGTCATAGAAATTTCTCAAGCATCTCTGGCAGTATAATCTCTTTACTGAACATGTATTTTAATCTATGCTTAGTTTGTTCTAAAGAGTCTTAGCTTCCTTAGTAAAGCTTTTCATTTGCTACAGCGGGTTTTGAAACTGTGAGGAAATGACAACGTAACGCAGAAGTAGTGTGCTTCTTGTGTATTCTTGAGAAATCTTTCATTAAATGTAATTGAAATCTGCATTTTTCGAAGTAATTCCTAAGTATTTATCCCATTTTCTCTCCCTTTGCAGATCCCAGTGTCACGAATTCTTTCAGTTCCTGTGTCACCAAGCCAGAGCTCACCAAGGACTCCCCTTCCTGCCCCACTCAGCAGCCCTGGTCGAACCGGAGCTCGCACTTTGGCTGACATCAAAGCCAAAGCTCAGCTCGCCCGAGCACAGAGGGCAGCAGCAGCCGCAGTATCGTCTGCATCCAAGGGAGCGGTGCCAGGACCAGGGCCAGGGGGAGGCAGTGGTGAGCAGACACAGCCGTCACCCAGCCCCAGCCCAACATCCCCTCAGGCGTCAGCCAGATTTGCAGCCACCAGCGGTAACAGCAGCCACAGCAGTACACCTTCTCCTCGCCCAGGGGACTTTTTCGGTCAGCTTAGCCCAAACCAATGTCAAATGTCTTACTTAAGCAAAGGTGATGACAAACACAAAAGTCATTGTGCTGGTATAGGATCCCATAGTATCCAAATGAGCTCAAATGCAGCACAACTGTTACCTGTGCATGCTATGAAGGAGCAGGAGATCCCATCAGCTGCTGGATCATCAGGCAGAACTAGCTCCTGCATCCCTGCAAACAACCCGCTGGTCACTCAGCTTCTGCAGGGCAAAGAGGTTCCACTTGAGCAAATCCTCCCAAAACCGCTGTCCAAGGTAGAGGTGAAGATGTCAAACTTGCCCTCTGGTAGTAAAAGCAAGACACCGCATTCTGCCGAGCACAGTGCTGGTAAACAGATGTCACAGCAGTTCAGTGCAGCGGGACGAGCTTTCTCAGAATACACAAAACATCACAGAGAACTTCCTGATAAAGAAACACAGGAGCAGATCCTACAGGCTCTCATGCAGAGGAAAGTCCAGCAGGGCCAGCCTTACCGAGGTCTGGCGCCTCAGCCGCCTCAGTACAAAACGCATCCACTGATGCACGCAGAAGAGCGTCTGGACCAGTCCAGGATCTCTGTAGGCTTCTTGGGTAGAAAGAGGATGCCTAGGCCGGCCATGACGGGACATTACCTGCTCAATGTGTCCACGTACGGGAGAGGACCAGAGAGCAAAAGACTGCACCTGTCCGTCATCCCCAACACGTCTGTATCCGGTCTTAAAAGGGAAAGCACAGACGGAGAGGAGGCGGCTAAGGAGGAAGAATCAGTCAGGAAAGTTTTCTCATCTGTTTCTGGGGTGAAAACGGAGCAGCAGGGATGTTCGGTCACCAAGTCTGACGACGTAGCGAGCTTTCAGCGTTGCTCCAGCGTAAAGACTGAGCCTGGATCAGAGGACAATGCAGCTGGTGGCGAAAACAGCAGCAGCGTCAGTGTGACAGCCAAAGACACCAGCCCTTTCTCTCAGTCACACCGAAGGCACCTCGAACTCTGCAATAGTAATCAAGGAAACTCTGAGCCATATCTTACCCACGTGGACCCCAGTCACCAGCGGCCGACTGCCTTTCAAACCCAGAGAACACTCGATAATCAGGAACCTGTGGTATCTTCGTGCTACGGCGGCACCATCAGCATGTCCGTACCTCACACTTTGAACCACGGCACTGCAGGCACCGGCTCTTCCACGTCCTCGTCGGAGGCCGATGGCGGCGGCGTCCACGGGAGCGTCATGTCTTTCTCAGTGACGGTCACCACCATACCCGCCGGTCATGCATTAGACCACGGCAACCAGGGTGAACCGTCACCTGAACCGTCGTTCATCGAAGGCTCCAATATGGAGGACGTCCAGTCGAAATGCTACTGCCGGCTGAAGGCCATGATCATGTGCAAAGGGTGCGGAGCCTTTTGCCACGATGACTGCATCGGCCCCTCGAAACTGTGCGTCTCGTGTTTAGTGGTACGGTGATCTGAAATTAATAACAACTGCGGAATCTCCTGGTTTGATTTGCATTTGAGGCACAAAGCAGCTCATTTAGAATCGATACAGAAAGAGACGAAGCGCGTTGGTCGTGTTTCAGACAAAACAGCCAGCATCTGGTCGCTGTTGGAAAGGCAAGGATTTACACTGGATGCTCTTGTTTTTCCACCAACTTCTAAGAAAAGTTGTTTTGTGCAATTTTGTGTAGTAGAAAATGCCAATCCGTTTTCAATCAGATCAGTAGTCTGTCAGATGTGAGAGAAATCTACAATCTGGCAGTGTTTGCACTCAGCTAGATTAGTGTGATATATTTTTTTAAATATATATATATGTGTGTGCGTGTGTGTGTGTGTAGTTTTTAAAAAAGGAGGGAAAATGAATGTTGCTATTTTTTTAGAACATAATGACTGTTGTTGTGCTTTAGACTGACACTTTTTATTACTGGGCCTAATCAGTTATGGTTTAAAGGCAAAAAAAAAGGACGCTGATGATAATCATTGGTTGTAGAGTACCTCCTATTTGGCATTTATGCTCGCGTGGCAGGGAAGTGCAACTTACAGTAACTATTTTATATATAAAACTGTACATTTATTACCGAACACACTCAGATTTAAGAACTAGAAAGAACATGTATAGTTTTAGTATGAAAATATAAAATGATTTTTGAATGATACTTTATAAAAATCAACTCGTGAGGATTGCACATCACATCATTTCTTTTTGACTAACAGTTACAGGGCGAAGCACTTGAAAACCACCTGGATATAAGGTAGTAACTGTGTACAGCACTTAAATTCAAACATAGGGAAAAGAAGAATCATTTATATATAAATATAAATATATATATATATTCCTTTTGGCAACTGAGATCTTTTCCATTTCATTTGAAGGTCTTAAGCCACTTCCTACTGTATAAACCTACATTTCCTCCACAAAAAGCTGGTTTGTAGATAAAGTCTGCCTCGAAGTGGGGTTTCTCATGCTTGTATGTCTGTATAGGTAGATAAGCAAACTTTAAAAAAAAAAAAACACTCAAGGCAAGGGGAGAAAATGAAGACTTTTTTTTGTTTTTTCACTGTAAATACTTGCTCATTCATGGCATTTGCCGAGATGTAGAAATAATATAATTTTCCTCATGCAGAACACCGTGCTTGAGAATATCCAGCTTTCATTTGTGACAAAATCATTTTTACTGTGGAAAGAAAATAGAGAAGAACAGTAAATTATGCTGGAACGTTAAATGCCGTATCGTAGAATGATTCAGCATAGCGCGTCGGTTTTGCAAAATTATTTGGAGGTACAGTAGGTCACCGATTAGTGGGTGAGTGCAGCACTTCACATTAAAATGGCTTTTTTTTGTCCACAGTATCATGGTATGAATTATTGTAAACCCAAAATAATATTGTTGATATAATGCACAATAGTGTGGATATGTGATACACGGCACACTTGTGGTGTAGAAACTGTTGTTACAACCTTTTGTAGTCACGTTCTGATGATGGTAACACAATAATAGTGCTTTCTTTACCACAGATTAACATGTAAGAAAGGCCAGTGTGAAGTGTTACCTCAACAGGTTAGTCGAGTGTTTATGCTGGCTACAAAAAATGACGCATCAATTATATTTTGGAGTCTCCTGGCGACGCAAAATAGACCTGTTTTATAGCAATTATTTCCAAGGTAATATGCCAAAGTCACCTTAAAGAAAACACGAATAATCAGAAGTTTTTTTTCATGTCTGACTAGTTAATCAAAGTAATATATTTTAATTAATATATTTTAATATAAAAGATCTATTTGCTAGTTGTTTTTGACAAATCAACAGGGTATTTACTATAATAATATATTGGCTGTCCGTTTTTTCCTATAATTTTGTTTAGACTGGACAGACCACCATGCAGAATAACTTGACTTTGTAACTCAAATTGCCCAGGTATCTGATATTCTGTATGGCCCAGGTTTTACAATCAATCCGTTGGTCTATATATTTCCATGAAAATGTTGTAATGAGTGTATCCTTTTAGTTTGTCTGCATTTGTGTCATTACTTTATAAAAAATAAAAACAAAAATGTACGTTCTTAAAGCACCATTTTTTTTTTTTAAGTTAGTGGATTAATCTGAATCCATTCTTAAATGTGTTTGTTATTAAATTGGGTTTTATGTCTTGTGGAAATTAGGGTTAGCATCTGGAAGGGTTCCCACATATTTAGCATTGACACTTCACTAAAACTGGTTTACCAATATTTGATTTTGTTAACACAGATTTAATGTTACCCCACCGTGAATATTTAGGTTTTATTTGGTTGAATGTGATGTTAGAATGCTGTATTTACTCATGTAGAGGTGGGGACTGGATTGCACTGCAAAAAAATCTAGCAAAACTATTCAATCACAACCCTAAAGGCAGCTGAAATCTTTGTTAATAAGGACTGAGACATGAATCGGGCAGCAGTCCCCACTATTACTAATGTAACTTGTTGATGTGCGTTTAGAAGTGCAGTGGGGGTGGGGGTGGGGGTGGGGGTGGGGGGGGCAGGGTTTTTGGGCAATCACCACCGTTTTTAAAAAATGTCACGTTTGGCACTAGGTGAATTTGTTTAATATGTCTGTGTCCTTTTGTCTCCATTTAAACTCCGGGTGAATGTAATATAGTAATCAGCACTTGTAAACAAAGTGTATTTTATCAAAAGTTATAGACTATTATGAATAAAGAATGAAAAGGAAAAATTGCATGTGTTTTGGTTTCCTTGCTGATGCTTAGCTCAAAGAGAGGGATGCGTTTATCCCTCTTTACCCCCAAATGCTGAGGCTTAAAATCCATGTCTCCCTTTAAAAAAATAAATACACTCCGCTTGAAACATCCCCCGCCTTATATATAGTGCCTCTAAGTGCAAGAAATAATAATATATACCGGACGATACACCTCACATCTTCACTACAATGAAAACAATCAGGTCAAGGTCATACACCAAAAAAGGCAGATCTACATTATGCACAGGTGGTGTTGGTGCAATATGCATGAAATCCTTCAGGTAGTTTCTGACATATGCTCCAGAAACAGAATCAAAAACATATTTGAAGTGCCTCACAATGACCTTGAAAATCAGGTCACTGTCATGCACCCCAAAAGGCACATCGACATTACCAACAGGCTTAGTGTGCGCAATATGAGTGAAATCCCTCAACTAGTTTCTGAGATATGATCCGGAAACCAAAAAATATTTGAAGTGCCTCACTATGACTTTGAAAATGAAGTCAAGGTCATGCACCCCAAAAGGCACATCTATACTATATAGAGATGGCCTGGGTGCAATATGAATGAAATCCCTCCAGTAGTTTCTGAGATATGCTCCGGAAACGAAATGTGGACGTACGTACATACCTACATACGGACGGACGGACGGACGGACGTGCCCACGCCAATATCCCCCTTCGTGCCTACGGCCGGCGGGGGATGAAAAAGCCAAAATGACACCATTATTACAGTGAGAAACTAGAGAAAAAGAAAGACTTCAACTTTCCATCAGTGTAAGAAAAGTATCGTGTATAATGTATGAGATATTTAGGTCAAATCAATTTATCGCACATGCCCTATTTAACCATTTGCACCTGATCCTGTAATGATCAAAAAGACTTTTCAGGTGAAGTGCAGGCTGTGTTCACACAGAGCACAGAGGAGACAACTAGAGAGATTAAGAGGACAGTGAAACATACATTATTAATAAAATAAATGCAACCGAGGTTAAAAAACAGGATACAGAGGAGAAAGTTGCTGAATGCTACCTTCTGCATGGTGAAATACTTTTCTATCGTTGATATGAAGAGAAAAAAGAGGTTGTAAAAATGTAAATTGGCTTACCTATCTAGAGCATAAAGACCTACGTTTTTCCATTATTGGTGACACTTGTGGACACTTGGAAAAATGTACATGTTGATTACATTTTTATGCCTAATTTGTGTAAAACAAACAATTAAAAATGGGTATTTTTTTAATTTATGGTGTTATAGTTATGTCAAACTGCACATTTCATTTCTGTGTTCTCTGTAATTCTAGTTTGCTGTTTCCATAGAGGTGCAGGAAGTTGTATTGCAGTGAAAACAAACTTACGGTGCACTAATCATGGTGTCTAATCAGCATCTTGATATGGCACACCTGTGAGGTGGGATGGATTATCTCAGCAAAGGAGAAGTGCTCACTATCACCGATTTAGACAGATTTGTGAGCAATATTTGAGAGAAATGTGGAAAAAGTTTTAGATCTTTGAGTTCATCTCATAAAAAATGGGAGCAAAACAAAAGTGTTGCATTTATATTTTTGTTGAGTGTATATATATATATCGACTCTGTATGGCAGCTCTCTCTATAAAGATGTTTCTGTGAATATTTTTGAACTGAATCAACTTTACTAGGACGCCTTTGTCAGCTAGTCTCAGAGCAAATAAAAAACAATATTATACTTGCACACATTGCATTGTTTTGATCAACAACTCCTTTGTTCCCTTATAGTGTCACTGGACGAACAGTCAGTTTATCTCCTCAAACAATAAATCATTTAAAAATTATTAAAATATGCATGAAAGGCTAA
The DNA here is from genome assembly GCF_021347895.1 of Acanthochromis polyacanthus. Lineage (NCBI taxonomy): Eukaryota > Metazoa > Chordata > Actinopteri > Pomacentridae > Acanthochromis > Acanthochromis polyacanthus. The sequence continues at coordinate 27,555,059 of NC_067113.1, forward strand.
ACATAATTCCAGGAAATGCACTTTACATTGTCTGAATAACTTAAAGTGGAAGGATTCATATGTTCAGAAATGTAGTGTTGTTTACAAAATGAAAAATGCAGAGCGAAAGGTATATATCTGTATATATATGGAAGTGTGTGTGTGTCTATGAAAAATGTTTAAGCTGAGTGAGATGAGAAAATAAATGAAATTTTTGTGACAAGAAAAGTGTTTATTTTACAGTATGTAATATTTTACAACTAATTAATTTGCAGTATAAAAATAGTACAGCATTGCGTGTTACAGTCATCTCATTTTTACTCTGACAAAAAATACAGTACCCTTTTACTGTGATGGCATTTACAGTAGGATCATTTTTACAGTAAGAATTATCTTACTGTAAGCTTACTGTAAAACATTCTACAGCAACTTACTGTAAACAGGTTCTACAGTACATATTTGGTCATTTTACTGTAATATTACTGTAAAAACTACAGAAACTTGTTACAGTGTGGTTTAAAGTCTGAATCAATGGCAGGAGCATTTGCTCCTTCATCCAATGACTGCCTTGATTGCATTGTTCTTCTTCTACACTGGTAAGCTGCTAACTTTATTTTGAATGTACAGTGGGGATCAAAAGTTTGGGCACCCCAGCTAAAAAAATGTATTAATGTGCATAAAAAAGCCAAGGAAAGATGGAAAAATGTCCAAAAGGCATCAAATTACAGATGACACATACTTATAATATGCCAAAAAAAAGTTAGATTTTATTTCCATCATTTACACTTTCAAAATAACAGAAAACACAATAATGGTGTCTGCAAAAGTTTGGGCACCCTGCAGAGTTAATAGTTTGTACTGCCCCCTTTGGCAAGTATCACAGCTGGTAAACACGTTTTGTAGCCAGCTAAGAGTCTTTCATTATGAGAAATGTAGGATTAAGTATTTCTGAGGCTTGACTCACTAGACGTTTTTGACCATTCTTGACTAACATCTGTCTCTTTGTGGCACATTAAACTGCTGAATTAATTCCTTCAAATCCAAATAAATCAGTGTTTTTGTCTGCTGTGCTGAGGATCATAATTCAAAGCAGCAGCAGCAGTGACAGTACTAAGGTAGTTTTTTAATTTAAAAAAAACTTCAATGATTTTTGCCTGAAGTAATACATTTTATTGTGATACATTTTCACTATATTGCTCAGTTTTAGTATGGATGTTTTTGCATACACTAGCTTTAAACTTAAAAGGAGCGATAGAAGGAAAGAGGTTGCATTCTGGGAAATGTAGGCTCAAGTATTGTTGGAGCTTGGCAGGACACTTTGAGCATCATTTACGACCAACATTACTCTATTTTGTGCCACACTGAATTGCTGAATTATCCCTTTAAATCCGTACAAATCAGTGTTTTCCAGTCTGTTGTGGTGAGGATCATAACTCAGAGCAGCAGCAGTGATAGTAGTAAGTCTGGTGCGCCTTTAACCAGCGTGATGCGCACATGCGTAAAAGTGTAGTAGGTGTCCGCGCATGGCATCTCGGCGCCTCCTGCGCTCTGCCGTCCTCTGCCGCTGGGTCGCTGGTGATGCCGAGCGTAGCGGGGCGCTCGTACATTTCTGCGTGCGGCTACAACCGCAGTTGCCAAGACTGAATGAGACGGAGGGGAAGGAGCTGGAAACGAGATGATGGACGGTCCGAGCGGTTCCTCATCGGCCGGACAGCTGTAACGTCGGCGGAGACGCGCGTGGATTTAATCAAAGGTGAGAGTGCGGCTGTGAATCACGGAGGAAATAAACCCCCCTTAATTCACCCTGTAACACTTATCCTCCCCATCTGATGCTGCTGCTGCCGCCGAGGAGGAGGAGGAGGAGGAGGATGATGATGCTCTAAACGCAACCTGCGTGATTTTCCTCCGGTAAAGGCCAGTTTCTGCTCTCTGCCTCCTCGAAGCACGGTTTGAAAAAGATGCTGGCTTGCTATTGTTTGTTGATGATGAGAGAGGGGGGAAAAAGCACATCACGACACACATTTGCCCATTGCGGAAATAAGGTAAATAGGCAGTTAAATCAGCAATATGGCTGCGTTTGTGTCTCCAGAAGTGATTATTTTTTAAGTGTTGCGGTCGCTCAGTGAGAATTCAAAGGCTCGGAGAAGTGAATGATATCAGCGGAGGGGAGATACTGCAGCAACCGAGTCCTTATGTTGACTCGCCTCAAAGGATGTTGTCATTACCTCGGAGCTGAAGGTGCGGTTACAGTAGAGGGAGAAAAATAGAGAAAATGCACCTTTCCAGGCCTGTAATGATGCCCTGCACAGTCTGACTTGACCACATTGGAATTCTAATGAGTGTTTGTGCGTAAATGTGCCATTAATTCACAGTTTTATCACAGACATCATCACACTGGCTGTGGATTCGTTCTGTCATGAATTATTAAAAACTTGCTTCCTTATCTCACATTTAAAAAAGGAATCAACTTCTGCTTACATGTTCCAGTGCAAAAGAAGAAGAAGAAAGAAAAGCATCCTGTTAGTTGCCTACTCATGAATTTCATATTTACAATAAGCCATTGTGGTGTTTTGCTGACATGTGCCTGTTAGGTCTCCCACTGCATCGCCAATGTTTTCTCCCCAAAGTGCAGCAGTCAAAAAAAAAAAACCAAAAAAAATGTCCAAAAATAGTTTTGCTTGTGCTCCACTTAATATAGAATTGGTAGACTTATTTCCAAAGTGTCTTTTCTCACCCTTTGCGCCCTGAATTTGAACGTTTTGCCCTCATGATTCGCTCCACAGGGCTGCAGTTCTGTTTAACAAATAATAACTGAAGTGGTTTATTGCTGCCTTGAAATGCAGCCATATCTGCTGCTCGTGATATGAGCCGAGGATGAGTCAATCGGGTGCTCAAAAGAGGAGAAAAAACCCCCAGAAAATCAGTCATTTACAATAAATATTCTCTGGTTTCTCAGATGCTTTTCTCTCGCGCATTTTAAGGGGAGTTTGGGTTGTGGAATTACAAAGGTGTCACCTTGAACCGTGGGAAATTATAAGCGCAAAAATGATTATTTGGTATTAGAAATGAGCATTAGGTGCAGCCTTTATGATAAAACCTGTTACTAAGAGCCTCGTCCTTTGTTGGAGCCTGTAATCAGCAATGAAAACCACTAAACACAAGCCAGAGTTGCAGGTTTTTTAACTGGAAAGAGGCAAAAATGTTAAGGATAAGAAGAAAACACCAGATGAGATAAAATAAAATTAATTTATTAAAATATAGTTAGGTGAAGGGCAAAATGGAAGTCAAATTCCATAAAAAATAGAATTAGAAAATAATAAAAACACTGTCCTAAGTAACATATGCAATGAGGAAACAGCCAACGATAAATAAAATAAAATAATAAATAGATAAAATATAAATAAATAGGCGAAAAGCAAAATAGAAGAAGAAAATCATCAAAATATAAAAAGACAATAATAATAATAAATAAACTCATAAATGATTTGTTGAATAGACTAAAATATGTAATTAAGGCAGTAAATAAAAAATAAATCAATAAATTAGTTTGAGTAGGAATACTGATCAGATATAAATATAATATTAATATTCAAATGCCTGACTAAAAAAGGGAGGTTTTGAGTTTGTCTTTAAAAACATCATGCAAAAATTTTTGATAAACATAGCATAAAGTTTTAAATTGAGAAGGCCTGAGCAGTTTATTTGAAAAAGTAGCATAAATGAAACATAGAATCAGTAGAAACTTGAATCCACAACACCTAAATGTTAGAAATCTGTGTCTGAAAAGAAGAAAGGATGTTAAATCTTCTTAATTTGTGTTATCCAAGTGTTGTGGAATGTGGATGTTGACACGTAACAGTAGAGCTCAGTGTGAGGAGAGACTCTCTATAGGGCTTATAAGGGAAATAAAGGTACATTATACGTAGAGATGGAGAGTTAGACTCCTTCCTGGGCCTTGTTTGGTCACGCTCTGCTGCTTTGCTCATCTCCTGGTCAGTGAACGCATCCTCCATGCCATCCAGACATGTTCGGGGAGGCGCTCGGACGGTCCAGAGTTTCCTCCCAGCACTCGTCACTCATTGGCCGGCCCGTAATGCGCCTCTGCGTCCGTCATCATTACGCGGCTCCTTTCGGTGTCATTAAACCCACAAGGATGCAAGTGGCTGCTGAGCGCGATGTCATGGAGAATTACCATTCGCACAGAGCACAGGCGCTGGAGAGCTAACCCATCCAGAGCTTACTGATATACATCTCTGCAGGAGGAGGAGGAAGGAAAGAAAGAAAGAAAAGGGGCAGAAAAGCACAAATTGAGAGTTAATGAAGTCTTTGAAGGAGCCAGAGAGAGGAGAGGTGTTAATTACTCATTTAAAAGTCGACTACAAGCAGCTTATCTGTGTGGAAAGACGCCCTCGCTAACAGTTTTCAATGTCTCTTTTTCTTTGCAGGGTTCAGGGCTTCACTTTGTTTGACATTCAGGCAGCGGCAGGTAAGCACTTTGGAAATCCTCGATTCTGTGCCAACAATTTCACGTATAATGAGAATTAAGTGTCTTATTGAATGCAAAATTCAAATTGAACAAGCTTCACACCGGCTGAATGCACCTGTTTCAAGTTAAAATGATGCCGTTTGAGGAAAACAACTAACTTGTGGCGCAGCGTTCAAAGCCCCGAGGACACGTTTTTGAAGCAAAAATGAATAAAGGAAGGAAACCTGTAGCGTTTCAAAGAGGATTTTTCTTTCTAAAGTATGACTTAGAGCAAAAACAGGCTTTTTGAAGAGGCACAACGGTGTTCAACAGATGTGGATTCTTCGGTATGAAAGAGATGAGGTGTCTGCATCGTTACTACTAATTGTTTATGATTAGTAAACAACATTACAAAAACAGATTTTCTTTTTTTTTTCTCTGCAGTTCATTTTACTGAATACATCTTGTCAGTATGTTTTAAAGGAATAGCTGCAGGCTTTTTTTTTTTACAGGAATATTATTAAATGCATCGGCTAGGTGCAGATACCAGGAAGTTACTGCACATATTCCGCCTTAAGTCCGCCACCGGTCATATTTGCAGTTTGTTTATTTGTGCAGATTAAATAAAGAATAAATAATATGTTAATAATGAGAGCTTTGGAGGTCACAGAGCTGGTTGTTTCCATTGTTTTCGGTCCTCAGCTGCTGGCCGTAGCTTCATACTAAGACATGAGAAAAAGCTTATTTGCTCTTATATTTATATGCAAGAAGTGAATAAGGTCATTTCCCATAATGTTGAGCTATTGCTTTGACCTTAATTATAAAGAAACAGCATTATTTATTTTGTTTGTGACCAGTTCAGTCTGATTATTACTCTAGACTTTTAACCCATTGAACACCGAGCAGGTTGAGGGCCTTGTATTTGCTCCCATCATATTTTTACTTGCTGTGGGCTCGCTTTTCACTGCGAAATAAAATCCTGCATCTCTATGGAAACAGCGCAATCATAGCTAGAAGTAGAGAAGACTCAAACACGTCTTTTGAGCAGAAAAATGCAGATATAACACCATAAATTCTATAAAAAAGACTGAAAGTTGAATTTCTTTGAGTGTTTATCTGACAAAAATTGAAAAACCTGGAATCATGTCCAGACATATTCATTTTTTATTCTTTTGTTTGTTTTTACTCTTTATACATGTGTAGAGACTTTACTACTTGTCTCCTATCCACTATGTTTAAACACATCCTGCAGTTCATCCTACGGCGCCCAAAAAGTCCACGAATTTTTGTCACATGACTCTTAGTTGCAACTGACTCATTCATAGTTTTTCTGTTGCATTGAAGAGCACAGAGTCTTTAGTTTTTAACCAAACCTAGTCATTGCATTTTTTTTTTTTTTTAGCGATTTCTTGAAAACAAGACATGCAGAATGAAGCGAGTTTGATGAAATATCAGGATTTTAAGCTGAGATTTGGATCATTTTTGCAGCAGAACGGAACAGCGCAGTGGATGAGTAGTTCAAGGAGCTTCATAAAGTTGAAAATCTGACCATTCTATTGTTTTTACCTCTGATAAACGGTGTTTTTTTTTAAAGCTAAGCTGCCTTTCAAACCAAATGACAGGTTTTTGCCATTCAGAGGGTTCAATTTATGTAATTTCACAGCTGCATCATTTCACAAAGGAATCAGCTAGTGCGATGACTAACTCAGTCCTTGATTCACGGTGTGAATTATCAAGACAAAAGAACATTCTATATGTTTTGGTGCACTCTTATTCAAGAGTTCATGTTGCTGTTTCATTCATTTATTCCAACCATGGAACAGATCACTGACTGTGTGTCCTCCGTTGATAAAATGAACACCAGGCTCTGTTTTGTTTTGCTGTGTCCACAAAAATCATATATGTATCTATTATATCTCTGTTTCCTTCAGTTGCATGCGTGATATGTGCTGAATGTGAATCCGTCCGGCTGGTCTCTTATCTGAATAACTTTGGACAATGGAGGGAGCTGTGTGTTGCATTTATGAGCATGCTGCTGTCTGAGGAGTGAGCGCTGCATGCTCTGCTGTTTGATGTGCCACAGAATGATCGAGGAAGGCAGCAAACGAGGCAAGGCCATGGTGGAGAAGAGACAGCTCTTCATGGAAATGAGTGAGTGGAGTCCAAATCTCTTTTTCACTATCTACAATCAGCGCGTGTGATTCTTTGACTGGCTGGAAGTTGCACAGGAGATGCGTGGTCCCTCACACGTATGATTCCTCCCACACGAAGGCAGTTTGGAAAGCGTTTGATTTCATTGAACTGCTATCTGCGAGAGTTTTGTAGTAGATTTGTCAAATATACATGCCTGATTTTTCTGGGTTTGTCTTGCAGGAGCTCAGAACTTTGACGTTATCAGACTGTCGACTTACAGGACTGCCTGCAAGCTCCGGTTTGTGCAGAAGAGATGCAACCGTGAGTAGATTCCTGAAGGCTTTCTCATCTTTTTTTTTAGCCGCTGTGACACGGTGGAACCAGCAGAATCATTTGTTTAAACACGAATACGGACATGATTGATCACGCTCCGTCTGTTTCGCCCCCTCCGCAGTTCATTTGGTGGATGTCTGGAACATGATCGAAGCCTTTCGTGACAACGGGCTCAACACGCTGGACCACAACGCTGAGATCAATGTCTCGCGGCTGGAGACTATTCTGTCTTCCATCTACTACCAGCTCAACAAGCGGCTGCCCACCACCCACCAGATCAACGTGGAGCAGTCCATCGGGCTGCTGCTCAACTTCATGGTGGCCACATATGACAGGTAGGAGACAGGTGAACACAGACGAACAGATTCCCAAAACCCCTCTGCTTTCTGTTTTCTGGGTAAAACTCATAGCAAACACAGATGATAACACACAGTTGGAGTGCATCCGAGTATTTAGCAGTGAGTCTGAAAGTCTGAAAAAAAACATTTTGTGTGAATTTAAAGATTTTTCTGCCCACTAATTATAGTATTTTAACTGCTAGTCAACAAACAAATGTAACCCAGCTCAATTCAGGTATTAATTGTCCCCTACAAAGAAATTAAAACAACAAAAAAACAACAACAAAAGAGTAAAAAGTGTTAATGGCATACACTTCATCAAAAATCAATACATCAGTCAGACTTTATTTACAGAGCACTTCTCATCCAAATGAACTGTAACACAAACTGCTTTACAGATGAAAGAAATAAAAATGCGATACAACTACAACCCGAAAACCTCCCAACATAATCTTAAAAATTAAGGAACAAATTTTTAAAAAATTGTTAAATAAAATAGATGTTATTAAAATATAGACAAATAGTTGAAGGGCAAAATAGAAGTGTAAAAACAAAATATAACAAAACGATAAAAATACAGCTGTAAATGATGCATTAAATCGACTAAAATATGTAAATAAGAGAAGAAATGAAGAAATCAATAAATGAAATTAGTTCTAAGAAAAGTAATAAATAAATAACTTCCATCAAATCAATCAAAAGCCCAGCTGAAAAGGTTGGTCTTTAAAAATATCATTCCAAAGCTTCGTAAAAATGTGACTATACATAGCATAAAGTTTTAGGATGTGTAGACCAGTTTGGCTTATTTGAAAAAAGTGCATCAATTCAACATGAAATCAATAAAACTTGAATCCACAGCACTAAATTTAGGAAATCTGTGTCTGACAAGGAGAAAGAACGTCAAATCTGTGTCATATTTTGTCCAATCTGTTGTTTTCTGCGTGTAAATGTGAACGTTAACAAGCGATGCATTTACTTAAAGGTGCAGAGAATCATATTAGGCCTTTTTTTTAACTGCATATAGATTAGGATGCTTATCAACCGTGACCTTTTTCTGTTGTTTATTTACATCCAGCATGCTGTCTTACTCCAGAAATACACATCAGCACAGTGGAAAGAGAGTAGATAAAGTATTAGAGGCCTTGAGGGTGTATTTTTAACTTCTGTCAGCACCAAAATCGGGATTTTAGAGATATTGAGGTCATGAGTCAAAATCCACCCCAAGACACCAATAAGACTCTCTGAGATTGTTTCATTATCATGTGGATTGTTCATACTTTATGTGCTGAGTTTTATTTAACAGACAAGCTCAAGATACTGCACTCAACTAGCAAACTAAAATATTAATCCATTTATTATGCAAAAAATATGTCTATTATTACCCCTGTGTGAGGATTCGCTGCTCCTCTTTAGCTTATCTTTGGGTTTTGAACAAAATGAGACTTCCTCCCTTTGAAATTTGAATAAAATTAATTTCACAGAGCAGTTTTCTTTATGATATAAGCTGCAGTAGAGTTTAATTATTATTGTCATACACTCACCCGCCACTTTTATTATTCGAATTTGTGTTATTATTATAGTGAGTGATGTAGTGGTGGTGTGCTGGACTGCATTACATCTAAACATGCTGCTAATTAGATTCAGAATCAGAAATATTTTATTGATCCCTGAGGGGAAATTGCTTACATTACAGTTGCTCCCATTTAAAAAAAAACTACGAATAAAGATAAACATAAATAGAAAAATATGACCTAAAATATAAACATAAGTAGAAAAAGCGTAAGCAAAAAAAAAGAAAATATGCATTGTACTAAGAAAGTAAAATACTCTGAATATGGGTTCCAATATTTTATTTTAAAATAAAAAAACAATATAAAAGTATATATAAATAAATAAATAATATTATTTTAACACAAAAATATTTTGAGATTTTTAAAATAATATTTTGTCCACCTCATTATTCGGAAGACTTTCACCCAATAATAAATAGAAAGTAGAATATTCACCTCTTTGAAAATGGCAACAAATACTGAAAATACTGAAGCATCTAACAAATCGAATTCATGTCAGAACTGTTCAATTGGACTGCATTAGATTTCACAATAAAAGCACCTAGTAAAGTGTTAAATAAAGTACAAAGTGTATATTTTATAATGGCAGGTTTATAATTTTTTTTTTAAAAGAAATTACAGACACATAAAATACAGTGTTAGCATTGTGTTCACCAAAATAAAAGCCCTGTCATCCTAAAAACACACTGGAATGAGCCCAGAAAAGGAGAATCAATGTCGAACTGTGCAAATATATCCAGAAAGGCTAAAAAAAGGCTGCTGTGTAAAATAAGCACCCATCAGCTGGCCGTGTTTTACTGTATCTCCCTGCTCTTAATGCCTCCTCTGTGCTCCAGGGCCCCAGACTGCCGTTGCATCCCGGAGCAGAGAGCTTTATTATTGACCGTAAAGCTCTCTCTCATTATTGTACCTTGTGCGCTCAAATTGATTGGCTGCTTGCCCTCTCCATTCATGGGCCTCATTCAATTGGTTTACTTTTATCTGCGAGGCCATTCTGGTCCCGCTCCCTCATTATTCATGCCGCCGTATCTCTGGGAAACTTTGTAGGAAATGACTGAGTCGCAATCACAGGAAGCGGTTTCGCTATCTGTCCCTCAGGTCCAAACTGAATTAGGCAGGAGAGCTTTCATGCACTCTGCTACCTCTGCTCGGAAGCAGCGGCTAAATGAATCTGAAATGAAGCAGCTGCTCTCGTCTTGGCGAGCTGAAAAGATTTTTAAGAAAAATGGCGGCCTAATAAAGCAGCCGAATAATGACGGCGTATATCCATGTTCATCTGTGATTTGAGGGTTAGTTAGTGATTTTTAATGCACTAATTAATGCAACACTGATATGTTTCACTGCTGTTATGTTTATTATAATACTGTTTCTCTTAGATTGTTAATTTCACCAGAATTCTTACCTTAAAACAGTAAAATTAAACATTTACTTGATTTTTTTTGTATTTAAATGGTCCTAAACTTGTAATACTTCGGTAAAACATGACAATAATGGAAGAATGTAATAAATTAGAACACAGTTTGTTAATATTAGCTCAAAACGCCGAGGTAGTGTTCACTTGTTGTCATAGTCATAATGATGCCTTGTCGCTATCACTACAGAAATCCTTTACAAATCCGTGGATCCAGACTATAAGCACAATCACTGCCAAAATTTAGTCACTTCGTCCTTCGTCATCTCTGACTTTCCCTGAAAATTTCATCCAGATCCATTCATCCGTTTTTGAGTAATGTTGCGCACAGACAAACAGATTCACAGAAGGACAAATGTACGCTGATTGCCACATAACTCCGCCGCGTTCCTTGGCGGAGAAATAAACCAAAATATACATTAGTACTACTTGTAGAAATAACAGTATTGCACACATCATTGGCACTGTATCCTTAAGTATTAACATTACACAGATAATTGTCTAGATTGCACAGATTTGTCCATAAGTAAAATAATAACAATATAGCACATATTCTAGTATATGTAGAAAAAAATAGATATTCACCAGTTAAAGTAGTCTTCATGTACAAACTGTAGCACTGAGTAACAAGAAAAGCGCTCAGAGAGCACAGTAGTCTGCCAAAGCTGCTCAGTCATATTATTTCTGACAGAAAAGCCCCGATAAATCCGGAGTGGTGGATTTGTAGTAGGATCACAATCATGTGGTCGTTAGCAAGCAGCAGACATAGTGGTCACATAGTTACAGTGCCGCGATCTCGCAGTGATCCAGAAATCTTTAACAAATCCGTGGATCCAGACTATAAGCCACATCACTGCCAAAATCTAGTCACTTGGTCATTGTGTCTTTTCTGACCTTCCCTGAAAATGTCATCCAAATCCATTTGTCTGTTTTTGAGTACTGTTGATAAACAAACAGACAGACAAACGCACACCAATCGTCACATAACTCCACCGCGTTGCTTGGTGGAGTAAATATAAGAATTTTATTTCCTCATTATCTGTATATTTTAATTGTTAGCATTTGACACTTTATGCTGCATTTTTTCAATTCAGTGCATTTTTATTCATTGTATTTTTTACACGTTGTGCTGCATGTTGTATCGTAGTATATTTTCCAATATATTTATATTTATATTTTCAGTTACTGTCACTTTACTCTTTGTTCTTGCTACTTTAACAACAGAAATCTCCCTTGGGATTAATAAAGTCATTCTCTTCTCTTCTCTTCTATTTACAGTGTAAAGAGCAAAAAACACTGCATGTTTTTTAATTTTTTTGTAAAAAATTAAGACTAAAATATGCTATTTTTGAATAAATTTTAAAGTTGTCTTGATTTATATAAATCATCTTGCGACCCCATTCAGTGCCTCGACCCACAGTTTGAGAACCACTGCTTTGCTGTATTGTTAAAATGTCCCCTCTCTTTCCATTTGCAGTGAAAGTCATGGGAAGCTGACCGTTTTCTCCATGAAAGCCATGCTGGCGACGATGTGTGGAGGCAAAATTGTGGACAAACTACGCTGTAAGCTCAGTTTTCATTTAGACTACACTGCATTTTCCTCCTGTGTACGCTGCTCTGTTTTCTCCACTTCATGCAGTTGCTCAAATCAAACACACGGGGGCGCTGTTGGAGCATATATACAATATTCAGTCCCTTTAAATGTACATGTGTTAACTCTCTGCTAAGCCCAGGCTCTGAGGATCAATAGTTTCCATTCATGTAAATGTCAGAAGCCAGTTTGCGCCCCGTTTTGGCTGAGAATAAAGCTTTGACATTTCGCCGTCTCTCAGATATTTTCTCGCAGATCTCAGACTCAAGCGGAGCCATGGTGTTTGCTAAGTTCGACCAGTTTCTCCGGGAGGTGCTGAAGCTCCCCACGGCTGTGTTCGAGGGCCCCTCATTCGGATACACGGAGCATTCGGTTCGGACGTGCTTCCCCCAGCAGGTAGGAACTGGACGCTGAACCACACACCTTCATCTGCTCTCTGGAGGAAGCCTGACTTACACTTGATGCTGAATTCCTGTGTGTTTGTATCCAGAAGAAGATCATGCTGAACACGTTTTTGGATGTGTTGATGGCAGATCCTCCCCCGCAGTGTCTCGTATGGCTGCCACTCATGCACCGACTTGCTAATGTTGAAAATGGTGAGTTTTTGAAGTTTGGGAGTCAAATTTGCTGCTATGTCTAGAGTTGTTTGGGAAAGAAAAGCCCAGCTCTTCATGCACTTTTTTCTGATTTCTCATATCGTATGACAGTATGAGCTCAAAGATTTCCATCGACAGTCACACACCAGACGTCTTTCTACAATCAGACTGTGGAAGTAGTGCAAAAAACAGATGCATTCTTCTTAGCTTTTAGAGCTTTGTTTATTTGTTGTTTTCTCAATTTAGCCTTCAAATGCATCAGCAGTTCAGCTACAGAACCTGTTTCCACACATATCCAAAGACAACTTGAACCCCAGTAAATGGAAACCGTAAAATCCCACATTCCAGATCAGGTTTCTCTTTAAAGAGTAGTCAACTCTGGAACTCAGCACCAACTTAAATCAGGTTATTTACAGATGGAAAATGTTTCACAACAAAGTTTAAGTGCTGCCAAAAGACTATTTTTAGCTAAATGTAGTTGTTATTTTCTCTCATATGCAGCACAAGTAATGTATTTTGTTGTTTATATTATCATTTATTATTTAATTGTACTGTGTATTGACAAGATCTGAAAATAAACTCTCCGTATTAGAATTATGATGCATTTCCCCTGTAAAATAGAAATAAATGCGATTAATGTGAAAATTGGATATTACGACGAAATAGGTTTGCAAAATAGACTCACAAGCCGATCCTCAGTAGATTTTCTGTCGCAATAACCAGCAAACTACCAGGGAACAGGCACATATTTAACACCACATGCTGGAACAGTTAACATGCAAACAGAGAGCTTAAATATGTCGCTGAAAAATCCATGAATGTTGACTGATTAGGATGCATATCCACAGTTTTAAAGTCAAGAAATAATGGGAAAGATGCAGAAAAAAATCATCTTTAAATAAAACAATAGATAAATCCTCAGCCTCTACAAGTAGAACTTTGCCAAACTGACGATCAAAATCTATATAAATATACTGGCTAAATCTAAACAATGACAATTATTTGGTATTATAGTGAAAACTAGTAAAACGGTATTGACTTTTATACATCAAATAGTGTTATAATATCATTTAGAAATCATTTAGAATGAAGTAAAGGGGCTGCAGAGAGTAGTTAAAGAAGTATTTTTGATTTTTTCCTTGAGATAATACCAATACAACGTCAAAAGTAAAAGGACAAGCTCTAAAACATCCCCTTTGACTGATACATTATTATATGTAACATTGCTCATACTGATAGATTCGTGTGTAAATAGCATTTCACCATTTTGGCTCTTCAACTAGGAGCCACTTTCATTTACTTTATGGGCAATTTAGGGATTCTGTGATGATGTATGAGGTCGGAAAGAATAAAATGTTTTGGAATAAAATGTAGTAATGTTTTGGATTCTTTGTTGATCATTTAATTTTTGGTGGAATATGTTAGATTTTTTAAATACTTTGAACTTGAAACAGTGTTAAAATAGGAAATGTGTCTTTTGTGGAGCTGTAGACGACTCATAGATGGCCGTAGGACGCTGCTTTAAAAACCGAGCCAAAACATTTCTGAAATGCTGGTTAAATCGCCAACTGAGTGCTGTATTTTATGAGTTTGTGTAGTCCCTTTTCTGTAAAGTAACAACTAAATCTGTCAAATAAATGTGATTGAGTATGAAGAACATAATTTCCCTCTAAAATGCAGTGGAGAAAGTGTAAAGAAACATAAAATGAATATTCAAAGTGGAAGCATCTCGATATGTTATTTCATTCGTGAGTAATTTCACTTATTTATAGGTTGGCTGCCTCACAGAGTTTTTAGTTTGTGACCCTGACAGCAGAGACGTCACTGCTCTGACAGAAAATCCTCTTTGTTGTTGTGTTTGGACTCTCAGTCTTCCATCCGGTGGAATGTTCTTATTGCCGGAGTGAGAGCATGATGGGTTTCCGGTATCGGTGCCAACAGTGCCATGGCTACCAGCTCTGTCAAAGCTGCTTCTGGCGTGGCCATGCCAATGGTCCCCATAGCAACCAGCACCAGATGAAGGAGCACTCGTCCTGGGTAAGAAAAGAGCTCTGAATCTCTCTCATTTTTACATTATGCTGTCGCCTTTTCTATACAGAGTCAGTATCTCTCTGAGAGCGTGGAGAGATTTTACAACATAGCACAGCGTCTCCTTGCATTTCATAGTAATCCAGGAGGGATTTTATGGGCTTTTTACTCGTTTTGGCAAATGAAATTGTATTGATTGAATTTGCTGTGTTGCCGCATCCCCCCCCCCCGAAGCTCAATCAGTGTGTTATAAATTGAAACAAGGGGAGTCACAGGCGCCGGATCCCAAATCCATTTCCCATCCCACTCGGATTTCTGCTCAGAGAAGAATGACTGTCGGTAGCTGCAGGACTGGAATGACATGCCTTACCGCATGAAACAGCGTCTCTAATATGACAAAAACATTTATGAGGTTTATCACATAGGTGGATGAATGTGTCCTGGATGTCGTCCTGTTTTCGTGGTGAATTCGTATAATTCTCCATCACATCTGTGACATTTTCTGCCGCACGCCGTTTGGTTTGCAAAACCTCCTGTAATGTTTGTTTTTTGGCATTTGGCAGTTTTTCCTTTTCCCTCCATCCTGATTAGTTCTCAGTATTACTGGCAGCCATCCTTGTTGGGACAGAAAAAAAAAAGGCTGCTTATTTAGGAGTCCAGTGTTGTGTCCCTCCCTGTCTGTTACAAGTGCAGAATATGTAGGTTTTCACTGTTTTTATCATGTTACATCTCAATACAAGCAAAATCAGTGTGCTTTTATTAAAATACATGGACTAAAGTCACCATAATACCCATAATATTCTCCAAAATTCCCCCACAATAATGAAAAATGTTGCATTTATAGCATGTACTTTACTTTTTGGTGGAAAAACAACAGTGCAGTGTTTTATTTTAGCTCCAGACAAAGTGCTTCAGCTTGGAATTTCACATTTCTAAATCTTTCTTCTCAATATGTTGCACTAAAGACAAGCAACACAAACAGAAATATGAGCGAGTGACATGTAATAATATAGAAGTTAAGGCAAAGCTAACTAATATTTGACAGTTTCTCTCAAAACGGGCATTTGCTGTCGTCATACAAACACATTTATGACCTAAATGTAATCAGAAATCTCAAGTTCTTCCTGTTTTGAAATGGAAAACAGAAGGAACCCAAACACTGGATCACTGCATCTCCTGCAGACCGTGCTGGTATCTCTGATGCAACATACAGCTAATGCAATATTACATCAACGTCTCTGCATGTCAGTCTTATCTGATGCAATCTGTGAAACTGTTGCCGTGTACTTAAGTTATTCGGACAGTTGCAAGTTCAAGGGGTGATGTACTGCTTTAAAATCTCAGTTTACCTGTTCCTATGTTGTGACTAATATCTGTCTTTAAGTAGAGGCTTAAGCCTTCAGGCACAAAATCAGAAAATATTTTTTCTGAACCTTAATATTCAATTAAGTTGAGTAAATTTACACATCCAATAATATTGTTAGGTCTAAGCTTTAATATTTAAACTTGTTGTTTCTCTGTTTGGAAGCACTTTGGCTCAGCATATGTTGTTTTAAATGTAATATATAAACAATGGTGACTGCTGTGATTTTACACTTAGAGTTTTCATCAGCACATTTACATCTTTAAATCACTTAACGAAAGTGAGAAAAATGGAAAGAGCAGCTAACGATCAGTTTCGATCTCCACTTAATCCATTGAACCCAAAGCAGTTTCTTGGTGTTTTTTTATTCCTTATACTATGGGCTCATTTTTCACTGCAAAATAAAGTCCTGCAGCTCAACCATGGTGCCAAGGAAAGAGAACTCAAAGACGTCTTCTGTGCAGTGTGACAGTTACATGGGCATGAATCATAAAAAAAATGGAAAAACGAAAGTTGACTTTCTTTGAATATTTTTTACAAAAATGAACAACATTGTTCCAAAACCCACCAGGTGTTACCAATACGAGGACAAATGATGACTCTACATACTTACACTTAAAAGTTTTTTCCAGTCTGGTTTCTACAAACACGTCCTGCAGTTCAGCCAAAAAGACACGGAATTTTTGTCACTCAAATGTTGGCTATAGCTGAATCACGAATATTTTCACAGTTGCGCTGAGAACTGCAGATTTTTTTTATTTTTATTTTTTAGGAATCTGGCTAGGACAGAATATTGACAAATATTTCATGAAATACATAAAGCCTCTTGATGAAATACCACAATTTAAAGTTCAGATTTGGTAAGTTTTTCTATTAGAATAACATTCCTCTGATGATTACTTCAAAGACTTCTGAAAAGTTGAAGATTCTTTTCTTTTGTACAATTTCTGGCTCTGATATATAAAAAATAAAACATCAAAACTGCTAATTGTATTTATAGGGTTCAGAGGATCAAGTTTATCAGCAAAGAATACAAAGTAGACTGCTCGTATTTGTTATTTTTATGACATTACATGTGAAAACCTTGACTAAATTGTGTTTTTCCTTAACGATGGTGTGTGCTGCTTTTATTCCAGCTAAAGCAATTTATCAGTCTAGCATGTCGTGAATGTTTGTACAAACTTGAATGTGTCGAAAATTACTACCACAATCCAAGAACAATACGGTAATGTTTAGATTAAAGGACACTGAAGCTTCAAATATAAAGTTTATCGACACATGCGGTTACAGTAGCAGCCATCAGAAACTATCCATCCATCCATTATCTACACACCGCTTAATCATCATTGGGATCATGGAGCGGCTGGAGTCTATCCCAGCTGACTCAGGGTGAAGGCAGGGAACACCCTGGACAGGTCGCCAGTCCATCACAGTACTACACATAGAGACAAAAAAATACACTCGTATTCACACGTTTGGGCAATTTAGAGTTACCAATTAACCCGAGCATGTTTTTGGAATGTGAGAGAAAGCTGGAGAACCCAGAGAAAGCCTACGCATGCTCCATGGCGAAATATCCTGGGAAAGCCTGGCGAAATTGCTACCCACCAAGCAAATGTGCGGCCCCCATCATAAACTAGAATCAGGCATAATACTGTTATGGGGGAAAGCCGGAGAACCCAAGACTCACAGACAAGTGATTAACTGAAAGAGATTTATTTAACTAGATAACTAAACCAATACATAAATAGAGAACTGAACTGGGGTGAAAGAACCAAACCAAAACTGCTAAAACTCTACAAGCAAACTCTAAGAATACAAAAATGGAAGTCTACAAAACTGAACTGAATTTACAAAACTGAGCTAAAGAGGGGTAGCCTAGCCGCGCTAGACAACCCACGGCAACGAATTTAATTCTCTGCCAGGGTGGGTCTAGTTACACTCCTTAAGGCTCGAGGCTGGATTCTCCTAAAACTGACCGGACGAATCACCATGAAGTGTAGAGTCAGAAGGCGGGCGTAATGAAGTGACGACAGAGGCGCGACGATTCTGACAGAAACAACCGGAAACAACTAGCCTAGTCGTGCTAGACAACCCATGGCAACGAATTTAATTCTCTGCCAGGGTCGACAACAAAAACGACAACAGTCGTTGAGCTCCATTAGCACCGACTCTGAGTAATCTTTCTGTTAACATGTCTGTAATATACTTGAGCTTCACCCATTGACTGTATAAATAAGGCTTCACCGAACTACCGCATCCTAAAACAAAGGACGGCACTGAAGTGTTTCATTGAGAAGAAAGACGTATTTGGACTTACGCCTACGGGATATGGCAAATCCTTAATATACCAGTTGGCTCCGCTGGTTACGAAGCTAATGGGACTTAGCCACAATCTGGCACTCTAGGAACTCTGTCAGCCTATTCGTTGCGCTGATTGGTTGTATACCTACCCAATTGCTGCAGAGTGATTTGATAGACAACCTTTTAGCCTGCCTCCCTCCCTGTCGAGCGTGCCTAGACCCTTGTGTCTTCAGAGCATGGGTCTAGCGCGGCTAGGCTAAAAGAGGGGTACTCGGAATATGGGGGAACTGACAACCGAGGTGGGCAGATGAGTTGATTATTGCAATGTGAGTCACCTGCAGTAATCAGCTGAGTGTAGACAGGTGAGCAGGGAGAGCAAGACACAGGGACGATAGAGACGAGAGGGAGAATGAAGGACAGAAACAGGAGCTGGAGCAGGGATCATGACAAATACTGTCTGCCTGTTTAGATCATACTACAGGTACAGAGTTCTAGTGTATGAGTTGAAAATTTAGAAGTGCCTGAAAATGTACATAAATAATAATAAAAATCTGCAAAATCAATTATTGAAAGCAGCTGAAGCCTATTTTAATAGTGTTGTTAAATTGTCAGTGCCTGTACATTTCTGTAGTCATAACACCATCTACAGTTGTCCAGTGTTGTGAAGCTCATCGGTAATGTTTCCTATTTTTCCTATAAATCCAATGTAATGTATGTTTTGGGAGCTGTAGGAAAGTTTGGATTACAGCAGCTGATTTAGTCCTACTTGAGAGTGCACAAACACCTGCTGATCCTCACTTTCAACCCAGTGAACAAACTCTCAACTCGGTTATGTAGAGGCCTCCTGAAGCAGCTCAAAACTGTTACAAACAGCAGTCGATACAACAGAAAAAGTGACGGATCATCTGTGTGTGCTGCCCACTTTACAGAAGTCTCCGGCCAAAAAGCTGAGCCACGCCATCAGTAAATCTCTGGGCTGCGTCCCGATCGGAGAGCCGCCGCATCCCGTGTTCCCCGAGCAGGCCGAGAGACCGCAGGAACTCACCCACACTGTGTAAGTACCACGCATCGGCGTCATTATCGAGAGGGGAGACGCAGCTGATTTGTTGATTAACGGCCCAGCGAGAGCATGATCTGCACTCTGTTCCCGTCCATGTTTCCATTTCAACACATGACCGATGCTGTGCCATCTCACTAAGATTTCAAAGCCCCTGATTATTTGCTAACGTGGAAATGCTGATATACTACGCAGGTTGCGCAGGTTGCTCACATCACAGTCGTTTCCATCAGTCTGTTTGGCAATGAAACAGGTCATGATGTCATAAATCTCGCATTCCCGACTTTGAGGCTCCTGGAAGTCATTATAGGAAACGCATTATATTCAGCTGCTGTCTTAAACCCTGCACACTCATTTACATTTCACTTGAAAAATAGTACAATTTCCATAATCAATCCCACCGCCGAGATACATCCACGTAGTCGCCGAGGTCACTACAGTTCTTTTTCTCATCGCCGCACTTGAATCTAATAATGTTTCAGATTTTTGGGAAAAAAAGAGAAAGTGATTCATGATTTTCGTTTGTTCGTGGCGTTAACGGGATCACAGGAAATCTCTCAACTTTCTCATTTGAGCTTTCAACATTTCCCAGTGCACATTTCATAACAAAATCCTGCTTCGCATTCCAGTCACGGCCATAAATCTAAGCTGTCTGTATATGCTTTCGCTGCCGGCAAGTGTCAGTGAGTAATTGATGGTGAGCTGCATCACGGGGGAGAAAGTCGCTCAGTAAATGCCAAGAAAATAGACACAACGTAAATACATTCGCATGATTTTTCTGTTTCCCTGCGTGATAGACACCATCATCTCTGAATCGCATCCAGGCTCTGCCCACTGGCAAGAGGATTTCTGTGTTTTTTTTCTGCATTGTGCCCAAACTTATGCATTTAGGATGAAGTTCACATTTGCATAAATTTACAATTCATCACGACGTGGAGAATCAACTGTCGACCCGGATGTTTTCCTCCGACCGAGAGATGAGGCGATTGGATTAAGCCCGCGCCGTATAGGCTGTGTAGCATGAAATTACATCACACAAGTAGATTAATATTGATAAAAATAAAACTTGAGGCTAAAACTAATTTGGAGTACGTCTCTCCACTGCCCCCAGCAAGCAGTAATCCATGTCATTTCTCGCCTTTTCTTTTTTACGATGTTGATAATTTCAGATGATGGTGGCCCTGAGAAAATATTGAGTTCCGTAGTGGAGAATGCAGTCGGGGCTCTTGGGTTTTTTGGATTTTATAGCACAAAAGTGTTTTATTGTAATTACTGAGTATGTTTTACTGTAAAAAGAAAGATTGTTTTGCAGTGGGACCTAAGTACAGTTTATACAAGTGCAGTTTTGAAGAAGTTGTAGTTTGATTTCTTAGATTTTGTGCTACTGTAGATGCAAACATGGCACTTAAACCATAAGAGTTGTGTAATATATAATTTCAGCACCAACACAGATTAAGGCAAATGAACTCGAACACATGATGTTGCAGCTTATGTTGGTGCTTGATAGCCTAGCCGCGCTAGACCCATGCTCTTAAGACACAAGAGTCTAGGAACGCTCGACAGGGAGGGAGGCGGGCTCAAAGGTTGTCTTTCAAATCACTCTGCAGCAATTGGGTAGGTATACAACCAATCAGCGCAACGAATAGGCTGATGTAGTTCCTAGAGCGCCGGATTGTGGCTAAGTCCCATTAGCTTCCCAACCAGCAGAGCCAACTGGTATATTAAGGATTTGCCATATCCCGTCGGCATAAGTCCAAATACGTGTTTCTTCTCAATGAAACACTTCAGTGCCGTCCTTTGTTTATCTTTCAAGTTGAATTTTAGCTTCAAATATTTAAGGGCTGTGGCCAAAGCCGAGTAGAAAGATAACCGTTTATTGTGCGCCGGTTGTTTCTGTCAGAATCGTCGCGCCTCTGTCGTCACTTCATTACGCCCGCCTTCTGACTCTACACTTCATGGTGATTCATCCGGCCAGTTTTAGGAGCATCCAGCCTCGAGCCTTATGGAGGGTAACTAGACCCACCCTGGCAGAGAATTAAATTCGTTGCCGTGGGTTATCTAGCGCGGCTAGGCTAGGTGCTTGATAGAAAAAGAAGGCTTTGTGATGAATCTACAAGGGAACATTGTCTTATAGAACCTAATTTACTCCCATTTTAAGGTTCTTGGATCCAGTTTTTTTCACTTTATTTACATGACACGCAGTTTGTGAACATGCAGGATCCACGTGTGCACAGAAAAAGTGAGCGAGGAACATGTGAGAAACACTGATAAGTATATTTTGTCACCAAAAGTAACGCAACCCCAGTTGTATGGACATATTTCAGCAACAGAAAGCATGATGTCGACCTGAAGTTGTCACTCTGTCAGGGGTGTTTTGCTGTTGTTGCCACTTCTTGATTTAAATCCGCACCGTAAAGCTCTGTATGATGAGTGTAAATCCTGATCTGTATGCCATTCAGAGCAAAGAGACAGTCATTCCAGCTCAAATCATCAAATTTTTAGAACAATTCCTGCTCGACGACCTATGATTTGCCTGAAATTTTAATAGCATAAAATATGGATATAGTTAAATACTTTGCCAGATATTTTTAAACTGCTTGTCAACCCACTTTGAACACATTTGATTTTCTTTGCACATTGAATTTTGAGGCTGTTTGAACAACAATATATCAGTATTAAGTATTCCATGTTTTGTTTTGTATTATTGTGACAGCAGCTAAACACAGCTCTGAGAATATCACCAGTTGACTCAAAGATAGGACTTTTTAGGACTCCTTCAACTCACCAGTAATCAGAGAATATTTGTTCTACTTGCGCCCTTATCCAACTTCCGAATTAATGACATGATGAGAAATAATAGTGAAAATTTTAGATCTTAAACTTCAACAGTTCCAGAGATATTGTCATTCAAACAGCCTCAATTTTCAATGTACTAAACAATGTGCGTCTTGATGATAAGATATAATAAGATTTCAAAGCTTTTTTAAAAAATTTAATTACATTTTTGATTCCAATTCACTCAACTACAAAATCACCCATGTCATCCCAAAAATGAATAATTCTTTCCAAACTGTTATTTAAGTCATCTGACCAAAATTCTGGTACATAATCATATACTGCCCATATGGCAGAAAGCTAAATATCCCAATGTCAATTTTTTCCAGTGTGATGCAGCCAAATTACTGCACTGCAATTATCTGAAAGCTATAGCTGCTGTTCAGAGTAAGACTTTCCATAAGGGTCCACACTTACTGACCACTTCATCAGTTACACATGGCTTGTATTGAGTTGCAGCCCCTTTAGCCTTCAGACTTGCCTTAGGCGTAGATTCAACAAGGTGCTGGGGACTTTCCTCAGAGCTTTTGATCCATATTGACTTTCAGCTGCTACAGAATCCTGGACAACACCTTAATGATGCGAATCTCCCGTTCCTCCGCGTCTGAAAAGTGCTCTGTTGGGTTGATCTCTGGTGGCTGTAGAAGCATTTTCAGTACAGTAAACTTACTGTCATGTTCTAGAAACCAGACTTAAGATGTAGGAGCTTTATGACATTAGTCTGCTGAACATGGCCATTAAATTAGGGCTTATATAACCACAGAAGGTCTTTTAATGGCTACTTTCAGCAGGACCTCATGCCGTCTTTGAGAGGTTTCTGGAGAGCAACAACCCTCAAGAAAGCTGTGGTGTTTAAATGATGCTCTTTTGTTACTAAAGAATCCAAAATGTGCCTAGAAAATATCACTCAAACCATTATACCGTCAACAGCAAACTGAAGTAAGGATGGATCCATGCTTTTATGTTGTCAATGCAAAATTCTGACCCTTCCATCCCAACACCAATCTTCTATTGTTCAGATTCACTGAGCCATTGTAACCTCAGTTTCTTGTTCTTAGCCGACAGAAGTGGCACCTGGACTCGTCTTTTGCTGCTGTAACTCAAGTTTAATGTGCTCAGAGACGTGTTTCTAAATTTTTTTTGGTTGTAATTAGCTGTTGAGTTACTGTGATCAATTTGCCAACTCAACCCAGTCAGGCAATTCTTCCCTTACCTTGTTTGTCCTGTATTTGGACCATTTTCTATAAACCCTAGAGATGTGCGTGTGTGAAAATCCCGGTAGATCAGCAGGAGCACTCAAACCAGCCCTTCAGCCACCAACAACCTCAAGTGTCCAAAGTCACTTATATCACCTTCTTCTGATGCTTCTTTTCAATTGTAGTAGATTCTCTTAATCATATCTACGTGGCTAAATACATTGAGTTTCTCCCATTACATTGACTGATTAGCTGCTTTAAATAGCAACTCAATACAGTAAAGAAGGCCAGTGAGTGTATATTACAGTCTAATGATTAAACTAGTGGTTCCCAGTCATTTCCCCTTTAAACATCTGGTTTAGCATCATTTAAATAACTCTTAGAACCCCAAAAAGTCCAATTTTAGCCAAGCCAAAAACAAGAACGAGCCTTACTATTTATATTATTGCCAAAATGTCCTGCTTCTTTTCCTTATCCGCATCTAATTGCTGTAACATTTAAATTTCCGGTGAGAGATCAATAAAGTTTATCTTACCATATTTTATTAGTCTATCTTATCTTAAAATATAGTCAAATAAAGTTAAAACTAGCGCTATGTAAACAGCTACAACAGTAAAATAGTGTTTGCATAGTTATAATAATGCAGTCCATGAAATTATATAACTTCTTGGGATCAGTTTTTCTGCATAAAAAGTACTTTTTCTAATACTGGCTTTACTTAGAATTCTAGATGGAGTATTTTTACTTGCAACTGAGTGTTTTTAGATGGTTGTTCTGGTATACTAAATGGAGTAAAACCCCTGGATACATGCATCCACCATTGGACATTTGATGCAGCTAGGACTATATAGTATATGTGATTCCTCTAAAATGGAAGTTTTTGGTCATTATTTCCTGGAACTTCCTATGTTCTGCTTTAGGACTTTAATGGACAAAGTGCATTTTCATGCTCTTACAGATGGCATTTCAAGGTTGGTGACTCTGCATGTGCGTGTTCGCTGACTTTTAGGATAATGGATGTGACTGTTGACCCCGTTACTGGTTTCTATGTGTTTCAGCCTCTATTGTTATGTCTGACGCATGGAAGGTATTCACCAAATGTCCCTGCCTCCTTTCCCCGATGGAGGAAAAAAAAATCTATTTTTGGTTGCAGCAGCATTTATGTTTTTATTTGTGTGTGCGGTGATGAAGGAGCGCCTCTCATCAGCCCTGCAATGAAAAGATGTTTTTAAACCTGACAACCCTTCAAAACACGTATTCATCACTGACTGCCATTCTCAATTTTGGTTCAGATTGAATGCTTCCATATTTAACCGTGCCTTGTCTTCAAACTGGCAGACAGATATATTGGCAAATCAACGGGCCTGTGTGTAGGAAAACACACACAGTCGCGGGGGAAAATATACACACTGTTTTTCAGCAGTTTTAGAATATGATGCACAATATGAGGTTACATCTTCTATAATACTTTTCAGGTGACACCATTGTCATAACAGTCTGTTAAATATGGAGCTTCAACAAGCAACTGGTTAGCCTAGCTTAGCATAAAGGCTAAAAATGGAAAACAAGGCAGCCCAGTTCCATCTGAAAATACTAAATCTGCTACTGGCAACTTTGAAGTATTAATTTAAATGTCGTATTCTAACTGTTTAAAGGTGGAGTCTGTGATTCTCAAGAGATATTGTTGGCATTTAGATAGTTAGCATATCTAACCTTGTTAGCAGATGCTAGGCTGTTGCCTTTTACTCTCTGTCTGTGGCCTCATTTCTCAATACATTATAAAATCCTGCACCTCTATGAAAACGAAAAGAACTACAGAGAACTCACAAATGTCACTTGTGCAGAATTACACTTTTATAAAGCCATAAATCCCCAAAAACAAGAAACAAAAAAGTTGAATTGACTTATTTTACATTAACTGAATATAACCTCGAATCAACAAGAACGACATTTTTCCAAGCGACCACAGGTGTAACCAACACTGGAGAAAAACTTTTATCTCTACATACGATAAATATTTTACTAATTATATTTGAATTCATTTCTATACTTGTTTCCCATGTATACACAGCCTGCAGTTCAACCAGATATTTACAGATTTTTCTCATGTGAGAGTTGGTTGCAGTCGAGCCACGAAAACCTTCACAGTTGTGGCCAAAAGTGCAGAATTTTTAGATTTTTCAGAATCTGTTTCAGGGCTCCAGACTGCAACTAAATGGTCGCGTTTTGCGTCCAAAATTTGAGTAAATTTTTCATCTACTCGCGCATGTGCGACCAGTAAATTTGCTTTTTAAATTATTATTGAATATTTTTTGTTACTGACAAACGTCTGCTCCACACTTCCGCCCAGTAGACAGTCATGCGCAAATGAGCTGTTTGCCAACCAATGTTAACTCCAAAAGAAGAAGACAGGAGTCGAACACCGAAGAAGAAGGCGGGCCAATGTGTGTGAGAGCACGGGGCGAATGACGGTGAAGCTCCTGATGTTTCAGAAAGCCTTTAATTACGTTCAGCCTTATTTTGAACACAAATTCACCTTTCTGTCCTTCACTCCTTTCTTGTCCTCATTCCAGCTGCTTCTAATTTCAGACACATCCTTTGCTAGAAAGCAAAAGCATGGAACCGTTTTCTTTCATCTTTATGTGAATTTTCGGACTTTTCGGCAGCGTCTTCGTCATGTCAAGAAAAACCTCGTCTTAGAGAAACATTTCCTGTGCCGCTGGAATGGTTACAAAATAAAAGCCCATAGCATTAAAAATACGCCTTCAAAATAAAAGCCCGGAGAGAATGGTTATTTTAACACTAGCAAAACAAAGGCTTGAAAAAAGTGATGAATTGATCAGCAGACCTTTATAAGAGAAATTTACACGTGATTCTGTATAAATACATAACGTGCGCAAGCATAACACATGCCTGTGTGCAGCACAAGGTCATTTTTATTGAAGTTTTCATCTGCCGGAAATTATACATCAACTGAGCAGCCTTGGTGGAGTACTGCGCTCTCTGAGTGATATTCTTGTTATGTTGTGTCAACTGCTGCACTATAAAATGTGAATTGAAAACATAGTTTCTGCATTTATTGGGCAAGTATTTATCAGTAATACAGTGAAAATGAGAGGAAGTGTGAATATTTACTTTGGAAGTCGATTTTGGTGTGCGCCCCTAAATTTTCTGCTTGCGTTCCTAAAATTTTAAGTTGGGGCCACTGAGCTCCTGGGAAAAAAAGTTAGTCTGAAGCCCTGTGTTAACTGTAAAGAGCTTATTTTTGACAAATTTATTTAAACAAGACATATGGAATGGAGCGAATTTGACAAAATATCAAGATTTTAAGCTTATGTTTGGTTGCCCCCCCCCCAAAAAAAAAAAACAAAAACAAACAAACAAAAAACAGAATGCAGCATGAGACATGTTTAGTGCAAGGAGCATTAGATTTTTTAAAAAAGTTTTTCTTTTAGTATTTCTGGCTCTGACAAATGGTGTAATTTTGGCATTTTTTTTGCTTGAAGACAGCAGGTTTTTGGCTTCATAGTGTTAAAGTCCCTCTTGTTCCTTTTGGCTCCTTCTTATTCCCAACATGCATGTGGAATTATCTACCGAATTTGTCAAAAAAGTGTATTGGGCTCAAATGTCAAACTCCACCTTTAACAATAAATACAAGAAAAAGCAGTGTAAAAACTGCCATTTCTTTTATGCTGGTTCATTTCTTGGCTGTGGCTCAGAGACTCATGAAATTCCTTAGAAGTGGAGATATTGCTTTTAATCCAACATGCCAACTGTAAATCTTCTACACTCTTCTTAGCCTCGAGCAACAAAGTAAGAAGAACTGGCACTAATGGAATAATTCTCATTTGTTAATGGTCAATTTAAAAGAAATTATGACTGAATACAGTAATTATCTGCATACCCTTCCCAGTTCCCCCGTGGGCCACAGAAACCTTCCCCTCAAACTGGATCCCTCAGATAATTAGTCACAGGAAAACTGCCAAGCCTCCAGTTTTACTCCTCACTGTCTTCATTTTTATCACATAAGAAAGAGCGAGAGAAATGCACTGTTGGTATTCTAAAACTAGTGCAGCCAGCTACTTGTCAATCCTGATGAATGTTATCAGCGGAGAGGTGTTATTTCATGTTGTAAACCGGGAGGCATCCATCAGTGGCGTCTCTCAGGTGTGTGTGTGTGGGTGTTTGAGGCTTCTGTGAGTGACTAATAATGGCAGAATCGGGGTAGAGCGTCAGGTTTGATCAAAGCGCCCAAATCGAACGGACATGAGTCTCCCAGTTGTCCAAACACTCGCACCGTCTTCAGACAAAGTGCAGCTATTCTGATACTGTTTTGAAATATTTACTGGCACCCGAAAGTGCAGACTAACAGTGAGCTGATCTGTGAGTTTTTTTTTTCTTCTTCCCTTCCACTCAAACTGTCAACGAGATTCTTGGGGATTTGTGTTTTGCAGGAGTTATAGGTTTGGGGATGCACTGTCTGTCTCGGAAAACTTTAAATCTAGGATACGGCTTCTTACCTTCAGACTTAGCACCGCTTCTGCCGAAAGACTTTAAGCACCAAAATAGACCGGGAGTCGAAAATAGGCATCTTTTTCATTAATGTGGAACACACACTATAGCTTCAAATATCAAATTCTCCGCTCTCTATATAATCCCTGGAAATCCATTAACATTTTAAAACGCCTCGCTCTGTTTTACGCCTTTTCTTTTTTAAATTCTCCGGGTCAATGCAAATTCCATCAGTGTCATTAAAATGGAGAGAACAGCCATGTAATTCACTTTTCTCTGAGCGTGATCCATTGGGTTTTTATGGCCGAGGTACTGAAGGCCTCGCGGAGGGGGGGAACAGGAGCACGGTCGCCAGCAGGAGAAGAGAGGATGCTTTGCGTTCTTATTTTTAGCCGATTGAAGGCAGCCGCGCTTCGTCAGAAATAAGGTGAATGCGTGAGGCGCCGCTAGACTTAATTTCCCCCCCCCTGTAACCCTGCCAGCTGCCATTGTCATTCTCCGCACGCAGGTAACACGAGGCTTAGCGCAATGCAGGCTTTGATCTCTTAGCACCTAAATGTTGTGTCAATTCACTCCCCGTTTGACCTCTGAGGCGCCCGGATGAACGTCTGGACTGTTTGTCCTGAATCAGCATTCGGTGACCCAGAAGGCTGCAGACAGCAGTGTGAAGGATGCTGGAGAAACTGACACTTTAATGCTTTTACATAAGAAGACACCCCCCCACCCCCGTTTTTTTAATTTATATCGCACCCTGCAAGAGTTATATTCTCAAAAAGGCATGCTGATTATTTATGGAATTCTAGCTGTGAAGAAGAGCTTTGACTTATGTAACTTGCTGAAGGTAAAGGGGGGAAGAGTTAAGATATGCAAATGCAATTATAGTAGAGGCCAGTTTGTTACACGCTTTCCCGCAGAAGGGATGAGGGTAGGGTTTTTTTTTCTTAGAGATTGCAATTTTGAGCAAATGGCATTTCCCTAATTTCTAGTGTTAGAGAGAGAAGAGAGAGGGGGGTAAAAAAAAAAAAAGACAGAAAAGAGAGAGAGAGAGAGGAGAGTGTGTGATAGAGAAAATCTACGTCGTCATAAAGTCACATGACCGCCGAGTTTCCTTGGAGACAGCAGCAGTGTAGTACATTGAGATGCTCGCCCGCTCAGATTAAGCATCTGGCAACAGCAGCGGTTTGGATGTATTTTGCCAGCCAGGCAGGTGCTTTCTCTCCTCACAGAGGTAAGTGCAGGCGCCTCGTGTCTCGCCGTCTGTCTGTCTGGATTCCTGCTATGGGATGCAAACAGTTTTCACATGGGGCTGGGAGTGCTTGGAGGGACTGGAAGGCGGCATGTGCAGGTCTGAGCAGCTCCCGTTTATTGCATGAATTATTGCAAGAGATGTCTTTTGATTCTATTTGGCTATTCTTGAGAGGAAATGTAGATACATAAATATTTTGAAAAAAAAGAACATGCTTAACCTCCCCTTGGAGTGTGCGCATTATGGCAGGGAATGTGAGCAGCTTTAGTTTGTGAACAACAAGAAAAGACAAAAAGAAGCTGCTTTCTGTTTAGTTTTGATTTAAAGCCAAAAAAAAAAACAACTCTGTGGCTCGTGCTGATAACAGTATTTTGCCCAATGTGGATATAAATAGTTTGATTTGACTGAAAGGAAAAATGCTGATTGCACAAATAAGCAGAATAAGACCCAGTGCTGTGCCTTTCATGTGATAATGAGAGCTTTAAATAAAGCAGTCACTTACAGTAGAATGAAGGCTGAGAGATGCAAGGTGCTGATTAAAAAGGGATGCAACTACACAGGCTTGGAAATCCGGCGTTTGATTGGTTTGTTATTCACCACCTGAGACGTGCAGGGTGGATATTGTGATCCGTTAATGAGACTCTGTGGTCCGGGGCTGGTTTCGGGGGGCTCCGGCACCGATTCAGCCGCCAGATGGACCCCATTGCTTTGTTTACTCTCACAAATTACCTCCCACAATGTCACCTTTCCCTGGTTTTTCACAGACTCCCGGTTTAATTAGATTTCTTGTCTGCTGTTGTTGCTCTTGCTCGTGTTAATTAGGTTTAAGCTAATAGCCCCCAAAAACATCTAAATTGCTGTTTCCCCGCAGAAAAGTCAATTATTTCGCCACAATTTTCAGCTAACTGGAGTACAGCATGTTGTTGCCTGTTTTGTTTTGGGTTTTTTGAGTTTATAATGATCCCTTGCCTCATCCTCACTCCCCCTCTTTGGTACAGTTGGATTAAATTGAAGTCAGGATCGCTGATTCATGATTATTAATAAAATGCAAATGCCCTCTCCTCCATTTCCCCCCGGTGACAAGCACCACAGGCCTCTGCAGTGTAGCATTAAAGACCTCTAATCTTGTCTTTTAGTCAGCCGAAACCGGTGGCCAACAACATGAACGACACAATGCTCATGTCCTCCGGGGCACCTACTCCTACCAAAAGGTAAGCAAACGAGCTATTTGTAAGATGTTGTTTCTCTTTAAAGATGGCAAAAATGTCACTCTGACTTACACACACTGAAAATAAGTTCTTTTAATCACACCGAATTCAGTCTGCCGTCCCAGAATAGGTGACAGGTTCTCTCTCATCACTGGAAATAACAAGAATGGCGTGGCAAATCATACTACAGATGTAATTTGTTCCTTCACACTCGACACACTTCTTCTTCTTTTTTTTTTTTGCATCCGAATAGCGTGCCCTCACGAGTGTATTTTTAGAGGAAAATTTGTTACGCTGTCATGAAGAATATGTGAGCACTCCTACTTAAAGGGGCTGATTTGACAAATAGATTATGATGGAACTGGAGCCGAACCATGTAAGCGGATCGCAGCCGAGGAACCGGCCTAATTGTCCTCTCATTTCACCCCTCTCACTCAAAGGCCACCTCTATTATTATTTACTTACAGTGGTAATGAACCGCTGTGGTTCTGAATTCGGTAATGGAGAGAGCACTCTGATGGAGCTGTAATGCATCTGCACTCTCTCTCGGCGTGAATTTCCCTTTTGTGCATCTCGCTCTCGCATCTTTCCGGCAATTTGTGTTTGCAAGACGGGACGACTCAGGGGCTCGGGACTTTTCCACAGCACATTAGCAGGGAAGAGACGTCACTGCCTGGTGTACAGAAAGACTAGATGTGTGCCTGTTTGCATGCTTTACCAGAAGATGTTTGATTAAAATCCACATAAAGACTTGTGTCAAGAATTCAGAGGGTGCCTGAATGACATCTGTGCATGTTTTCTTCCACTTGGGCTCCTCTGGGCTCAGTTATCATACAGTACAAGGACCCCAGCAGCTGAAGGGCAGCATGCACACTGCAAAAAAAAAAGAGAAAAAATCCACCATTGTGCAGCAATTCTATGCCTTAAAATGTGTGTTTTTAGTCACAGCAGTCTCAAAATCTTCCACTCGAAACTGGCGTTACATTTAGATGAGAATGTTATTATTTCACCTTGCTAAAAGCTAAAAACAATCAATAGCAGATAAAATTTCTTGCAGAGACGAACACTTTGTGCAGCTCAGTCTTGTCTCAGAGGGCTGACAGTATCGAGATTAGAGCTGGTTTTGAGGGACAAGATGGAGACACCTGAGGCTGTAAAACGAAGCCTCGCGTCCACAGAGGTCAGTGGAAGGCATCACGAGAGGAAAGCGACGCTCTCCTGAGGTTTGTCTCACAGTGTTAGTAATGAAGAAGCCCGATAACCTTTGTCTTGACATTTTGCTCTCTGAGTCAGACCTGCTTTGGGAAGATGTCATGCACCAAAGAACCCGTTGCCTTGGAGGTGTCTAGACAACTACAAAGCTACCATTTTTGGGGCAGAAATTGCGGATTAAGCCGCCGTGACACTTTCCAAAATAGGTTGTGTTGAGCGTGGGTGTGGATACCAGCAGATAAGGTGGCTGAATGAGGAGGGAAGAAGCAGGTTTCATTTAGTTCCAGGAGAACTCCGGGGCCGGTTCCCACCAGCCTCTCTCTGTCTGCGTCCCACATTTGGTTTGCAAATATGAATTTATTGTTATAATTACCTGGCACTGGCCTGCCTGCCGTCACATGAAGGGCCTATGAGTCAAAGATGCGACTGCTGAATAATGCAAAGCTGCTCGTGGCTCTGTCTCAGTTCAAGAGCCCCAAACTGAAATGCAGCACCAGAGCTGTCCTTGTTTGTTGACTCGCTCAGATTCCGTCTTTTATCGGAGGGGGGAAAAAAAAAAAAGAAAAAAAAAAGCAGAACTTCACTACAAGATGTCAGGGCAGAGCAGAAAGCGAATGAGCTCCGTTTGAAGGATTGTGAGTGTTGTGCTTGTAGCCTCCATCACAGTCTGCTCTCTGATACCGTCTGCTCTGCTGACATGGCATCTCCTCCCTCCCACATCGCAGACAATCGCTCACCATTGGCAAACCAGCACCACGCAATTTATTACCCGTTTGTCATGCAGAAGCACTACGGCAGAAGATGACGTTTTAAGAAAGGAAAAAAAAGCTGCCTTGAGCTTGAAGAACTTTAGCTCAGAGTTAACTGACAACTGATCAAACGTTAAAAACAACTGTAGATGTTGTTATGTGAGACTCATGAGCTGCCAGAACGTTTCACTGAGTGACATGCTGGATGCTTTAAGATGGAGTTTGTGAGTCTGGGGAAAGATTGTTGATATTTAGTTAGTTTGCATAATTAGGTAGAATTGGCCAGATTTAAATGAGCACAGGCCAAAGTGTGCACAAGTGTGTGCAGGACGTGTTGTATGCGAACACCCAATTTGTTGCAGTGCAAATAAGAACTGACAGCTAACCGACTCACTGAAGTTTAGATTAAAGCATCTAAATGTTCATTAATTAATCACAAAGTCTTTTATCTGCTTTATATTTTCCTTCGAGTTCTTATTTGGTGTATTTTTCATTCAGTACATTAACTCTGCCTCTGTTCCTCATTACTTTAAAACAAAAACAACAGCGAAATATGCCAGATTTCTCAATTTGAATGAACTGAATTGAACAATAATTCAGTTTGATCATTTCCTGATTTTGAGGGAATTCAATTGTGATGAAAGTTGTGTATTGAATCTTAATTATTTTAAATGTGGTTTTTCATGCATTTCTCAGTTAACTGTAAAACTGTAAGTCCTGCTTTTTTAGAATTTCTGAGCAATGCACAAACATAAATCCAAATTTGGTGAATTATGAAAACTTATCTGTATTTTATATAACCCCCTGAACCCCAAAATAGTCAATATTACAGCATGCATCATAGCTAGAAACTATAAAAACAGAGACAATTGTTGGATTCAAATGCGGTTTTGTCCAAAATTATAACTAAATCTAAGCTCAATATTGTGATATTTCACTAAAATCAGTTTATCTACATGTCTTATTTAAAAATTTGCAGCAGATTCTGTGAAAAATTGAAAATACAACTGTACGCATTACAAAAATCCAAATGCTTTTCAGCTGAACCTCAGACTGCACAGCAAATAGTAGGCAAATATCGGAACAAATTCAAAATGTTGGGAAAATACCTATAGTATTTAGAGTTACAAGTATTTCCGGTATTGGTAGCACCTGTGGGAACTTGGAAAAATATTGCACCTGTTGATTCCACTTTCTTTCAAATTTTGTAAGATAATTTAAAAAAAATAAACTTTGTTAGATGCCCAAACTTGCAAATTGTCTTTATTTCCAGCCATGGCTGTGCTGTTTCCGTAAAGGTGCATGACTTTGTATTGCAATGAGAAATGAGCCCACAGTGGGTTAAAAACGTTAGAGGAGCAACAGAAGGTTAAAGCCTCGTTTGGGGAAATCACTGCAGAAAAGTTGAACCTACCACCTCTAGCTACCTTTAGCTAAAATAGCACAACATGGCAGACACAGTGGTGTCTGGTGAGAAATTGGGTTCAAGTAAAAATGCTTCACACGTGCAACAAAAATGAAGATCTGGGAAAGATGCCAGTTGAGGATGACTTAAAGGCAGTTCATGTGTCTTCATCGGGCAGCTCCCTGATGTGTGTTAATGTGGTACTTTAATCCTACAAGAAGCCCCAGACTCTGCCTCCGCTTTAGCCTCGGGACAAGACGCTAAATTATTTAGCGTGTGTCCCATTAAAACAAGACATTTTTTGATGTCTTCATTTTGGAGATTTTGAGGTTTTGTGGGTGCAGATGAGATGCAACTGAGTTTTCATGTGACAGGTGACATCATCTCGATTTATTTTAAGATAGTATCGCTGAAATATGGAAAAACCCTCGAAAACGGGCGAGGTAGCTGAGATTATCTCATCGCACCGGCAGCTTTTTGCATCCGCTTTTGGGAAAGATAAGATTTTCAGGCTGGTTTTGCAGCAGCGAAAGCTCGTCGATGCGGCAGGTTTGAAACCAGATTGGGGCTTTATGCTCTTAATCATCGCTTACTCTCCAGTCAGACTTAGACAGCTTCCCAAACAACACTTCAGCTCCCCTTCACTCCTCACTGCAGACCGCCTGCAGAGGAAGAACAGCATATGTCCTGTCATCTGTCCACGCCATATGCCACGCCCATCGTCATTCAAAGTCTTGTGCTTTATTTGACATTTTCAGTTGCTGATGAAATGGCCAGAATGGGCTCTGGCACGGTCACAAACGCATTTGGCATGCTGCATTCTCTCCCTTATCCATCTCCGTTCATTGTTATGACCAATTATCAGACTGTCTATCAACACAGGCGTCAGAGCCAAGTGGCATATATTAAGGTCACCTCAATTATAAAGTTTTTTTACACTCATGCACATTGTTTTATGTAATCGCTTTTGACTGTACCAACTTTTACTTACATAAGAACTTCTGACACGAGAGTCGGTGTTGCTGTGTGTGTGTTAGTGATGTGTCTCTCCGACTTTGGGCAGTGTCTTGGAGAGTCCGAGCCGGCTAGATGAGGAGCACCGCCTCATCGCTCGATACGCCGCCCGCCTGGCAGCCGAGGCGGGAAACTCCACAGTGAGTATCTCACACGACACGAGGCCTCCGTGGTGGGCTTCAGCAGACTCGCATTTTCAAATGGGACGCTTTGAAGTTATTGTTGTCAGCTGAAATGTCAAAGCTGCAGCCTGATTTTTTTTGGTGCCTTCATTTGACAGTAGAGACACAGACAGGAAATGAAATGTGGGGGGATGACTTGCTGTAAAGGTCAAACTGAATGAGAGCTGAAGTGGGGACTTGGGATGCTGAGGGCGTTTTGAGACCATGTGGTACGAGTCATCGCAGTTTTTTTGAAAACAGTAAAAGAAGAAACACAAGTAATCTGATTAAAAAAATAATAATATTGAAGATCTTAGTTCTGGTTGATGGTAGAGTGTAGCAGGTAGTCTTTAGAGATAAGATCAAATAAAATAAGCTAGAATAAGATCAGTTCAGATGATATAAGATAAGTTAAGTTCAATTCAGTTACGGTAAGATAGGTTTACTAGTTAAGCTAAGTTCAGTTCAGTTCAGTTCAGTTCAGTTAAATCAAGATAAGTTAAGTAGAGACAAGTTCAATTCAGATAAGATAAGTCAAGGTAACTTAAGGGTAAGTTAAAATAAGTCAAGGTAAGTTAAGCTAGGCTAAGTTCAGTTCACATTAAACAAGTTCAGTGCAGAAAAGGTAAGTAGGATTCAGTTCATTTAAGTTAAGCTAAGCTACACTAAATTCAGTTTGTTTAAGATAAGTTCGGTTATGTCAAGTCAAGTTATGATAAGTTAGGTTAAAAAAAACTTCATTGATCCCGAAATAAATTCTTGTGCCAGATATGGCTCAGATAAAATAAAATAACATAAAAGCAGAATAAAGGCAGAGCCTAGAAAAACAGTAATAACATTTCAGTGTGACACATACTGAAATAATACAAAGGGGATAAAATAAGACCAGAATGGAAAAGTCAAAAATGATGCTGGCAATGATAATGAGGTAATAGATAATATCACAAGATACTGAAATATTGCACATGAAATTGAAAAAGACACACTAATCAAACACTGTTTGACTGCAATCACCTATTGTCCATTTTATACTTTTAATACTTACTTTTACTTTGTAGAAATCTGTTTCACTTTGACATGAAAGAGTCTTTTTGGGGGTAAATCTTGTCCATAAAAGCCAAATTAAATCGGCCGTGATCGCAGCCATAAAAGGAGAAAACTTCCAAAGGGGCTGAATACTTTCACTGGCACTGTAAAACAGCAAATACTCCTCAAGCAGCTACTTGATCAGAAACAGACCAACTGCTGTGACTGTTTGCTCTGCAGCAAAACAATATCACTTTCTTTTAATGAAGAAGTCTGTTAATAATAATTGCAAGTTTACATAATATAAAATGCAATCTGATTTCATGCTGCACACAGTCGGGGGGAATGCAGCTCGTTGAATCTATTCCTTTGCAGAAATTAACAACTAAGTGGTGCAAAAAATGTAGAAAATGACAGTTAGCTTGTTTTGCAGACACATTTTTGATGAATAATCAATACTTGAGTGTTTCACAGGAAGATCTACCCCACGTTTGCTAGTTGAACGTGTTCTTTAATGTGTTTTTGCAATTATTTCCCCACACGCTGATTGGCAAAAATGAGGTTTTACAACAATCCCAGTGCTAACTTGAAATGACAGAATTCCATCCTAATATGAGGATGGAGAAAACAGGTTTTATTGTCCAACAAACATGCATGACAGGAGCCCTATCGGGAGGCTTAGTTTGGGTTTATTTGGATTCCTGCTCTGCTGTCTGGCTGTTATTTGGAGGGATGATGGTAAGCTGTGGTGAAATAAAATGGTTCCCTGTTTATGCAGGAGCATAATAAGTCTCCAGCCGAGCATCATTACTGCTCGCTGTGGTCAGACGGAAGCTGTTTGCGTTTTGACTTTTGTTCTCCCACCGTTTTTAATGCCATTCTATGGTAATTTTGTTTTCTAGCAACAATGTCCTCCTACGGATCTGAGCTTCAACTTCGACGCCAATAAGCAGCAGAGACAGCTGATTGCAGAGCTGGAGAACAAAAACAGGTACCATTTATCATGTAGTCATAAATTATACATGGGGGGCAAATCATTGTTTTTAAGTGGGCAGTTGGCAGTGGTTGAAAGTGAATATGATACCTGAAGTTTTGTATTTAAGGACAGTTTTAGGTCCTTCAGTTACACTCTTTTTACATCTACAGCTATAGAAACTTTGCAGATAGTGATTTTAGATGCAAAGCCGGTGATAAACTTAGAAAATATGACACATTTTATCAGATTTAGCAGCTGAGCACAGTGTAGAATAGTTAAAGCGGCAGTGCAACATTTCATGTAAATGCACATTTGCTTTCTTGCAGAGTTGGTTAAGAAAATCGATACCACTCTTACATCTGTACGCTAAATAGATGGTTACAGCGTGCGGCATGGCTAATTAAACTGTTCCTTAATTGACTCTGGATTTAAATGGCTGCTTACGAGTTCATGCATCACTATAACAATGTAGTATATTTCATAGAACAGCTCTCAAATTGGTCATTAAGCTTTACTGATACCGCTGATACTTCAAGTACAGTTTGCAGGTGAGAATTTCAAATAATGCAGGACTTTTATGTGCATTAAGGTATTTCTACTTTGCCATATCATTAGTCTAATATGAATAAAACATACTCTATCTGGTGCATTCAGGGAGATCCTGCAGGAGATCCAGAGGCTGCGTCTGGAGCACGAACAGGCCTCTCAGCCGACGCCAGAAAAAGCCCAACAGAACCCAACACTTCTGACTGAACTGCGGCTCCTCAGGTATCAAACAGCACCATCGCTAACTGCATTTTCTACCCAACGCAGGGAGCAAACAGCCATTTATTAAGGAATTTAGGCAGCAACAAAACAAACTTCAGGGCTGCTGTGTTGAACTCATTCCTCAAGTAGAAAAAACATCCTCCTAATTCGGGAGGATGTCTTTGAATTAGCTTCACTAGCGGCGGCCGAGCGGACATTTGTCATGCTGGCAGGACACTGAGACCCTTGGGTTCGGTTCTTGGAAGAGACTCACCCTGAGAGGACGAGCTGCAGCACTTGTTGCCCTGAAGGACTCCTTGTTTGTCTGGTTTGGCCTAAATAATGAATCAGACGCAACGCTGAAGGTCAACAGTTGTGGGAAAATTATACATTTCAGATTCATTCATTTGCATTGTGTTTTCACCAAAACAGTAATTCTCTGACATGTTAGAGTGTTGCGCAATTAGTTGTATACATAAAAACATAGTAACTGTTATTGTAAAATGAATTGAGTCACTGGAGGATACATTCATTCCATTTTCTTCAAGTTAAATTCAAGCATGTTTAGAAGCATTCTTAGTCTTTCTGTCTCCAGAGCTATAATATATCATCACTGAGCCGCAGAATAAAGGATAGGAAATAGATTTTTACAGTCTGTAGATGTCTTTGAGTGTCTCATAGGCTGACTTCAACCAGATTCATGATTTTCTACAATATCTGAAGCTTTTTCCACTTACAGCTACACACTGTGAACACCAGAGGGTGATAATAAGCCAGAATCATCCCTGAAAACAGACGTCCACATGCTGTATATCACTTAACAGTGGACTGAGACTCAAGTAACTTCAGGGCAGGGGATTGGTCCTAGAGGAGCTACTTAAACACTTGAAAAAGTTCATTTTTTTCAGCAGCCGGTTTCCACTTTGTACACTGTGAAGCTGAGACTTTCTCTCGTACTGCTCTGTAGTAGAGTCGTCCTTCTGTACATGTTGTATTCCTGGAGAACAGCAGCAGATGACACATGCAAGAGCTGTTATAAATAACAAAAATAAGCAATTTTTCAGCTCCTTTGACACAGCCAGGGCTCCAGAGCAACATTTTTGAAGCATAAAAAAGACATTTTGGTGTCAGATGCATCACTGGAAATCATGAGATTGACTGATCACAAGTTGAAGTATGTTTATTAATAGTGCAGCTGGTTAAATTAAATTCCATTTGGTATGCTTCAATCTAAGAAAAATATCAATCTTTATTTATGGAGCACTTTCAGAGTGTTAGCAAAATAAACTGACAAATTCCAAAAGCATTGGTTTGTAAGACAGATAAAACCGATTTATATATATATATATTTTTTTTTAAAGTTATAAATATGTGTATTGTATCTTGTGTGTTTTTGGTGTTATATGTGAAAATGAAGCAATGTTGATTGTTCAAAAACTGGATAACATTTAAATAGCTGCTTCTCAATAAAAATATTTGGAAAAAAAAACAACGATTCAGCATTTCTAAGAGAGAATGTACATGATGACTGTAAAAGACAAGAATGGAAACAAATCGTAGTGGGAAAACTATTCGTGTGCCTGATTTAGAAAGTTAAACATCAGAGCCGGATTTCACCACTAGGCCTGTAGTTTGATATTCCTGCTTTAAGAAGACATAATCTCGAGTGTTTAGGGAACATATGGCAGAATAATAACCACACTTGAGGTGTTTGCAGAACTGATGCACATAAAAACAGTGAAAAATATCAGTATTCAACATCTGAGCAAGAGTGACTTTGCAGTGGGATAAAGTAGTTAATTCAATGCTAATGCGTGTGACTTGACATACATTTACCACACAGTATTTTTGTAGCTGTTCTGGTTTATTGGACTTAAACGCAAGTCTGGCATCTGCAAAGAAATCTACACAGAATGCATGTATTTATGAAATTATTTGCTCGCAGGCTACTTCAATAATTTAAATAAATGATCTGACTTGGACACAATAATTGAATTACTACCGGTTTCCAACAGGGAATAAATTAATTTTCGCATTTTGTCTGCACTATAAATAACAAGGAAAGCACTTTGTGTGAGATTCTGCTCTGCAAATGGATTTAAAGCTTGCATTTCTAAACTTCTTCTTCAGACACAGGAAGGACGAGCTGGAGAGGCGCATGTCGGCTTTACAGGAGAGCAGACGGGAGCTGATGGTGCAGCTGGAGGGACTCATGAGGCTGCTGAAGGTGAGAGCATCACCTGCTTCAAGAACATTTAAGAGCTCAGTGTTAATATCCTAAGATGCACATGAACCCTCGTGTTGTCCTGCAAGTCAGAATTGACCCGTTTTAAAGTTTGAAAATGTGGGGGGGAAAAAATAGAGATTTTCACAGTGAAACTTCTGATGTCCACATTTTCAACATTTTTAGGAAATCTTTGAACATTTTTTGGTGGAAAAAAAGAAATGTGAAAAATGTATCTTAACAACAATTCACAAAAAAATCAACCAAAATCCAGTGACATTTGCTATTTTTTTTGTGAATGCTCTTAAAGAAAATATTAGACGTTTTACTGATATATATGTAATCACTTTAGATATTTTTAGGATTTTTTGGATGATTTTTACTCATTTTTGAAAAATATTTACAAGAATTTTCTTGCCAAATTTTGGGGGATTTTTTTTAAAAACAAAACTTTTAAGGGGAAACTTTTAAGTAATTATTGGAATTTTCTTCTTGAAGGTTTTGCAAATTTTCAGACTTTTGGGAAATTTTTTTGCTGAATTTTTTTTATTTTTTTTTTCAGACAATTTTTTGGTGCCTGTAAATGAGGACAACAGCAGGGTTAAATCTTCTAAATCTCCTCTTATTCTTTAGCATTTTGAAGGTTTGTCTACCTTTCAATAATTCCGTTTTAAAGCTTAGCGGCCTGTTTTGTGCAACGTGTTGTGTTTAATTCTTCAAGCCGAGACACTGCAGTGATTTTCGCTAACTGTGACATATGGTGCATGCAGAAACTCCCTTTTTCTCCTCCTTTCATTGCTTTAATTCTGTTACTCTCACTCTCCTCGCTCTCTTTCTCTGCTTACCTTTGCTGGCTGATAGGATGAGGAGCAGAAGCAGGCTGTAAGTTGCCCTTAATTCAGTTTGCAAGGCTCGATACCTGCCTCTAGCCGCATCACTTAGTCTAATGCTTCCATGCTCTCCCCCCGCCTCCGTCTTCACGCAGATGTGATTGAAGGAAGTTTTTTATAATACCTTTTAAGTCGGCCGTTAGGAGAGATGATAGGATTCATGTAACACGGTTATCTGGTCATCACATTCAAGCTGCTCCGCCGCCACCGCCGCTGCTGCTTCCTCGTTAGTTTCACAGCGACAGACGCAATCTCTAAAACCAGTTTTCCGAGTTGAGAGAACTGTGTTTTTCTCAGTCCAAATGTCAGGGACCTGTTCCTTTCATCGGCGCTAACAACCTCCCTTCTAATGTGACTGCAGTCTGGCTGGCCATCTGCTGCCTGGCTGCGAGCCACCAACCTGGGCCTGCACCAGTCCCAGAGACACACAGTGATCCTTTCTCTATGAGATATTGCTCTGCGACTCAGCACAGGCCCCTTTTTGCACACCCACGCATGGTTCCCATTAACCCCTCCATGCAGCAAAGGTACACTGTAGAGACTCAGCCAGTATAGGATTACCAGAAAACTCCTTTTTTTTCCCCCCTCTGTTGTTTTTGTTTGTTCTCCCCGTACGGATTAAGTTCTTTTAGTCACATCTGTGTTCTGTGTTTGTTTTAATAAAAGTCACCTTTGGAAGCAAAAAGGCCATCTCTTCGTTAAGCTGCAATCTGTGATCACAAGACTGCATTCATCCACTGAAACGCAGAATTGGCTTTGTTGATGAAGAGATTATTGAGATTTAAGTCCCTTTTTTCTCTCGCTATCGGAAGCTTAGATTCATTAAAGGCTTGCACATGGAAGGATTGCACAGTATGTCTTGAAACTAACCAAATATTCATTGTTATTTGTGATCTAGTAACAGTGAGTCGGTTATCTCATTCTTATGGTAAAATACAGGGTGGGCCATAAGTTTCCATACATAGGAAAAATAAGCATTGTATGTTCGGCAACCGTTTTTATTTATATAATGTACTCTATATGATTACCATTGTTTCGAAAATGCATATTAATACGTGTTTTCCACTGCTGATGAACTTGCATTAGCACAGTTGAAGTTTTGCTTGTAACGGCGTTGGTGATACGTTCCTTGAGATGATTTATGTCTCGTAGCTTCACCTGATACACCGTGGCCTTCAAGTACCCCCAAAGATAGCGTCAAACGCATCTTCTAGGGTATCTGAAACTTAAAAAAAAATCCATTATACATTTTCTTATGTATGGAAACTTATGGCCCATCCTGTAGTGTTTATTTACAAAGGAATAAGGATTGCACCAATGTCATAAAAGTGATTCTAAACCAGCTAAATGAAATTACTGTGAGATTTTTATTTTTTAAATGGCATTTAAACAGTAATATGGAATGAGTTGAAAACCAGTACTGGGTCAGACCAAAGACTGCAGCTTTGAATACTTTAAATCAGGAAAAAAAAAACTTAAACAGGCAGATTCT
Organism: Acanthochromis polyacanthus; assembly: GCF_021347895.1. Taxonomy (NCBI): domain Eukaryota; kingdom Metazoa; phylum Chordata; class Actinopteri; family Pomacentridae; genus Acanthochromis; species Acanthochromis polyacanthus. Next base: position 27,597,121 of record NC_067113.1, read on the forward strand.
GTCTTGCAGGTGAGATTTTTGTTAAGTCAAGAGAAAGTTGAATTAACTTATGTTAATAAAATTTCAACCACATTCCCTGCTTTCATTCTTTAAATTACAATAAAATGATGTTTCAGAACCCACAGAACCAAAACGGACTCAAAAAAACCCTCTAAAATCTCTATAATCTCTTAATGTCCCTCTCCAGAGCTTTCAATCCCATCTCAGAAGATGAAATTAGCTTAAAATAATCTAAATGTACTTCTTTATTTCTGCCTTCGTGCCAAGAATTAGTAAAAACAAAATACAACTCTACATTAAATACCAAATCAGTCAGAAATATAAGACATTTAGCAGAATATTCTGTTATCACTTTCCTCAACTGAAACAATCAATGTTTTGCTCTTTCATATTTAAAAAAAAGGAAGCAAAAACAATAAACCTTTACCATTCAGAGGGTGCCTGAGTGTGGAGGTGAGGTTAAAGTAACTCTCATGGTTGTTTTTGTCCGTTGCAGTCCCAGTCTGGAGGCTCCCCTCATTCCTCCCCCAGCCACGGTGCAGGCTGCTCCATGCCCATGCCCATCCGCTCCACCTCAGCCGGGTCCACCCCGACCCACACACCACAGGACTGCCTGGCAGGCGTGGGAGGAGACGTGCTGGAGGCCTTCGCTCAGGGTGAGTCTCAACCAACACCTCCAATGAAGAGCAGTCACTGCAAACTCAAACATGTGGAAACTTTTGAGTAATTAATGTTGGCGTGGAATTAAAAGATGTCAGAACTTGACGAATGTTTTCCATGTGGTGTATTTAAAGTCACTCTTGATTAAACCACTGAAGGCTCATCTCTGTCTATCTATCAATATCAATCTACCAATCTGTCATGTGAATTTAATGGTGACTATATCCAAACTTAAAGAAAAGCATGTTTCCATCACTGATTTTTTGCATTAACTCTGTTTTTTTTATAAAAATTCCACGGACACCTTAAGCAAATTTTCTCTAATTTACCCATTTCTATTAACTTTTTCTATTGCAATACTTCAAACTAAGCATAAAAATACATAACAGAAACATGGCTAAGGCCAGGCTGTAATACTGGAGTAATTCAGCCTTACATGTTTGAAATGGGGCTGCACAGTGTCGTAGTGGTTAGCACTTTCGCCATGCAGCAAGAAGATCCATGGTTCAAATCCCAGCCTGAGCCTGGGATCTTTCTGCATGGAGTTTGCATGTTCTCCCTGAGCATGCATGGGTTTCCTCCGGGCACTCCGGCTTCCTCTCACAGTCCAAAAACATGCTGAGGTTAATTGATAACTCTAAATTGCCCGTAGGTGTGAATGTGAGTGTGATTGTTTGTCTGTATATGCAGCCCTGTGACAGACTGGCGACCTGTCCAGGTTGTCCCCTGCCTTCGCCCGAGTCAGCTGGGATAGACTCCAGCACCCCCGTGACCCTAGTGGGGATAGAGCAGTGTATAGAGAATGGATGGATGTTTGAAATGGAAACCGATTCTAAAGAAGAAGAAGAATGATACAGAAAGCTCCAACCTGCACGTTGACAGGACTCATTCTTTAGGTTTGCTTTGTATGAAACTCTGAGAGTCGAAATCCTTATTTTTGTCATCAGTACACTCCATTTTCTAAGTGGAAATACTCATCCGAGGTGTCTTCTAGCATATAAAAACCCCATGTAGACACATTACCAGGGTGGGAGTCTAACATAAATTTGGTAATGCAGTGATACTACCACTAGCATGGCATTTTAGACTGAATGTATTCTAGCTTTGATTTTAAACTCTCTGTCTCTCAGGTGTACCTAGAAATCTTCGGAATGATCTTTTAGTTGCTGCTGACTCAATCACAAACACCATGTCATCGCTGGTGAAAGAGCTTCACTCAGGTTAGTCTGCAACACATGTTTTAAGCTCTTCTTTTCGTCTTAATTATACCCTCTGATCTCAGATCATCTGCATGATTGCTGCAACTGGATTTCCTTTAAAACACCTGAATCTAGAGGTGATAACAAAAACGGTTTTATTCTTAAAGTGGATGACGGGGCCGAGGACGAGGAGACCAACATGAGGAACGGAGGGGACCGAGGTGAGTTTAGGTACTTATCGATACTGTTCTTTCCTAATTAAAGCTTTAGAAATAGTTTGGTAGAGATATTAGTGTTGATCGTAACAATTGGCCAAAGCATGAACATGCAATATTTACTTTCTTTTTTCAGCTGAAGCAGAATGAACAACAAAAAAGTAGGAATTATAATGAATTAATATTATATTATGCATATATAATGTGTCACAGAAGCCCAGAACAGGAGTGATTGCAATAATTTAATTTTCCCGTCCCCCTCGGTATCACAGCACCAATGTGTTCTCCTAAGACAATGGGATAATTAAATTGTGAAGTTGAGAAAATTACAGTTTGTTTCTTGGACAAATATTAAAAAAAAAAAATCCAGTTACCTTGTTTCCCAGAGATAATTACCTCATGCTCAGCGACATAATCAAATAAGTAGCTTTTACTAGAAAACAAGAGGTAATTTCTCTACTTGATTATTTAATTTTCTTGGGAAACCATATCTCAAGATAGCAAGATAATTAACCAGTTATCATGAGAGAATAGCTCAAACATCTAATCGGAGATACTAACAAAGCTGATAGAATAAAAGTAAATTATTGCAAACGCAGCCGTTCTTGGCTTCCGTTAGAAATTAAATTAACTTGAGAAACAAGTTTCCTGAAGTACAAGTAGTTTCTCCAAACAGAGAAGCAGCAGCTGGTGCTAATAATGAACATGTTGTTTCTTCATTTGTTCGTTTGGAACGGTTTGCCGCAACTAAATATTTGCATGGCGTCTTTATCGACGAATAATATACTTGTCTGGCTCTTTGTAGTGAGCTACCGCTGCTGCCATCCAAAAGTAGCGAATGCATCGTGGCTCGCTGCCACAGAGTCATTTTTATTCCACTAATTCGTGCAGACTGTCAGCGGCTCGGCTCTTCTGTTTGTGTTGTCCAGGCACAGCGAGAGTACAGAAGCACTGAGGGAAAGACGACACCATCCCATCATGTAAGGACGTACAGTCATCACCTGGGAAGAATCAGTAACAACAACAACAACAGGAACCCCCCTGGCATTAGCACGTAGAGTAATGCATGCTGTAATCTAACAGGATTTCACTATGTGAAAAAAAAAAAAAGTTTCTTCACACCTTGCAGGTAGCAAGATGTGTCCAATTAGCAAGTGTGTATGTTGTCCTGTAAACAAAAATCTGCTGTTATTACCCAATGATTTCCCTCATGACGGCTAAGGAATGGCTTGCTGTGCTTTCTCTCCCAACTGTTCCATTGCAGCAGATCATTCTGTATATAAAATACTGTAAACACATGGGGAAAAAAGGCCTCCTGTCACCACGCGTTTCCCCCTTATTGCTTTTTGTATGATTAGCGCTAGCATTTCTTTTATTTTATTTTTTTTTTGGTCTGTTTCGATCTTTTTTTTTTAATCTTTTTTTTTTTCTTTTGCATGAAGTTGCACTCATGTCAGGATTTAGGTACTGTACCACGCTATGCCAGCTCTTTGTGGGTTTGTGATGACAGCCGGGTTGTCAGAAGTGTCCTGCCTCAGAATTCACGCTGAGTGTGTTTACTGGCACATCGTATTCTGGAGCTCAAGTCAGCAGTAGCCGAAATGTGATCTGGTCTCAGTCGGAAGGGACTGAAGGATATTTTGGGAAATAAATTCATTAGTTTTTTCGCCAAGACTTATATGAAAAGATCATAGTTAGCTAAGCTTAGACTGGAAGCAGATGAATCAGATAAAACAGGTAAAATAGGACTTTCCTGATGGAAAATAGTCCAGCACTAAATCCTAAATTTAGAAGAATGAAATATGTGCGTTTTTACACTTCCCTGCAAAGAGAGAAACAGCTTAACTGGTTCTGTCCAGAAAAAACAGTCTTTAAAGGTTAGTAATAATAAAGGAAACCTAATAATTGAGTGGTTAAGGCGCAAATGCCATCAATAGTGAGTCCTCGGTTCAATTTCAACAGCTTTCCTTTCAACATAAATGACAACATTTCTAAAAAAAAAAATTTGGAGCGAGATTTTTTAATAATGTTGTATATATAGATATATACAGAGCTGCCAAATGACTAAATTTATCTTCTTTTTTTGTAAATGAAGCTAAGTTCAGGACTGTTTTGCCACACAACGTTTCATTTACAACCAGAGTTTTAACCAGGCTGGTTTTAAAAGTAGAAAAAGTCTCTCCAGATCTTGCTGATGGACACTCACTGATGTTATTTTAAGCAATGGTGTTCGTGCAAACTGTCGGATCACAGAGGTGCACACATCTTTTTATCGTTTCCAAAAAGACTATGCACGAGGACAACTGTGCTCCCCTGTTACACAATTTCAAATAATGATATACAGAGCCCACAAAAAGCTAAATTTATCTTCTTTTTTTGTAAAATAAGTTATATACAAGACTGTTTCAGAGTAACATAACTTAATATAAAACCATAAATAAAGCCCGGTTGAATACTTACCTCCCTGCTTTGGGCCGAGTTGAGCAAACAGGTTGTACAGAGTTATCATACAGACCTGAAGGCAGCATCTCAATATTAACAAAAACACAAAAATTTGTAAAAATAACTATGCAGATCCCCCAACAACCTACATTTTTTCCCTTTTTGTTGTAAAAGAGGTGCACACGTTGTGATCTTTTTGCAGGGAAATGATTTAGAGAGAGGACAACAGCGATCATCTGATGCAAAAGTCAAAGTTATTGTCCATTCTTCAATATGTACGTGACATACCAAAGGTCAAAAGGGCCCTACTTCTTGCAACAGTAGACATTAAATAAACACTTAGAATGTATGAGATGAAAACAAATAATATAAATGTAGAAATATATGAATAAATAAATGAAAGTAGAGATTGAAAAAAGGCAAAAACTACGTGAAATAAGAACTAGAAAGCAAAAATCAGCCCCCAAACAACTATAATTATCTTTTTTTTTTGGACTGTTGGACTGTTTCTGGGCGTTTTTAAGGTTGCCACACCTCATACAAATCATATCAATCCATAAATTTGTCTATTTTGCTCATTGACCTCCATGTTTTCAGCATTCCTGTCAATCTCAAATTGAATAAAAAAACAGAGAAGTCCCCAAAACTAATATACAGAGCTCGCGAGTTAACAAAATCTATCTTATTTTTTCGAAAAAGTGTACATGCAGGACTGTTTCTGGGTACTTTGAAGGTTGCCACACAACATAACCTCATCTAAAATCAGATCTTGACCTTCTAGTCTTGGCAAGAAAGCACATGAAGATATTTCTTAAAATGTTGCACTTTTCCTTTAATTGTTTAAAGAACTAGTCATGAAATTAACTGCAGTCGTCGTCAGGAGATTCGAAGAATGCAATCAGATGCAAACCTCCAGAATGCATCGTGCACGTAAAACGCGCTCGCTGAGTCGCATTCTATTCTGCTGCTAACGTGCTCCCAGCGAGCCACCCTTTGCAAATAAGAGGGCTGTGCGGTTCCAAAAAAAAAAAAAAAAGAAACCGAGGGGCTACTGCAAAACACAGTGTCGTTTCCTCCCAGCGAGAACTTGAAACGGAAGCGGCTGAAGCTCTCGTCGCAGCTCGGTGCCTCCTTCCTAAAGACACTGACCCAAACCTCCGTTGTTTAGGGAAGCATCTCAGGATGTTTAGCAGTAGCCAGTAAGGCACTGAGATGTAGTTTAGAGTTGTACCGTGTGTGAGGACGTGCGGTCGTAGTGAGCCTGTAGGAGATGCTTCGATAGCTTTATTTAGTTCACGGAAGAGTATCGATAACGTGCAATGAAGGTAGGCGCTCAGGGACTGCAGAGCTACTTTAGGGGAAATACGGTGCAAGAAACCACAGAGTCAGAGGTCAGAGGTCAGCGATAGTTAAATATGAACACAGTAGATCCACAGTTATTTACTATTTCGATGTGCTTGCTGTAAGATTTGGTTCCCACAGTCGTTCCCTGAGTCTGTTTCTTTCGTTTTCCAGTGAAACTCTTACAAAAGCGAGCAAAGAATGTGGATCCTAAGAGCAGTTTTGGGTGAAGCATGTAGTTCGTCGGTGTGTGAATTTGTTGGAAAAAGCAAAGTGAGGATGTTTATTCTGAGTCGCATACAGATCAGGATATAGGTTGACTTTACGTTTCTGTCTTCGGATTTAGTGTTTTGTCAAATTATAACGTGCGACGTCTGGTTTTTCAGTAAATGCCAACGTGGTGAAGGTGTGGGAGCAGCACGTCCTGGGAAATCTGAACAGGAAGCGTGATTTTATTTCATTCTATTTTCAGATTTGTACATTCAAGCCTGTCTTATAAGCTACGTATAAGGTTTCCACAACCTGTTACACTGTGTCAAGAAAAAGAACAATTCTAAATGTGATGTTTTCATTCAGTTCTGTCCTGCTCTATGTTGTTATTCTTATGGTTATTATGATCATTATGGTTTGCAGTATTAGTGGAGTACAGTCATTGTAATGTCAGAATTGCAGATTCACTTGCACACTTGAATAATCGCCCAAATATAAATTATTATAAATTGCAGATGAGTTCTGTGAGCACTGCTGTCGAAAAAAAACAAGAAGTACTGTCTTCCCCTTCATTTAAATGCAGCTTTCTTTTCGTTTTCTTTGGGTTTGTGCCTGTAGCTGTTCTGTAAAGTGCTGTTCAAAGTAGCCATCCAGCAAATACGACGATATCTCAGCCTTTTCTGTCGGAGTTTTTAGTCTCTTTGTGACTTTGTAGAGATTTTATTGATTTATTTAACGTGTTCCCTAAGTGGAGGGGGGGGACTTAACGCTCAGCCTTTACATTTGTGCCAAACTGTTTGCGGAGCATCGTGTGTCCTACAGAATTACAGGTATATATCAAAGTATATCTGCATTAGTATGTTGTTGCCCATAGTTTACTCACAGAATGCCTGGAGATGTTTAATGATTCCACCCCCCACCCCCCACCCCCCCGCTGCTGGAACCCGCTGGACATTTAAATAGTGAATAAAAGTAGAGAACACATTCCAGATTTTGCTGATAAACAGCCACTGATGTCATTTTATCCAAAGCGGAGGCAATACTGTATGTAGACCAAACTCGGGGTCGTACAAAATAAACACATCCGCTCCCACAGAGGTGCACATTGTGATCCTTTTATCGTTTGCAGAGAGACAAATAGGACGACGGCGATCAGCTCCCCTGATGTTCTTTATCTATGTCTGTGTTCCGTACGGTTCTGCTTCTGGTACACATTTGTTTCTCATGTTGATTTTACAAAAAAAACACATAGTTTTATGTCACAAAGCCACTGTCTTTTGTAAATAAATCAAATGTGAGATATATTAAAAAGATTTAAAATATGGCTTTGGCTGCTCATGTTGTGTTTGTTAGTGTGTGTTTTTGAATTTATTTTGAAATGACCGACTGCATTCACCCAACTAGTACATAAATACAATATATGTTGATCTGCTGTTGCATTAGATAGGATAAGATTAAATGTATTGATCCCACAAGGGGGATATTTACATGTTAAAGGCCAAAAATAAAGATATAAGGACCATGTCCACCTTTCACATGTAAAACTAAAACCAGCTACAACAATAAAAAGCTACTTTAAACGTCACTAATAAGCCAATAAAACAGCGACATATTGATAACATTTTACATAGAGAATGCTTCACTGTTAATCCTAGAGTATATTTTACAATAATTACATTTTTAATACTTTTATTACCACTTTTACATGAACTGAAAATACCTCTGCCAATATAATTCATAAAGCCTCTAAAGTGCAGAAAATGTAATAAAAGCTGCAATTATTCCCTCTGATCGTATGTAAATGCAAATCTTTTAAGTTTAATTATGACATGGAAACATAATTTAAGTTATGACATGAGCTCTATTTTGTCATCAGGTGATGTTCACAGAAGTACATTCGGTACTAAAAAGAAACACTGAGTTAAACTGAAAGAACGTCCATAAGTAATGTTAATATTGCCCATTTTGTTCAACAGAATATTGTGCATTGAATGACAGTCGCTGAATTCAAGTAGAAATTTCAGGAAGTAGTTCTATTTTAAACTTCTGTGTCACAGCATCCATTATTTACCTTATTATTTTTCACATTTTGTTTTATAAATAACATACATATTTAATAATATGTCATTGTGGAAGGGACACTAATACTAAACATGTAATATAAGTATTTCTATACTGTGTTTGCTGCCACCTTTTCATACTAAAAGAGCATTTTATCAACCGCTCGGGTACATTTTCTGACCAAAATCTGCTGTCTTTTGCTCTGTTTCTGATTTACCTTCATGTCAGAGTGGACTGTTTCTCATTGTGGACACTGGAATGAGCATCTTCTCTTATTTTAAACACAAAATTTAAAAAAACAGAACCCCACAAGACCTAAATCAGCAGCAATCTGCCTGTTCTCCTGGCTGCTACATGCACAGATAACAACAGTAGAGGTGAGATGAGGTTGAGACCTGGTGACCCGTCAGCATCCTCCTCTGTGGGTTTCCAGGAGGACACGGTTTCCTCCAGTCTTCAGGTCGTGTTGCATCGCGTGTCCTCACATGAACCGCTCGGTGCCACTGACTCCATGAGAAAGAAGAGCTGATCGGTGAACCGCATCCTCCTGCACACATTTCTCCCCTTAAAAAGCCTTCAGCCTGCCCCACAGGGATCTGCTCTGTGAGCCTTTAGCCCTGCTGCAGCTGGTAACCTGAGGCCTTCGGCTCCAGTGTCTCCGACTAGTGGGCATGTGAGGGATTAATGCTGCCGTGGGGGTGATGGAATGGAAATGATAAGAGATTTAACAGGTTGTTCCAGCTGCTTTCTAGGAAATGAAGTGTAGATGTGGGAATTTTTATGGACTGAGCTACATAGTCCCACGTGCATTTAAAAAGCGCAGATTTAAACCTAAAAAAAATGCTTAACTGAGTGAATCTAGTGCTACTTTATTCGCTCTATCTCTATTAAAATGCGCAACCTTTAATTTCTTTCATTTTTGCTGCTTTTTTGTACACTTTTGATGATTAAAATGAGCTCATATGTCTACTTGAAAAGCATCTTTTTCATTATTTTAACCTTAACCCTGGCTGCTTTTAGGTTTACATACAGAAGACAAAAGAATTTCCTGCTGTGTTAACAAAAATTTCATCATTTTGGATTTGTGCATGCGTAACCTGCCAGGGTTCTTCACTGTCTTTTTACTTCCAGTTATAACTTTGCAGAGTTTGTCTTTTATGTGCTGTTTCTTCTGTTGGTTTCTTCATAAATCTTACTGATGCGAATCGTGACCGCCAAATTAAAACTGCTGACTGTAGGCATTTAGTTCCTGTGCGCCGCAAAACCCTAAACAAACTTGCAGAATATATGAGTTTGTATGACTGTAACCACCTTTAAATTTAGGTTTTTATGTCAACTGAGCCTTAAATACTCACCTTAATCACAAATGCCTCTTTTTCACTTCCTTTCTGTTCTTTTAGTTTGAATTTAAAGACTTTTGTGCTGTTTTTCTCTTTATTGCTTTAATTTACACTGCAAAGGACTTTCAAATTGCCAAAGCAAACTTGTCTCGCTTTTACAGTTCCCAAATGAATACAATTTATCAAACTTCCTCACAGCATATATTTCGACTTGTCATAGCAGGACGCTCCGGCACTTAATGCATCGCAGTGAAGCAGTGAACAGTGTTATTAGCTCTGACTGTGTTTGACAGTTTAAAATGTCTGCTGTGGAAAAGGTCAGTTCAACTTGGACAGCATGGGAAGACTCAAGTAGCACAAAGAACGATGTAGACATACGGGAAAAATAAATAGATCTCTTGCAAGAATGTCAAAGGGATAATAATTGTGCCCATGCAACTATTACACATGTGCAAGAAGGAGCATATATGGTGCAAGAGTTGGTGGTTGAGCAAAGGAATGTAGAAATATGAAGCTTTTAACCGCACTGCATGGACTCAGACATCATCTCTACACAAAACATATGAACGGAGTTATGCTAAAAGATGCAGCATTAGAAGAAGAGCATGCTTCAGTGTCAAAAAGTGAATCTATACAATCGTATAATCAGAACAATAAGTATAACAACACATGTTTCACTTCAGCAGGCCCTGAAGCTGGCCCGAGGCATCAACTAATTACATGGCTGCTTAGGGCCCCACTACCACCAGGGGGCCCATAAATGAGCCAAATTAAAAATAGGAAGTCTCCTCAGGTTCCTGTGTGCATTTTGTCATCATTTAACTTTACTTTGTGTTTGTCATACTGGGACATTAATGCACATTTCAAAGGCTGCGCTGTGTTTGACTTTGCTTTACAGATGTTCTAATTGTGAATATATCATTTTGTAACATAAAAGCTGAACTTAAAAGGCTTGCAGGCTTGTTTGGTGGGAGATTTTTTAAACTTTCAACTGCATCTTTCAAATATATTTGTGTAATTCTTAAGTGTCCTTCAGTCTAATTTGACATTATTGTGACAAACAAATGCAAGTTCTGTGCATCTATGCAACGCAGATGAAGGATGATGAAGGTCACAAATATTCAGTGAGGCCCAAATCTACCAGGATTGGTCGAGTTTGACCATCAGAGGAGCATCTTAAAGTATAGTGGACAGGTTCTGTAAGGACCAGTGGTGAACATGAGGTTAACTTTTGCCCTAAAGTCACAACAAAGAGTCTGAACAGAGCAGCAGCTACTGAGGGGACATCTGGATCATAAAAATGTCCCTGGGGTGTAACTGTACACTATAAAAATAATGGTTTTCTTAGACTTTATAAATATTTTACTTTCCCTGTTCCTGATTTGTTAAATTACAAATAATAACTTGTAAAATCACTATGAAGAATAGGTGTAAATGTATACATTACATGTAAATGTTGTAGTCAAAGTAACGTCCACATGGATGGCAGAACCCAAGGTTTCCCAGCAGAACATTACCCAAAGCATCACCCTGCCTCTGTGTGCTAGGCTTCTTCCCATAGTGTGTCTTGGACTGATGGATAAGCCTTCCATATGATGTAAAAGACTGACTATCAGACCAGGCCACCTTCTTTCATTGCTCTGTGATCCACTTCTGATCATAGACTGTATATAAAGATGGACATAGCATCTGGCTCCAGAATTGAAGCCAACCCGGAAGTGTCAAAAACTTGCAATATCACGCCGTCCGCTAGGGTTGGCTCCAAAAAGCTTTTGCTCCATAGACCCCAATTCATTTTTGGAAAAAATAAAATTTGATAGACTTATGTTCTACAGCTCAGGAGTCCCCCCCCCCCCCCGTTAGTTTTCATGGTCAAAATGGGAGATCAGGTGGCCGATCTTAAAATAAATCAATACTGAATTTTAAATAAATCGTTAAAGTTGGCGGATCCAGGGGGCGTGGCTATACTTGATGGACAGCAACAGAAGCCTCTGCGGTAAAATGTGGGCGGGATAAGAGAGTCCTCAGCCAATCCTGCCCCCAGTCGCTCTCCGGTCCAGTCTGTTTGATGACGCTTTTTACGTCACTGGCTCCAAAAAATCCAAAATGGCGACCAGGAAGTAGCAAAAGCCGGGCTTCATTTTCTCGGCGTTGAAACCAATGGGTGATGTCACGGTTAGTTCACGCCTGGTTCTGATGCTCACATGCTCATTGTTGGTGCTTTCGGTGGTGCACAGGGGTCAGTATGGGCACTCTGGCCGGTCTGCAGCCACATGCACAACAAACTGCCATGCATTGTGTATTCTGTCACCTTTCTATCAGAACCGTGTTAGTTCTTCAGCAATTTGAACAACAGTAGTTCATCTGTTGTATAGCACCACATTGCCAGCCTTCGCTCCTCATGTGCATCAATATGTCTTGGCCACCCACAGCCCTGTTGCTGGTTCACCGCCGTTCATTCCTTTGATCATTTCTCATAGATCCTGACCACTGCAGACCAGAACCACCACAAAAGAGATGCAGCTTTGGAGATGCTCTGACCCATCACAATTTGGCCTTGTCAAGCTCGCTCAAATCGCTAATTTTTCCTGCTTCTGAAACATTAGCTTTGATGACAAAATGTTTACTTGTTGCCTAATACGTCCAACCCACTAACAGGTGCTTTGATGGAGAGATAATCGGTGTTATTGACCTCACCTGTCACTGGTCAGAATGTTTTGCCTGATTGGTGGATGCTAAATTTTGAACTACAAGGCAGGAGGCCTACAGGAAGACTAAAGAAGAGGTTAACGGATGTAGTGAAAGAGGAGGAGAAGCTAGCTGGAGTGAGAGAAGAGGATGCAGACGATAGAAAAAAAAGAAGAAAATTTGAGTTCAGTCTCCATGTGTTCACCTTGATGAACACATCAAATTAAAATGCACTTTTGCACATTTTCAAATCACGACACCGCCCCTTTTACACTGCGTGCGCGTGTGAGTGGTGTGTGTGTGCGTAGCGTGCACGCACGCTGCAAAGCGGCTGTCTTTAGGACCCGGGAGCCGAGGCAGCCCGTCTGCAGGCCCCTGCAGTGAGAGCGGCGCATCTGGAGGAGAGCTGGCCGGCCGGGGAGGTGGAGGACGGGGAGAGAAGAGGAAGGAGGCTCCGGGAGCAAGCGAGACAAAAAGGGTCAGGCCTGGGACTTGGGAAAAATCGGGTAACGAAACACACGGCGATTCACGGTGTTTAAATCCGTTTAACCCGGCACCAGAAAGCGCGCAGGAAGGGTAACCTTTATGTGAACAAAAAGAGCCCTGAGAGCGGAAGGCGCTCGATGGAAACGGGGAAATAGCGATTTAGAGAGAGGGGTTTGCCCTTTTTTTCCTCCTTTTTCTGTTTTTTTGCAGATGTACTGATTGGAGATGTGACCGAATTTCACGGATCTCAGGGCGTCGCGGCTCCTTAGAAAAAAAAAGAAAAAAAAGCACACTGGCCTCATTAAAAGAAATAACGGGGGTTTATCCTTGAGTGGCCGTGGCCTGTAAAAGAGCCAACATCCCCCGGGTTGTGCTGCAGACCGGCCCCGCTGCTGCTGCCGCGAAAGACGCCGAAAACTTTGCCATTTTTACGCACGGCCGGTGGATTAATACACGCGTGTCAGCCGATCGCATGTAATGTGGAAGCGTGTGGCCTGATCGTGGTTCTCATCTGTAGGGAAATGCGGTGACACTGAGCGCCTGTGTGGCCCTATAATAAATAATTTTCTCAAGATAACACGTTGTGGTTGTTGCCTGCAGTTATTTTTTCACGACAGAGAATTAATCAGACTGTCATCAATCTTGACTCCACACTCAGAGGTCATTAAAGCCATCCAATATGAATATATATTCATATAGATGTGTGTATATTATATATATATATATATATGTGTGTGTGTGTGTGTGTGTGTGTGTGTGTATGTGTGTGTGTAATCTCGTTTGCTTTTGCACATTTCCACGAGTGTAAGTGTGCCTGCGCTCTGTGCGCATGGCAGACCGCTGGAGTAACTTTAACCCAGACACTTGAGGTGAAAATGAAATATTAATGCCTTTTACTTGAAGAATATGTCCACTATTACAAGCATGCTGGGTGTATTTTGCAGCTTTCAGTCTGGATTTGTGCACAGCCACACATGCATGCGGTGCAAAAGGGCCTGTAGGCTATAGTAGCCATACAGTATCTATAGAAGCCTCCTGTGTGGATCCTATAGCTGCATGACGTGCACACTCCACAAAGAGGAAAGCTGAGAGCAAAACAAGATGATTTCTTGAAAGGGAATGTGCACAAAATATGTGAGAGATGCATGAAACTCCAGCTTGAGGAGCTGAAACTGATTGTCGCCTTTCTTCTCCTCACAGGAGAGCAGAGAGAAGAGGGATCATCTCTCATTTCTTTATTTTTTGTTTTCATTTTTTGACTTTATTTCCGCCCGACATCAGACCATCATCACCCGCAAAGCAACCCTTAAGAATCTCAGCGATGCCGTCCAACACTGTCACCAATGCCAACACCGCCGCCGCATTCAAAGGCTCAGACTTCACTGATTCACCTGGAAACAGAATGGTAAGCAACGCACCTGCAGGAAGTCACTCATGCAGCTTCTTGTGAAGTTAAGATTCCTTCCCTTCATGGCTGATTTTTGTTTCCCCAAAATATCTGCTGAAAAAGCACAGATACGCATGTGTACGTGGGGGTAATTTTAGGCCAAATTACAGTTTTCATAGCAGTATTGCTGTAATATTACACGGATGGAGCATTGCAATTAGAAGAACGTGGTTTACGGTTTTGCACAGTCACTTCAGGGCCAAAACCAATTAAAACCCTGCTCCGTTTTCTGAATGGAGTTAATCATTCAGTCTGATCTCTTGCAAGCCAACTGGAGCAGACTTGAATTTCTCTTTTTTTTGAGAAATATTCAAATCTTTATGGAGGAATCCGCCGTGTTTAGTGCCGTGTCACCTCTCAGGCTGCAGACATCGTAATTAGTCTGCAGCAACACCTCGGCAGCGGCAGCAGCATCAGCGAGGAGGCTGCTGCTGCTGCTGCTGAGAGGTGCAGCTGTATTAGGTGACATTTTGCTGTAGTAATGGTGCTTGGTGACGTGGGCGTTGGCTGGTGTAGGTTGAGTTGGAGCTGGAATGGCTCTCGAGCTCTATTTTACCGGAGGGTGGGAGGGTGGGTGGGTGGGTGGTGGTGGGGAGGATATCTGTCCTCTTCCTCTACGTTCCCATTACACAGTACTGCCCTTAGTCTTGTTGCCTGGCAACAGACATTGCCTTAAATAACTGACTACCCAGACGGAAATAGTGCAGAGATATTGACAATGTAGTAGGGTTCACTCCAGGCAACAACAAATCATATTACGGGCCTTTTTTTTTTGGTTTGTTTTTTTTTTCCACCTTAGAAAATGTGAGGGTGAAGCTGTGTGTGAAAATGGCGTGTTGTTATTTCCCTCTCCGGCTGGGCTTTTGGAGGAGCGGTGTTGTGTTGGTGTGGGCTGTTCCGGCAGCGATAGCCAGGCACGGCTGAATTGTGTCATCCATGTAAGTGCTTCCCAAATGAGGCTGCACACCAGGCTGCACTCAAAACGTGCTATTATCTATGCAAATTTTGCCACCCCGGTAAGGAAAAAGCACCAGGCACTCTATTAGCGACGGCACGATGAAGGGGAACCATCTGCAACGCACTTCCATTACAAAAGCGTTGTTATCTACATTTAAAATAACCTTTCGAAGGCCCGTTGATAACCTTCATTGATGAATATTTGATTTTTTTTTCCTCCAGATTTTACAACCATTTGTGCCAATTATACTCCTCTGCCCATTAATCACAGCTCCAGTTGCTCTGATCACATCCATTTCTTTATGCAAATGAGTTTATTCCCCTGGGACACTAATGGTTGATGGATTTATTCCATTTTAGCAGCAAACACTCTCAGGACGTAACTTGGCCTGACATTTGAAATTACTGCCTGTGTTCATTAACGTCCTTGACCTTTTAAATTATTAAGCAATGGTCTATTTAAAACATTTTTACTGCTTTTTTGGCGTTTTCTGATCTGTAAACTGTACAGAGAGAAGCGATGAGATGTTTCAGCAGCTTCTTGCTGGTGTTACACTTCGTTTTCTGGCAATATAATCCTCCAGTTGGTCAATATTTGATTAGTTCACAATCTGTTGGGTCACTGATTTCAGTTTAACGACTGAAGCAAACACAGAATCTTTTGTTCCACACTAAACATGATCTATGGTCAAAATCTCCCAGAACTTTTTGCCAAACCATAAGATCCATTGAGTTGGAGTTCTGAACACATCAAAAGATGAATTGTACTTTTCACAGCTGTCACAAAATTCCCATTTTTGGAGCCATTCAGTGGCTTATTTTCCGCTTTGGTTTAAAATGTGAAGTCTGTTCTTGACCATGAAAACAGTAGTCAAGAAAAACAAAACTTCTCACACTGAGGCCTCTTTAGTAGCTCTTCTGGTGCTTTTTCCTTTTTTTTTCCACATCACATGATCACCATGAGGAGATGGACTTTGCCAAAGTGTTGAGAGATAAATCAACAAAGTGCTCTGAATCTGCAGATGAAGATAATTTGATAGAGCCACCGACTAAATGGACGTTTATGATCTCAGCTGCTGCTTTAATAGAATTTGATCCTCGACTGGAATATAGGCTTCAAATGCAAATTTCATGTAACATCAGGGTGCAGAACTAATACAGATAGCTCAAGGGAGGGATAAACGGGCAACACTGACATCATACTAAAATACAGTAAGATTTAGGGGTGGGAGTGACTCATGATACAATACTATCATATGTCGCTACCAATAACAACAAATCGTGAGACAGCAATTCTGCGACACTTTGACAGAATGATATTGTGTAACTAAAAATACAAAACATGTCACAAAAAAGGCAAAAAGCAGCAATTATGTATTTATTTATTGCATTGTGGTGCGAGTGAGAGTGTCTAATATCATTATTTTTTAAATTTTAATGCGATTAGTTAGCTCCCTGTTCGCTATTTTTCCACTTTTTCACCACAAGCTAATTAACTTCTGCTCTGTAAAGCACCGCCATAAGTTGCAATGATGTAGAGACTTTGAAACATTTGGTATTTTGATCATTTCCATGTCAAAAAGTACACTTAAATTGGGTTTAAATTGCAAATTAGTTTGTTTCCATAAAATTTTCATCTCAAGTTTTTAACTCCATGTGTGGACAGTAAAGTGTTGTCGCTCAGGAATCAAAAGTGTCTCCCCTGCTTTTCCTCTGTATCTCAGTCACTGTATTGTCTTCCTGTATCCAAGTCCACCCATGACGTAAGGAAAAAGTCATGTAGGATCTTACAGTAATCTTCTCCAGCGTGCCTCAGCTTAAAATAAATGTACTTCCCAACACGTCAGCAGAGGGACCGGAGCTGCAGAATGCCTTTCGGCGCTGAGAGGCCATTTATCTTCGAGGGAATCTCACATTCAATACTGAAGGAATTTAATAAGGACCTCTCCCTCCTCCCCCCACTGCAGCTGTCAGCAATGGCCTTGCAGCCTCATTTGCATTCAAACCTGGTGCTGGTGGTCCTATTCAGTCAATATTGAAACTCAAAGCATCTACATTAGGATCATCTTTTCTCCCATCAACCCCAGGGGTACTTGGTGGCGGCGGACATTGGGCTTTGTTCGCGGGGGTAGACAGTTTTATTAATCAAAGGGAAATTGCAGCAGGGGAAGGTGGGGGCCGGTCAACGTCTTTGTAACGGTGTCAAGAGGGGATTGTCTGAGGAAGGTCAGCGCTGCGTCCGCAGAGCTTTCACTTCAGCCGAGTTCAAAGGAACATGTCATTCAATTTCTATCTGTCTCATTGTCCACTCAGCCAAAGACACTCAAGGACTCGCTGCAGTTCCTCCCAAACCTTCAAGTGTTTCACTCTGCTGCAGTGTAGTGTGTGTCCTGCAGATCCAGCATCATCGTTAGCCGAGGTGAAACGGCCACTTACAGCTCTACTGTACGCACAGAAGCAATCACTCATCACCTCGAAAGATGCATCGCTTTATGTGCACCTAAATGCAAACCTGACATCTCCGAAGATAAAGACGCTCTTACTTAAATAATTGCAGGATGAGTCACGGTTTGCTCTTTTCTCTTGGCAGGGTGAGAGCACAATACTGGACATGGACCTGATGGCCGAGGAGAAGTCGACTCAAAGTGGTGCCTCTTGTAAGGTTGGCAAACCCGGAAGGAAGCGCAAACAGTTTGCAGTGAGTGTTGAGCCCACACGTCTGCATAAACTCCATCAGTCCATCCATGCATGTTTGTTTTATTGTGATTCTCTACCAGCTTTTCTCAAATTTGCTCATAGCCCAGACTAGACGTCAGCTAGCCTTTGAGCATTTTATGAATTTAATTTGTTCATTGGGTTTTTTTTTGTTGGTAAAATGATCCCTACATTTAATAGTTTCCATGTTATTTATTAACCCGTTGCGCTTCAGTGTCCCGCCCGCGGTGCACTTTGAGATCTGCATAAGCAATTTGCTAAATGTCTGAAACTGCAAGCGCGATTATACAAACACTATACACTGATGGAAAGCTTAGATTCTCATGAATCCGCCGGTATAAACCACTTTCAGATGTGATTACCACAGCGGGTAATATAAACACATTTGTCCGACAAACAACGAATATCCATCCATCCTTTCTCTATACACGGCTTCAACGTACACAGCGCGACTCACATTTCCGGGTTCATTATTACACACAGACGAAAATATTCCACAAAAAACGGCCATAATCCAACCTTGGACATCCAGACGAAACAAGCCAGTAAACTATTTTGTCCAAAACATGTCTTGAAGTCGGTATATGATCCACGAATAGGTCGTTTTCAAGGAAATGCACCTCGCGATGCGCGTCCAATATTCCCTGTATTTCTCGTCATATTTTTTATTTACAAATAGAATATTAGCGATTTTTTTGTACTGAAAATGGCTGGAATTGACTGCAGCTTAAAGGGCTACGTAGAGTGTGTCGGAGCCATTGAAGAACTTCTGCACTTTCTGAAATCGACTCTGAACACTGTAATTTTGTGGCATCCTTAAATCGTTCCACATCAGGAACTTGCAGGACGTTTTAGTGCGGCTTGAGCTATTCTGTGTAGAACCTGTGTCAGGACCATTTTCAGGGGAGAAATTATCAATCAATCAATCAATCAATCAAAGTTTATTTGTACAGCCCTTTGCAGCCCAACCGGTGACCAAAGTACTTCACAGTAAAAAACAAGGAAATAACTTAAAAAACAATACAGTAACTTAAAACAGGACAAACATTCACACTTGCACTCACACCTATGAGCAAATTTAGAATAATCCATTAATCTCAGCATATTTTTGGACTTAAGTACCCGCCTTAAGTTGGATACTACCTGAAAAAGCTGTAGTGATAAAAGCACCATTTTCCTGTCCTCTCGATGTCCTTGTTTGGTTGCAGTCTTTCACCGTATAAGCTAACATAACAAACCCTCTACTGATCCATTTCCTACATGTTCATAGAAGTGAAGTTGCATCCAGTAACTACTATTTATCATTGTTTTGTCGTATTCGAAGTTGACATCATGGTCAAAGCTGCAGTGCAACGGAAACAGAAAGGCTTTAAGGCATGATTACGGGCCGTTCCCTTAAACATTTTGTGCCTGTCTGAAGTTCTTGCGGTGGAAACCTGCCTAATATGAATTTGTTAATTTCAGCTCCCATAGCTGCAAAATCCTCGGATTGATTTCTGCCACCTCCGTCCACCTCTTCGCTGTCAAAAATCAACTGAAATGCAAAAAAAAGAACTACCTCAAACGACGAGTTGTCCAACCGCATCTGAAGACTGCCGTTTCAAACCACTCAATGAGTCACAAAGCTGAAAGCAGGATAATAATCTTTCTGCTGTGGAGAAGTGGCGAGAAGGCATTATTTCCTCAATTATAGGGTTTATTGTGCAAGGGAAAAGGAAGACGGTCTTTGGCTTGACTATTATGGTGTGAAGTGATTCTTGTTGGTTCCTGTCTTTGTATGTTTGGATCACTGAAGAAACCGCATCCGAGAGTAGTGATTCAGAGGTCTCTAACCAGGCTGAAACATTCCCAAAATTGGTGAAATTGGTGATAGGAAAGACTTTGAGAAGGTTTATCTATATTTGAGTCATTATCCGGGTTCCTCCCTCTCTGAGACAGACAGGTTTTTGCTCCACTGCCAAGTTTGGCATTTTGAAACAGCTCCTCTGCTGCATGACGCATCGTTTCAAGCTTAAGTATGACCTCAAGTGTTCCATGAGAGACGTTATGCTAGTTCAGAGGCTTGAGTCTGAGATAAAGCATGCTTAATTTGCAATAATACCACCAAAACTGAGTCCTGGATCCTAATTTGCCTCACGGAGCAATTAAATCAGCTCGGAGTAGTGGAGTGGAGTGGGATGAATTTCTGCAAAATTTCCGCAAAAGTCGATGTTTTTTATTTTACTATGAATATCTTCCGAGACACCACCTATGCACAGCCTCAATACCAAAACGGAGGTGTTGTTTCCGCCTTCTAAAATCTCTTAGTGCTTATTTGTACTCATAAATAAACATGACTGTCTCTACCACGTTTCCCAGATAGACGCTACACTCACACCATTTGTAATCTGTTTGTGATGTCTTTTGTAGTTAAAAGCCCTGATTTAATAATGACTCTTGGGCCAGCATGTATCTGGGTGTTTTTTTTCTCTCTCTCTCTGAGATGTTATCATTTGCATAAGCCTCTGCTAAAATTTGAGTTAATTATCTCTCACAGCGTGATCCGACAAACCAAAAAACGGGATTAGAGAAATATTTACAGATAATATACAGTTGGGAGAGAACCACCGGAGGGACTGAGTCAGTGTATTTGAAGCAGCTGAGGGCTTCTATCAATAACTGATAAAGAGAAGCTGCACTCAGAATCGAGGCGCCTTTCGGGAGTGTTTTCACAGCTGTGGGGGATCGACAGCATGGAGCAGACAATCACATAGGTGTTCACTGATGCTGCTGGTATTATTCTCAGTCACTCCTACGTGTAGGTCACCTTAAAGTGCAAACAAAGGAAGTTTTTAAGATTTTTGCTAAAAATAGTTTTATGTGGGACAGTAGTTTCAGTTTTTCCATTTCATGTACTGCATATCAAATGTTAGGAAAGATGGCAAAGGAGTTATATGACAATCTTCCAAACCTCTTTGTTGTTTTATCAAGAAATTCTCATTTTGTAGAATGGACAGACACTGATCTTTGCTAAAAATATGAAGTCCACACTCTTTTGTTTTTGACTTTTCATCTGACAAATGTTGAGCTGGTTTCATCTAATACTAAAAAAATTGGAGATAAAAAAAAAAAAAAAACAGTAGATGATTGCAAGTTGCTTATCTTGTCTCTGACATGAGGAACAAAGTGAATTTATTGAGAACTTACTGATGAATTCATAAAAATCGACTGCAAATGTCCGTTGAACTGTCTGAATCCTAAGAGGTTTGTGGGTGTTTTTTCACTCCTATCACATTTTTACTCGCTGTGGGCTCATTTTTCCTTCCAATAGAAACGGCACAACCATGACTAGTAGTAAAGGGAACTTTTTATTTTTAGTGTCAGACAGCACAGAAAAACCACACCAAAGTTGAATTTGGAAAAAACAAACCATAATCAGCAGCTTCAGTAGAAATCAGCTGGACTTCTTTTAGGTTCTTGAAGATGTTTCATCTTATCCACGATTCTTCTTCACTTCTGACTGACTGATGGGGAGTTCCAGAAATTTATAGTCACATTTTTGTAGTTCTGCGCAATCTGCAATCAGCATTTTTCCAACTGCTGATTGGTTTCACCAAAGCTGGAAAGAATTGTCGATATTTTACCATTTATATTCTTTATTGGTTTCCACTGATGTCTCCTATCCATTTTGCATAAACACTGCCTGCAGTTCAGTTGTAAAGTCCCTGAATTTTTGTCATGCGACTGTTGGTAACAATGAAGCGACTAAAAGTTTCACAGTCGCACAGAAGAACACAACATTTTTTGATTCTTACAGAATCAGCTTAGAGCAAACCTTTCTTGTGTAGCAGTTCAGTAAAGGGCATGTTGAGTGAATAGGTTTTGTTGAAGCATCACATTTTGAGCTTAGATGTGGATAATTTCCCTGATAGAAGTGCTTTTCAGAGATGAGTAGTCCAAGGACTGTCAGACAGTTGAAAGTCCAACTATTCTTTCTGTTTGCACACTTGCTCTGATAAATCACGTTTTTCTGGCAATTCTTGAACTATGGCATAACTTCCATGCCCACCAATGGGTTTACTACAATAGTACATTATTTTTGGAAATACAATTCCTGGGGGGTCTCGAATTCCGTTCCTACGGCGCAACGTAACACGATTTTCACCGCCAGTCAGAACTCACATTTTTGTGTCACTCACCTAAGCTAACAGTGATAAAAATCATAATCTAGGACATAAAAATCCTGTAGAGTAAAAACACATTTTGAAAGAAATTTTTTTTATATCCAATTTCACTTCCACGGAGATTGCTTTCCTTTTCTTCAAAGCAAAGAAGAATCTGACTTATGCTTGGGAGACATAATAATTAAGGGCAAAAAGTTAAAAAAAAAACACAAACAAAAGAAGGCAAATGTAGCACAGTCCAATGTGGCGTACAACTGACGACTAAACAAAGCGGTCTTCCTTGTACAGCGCCATATTGGTCTGCTCACCAACTAGTTGCCACACAAAATTTGTTTTAACGTCACAAACGCCGTACGCTGAATGATGGAACAAGACTTTAATAAATTTGTGGGAGATGACGATGTAACCACAAAACACCGTAGGTTGAGGACATCGTAAACCGAGCACCTACTGCGTTCACCTTTTTTTTTTTTAGGAGTTCAAAGGAATGATTGACACCATTGTCATATCTAAGTAAATATGACGCTATGGCCATTAGCTTGGTGACTTAGCTTATCATAATGTTAAACCTGATGTCACAGGTCAAGCATTAAACAAACTGGAGAACAGGGAATGTCAGTGATGAATATCATTATTAATTGCCCACAGTGCAAAATCATAAAATCACAATCCTATTCATCTGAATGGGGTCTAATCATATTTCAGACCAGTTGCACGAGTCAGATGAACCAAGGCTGAAAATGCCGCTGCATATCGAATAGCACTGCAATTAGTTCACTGATGCCTAAAACCATCGCATTTAAGTTGGGTCTCAATGCCACTGGGAATAAAGGCTGATCATTAGTCAGTAAAACAATACAGTTCACAAAAATAGAAAGAGTTCTCACAGGGCTTTTCATTGTGGACTAACTAAAGCAAACAAAACCCACAAACAAAAACTAAAAAGTACAGCAGGAGACTGCAAAGCACAAACAATAAAAGCACAGTTTATTGATTAAATGAACGATTAAAAATACCCAAAGCAGAATGAAACTCCCTTTAATAAACATCCTTTAAAACCACGTACCTGCTACACATCTGACACACAGCAGGAAATCCCTTGCCTCATAAAACTGTGCGGTCACACTGCAACATGCAAAGACAACTATTAAAAAGGCACACCGTAACTTTTGCAGACGAGCTACCCCTTAAATAACAAACAGGCATCTTACCACAAATCACAGCTGAAGCCTCGTGTCTCTCTGGCCTCGTCGTCAGCACCTCCCCACTCACCTGACTCACGTTATTTGTTGCCGTGCAGAGGACTACCAGGTGCCGCTGGTTACAATAAAGACTGAAAAGTTCCCCCCACTCACTTTCACCTGAGTCTCATCAACCAGTCAGCTTCTGTTGGTATAGAAGCTGATTGGTCTCTCTTATTTACTTATTTGGAACTGCCTCTTATGCTTCGAGGCTTTTGTGTCTGTTGAATCCGGCACGGTGCTCCTAGGTCATGAAATGTTTAGTGGTTGATTCTAACTTTTACCTGTTTTCAAAGCCATCTGGTCCTTGAAATGGAGGGATGTGAGGACAAAAAACATTGGAATAACTTGTAAAAATGAGAAAACCCTAACCCTCCGCATACTACGTTCCTTGGTTTCTTTTTTCCAGTTTACTCCACATGCTTTTGTTGTCCTTTTGGGTTTTTGATTCACTTCTTCTGGCTCCTTGCATTGTGTCAATACCTTCTGGTTACCTATGAGCAAACTTAGAAGAGACATAATGAGTTTGTGAATATGTTGATCCTAAAGTAAGAGTTTTTCTAGGGATGAAGGTGTCTGTTGCTAGATCACGTCGGTAACGTCTGCTGCTCGGCTGTTCAGATTTCCTGACATTTCTCTGAGTAACATAGATTCTCAGCTGAAGGTACTCACTACATCTGCAGACCTGTTGGGCTGTGCATTAGTGAAGCCACTCATAAACTTGTGCAGTTACAGTAGCACAAACTGAAGGCGTTGTGTTGCGATGAAAATCTACATGCATTCAGCTGGTGACGTTGAAGTCCATTTTACACTGCAGCTAATAGATTGTTCGAAAACCGATCACACCATTTGTATTATCATGGAGAATATCAATCTGGGACATTAATTACACTTTTATTTGGCTGCAAAATGAAAGTAATTTATGTGTAGCCTTCATTATGGGACAATCCCAGATAAATGTATGAAGTTTAAGAGTGCTAATGTGAAGCTTCCACATTACAAATAAGTCATTTTCTACCAACTTTCCTGTCTTGTACCACATGTAGTAAGTTTTTATATTCTTCTTTGATTTCCATTCTAACAGTTTGTTCCTCTTGACTGAAGTAGGCATGCAAGCTATGCTTTCTGTGTGGGTCCACATCCGATATCACAGAAACGATGCTCTTTAGCCTCGGTATGGTTTAAGGTGTAGGTGGGTTTCGGTCAGAGTGAGGTCAGGGGTTTCCCCTTGTTTCCAGTGTTCGTGCTAAGCTAAGCTAGGGAACTGCAGGCTGTAGCTTCATATTGATTGTGCAGACATGAGTGGTATCAGTCTTCTCATCTTGTGTAGCTTTTGACAAGAAAGTCAGTATACATGATTCAAAAGACTGCGGTGAACTATTCCTTTAAGCAGAAACATCCCCAAGCAAAGTGGCAAATTCTTTTTCCCCCCACTAGTACATTCAAATGCTTCAGTGAATGTAAAGATGCTGAACAATGCCCATCAAACTTCCTTAACGTGACTTTTTAGCATTCCAACTAGCTTTTTACAACCCAAAGATATTCAGTTTATCATCGTATAAGATAAAGAAAAGCAGTAAATACCAACAATCTTGTGATGTTTGCCATTTACTTTTGCTTAAACAGTAACTAAAACAATCATTTATTATAAGGGTTGTAGACTATTTTGTCAGCCATTGTAATGATTCATCAGCTACTATTTTCATGTCTAATTTGAGGATTTAATCTTATATACCATATATACTAAAGTAACGTGCCTACAGTGTCAGAAAAATATACAGAAATGTGTATTTTAACACTGTAAATGTTAGTTTATTCATCCTATATTCTACAAATAATGTTTGGGTTCAACAAAAAAATTTACGCCATGGTGTGCATCAATCTTTTTGAGTTGTGACAACTTTTAATGAAATTTTGTTCCACCAACAAACTACACTGAATTCAGGGAATAAACTTTTTGTTTTTAATCAGAGGTATTTTTCAGTAGCAGGATTAGCTGTGTGACATTGTCCAGGCATGTTAAGTAAGTAGGAAGATTTAAAATTGAGAACTCAAGCCAATTTTATGAAGGTCTAAATTTAAATTTAGTTTTTAAATCAAGCGATGGAGAAATTTGAGTGTAAATTAAACTTAAGTTGATGCACTTGTGTCAACAAAACCCTTAAAAAATGATGTTTGCAACTAGAAATGTTTATCTAAATCAACAAATTCCATCTTGCAGTCAATACATTTGTTTAAGTGGTGGGAATAGACCCTTGGATTACTTCTCAGAGTGTATTATCTAGTGGTGTGTGAGTGTAATCCTGCAGCAGTAAGTTGGATTATCTAGTTAGTGTTTAGTTTTTGACCTCTGTCTGCCTCTGTGAGTCGGCCTGATTTACCAACCGTGACCTCTGACCTCTGGCTGGGGCCACATGTAGTTCACCAGGTCACTAATCTGTTGCATAATTCTCTCAGCGACAGTCGTGTGTGTGTGTGTGTGTGTGTGTGTGTGTGTGTGTGTGTGTGTTGGCTTTTTGCATGTGTTCCACTTTCTGTTTGTGTCTGCTTGCTGTTGTGTGTAATTTGTCTAAACTCCCTCGTTCTCTCGTTATGAACGGAATATTAATAACGTCTGAGCGGCGGGTTTGTTGTTTTCGTTCATCGTGTCAAACAGATTTACTGGAGAGCTGTTCTTTGTACGAGTGCAATTGTTCAGTTTACAGTTAATTTGCTCTCAGTTACTACAATGATGAAGTCATTTAGCGCCGTGCGGCCTGTGAAGAATGCTTTAAAGCAAACTTTGGCTCGACGCAGCCTTGTTTTATGATGCCCGACGTTTATTCTGAACGTCTGTTCCGCGTCATTTGCATCGCATCAATTACGCAGAATCGTTTTAAGTCTCTGGCTCCCATTAAGGCCACGTTTACATCGTGTTTGTCTATTCAATCTACAAGAATCAGATTACGTTTGACCTTTTAAGCTTCTAGCGCCGGATCTTGCGCTTGCTAAATATCGTGCGTTGACAGACAGATGCCTCCCGAGGCGTTGCTGCTGCTGCTGCTGCTGCCTGCCTTTAAATGCAAACCGCTGTACCTACATCTAGAGATGAAAGCTGCAGCGCTGCTCTCATCAGCTCTGACAGTCTGATCTCACAAGACATGCTCCACTTTCTGCTCCCAGTGACCCTGTGAAGGGATTGTCTGACAAAGTGTGTTGTTTAAGGCTATTTATAGGCAGCAGCAGAGACACTATTGCTTTTCTTCAAACACTTATGAGTTGAAATGAATCTTTTCTAGGCCTCCGGTGTAAAAACTGAAGCCTAAATGCAGCTTTAAGCAGGTCATCTTGTGTAGAATGAAATAGTTTAACTGGGCGTTGCAAACTGGCCGGAGAGAAGAACGTCTTTGTTGTCAAACAGCCAACATTCTCGACATATTTCCGTGCTGCTGTAATGATGAATGCACGACTACAGGAAGCTCACCCGTGTACCTGATGAACTATAATGTAATCCCTTCCTTGCTCGCAAGTTAATGGCTGTGCAGCAGATTTACTGGCACGGCTTGAAGTTTACAACTCCGGTTTAACAGAGCTGGATCGGAAATGCCATAATTCACTGGCTAATAAGTGCAGAGTTGAGCTATGCGCTTGATTCTGTCCAGATAGAGCCGACGAGGCTTAAGAGATGAAATTAAGCTTGTCTAATATGAAATGGATGAATGCCTTAACTCACATTTTCTGAAGAGAGACTGAAAAGTGCTTATCCGCGCTCTGATAGTGCCAGCTGCTTTAACGCTGCTCGCTCAGATGACCTTTTCTCGAGCGCGCCAGATGATTTGTTGTAAATCCTGAAAGGTTTTGTTTAACTCGCAGCCAGCTACAGTATATCCACTGATGTGTCATAACCGCTGGCAGGCAAAACTCTGTTGTACACCTTCGAAACATCACACTGTAACATACTGCTTCGGCAATAACCATCTTTAAGGTTGATGGATTGCCAGGATGTTAACATTTCCACCTTTTTCTTCCTCCTCCTCCGCCTGCAGGTGGAGAGCGGCTCTCTCCGAGACAGTGTGGGCAACAGCTACTCCGGGGTGGGGAGGCCGTCCATGGCACTGATCCACAATGGAGACATGGGCGGGCACAGAGACAGGATGTCCGATGCCTGCTTCCCCAAACAGGAGAAGAGGGAAGTGGAGAACGGGATCCCCAGAGAGCTTTCCTCCTGCCGGGCCGAGGACAGCTCCCAGGGCCGGAGCCTGAGTCCCTCCCAGGAGAACGGATTCCTGCCCAGCCGGGAAGAGCAGGACTCGGAGAAAGACAAGGACGACAGCCTGATGACGCCGCGCAAGAAAAGAGGGAGGCGGAAACTGGAGCGTCCAACGAAATGTGAGTCTCTTCTTGGGGGCGGTGGGGGTTGCTTCTGGTTGTTGAGTTTCGCTATCTTTTTGATCAGCTCTCCAGCAGGAACAGTCACATGTATGTTAGTAGTACAAGATGTTGAGTAATGAGCTGTAAATGGATGTCAGACTGAGTGGGTGCGTGCGGATCCACACACCGACGATGCCAAGATTAGCAACACTGAGGCTAAACGTGTCGCATTCAGCCTGCTGCACAGTGCAGAGAAGAAAAGGAGCCACGGATCTTAAATCTGCAGAGAAAATCGGATCATTATGATGCCGCTGTTAATATTTATACTAGACACGTCATACAGAACGCTATGCATGTTATGTTTCTCACTTCCTCCGAGTGTCTGTGTGGTCCAACAAATGCTTTCAATATGCACGAGCAGTTGACATTTAAATCCTCATCGTGCACCATGTGACTGAAATTTATAAGAAACAGGCAGCTGCAATGGAAAGCAGCAAAGCCAAGTATATAATCTGAGAGATAGCGGAATGAATGAAGTTTGGCTGCGTGTTTCATGCAACATTCTCCTCCCCCTTCCGCTATCCTTGTGTTACAGCTTTTAAAACGACCTCAGAGCAGCAACCTACTTGCTTAAAATAGCACATTTTGACCAATATTTGGATCTGGCAATAAAACAAACCTGCTTGGTTCTTTTGGTAGATGTTTGTAAGGGTTTCCAAGAAAATTTAAGTAAAATTTTTAAAACATTTTCCACCAAAACTAGTCCCCCAAAAACCATTTAGCACGAGTACTGTCACTGCATCCTGGACTAAGCAAGTCCCAACATGATTGGTTTAAAGAAATGCAAACCTGAACTTGATTTTTCCTGCCTACAGTAGAATGACAGCCAGGTGCAACCAGGCTATTCTCCAGTGTTATGGAGATAGGTCTGGCTTTGCGAGACTAAATTAAATATATAATAATATTATTTTATCATCCACACAGGTTGGACATTGTATTGGAGTCACCTTGCAGTTCATTTAAACATCAAACATGTACACAGAAACTCAGTTTAACACTAACTCTGACATTAGGATGAACAAAATCAGTTAAACTTTAAGAAAAACACTCAGATTTAGCACACTGTGTGCAAATTTTACCTTCAAAAGTCATTTGTCAATGAACAAAATATTAATTGGGAACAATTTTGACATTTTATGTTGTTTTCCAGCCACAGAAATTTCCAACATTTATTCCAGCTTCTCGAGGGTGAATTTTTCCTTCTTTTCTTTGGAGTTGTGACACTTTCATTGGCAAATATAAGAGATTTTTGAGACTTCTCTTTGGAGTCATGAGCATTTTTCACCTTTTTCTGACAGATAATGGAAAAAATCATTTATATTTGTGATTAGATGCCCTAATTATGTTAATTTTGTGACTACAATTAACAGCTAAAACAGCAGGAATCAAAGAATTGGCTATCACTTCTTCAGTTTCGTGTCATTATTACATGGTGCACAGTGGAGCGATAATAGAAAATGAGGGCAGAGAGAAGCAGGATGATGCAACAAAGGTGCTGGGCAGGTAACAATATGAGGATGTTGTGGATGGCGTTATTTATGCTGCAAATGATTTATATTAAAGCGTCTTATGAAGTGAAAATTAATTGAAATTATGCTTTTATGCAAAATAATTGGATTAAATGTAAACGGTGCGCATTCTTCTAATAAATAATTTCAAATGTAAATAGTATTTTGGTGACACTGAAGTGAATCCGGTCCAGCCGCAGTGCAGCAGCAGATAACATTGGCTTTTAAAGATAATGTAAATCAGGGGGTCACTGTTGTGAGAAAGTGTCGCTGACAAGTAGTTTTTTTTAGCCATCGTGAAGATTAACCATATCACCTCCCCCAGAAACACCCACACTCACTTCTTTAGTCCTATCTGCCCCTCAGCCACGTGCCTCTCTTGCCCTTCTCTCGGCCACGGAGACACCAGCTATGACCTTGATGAGAAGCGCAGTAAATAAATCGAGGGGCGGAGCTACTCGTCTCCTGGCAACCAGCCTCTGTTGGGAGCTGGCAGGTCTCTGTTGTGGCCGCCTCCCCGTCGGGGGCCCTGCCAGGTGGATGGCGGAGTGCCCAGAACTCTTTACAAACTGAGTCTGCAGTCTGGATTCACCTGATCTGTGCTTCTATCTGTTACTTCACTTCCAAGCAAAGAATGAAGGGATCACCCTGTTTGAAGTGGTTGTAAAGCAGCTCAGAACAAGTTTTCTGCTCACCAAAATCTTAACCTCACACATCTGCCATGATGATGAGGATAAACTTTAAAGATAATCAAAGCCATTGTTCGAGAAATTCAATTAGAGTGTCCTAATGACATCAAATCTGCCCGGATGGCTCAGCTGGCGCCTAAACATTCATCATGATGCATAACGCTTTGTTTTGCAAAAGTTGTTGAACCAGCACTCATCCACAAGGACATGAGATGGACTGTTGGTCAGCTCCTGGTTTTCCAACTGTGTTTTGTCAATCCACCAACTTTATAGAAGGCTAAAATTAAACTCTGATAAGAAGCACTTACTTAGTGTATTATTAGTAGGGATGCACGGTGGTGGCATCATCATCAGTATCACCCGATAAAGGCTATAAAATGAAATATCAGCACCAGCCCAAACTTAACAGGTAATGCCTGTCAGGCTAAAAGGATAAAGATTAATCTGTAAGTTCAAGTAGTTAATTTTCCCAGAGCATGTGTCCATTTTAAAAGCACGTTTTATGTTGCTTATCCTTCTGTAGTGACCTGATGTCCACTGCAGATTAGTGGGAAAAAAATATTTGCATGATATTTGCAGAAATTATTTGGAAAATATCTGCAAAATTCCAACGTCATTCAGTCCGAGCTGTTAGAGTAGTAACCTACTATGCCCTCATCTAGAAACTGTTTGTCACACTTGCAAATAATTGCATTGTTTTATCACAAATGAGCGTTGTGTTGTCTTTTTAAACATGGTCACATAAAAGAAAAACAAATCCCGCAAAATTGCACTAGGGCTGGACCCGAATATCCGTTCGCTACAGCGGTATCCAGATATTAATTTTGGTATCCGAATATTTGTTACCGGGCAGAACGAATATTCGACGTTACTACCTTCCTTCCGCCTTCGACCCACATCGGCTCATATCGGCTCATCCCATCGTGTGATTACATAAACATATACACATATGTCTATGTGATCACCCCCTCCTCCCCCCAGACGAAAATAGGAATATTTGGAGCTCGTCTCTTCCCTTCGCCTTCAGCCCACTTCGGCTCATCCGGCCGTGTTCGGCTCATCTCGGCTCCTCCATTCGTGTCTGTAAACACCACCCGAATGGCTGGGTGGCTGCCGACTCTGACGTCACGCTTCACTTCGTTGCATAAACACAAGACAAGATGGTGAAGACCTCCGCTGTTTGGGAATTCTTCAGTTTAACTGAAGACAAAACGAAGGCAGTGTGCAAAATTTGCATCCGGGAGACCAGACGAATGGATCCGAATATCCGCCACCCCCGCCAGACGTTACAGGGCAGAACGAATATTCGGATATTCGTCTTTAATAGAGCCCGAATATCCGGAGACCAGAAACCATTTTTCGGGCCAGCCCTAAATTACACTTGACCGTCTGAACTTTCTCCCTCTTTTTCCGCTTGTATTAAGAAGAGAAAAGACAAACTGGCAGCTACACTCGTGTTAACAAAATGTGAGGATTCGACACTGTAAAGGATTAATCTTTCCAACTGGAATTTTTAAAGTTCTTCGCTGTTGTTATTCAGATTTTCCCTGTTTTGTTAAATTACAACTAATAGCTGGTTAAAAAAAAACGCTGGGAAAAAAGTATTAATTTACATGCTAACTTTAAAAAAAAATCTAAAATATGTATTTTTACAAGTTCTAATTTGCTCTTTTATAATATGTGATGATAAAAGAGCTATTTTATTGTGTCTAAATCAGCTAAAATATTATCATTTTACAGATATTTGGTGTTATGTTCACTATTGTTTTTGAACGTTACAGTATTCCACCATTTTACATATCTTTTCTGGCACCCTTGCTGCTAGATTTTCATTTTTTTTTAAAGAGATTTAATAGTTAAAAGTGTTGAGTGAAGCGATAAACATTGAGTTTATTATAAAAATCAAGTCTTTAACAGATTGTAGTGTCCCTTGCGAAGAAGTAAGACGGGGTTTTATTGCTCAGTTTGTCTTTTACAGAGGCACAAATTCACCAAACTCAGAGAAACAGCAAAACATTCCCTCTGATGTTCTGTCTGGCGTGACTGACAGGATTCACAGCATTTTGGTTGACCACAAGTTTTCTCATGCTCTGGAATTTGAGGCAGCAGCCCCTAAGGAGTTCTTTTCATCTTCCGCTTTCTAAGTCATCCCTACACAGAATGCCTCTCATAGCACAGGGGTAATTATTAACATGTCAGTCAGTTTGTTAGACAGGAGAACTAGCCACAAAGTCAAAGACAGAACTTCTGCGTAAAGTCGATTAGATCAGAGGTTTTCATGCTCTCTGGAGGCCTTGCAGCAGATGTTGGCGACACGACCGAGACAGTAAGAGATGCAGAGTACAGACTTCAGCCTGGACAGCAGCACTGTGAGGGCAGGTGGCCATGATGCAGAGCGCAGCAGGAGTGAGCACATGAAGTCTTTAAAAAAAAAAAAACAGGCCCACACACTTTTAATTGCATTAGCAAAATGTTCCGACGGAGCTGCCCAGAGTTTGACTGCTAAGTGATCCTTTGTAAATGCAGAAACTCACCGCTGCACCTGCACGACATATAGATTTACCTTCCTGTAAGTGTCAGCAAATCAAACGGCCACTAAAATATACATGCAGGGAGATACTCGCGCTGTAACTAAACACATTTTGCAAAGAGCGTCTGTGTATTCTTAGAGAGGAGGGACCTTGGCGTGGGGCAGTGTGGTGGATCGATAGTCGGCTAAACAGGGTTTCTGTTATCCATCTGGAGGGCACAGGAAGGATTTGAGCTCCGGCTGGAGTGGAACTGAGCTCCAGCAATACCAGAGCTGGAAGCCGCTCAAACTGGCAAAGGTATACTCTCTGTGGGCAACATTAGCCAGCTCCCCTCGCAAACCCAGTGACCTTGGCAGTCCGCATGCCTCACCGGTTTGTTATATAGTCACTTATTCCCGATGAGGAGACCAGGAGAGACGGATGGGGAGGGAAAAAAACAGCAGAGTAGGGGGCTCAGCTACACATGGAACCAACTTGAAGAGGTGGCTGAGAGAGCCGACTATTGTTTGGACAGGTCTGTAGGGTCCTTCACCCACAAGCCAGTTGTGGCTGTGCAGAAAACATGCCATCAGAAGTTGTCCTCAGCCTCTCAGGGCTCAAGTGTTATGATAGTGTTTGGGCTCGGACTTAGCAGATCATCGTGTTTACTCAGGCGGTGGCATCGTGCTAATTCAGGACACAGCTGCTCTGAATGGTGTCATGTCGCTTTTAGAAACACTTGCCTACGTTCAGATTAAACATTGCGAAAGTACTACCAGAGGTGTCGCTCTGTGATGAAGCTGATTTTGGCTTCCTTATCTGTTTCTGCTGCCGGTGTGGGTGAAAAACTTTTTCATGAATCATGAATCCTGACTAGTGTTTCACTTGGGTGGTATCCATGCTCCTTGGCTAACCCCTCGCTGCTCTGCTGAACACAAGCAAACAATGCAGTTTAAGAATGAATTACACGCCCTTGTTGTTGTGGACCTCTAGATCTTAAATCTTGGCCCAGTTAATGGGAAATCCCAACTGGAGCTTTTTACTGTGTTTGAGAAATTTTTATTAGACTGCGGTTTCAGTGCACGTTTCACCAAATATTTTCAGTGCTATTTTTGACAATCTTTACCCTGCTGCTGCTGCTGCTGCGGCTGCTGCTGCTGCTGCTGCACCTCTCGCTTTTGGTTTTGCAACTTCCTCTGTATGTATGGACACTTTCCTCCCCATGCAAAATATTTATCTTTCTAAGAAAAGGGCTGCTAGTATTTAGGGGTTCTAAATCATAGTAATACATCAGTGGTGGATGAAGTTTGCAGATTTAGGAGAACTTTCCCTTCATTTACCCAACTAAATACACCTTTTGAAAACTTTAAAATAATAAACAGCAAAAATGGGAGCTATTTTCCAGATCATTGAAATACACTAGAGTAGTTACTGATTATCTGACTGGCAAAAAGTTTGAGTGCACACAATTCTTAGTTATTTTTTAACTTATAAATGCCTTTAACAGACTTGCCTGAACTTGTCTTGAGCAAATTGTCACCTGAAAGCATCTTTTATGCTTCTGATATTTTACAGACCAATTGATCTATCAATTAAATCTAGAAAAAATTTAAACGATATTGCAAAAAACAGTTGCTCATGATGGATTGCAGTTCAAGTTTGATGTTTCAGGTAATTGAGGAAGATTAAGTTGTGCTTTTTAGGACTTTTGCTTTTCAGTAAAATCACTAAAACATCTGCTTTTTTGTTTAAAAGTTGTCATTTTGGAGGTGCATGATTTTCGTAGTATAGTAATAATTCTACTATTAATAAGGAGGGATTTTAACACAGTAGCATTTTGCGATGAGCCACAATTGAACAGTTTTACACCATTGTACAGTTCAGCCTTTAACATGCTGTGTGTTGTACATAAAAATTGAATAAGAGAACAAACTATATACTAAAAGTGCAATGATTCTCTCTGAAATGTCATCAAGTAGAAAATATGTGAAAAAACAGACCGATTCCACCTCAGACTCCAGTGTCAGCGATATGGAGCCTTCTATCTTATGTGTTCTTCATCAGCACATTGACTTTGCTTACTTGTCATGGTTGTATTGGCAACTAAGTGCTTAAAATGCTCTGAATAAAATGGAAATTTGAACATCTACATTATCACGCCAGTTGGGCAATCTCCATCTGCTGATAAAAAAATCATCTGATGCGATCAAAACCTCCTGCTAAATGGACCTTGAGTTGAGATAATTGGGTCAGTTTGCTGCGAAGTTGAGACGGAGTCAAGAGTGCTTGAGTGAATTAATGACTTTTCAGCTCTGTAGTACATAAAATAAAAGACCTGAGAATTAACACAGCATGCCTAGTGGGCTCTCCCTCACCATTTTCTGTTCCAAACAATACAAATATTCTCTTTTGAGTCTCTCCACTATCGTATGTAACTCAAGTGGAAAAACGAAGAAACTTATGTCTTGATCCAGTTGAGGCTTTGGAGATTGGCAGGCAGATTATATATACGACCCACAGTAGTGAAGCGAAGGAAGGAGCCACACTAATAGCATCCAGCTGTGCGTCTTCTTCCAGGGGGGATATAAGGTCAGAATTGCGACGTTTGACAAAGCAAACCTGGTGACTCTCCCCCTTCATCATAACCTGGGCAGCAGCTACAAGCTCTCTGGGTTGCATCAAACCTTCACCTGGACGCACAAGCTCCTGTGATTTTAAACCCCGAGCACGCATGAGAAGCTTCCTCGAGCCAGTATCACTCTTATTAATTTGACTTTAATTCAATCAAGCACCCAGTTAATGGGATGACATGCAGGAGGAGATTAATATGAGTGTCACATGGTTTATTGATGAATGAGACGCCGGTTAAGTTCAACACAGATAGGAGGGAAACCGATGCTGGTTCCAGCTTTCCTATGAATGATTCAGGCCATCCATTGTGTCGCTGTCTTCTTTCTAGATGTGGAGCACAAGGAGGAGGACGGGAGTGATGCAGTCAAGACCGAGGTAAGATTTCTGCTCCGTTGTGTCTTTGTTTCCCCGGCTGATGTAACTCTTTAGGTGTCTGTCACACTTGGCAGGGCTGTAGCTTCCTTTTTTTTCGGCCAGAGCGATTTACTTTTCCTGTCTGAAACCGTGAATCGTCTGCTTGCCAGAGTGATAGATGGTTGCGGTGCAGGCTGAACTGAAGCTAAATTGGGTTTTTTTTCAGTAGAGAAAGGACAGTTTTCGTTGCAGAAATACTGAATGTAAGTGGATTTTTCACCCGATTACATCACACTGGGATGTTATCAAAGTCAATCCATCTAGAGTTGTTATAGCAATGTGCTTATTTTGTTTTATTACTCTAATCTTGATTGTAGGACGCTTTGTGATGGAAATGTTGTGTGCTTGTCAAAGGTGATTTAACATGAAGGGATCACAATCATATGTTTTCTTGCCGAGAGATCTTTCACATCTGTGTGTTGCATATAATTTATCCTGCAGCCAATTAGCTTAGCTTAGCTTAGCATAAAGACTAGAAAACAGATTGAAGCGACTAACCTGACTCTATCCAAAAGAAAAGGGGTGTTAAACGAGGGTCATGTACCTGGACTGGTCCTGGCAGCTGCTTACCTGATCCATGTTATCTGTTTGCAGTATTTATGCTAAGCTAAGCTAACCAGCTGCTCCAGTGTGATATTTATGTAAAGACAAAGCGGCAATCTCCAGGGCATAAAAATGAAGCAAGTGTCAAAGGGCCAAAACCGCCGTTCCTTCAATGGCCACTTGAGGATGGCTCCAAAAATGAGTCAATTCTCATAGACCCCCATGTTAAAATAGCCCTTTTTACAACACAAATAAACATGTTTTGAAAGCAGTTTTGGTCTCTATAGCTAATTATTTTCATTCCTGACAACTGTATTGGATGTGAATTTTTATACAACTCAATAAAATCAATTTAAATCATGTTAGGACTTAAAGTTATGCGTAATTAAGGATGTGGCTGTTTTAGTGACGGGCTGATGCCATCACAGGCCTATTTCAACAACTCTATGCTCATTTTGGGATTAGTCAGGAGTTGAGGCCAATTCATGGTTTCCCAACAACCAGCGCGAACTTTCAAAGTGGACAGCAGATGCGCACAAGGTCCTATTTGTCCTACAATAGGTATGCATTGGTCTGACAGTCAGTCGCTATGACTTAGCACTTTTTACAAGATATAGCAGCCAGCCAGAGATTGGACTAGCACTGTGATTTTCCTGACGCCTGCTGAGCACAGTGGGTGGACATGGCACACTATTTCTGGAGAATTTAGAGCTTCCCACTGTGTCTTGGCACCGTCAGTGTAAAGCATTTACAAATCAAAATGACTATAAAGTCCAACCACAACTTCTTCGATGACAACAGTTTTAATGGTGAATCATACAGGCGTCGTATAGTCTCTCTCCCCATGACACGCACTTGTTTTCCTGGCACAGGACTGTGCAGACGGTGGGCCTGCAGTGTGTAGAGTCCTCATAGTCACAAATGTTTGGCTGCACCCACAGACAAGGCTGTGCAGACCCTCGCAGACTGGCTGGATGACAAAATTAACTTGTAACCTTGCGGACATGCGGATGATTAAAAACATTAATTGGTTTTACGGAGAAGTTGGGCACTGCCACTATGACGATGGCCATAGCCACCACACTGCCCTTCCAGACTGCACTGTAGAAAACCTCCAGGTGACATCACAGTGAGTTTGCCAATCTGTTTATACAGAGTTGTATATTTTCGTCAAGCTCTTGGTAAGAAAATATATCTCCCAAAATGTTGAACTCTTCCTTTAACATGGCAAACTTTGGTCTTTGCACACATTCATCAAACACCAAGGTCTTTGAGCTTTAGAGGTGCTGGCAGGTGGATTATGCTGCCTTCATTCAGGCTTGTTTCCACAGTTTGATGCTAAGCTAATCAGCCGCTCCAGCTTTATATTCACATACAGACCAAGCAGAAACCTCTGGGGTTGAAAAATTAAGCATTTGGGAATTGCCTAAATTGCAGTTCCTTGAGGCTGCCTCTGAAAGTGAATCAATCCCCATAGACACCCATGTTAAAACGTCCAACTTTACCACTGAAATAAACAGCCTAGTTTTGACCTCTGTAGCTATTTTCCCTGTTCAGGACAGCTGTATTGGGTCTGCATATTTGCATAGCTCATCTTTTTAAATCATATCAAGACCTAAAGTTGTGCGTAATGAGATGTGCTGCTTTGTCTAGCCTCATATTGTGTTGATATGAGTGTGATTTAGATGTATTCTTTAAATACTGTGGGGGGGAGGCAAAATATGAGTGTATTTTCTAAAGTATCAAACTGTTAAATCTTACATTTTTGTGTTGATTAGCTTTCTGCCACACATGTGTAACAAAAGCCTGCAATGAAAGTAAGCTGTACCTGACAGACTGGGAGCTTTGCATAGTCACCTGTTATCAGCCTCCACAAGTACTTTTCTTGCCTTCGGACTTATGAAAGAAATGGTACCTGATGGTGTATAGATTTGAAATATCAAATACACTTGGGAGCTTTTCGATCAGCTGGTGCCGGTGGCCTTGAGACTGTTGCCAGGGTGTTTGAGATTAGACACCGTGGCATTGCTTCTTGCTGCCTGGCCAATCACAAGCTAATAGCACCATATGGCACACCAACATGTGAGTCATCATCTTTTTCAAAATTCAGACAACCCCATCGCCTCAACCGCCTCAATTACCCACTTGTTAACTAGAATCTGTCTCACAGGCCCTAGTGACAGATTGGATGCACAGTTTTCCTACAAATCCGCATGCTTCCTGATGAGAGAAAAACTTTCATAGGAAGAAATAAAATCAAATAGCTAACATTTTTTTATTTTTTGACACCTTAAACAGGCAGGTCGAGGCAGGCTGCGAGGGGGAGTTGGTTGGGAGATCAGCCTTCGTCAGAGGCCCATGCCCAGAATAACCTTCCAGGCTGGTGACCCTTATTACATTAGCAAGCGGACCAGAGAGGAGTGGCTGGCCAAGTGGAAGATGGAGGTGAGTACCCCAGCTCTGTCCCAGCCACCACAGACAGCAGGGCGAGCGGCAGGCGTCGACTCAAAGCTGCCAGGGCCAAAGATAGCGCTCGTGGTGCGTTCACGGCCAAGTGTATTTGATGGGTCATTTGATATCTCATGAAGGTACCATTTATTTCAGTGGATTTCCAGTTCCATTGGCTCACTCGGCTGCTGCCTTTTTCCTGGCTTTGTTCTTGACTGTTGTATAAGCGGAGAAATCACACGCAGCTGTGTTCATCACATGCGTTTGATGCCTTGACATGATTCATGCTTCCTGCATGGAAATGTTGCCGTAAATTTAGGTTTGCATCAGTCTGGCTGCTTTTGATGTCTTGAAGCGGAGGGGGAATGAATCGAGGTTAAAGGGGTCAGTTCATGCAAGTACCTACAAAAGAATATATTTAGTTTGTCGGCTTTGTTGCGCTTTTTGGTATTTTTACACAACATGATACATAAAAGAGAGAGATGCAACAAAGGTGCCTAACTAGACTTGAACTTTGCACTTCATGAACATGCACCTTAATCTTTTTTTGAGGTTTTAAAAACTCAAAGAAACTTTTTTGTTCTGGATAAACAGAATCCAAATCTGACTAATCCATAGACTTTGCCGAGGTTTAGATCAAAACATGCCTATGTTTATATAAAAAAAAATATCTAAATTTTGAGTAGAATCCAGTAAGAGTGAGAGTTTGAGCCTAATCACAAGCCAAACATTGTACAGAGCAGTTTGTAAATTGATGATGGATTGCGGTGCTCTGCAAAGTTTATCACAACCGCAATCATTCATCATTTGCGAGGTTAATGACATAAATACAGCAATCACGTTTTAAAGTAATCAACCAGGAATGTGTACTTGTTCTTGAAGTGGCCAGTGCTGGATAATGTTGCATTGGGGTCCAGTTTTTTCCTCATCTGCTTTTGAACCCCTGCTGAGTTAGATTTGTTGATTGAAATGCCATCTTTCTTGGATCGAAATTGGTTCTAAGAAAAAAGTATACAGCAAAATCCCTTTAGAGTTCAATCTTTAGCTTGATTTTTTTTTTTAAAAAAAGTAAAAATCTGGTCAAATAAAAGCTTCAGAACAGCCATGGTGAGACAGTTTCACATGAGTACACTTAGAATCAACCTTACAGGCAACAGCAATGAGAAATTGGCTCCTTTAATAATGTGACAGCATCTCAACATGTTGGCTTCATGTCTGAATGACAATTCTGGTCAATTTTCCGTAAAAGTCACAATAGCAATTCTTGCAAGGTCGGACCCAGTGAGATTTCTGTATGACTTTCAACACGACACAAGGCTTAACTTGAATTGTTTTGAGTTTATTTGGGGAAGGTTTTT
Source organism: Acanthochromis polyacanthus (assembly GCF_021347895.1). Classification (NCBI taxonomy): domain Eukaryota; kingdom Metazoa; phylum Chordata; class Actinopteri; family Pomacentridae; genus Acanthochromis; species Acanthochromis polyacanthus. The sequence continues at coordinate 27,636,797 of NC_067113.1, forward strand.
TACCACATTTCAGCACAAATATTGTTCCAAAAACATCACAAAGAGCAAAAGACACAGTTTGTGTAGTGAATGAGAAAATTTTTGTGAAAATTTTGTGATTTTATTTTATTTTTTCTGCAATGCAATTTCACATCTATTCCCAACTGAAATGCCCACTAAAACAGGTCGTATGATCCTGGTTTAACAAAGTTTAGTTTGTTGCTTCCAGCTGTTTGTAGGATTCTTTTCCTGCGAGTTTATTGGATACTTGCAGCTCCTACGCTCATACTTCCATATATGAGCATTTCCAAAGAGAAAACTGCATGAATTTATGCACAGAACTGCAGCAGCAACTTCATCAATTGCTTAGAATTATGAATTATTCCTGACATGGAGACGAGATTAGTTAGAATCTAACAGTCACTACTTTTCTTGAGCTCTCACACAGAGTCACAGTTTACAAAAAGCAGTTAAGTCATTGTTAATCAGGTTAACCCCTGAGTTCCATCACAGCTTTTATTTTGTTGCTGGCAAAAATAGATTTATCATCACACGTGAACTTCTGTTCACTAAATCCTGTTTTTTCAGGAAATCAAACTTGAGCTTATTGGTGAGTTGGACAGTTTGAAAAGCTTGCTATTACACCGATCAGACATAACATTATGACCACCTGCCTAGTGTTATGTTGGTCTCCTTTATGTTGATAAAACTCCTCTGACCTAGTCGGGCGTGGACACAGGACCTGTGGGGATGTCTTGTGGCCCCGGGATGGTGGCAGTGAATTCTGTGGGTCCTGTGGGTTGCAGGATACCTAAATCAGGCTTTTTCTGGCTCATCCTACATATGTTCAATAAGATTTGGATCTGGTGAGTGTGGAACCCTCAGAACACTCCTGAACAGTTTTTGCGGTGTGTTGGGGTACATTGCCATGCTAAGGGTTGCAACTGGCATTAAGGACTGCTGTTGCCATGGGAGTTGGGGGGTGAAGGGTTGATTGACCTGCAATGTTTAGGAGGAGGGGGTACATGTCAAACATTAACATGAATGTGAGGACTCAAGGTTTGCCGGCATTGTAACAAGATGATTGATGTTATTCACTTCATCTATCAGTGGTCATAATGTTGAGGCTAATCGGTGTAGTTTGAATTCAGATTTTTTTTCATGTCTTGATGTACTGTTCAGTCTTGTGTTTGACAAATACGATACGTGACTCTCTCTGTCAGTGTTTTAATGAGCCATGAGGAGCATTATTGTAAGAGACAGAGTAATGTCCCTTTGTCAGACTAATGAAACCAGCATTGTTCTGTATAACATGCCTGAAAGGGGCTTTAGTCGAAGTGCTCAGAAAAAATAAAATTTCAACTTTTACTATGAACGTTTCTTCTGACAACTGGGAAAATGAGAATCGCTTAATATGATTAAAAGCTCCCAAACAGCTACTAAACCCCTTATCCTTCGAGATTGGTTTGTCACTAATACTCAGGTAGCGATCCAACAATTTTCCCCCTCTTAGCAAATGTGACAACTTGTCCGAGCTTGAATTTCTTTTTTTGGTATGTTATTCGTGCATAAATTTAATCTTCGGAATTGTGAGGTTCTCCATGTTCCCTGCTTGGTCGTGTTAAATTAAATTTCTGGTAGTAGCGTGATGTAGTGCGCCTTCATGTGTTACATAATGAGGAGTCTTCGTAGTATCAACAAGGGGTCTTCGATTTCTGCCGCCTCCCGCCTCCCTCTGCTCTCCTCGGGGGACGGCTCAGCCATAAAAGTGTCTCCAGGGAGGAAATATTGCCAAATTAGCGGGACATGCCGGGTCCTACAAGTGAAATGCCGTAAAATACGAGGCAAGTGGGTAGTTTTGCTTTTTTCAAACCAAAGTTAGATTCACTTGAAGCTCTACAAGGCTGAGATTTAAGGGGATTTGTGAGAGGCAAATTTTGAATGTGGCTGTTTTTTCTTTTTTTTTCTTACCCCCCTCCTCTTTCTTATCTGGTGTGTTGGAAGCTTTGCTCTAATTTGCATAAAGGCTAATTTGTTTTGGCACCAAAGCTTTTTCCTGAGCTCCAGTATGATGCATATGCTGTTGCTGCTGCTGCTGTGGAAGATTTTACTGTTGCACACTCCTGCTCGCAGGGACGACGTGGTGGCTGAAAGGGTTACGGTCGTCTTGCACTTTCTCCAGGATCTTTTTTTTCCTCTTCTTCTTCTTTTTTCATGTGCCTTGTGCTACAGTGGACTTCTCCGTCGCTTTCCCTCTCAGTTTCCCTCCCCCATTCTTCTCCTGACCCCTCCCCCAGCTATGGAAATGAACTCTGTGCTATGGATATGAGGGTGAAGATGAGGTTTGCAGCAAATTTCCAGCCCTGCTTGCAAGACAGCCTCTTGGCTCGTCGCCAACATTTTGCAAGCCCTCTCTAGCCAACCAGAATTCCTGTCGGCAATCACCTGACCCTGAATTCCCAGACAAAGAAATGTTCATGCTTTCTTTTTTTAAGCGATCCCTTCTACCCCGAGAGTGGGGGTGAAAAAAAACTCAAGCCCCACACTGGATTATGAGGGTTGCACGCTGGCGTGTATGGGTATGTGCACTGCATTGTTTGTTTGATAACACAGGGGGATAGTGTGCATGTCTGATTAGCCTGCTTACAGCGAGGGGAATATGCTGACTTCAGGTATTTCCACGAGAGTTGTTGTGGACCATCTGCTCTGCACGGCTTAAAGGGAAACCGTCTCTTTAAAAAAGGAAGAGGGAGCAGGCTTTAGCCATGTTTGGAGGAAAAGGGGGGGAAGAAGAAAAAGTTGCATGCATGAAAAAAGTTTTTCCCGTGGGGTGAATACGCGCTGAAAGTATTTCCTGCTTCATAGCTGCACCTAGAAATGTCAGAATAACATTATTTTTTGTGTGTAACAGTTTCTCAGAGGCAGCGTGATTTCACCTTACATAACATTTAAGTGGGGAAAAGAGTGAAGTTGTCGTGCAGGCCTCGGAGCCGTTTCCTTCCTATCTTTGTGTACTTTGTTCTGTTTGACTCCTGATTTACTGTACGAACCGTAATTCGATTACTTCAAGAGATTTTCCGAGCTCTTTGGAGTTGAACCGAGCAGGGCTGCTTTTTTAACAACTCCACTTGTGGATTCATGGGGAATTCTGTTTATGTATTCATGGCTGACTGTGTAATATTCCTAATTATCTCTTAAAAGGACGCAATACAATGAGAACCAGATGGCCTCTTTTGGTGTGACCCCCCAAGGCCACTCATGAAATACGCTGCCTTTGTAGGGACTGTGTTAAAAATCAGGCTAATGAATGCTGTAGCCACATTGCTGCACACCACAAGCTGCCACTTGTGCATTTCTGCACAGTATTTCCTCCTTTTTAAAGCAGCGTTTTCAAGTTTTAGGATCATATTCTGCAGCTTTCTTTTGATCTCATGCATTTACACCTGTTCTGACTCGAGGAGTGTTTTTTTTAGTCATTTCTGTGCAGTCCTGCTCGGCAGATAAGCTTTAGGTCTTTGCACTGAAGGCACATCTCACTGTATAATCCATCAAACAATTACACAAACCAGTCCCCGCTGTGTGTCTCCTGCCTGTTGCGCATGAGAGACTACTGCATTCAAAGGTCAAACTCTTTTGTGTTGTTTCAAAGGCTCAATGTCACGTTGTGTAAGGAAGTAATGCTCGGTGACAGTTTAGTTCATCTGACTGCTGCCTTTAATGAGAGTTCTTGAGATGCTTTTTTGATTCAGTGCCACCTTTCCCGCAACTTTGAATTTCTTTCTAGCTTTTTGCCTTGAGAGTTTCATGCACATCTCATCTACTGCATCTCTTTCACCCTCTGAGACTAAGAAATCTTCCCGGTACAGGGTGACCCAAAAGTTTGGAAACAAATGAAAAGTCTATAATCCAAATAATATAATGTTATTTCAATAAATCAGTACCACAGATATATTCAGAAGAGTAACAGACTAGTGTAAAACAAACATATTTCGACATGTTCATGCTTGTTTCTTATACAAAGTTGTGGCCGTTTCCACCAACTGGTTACACTGGTATCTTCTGGAATGTATCTTCATTCATGCTTATGAAGGTTCCTCAAACTGGCCAGTAAATGTTGCCTCATAGTACTTTTGGATGTTTAAAAGAATTAAAACTGTCAGTTACTTTACCATCAAGAGTTTTGAAATCTGACACTGATGGCCTGCATTTTGAAGTTGTGCTCCAGCATACCTGTACCTTATGGTTCTATTAATTTTCTTCTGAGTTATTGCACTCGGCAAATACTACGCTTTTAAGCTATTTTATTATACTATAACAAAAATGGGTAAAATAAGAGTGAATTCATGCACCCCCGACTCAAATAGACACTGCAGTTAAACTTTGTTTCCAAACTTTTGGGTCACCCTGTAAAGTTGACAACCTTATAATGCACAGTTGTTGTCGTATAAATAACGCAGTAAACGTGACCTTTTTTGTTAACAAGTGCAGACCACATTTGATAGTAAAGTATCATCTGTGCACCCCAGAGACCAATATCTGTTCTCTCTTTTGCTTTCCTTTTTTTTCTCTGCTTCTCGGTGCACTCTGTCACCCCTTCAGCCCTCAGGGTATCATGCTGCCCAGCCTCTAAGTCAGATTATCCCTTTTTGTGCTCCCAACATGTCTCTACACACTGCCAGAGGCCTCCACAGCTTCTGTTTTCACTGTGTCCATGAGCAAAGCTGCACTCACGGTGTTCATATTTAACATGTAAAGGGGTAAAAATGTGTAGGTGCTTCGCTGTGTTTGTACAACTGCAGTAAGGCTGCTGTCATTTTTGGTATTTGTGTGCAGCGCGGTGTGACAGCAGATATAAAGTGGTGGTATTTCTGAGCAGTCAGTGACGGGCAGGCGTGTGTAAATGATAAAGGCCGCATTGTGTCTTCCACTAGCTCCTTTTGCTATTTTCCCCTTTTAGACTCGGAGGGCCTGTCTTGCTGGTGGAGCTGCACACACACTGTGAGGCCCCCAAAAGGGGGCATTTACAACTGGGAAGAAGTCCAGAGACAAATATCTGGTTCTTATAGCCACTGTACTTTCTCTCCTCCCCCCTTTACTGGCATTTTCAGCGTCACATTCTCATTGGCTCTGAAGAGAAGGAACCCTGGAGACGGCAACACAACCAAAAAGCGAGCACAGAAGCGGCAGAAACACAGCTGCTTCATTGGTGTTCACAGATCCCTCGGTGTACCTGTGATCACTTCATCATTCCTTGCCACCTACATCATCACCTGCTCGTAATGGTTATAGATTGTTCCCCAGCATAGCAGTTTGTTAGTTTTTGCAGTTTACCATCTGGAACTCCAAGCGACTCCAGTGTGGAGCCAAAAGGCCGAACGCATATGGCCGAGGGCTTTGAACCATCCATCCAGAGCTACAGTACAGATATTTATAAACCACAGCAGAGCCTCTTGATTGAAGAGCACATGTTTCTACTCTTCTGCGCCGAAAACCCCTCCCCACGCCGACTAGGCACCACCTCCCCTTAAAGGCGCTATTGTTTACGAGTCACACTGGGAGGAAAGAGGACGGAGGACTGTGCTCAGACTGCTCCGGCTCTGGACGCTTACAGTATGAGTGAGACCTGAGAACCTGAGAAACACTTGAGGAAAGTAAGCACAGCTGTACAGCGGCGCTCTCACGTGGAGCCTATAGTGTGACTAACACGTGTTTACATACGGGGCTGCGTAGATTCAGTGTGTGCGCGGAAAGAGAAGAGAGTTTAGCATGTGAGTCATATCGTGAGCGTTTGAGAGAGAGAGAGACATCAGAATGAGTGCAGCTGTTGGGGATTTGCCGCGAGAGGCTTAAGTCCCGGCTGCGTCTCGTCCTTTCTGATCGACCTAGCGGTTCAGTGTCAGGTACCACAAACCCAGTGAACTCTCCGCTGCAGCTCTGGACACTATAGAGTTACTGTATACAGTGCTGTTGATGAATAGGCCTCACAGTCTGAGATAACGACGTGTTTACAAAGGCTTTCAGGCTCCCTTTCTGCATTTACACGCCAGAGACGAGGTGCACCGCTTGGGCCGGGCTGCTAAAAGCCTGAGCTTATACTAAATCTGATAGTAATACAGTTTATTGATTCCTGCGTGCATCATGGCAGGTAGAGGGCGGCGTAGCAGAGTCCTGAGGGGAAAACTCTCGGCACTAAAAGATTGCAGGGAATGCCTGGAAAAATCTGTTTGGAAGTTTACTACTTTTCTTCCTCGTCTTCATCACAAAGGTTTGCATCAACCAGGTTACTTGAGGAATATTGCGTCTGGGGATAGACCGATTTTCATGGCCCATATTTGACATTTTTCTGGTTATCTGTTAGTCTGTAACATGACTGTGTGTATTGCTCTCTGTGATTGTTGGTTTTGTGTGTTTTCTGTATAATGTGTGTATTCATGCTAAAATCTACTTCACTTTAATTTTGTGTGAATACATCAGAGCTAGGGATTATTTAGTTCGCCGATATTTGGTACTTTTTGATCTGTATCTGTGTTGTTGTTTTTTTTGGCCGATTATTGATAATTTAATGTGCTATTTCAGGTCTGATGCGGCCTCCTTCAGGTCGCAGAGTTGTTTCTCAAGCAGAGTCTACAAAAACTGAACACGTTATTTGCCACAAACCAGGAAATCAGCTTCTCTCACAGTGGCTAAGGCTATGCTAATGACTGGGGGCTAAGTTAGAAGGCAGCCACAGATTTACCTGAAACAGAATCTAGAAAACAGTAACTAAAAAAGCTTTAAGATACAGACCTTAGTGGGCAATAGGTGACGTAACTGCAGGAGACAAACTGATCAATCTCAGTTAATCCAACATAAACAGAGGAAAGCTCCCCTAATTTAATCACTCCTATTCCTATTTTACGTATTCAGTTATAGTTACCCTTGTTGATGAGGAAGACTGGTTATAAATGATAGGTTTTCTGCTTTCACATGCTGTTATAACACTACATTTAATGGATATCGGTCATCTGCCTTTCTTGAGCACCAATAATCGCCATCATTATCGGCCTTGGCAAACCCATATAATTGGATCTCTAAATTTTGTTGCAGGTAATTGGTAAATAAATGCGCTACTTCAGGTCTAATGCAGCTTCCTCTGGTCTCAGAAATGTCTCTCAAGCAGCAAAAACTGAACAAGAAGCACAAGCCATTGCCACAAACCAGGAAATTAGCGGCTCTCGCAGTGGCTAATGCTATGCTAACAGCTAGCGGCAAAATGATAAGGGAGCCACAGATTAACCTGAAACAGAATCTGGAAAACAATAATAAATATTGCTATGCTAAGAATGACATAACTGCAAGAGACAAACAGATCTATCTCAACTGATCCCACATAAACACAAGAGAGCTTCATAATTTAATCACTCCTATTTCTATTATACATATTCAGCTATAGTCACCTTATTAATGAAAAAGCCTAGTATTAATAACAGGTTTCCTGCTTTCACATGCTGTTTTTGTGTAACATTTAATGTATATTGTCTCCAAATATCAGTCATCAGTCTTTCTTGACTACCTTCAATCGGTATCGGACACAAAAATGCCATATCTTTCAATCCCTAGTTGTGTCTGATGTTCTTCTCCTGTTCTTAAAAAGACACATGATTCTTCTCTGGTTAAATTTACAGTTTTTCAGCCTTAAACTCAAACTGCACATATCATGATCCGTCCTCACCTTTGCTCTCACTGGGCTTCGTTTCAGGCAGAGAAAAAGGCCAAACTGATGTCAGCGATGAACGCCATGAAGGATCACGAGGAGAGCGAACCCGAGACCCAGAAAGAGGAGGTCTCAATAATCAAGCACCCGCAGCCTTCAAAGCAGCAGCAGCAGCTTCTGCAGCCTCAGTCTCAGTCGCACACTCAGTCTCAGCCTCAGTATCAACAGCAATCACAGCCCTCGCTGCCGCAACAGCAGCAACATCAGCAACAACATCAGCAGCAGCATCAGCAGCAACCTCCTCCTCCTCCTCCTCCTCCTCAGCAGCAGCAGCAGCCTACTGACCCGGCTTCTCCCACCGTGGCCACGACCCCTGAACCCGTCGCCATCGGAGGAGGAGACAAGACATCCCCAAAGTCTGCAGACACTGAGCCCGAGTATGAGGTAAGAAGGTTTCAGTTTGATTTGTATCTGGTTGTAAGTTAACAGGATTTTGCTGCAGATCTCTAGTGGAAAATGGGTTTATTTTAAGGTCAGGGCTCATCCTCGACATGCAAGGAGCCAGTTTTGGGCATTTACGGAGTTTTACAAGTTTCATAAAGTTCACAAAGACCCAATATAATCGCCAGTACATTCATACAGCATAAAAAACAGTATATTCTGTGTGTGATTCATGGTGGGTTTCAATATTTTACTTAGTGCAAGAATCATAGCTCCAACAATCCACAAAATGTACTCATGGAACACTCCTATTTCCTATTTAATTTAGTTCCCAGTCTGTGTACAGACTTTACACAACTGTTGCAATTACAGTTATTTTTACATATGCAAATCCCCAGATTGCATTAAATCTGCAAACTTGCCGGATAAAAAAGGCATTTAAAAACATTGTTTTTACATTAAATTTAAGGTTGACTTGCAATGTATTATCATTTTAGTAAATTAGAACTTAAAAAAGAAACATAAAATGTAAAAAAAAATCTTTTAAATTTATCTTTAAGGGCTGCACAGTAGAGTAGTGCAGCCCGGGTTCGAATCCCGGGTGGGCCTGGGATCTTTCTGCATGGAGTTAGCATGTTCTCCCTGTGCATGCGTGGGTTTTCTCCGGGTACTCCGGCTTCCTCCCACAGTCCAAAAATATGCTGAGGTTAATTGGTAACTCTAAATTGCCCGTAAGTGTGAATGTGTGTGTGATTGTTTGTCTGTATATGTAGCCCTGCAACAGACTGGTGACCTGTCCAGGGTGTCCCCTGCCTTCGCTCAAGTCAGCTGGGATAGGCTCCAGCACCCCCCGCGACCCTAGTGAGGATAAAGCGGTGTATAGAGAATGGATGGATTTATCATTAAAATTTATTTGTGATAGTGAGATTTAACCATATTTGGGTTTTGGACTGTTTTGGGTTCATTTTTCACTATTTTCTGATCAAAAAATTAAGCAAATAAAAACTGTTTTCTGCATGGTTTCAGATGGCTTTTAATATTTCACCAAATGCAAACATAATGGCTCCAACAATCTCCCAAATATGCTTGTGATCCTCTCATATTTCATTTCTTTCCAAGACTTTACACAGCTGTGACAGTTTCACAGCTATTTTTCACATATGCAAATCCCCAAACAGATGCATTATTGTGTTAAATGTGTATTCAATCTGTAAACTTACCATTTTTAAAAGAAATCTAATGAAATTCATACGTTAAGTTTGAAGATTATTTGCAGTGAGTTATCATTCCCAGTATATTAGAGCTTAAATGATTACCTGACCAACAGAAAATGTAAAATAATCTGCAGATATTGGCATAATCTTTCTAAATTTATGATTGGAATGTTTTATGTGATGGTGAGACTTATCATATTTGGGTTTTGGATTGTTTTGGTGGTCATTTTTCACTATTACTGTACTTTCACTTCACTGCATTGTATGAGATGGGGAATAAATCTGCCAACTTCTTGCCCTTTTAAAAGAAATTAATGCTTTAAGTTTAAGGATTGTTTGCAATGTATCATTATTTTTGGTATATTAAAGCTTTACTGAGCAACAGAAAATTAATAAATCTGCAAACATTTTCATAATCTAATAACGGTTTCCAATGAAAATATTACATGTGTTAATGAGACTTTATCATATTTGGGTTTTGAACTGGTTTGTGTTTATTTTTCACTATTTTCTGATCAAATAATTGGCGCTTATTCGAGAAAATCACTGGCAAATTAACTGTTGAACTGTCAGTTACAGCCTTTTATATGTTTATTTAACCACTTTTAACTACTAGTATGTGGTACTTTCATATATGTTTTTGCTTTGTAGAACCCTTTTTTTTTTTTTTTAAATCTATGCCAAAATGAAAAAAACACCCACAGATGGGCTGTTTAGAAAAGGTTTCACAGTTTTGCCCAGAGCTCCATACAGAGCGGATGATTTGTCTTTTGACTTTGGCTGCAGGACGGTCGTGGTTTTGGCATTGGTGAGCTGGTTTGGGGGAAGCTGCGAGGATTCTCGTGGTGGCCAGGCCGCATCGTATCCTGGTGGATGACGGGACGGAGCCGAGCTGCCGAGGGAACCAGATGGGTCATGTGGTTTGGAGATGGAAAATTCTCAGTGGTGAGTGTCTGAGAGCCAACGTTAATATTGCTGTCAGGTGATTTTTTTTTTCCAGCTTTTTCAAGCAAAACGGCCTTCTGTTTATAGTGACAACCGCACACTTTGTAATGATCTTTTTTTGATTTATTTGCTCACCAGGCTGCTCTTATAAATCACCTGTCACCTTTTAACCGCACGATGTGACGATATTTCAATTTTCTGTGTGTTTTCGCAGGTCTGTGTAGAGAAACTCATGCCTTTAAGTTCCTTTAACATTGCCTTTCACCAACCAACTTACAATAAGCAGCCCATGTACAAGAAAGCCATCTACGAAGTGTTGCAGGTGAGTAGTAGTGGTGGGTTTTAAAGTCGGATTTTTAGCTTGAACCGTTTTGTACAGCCTGATTCACTCATAAAATATCCTCCTATTAAACCGAGCTCTTACCAGTTTATAATGTTGTTTTTTACATTAGATAACTCGAAAGTGTAGCGACGTTTTTAAGCATACACAGTATTGATAGCGTTGTACAGTGATTTCCCTGTCTGGAAAGGGATATTTGGACATTTTTTGTCAACTTTCATACGTATTTTTCGTGCACAAATACAAATTTTGGGACCAGTTGAAATAGCAGTCTAGTTTTGGGTTCACAGAATTGATTATATGATTATTTGTACATCTTGCGTGTTGTTTCTGAGATGATCCATGAAGAATCCCACTATCTTTGAACCTGTGAATGAAAAGAAACCGCTTGCATTCAGAAAAACATGCATATTTATTGCTTTATTCGCGAACGAATGTGAATTTTGAGACCCTTTATAATACTACAGTAGTGCTGAGTTCACACAAATGGTTGCATAGCATCGTACAGGTATTTTTATGTTTGTAAAGAGATAGTGTGGCATTTTTTGGAAGCTCTTAATGCATATTTATTCAATTATTCATGCACAAACGTGAGACCATTTACAATAGCAGAGTAGTTGGTTGCATTGTGGTCATTTGTGGATCTTGCATGCTGTTTCTGAGGCGATCTGATCAAAATCTTACAATGTTTTAAATGGTATTCAAATAGAACTTCGCTGTGCATTTGCATTTAAAAAACATGCACATTTATGCGTTTATTCGTACACGAATGTACATTGTCAGACTCTTTTCAATACAAGAGTAGTGTTGGCTACACACAAGTCGTTGTATAGTATTAATTTATTTATTCATGCACAAATCCACATTTTGAGACCATTTGTAATAACAGTAGCTTTGGGTTTGCACAGTTGATTGTATGATTATTTGTGTATCTTGCATGTTGTTTCTGAGATGATCTGTTTTGACTCTTACTATGTTTTAACTATAAATGGTTTTCAAATTCAAACAGAACTTCCTTATGCATTTGCATGAAAAAAAAATGCACATTTCAGAGACTTTACCGTCTTAGTGCTGGATTTGCATTGTACAGTTATTTTCATGTCTGTAAAGGATAGTTTGACATTTTTTGGGAACTTTCCTGCTCAAGAATAGAGGCGGCTACATGTACTTTGCGAAAAGTTCACAGATTTGCCTATCAACACTTCGAAAGCTCACTGTTTTACATAAGTCGGTACTACAAGGGACATTATAGGACGTACTGGAACGACTTCTTGTGTTTTCCTGAGCATCTTTACTCAGATTCTGTTTAGTGAACAGCATGAAAATGGTGGGAACGTTCTTGCAATTAGCATAATTTGAAGAGGCAGATGCAAAAAAAATATATAATTTCAAAAATAAGTGCTCTCAATGAGAAACTTGAGAGCAAAATTAGATGGCAAAATTATGTGAGACAGCTTGCAGGCAGACCCCAGATCTCCAATTATCCCCTCCAAGGAGACTGTAGTTGGAAAAGAATGGCAGCTCTGAATGGCTAGATGATCTTTACTGTAAATACCATTATAATAAGGGTACATTTCAGTCAAAACTGCTTTTTTAATGTGCTTGTAGGTGGCTAGCAGCCGGGCAGGAAAAGTCTTCATGGCCTGCCCTGACAGTGATGAAACAGAAACCTCCAAATCAGTGGAAATGTTGAACAAGCAGATGATAGACTGGGCGATGGCAGGATTTCAGCCCACTGGACCCAAAGGCTTGGAGCCACCAGAGGGTAAGAAGGCTGCTGCTGAATGGGTTCAAAATAGCCACTTAACCTTCAAATTTCTGGAATTATTCATCATGTTTTCTGTTATATTCACTGTCTGATATGCTGTACGTCCCCAGAGGAGCGTAACCCTTACAAAGAGGTCTACCCTGAGATGTGGGTGGAGCCCGAAGCAGCCGCCTACACGCCTCCTCCAGCCAAAAAGCCTCGCAAAAGCACAGCAGAGAAACCCAAGGTCAAGGACATCATTGATGAGAGGACACGAGGTGAGGTGCCTCGTTTATTAGGTTATATAGGAGTCATGAACTCTTTATTCTGTCCCTTGGGAGCGTCTCAGAAGAGTCAGTGTAAGTGGTCTGAGTGCAAAAGGTCCATTAGTGAGTGATGCGACCAGACAGGAAGACTCAGGTTTTTCCAAAGACAATGAATAGGATATTTATTTTTATTCCCAAATGGATTGCAGGTTATTCCCCACAATTGCCAAGAAAATACAATCTCTCCTACATGAGATGTTACAGGATTTTAAACAATTTTAAAACAAAGCAGACACAAAGAACCATAGTTATGAAAGTAGACTAACCTGTCATTTGAACTGACCATTATTGTGTTATTTTATTTCTTTTACTGATCAAGATAATGAGATATGTGCAGCCAAAGTGCATATAGAAGTTTCTTCTTATCATGGATTCTCCTTTTAGAATTTGGTGTCCCACAGGGTTCTATTTTGGGGCCCCTTTATGTTTCAAAATATGCATAAAAAATCTGCCTGGTGTTCATAAATTGGCACCTAATTTTATTTGCCTGTTACATATTTATCTTTTACTATCATTTAAAAGAACGTTTTCAGTCTTGCACTGTTGCAGAAATTCCTCATTTACAGAAGCGATTTCTTTTAATTACACTGTGTAGAGATGTAGGCTTTATGGGCTTCCGCAGTCTCAACATTTTAGTGTTTTCCACTGTTAAGTGTGCTGTTTACACAAAGTTTAATTATGAAATCAAAATGTATTTTCACACCTTTCACAGATACTAAAGCACAATGGTCAATTCTGACTTTCTCATGTACTACAGCAACTTCGAACAAAAACAAAAGCATGTATACTTATGATGAATAAATTCATAAGTAGCGGAGTAGTTTTGGGTTCATATAAATGGTTTCATGATGAATATTTGTAGATCCTGCATGTTGATTCTCAGATGATCTGATATAAAACCATGAATCTTATACAGTTTTACCCTGTAAATGTTTTTTAATCCACATATAACGTCATTGTACGTTTGCATATAAGAACAGCATGCACATTTATACATTTATTCATGCACAAATGCAAACTGCCAGACCATTTACAATGGCAGAGTAGTCCTGGGTCCACACAAGTGGTTGCATCATAATTATTTATAGATCCTACAATTCGTTTCTGAGATGATCTATTACAAAACAATGAAACAAGTCTTTTTTTACTTGTGAATGGCTTTCAAATACAAATTCCTTGTGCATTTACATTCAAAACATGCATATTTATGGATTTATTCATACACAAATGCAAATTTCAAACAATACTACAGTAGTGTTTGGTTTGTACAAATGGTTGGATGATGATTGTTAGTTGTTTCTGCATATTACTTCTCAGATGATCTGTAGTCATCTGAGATAATAAAACTATAAATTCTTTTTTCTGAGCTGTTGATGGTTTTCAATGTCAGTATATGTTTCTTGTGCATTTGCATTGAAACTATGCACTTATATGCATTTATTTATGCAAAAAAATAAATAAATAATAAAATATATATATATATATATATATATATATATATATATATATATATATATATTTGGACCATTTAAAGTAGTAGAATAGTTTTGGGTTCACACAAATGGTTGGATGATGATTGCTTGCAGATACTGCATGTCAGTTCTGAGATGATCTGTTATAGATTTATGAATTTTGCTCTGTCTTAACTTGATAAATCCTTGATATTCTATATTTTCTTGAGCAAACACAAATTTTGAACTGTTGAACTCAGCATTAGTTTTTGTCTGTCTATTTTCCTTAAACCGACATTTCTCTTTCTCAGAGCGCCTTGTTTATGACGTGAGACAAAAGTGCCGCAGCATAGAAGGTAAGTGATGCGTCCTCGGTGTGTTTTCGCTCGCAGCAGCACTGAAAGGCTTCTCAGGAGGCGGCTAGACGCCTCACACTTCCCCACCTTGTTGACAAGCAGACATGTATGCAAGTGTGTTTGTAAAATGATGAAAGAGTACAAAAGAAGAAATAACATTTCCATGATTTTTACTGCTCCCCTGTGTGTTCTCTCCAAACACACTGTTTCGGCTAATTGGATGTAGACCTGCGTTACAGCTGTTCAAATACTTCCAGTCAAGTGTGAGCTTGGAGTGTTCACAACTCTCTGACCTCAGCCGGTTAAACACTGACACATGCTCTTCTTCCTGCAGACATCTGTATCTCCTGTGGAAGCCTGAATGTTAGCCGTGAGCACCCTCTGTTTGCCGGGGGAATGTGCCAGAGCTGTAAGGTAAGCTGGCGATGGAGGTCATTAAAAAGTCTGGGACTCGACTCCAACTAGTAAAAAAATCACAGCTCATTTCAGAGCTAATAAAAAACTGAGCGCATTTCAGGCAACACCTGATGTGACCCCATAAAAGGTTGGATTCTTTGCATGTCTCGCTGCTCACTTTGGACTTTTTCGCCTTCCTCTCGGCAGAACTGCTTCCTGGAATGTGCGTATCAGTACGACGACGACGGCTACCAGTCGTACTGTACTATCTGCTGCGGGGGACGAGAGGTGCTCATGTGCGGAAACCACAACTGTTGTCGGTGAGGTTCTATTGGGTTCTACTGGGGGTAATCTAAACCATGGCAGCGTGTTCTAGTTGTTACATACATTGTGATTGGTGAGTTTACAGTGTTTCATCTTGGTATGCGACTCATTCCCTTTTTAAGAGGGATACACATCTACAGAAAGGCTGTTGCTACTATGTTAGCCAGCAGAGCTATCTGATGTCAAGTCATTGGTGGCTAAAGAAAGGCACAACTGAGGTTTCCCCTCATAAGGCAGGGAAAGCAGCTGATTTGTCACAGTTTCGCTCCATTTCTGCTTCACTAAATTCCATTTGTGGGTTTTGCCTGAATTTTGTTCTACAGCCCATGTGCCAGGCAGCTGCGGTGTGTTTATGCACAGCACAGACATTAAAATGTAAAAAGAAATGTTGTCTACATAAAATGTATTCGACATACATTTTTTTGTAGCTGCTATGTCAGATGATGATCAGGAAAGGCCCAAGATTGAGATATACTAGCAAAGGAAACTTTAATCAAAGACTTAGTTACACAAGGTAGACAAGTGAACAAGCAAAAGGCCGCTGGTGATCGAGGAAAGATAAGCCCATAGCGAAAAAAAGAAAGACACCCAAAGGAACAGAATTACACAAGATGTAGGGAGGTAAGCCATGAGATGACACCAGGTACAAAAATCAGATGCTGAAGGAGAGTCAGGCAGAGGGTATCAAATAGGATGAACTGACTGAAGACCCATAATTACATATACACACCAAGATCAGACTGGGGAGACAAAACACAAGTGACAAACAAGTCAAAAGTTGGATCTGAGGATGTTCAAAAAAGGAGGGAAAACAGACAAAGGGAAGAAGTAAAAACGCCACAATAAAACATAAGTAAGCCAAATAAAACCAAAGATCTCTGCATACATACATGGTAGGTTTTAAATTTCTATCGTTTTTAGATGTGGAGGACTTCCTCCACATAATCCAAATTCATTCATTTAAATCGTAGTTTGTGGCACGAACACACGGCATCTGTATCCTTTTCTGATGCAATCGTACAGTGCAGCGTCATTAAAATCAGGAGCAGAACTGACAGGCTGAGCACATCTGGCACCGACACCAGCTAGTAAAATGATTCAGTTGGGTGGAATTAGCTGCAGCCTTTTACTACAGTTTGCATGGTAAATTTAGTATAATGTGCATTTCCTGAGTCCTAATCAGTAAAATAGAACCAAACTCTGTTGCTCTGAGTTCCATTTTTATTAATATTTTTAAATTATTCTTTCTTTGCTGCACATCAGCCTTCTTTTCTATCCTTTATTAAATTTTTCTAATTAAATCCCTACTTGTAATAGAAGGACTTTCCCCGTGAAAACTCTAGAGGACGTGTTGCGTTTCATTCATGGTCGGGTGACATTGTTTGGGAAGTAAAGGTCTGACTTGGCTCCTGCATTAGTAGTTCAATTTGTGCTGTGGAAATAGACCCTATATTGAATCCATCAGGCCATAAGGTAAACTTGGAGGGGTTTACATGAACTGGAGAACAGAGGGGAATTAGAATTAACAACCTGTTTTTAATACGCACCAAATAAAAGCCTGGTTCTTTCTGGCACTTTGAAAATGTACAGTATTTGCTCTTGGTAGCAAGTAGACTTCTTTTCAGGGATATGCACTTTTACAAAAACTTTAAATAGGGAATAACACAATAAATCTGCTGAACATAGACTCATCTGTTCCCTAAATCAGGAGTAAAATGGATTACCGACACAAAATATTCATCCTAAACCTCCAGAACAAATTATCCTTCATCAGTTTGATTCTGTGAAGTCTCACTGCAGTATGATAATACCGCCATGTCTTTTATTATCCCCCGCCTCCATGAAGTGGAAAAGGGGGATATAGGTTTGGCCTCCGTCCGTCCGTCCGTCCGTCCGTCCGAGATGAAGGGGACAGCTTTTCTCGGAAACTATTACAGCTAGGATTACAAAATTTAGAGTGTAGCTTCACACCATGGACACCTTGATCAAGTTCGAAAATGAGACCTGTGCGATAATATTTAACAGAGTTATGGCCCTTGATCACTATTTTGGATATAGACTCATAGACATCACATGTGGCGGGGGATATTGATGACCATGTCGTCTTTTTTTGGAAACTTCTCCTTTCCCACCACGTTCGGTCATGTTTAGTTAGTTTGCATGTTCAGATTAATCTCCTAGGCCTCTGTGCTGTTCACATTTCTTACAAAATTGTTGGTTAATGTAGAAAACTAAACCAAACTTAGTCTATTTCTTTAATTCTCTGCCAAGGAAGTGGAGCGTCTGTGGCGTTATGTGACGATCAGCATTGGTTTGTCTGTTTGTCTGTGAGCAACATTGCTCAAAAAATGCAATAACGGATTTGGATGTAATTTTCAGGGAAGGTCACAATGACACAAGGACCAACTGATTAGATTTTGGCAGTGATGCGTATTACAGTCTGGATTCACGGATTTGTTAAAGATTTCTGTATCATTGTGAGATAGCGGCATGGCATCACTGTAACTAACAAGTGAACGCTACGTCAGCTGCCTGCTGACGGTCACATGATTGTGATCCTACTACAAATTGACCGCTGCAGATTTATCGGGACTTATCCGTCAGAAATCATACAAGGTACAACTGATTAAATTGTAGGGGTGTCCAAGTCCCATCAATTTCCGCCACCCGCGACATATTTAGGTCACGCAATTCGATATCCGTACATAACGTACACGTGCATAACACACGCCTGTGCTCAGCGCAACGTCATTTTGTTTCTGAGTATATCTATATTAAATGGACACATTCTACTGTAATGCTGCATTTTTAAAGAAAATGCTGCATTTCTGACAATGTCATATGGAAGAATGAACAGCCTCGGTGGAATACTGCGCTCTGAGTGCTTTTCTTGTTTGTAAATGTAATTAAAACTGTTATTTATCCCTAAGACTAAATTAAAATCTCTGCAGGACAGAAATACACTCTTTACACGACTCAGTAGTTATCATGTCACTGCTTTTGATTTCTATTTGTTTTTCCTGACACAAATAGCGAGATTATGCCATCGCTGCTCGTATTGAATACACAAAAGAGGCTTAGCAGCTGATGGCAAATCTCACAGCAGTGATGTCAGGCTCCATTATGGGGGTCCAGCGGAGATGCAACAAACATAAAGTGTGGTCGTACTGTCTGTCAGCTAAATAGTCGGATCGCTGTTCACTACAAAGAAACAGTCTGATAAAGTCTCTTCACGCAGTCGGACTACGACAAACACCACAGAGAACACGCTGTCAGACAAACAAGGCTTTGCTGTAAGTTTAGATGATGACATTTGACATTTGGGTGACATTTTCATAACTCGCTGCCTCTCGAAACTCCCAAACCTCATTCAGAACCGTTTAAACCCGGCCTCATAGGCGTTTAACAAAGACTGATGCTGCAGCTGCATGCCCAGTTCCTGACCTCTAAATGATTTTTAGAAACTGATTTAGATGGGAGAGAAATGTCAGTCATCTGTCGAGCTTCCTTTAAAGGGTAAAGCTGAAGATGTTCTATGGTTTCACTGTCGGCAAATCCCAGCTTTCGATGTCTTCTCTCTCTGTTATTGTGAGAAAATAGTCATTAATTCATAAAGTTTAAGCAATAAATACTAAAACGAGACTAAATGGGGCATTTCAGCTGCAAATGAATACAGATTTGAGGCTCCAGCTGAACACTGTACATGAGATTGACTCAAAATAAACTACAGTGTCTGTGTTTATTGTCATGAAGCCGCATGTGACCCGGTGTGTTAGTGAGGCTGACTGAAGTGTAGTTTTTGGGCAGCGGCTGATTTATATGACACAAAAGAACAAGATGCACAGGTATTTGTCAGTGAGATCAATTCATTGCTTGCAAAAATACAGTAAATTTGAAATGTGACAGCAAAAATACAAACCTACTAGACAGCTCTATAAATAAAACGGCAGAGAAGAACTCCAGCGACCCAGTATTTCTTCAGAATCTAACTAATTATGGCAGATTCATCTGACGTTGCTGTTGGATGTTGTTTACCGTGACAATAAAATATTTCAGGATAATTTATATTTATATGGCTCCTTGTGAAGTTTCAAGGTGCTGCACAAAGGCAACGTCAAAATAGAGGAGATAAATCGAAGCGTACAAAACACCGAATGTGTGAGAGAACAAAATAGCCACAATGCAAAGGACAGCAGAACAAGCAGACCAACATAGCAAAATATATTTTAAAAACTACTTACAGTGTAGTAAAGGAACAGAATAGGATAAATTAGTCAAATTAAGAGCAGGACTTATGATGAACTAGAGCTTTCAATAATGTTTTATAAAAGAAACTGCCAGTCTGAGATCCTCTGAAAGGGAGTTCCTTTACTTAAGGGGCACAAATGTCTGATACCCAGTTCTGGTTCCAAGGTTCAGAAAGGATCCTGCCAGATAATCTGAAGCAGCGAAATCTTAGTCGGTTTTATAATTAACTTGTTACCAGTGAAGGCCAGCAAAACCTGGAGTAAAGTAAGTAACGATGAATGCATAAAGGACGTTTTCTAAGTCTGAAAGCCGGCTGGACAACAATTGTCGAGTATGAACACACTAAACCCCAGAACCCACATGTGTGTTTAAAAGACATGTTGTCTTTGAAATATCTGCAAAATGAAACCATTTTTCAGAGCCAAAAACTGTAAAAACAGAATGAATTGTCTGATTTTCAACTTTTTAGTAGTCCGACTCCTTGAACTCATCTTGGGTAACTTTACCAAAGCTCACAAATGTGATATTTAAAGAAAGTCCATTTGCTTTTGTTGAGTTTTTACACGGAACATGTGGAGTAAACAATGTAATTAAAATATTCTGTACTTCTTAACACAACTGGGAAGCTGGTGACTCAGCTGTAGCCATGAGTGCCATGACAAAAAATTTGTCATTTTTTTTGGCTGAAAAATAAGAATTCAAACTATAAATAGTAAAATATCTATTGTACGCAGAGTCACTTTGGCTTTTTTCCAATTTGTTTTTATTAGTAGCACACTCTTGGAAAATTGCCATGCATGTTTATTACATTCCTGTCGTTTGAAATATCTGTAAAATTCAGCTGTGTAAAAGTCATTTCTGTTCTTTTCACATGTAGCCATGCTTGTGCTGTTCCCATAGAGGCGCAGAACTTTATGTTGCAGTGAAAAATGAGCCAGCAGTGAGTAGAAATGTGACGGGAGCAAAAACAAAACACCCAGAAACTGCTTTGAGTTCAGAGGGTTAAAGAAGAGACATGAACTAAAAACCACTCCCAGATTTGGGGCCTGATGTTGCTGAACGTTGGTGAATAACGGGCCTAAACCAAACTTAGAGTGATCTGTATTGTCTTTAGTACTAGAAGGAGTGATTTTGATGATTTCTGTGATTTTGCTGACACCGAGAAAAGCATCCACGATCGTAATTTTAAACCTCCTTCTCTAAACTCTGTCCCAGTTACATGAAATATGCTGGACTCCACAATAAAATCGCTTCCTGCCAAGCCAAACATTTCTTCACAAAGCCCTGGCAGCGTGAGAGATTTATTCCCAAACGGAGAACATTTGTGGGAATTCTGGTCGATGTTGTTTCAGCCCTTCAAGTTTTTTTTAGAAACTTCTTCCAAAAATGGCAGAAACATTGGAACAGAACATGTAAAAATGTGTCCTGTTTCCTGTTACGTGTCGCTTATTGTCTCAGGTTGAACCCATTGTAAGTAGTGTCAGGGATGTACATCTTGAACAGTATCATCCTTGTAAAATTGATATGCTTCTTCTAGATAAGGGGTGTCAAACTCACTTCAATTCAGGGGCCACATGTCGCCCAATCTGATCTCAAGTGGGCCGGACCAGTAAAATCATAACATTATAACGACAACTCCAGATTGTTTACTTTGTTTTAGTGCAAAATTGTGCAGTCTAACAATGTTCACATGTAATGAACTGTCTTTTTACAAAACATTGTGAACAACCTCAAGTTTCTTAAGCAAAATAAGTGAAATTTCAACAATATTTAGCCTCATTTTATCATTTGTGTATCACAATTTACAGACAACAGTGTATCTACAAAGCCACAAAACATTCAGTCGCAGGTCTCTGGAGCTGAACAATACAGTATTTTACAACTTGTCAAGATCTAGAGATTGTTTTAAATTCTCATTCATTTCCACATCTGTGTAGTAATCCTGCCACACAACCTAAAGTGGAGAAGGTTAAGTTATCCCCCTGCCTTGTAGATGTAGATTTATACAGAAAAAATGCATGAAAGTCGTGGCGGTGCATCAGCAATAGGGTTCAATCAAACCAAACTCTGTCGTACTGAAGCTGCTGACTCGCTTTAGATTGCACAATGTTCAGTGTCTTTAAATATTTCCACAGGAATACTCAATTGCAAATTTACACATTGCTAAGTCGTCCCGTGGGCCGGTTTGGACCCTCTGGCCGTCCAGTGTGGGCCCGCGGGCCTTATGTTTGACACCCTGCTATAGAGTGTACTTGACATGGACTTCTTGCTCCTGCTGGATATTGGTTGAATTTAGGACTTGTTGTAGTAATAAACCTCCTTGCTCTTCGTTCAGGTGCTTCTGTGTGGAGTGCGTGGATCTGCTGGTCGGTCAGGGAGCCGCTCACGCCGCCATCAAGGAGGATCCGTGGAACTGCTACATGTGCGGTCAGAAGGGAGTGTACGGTCTGTTGGAGCGTCGCACCGACTGGCCCAGCCGTCTGCAGCACTTCTTCGCCAATAATCACGACCAAGATTTTGTAAGTAATTGGCCTTTTAAGCGATGAATCTCCGTTTTTGTTTCCTACCTGTGTGCTTAACATTGTCGTCGTCGTGTTTCAGGATCCACTAAAGCTTTACCCCCCAGTCATGGCGGAGAAGAGGAGGCCTATTCGCGTCCTGTCGCTGTTTGACGGCATAGCAACAGGTCAGGCAGGAATCCCTGTTCTCAATATGTTCTCACGCTCTTATTGTGAAAAATTAGTTATTAATATATATACAGGTTCGTCTTTTAAGTATGTCAAACAGCAATAAATATTAAAACGGGACTTATTTGGGCATTTCAGCTGAAAATTATTAGAAATTTGAGGCTCAAGTGAGCATTTACAGCAGCAAAATAAACTGCAGTGGCCCGTGTTCGTCATAATGAAGCCACATTTGATCCGGTGCCGAAGTGACGATCGCTGATGTGGAGTTTTTAGACAGCAGCTGGTTTTTATGACACACAGGAATATAAGAAACAGGTGTTCAAGTAAGATCAATTCATTGCTTACTCCAACCCTAGTAATGAATTATAATCCGGTCGCTATTTGATGGCATAGCAACAGGTCAGTGTCCAATCAAACTCTGTATGAATTTTCTGCTTGTTCCTTATTATGCTAGTTTCCTTGACAAACATATTTAGAATGATTTTGATCACAGCGAAATGGATTTTTTATCCATTTAAGTCCACTTTAATGTCAGTTACACTATTATTAGACAATAAGCTTTTAAATAATTGCAGTTTTCTATATGTTTACTTTGTGCTTATATCTATAAATTAATAAATGCACATAAGAAGTTATTATTCCTTCAGAAGTCAACATGTGATGATACGCTGAGTGATGTAGGTTGAACACAAATCATTTTTTTCGTTCTTTTAGTCCACTTTCATGTCATGCATATACTTTTATTAGACAGTACGCTCTGAAATAATTAATTTTTTAAAACTTTTTACTGTCTGCTCCTGTGTGCTAATCAAAAAATGTTTATTTCAGAAGTTAATGTTATGATACACAGAGTGATGTAGGTTGAACAAAAGCATTGTTTTTATACTTTAAACAGGCAATAAACATCAATATGATTGCAGATTTTGTGCTTTTTACTGCGTGCTTTTATCTATAAATCAATAAATGCATAAAAGAAGTTATTAAATCAGAAGTCAACATGTGATGATACATAGAGAGATGCAGGTTGAACAAAGACCTTCTTTTTTATCTTTAGTCCACTTTCATGTCATGATTATACTTTAATTGGGCAATAAACATCAAAATAATTGTCGTTTTTATCATTTTAGTGTGTGCTTATATCTATGAATCCATAAATGCACAAAGGAATAATTATTTCAGAAGTCAATATGTGACATACATGGAGAGTGATGTAGAGTCAACAAAAAAACGAGTTTGATTTTTATCCTTTTACTCCACCTTCATGTCATGTTTATACTTTAATTGTGCAATAAACGTCAATAGGATTGCAGCTTTTTAACTTTATGCTGCATGCTTTTATCTATAAATCAATAAACGCGTGAAAGAAGTTCGTATTTCAGAAGTCAGCATGTGATGATGCACAGAGTGAGTGTGATGCAGGTTGAACAAAAATCTGTTTTTGTCTTTAGTCCACCTTCATGATGTGATTATACTTTAATGGGGCAATAACTATTGAAATAATTGCAATTTTTATAGTGCCTGTTGTTATTGTTGTTATATTAGAAGTAAATACCCGCTGCTACATGCAGTGATGTTGGTTGATCTGACTCATCATTTCTGGTATTATTCAGTTGCTAGAGCTTTATTTCTGCCTAACTGGGGACTTTTTATGCACAGTTAGTTTGTTTTTATTAATACATATTGATGAGTTTGTCTTGTCGTGTCCTTTATCCTGACTTGTGGCTGCTTCCTGTGCAGGGCTGCTGGTGCTAAAAGACCTGGGCATCCAGGTGGATCGCTACGTAGCCTCTGAAGTGTGCGAAGACTCCATCACAGTGGGCATCGTCCGGCATCAGGGTCGCATCATGTATGTGGGCGACGTGAGGAACGTCACGCGCAAACATGTGAGTTTGTTTTACGCTGGCTGCTTTCAGTTGTATCATTTTCATGCTGTAGTCTGAGGATTAGAGCTCTGCACGGTTGTGATGCTGTGGAAAACCCACTGCTTATGTGTTAGCTTAAAAAACAGAGAGAGAGAGAGAGAGAGACGTGAGCAAAGGCAGACCCAACCCGAATGATTAATGGGATAATTAGATCTAATCCAAAATGCAAACTGAACCGACCCTAACAGAGAAAACACAAACAGCAGCAGCAGGATGCGTTATCAATTAATTACACTAATTAACAAACAGCTGGAAAGGAAAGAGATAAGAACTTATTATTTCATACTACACAAAAAAATGACATAAGTCCTAATTACAGCTCGTACACTAACAATAGTAGCTACTCCATTTGGATCCATTCCAGTTTTGGAATCTCTGCCTGAATTAGGCTTCTGTTGCACCTTTTGAAGTTTTGAGGTGCTGCCATCGTGAAATACAGGAGATACAACCAAGCATACAAAACACCAGATATAATAAAGAACTAGATGAAAAAAACAGAATGCAAAAGATTAAAAAAAAATGCAAGCAGACTGATTAGAATCTGGACCTGATCTGATTTTTTTAAAAAAAGACATACACCATAGACGATAACTGTCCGAACTTCTCAAACGCTGCTCAGATCACACATGATGACTGTTTCAACGTGCACCAATTTTCATTTTAAGCCTTAAATGTGGGAGAAGAGCACATATCAAATGGAAAAAATAAATGCAAAAATACCAAACTTGTGGGTAATTAGCTCTGAATTTTAAAATTAGAAACTCTAAGCATTAAAATGGTGTTTTCTAACACTGAACCGCAAAAATCCGAACTCAAACCCTTTCTTTTAGATCTGACTATCAAACTAAGAGATCAAAACTCTTCTTGCCTCATAACCTAAGTGCGTGAACTTATTAAAGATGGAGAGTGGAGACTAAAGGACAATAAAGGAAACCCCCTAAGAGTCTAAGGCATTAAGACTCCAGCATCCAGAGTTGCTTATTTTTTTCGAGTATTTGTGCCACAATATACCTCAGTTTATTATCTCTGCTGTCTCTCTTTATCTCTGTGCTTCCAACTCCGTCTCTTATCTCTGTACAGATACATGAGTGGGGTCCCTTTGACCTGGTTATAGGTGGAAGTCCATGCAACGACCTCTCGATAGTCAATCCTGCTCGGAAGGGTCTTTACGGTACGTTTGGAAAGTTCCTGAATCAACACTATATCATGGGGTTGTGTCTTTCTACTGTGTTTAATGACTCTCTCCGGCCCTCAGAGGGCACCGGTCGCCTCTTCTTCGAGTTTTACCGGCTGCTCCACGAGGCTCGGCCGAAGGAGGGTGACGACCGGCCTTTCTTCTGGCTCTTTGAGAACGTGGTGGCCATGGGGGTCAGCGACAAGAGGGACATATCTCGCTTTTTAGAGGTCAGTCGTCGTGTTTCTCCCTGCGAGTGGCGTCTTCCACCTCCTCCTGCAGATCCAGTGTGACGTGACTTGAGGATTTGTGGATTACGAATGCCCCCTTGTGGCGCTAATTCATTATCTTTAGACACGGATCGTTACAAAAAGGAGCTCTGACCCTTTTTCATCTTGATGTAGCAGCTTTAATATGTTTAATGTGCTCTAATCTGCTGCTAGACAGTGAATATTGCTCTCCGTACTCCAATTGGCTCAGTGGACAATGTGGTGAGGTTAAAAATAATCTCCGCTGTGGAGAATTCATTGGAGCCCACAATGTGGAGATTTGATTCAATTGAAGCCACATTAGCGGTAGTGTTGTACTATAAAAAGATAACCACGTGTTGCTGCTCTGCTTGCTCTCTGATTGGTGCTTGTTTTTCAGTGTAACCCAGTGATGATCGATGCCAAGGAGGTGTCCGCCGCCCACCGCGCCCGTTACTTCTGGGGAAACCTTCCTGGCATGAACAGGTGGGTGGGTGAATGGTGGGGCAAGCAGAAGCCTCTGGCATACCTAACAGACAGAAAAACATCAGGAAGGGACTGCTTTTGTTTATTTTTTTACCATTACTGACGATGGCACTCACTGATGAACCAAATGAAGTAATGAATCCGTCTATTGAGGCAGCTTTGGCTTGGTTTGGATCATAAGCAACAATATTTGTGGCCTTGCAACCAAAAGGTCAACAAACCCTTAGGTTGTCTCCAAAGTCCTGAGCTTTACAGTGAATAAAACAGTTGATTAAGAGATTAATGAAGCAAAATGCTTCTGCTTCACTCTGAAACTTACCTCATGTACGGCTAGTTTCGAAGAGATTTCACATTTCCAGTGCAGATTTGTATTTTCGATCGGAAATTGCAATAAAAGACTAATTCTGTATGAAACGTTGTGCATAAATTAAATACATTATACTTTTTAAAGCAGGGTTTTTGGGCCTTTATGGATAGATATGCACAACATGAAGCATGTTTGGTCCGTATACAGTAAAGACAAGGAGTCTGTTCCTTATTCAATAGAAATCTATGCATTTTTTTTGGTGTTTCTGAGCATTTGACAAAAGTTTTGCTTTAGCAAATGAAGCCCCAATTAGCAAAACTGTTTAAAATAGATCCCTATATTTTGATTTAATTCTTCGTTGATGTAATTTTGGCTAAAGCAAAGCTCTTCGTGGGTTGCCAAAGATTGCTTTCTGCAGGAACAAGCAGTGCAAAGGACACTCAGGCAGTCTGTAAACCTGGCTTTTAAATCTGTTTAATATATTCCATGTGACTGTAAATTGTGACTCCTGTTTATGGTCTCGATTTCAGGCCCCTGACTGCCATGTGCAACGACAGACTGGACCTCCAGGACTGTTTAGAACACGGGAGAACAGCGAAGGTACAGACGTGATGCGGAAAACATGCCACCATAAATCACATTGGTTGCTGATAAGAATTATTTAATTATTGTAATTTTTCTGCATGATTTAGCTGAAGTTAATAAAGCAAAAGGTAAAAATCCATCAGTTCAGAGGAATCGTGAGGCATAAAATCTTCATGTTTGATTAACCCTCGTGTCGTCCTGCGGGTCAAAATTGACCCGTTTTAAAGTTTGAAGATGTGGAAAAAAAATAGATTTTCACAGTGAAACTTCTGATGTCCACATTTTCAACATTTTTGAGAAATCTTTGAATATTTTTTGGTGGGGAAAATAAGAAATGTTAAAGATGTTTCTTTAAGAACATTCACATAAAAATCAACCAAAATCCAGCGAAATTCGCTGGATTTTGGTTGATTTTTATGTGAATGTTCTTAAAGAAAATATTAAAAGTTTTACTGATATATATGGAATCACTTTAGATATTTTTAGGATTTTTTTTGAAGATTTTTACCCATTTTTTTAATATTTAGAAGAACTTTCTTGCCAAATTTGGCGGATTTTTTAAAAATAAAACTTTTAAGGGAAATTTTTAAGGAATTATTGGAGTTTCCTTCCTGAAGGTTTTGCAAATTTTCACAAATTTTGGGAATTTTTTTGCTGAATTTTTGTTTGTTTTTTTCAGACAAGGAAACAATATTTGTTGGTGCCTGTAAATGAGAACAACAGGAGTGTTAAAGAAGTACCGAAAATTGTAGAAAAAGTTGCAGCTTTTTCATGCACTAATGCTCCTTTTTCACTTCTTTTCTCCACCAGTTTGACAAAGTGCGGACCATCACCACCAGGTCTAACTCCGTCAAGCAGGGCAAGGACCAGCATTTCCCCGTCTACATGAACGAGAAGGAAGACATCCTGTGGTGCACTGAGATGGAGAGGTGAGTAAAGATCCTCCTTTGAACTCCCTGTTACAGCTCTGTGTGAGATCACAATTTCAAGATTGTCCCTCTCTGTCTTCCTCCTCCTTCCTGGTCGCTTGCTGCCGTCAGGGTCTTCGGCTTCCCTGTCCACTATACGGACGTGTCCAACATGAGCCGGCTGGCGAGGCAGAGGCTCCTGGGCCGGTCGTGGAGCGTCCCGGTTATCCGCCACCTGTTTGCACCACTTAAAGATTACTTCGCCTGCGTCTGAGCGGCAACGAACGGGCCGCTCCGAAGCGTTTTTAGGAACCACAGCACGCCACGTTGCGACTAGAAAAACGAGAGCCTTGATCCTCAAATTATACGCCGGTATAATTTGCGCGCGAAAACATTTCGACGTAGATTTCACATTATTTCTTGTATTTTGAATTGTAATTCTTATTCTATTTAATTTTTTGATATGTCATTTTACCTTTTTAGCAGTGTTATCAAGTATTGTTGATTTGTTTTGTGCAAGCTATACTTGAGACTATGCTTTCTTCTCGAGACACTGAGACAGCAAAGTGCTACACATGTAAAAGAGGAGGGTTCGAGCGACGGGGAAACACCGGGAAGGGAGGAGATTAGTGTTTTTAAAAAGATATGTGAAATGTTTCTGCTGTGTGAGCGCACTGCGAGATTCCCACCTGCAGTGCGGCCATGCTTCCAGCTACTGAGCCTCACAGATGTGAAGAGAAAAAGGCGATTTTTTTTTTTCATTTTTTTTGTTATTATTTTAAAGTGTCAGGAGAGCCGTGTCTCTGAGAATCCAAAACACCAGATCACATATACCTCTTTGTTTACAGTTTCTATACACAACTGAAGGTAATAAAGGTACTACTGTAATATGGTTACAATACCATGGTGCTCCAAAATGATGAGAAACATCATAGCCCATGTGGCACCGAGACTTTATTAGGACAATACGGAGCTCTTTAACCTGTTGCTGGAAAAAAAAACGTGTTTTTATCGATTCAAAAAAGATCACTTCTGTTCCGTTTTTGTTCACTTCCAATGGAGTGACACACATCAGACGACTGCGAAATAGAGTTCATCCTCTTTTTCTGCGATTTTACAGCTTTTATACAGTTTCTAGTGGTGCTCATTGAAACTCTCAGCCTTGCTACGCTCAGGCGCTCCAGCGCCTGGATCTGCACAAAACAGAGAGTGAAGCTAAAGCCACATGGGAAATGATGTTTTCTGTCATTCAAAAAGTGTAAAAAAAAAAAAAAAAAAGCTAAAAAAAAATCAAAGTCTGTGGTGAGCTACTTTTCTAGTTTCATCCTGACCAATGACATTACTGTACAACTGTTAGTAAGCGTGGCGGCTTAAACTTCCACGTCTCGAAACTGAAAAAAAAAAAGCAACTGTCAGGTGCAAAATCCTCAACGATATGGTGCGGCTTCACAAAGTTCTTCTACCTTTTTATAGCAATTTTGTGCTGTTTTATCAACATTATAAAGCACTTTTATATGTATACTTTCTTTTTTTCTTGGTATTTTTTAAAAAAAGATATTGGTTCTTGTGAATTGTTTTTGTTTTTTTGGGTTTTTTGTTTAGTTTTATGATGTGAACTGATCTACCCTCGTGTAATACTTTTTGTATACAGTAGGGCTGTGCCAATAGAAGTGGAAAGAATGGATTTTGATATGTGAAACCCATGTTATTGGACTTGGTGTACAGTCGGTAGATGGATTGACATTTGTAAACCCCCTTCCCCCTTCTTTTTTCATCCATATTGGTCTCTGTTCGGAAGCAGTGATGCAGTATGTTTTCACCCAAATTCAAAGAATGTCTATCTCTATTATGATTGTAACATTTAAGACAGAGTTAAAGAACTGTGTCGTCTGCTTTGTATTATATTCTTTTGTCCCTTGTGAAGGACAGTCAGGCCTCTGCCACTTCACCGATTAACCGTCATGTTGGCAAATTAGTCTCAGTCCAAAATTTGGATTACATTCACCAAACTTGGGCCCCATCCACATGAAGACAAAACGCTTAACAGTTTCAAAAACGATCGCCATAAAGACGAAGGCATCTCAGAAAATGTGTGCATCTACTAGCTTAGCCGCACTAGACCCAGGTCTGAAGACACAAGGGTCTAGGAACTCTCGAAAGGGAGGGAGGCGGGCTAAAAGGTTGTCTTTCAAATCACTCTGCGGCAATTGGGTAGGTATACAACCAATCAGCGCAACGAATAGGCTCCTAGAGCGCCGGAAATCAGAGGATGTGGTAGTTCGGTGAAGCCTTATTTATACAGTCAATGGGTGAAGCTCAAGTATATTACAGACATGAGTCGGTGCTAATGGAGCTCAACGACTGTTGTCGACCCTGGCAGAGAATTTAAATTCATTGCCGTGGGTTGTCTAGCGCGGCTGGGCTTGTTGTTTCCGGTTGTTTCTGTCAGAATCGTCGCGCCTCTGTCGTCACTTAGTTACGCCCGCCTTCTGACTCTACACTTCATGGTGATTCTTCCGGCCAGTTTTAGGAGCATCCAACCTCGAGGCTTACCGAGGGTAACTAGACCCACCCTGGCAGAGAATTAAATTCGTTGCTGTGGGTTGTCTAGGCTATGCGTCTACATGAATGCACTTGATACGCATGGAAATGCTGTAAAACACATGCCAGACCTCTAGGGGCGCTGTAACGATATGGCGGAAACACACGCAAACAGAAGAAAAAACAGTGGGCATGCGCACTTGCGGCAAAAGTTGTAAAAAGAGACCAAACCGGGAAGCATGAGTGGGCAACTCGGTGGTGATTGAGAAGAAGGAGATTTTGCTGCAGCAGGGATAGTAGGGTCACTAGCTTCATCAACACATTTGCTACACTGTACGCCGCCATTGTTGTTGTCGTTGCAGCGTGTGGCATATGCGTGTCAATGAAGTTATGAAACTGCGCATGCGTGTCAATGAAGATACGAAACTATGACGCAAGCGTATCTGAAAAGTAGCGGAGAACCAGTAAACACAGAGCTGCATATACGGCGTTTCGAAATCTTTCCACTCTGGAACCTGGTTTCAAAAATGATCATTTACAGACCCCCAAAACGCCGTCTTCGTGTGGATGATACGCAGATTCTGCAAGAAACTTATGCGTTTAGACCTCAGTTTGTCTTCATGTGGATGGGGCCTAAATTCTCTTGATTGTAACCTCCAAGTTAATTATGGAGGATTTAGGCTGCGGTTTTGTCAAAACGTAAAACTGACGCAGTGTTCGGCGAAGACGTCGGCACTCAAAGAGGGTAATAAAAAACAGATGTATATCATATTTAAGAGTCTAAATTTGAAAATTTACTTTTCTTAATGTAATTAATTTCTTAAGTGACCTTATCGCCATCATTTTTGTCCACACGCGGGGCTCAATAAGAGCTTTGATATTTTAACCAGATGTTATTCCCCCTCTTCCTCCTATAATACGTAACATCCCCTTCACGTTTGTACATTTTGTACATAGTTTTTCCGGTTGCTGTTTTTGTTCATGTCATTTTTAAAAATTTTTTTTAATTACGTATGAGATGTACAAATATAATTCTTTGCTAATATATATCATCAAATTAGAAATCTTTAGGTTAAAACTGAAAAAAAATCAAGTGACAAAATTGATTCAAAACCATGCTTTAAGCATTAGATTGTAGGGAGACTCCAAGTCAAATGTTTTTTTTGTTTTGTTTTTTTAAAATCATTCTGATTTGTTTGTGTCAAGTGAATCCAGATCTGACGTCGTGTGATTTTAAAATATCGGCCCATGGCCAGCTTTAAGATGAACGGTCTCAACTTCGCTGCACAGCCCTACAATGGTGGTGTTTTTTGCTTCTGTTTCCTTTTGTAAGACTTTAAAAAGAGGGATTTTAGGTGTTTCCGATGGTGCTAAACATTTTATCTAATCAAGAAAAATATATTTGATTGGAAGAGAAATAAACACGTCTTGACGATGACTGTTTTACGTTCCTTG
Source organism: Acanthochromis polyacanthus (assembly GCF_021347895.1). NCBI lineage: Eukaryota > Metazoa > Chordata > Actinopteri > Pomacentridae > Acanthochromis > Acanthochromis polyacanthus. The sequence goes on from NC_067113.1 coordinate 27,668,570, forward strand.
TAGTAATGGAAAAGAACTATTATTTCACTCATATAAATATATTAACAAAGGCATTTTAACTTTGTACTTGAAAAAATAAGGATAACAAATAATGAAAGGTTTCCTATATTGTTTTAGACTAGAGATTGCTGTAGTTGGTGCTTATCTGTGGGAAAATCGTGTGCGGATAAAAAAAAAGAAAAAGAAAAAAAAACAGTAAGAAATTTTACTGTAGCATAATGTATGCTTAATACGCATTGCTTCTTAATCCTACATTCCATGCCGTAATATTCTCCATGTCTGTTTTCCGAATGTTGTTTTTGAATTGATGCTTTTTTCTTTTCTTTCTTTGTTTTTTTGTTTTTGTTTTTTGCTTTATCTTTATCAGAAACATTTCATTATACTGTTCAACGCAGGTCAATTCTTCTATATTTGGTGATACTGTTGACACTCTGTGACTTTCTTTGTCATAACTGTTTTATGGCCTATACGCTTTTTTTCCTCAAGACCAGTTCGTACAGCAAATGTAGCAGTCATTCTCCACTTTGAGCCCCCCCAGCCCCACCCCCATACTTATGTTTAGTGTCCAGAGAGAAGATAAAGGCTCCGTATGTACTTGTGCTGGAGAACACTTGAATAAATGTATTGTTTTTGTGCAAAAAAATTCTGCCACCTTCTGTCCTTTTTTACATGCATATTTGACAAAATCTACCTGACTTCATGAGTTTATACTAAAGCCCCTTAGAACGTGGGTTTTGGGATCTTCTGCCTCTGAGTTGTGCATAAGTAAACTGCCCAACAAATAATGTGATTTTGAGTCAAATATTGTTAAGGTCCCTCTGTGGCCATTGCTTAAACCAGAGGTGTCAAACTCATTTTCGATCAGGGGCCACATGTAGCCCAGTTTGATCTCAAGTGGGCCGGACCAGTAAAATCAGAGCATAGTAACTGATAAATCATGACAACTCCAAATTTTTCCTTTGTTTTAATGCAAAAAAAGTACATTCTGACAATATTCACATTTAATGAACTGTCATTTTACAAAACATTATGAACAACCTGAAGTTTTTTTTAAGCAGAATAAGTGAAATTTCAACAATATTATGCCTCAGTTTTACATTTAAACATTACAACTTACAGATCACAGTGTATTTACAAAAGGCACAAAACATTAAGTCTCAGGTATCTGGAACTGACCAATATAGTATTTTACACCACACAAAGTCAAATAGGAACTATAAAGGAAGAAGGTGATCCCCACGCCGTGTACATGTAGAGAATTTATACATAAAAAATTAATTAAAAGGTCACATTTTTAGAATTTTCCCTCAATGGCTTTGGTGTAACTCTGCACTTTTGGTTCATCTACAAAAAACACCTCATGGACATGTTCATGAAGGAAAATAAGGGTTAGGGTTAGATATAAAGATAGAGGTAATTAATTGTAGCTCTAACAGCTAAAAAAAAGACCCACTTTTCATGCAGCAGTGATTGGTTTACATTATTTTTGACATTCTTTTATTCTAAGAAAACGAAGTTGTATGGAATATGCTCTCTGTATATATTCATAGTACACTGTTTTATGCAATGAAAGCAACTGTCAGTGGGACACTATATATAATATTCTGCTAGTACTAAGGACATATAGTCAAACTAATTATCAGTGTCATTATTACAGTGCAATAGTGTTTGCATATTTGTAATAATAGAAAGATAAAAGACAATACTGTCTAATTTCAGCTTAGTTTTACATAAATATGATGATATGTACCTGAAAATCATGTCAGAATTATTTCAAAATGTGTTTCCTCCTAAATTTTGACATGCCATAGTATGAAACAGCCAAGAAGTTACTGATAACATTCAGAATGGTTCTGTTCTGTTCAAATAATGTTGTCATTTGTATTTAATATTACCGCAATGACAGTAAATTAAGTCAGAATTGTGGCATTAAACCATTAAATAATGAGTAATTTTGAGACAAAAGGCCAAAATTATGAGGGGAAAAAACCCACCGGAATGGGAACTTCTATGACAGCTCTGATATTTAACTGCCCTCATTACTCTGTTTGAGCTTGTATTTGCCGGGAGGCCGATGGAGGAGACGTGAACGTTGACATTCAGCTCCGGTTTGAAGCCACCAGCCCTTCATCGGGGACCTGTTCCTCGCTGTCTCGACACCTGCAGTGCTTTAAAGTCAGGTGTTGCCCTGCAGCTCCTCTCTGATCACATCAGTCTTCACATTTTCACAAGACAGCGCTGCTACAAATGTCACACTCTCATTGGCTGAGTCTGTTTAGTGCATTTTCTTTTATTAAATTGGTTGCAGGTGGAGTTTAAATCATTGCAAGATAAGAAGAAAAGAGGGAATATCTATTAATAACTCAGAATGGAGACATTAAAGCCATGAAATCCATGTGTCTGACAGTGATAATCTGTTTAAATGGCGTGTACTCAGCCTGACTGCGCTGCTATCTCCATATCACCCTGCTCCTCTCATAGTGGTACGTCCTCCTCACACTGGACACGCCCTACGTCCACTCTAATTGGCTGTTTGGGCGACCAAGCCTTCAGTGAGCCCTCCTGATTGGTCAGTGGCACCGTCTCACTGCCTGGATGCTGCAAGAGCGTCAAGTTCACAACACAAACACAGACTGTTAGAAAAAGAGGGGAGGTCTGCCTGCAAATTAAAAGACATCAACTGGGTCTTTATTTAGTAGGATACAGACATGCAGGTCAGATCTTGTTTTTTGCATATATCAGTCATTGTGTATTGCTATCGTAACTGTTTGTAGGATGTTAATGTACCATTATATTTGCCTAATTTAATGGAATGTATATATTATTTACTGTTAAGTGTTAAATTATTCATTGCCCATGCCACAAGTTTGATTTATAGTGATAGAAAGACACCATGGATACTTTAAAGGCAGATAAAGCAACATCACAGCATGTTTTTAAATTGTTGTTATTGTTGTTTATTAAGTAATCTGCTTTGTTTTATTTGTTATTTTTCAAACAGCTGTTTTATTTGTACTTTGGAATATAAAATGTGGCTAAAGGGCTGCTAGTCTGACAAAAAATGTTCACCTTCCATTATATTAAGTTTATAAAACCATTAATGTTTATTTATTATTACTAGACATAATTGAAATGACACATGTTTCATATCTTTTGCTATACAGCTATAACATACCAGGCCTTAAAATTTATATTTATAGATTATTTTAATTATTTTTATTACTTATAGTGTCTTAGATTTGTAAAAGTCATTTAATTTGTAACACTTGTCTTGTGTTATTTAAAAAAATCTTTTCTATCCCTTTTTTAAAAATCTACTTACAGAATGAGCAGTCTAGATATTCCTTTTTAGTTTTTCATGAAGCATTCTCAGTTCTTTTTTAAATAGCCTTTTCTTTCTTTCTTTCTTTCTTTCTTTGCATATTAACAGTGCAAAACTCAAAATGTATTGATTCACTGGCATACGTAGGGCTGCAACTAGCCATTACTCTCACTTTTGAGTAACATGTTAATTATTTTCTCGAGTAATCAATTACTTGTTTGGCCTCTAAAATGTCACAAAATAGTGAAAAATGGCAATTAATGTTTCCCAAGACTGAGAAAATTGCTTGTTTTTTGTCAACAACCTAAGTATGTTTAGTTTACTATAATAGTGGAGAAAACTGAACAGTTTGTGATTAATTTAACAGTTGACAAGTAATGAATTCATTGTTGCAGCTCTACTACTGGATGAATTCATCTTGCAAATCTCTTTATATGGGAGTTATTCAATGTTTTTTATATTTTTATGTATATCTATGTTATTTATCTAGAAATGATAGTATATATATATATTTAAAATCTATAATATATCTCATTGGGGTATGTAAAAATAGAACAACATGTGTAAAATTCCTCCTTCAACAGCCGTGCTTTTATTTTGAAATCCTGAATCTGAAGTCTCCCTTGCATCCGCTCCCTGACTTGACGGTGATGCTGCTGGTCTCTGCTGGTCCCGGACCGGCCAGGAAGGTATCCATCTGGTGTGGATCTCCTTGGGAAGTGCCATCCTCGGATTGTGTTGCTTTCCGTTGCTGTCAGAAAGTGATCAGAGAGCCGAGCGGAGCCGCAGCAGCATCAGGCCCACAGGAGGTACGTGGAGCTCATCATCCGCTTTATTGTCACTTCTAGTCTGCAGAGGCTCCGTCTGAGGAGGAGCCTGGAGACTTTGTTTCCATGCCTCCCCTCCTCCTCACCTCCCTCTGGCTGCACGCCTGGGTGTCTGCCCTGCCCGGCTTCCCTGATCCTCCTGCGACCCTCCCCGGATCTAAACACACCCTGAAGTACCGGAACACTTCAGCACCGGGCGGCAGGCCGGGGAGCTTGTACCGGGAGGCCGTCAGACGAGCAAAGCCGGGCTTTATTGTGGAGGGAGAGTTGGGGAAGGCGGTTTCTAGGTCGCTGTGCAGCCGATTATGTCGGATGGAGACCGGTTTCTTTGTGTCAAGACGCACAAGTGGAAGTGTCATCATCTCCCTGCGTTCACACCTAACCAGCAAATAATTATATTTCCCGGAATATTTACTCTGATTTACACCAATTTTCAAATACTAGAGGCTGCTGGTGCTTTCCTGCAGGGATTAAATTGACTTTTACGCACAGAAATCCAAATGATAAAGCCATTAGAGCAACACACCAGCAGTACCAAGGCCTGTAGTTTAATACGTGCACTCCAAAGTGAGAGTGGAATCAACTGTAGCTCATATTTTTTATTAAATTCATATTTTATTTACACTGATTTCTTGTGCAACTCCAAACATAAGCTCACCTGTTTATATAAACTAACCGGCGACAACTTCCCCACAGCTCACTGCGCTCCAGGCCCCACATGAGAGTAAAAATAAGAACTTTATTGCGCCTGTAGACGCCTCCTCAAACATGCATGGAGATTTAGGAACATCTTCCCCTCTATCAGTCCTCAGATCTGGATGTGTGCAGGAGTCCACGCCATGCAGTAAAGTTGCCGCACCCTCGTACGTACGCATCCTGCACGCACACACGCACGCAAGCACGCAGGGATGGACACACACTCAGGGGGATACATCACATCATTATTAGGAGGAGAAGGGAGGGTGCAGATCTTGGAGATTCTTTCTTTGTTGGTGATAATCACATCAAGAAGTGATGTAAAGGAAGTGTTTTTGAATAATTGTGTGTTATTTCTAATGAGTTGGGGTTGAGAACAGAGTAGAGAAGGGAGTAAGGAAGCCTTTACAAGCTTTTAAAACCCTTTAAAGGAGATGTCTTAATTTATTCAGCTAAAGGAGCAGTATGGAATTTCTCACAATAGCGTCTCTCTCTGTCAAAAAGAATTAAATATGTAGTTTAATGGCATTGTTTGATTGGAGTTGTTGTCTTTACCAACATTGTCTATGAAATGATGACAGACTAAAGAAAAGATAGATTGTCCACTTTGTTTGTGGACTACACAGTTGTGAAGCCTTGAGTTTTTGATTTTCTGTTCGTGGCCTGTCAATCACAAAATAGCCCCGCCCTAAGGCATACCCTGTTTTATCATCCATTTTAATCTAAATGGGATGATAATTTACTAAATGAACATAATTTTGTGATTAAAAAGTCTTACAACTAGCAAATGAGACCATAAACTATTTAGTAAAATCTCTACTGAGATCCCAAATTAAGGGAGAAGCAGAATCTCTTTCTATACACTCAGACTTCTCTGCTGCCAGAGGAGTCGCCCCCTGCTGGTTGTTAGAAAGAATTCAACTTCTTGGCATTTCTGCATTGGCTTAATTGTCAGATCCAGAGGCTCCAACTGTCTTTTGCAATCAGTTTACGGCATTAATAATGCATGTTAAAGTTAGTACTGAATTTCTACCACAACAAAATATGTAGTTTGAGGAGGATTAGTGGAGGATCATAGGGGTTGTTGTCTTTGCCAATTTTGCCGATGGGAATCTTTCGAACATGACCATAGATTGTGTGTAAAAGATAGACATAGCCACCTTGATGCCACCAGTTGGTTTGTTGACTGCTTTTGTGAGGCCTCGAGTTTTTTTTTTTTTTTTGGCCATGTAAGACACAAAGCAGTCCCGCCCTAAAACCTACCCTGTTCTATCATATCTATTTTACTCTATGTGGAACCATAATTTGCTGAAATAACATCATTTTGTGTTTAAAAACTTCTAAAACTTACGATTGAGACCGTAAACTTAGTAGGAAAAAGTTTCCTCTGGTAGTAAATCTAGAGAGAAGCTTCTTTTTGCAACTACAGGGGTTGCCCCCTACTGGCTGTTAGAAAGAATGCACATTTAAGACACTTAAGTTTTCAGATCTGGAGGCTACGTCCATCTTTTCTATACAGTTTATCATGTAGATTCTGGACGTGAAAGTTCTTACACATAGAAAGAACGCTGATAGAAAGAACGTAGATTTAAGGAACTTCAGTTTTTAGATTCAGAGGCTACATCCATCTTTTAGCTCCTGTCTATGACATTGATTATGGACTTGACTTTGCAGAAATCTCATTTTTCAACAAGGTAGTGTAGTGCAGTTCTATTCACATTACATTGGTCAGGTATGTTCACTTTATTTGACCTTTATTCTAAAAAAAATAGCTGCGAGTGACATTCGTTAACATTGTGCAATGTGTTGACTTCCCATACAGCTACTTTAGGCAGCATTATGTGGGAAATGTAACTATTTGGCAGCCCAGTGGTATCTGTGGACAAAACTCTCCATCTAAAGTAATAGTGTTGAGCAAAACATATGACAGTTCATCCAGTTCCTTTTTTTGTCTTCCTACCACACTCACTGAGGTGTCATCCCATATTTATATTTCACTGTTAAAGGGGACATAACAGCACTGACCTGTGACTGTAATGAAATGTACCGTTACATTGGCTCAATCCCAATCTGCACCATCTTGGGCTCACCAAATCTGAGATACATTCTCGCTAAGTGCATGAAGATTTATTCTGCTGTCAGTCTGTCAAGTGCAGAGGGCTTTGATTGCAGACTTTAAAGCTTCTTTAAGTCTGCATATCTGCCGACTCTTCTGAGGGACTCGCCCATAGCTCACAGTAAAATGTGTTTGTCAGGTCATTCACGAAAAATGTGCACAAACTACGCATGGATGGTGTAGCGAAGGAAGTTTATTTTGTCAGTTTCAGCATCTGGCTACTTGCTGTTGTGAATATTTTATACTCTTGTTTGTTTTTTCAATTAAATTTAGGATTTACAGATGCCACTCGCAGCTTTCTTCCTTTTGCTAGTTTGCTAAAATGTATAGACAGTGTAATGTCACAAACAGGGAGAATCAGCTGAGCAGCTGATAAAACTGTGAATGTAACACAAGCCTGTATTCGTGTTTTTTTCTTTTGTGGTGATGTGTTGTTTCCAGGCAACGTGTGCCGTTCTGATTCCTTCTTTTTATACCATTTCGGCCCTCATGAACTCTCACACTCGATCACTCCAGCTGTGACGTCAGTTAAGTCTGTGGGTTTAGTGCTCAGGCCTCAGTGTGAAGATTGGGACTGGGCCAACAAATAAAAACTACAGATTACTTTAGGTTTGAACATTGTTGAAAACATTTGGGACGTTTTAAGTACACAAGTCCATGAAGTACCTAAGGGTGGTCTCTTTGTTTTTAGACCTTTTAATGTGGAAATGTCACATATTATTAAGGTTTAAATTAGGATTAGTGAGGAGGCAGAGCTCTCGTCCATTGAGCTTATAGAAAAGACTGCTGACAGTAGAAACAGGGACGATTTCTGCAGTAGAAACTAGTTTTAGTTAAAAGTAACAACAATTCTGTTTCTGGACGGACTGAATTTTCCTTAATGTTAATATTTAACGTATCACAAGTTTAATTCCATTCACCTCCAGTGTATTAGTGGCGTATTTCAAAGTCAGAAGTCTTTAAGTAATCTAACTATCTAAATAAAGGGATTATTGCAGGGGCAAGCCAGAGCATTCTATTTTTTAGAATTTGATTTGTGTAATTTCTCATACTTTTCACAATAAAGGTTCACCTAAAGTCACAAAGGACATTAAAAAAACCCTCAATTATATCAATACACTGCAGTGTCAGACCACTTTATTATTATTATTATTTGTATTTAATTGGTGGATTAGGAATTTATGGACCGAGTATAATTATGTTTTCATAGGTTGACTGATTAGATCAGCTCATGCTTGACATAATGCCACTACTGCAAAGGTTATGACATTTAAGCCACAAAACCGACATTCATCTGCAATAATCCACGTTTGCTGAAAATAGAATTGTACAGACAGCTCTGATATCACCGTAGAAAGTGTGACTCTGTGCAGCAGCAGCAGCTCAGCTGTTTGTTTGTAGGAGAGTCACATGAGGAAAGGATGCGGGTCAAAAAGGCCACATAAGATCACTACGACATGTCAGGAGACTTAAATAATCAGTGAAGTCACCCTCTGAGCCATCTGCGTACGCTTTGCACAGCTTCTCTCTCAGTTTGGAGGTTGTATTGATCCTGCTGTTGTTTGGTGCTGCAGAAATCAAAGAAGGCGACATTCTGCATTTGTTTGCGTGAAACTGCATCGGAAATCAGATTTCAGTATTTGTCTGTGATAGTAACGGCTCCTGCATGTTAGATGTTGAGGAAAATTTAGTTTCACATCATGAAGGTCTGAAATATTTTGCAAAACAAATCTTTATTACCTCCGCCAGGAGGTTATGTAATCAACGGAGTTGATTACAGACAAACGGCATGGCGGAGGTATGCGCTCTCCGAGTGCCTTTCTAGTTTTGTTTTGTGGTCCAAAAGTAGCCCAATTGATGAGACAACCACAATGTGTAGATTTTAAATATTAAAAATTTATTAAGAAGCTGCTTGAATACACAAAAAAAATATAGCAAATTGTTATTAAACGTAACTACAGACTTGGTTGTGACTGATCAGGATGCATCTCTGTGAGTACTGACTCCCAAGTTGGAAAATAATTTGAGTAGATTAGAGCTATATTGGGGTACAGCACACTGTGAAAAGAACCCCATCTCTACACTCTTTACTCCATTTTTTAGCCATTATGATTCGTACAATTTAGTTCCATAGTGAGCTGAACCTCATTGTAAGCAGCTCCATTCATTCTTCCTCAGTCCTCCTAAAATAATGGCCTTATTTACCCTTGTTTGCCTTATTGTGACCCACAACTGGACTCAGCTTCTTGTCTACTTGCATCACTGGCACGTCAGGTTTCAGGCGGCGACTGTCACAGCCTCCTCAGACTGGTAGCTGATGTCAGTGTCAGTGTGACAGACCGATCACAGAGCAGCATCGCCCATCTCTCCTCTGTAGTCCTACTGCACTGTCTCAGCATGAGGCACCAAAAGTTAGTTTTCTTTAGGGCTTTTCTCTATCTTCTTGCATTTCTACATAGAAAACAGGAGCTTTTCTGTGTGATAGTGGGTCAACTTTGAATCAGATCACTGCTTTTTCGTCTCCGCTCTGCCTAATCTGGTCTTCTTTCTTCCTTACAGAGCAATAGCCATGTCTTCCAGCTCAGCGATGGCCCGGATCCTGATAAAGGGCGGTAAGGTGGTGAATGACGACTGCACCCAGGAGGCCGACGTCTACATCGAGAATGGCATCATCCAGCAGGTGGGGAAGGAGCTGATGATCCCCGGCGGGGCCAAAGTCATCGACGCCTCGGGGAAACTGGTGCTTCCTGGAGGCATCGACACCAGCGTCCACCTGGAGGAGAGCTTCATGAACGCCACCACGGCAGATGATTTCTACAGCGGCACCAAGGTAAGGTCCTGCTGGAAATAGACGGGAAAATGGGGTCTAGTTTAATAGTTCTACAACTTTATGTTAAAGCATGAAATAAAAAGCATGTTAGGGACCAGAAACTATCAGCATTCCTCTCATAAATGACTAAATGCAGGTTTTCTTGTAAATTTAACTAGACTTTCCAGGATATTTTCCTTATTTTTCCATTGCTGATGATCCCAAATGTGTTATTTTGCACTCCAGATATAGGTCAATAAAAGCTTTCCACTGATGTTAATTTTAGCCAACATGTCAGTGACGCTTCTTGTTTCTGGTTTTGATGCTTCTTAATATTCCAGGATCAAATGTGTTGGTTATTTTTGGGCAGAATTACTGCTTCTGTTGCCCTAGTCAAATACAGAAGTAAGAAGTTACAGCAAAATATCGCGTAAGAACACAAATGCAGGAATAAAATAATGTGAAATATGTTTCAAAAGGTTGTTTGGCATTAATTAAGTCTTAACTTATTTTATCTTAAAATACAGCTGTGAGATTCTTGATTGTAACAATTTAATTTGGCTGTTTTGCTGTAATCTATGGTTAGCACTGAAATGCTTTGGGTTTTTTCAGCGAAGAAATAAATCTAGATGTCAATCAATCGTTTAAGTCAGTATTTAAACAAAAATGTCAAAAATTCTGAGGTATGCTTTCTCAGATGTTAGATTTTCTGGTTTTCCTACTTTTTTGTGATAGAACACTGGATTTATCTTTGGGTTTTGGACAAAAAGAGCCATTAAAAGATGTCACCTTAGATACAAATGTGTAATTTGTTGCTTGTTGCTCTTCGTAGAGCCAGAAATTGACAGTTTTACTCACGATTTTAAGTGACGCCATCACTGCTTTAATAAACTGTGGTAATCATGAAGCAGATAAACAACCAACAGAAAAAGGACAAAGAAATAAATCAAGATGATGTTGATTGGCTGTTTGGTAAAAATAGCCAAATTTCCTTGCTTTCAATTCTCAAATGCTAGAATTTCTGGATTTTCTTACTCTTCTATGATCTAAAATTGAATATCTTTGAATTTTGGACAAAAAGAACCATTTAAAGATGCTGCCTTAGTCAAAAATGTACACGTTGTTTGTTCTTGCGCTACAGAGAGCCTGATGTTGCTAATTGTGCTTTAAAACTGCAAAGGGACCAACTACTACTTTGCTTAAACATGTTAGAAGTCATGAATCAGATGAACAGCCAATAGAAATAGGAGAACTGCATTAAAGAAATGGGTCTCAGTGGTGTTGATCAATTGTTTAAGTTGTTTTTTGAATAAAAATAGCTCAATTTATGTTTTTTTTCTTACACTTCTGTGATAGAAAACTGAATATCTTTGAGTTTTGGACAATATTAACTTTGACACAAATGTATAGGTTGTTTCTTCTTGCGCCTCAGAGTGCAGACCAGTTACTGTAGGTTTTGAATAAAAATAGCCACGTCTTTGGCTTTGCTGTCTTAAATGTTAGATTTTCCGTGTTTTCTTACTTTTCTATGATAAATAATGAATATTATTGAGCTTTGGACGAAACAAGTTATTTAAAGATGTCACTTTAGGCACAAATGTATAAGCTGTGCTTTCCTGCACCTTCAGATATCAGCAGTACACCCCAAAACTGCAAGTGATGCATTTACTACTTTGCTTAATCATGTTGGTTACCATGATCCAGATGAACAGCTGATAACAGCTTTAAAACATGCACATAAAATAGCAAAGACTTGTTCAATTTTCTGATATTTTACAGCTTAAACTGCCAGCTGTTTGTTCACATAAATAGTCAGTTAGATGCACAGATAACCAGATAGGCAGTTTTATGTGTCTGGTTTTTCTGGATGTGCCACAAGATTGCAGAATGTGTGTCACCAGCTTCACACGTAGATGATTTTTAGCTGTTAGCGAGGCTGGTAGCTGCCAGAAGCCATGCTGGAGGCTGATCAGAACCGGGGTATCCCACTTCACCACCACGATGACTCAGCACTCTGTAGCACTTAGAGGTGATGGGAGCTGAGAGGTGACGGATGCTGTGGTCGGTAGACGCTGGTGACAGACACTATTCTCCGCCGTCCTCCCTCCCCGCTCCTCCTCCGCCGCCGCTGCCGCCATGCTCCAGATTAACTCAGACAAATGCAGATCAGTGTCCGTTTCCATGGAGACCAGGGGGCTGCTGCAAAGACTGCCGCAAAGCCTTTTCACTCACGCCATTGTGCTGAGAAACAATAGTCCTCAGACCGACGCCCCCCTCCCTCGGCCGTCCTCCTCCCCAGCGCTCGTTACTCCACTCTCTATAGTCAGCTGACAGATGCTCAGTGAAGCACTCACTTATACACAAAACCTGCTCTGTCTTCACTTCTTATGGTTTTTTTTTAGATTAGCTGTAGTTTAAAACGTCTAAATCTGCATTCAGAGGATGAAAACATGAGAAATGCTGATGCTAGAAATGAACTGTGGCTCTAAATAAGTCATGATTACACAGTGAGAAGCAGTCAATCCTGCGCTTTAACTACTGAAGGATTTATATTTCCCCCAGCACACATCTGCAAGTAACCATAAAGATAAGCATCAATGACAACTGAGGCTTTTACTTTTATGTTTAGATCTAGAACTGATCAGTAGATTGCACTTCCTTCAGGATTTATGGGCTTTATAATTCAATATATTCTGCTTTAATGCCACTTTTTTTTTAAAGTTTGTTAATTAAAAGTTCATTTTCATTAACCTTTGGTTCATTTTAGTGTTGATTTACACTTTTTAAGTAACTGAATAACAAATGACAAACCACAATAGCTTTTGCATATTAAATTCTACAGTTAATGTCTTACTTTTTCTGTAATTTGAGACTCTTTTCTTTGGTTTTCTTCCAGGCGGCTTTAGCTGGCGGAACAACAATGGTGATCGGACACGTTCTGCCAGAGAGGAACGAGTCTTTGCTGGAAGCCTACGAGAAGTGTCGCAGCTCGGCCGACTCCAAATCCTGCTGCGACTACGCTCTGCACGTGGGAGTTACTTGGTGGGGGCCCAAGGTACTGCAGCACTGTGTTCCCCTCTCTGTGGAATATTTTATTTCCCTTCAAAATCACTTGTTTTTGGGGAAGCTAGTTCAGTTTTCATTCATTTAAAGGGGTGTTCTAAGGATGCGCTGCAGGCAGTGTAACAACTAATTTCCATTTTTCCCTCCTGCAGGTGCGAGCCGAGATGGAGAAGCTGGTGCGAGAGCATGGAGTGAACTCCTTCCAGATGTTCATGGCCTATAAGGACATGTTCATGCTGAGGGACAGCGAGCTCTTCCAGGCCCTGCAGCACTGTAAGGACATCGGAGCCATAGCAAGGGTTCATGCTGAGAACGGGGAGCTGGTGGCCGAGGTGAGGAACCATCAGAACATTACATATTTATTCCTCAATGCACCAAATTTCCCACACCTGACTATCCTCAATTTGACTGATTTTACACATGGTCGACTCAACCAATATTCATCACTTTAAAAAAAAAAAAAAAGATGGTCAGGTGTGAACCTTTTTAGTGAACTGAGACGGAATGACCCAATGAAGTTGTCATGAATGCTGATGCTATTGCACTTTGTATGTTATTCTGTTGGCATTTAATTTGTTGACACTGAACGGTTAAGAGATTAATTTTGTCACAGCCCATCATATCCATAATTTTACGTCTCTTTCTTCTTCTCAGGGTGCAAAGGAAGCCTTGGATCTGGGCATCAGTGGTCCAGAGGGGATTGAAATCAGCAGGCCTGAAGAGGTGTGAAAGTCAGAAATGTCCTGTGATTGTGTGTCAATCTAAAATAAATGTACTTAATTGAATTGAATTGAATTTATTTATTTGATAGGGACGATGCAGTTTAACATAGTTCCATTACTTAGCATGAATCTGATGTGCTGCACAGAGAGTTTATAGCAAATGCTAATTTCCAACTCTTGTCCCTAGATGGGCCTTTAAATATAAAAGTCAGAATATATAACATCATAAAATAACAGAAAAGTTTACAAAAGAACAATAAAATACATGTTCACATAAAAACAAATAATTACACAAACCAGTTCAAAATAAGTTAATAAAAAAAACATGGCAAACTAAGAATGATTACAGCTCTTAAGATCATTTCAAGAGCAGTGATGGCATTGCTGTGATCAAAAACCTCTACCAATACTATGATTCCTCACAATCTCCGATTTCTTACAGCTGGAAGCAGAGGCGACTCACAGGGCAATAACCATCGCCAACAGGGTGAGTTATCAGCAGACAGGAAACAAATATGTAAAGTAAAAATACTTTACACAAGAATGAGATCATCAGCATGTTAGCAGTGCCACTGTGAGCTCAGTAAAATACCATTACAGCCTCAGAGAGCTGCTAATGTGACTGTAGATAATCTAAAAATGGTCATATTTATCTTCTGTGTGTGTTTTGTGTCAGGCCCACTGCCCGATCTACCTGGTGAATGTGTCCAGTATGTCTGCAGGAGACGTGGTGGCTACAGCTAAGATGCAAGGTGAGGATTTATTTCTTTTATATGTTGTTTTATGTCTCTCTGGAGAAACTTTATGTACTTTTGATCAGATTTGACCTTCATTTGGAGTCCAGTCTTTTAAATGAAATCTTAGATGGGCTGTTTTTAGGTCTATGAAGTTTTAGGAGCTACTTTTTTTTTGACAGTTTGTTTCTTAATGAGCCCTTCAGTGTTTTCAAGCTAATATCACCACATTTACTTTTAAGCTCTTTTCTAATACAAGATCTAGTCATACAACACAGCCCAGTGTTTCCAGGTCCATCCATCATTACATATGATAATACTTGCAAATTTTCAGTTTTAACCTTTATATCCAGGAAAGAACTAGACTTATTCATTATTTACATATGTCTCACCATAAAATACTGCCATTAGAGATGCATTTTCAGAATATGTAGGGGTGAATCTAGCGACATCAGACTTAGAAATTAGGTCAAATATGTGCTTAAGGCTAAACAGATATAACGGTCATTATTTTATTCACTGAAGTGTTTACATCCAGTGGCCTCCTTGCAGAGGTGACAAATATTTACCCCCCACAACCACTTAGCTCCCAAACAAGAGGCCCCAAATTGCCACTTTGCCCTCAGAACCCCTAGAGTTTAGGAACACCACTGATTTCTTGACCAGCCTTCATCTTTTGAATTGAATTCCAGTTAAAAGCAAAGCAATTATTTTGTTTCTTGTAGTTTATTTTGTTTCTGGTCTGGGAGACCAGACGAATGGATCCGAATATTCAGGCCGTCTACGCCATATCCCCAGCTTTCTGACATTTCGTCTTGAATCCCTTGTCTTGCAACACATATTTCCCTATCATTTGCTCTAACATATGTCTACACTTTAACCTCTGCCCTCAGGTAAGGTGGTCCACGGGGAAACCACCACGGCCCACGCTGTCCTGAACGGTATGCAGTACTACCACCAGGACTGGTCCCACGCGGCGGCTCATGTAACGGTGCCTCCTCTCCGCCTGGACCCCAGCACTCCAAATTACCTAATGAGCCTGCTGGGAAAGTGAGGAAAAAGTGTAAAAAACCTCCCATTAAATGCAATCCCATGTGAGTGTGTCTGGTCGTGACTTCCTGTGTCTTCCTTGCAGCGACACTCTGAATGTTTTGGGGTCCGACCACCGTCCGTTCACCATCAAACAGAAGGCCATGGGCAAGGATGACTTCACAAAGATCCCCCACGGGCTTCCTGGTATTCAGGACCGAATGAGCGTCATCTGGGAGAAAGGAGTGGTATGTGTAGCTTCTTTGTTCCCGTCTGGCTGCCAGAGAACTTCCACGAATGGGACGCCTGTTTCGATTTGGTGGTTGTGGATGTGAAACTTCAAAGAAACAAATGGAGTCGGATCAGATGCAAAACCATCTGCTGCTTTGATGCGTCACATGATTCAGTCATAATTTGTGCATGATTTTTAAACGTATTCCCTGTCATTCTTGGCGTTAGGATAATCTTCTCTGTTGTGATCCCCAGATTGGAGGCAAAATGGATGAGAATCGTTTCGTAGCCGTCACAAGCTCAAACGCAGCCAAGATTTACAACTTCTACCCGAGGAAAGGCCGGATCATCCCGGGAGCAGATGCTGATGTGGTGGTTTGGGACCCCGAGGGATCCAAGTATGAAACTCAAGCCGTCCATTTATCGACCGGCTTGTCTCACTGCAGCTTTTATCTCTGAGGCTGATGTAGCTTTTGTCTGCCTAAACTGGGGCATCTCCACCTTTTCTCCTGCAGGACTATTTCTGTGGACAGCCAGGTCCAGGGCGGGGACATAAACCTGTATGAAGGTCTTCGCTGTCACGGCGTCCCTTTGGTCACCATCAGCCGCGGACGTCTGGTCTATGAGAACGGCATGTTCACGTGTGCTGAGGGCTCCGGGAAGTTTTGCCCGCTGAGGACTTTCCCAGATTACCTCTACAAGAAGATGGTTCAGAGGGAAAAGGTACCAGACTGACTTCAAATGCACGTAAAGTAGATGTAGAGATGCTTACCATTGACACTAGTGACTTATATATAGTAGTATTTAGACTATATATTGAATTTGAGACATCTGTTCTGACTGAAACTGTAATTTTCCACATATACATACAGATTATTTCCATATATTGTGCAATAATTATATAATTTGTGTGTTCTACTCATACTGCTACCAATACCACTAGTGCTACAATCTCTACTCTTCATCTACTACTAGCACTACTCATACAAGGGTGCTATTATTGCTACTGTATCTATTGTCTCTGTTGCTACTTTAAATAAGCTTTCTATTATTGTTAATGCTTTTAGGACTACTACGACTGCTTCTATAGGAGTACTATGCATTGTTAACACGGCTAGCACTATAATCTGTGCTATTACATAATGTGGAGTCAAAATAGCTAATTATAATCCATCCTGTTCTAGTATTTGACTAGAAGTGTTTTCTCTTTCCCTTATGGTTCCGCTTTTATTATGGTGAGATTATGATGATCATTAAAAATCAGTGAGACGTTTAAATTGTGGTTTAGCCATCTGAACCCTAAACACACCAGGGATTTTGAAAGGTGATGTGATATATTCATCAGCGTCAGAAACTGTAAAAACAGAAAAAATCTGCAGATTTTCATCTTTCTAATGGTTTTGAAGTGATTGAGCTGTGATGTGCGGTTCCATCAGGAAAAATGATCAAATCTAAGCTATTTGTTCGTAATCACTTTATTCTACGTGTGTCATTTAAAAATTTGCCAAAATAAGTCCTTTGCAATAACCACATTTTGGGGAAAAAAATAAAAATTCTCATCTCCTTTGTGCAACTGTGAAGATTTGACTGACTTGGCTAAAACCAACAGTCACATGACAAACATTCAGAGATTCTAGGTTGAACTGTAGGCAGTGTTTACACAGAGCTGATGTGACACAAGTATGGAGACAAATAAAAACTGGCAATAGTAAAATATCTACAGTCTGTAGAGTTACCATTTTTTTCCAGTGTTAGGAACACCGTGTAGCCACTTGGAAAAATGTTGGACATTGATTTCAGACTTTTTCTATTTTTATAAAATAAATATTCAACTTTCATTTTTATTTTTTTAGTCATTTATACCATTATATATGCATTGTGTTGCATTTCTGAGTTCTCTGTCCTTCTAGCTTTGGTTGTGTTGTTTCCAAAGAAGTGCAGAACTTTGTATTAGAGGGAAAAATGAGCCCACAGTGAGTAAGAACGTGCCGAGTTAAATATGCCTTGGGTACAGAGGGTTATTGGTTCTGATTATAAATTACAGTCAGAATATGACACATTTTCTCAAAGACAGCATTTTTCTAGTGCATGTTTTTAACAGTTTTAACATTGTTCTTATTCACTTTGGTGTGCTAGTCCCAGGCGGTGAAAGCCGTGGAGCGGGAGCCCTACACAGGTGATGTTGTTGCCGTGGTGAATTCAGGAAAGAGGGACTTTGGGGCTTCGGATCTGGACACTCCGACTCGTCCCTGCACCCGACATGGAGGCGTGAGGGACCTCCACGAGTCCAGCTTCAGCCTGTCTGGTGAGAACCAACAGATCTATAGATGCATTTTGCATGTGATTATAATACATGTGCTTAAAAGGAATATTGTTCAGGCTTTGTCCATTTATATTGCTGGAATTTGGTACTGCTGCTGCATCCCTTTAAAGGAGCACAAAGAGTGGCCTGATGAGGGAGCTGTAGTGAAAGTAACTTGGACAGTGCATCTTGTTAACTCTGTAGAGGCTTTAGTTGGTACAGTAGAGGCCTACATCGGGAATGGCTGATAAAATTAAACTTGTTTACATGGTATTTTCGGCGGTTTTAGAGACAGATGAAGCATAGAAGGCCTAGACTGTCCTGTTGAGGTGTAATCTTCACAGTTATGCATCTTGCAGATGCATAACTGTGAAGTTGCAGAATCTGTGTCCTCATTTATATCAACTCTTAAATTTCATTTTTTTAGACTTGCTTTTATGTGATGTCATCTATTTTTTGTCTATTTTATTCTCCTTTTGTCCTTTAAATGAATTTATTTTATTTTATTCAATTTTATTATTTTACCCTTGTTTTTATGATTTTAGCCTCTATTTTCTTTTATTGTTTTTATTTTTTTCTTTATTATGATTTATCATTTTTGATGCTTTTTTATTTTTTAATGTTTTTTTTTTACCAATTAGTGTTTGTTGTAATAGTTCATTTATTTTTGACATTCCGCACCTTGTATTTTGTGTCTTTCACTGCGTTTTAACTCTGTTTCTCCACTTTTTGTTCTTTTACTTATTATTATTATTAATATTATTGCCATTTTTTAGCCTTGTATTCAATTTTATTTTAGCCTCTGTTTTCTTTTGTTGTATTTACTATTTTTCTTTAATATGATATGGCACTTTTGATGCTTTTATTTTAGTTTTTTTGCCAGATAGTGTTTGTTATACTGATTCACTTATTTTTGATATCCTGCATCTTTCATTGTGTTTTAACTCTATTTCTCCACTTTTTGTTATTACTATTATTATTATTGTTGTTGTTGTTGTCGTTTTTATTATCATCATTATTGTTATTATTATTATTATTATTATCTTTAGAACTTGGTAACTGCTGAGAAGAGATAATAATTATCGATGTTTAATTAAAAACTTCATTCAGGTAACAGGATTTTTACGCCAGAAGAAACCATAATTTCCCTTTTCCCACCCTATGATTTGCTAGTAAACATGAATGTTTTGACTGGTGTCTTAAATGGAATGTGAAGAATTGCTTTCATCTTTTAAAGTATGCCGCATTTCCTAAGTCTGCCTGGAACTTAAGCCGTTTACGCAGCTCTTTACAATAACGCTGGAAAACGTGATCAGGCTCCACATGAGTACTATGAGGAAACACTAATTTCTTGTGTTTTACTGCTAAACTCACTGTTTCCGGCTTTTCCAGGCGCTCAGATCGATGACAACATTCCAAAGAGATCCTCTGCCAGGATCTTAGCTCCTCCTGGAGGAAGATCCAGCGGCATCTGGTAACGGAAGAAAGACACCTGAGGAGAAAACGTACAGCCAAGCAAGAAGACTTGTTTTTCTTTCTGGAAGCTTCGATTATGTGTGGAGTTATGGAGTCATGTTTTCATTTTGAACTGTAAAAAACATTGCCATAATAATATTGGGAAAACAACCAGGAAAAATAAGTGGTTATAGCTACCAAATTACAGTCAAATGTTAACCAAATATAAGCAGCAGATAAAAACGATGAGTTGCCATTGAGTTAGTTTGGTTATTGGATCATGTTTAGGGGAGAAAAAAAAATGTTGTATCTTACTAATAGTTTTAGAAATATGAAGGTGAGTCCTGGTTTTTATGATGCGATTGTGTTACCTCACTGTAAAATACGATTTTGCACTTGTATCATGTACTATTTAGATGCCTTTTTACATGATTTAATGTCACAAAACGTCTTTGTACCGCGAGCCATGAGGTGAATGAGATGTAATAAATTATTACAAGGATGTCGGCATGACGTTAATATGCCACTTATTATCGACCGATTGATGACAAAACAACCATAATTCAAGCTGTTTGTTTTTTTTATTATTGCATCATTTTGTGTTGTTTTCCTTTCCATGTTAGAAGAGAATGAGCTCTTTGTTCGGCGGTTCATTATTGTCAGATTAGCATTTCAGATCAAGTTTACAGCCTCACAGCAGAATACACTTCTGTTTCCACCCCCACCAAATGTGAATGAACCTCCGCTGTGGGTCCTGTGCATGGTAGCATAGTTAGATCTACTCCAATAAGCACCACTTCTTTGTATTCATTTCCACAGAGAGCAAAAAGTCTCACCCAAACTGCCTTTTCCGCACCTGAGAACACCGACACCCTCAGACACTCCGTCCACTACCACCGGTGCAGGACGTGGAATTAGTTTTTTTTTTTACGCTTTCTGGTCTGAAACGGCAGCGTGTAATAAATGTTCCTCTGACTGACGTTTGCAATGTAGCATAACCACTGTGAAAAAGGTGAATCGATCCTCGTGACGAAGTCCAACAGCAGATGTGTTAGTCGGTTAATGCCAAGTCTTCAGGGGATCAAATGCCTTCTTAATGCCACCGGAAGTTTGTATTGTTTGTTTAGCAGCTACAGAAAAAGCACTGATACCTTTCCAAGTTCTACTACTGTATTTTTATTGTTTGTTTTTTAGTTACTGAAGTTTGCTTGTGAATATTTGTCTTAGTAGATTTTATTGTATTTTTTTTTGTTGTTTGTTAAAACTGCAGCACAAGCAGGGACGCACACAGGATTTAGCTCATTTTTAGACTCAGTCATTGTTAAAAAGAACTTCATGCATCCACAGTAAACATCTTTATTTGTGTTTTTAGACAGATTTCACTTTTGAGATGCTCCAGTGGATCTTGTCGTGTTTTTTTCCCTCCCAAATGTGCACTGGTGCTGAACAATGTGTCGACACATTGAATTCCGTTATCTCTTGTTTCTTCTTGCAGCTCTTTATCACATGATTTGAGTGCAAATAAACCACCATGAAATCCAATCTTGTGTCCGACTGTTGACAGCGAAAGAGACTCACGTACTGTTTAACTACATTTTTAGGCACTCCCATTGACTAGATTGCCTACTTTCACAATTCAGGGAGAGAGATTTTACTTACATTTACATTTATTGTACAGCTATAGTTAACTATTCTAACAAGAAAAGCATTGCCTGGTTGTGTTAGAAGCAGGAAAACTGGGCAAGTGTAAGGATTTGAACGAGTTTGACAAGGGCCAAATTATGATGGCTAGATGACTAGATCAGAGCATCTCCAAAACCGCAGCTCCTGTTGGGTGTTCCTGGTCCACAGTGGTCAGTGTCTATTAAGCAGTGTTTGTGCATTGTGATATCAACAGTTTTCTATGCTGCTGATTAAAAGTCTCATCCAGCTGCAGATAAAACAACTACAATGTCTCCTTATTAGCAGGCTGTGTACCACAGGCTGCAATTAAAGAATTCAAAAAGTCTACTTTTGATTCTCTTGAAAAAACCTGTTGCAAATCAAATATATGAACATTTGCAGAGAAATGCTTTGTTTAAAAACTTCCACTTAAGCTTTGGTTGACATTATAACACAGACACTGTACTGTGCATTCATCCTGCTCGATCTCAGTGCTGCATTTGATTATTATTATTATTATTATGAAGACTGGAGCTTATTATTGGGATTAAAGGAAGCACATTAATCATATTTATCATATAGATTCCAATTCTTTCATGCAAATCTGAACTATGATGCTTCCTTTAAGATGTGTGATTGTGGATGTAAGACTTTGGACTTGAAATGTAGCGTTTGTACACTGTGATAGCAACAGTTTTCTGTGCTGCTGCTTAAATATCAAGACAAATAAAATACCAACAAAAACACATTTTTCGTGTTTTCATGATGTCTGACCTCACAGACACGCAAACACAAAAAAAGCCTTAGTCACTGGCAGGCCCCTAAAAACCCAACCAGACGCATCATGTGTGTGTTAGCCGGAGCAGGCCACAGTCCTATTTATAATGAACCTTTAGCAGCATGGAGTCGGGCGCATGCGCGGTGCGGGCTGGATTGTTGCAACCCCAGACAGGGCGGCCCGTTACCAAGCACTGCACCGCACACGGTCTGAACGACGACGGCAGCAGCGGGCATTGACACACGGAGCACTGCCAGTGACAACAACACAGACACTCCTGAACACAGTGAGTAAAGAAAAAACCGCTTCTTCCCTCCGCCACGCGCATGTCTTGCCTTTTATTCTGTTGCGTATTTTTTTTTATTATTATTCCCACGCAGCGAGGATATTTCCCGTGCGCTGTCACTCCGGAGGCATTCGTGGAGGCCTGTAGAGGGGGCCGCTAGGAGAACAGCACCAGCACAAGCGTTGCGGGATTTTTTTCTCCCCTCCTATACACAACAGAAAAGGCTCCCAGAAAAACCGCATTTATTGTTCTCCTGTTGGGGCTCGGAGATGTCGGACCTCCGCCCTTCTCGCTGCCTCTCGGCCGTTTCTGCGCCCCGGATTGTGCTGCAGTCATTACCGGAGCTTTTTTTTTTCTCCTCCTCCTCCAAAGGCCCTGCTCATTTTTATTTTATTTTTATTTTTCTAAGCGAATAGATTGGCTTCCCCGTCGTGCTGTTGCTCTCGATGCATGTGTTTATTAAACTGCACACCCACCGCTGCAAGGTTATGATAAAGATCCGGCCTGATCTGTGCCTAGGATCATGCATTTGCAGGACAGCCAAGCCCCCATGGGAGAACGCTGCTGTGCGCGTTGCTGAAGGTGCACTCACAATACAGTGGTGTTATCATGACCAAAAAAATGTGCAAATTGCAGGTTTCACTTGAAGAAATCTGCGCACATGATGCCGTTTCTGCAGCTGCATGTGACCTTAAACGCCTCATCGCCTCTCCTGAGCTCATGTGCTGTCAACATTTGAGGTGTTAAAGGGTCTTTTTTTTTGCTTTTTCAAGGTATTAACAGGCAAGCAAAGTGAGCACAGAGAAGCCTGCAGCTGCCAGATGTGTAAAGCTGCTCACAAACACCAGGGTATTTCTCGTTTAATCTAAGCGGGATTATGCTCACAACATATCTGTAGATTAACACTGAAAGTAAAGATGCTTGTCAGGCTCTGTGTTTACAGTCCAAAAAAAATAACGAATGTAATTTCCCTACAGGGCAATATCCCAGCCTGAGATCTCTATTGGAAAAGGCAGAATCCATTAAAACCTGAGGAATGATAGTAAAAGATAGCTATTTGTAGTAGTTAGCATAGATAGAAATGGTTCAGTGCCACATTATGGTGATGCATTTGTGTAATTCAGCTGATAGAAGTTAAATCTGCAGCTATTTTGATGGTCCGTTGGAGCAAAAGTTGGAGGATTTTGTGTTAAACTGTGCTTAACTAAGCAGACGGCAGCACATAATCAATCACTTAATCAATTACTTGACAATTATTGCATCATTTGTCAACTATTTTGATCATAAGGTCACTTTTTTATAGAAAATAAAGTCAAAGTCTCGGATCTTGGTGTCTTAATTTAGAATATTTTCTATTTTTTCTCCTCCTTAATTACAGTAAGCTAATTTTTTTTGACAAAACAAGACAGTTGAGGATGTCATCTTGTTTTTTTTTTTTTACTATTTTCTACATCAAACAGCTAAATGATTAATCGAGAAAATAATTAACATTAAACATGGCCGTTAATTGCAGCTCTGTTTGGGTGTTGTGCTCATGACAGGAAAACTAAAGCTAACTGAAGACTTCAGAGAATCGAGGAGATTGTGGTATTTATTTTCTATATCAAAGGACTATTTAAGAAGTTAATCATTAGCTGCAGCGTGACGCAAGTATAGTATCAGTTCTGTGTTCTTCTAAGTCTGTAACATCAAATGTGGTAAAGCTCAACAAACGTGGGAGTCCAAACTTCATGCAGCTTGATTATATGATAAATGCAATCAGTGTAGTTTGACTTGCATACAATAGCAAATCAAAGCCAGATGGAGCAAAACTGAGGGATTTAGTAGAAGCGTGCTGGTCTAATCTTCAATCAAACCCCACTGAAGGTTTCTGAAAGCCCAGCTGAATGTGTGTTTTTTTCATCTTGTGTTGTTTCTCTCAGGTAGGGGATGGCAGTGAATGTGTACGCCACATCTGTGTCCATTGACAACCTCAGCCGACATGACATGCTGGCGTGGGTCAACGATTCTTTGCACCTCACCTACACCAAGATTGAACAGCTCTGCTCAGGTGAGGCCAGTGAATTAAAAAAACAAAACAAAAACTGGCTTTTTTAGCAAAGTATTTCTGTATACACTACCGTTAAAAAGTTTGAGGTCACCCAGACAATTTCATTTTTGTCCATGAAAACTCACATTTTTATTCATGTGGTAACATAATTGCACAAGGGTTTTCTAATAATCAGTTAGCCTTTTAGCATGATTAGCTAACACAATGTAGCATTTGAGCACAGGAGTGATGGTTGCTGGAAATGTTCCTCTGTACCCCTATGGAGATATTCCAGCTAAAATAGTCATGTACCATATTAACAATGTCTGCACTGTATTTCTGATTCATTTAACCTTCGTGTTGTCCTGTGGGTCATATTGACCCTTTTTAAAGTTTGAAAATGTGGTAAAAAATATATATTTTCATAATCAAACCTTTGATGTCCACATTCTCAACATTTTTGGGAAATTTTTGAACATGTTTTGGTGGAAAAAAAGGAATGATTAAAAAAATTCTTTCAGAATATTCGCAAAATAATCATGATTTGATTTTTTTTTAAATATTTTTGTGAATATTCTTAAAGAAAATATTAGAAGTTTTACTGATATATATATATATATATATATATACATATATATATGTCGTCACTTTAGATAAGTGTAGGATTTTTTTGGAAGATTTTTACTCATTTTTTGAAAAATATTTACAAGATGTTTTGCCAAATTTGGGGGATTTTTTAAAATAAAACTTTTAAGGGAAATTTTTTAGGAATTATTGGAATTTTCTTTCTGACAATTTTGCAAATTTTATGAAATTTGGGGATTTTTTTTGCTGAATTTTCAACAATGAAACTATATTTTTTGGTGCCCGTAAATGAAGACAACAGGAGGGTTAATGTTACCCTCATTGAAAAAATGTTTTTCTTTCAAAAATAAGGACATTTCTAAGTGACCCCAGACTTTTGAACAGTATTGTGTATTTGACTGTAAATAGCAGAAAACAAACTGTGGTGTCTTTGTGTTTTCCAGGAGCGGCGTATTGCCAGTTCATGGACATGTTGTTTCCGGGGTGCATTCTTCTGAAGAAGGTCAAATTTCAAGCCAAGCTGGAACACGAATTTATACACAACTTCAAAGTTCTTCAGGCAGCTTTTAAACGGATGAGTGTCGACAAAGTCAGAGTCATTTCATACTGTTTTTAAAATATCTGAGATCATTTATTTAGATGCTACATGGAGCCTTTCTGACATTTCCCGTTTCCACTGTCCAGATTATTCCTGTAGAAAAGCTCGTAAAAGGGAAATTCCAGGACAACTTTGAATTCGTGCAGTGGTTCAAGAAGTTCTTCGACGCCAACTACGACGGGAAGGAGTACGACCCTTTACTAGCCAGACAGGGGCAGGACGTGGCCCCTCCCCCCAATCCAGGTGATCACTTTATCCACAAACCAAAGAGAAACCCAGGTAAAGCAAAACAGTTTCGCCTCTGCTGCACGGTCTTGCTGAGCTTTGGATGGCTCCAACAGCGCTCCCTGCAAGCCAGTGGTGTGAGCAGCACGATTCACAGAATGACTGCTGTCCTCTCTGATCCATCTTCACTGCCCAGCATTTACAAAAACCATGACGCTGTAGGTACGACTGGTGGGATTTGTAGTAATCGCCACGGTGCATTGTGGGACGCAGCATTAGCGAGGCAACGAAATCCATCCAATTTGCTTTCTCACTTCTAATTGATCAGTGAAGCTGAAAAAAAACCTGCAGAAATCTTAAACCCAATAAGATCCCCCAGTGTCCTGCATCAATCAGCTGATGCAACACTGCTGCAGCTTTATCTGTAAAAGCTGGTTTGACAAAAAAAGTCTCATTTTACTAACAAGAGTAACCTGACCAGCCTTGCTCTGTCTCTGTGGAAGCTTTTTTTGCTTGAAAATCATGGTGAACAATCTAATTTGACATGTAGCCTGCTTTGGGACTGTCACTGGTCAGCAGTGTGGTTGTAAGTGGGCACAAGGACTGCATTTACTTTCAGAACTATCATAATGCGTGTTTGGCATGTTTTGTCTTTGAGTTTATCTAAAACACCTTTGCTGAAGCACTCATAGAGGTTTGTTAGGACACTTTTGTTTTTCTTTTAAGTTTTTGACTCAAATAAACAAGACTTTTGACCCTTTTGTAAATTTAAAATTTGGCCTTTAACCACTAGTCTAGTGTAATTTGAAAACTATTCAGTAAAAATATCAAAGGCACAACATTGCGCTACAAGCTGATGGCATCGGCGCTCTATAATGTGCTAAATCCATCGCCACAACTGCTACAAAGCTAGAAATAAGAGCAGAATTTCAGTTTTAAGTCAAATGCTTAACACCTGTCCCTGTTTGTGACCCCTCCAGGACCACAGAGGACATCTCCGACAGTTCCCAAAAACATGCCAACACCACAGCGGGTCCAGCACAACACTCCGGCCATGAGGAAGAACCCGTCTTTGTCTAGAAACGGGGGCAGCGATGCTGAGATCATGGAGCTAAATCAACAGGTAGAGGTGATTTTAAATGAAGGAAGGCGGCACTGTTAAACCACTTCATCCTGCTCTTTGCACTTTCTTGGATTGTGAATTGGATTATTAAGGATTTTTATACTAGACGATGCTTAATATTGCAAAAAGCATAGGTGTAAATGATAAAAACAGTAACATTGTGCATGCTGTTTGCACTTTGATGCAGGGAGGGCTCGTTAAAGTTATTAGTAGCAGCTGTGCTTGACTTATTGTAAAGTCCACTGGCTTCTGGTCAAGTATATTTTTGCTAGATTGTCCTTCCTCACATATTTATATTTATATGAACTGAAATGAAAGACACTAAACTGACATTTAAGCTATTGCAATTAGATGAAATGCACAAAAGCAGGATTTTTTTTATACAATATTTGCAAAATACTTTAAATCTTTGTCACTAGAAAATATGTTTAAACTGCAACTAATGTTAAAAGCAACAGGCCTTTTTTACAAACACTTCACAGTCAGTTAAACGCAGCTGCTACTAATAATATTAATAAGTGCTGCCTGGATCAAACAGTGTGATGTTGAGACAACATGCACAGGATAAGATAAGAATAGAAAAGCACAAGTACAACATGATACTGAAAATACACATAGTAATTTAAAATAAATCTACAATAGACAGTAAAAATTAGTACAGGCAGTGATTCTCAGATAGTAAAGTGTTCGGCCTCCTTCACTTTTATAACCTTTTCTTGTTCCTGACTACATGTTTCAACACGTGTTTTTCTTTCCTCCCTAAGTTGATGGAGCTGAAGTTGACTGTAGATGGCCTAGAGAAGGAGAGAGACTTCTACTTCAGCAAACTACGCGACATCGAGCTGATCTGCCAGGAACACGAGAGTGAAAACAACCCCATCCTCAGCAAGATAATTGACATTCTCTACGCGACAGAGGTATCCGTCTTTTACGATATTTGTCGCTATGCAAATTAGAAATGCTCTCAAGAATATGTTGTGTCTCACGTTACATCTGTAGAATATATTTTTTATCATCCCTTATTTCCGTTTAGTCAGCATTTCTGTTGTAGTAGATCAGATATACACTGTTAAATGTCACAGTATGACAGAATAAGGGGAGTCTATGGGCAAGTGTGTGAGGAAGTGTTTTATGGTGCATAGATTACAGCTAAACAGCTGTAAGAACACTAGAAACCACACTTTGGAAATAGATGCATTGCTGTGCTGGTGAATCTTGATGGGAAAGACATTATATCTGATTGGTTATGGTTACTATTATTTTATTTATGCATTTATTTAATCAAGGACTATGCAATTATCTTGGAACACGTAGAACTGGTGCGTATAATGTAGGAATAAATGCCCAGAGCAGTGAGTCCCTGGTTCAGTTCCTGGTTGGCTGCATCATTTAATGCGTCTTTCCCCTATAATTTTCTACACTGTTGCCATAGACTGTATATAGAAGATGAATTTACCCTCTGGGGATGAAAAGTGAAGCCAATGCAGAAGTGACTGAAACCTGCCTTCTTTATAGTAACCAGCAGGGGGCGCCTCCTCTGGCTGCAAATGTATAAAAGTCTATGGTAAAAATAGCAAACTTCTCTCTTGATTTGCTACCACAGTAAACATTTTCCTAATAAGTTTATGCTCTTAATCACGAGTTTTAAGACTTTTTAAATACCGCAGGGTGTTCATTTTACCAATTATGGTCCCATTTAGAGTAAAGTAGATGATAAAACCGGGGTAAGTTGTAGGTTGGGGATACTTTGATTGCCAAAGTCCAAACTAAAGGCTTCCAAATCCTAATCCACAAAGGTGATGTTGCATAGGCTTTTAAAAGTTTTTTTTTTTTTTGTGTATGCTAACTAGGGTTGTTCCGAATAGCAATTTCTGGGCTCCGGATATTTGGACCCAATTAATGACGAATATCGACGAATATTAACGGGCGAAAAGTGAAGCGTGACGTCAGGGTTGGTAGGTTCGCGTGATACAGTGGCGAATATTCGGATGTCAAGACTATTATTCGGATACCACCACAATGATAGGGTATTCGGTCCAGCCCTAATGCTAACAAATTGCTTTACTTTGACAATATCATGCTGGATTTAATCTGCAACAGTGAGTGCCGTTATAAAGACTAGAGAAGTTGTCATTCACTTAGATACACCTGGTCCTGTTATCCCAAAAGAACTGCAAGCAAAACTAAATAAAACCTTAATGATACACTGCATTGAGTTGCTAAAGCTAGCTGAAAAGCACTTTGCTCTTATGTTAGCTTTTATCTTTTCATACGTCATGTTTGTTGGTTCAAAGGAAATAAAATAAAACAGAAAACCTGAGTAATATATTTAATTTTTCTGTATTTCAGGAAGGTTTTGCGCCTCCAGATGATGAGGACCTTGACGAACAAGCTCACCTGGACCAAGACGAATACTGAACCCATCATCTCCTTCTTCCCCCTTCCAGCATCTCATCTCCATCCTCCCTTTTCTTTTATGCCCTCATTTTGTTTTATACGCTCTGCACGCTTTCTATAAATACTCTCCATCGTCCCTGCTCTCCGTATGTCTTTTCCTTTCTTTCTCATATGTATATCTGTTGGTAACTGACCCCCTCCGCCCTCTGGCCGTCTTCATCGCTATACACAACTCCTCATCATCTGCTGCTCCTCCCTGCCTCCACTTACACAGTAACAATAACAGTAATGTACCACATCCCAGTTATTTCAGCATGAGTAACGCAGAAAATAGAGCCGAGCCTGGCATGGAGGTTGTGAACAGTGAGTTTAAGTCTGTAAATATTTCCAGCATTTTTGATTTTTCCGAAAGAACAAATGTCTTTTTGCTCATTCTTGGAGTTATTTATTTGCCTTTGGTGCGCTGTTAATACTACTGTTAGAGCACAGAACAACAACTCTGCTCCGATGTGCCATCAGGACACTCCCTGAGCTACTAAAACTGTAACAAAAGTGACTTTTTAATAACGATTTCTTATTTATTTAACTTATATTTCATTTAGATTAACTTTCTGTAGCAAAAAAATTGGTGCAAACCTACTGTACAAGAATTGAAAGCTGAGGTCACGTGTGTTCTTTCAGTTTGTGCTTGAGTCAGCATCGAGCTTTTTTTGGCTTCTGCTGTGGTGGGTTCGTGGCATGTAGAAACGCTGAAGGAAAGTCTTTGGTGTGATGACTCGAGGCGTATATGATCAGTGCTCTGCGATTATTCATTATTGATCAGCAACATATCTGAGCATGAGAATGTTACACATTGACTGTGAATGAGTGATATTTTGTAAATGTATTTTGTGTGGAGATTTTGTCTGATGTCGCACGATCCCGGTTAATCGCCGTCTTTTAGGCTGACATGCAGTAGCCTATAAGTTTAAACATTTTTAGAGGTGGAATCGCACCTGCAGGCTGACAACATGGTTATAGATTGTAGCAGTTCTAATGTTTTACTCTAAAATGTGACGGACACTGAATCAATACAGACACATGTTTTCCATGACAGCCTTTGTCATGTTTTTACTGCTAACCATACTGTGTTTACACTTTTAACTTGCTGTAAAGGGTCTCCCAGGGTTTACTAGTCGTAGTCTTGGAAGAAAGTCACTATGAAGAAATCTAAAACCAGTTGACTGGTTATCATTAGCATCCAGTAAAAACAAGGACGTCACCGTGTCCTTCCCTAGCTATTTTTACTTTGCAAAACTGGCTGTCGTCTGCTCTGGAACTTGCATTCACTGACCATGTGAACATCTACAGAACACTCATCTTTTGAGTTTTGAATAAATAAACAGTTGTGAAACAAACAGTTGTGGTGTCATTTGTGATGCAAGACTGTACGTGTGTTGCAGGAAGCGTGTGTGAACATAAAATGAACCCTCCAAAGTATCGAATTTAGCCAGAGATTATATTTGGGCTACAGTGAAGCCCATTTAGAAGTTAAAAATGTGACAGTCTTTAGTAACTTGCACAAAAACAGGCTACTCATTATCGGCCTGACACATTTTTGGTTGTGCAGGTCAGAGTGTTAATGAGTGTGTGAAGAAAATGGAGGGAGCGAGTTCGCGTCCCCGTCTGTTCCCCCACCTAATTTCAAGGTTCAAACACTAAACACTGTACATAGATGAAGATGGGGCCCAATCGCACTCGCGAAAATGATGCAAATGACGTAAAAAGGAGGCGAGTTTTCACGGAAAAGTGAATGGAGGATGCTCCAGTAACATTTGAGCATACTACGGTTCAGAGATGAAAAACAACGTGTATACCAGAGTCTGTTGCGATCTCACGATCCTTGTTTTAAGCAGACGCTAGTGCCATTCTTCCGTGACATTGTATCCATTATATAGTCCCACCCAATAGAGCAGATTCTTCCATCCATAACATTAAAGCTATGCCAGATATATTTGCTTCCTAGACTTATCATTTTTAGTTTTGTTGTACTACCTGCACTGTCGTGACAGCAGCCAGGCCGCCGCCCAAACGCAACCGCGTTGATTTAAATTAAGCGTGACGTACATTTATTTTGTATTAAAAAAAATACAGTGTTAACTTTGCTAATTGTTAAAACAATAACACTTGTTGGTATACTCTTGTTGGTGTAATACCATGTACAAATCGTCATTTTATGGCAGGTGATCCCATAATTATACTGGGGTGCACACAATGAATAAGAGGTTTTAGGCGGGCATTTATGATATTTCATAAAATTACGATCATAAAACGGCTCTAAAACGTAATATATTCAGCTGGCCAGAACCTCCACAGAGCACATATTTTTGTAGAAGTATTATTACGTGATTATGATGGCAAGAGTCGTCAGATTACTTTACGATAACAAGCATTATTATGACGACATCATTATAAACTTACGTTAGCTACTCCCCGAGCGCTATATACTCTGAAGCAACTAGTGAAAGGGAGATGTACATCACAGAAAAGTCGGTATTATGTGCTCTCTTTGTTGTGTACCCAATATTTTAGCATCAACGTCACACTACGCATTACCAAAGTTCTGTTTTTCGCAATAAACATGTCACGCTAACAACAACAGGATACAGTTAATGTCTAAGACACATTTAGCTGTTAAAAAGAGAATATGTTTAAATGTACCGCTTGCTAAAAGATAGCCCTGACAGCTGTGGATGGCTGTTTATCATTTTCCTCCGACAACTTAAAAAGGATCCGGGAGATGGAACGTGATTGGTCAAAAGTAAGCCCACAGGCTCGGGACGTGATTGGCCCAACGGAACATGAGGTCGTGCGCTGATTGGCTGTTTTGGGCTTACTTTACTGTAATCGCAGAGTGCAGCAGTCACATTCTGTTAAAATTCATGATTTGGAAAGTAAAAATTTTCTTGGAGGATGCGGGCATCGATCCCGCTACCTCTCGCATGCTAAGCGAGCGCTCTACCATTTGAGCTAATCCCCTTGTACAGTATTAACTCGAGGCAGGCTAAATTATCCAATTAGACACCATAGTCCACTCCTTTTTACTGTGTCTATAATTATTAATGGTAATTTGCACCATTTCACACTCGAACTGTTATTTTTAAATGACTGGAACATGTAACTTGCATTCCCTGTCTCATAACACCTCCCAATGTATTTGTTGTGATGTGCTCCCATCTGCTGGTGAAGAGGAGAAATGGCACCCAAAAAAGAATAGAATAAAATAGAATAGAATAGACAAGAATAGAAGAGAAGAGAATAGTTTTGTTGTATATGAATAGTGTACAACGAAATTAAGCAGCAATCCTCTGCATTTGCACCAATTTAAGTGGCTATTGGACACTCAGGTCTGTAAAGTTTTGTTTTTGTAATCTGTCATGATCACGTTAGATTCAACCAGGTTCTTTCTTGCTAATTCACGTTAAATTAAGTTCGAAACCACTTGCAGATTACAGGGGGCAGTGGCCCCCCGTGATCGTTGGAAATTTAGATTACTGATATTCCGATTTGTGACGCTTCTGAACCCAACTTCGTTGTCCGACTGCACCTGAATACACCAATGACGTTACTTTGATTCTTTGATTGTATTCCGTTTGACTTTGAAGAAGCTTTGAAGACGTTTCCTGATGCCGGAGGAGAAGACGAGCAGCTTTGTACTTTTGCGGTAAGAAGACTGTGACCGTTTTTCAGTACGTAACTGTCCATACTTGGTTCTCACGTGCTCGTGAAACGTCATCATGGAGACTGCAACGGACCAGACTACAGTGGACGTGACAGATCAGACTACAGGCAGGAAGATACCGACCCAGAGAAAATTACAAAGACGAGAACTGTACAAAATTAAATAATCATTCATCACAATCATGATTTTTAGCTTCTACGCCCTTTAAAATTTAAAAATGCGCTCCGCTCTGAAAAGACGTAGCGCTGTTGCGTGCGCCCATAGAGAACAACACATGTGGATAAAATCAATCGCTTTCATCTTGGACTACTCTTAAATAAGGACACTTTATCTCACTCTTTTCAACGTAATTTTTTCTCTCACACCTGTCTGATCACCCAGCCACTGAGCAGCATCGACCGCAGTCTGTGCTGTGAGGCGTTCAGTGAACATCGGAAAATGTCTGTTGATAAGCAAATGTTCAGCTCGTGAGGTGTTTCACCTGTAACCAGGTGGAACCAGGTGAGTGTGAGGAACGTACAATGTCTATCACACTTTATTATCAAAGACAATAACCCTGGGGGGGGGGGACTTCATATATTTCACTATGCAGACATTTTTATTGATGTCCAGTATATTTTATAGACATAAACATATTTGATCGAAATATTAGAAATGGATTTCTGTTTCATCATAATAATTGAGCTAATGCCATTAAATGTTCATCAGTGATTCATCTTTAGTGTGAAACTTTTACTTTACATCTATATTTTTTAAAAATGTAGGTCATTTTAAGGTAAGACATTAAAGGATCGTTTTCTTAGGCAAAAGAATTTAAGGTTTAATCGACTGAAATCTTTCAGTCAGTGTTGTGTTTCTTTCAATTTGAAATGTATCGATTTAATTAATAAAGCTCAGTCAGTTACATTTTATATTATTCCTATTCCTATTCAGATGACGCATCGGTTCACTGAGTACTTCAGAGCCAGGATTTTCTTATAATTATCTGTATTTAAAGTGATATTTTTAAAATATAATTGCAATGAAACAGCAGCAACATAAGAAATGACCCAATATGCAAATGAAGTTCAGCTATTTTAATATAAAAAAATGATCTATCAGTTAAAACATGGTGAACGAAGTGCAGCTACACTTAAGTTAGCGAAACTACGGATAAGCAACGTTTCCTTTTACTTCCAGAAAAATATAATCCTCTTATTTGTTATTTATTAAAAAATCACTAAAAGCAACACTTCCACCAAATTTGTAGCTGTTGAAAAAGAGAATATGTTTAAACTTACCGCTTGCTAAAAGATAGTCCTGACAGCTGTGGATGACTGTTTATCATTTTCCTCCGAGAGTTTAAAAAGGATCCGGGAGATGGAACGTGATTGGTCAAAAGTAAGCCCACAGGCTCGGGACGTGATTGGCCCGACGGAACATGAGGTCGTGCGCTGATTGGCTGGCTTGGGTTTACTTCGGGCTTACTTTGCTCTCACGGCAGAGTGCAGCAGCATGCGAGAGGTAGTGGGATCGATTCCCGTATTCTCCAAGAAAACTTTAACTTTCCAAATCATGAATTTTAACAGAATGTGATTCACCCCTGCCATGCTTCTCTTTCTTCTTTCTACGTTCTCCTCTCCTCCTTCACCCACATTTCAAGCGAGAAGAAGTAGGAAGCGAGGATAGATGACAGGAGAGGACACAGACGTTAATCAGTCTTCAGTTTCACCTGCTCAATGTCACAGCTGACAGCCAGTTATATTGCAAGTCATGGACCACTCGAGAAACATCAGGATTGATTCTCCACACTCTAAAAAGTAATTCAAGGGACCTATGTTTGCCACTTAATAAAATACATGGTTGCAAAAGAAAATTTCAAATTTCAAATTTAGATAAACCTTTAAAGTTGTAATCGTAATTGTGATCAGTAGGGTTTACATTGTAATGCTGGTAATTGAAATAAAAATGTAAACTGTTTTTATTTCGAGCTTAAATTTCTGCATTAGTCGATCAAAAACTACAATGAAGTTGATGCAATGTGGTAAAAGTTAATGAAATTGGCTTGGTAGATAGTTTTTTTCCTTCATCTTGAAAACAGATTTCAAGCGCCCTACCCACCACATAATTAATTTGCCAACTTAAAAGCTTGTGTTTATAGTGATAGTAGTGAAACATACAACACTTAAAAGTTCCCTATAAATAGCATGGAAATGCTACTTGGAACAACTTCATTTTTATGCTACCACTCCCTATAGACAAAAAGCTAATTCCCCAATTCAGTGTAGTTTGTGGGGTGAAGATAGTTTCAATAGAAGTTGTCATAACTCTAAAAGTTTAATGCAAACTGTCAGATGATGTTAAGAGTAGAAACTTTTATTCATAAATTACTTCACAATAAACACAATAAATCAAAACAAAGTTCTATCTTGAAGCAGCAACCACAACCATCACAACAACAATATGCCTAATAATTAGAATTTCAAATCAAAATAAAGTTACCCATTACGTGAAATAACAATAATTTTTACCAATACATTGAAGTAATGGATTTTATATGTCAATATGGGAGGAAGTTTGACTTTTTGTGTATTTCTAATCTACAATTTGATTTTCTTTTTCTGTGAAATGGCAAAGCACACTTTCAAAAAACACAAGTAAAATGACTTCTTTACAGTGTAAAACAGTAAAATCCAGCAGATCTTTCAAACCCCCAGCATTTTTTTCACCATGTATCCAGGCATGTTGTAGATGAAAAGACCCACGATGACCAGCAGCAGCAGAGCAGTGAGAATCTTGATGGTCAGCCACCTGTACTGGTCACACATCAGGTGTTTGGCTGCTTTGAAGGGGATCAGGAACCAGAGGAGGGCGATATCTGGACGGCTGGTGGAGCACACAGATGTAAAAGTGTGTTAGACAAATAACTTCAAGTAAAATGTGAGAAGAAGGCCATTTAAGAAGTAATTTACTGTGAACTTTCAGTAGTATCATAAATCAAAATGTGTAATTTTTTGTTAGTGTTTGAATGACTATAAGCACATCATGTAAACTTTTTGACACATTTTCAAAAAAAAAAAGCAATCTTACGTCTACAAGATTAGACACTAAAAAAAATGACAGCAGGTGTGCCAAAAAATGCAAAAAAACAAGGCATTACTGTAGCATTCAAAAACTGTAAACACAGTGAAAACTACAGCATATATCATGTCGTTTTGGACGACATATGATATTTTTTGACATTTTGGATGACATACTAAACTATGACGTTATTGTCATATTTAACATGACATCCTATGACATTTTCATCAAAGTTGTTTTTTGGGACCTTTTGTTGGTTTTATTCAATAGGTAAGTAGAGATCATCAGTAGGTAACAGACGCAGTGTTCATTTGTTGTCATGGTTACAGCGATGCCGTGTCGGCAGCCATATCTCGCAATGGGAAATCATTAACAAAGCTGTCTATAAGTTGCATCACTGTGAAAATTTATTGAGGTGGTCCTTGTGTCATTTCTGACTTCCCCTGAAAATTTCATCTAAATCCATTAGTCTGTTTTTGAGAAAGGTTTCACACAGACAAACTTATGCCAGTTGTCACATAACTCCGCCGTTCCTTGGTGGAGTTATTGGTATTTGTAATTTTTTTATTTTATTTTTTATATGGCGATTATGAACAGGTTTGGCCTGTTTGTGTGTTTTATCGTCACCAGGAAACATTTTCTGTGATTTATTGTTGTTTGTATCATAAAAAAACAGGGAAAAATCTGTAAAACACCATAAAATATTATATTTATCATTTAAAAATCCTACATATACAAAATGTTTCATTCAAATAATGGCAAATATTTGTAAAATTGCATTTTTTTAAAATTGATTTTATTACAGATTTAAATACAGTAAAGCATTATTTTAAAAAAGACAAATGACCAGTTATAACATACATAGATTTCTGACAGATAATGGTTATTATTCACAGTGTCTTGCTGGCCGAATTAAACAACATTTAACAATGTATTTATTTTAAAGGTTCTTCTTATTATCTAATAAGTAAAATTTTAATCTTAAAAGTAACACAAGTTACTTACATTATCTGACAGATAATGGTTATTATTCACAGTGTCTTGCTGGCCGAATTAAACAACATTTAACAATGTATTTATTTTAAAGGTTCTTCTTATTATCTAATAAGTAAAATTTTAATCTTAAAAGTAACACAAGTTGTCAAATAAATGACGTAAAGTAGAAAGTACAATATTTCATTCTGACGTAGTGGATTGGAAGCAGAAATAACCCAATAAAACTACCTAAAAGGTGTACTTAAATAGAGTATTTGTTTTTTTTCATAAACAAGGACACATATACAGATATACCACCAGAAAACTGAATGATCTAGACATCAATTTATTCACAAATTTGAAATATCATACATTGACACAGAAGCAGGAAGTTGTTAATTCCAACACATCAACTATGTTAAATATGCTTTTTCTTGCATTCCATTGATCAATAAAATGTTTGAACTAGTTAAGTAGTCATGTGTTCTGACAAAGGGGAGCAGTGGACATTGAAATGATTTAACTGGATTACAGAAAACATTTCAAGAAAAACTCCATAATTATCACAACAACAGAAGCAATATGAGATTTGTA
This sequence comes from Acanthochromis polyacanthus, assembly GCF_021347895.1. NCBI lineage: Eukaryota > Metazoa > Chordata > Actinopteri > Pomacentridae > Acanthochromis > Acanthochromis polyacanthus. The sequence goes on from NC_067113.1 coordinate 27,705,909, forward strand.
CACATAATTAACTATTAATAGATACACTCAGGATGCATTACAAGCTCTGCTATTGTAATAGTGCTCTTTTCAATTACTTTTTTAAATGGTAAATTGGAAAAAAAACATTCCCAAAACAATACAAATTCTTACTGAAGGCACACCACTGGAAAAAGTGAAAAGCTGAGCTGTTGTCTTTAAGCTCCCAACATCTTCTTGACCATGTATCCAGGCATGTTGTAGAGGAAAAGAGCCACGATGGCCAGCAGCAGCAGAACAGTGAGAATCTTGATGGTCAGCCACCTGTACTGGTCACAGATCAGGTGTTTGGCTGCTTTGAAGGGGATCAGGAACCAGAGGAGGGCGATATCTGGACGGCTGGTGGAGCACACAGATGTAAAAAGTGTGTTAGACGAAAAACACAAAGCAAGATCTGAAAACAAGCTCAGTAATTTATTGTTGGGTGTAATTTTGCAATGATTACAAGCACACAGCATTGGGCTTCGGGCAGGCTTTCATAAAAAGCAATCTTACTTCTAGTAAACAATGTAAAAACACAATTTGTGAGAAAAAAAAAACTGTGAAAAACTGCAGCAACAAAGTCAGAAAAAATATGTTAAAAACAATCAAATATTTCAACTTTCAAAAATTGTAAAAACAGTGAAAAAAAACAGCAAATGTCTGTAAAATAATAGATTTTTAGGGGATTTAAATAAGGTAAACCAATGTAATTTTAAAGAGAAACGTAAAAGAACAAATTACTATTATTTAAAATTTATTTTTTATTCTGTATAATTTTGTGCTGCTTGGTTTCATTTACATTTAACATGTAAATTATTTATTTGATTTTAAAAGATATTTTTTTATTTCATCAAAATCTGTATCTTTATGGTAACAAATTATTTCTTTCTTATGTGATTTTATTTGTTCATCATCTGTACAGATAATGTTGTAACAAAATTGAGACAATCTGTAAAAGAAGGTAAATAGTTGAAAATACTACAGGTAAAACTGTTACTGTCAGCCAAAGGTCAATCATTGACTTCATAGTCGTATCATGAAACCTGCGAGCTTAGGTCTCGGACGCTCAGGTGAAGTTAAGAAGAAGATTGTTTCACTGATCAGATGACAAGGAAGGCTGGCCAACAGATCTGGTAAGCCCAAAAGTGTAGTGAGGCTTTGACGATGTTCTGGCAAGTCATTCAATGCCTCTGGAAGGGGAGGTGTACATCTTGGAGGGCAAAATGATGAATCTGATTGAAGGCAGTGGAAGGAGCACGTCAAGAAACACCTTAACACAGTTACCATGTGCAGAGTCTGTGTCAGCAGAGTGCTGAGGAAACAGGGTTGGAAGCCTCAGGGGAAGCTTGACCCATATGGTAGAAATCACAGAGCTGATCAAGAAACTCCACGCACCAGGTGTAGACAAGATCGCCCTGAGATGGTTAAGGCTATGGAGATTGTTGGTCTGTCTAGTCTGTCATGCATCTGACTGAGATATCAGACCGGGGTGGTAGTTCCCAATTCTAAAGTGGGGGACCAGAGGGAGTACTTCTAATTATTAGGCTGCCAAACTGCTCAGCCTCCTCGGGAAAAGTAATTCCACAGTGATGGAAAGGAGGTTCTGACCGATTGTCAAACTTTGGATTCAAGAGAAGCAATAGAGATCCCGTTATGGCCATGGAACAGTGGCCCAGTGGGCCAGGTCTTTACCCTTGCAGAGATGCTGAGTGTTATCATGGGAGTCTGACCAGCAAATCTACAAGTGTTTTGTGGATTTGGAAAAGGCTTATGACTGTAGTCTCTGAAGGGCCCTGTTGAGCGTATGGTGAAATTATGGGGTACCAGGAAATGAGTTTCCTCCACCTCTAGGTAGGTTGGGCTCAGTCTAAAAGATAGGGTGAGGAGTTCAGAAATGCAGAGGAAGTTCAGAGTAGTGAAGTGGTCAGACATCCGATTAAGATGTCTCCAGGGCAACTTATTTTGGAGGTTTTCCAGGCATGTCCTGCTGGGAGGCCCCAGGATAGACCCAAGACTCATTGGAGGACTTACCACATATCTCATCTGGCCTAAGAACACCATGGGATCCCTCAGTAGGAACTGGAAATGGTGGTTGGGGAGATGGACTTATGGACCCGACCCCAAATCAAATAAGCAGAAGATTGATGGATGAAAGAAACTCAAAACTGTATGTAAGTGCAGTATTAAAGGAAATATAAATGTGATATTTTCCAACACAGCACCAAAAATAAGGACATGTAAACAGAGATAACAGAAACACGAGACAACTGAATGTTTCAGAGGTCAATTTATTCACAAATCTGAAATATTACTTGACACAGAAGCAAGAAAATCTAAATTTCAACACATCAACTATGCTAAATACACTGACTTTTTCTCACAAATGAAACATTTAGGAGCAGATAAAAGGTCATATATTTTCACAAACGTGAGCAGCAAATATTGAATGGATTGAATGGGATTTTGGAAAACATTTCAAGAAACAAGAAAATCTACATAAATATCACAACAGAAGCAATAGATTTGTACACATTAATAACCAGTAACAGATACACTCAAGATGTATTACCAGCACTGCTAATGGAATAGTGCTCTTCATAATTACTTCATGAAATGGTAAATTGGAAAAACTCTCATGAAACAATACAAATTCTTACGGAAGACACACCATTGAAAAGTGTTTTTTAAGCTCCCAGCATCTTCTTGACCATGTATCCAGGTGTGTTGTAGAGGAAAAGAGCCAAAATGGCCAACAGCAGGAGAGCTGTGACGATCTTGATAGTCAGCCACCTGTACTGGTCACAGATCAGGTGTTTCGCAGCTTTGAGGGGGATGAGGAACCAGAGGAGCGCCACATCTGGACGACTGGTGGAGCACAGAGATGTAAACAGATGTTAAAGAGGGCAAAGCCAAGCAACAAACTAAAATAATCAGTTCAGTAGTTCTACAGAGAGAGAGCTCACATACTGACGTGACCTGATGTAAGATGTGCTCACCTTCACACCACAGTTTATGCTCATATTGTGTAGGTTTCACAAGTTAAAGGGTCACTTGTCACCTACAGTATTAGACACTAACTGTAATTCATAGAATGTACAAAAGCATATATAGTCATGAGAAGGAGTAGTAGAGCAATTACTGGGACAGTTAATTACTAATATATCATGAAAATGTTGCGCCTAGCACATTAAAAAAACAATACCAAACACAAGTAATATAGTAGCATTTTGCACATATTAAATTTGTGTTTCTAACTTGCTTGAACTCAAAGACTGCTATAGAAAATATTGATGTTTCTAAGATATTATTTGTCACAAAAATAGTTTTTCTTGTGAAGTAAGGCATCATATCTTCATTAATGCATTGCAAAGTTACACCATTCTCACTAATGATCAAAATGTATAGAACTTTATCAGAACACAAGCAACAATAGCTAAAAAAGTAAGAACTCCATATCACCACAACGCAGTTTCTTTCATCGTTAACCAGTTGGTGATTTGGTTCCAAACTTACGTTGCTCATCATTGTCTTATCTTCATTTCCACGTGATTAAGCGACTCAAACTGTGAATCAACTGTAGCCACATTTTTGCTGAGGTTATCTTGTCACATCAGTTTCAGTTGATGCTTTTGGGGATGTTGTTTTATTCTGATAAGCAGACTCAACATTGAAATCCTTCCACCACATTGCCAGCATACCCGAGCAGCTTTTATCTTCTTTCTTTGTTCTTTGCATCATTGCTACAGAAGCATTTTCTCTCGCCTCCTGATAAACATGCTTCCACAACTCCTGAATATAATTTTTATATTCATCTAGATCCAATTTTAGGTCTGAGCATCTGCTCATCTGCTGCTGTTGCGACTTTGGAACCCTCTGTTTTGTTTGGCAGGTTTCTTTGAGTAGCTTTATTTCTCCATTTAAGGTTTGAAGGCAGGTTTAATCTCTTGAAGTAGTGCTCTTGATTTTTCTCCACAGTTCTACTGACTTACTCTTCAGGTTCACGTCGGGTGCAGTTCGTGCTCCACAGCAGAAGATGTTTATTCATTGACAAAATTCTGTATATTGTACTTTTGGAAAGGACAAATTGCCATGCACGTTCAAAGATTTTTTTCATTCTTGCTATACTTTACTGTACCGTGAAGACTAGCTGTCTCATCTCTAACCTGCAGTTTAGCTAAAATATCTTTATCTACAGAAAACTAAACATGTTCAATCAACTGTTTACCGCTCAACTAACCTCCCAACAGATGTTCAGCTGACATAAAATTTGTAAAAGTGGTCTTTTAACATTGTTATATTAAAAACGCTACTCCGTATAAGAATATTCAGTTAAAAAAGGAGAATATCTGGCAGAATATGCATTTCTAAGCATGCAATTCTCTGTTGTTTCATCTTAATGTATTCAAATTATATCACTGCCTCTTTTTTAAAATGCTGCAATTGAAGGGTCAGTGTAGATAGAAAATATGAAGGAGAGACAGTAAGAAGTGATTTGGTTAGTGAAACTGCTGGAACTTTCTGAGGAAGTGCTTGAGCAACATCTCAAGCTCCCAGCATTTTCTTGACCATGTAACCAGGCATGCTGTAGAGGCAGGGCCGGCCCTAGGACTTTGGTGGCCCTAAGCAAGATTTTTTTTGTGGCCCCAAAACATGCACAGGGCAACTACCAAATCACGTGCACAGCTTGTAATTGGGTTAAAACACACATGCACATGATTAACAGCAAATATTTATTTTTTAAAAAATGTGTCCCAGACAGGGACAAAATGTGAATCACACACTTATTGTGGTGTGGCCCCCTCTAGTGGATGTGGCTATAAACAATGGCTTAGAGTGTTTATGCCAGCGGCCGGCCCTTTGTAGAGGAAAAGAGCCAGCATAGCCAGCAGCAGGAGAGCTGTGACAATCTCGATGGCCAGCCACTTGTACTGGGTGCAGACCAAATGTTTTATGGCTTTGAAAGGAGTGAGGAACCACAGACGGCTGGTGTCTGGGCGGCTGGAAGGACAGAAATGAGCACGTTCAGTAATACAGACGTCAAGTGCTGTCAACCATTGTATTGTGTTGTTATTCGTTTTCCGAGTTTAATTCAAATGTAAATGTAGCTGACATTACTGAAACGAGAAACAAAGAGGAAATAATCACAATATTTTGAGAAATTAAAGATGATTCTAAGTGGAAATACATGAAAGGGACAAAGAAAGAGCAACTTACCATGTAAAGAAAGAAGTCCAGAGCTTGGCTGAAGTAAATCCGTAAAAATGTCTTTCCTCAGTTCGTAAAATTGCTTTTGCTTTTTATTGTTTATGCAAATTTACGCTTGCATTTTTATATCTGAATTAATTAGAAATTTATTGTTATAATTTAATTTATTGCAGTGTTTATCTTGTTGGATTTTTAAATGGTTTTCCATTTGCTTGCTATTCGGAATCAAGGTGGATTTGTTAAACCTAATTATGTCTGTAAATATATGTATACATGCACATAAACCTTCAAATGTGTGAATGTAGGTAAATGTAGAAGGCAAAGAGTAAACTAGACAATGCCACCGAGAGGAATAGATCAAAAGAATGGTATGACAAGTAGATTCCATTGAGATTTATAGATTTCCCATCCAGTCATAACATAATTGGATGGGAAAACATCCTTCATACTTGGGTTTCTCCAGCGGCTCTGGTTCGTTGCGTCCTTCACCAGCTGGGCTTTTCTCAGCTTCCTCTCCTGTCAGAAGGTGCAGCTCTGCTTCCACTTTTCCCTGCAAAGTCAAAAAAATACTATGCCGGTCAGTCATCATGTGGCTGTGCATTAAAGACTGCAACCTGATTTATCACAAAGTCACTATGTGAAGTCACACTAGTAAGGAAACAACTCAAGTTAGATGCACAGTGATAAATAGATGGACAATATTTCATCTGGAGGGAGCTAGATCAAAATGTTAATGCATGATCAAGATACTGAAAAATAGTAATTCTGAGAATAAAATAGCATAGCCAAACTGGATAACGTGCTTGGCTATGCTAAGCCAAGCTCCCCCTGTGGTTTTGGAGGTGCCTATTTGCTGTGACCCACCGTGAGCTCAAACTCATCTTCTTCATTTCGGGCCACAAACGGCCACCAGCCTTTGATCCTCTTCTGTTTGAAGATGGAGACCATGGGCATCTCCGCTTCGTTTGTCACCATCTCTATGGTGCACTGCTTGGCGGTCTTTGCACCACGTGGGAAACGGTTCAGGTCGAGCTCGATTGCACCTATAAAGACATTTTTTTAACTGAATTAAACACAACACAGGTTAATCGACAAAGTGGGATAAACTAATACTGCTCTGTCTTTAATACTGAAGGGAATTTAGTTTTTCTAAAACATAATGAATTAAATCTTTAAGAGTTGCATTTGGTAAACAAAACTTTAGCCACGTTACCCAGGAAATCATCTGCTGAGAAATGATCAGCGTCCCACACTTGCAGATTAAGTCGAGCCGGGATCTTGTACTCGGTCTCATCCCAGGCGAACATGGACTCTTTTTTAGAGATGACAATCTTCTCCTCAGCCATGAGGTAGTCGAAGGGGTAGACGAAGCGCCAGTTGAAGTTTCCCTCTCCGGTGATGGAGTGATAGTGGACGTCAGTGTCCTGTTTGTCCTCCTGCTGCCCTTTCAACCAACTGTGGCAGAAATAAAGGTGTAGAACGGACTCACAGTTCTTTTTACACCAAGAAAATGGTTGTTTTTCCTCATTGTGAATCTAAGAAGTAGATGATTTTGTGTGCTTCTTGCCACGCACATAAACAAATGAAAAGAAAGAAAGAAGCAATACATCAAAAACCAAAAGCTTCTGATTACCCGCGAACAAAGATGTCACTTGATTTCTCGCCAGTGAAGATATCGTCGTCCTCCAGAACGACTTCATCTGTATTCCAAACGATCACCCTCAGTTCAAACCTGCACACAAGCAAACGTGGTCACATAATGAAACACTAATGTGTATCATTATCAGAGATGGTGGATAAAAACATTTTCAGATTAGACTTTATCATTTATTCAGATACATTCTCAAGGGCCTGACCTTTGTCAGTGGTATTTCGGATAATGATGAATTAAACTGTGTAAATTAGAGCCGTGAATTGACTACTTGACCCGTACTTCTTTGGTTTTCTTGGTGAAATGTCAAGTGCTGGGCCTGGAGCAGTCATATCCTTCGGGAACATGTCCACCCACATCTCAATCCTTCCCTGCAAAACAATTGAACAAAAGAAAATATTGCTTTTCATGATGCAAACAAACAAGAGGCGGTAAGATGAAGGTGCTTGTTTTGCTGACATTTATGTTATTACGTTAAAATACCTGCTCAATTCCAGGTTTATCAGGGTGCAGCAGTGGTCTGGTCTCCACGTGTTCGGGGACGAGTTTGCAGCCGACTCGAGGGATTTCCGCCCAGTGGTTCAGCACAGTGAGAGCGAGGTGCTCATCTGTCTGCTTCTTCAAACCTGACAAACATCATTGCAAATCTGTGCAATTTATCTTAAAACGTATAACTAATGAGACTAAATTATAACATTGAGCAGCGTGGAATCAATGCATGGCGCTGTTGTCTCTCCAGAGGCTGCTGCATATTGGCTCAAAGATTAAGGGTCAAAGTTTTCAGGGTGCATAGACTTGAAGAATATTGTGCATCTGAACCCTCTCCTATTTTATTTTAAGAATATCAGCTCAGTCCCACAGGCTTGACTGAACAGACTGGAGAATGCTTTTGTTCCCCAGTCTATCAAAATGTTAATCCGAATTTGGGTTTGAAGTAGGCCTCACTGCTCCTGTGTAGATTCAATTCAATTCAATTCAATTTTATTTATATAGCGTCAATTACAGTCAAATCGTCTCAAGACGCTTTACAGAACCCATATGCCTGACCCCCAGAGCAAGCCCAAAGGCGACAGTGGCAAGGAAAAACACCCTTTTAACAGGGAAGAAACCTCGAGCAGAACCCGGCTCAAATAGGGGGGACCCATCTGCCTGCTGGCCGGGCGGGTTGAGAAGGACAGAAGAGGGCAAGGGGGAGGGATGGGAGAAGAGGGAGGGGTGAGAAAGCAAGGAAAACACAACACACATTTGAATACATGCATGACAGGATATGTGACACAGACAAAGTATAAGCTAACATTGAAAACTGACTCATAGTTTACTCTTATGATGTACGGCTCTGACATTAAACATACTCCATATATAGCTAGCAGTAAAATTCAAACAGTATGTAAGTTAGCATAACAGTATATTGAAGGCGATGCAGAGTTGACTCGTGGAAAAAGGGAATTGGAAGCAGAGGGCTGGTGGAAGGTCAGTAGCAGCATCCCACAGTGGACATGGTGGAGACTGGACCAGCTGGTGGAACATCGACCGCAGATCTGAAGCATCCAGCTCTGGGACTGAGCACAAACTGATCCATAGAAGCTACTTACTTGCTATAATGATCTATTGTATATTGTAGTATCTATGTTGCTGGTTGGTAAAATCTTGCGCCTTTCAGAAGAGCATTAAAAATAAAGTGAACAATTTCCAATCACATTTTCTAATTGAACACGTCACCATGTCTCTGTTCATTCAGCTCATCCTATCAATCCTCAGAGCTTCAGTAGAAAACAAACTAGACCTCTCTTTCTAGATTACTGGAGTTGGAGAAACAGAAGGTCATAAAGTACCATTTTCATCTTCTATCTCAGTTGGTGCCATGAAGACTCGGTTCTCCACCTTCACTCTTCCTCCAGGGCCGTAGTGAGGCCCGTCCAGTTTGCCGTCCTTACACAGCTTAGCCAGGATATGTGTGGGCTTCATCGGGTCTCGCCACACATTGTAACCATGGCTACAGAATAGAGCAAACATGGTTACAGCTACCCGAGAAGACATACACTAAAAAAAACAACAGTGTACCTGCTCGAAGCAAAACTTTGATTCTACAGTCAAGATACAAACAAAAACTACGTGAGTCATCCTGATGCTCCAACTGTTTTACATTACATAAATCACTACACTTTGTCTGCAGTCTTTCACTATTTTCTACAAGTTGTTAAGTCTTTGTGTCTTACATGGCATAGTTACATGCAATACCACATGTGGCTCTGTGTTTGCTGTAGAAGCGGTTCTCCAGATCAAGTTTGGTTTCTCCAATCAGATCATCGGTTCCCACCAGGTCCCAGTCATAAATCGACACCGTTAGTGTGGAATCCATCGGGAACGTGGCCTCCACATCAAAAGATCTGGGGAACATTGAGATTTGGTATGTTTTCAACCATGTTCAAAACAGGTAAAACTTCATATAAATACAGTCATTCTTTACTTACTTCCCAAACAAAGGGTTCAGCTGTTTAGAGATGTAGTTCTCTTTGTCTTTGATCTCTGTTTTTCCCAGTTTGATAGCAATGTAGGGGTCAGCTTTCCCATTTATGTCTGCTGGATGCAGGTCAGTCGCCTACCAAAAAGCAGCATAACTTCACTGTGAAGTTGATAATCACAATCCCTGCAGAATCTGACCACTCTCTAACGTTATGTACAAGATGATAAAGCAGCCAAGTGAGGAAAATACCCGGATGACGTAGATGCGGACGAGGACGTTAATGGGATCATTGTGAGGAATGTTCTGAAACATTCCCATGTTGGAGTCGAAGCTCATGTCTCTGGACATATCGTCCGACACTTTGTACATGCACAACGAGCCCTAAATTGACACAGTTAAACAACAAAAGAATATAGAGATAAGGTACTAGGAAGATATATTACTTAGAAAACATATAACATACAAAGTACTCCATATTGTCTGAAAATGTCTTATGTGCAAATATATAACGTCTAATGTGTATTCCTTCTTTCTTACTTTGAATTTTCCAACAACCCTGTCCTCATCTGTCACATTTTGGTCGTCATCATCACCACCTTTTCCCCTGAAGAGGTTAAAACTGTGCAGCCAGTCCTCAAAGTTGTCAAATTCACTCTCCAGTTCCTTGGCGTACACCTTGTTTGAGAACACAGAACATACAAAAATAGAAATGCTTTTTCATTTTAGCCGTTTTTCAAGACAACACCTCCACCCGTATAATCATGTACAACCAAGAGGTTGTTCTGTACCTTCAGCTCATCCAGCTTTGGCTTCTTCCTCTCAAACGAGTCGACCGCCGGCCTCTTCTTCTTTCCCTTTCCTTTCTTGGTGCCTTTCACAGGAGATTCATCGGGTTTGATATCTGAGTACAGGTTAGCATTGAGGAAGAGGGAGAAGAAGGGGGAGCAGGGAGGTGGGGACGAAGGAGCAGAGCACTCGAGACATGAATTCCACATGAAAGTTGCCAAAACCAGCTTTTATTCTACATAACAAGCACACCATTGAATTATATACTACTGGAGCATACAGTTCAGTGGGCACACTTGGTGATGCGACAGGATCCTCCAGGCAGGCAGCTGTGTAGACAAGCTTGACTGCTGCTGATTATGTCAAAGTATATGTAACCCAATATAATGTAGTGTAGGCTACATCTGCAAGCTCCTATTATAGATACAATACATTCTGTACAGCCTGGTTGGCACAGCAGAGAATCAAACGTGTTTGCTGTAAATCACTCAGTTTAATGCTCATCCTGTCATTGGACTGCACCGTCTTTGCATTTCTATTCTCTGTATTGTTATTGACAACTTTCATGGCCAGCATACGACTAAATATGCATGTATGGGAGAGAAAAAGCGGCGATCCCACAAACAGAAATTTGGATTCATGTCAGCATCTACATGGAGGCATTCTCGGGCTACGAAGGCTACGAGGTTCACTACTGCACTGAAGGAGAAAACAACAGAGTTAGTGAGCTTATAAAAGACAAACATGCATGAATGTTAGATATTCCAAAAATATATGTCCTATAAGCACTAATACTGGGGTTCACTGAGGACTTCAGTGCTAAAAAGGGTAGCTGATTACTAGATATGCCAGAAGGTTTACCTAGTCAATGAAAAGCGCTTGAAAGAAAGCTAATTTAGCAGCTTTTGTATCTATTTTGCACACATTAAACTTTAAACAACATAGATTTTATACTTGGTCACAATAATGCAGCTACTTAGAGCTACTGCTACTATAGATACTACTTGGTTCAGGATGATACGGAGGCACATGAAAGCATAACGAACAATATAAAACGAACTGCTGAGATGAACTTAACATCATTTAAAATCTCATCTGATTTTACCTCCTCCATCTGCAATGTCCATTTCATCTTTGTCCTCTGAATCTGAGAGAGCTGCCTCTTGAGCCTTGATTGCCTAAAAGAACAGAAGCTTATTTTTCAACTGTATTTACCAAGATCTGAGCTGATAAAGTTTAAAAAACACTGAATGGAATTTCTTTAACATGCTCAACTCTCTGCTTTGTCAAGATCGTATAATAAAAAGCAGACTCACCTCTGTCAAAGTCTCAATGGAGGCAAAATACTTGGACCACCAGTCCAACATGCTCTCATCAAGTTCCTCCTCTTCCATCTCATCGCCCTTCTTTCTCTTCTTCTTTTTCCCTTTTCCATCCTTGTCATCATCCTTTTCATAAAACAAACATTGTCATAGGTCTTGTCAGATCTTTTTATGCAACAAGAAATCATTCAGTTTGATTTCTAAGTTCTTCACAAAGCACTGCTCACCTCAACTTTGACCACAGCATCAGATCCCTGTGGATGAACAAAGAAAGGATGTGAAATCATGCAACAATACATTTCTGGACAAATACAAAACATTATCTCTGTGACAGTTTACTTCATATTTCATTGCTATATCTGCCAATGCTGTTGATTATTCTCTTGATTATTCGATTAGTTGTTTTGTCTATGAAATGCCAGTAAATGGTGAAAAATGTCAGTTAGTATTTTCCAAAGCCTAAGACGACGTCTTCACATCTTGTTTTGTTTGAAACCCAGTTTACTGTTATAGATGAGGAAAGAAACCAGTAAATACGCAAATTTAAGAAGCTGGAATTTTGAAGATGTTTCCACAAAAAATATTCAAACAATTGGTGACTAAATTTTCTAAATAGTTGGCCATTCAATAAATAGCTAAGAAGTGAGTTCATCATTGCAGTTTCGTTGTGAAGAGCGGAGTGTTTTAATCATTGACTTCATGTAGAATTGTTTAGTATCTCACCGGTTGTTAATTTAACTGTTTCCTGTGATGCCATAAAAGTCAGATGTAGCTATTGAATGAAGATTTCATCAAATTTTAAAAGAAACTTACACAGTCCAGCTTGACCACAGTTTCCATCTTCTTAAAAGCAGGTTCAGTTTCCATACTGACCACAATAATTTCCTCTGAAAGATAAAAAGACAATGTGAACGTGTGACCTCTACCATCATAAACTATTACCCCTAGAAACCATGTTTTTACAAAGACAAACATACTCTATACTCTACTTATCATCGCATTATTAAACTGCATGTTTTTCCCAAGTTCTAATAATGCATCACATTGTTAAATGACTTGAGTTTATACCTGTAGTGGAATAATTGTTGGCCTGCTTGTCAGCTCCTCTGTAGATGAACTTCCGCAGGCTGGTGACGGCGATAGAACCAACTAGAGTGTATCGTCCGAAAGCTCTGCAGTCCACAACCCGAATGTTGAGCGGTGGGTGAAGCAGCTCATTCTCAGGCAAATCCTGATACACAAAATCCAGTGAGTTACTTTCAAGTTTATTTATTACAGGCCATTAAAGTAGGTATTAAGAGAGAGCTGTAAATGATGAAATACAGTACAGTACCACTTCAAACCACTTGACAAGAGTGCTGAAGTTGGGGTTTTTCTTGTAGTTGGGAATCAGGGCAGACTGGACTCCTTTTCCGGCGCATTCAATGTCCACACGAGGTCGATCCACCTGAGCCAGATTCACCCTCTTCAGGTCCCTCAAGCCCCAGAACAACACCTAAAGGAAAGGGATGTCAACTGGGTTTACTGGTGTTTTACTTTCTTCATATACTTTCCCATGAATTTAACTGTTCAAATGAAGTCTTCACCTCAATCCTGTACTTGCTGAGCACTGGTCTGATCCCCAGCGGTACAGGCAGGATGGGCCCACGGTCCATGTCTGTCGGCCCATCGATGGGAGGGAGGTCAGCTTTTCCATTGGGACCAATCTAACAGACGACACAAGTAGTTACAAAACAACTGCACTGACAGGTCTGTAAGCAGAGGGTGTCTCTACTTTGACAAACTGACCTGCAGCAGTTCAAAGGCTGCCAGCATCTCCCCAGCGGTGCAGTTTCCACGGTAGATCTGATAATACTCCAGCTGGGGGGGAAACGTGGAGGACCGTAGTGTTCGTCGGCCATCTTGACTATGGGCTTAGCGAAGGTTCTGCCCATGAAGTCGGCTTTACCCTGGAAGCGCCGGACACACAGTGAAGCATGAAATCTGGTTTGAATGTTTGAAAGAATCGTGTTTTCGGCCAGGGGTTAAATTGGGATTTAAGAGGAAGGAGAGCCCTGGTTTAGTGAACTGAGGCCTCACAGATAATACTGCTGACAGTAGAGATAGGAACTGTGTCATTAGTAGAAATTAGTTCCAGGAAAACTGTAAATATTATATTCTGTAGCTACTTATTGGTTACCCAAAGTAACACTAGCTCTGTTTCCAGAAATAAATGTTGCAGCTGAATCTTTTACAAGAATATTTTATTTAATAGTCATTCTTTAAATTAAAACTAATTCCATTTCAGAGTCAGATATCTCAAATTAACCCCTAAAATCTTCCATTTTTTTCATGCTAATATTGTAGTATATTTTCTGTATCTCTAAGCAATTTTTAAGAATGTTGCATCAAAAAACGTTTAACAATGTGAAGCAGAAAGATCGAAAAGAAATATTATGATTCTCCAGAGGAAACTACATTTGAATTGAATCTCAAAATTTAAAAAAAACTCTAGGTTCATCCTGAGCCCAACTGTTTATTTCCAGTGATTTCACTATAGAAATCGTGAATCTGTGCACTCAGTTTAACTGGTTGCTACTAGAAAAGCATTTAAGTTAATAAAGCTACTTCCATCATAATAACATGTCAGAAAATAGATGTGATGAAGTTATCACTGTGGAATGGACCTTCTCTCAGAATGGAGACAGTATGGATTATGCTGCTGCGCAATGTTACAACTAGTAAAAAAAATTTTTTAAAAAGGGTTGGCGATTATTCTACATTTGCCGTCAGACAGCAGATTTCTAGATTTGTATGTGAGCTGGTAATTGACACAGAGCTTAGGTCCAGTGTGCTCCAGCCCAATTTAACCCCTGTTTTATGCCTACCATATCCAGTATATTACTGGTTAATTACTATTGTGTTATTAAAAGCAATTGAAAAAGGTGTAATCATTAATATAAGCTATAAGCAGGAAGAAACATGGCTTAAGATGCACATGTTTCCAAGCAGACTTCTAGATTAAAAGAAGATAAAAGAGCCCCAAGAAAAAGAAGAGAAAGACCCCTAAAATAACCAGTGAACTGCAAAATAGATACGCATTTACGTCGTGTCAAAAAGATAATAGAAAAAGCATATTCAACTAAATCTTTCTTGCAGTTAGTGGTTATGGAGAGTTTAAATTCCTGTTGACCACATACCAAAAAAAGCACAAATTTTAATTTAAAGGAATGCAACAGGGATAAGTTGATGAAGGAGGGTCCATCTGTCTGGACGTATCTTATTCCTCTTGCATGCCTTTTAATACAATATACTCTGCACACATAATAGTGATGCTACTGTACATCAAGCCAGTCCACACTCTACTTATCCAAAGCGTCATCCAAAACAATGGTGTTATTGTCAGGAGCAAATATAAAATTATCAGTTAGCAAACATATTCTCTCAAATAATCAAACTCTTATCAGGTTGCTATTGACACAAACAAAGACAAAATCTCATTTTACCAATAAAAAGTGATTGTAAAACAGGTTATTGAGGACATATCACATGCTGATTTAAAACTCTTGACGTGACATGTTTAGTTTTACATTTCAAGTGAAAGACAGATGCTGTTAAATTATTAGGCTGACAAAGATGAAGGAGCACGATAAGGCAGCCGCTATCCGGAAATTCGAGCTGCATGAAGGCAGAGTTTTTGCTCACATTAATACAAGTGGAAACAGACAGACATCTCCATTTCTAAACAACAACCCTTACCACTGTGTCCTGATCATAGATTTCAATGACGATAATAGGAGGGTCATCTCTCAGTTCGCCGGCTTCTCCGAACAGCTCGACGTTCTCGAAAACCAGCAGCTGGTCCCATGTAGGACAGAGAGTCTCAGCCAGCACCTGCAAGAACACGAAAGATTTATCCAAATCCAGAGCCTGCTTTCCAATAAATCAGATTTTAAGATGACGGGTGATCTAAAACAAAGATTTTTGCTCACCTCAGTGACTTGGCTTTGTGTTGAGAAGAAGACTCTTGCAAAGGGATCAGACAGACCACTGCTGTCAGCTGCAAACAGGCTTCGGGCCTGATACATGTGGACTCTCAGCTGGAAGATCTGCTTCACTGCAGAGATAAACGTCCTCATATATGAATCAGTTAGTCTACAATGTGTAGTCTGCATTTACAGACATTAACATAATTGTTCTGTCACTTGAAAGAAATCCAAAACTAACAAGGTGTTTGATTTTTCCAATGTTGGCAAAGCAAGTATGAAAGAAATACTGATAGTCTTACTCATGTATGTGAGGCTGATGGGAGGTGACATCGGCAGTCCAGGTCCTTTAGATAACCTATTTTCCTCAAATCCGTTGGGCAGACCGCTCAGGTAATCTTTGCGCTGCTTGTTCAGACCGAGCCAAAGATAAATCTCTATCTTGGACTGAACCGTCCAGCCAGCAGGCCCGAAGCCTTTCTTACCGGGAATCTTTATATGAGGAGAAAACAAAACAGTTTTACTACAGCAGACCAACATGGCCACAAACTATATAATGAAATTACATAAAAATGACTCTAAATGTCTATTAGAACAGCAAAGGTTGAAAAAGTACTTCATAAAGTTCAATAATATGACACAGAAATACTTAGTTACATGGTTTTAAATTCTCTTTATATAAAGGTTTTAGAGTATTAGCATCAAAATACAGTTAAAGTACCAAAACTAATTTTACCCATAGTAGTAGTAGTAGTTTTCACAGTGCAAAATGGTATATATATTTAGAATAATGTATAATATTGGATTATATTTATTGATGCATTCATGACGTACGTTCATCACTTTAATGCTGCAGCTGCTAAAAGTGGTTTAAATAGTTTCTGTGCTGCCTATGAATTGCTTGGAGATCAATAAAATTTTATTTTAATCAGTAATATTCCAGCATAATTACTTTTTTTTTATGATATTTTGTATTATTAGGCTAATCTGCAAAGTAACTAAAGTCATCAAATAAATGTAGTTGAGTAAAAAAGAACTATGTTTGCCTCAGACTTGCAGTGGAGCAGAATTATGAGGCAGTAGAAAGTGAAAAAACTCAAGTACAAGCATTTGCACTTCAGTACAGTTTATAAGTAAATGTACCACTGCTGCGGTTTACATTAACTACTTTCTGATTATTCCTTGCAAACTCACCCTGAGAAAGATTGTTTTGACTTTGCCACAGTCCTTTCCTCTCTCCTCATCTGTGCTGGAGAAAAGGATGTCTTTGGAAGGGACACGAGCATAAGCAATACGCTTCCCATTGCTAATCATCCATATGAACACATCGGGAACGCTGTGTTGAGGCTGCAAATACAAAAGAAGACTCATATTAAACATAAAATAAGCACCACTTTACATGAAAGCACAGTAAAGCATCACGCATGTTGCGGATCTTACTTCGATGGCCAGGAAGCGCAGCTTTGTGAGGAAGTTCTGAGCCAGTTTGATTTTATCTCTCACTGTGCTCTTTTTCACCTGTGACCTCATGGCCTTAGCTTGCTGACCTATGCTCTCCTGAAACCAGAAAGAAACGCAGCGCTTAGCAAGAAAGTAGAAACATTTACAATCAAAAAGGGGTAGAAATTTGCGGTTTCATTTAATCAACATACCACTTCTGCCAAGCACAGCTTCAGTCTCTCCCTGTCCAGTTTGGTTCTGCCCGACTGATTCTGGTCCTTGTTTGCCAACGAAAGAAACTGACTGGAAGGATTGGAGTTTGGTCAGTGTGAATATTTTCACTTATCAGTAAGATTCAGTGCTGTAAACTCATATTATTTCCTAATCTGTGGCTAAAGTTTGCCATTACAGACCTGCATCCTTGGCTGAGCTCCTCTAAGACTCCTCTAAGTCGGCGCTCAGGATAGGTCTTCTCAGTTTTGATGATCTCTTGCACATCATTCAGTCCATCCTCCTGTAGAAGCAATCAAACATCATGATAAGAAGTATTATTTTTGTACCTACTAAGACTCACTGAGCAGGTAATAAAGGGAATGACTTGCCAGTTTGTCAGCAGTGTTGTCTATAATGTTGGCGTTGTAGAGCCTCCTCCTCTGATCCTGCCAATAACTCTTGATGTAAATACATGGCTTCCTCTCAAAGTACGGCAGATGGAAGTAGTTTCTGTGGAAAATTAAATAAGAATTACATTTAAATATTAACTAGGAAAGCAGGCGGAAAACAATACGTCCAACCTATTAAACTACATATAAACTACTCTCCTCTCTAGGAAAGGATTAGCAAATTGAGATGTCCAAAGTGCAGCTATAATCCATTCATCTTATATCATCAGCTCTTCATTTTGTTCATTTACAGGGTGGTTTGTTTGCACTGTCGCTCTATCTGATGATATTTTTGCTCTGACCGGTCAGTGATGACAGGTTTCATGGGCGGAGTAGTCGCCACTGAAGCCAGATCTCCGTCATCCTCCATCTCCTCCTCGCTGTCGTTGTGGATCAGCTCGGTCTCTTCTTCATCGCCGTCGCCCTTTTTACCCTTCGTTTTTGGTTGGACAACTCCGTCAATCTCGTTTCCATAGTAACCTGGCAGCAGCAGTTAATAGTGAGCCCATTAAAGGTGCTGCACTTGCTGAATATCTCAAAATTATGAATACACTTGGTCTATAAGTGTTTGCTTTCATATGAAATAGAGCAGTTAATACGGTAAATTATAACTCCTAAACTGTCTTATGCAACTTTTACATGTTGGGACTCTTACAAAATGCATATTCAATTCTCACTAAATTCAGCTCAAAAATAACAGTCCAAATTATGGAAAATTAATGGCAAATACCTATGGTGACCTCAAAGTTGATCGGCTTATCACCGATCTTTCTGTCAACCATCGTGGCCTCCAGGAAAGACCCAAAGAGGAAAAACTCCTCAACTTTCCCGGTAGCAGTCTGTCGAAAAAACACACAGTGTGAGTATCTGACTGTGAGAAAAACTATCAGTCATTTTAATTGATGAAACAAAGGTTAAAAAAAAAACCTCTCCAAAGCACTTTAATTCAAGAAATATTAACAGCTATCACTTTAATCCATTGCTATAGTGCTATTTGCAGTGTGACTTACATTGTCCCCAACAATAAGGAGCCACAATAATGCAAACAGCTATAAATAATGCAGCAGGTGGGCTAAATACAGACTATTAATAATTCACATAAAATGAAGCACAATGACCTGTTGGTGGGAGCAACAACTGAAATCCTCTGCATGGCTGCCCACCCAGGCAGGGAGGACCCACCTCTGAGATGTTGGGCACTCCCTCCAGCTGCACCTCAGTAGAGCTGGTTATGTCAGGTGAGGAGGGGTCCAGGATCTCCACACCGAGGCTGATGAGCAGGCGGGCCCTGAAGGACACCCCTTCGCCGAGGCCTTCGTTCAGCTCCTGGTACTCGTCCATCAAAGTGTAGGTACGAGTGGAGCCGTACATGTTCACCCAGGCAGGTCCCAAGGTGGGGAGGAAGCCTAAAAGTTAAAGAATAAACTGATTTGCATGTGGAAATTTGCAAATAATAGGATGGAAAGGTGCTTGATGGATCTGATTTTAAGGGAAAAATAAAAGGAATGGCTCTGGAATTTAATGTATTCATAGAGAGGATGCATCATTGTATGATCTATTATTTAATATGAACGTAAAAAAATAAAATGATACATATTATATCATGTTGCACCGCAGTTTACAGGACTTTGATGTCTTCATTCATTGTATGTTTTAATTCTTAGCATTTCATTTAGTACATTTTTATTCATAGGATATTTTACACTTTTATCTTAGTATATTTTCTGTTATATTTACACTGTATTTTGTATTCTTCTATTATGTGGTGGTCACTTTAGTCTTTCGGCTTGCTACTCTAACAACAGAATTTCCCCTTGGGATCAATGAAGTATTTCTATTCTATTCTATTCTGTTATTCTAACTACAAAGTTAGTGAAAACTAGCTGGTCAAATGTCGTTAATTAGTAAACAATAAATCACCTTTATCTCCATCATTGGAAATCTTCCGCAGGTCTAAGAAGTGCGTTCCTATAGCAACATCATTCACTTTGTCTGAGTCGCGGATCTGTATCTTCATGCGTCTGCAGAGTGGCGGAAACATCTCCGTAAAGACGATTTGCTCGTTCCAGATGGGCTCGTAACAGCTCTTCTGAATTGATGTTTTCCCCTGAAATCACACATTGCAACCATAAATCATATCATACCATGTACGTGGCTCAAAAGAACAACTACTTGAATTTGTGATCTTTATTAACACTCACCTTCTGCCCAGCAAACAGTACTTGGACGTAAGGATCAACCAGGTCCTTGTTTTCTCCTATGAAGGCCTTTTTGACATTAGCCATGATGCTGGTGTTCATTCTGGGGAGTCCTTCAGCTCTGTAGATCTTCAGGTAATAACGAGCCCACTGTCGCTCTGCAGGGACTCCCTCCGGTAACAACAGATTGCTGAAACAGAATTGTTTTTATCAATAAGTTTTCTGCATCAATGAATATTTAGATGGATTTAAAAGTTGTGTTTACCCCTCTATGTCGTCTTCATCAGACTCGTTGGCCTTGTGTGGAGTTTTTATAGTGTCTCCTTTAGCCACGACTGCAACGTCACATTTAACGTAGCCTTTACAGCCGGCTGTGATGTCGTCTGGGTCAGACAGCAGGGCCCATTTGTGGTAAAACTGATGTTCTGCAAAACAACAAAAGGCAAATTAATTGATATATCAGAGTAATTTATATAAAATAATAACAATAAAGCTTATTTCCATTGATTTTTTTTACCTGGGTGGGAGTAGATGGTGCCAACATCGAGTTTAAAAGTTCCAACCAGTGTTCCACTACGGAGAAGATTTTTGGAGTGGATAACCTAGATCAGGGAAATGAAAACACTAAAACATTAATCACATTTACCTTTTGACAACCAGTTGGCTGATATCAACAGCTTTATGTGATGACTCACAGATATCTTCAGGATTTTGTCAAACATGACATCTGGAGGGACGTGGAAGTCGAACACAAAGTACTGGGAAAAAAAAAGTTTGGCGATATTGGTAATACAAACCTTGTTTTTAAGCTGTTTTCACAAACAAAGATAAACATATGTTGCAACTCACTTCGTTGTAGTACGGACAGTTGGTGGATTCCTTCATTGAGGTGTACTTTTTATCTTCTCCGATCTCCACGCAGACCATCGGATCCATGTTGAGTCCCACCAGCTGCCTGGCTTCAATCACAGTCACACTGATCTGAAATTAAAGGAAGCAGCTCTCTGATTGACCTACACCACCACAGCTAGTACAATAACACTAATATACTCTGCACTCTTACTTGGTAATCTACTGGTCTTCCAGAACTGGGCTCCATCTTGATGTCTGGCTTTGATCTGTGTGACAACATGGAGTCAGAAACCACTGGGAATCTTCAGATGGATAAACACGATTTGTTAAAAGGAACCATGCTTGCCTCTTGTTGGACACATTAGTGGTGACAGCGGTGACTGAAGCCAGTGAGATGGTGTCGGGGTCGGGGCCTCCTCCCATGAACATGCCCTGACGATCCAGGTTCTCTGTCTCCAAAATAGCTGGCTCGTCTGGAGATCATATAAAAGATACAAATTGTACTAGAACTAGAAATTTATGACACTATAAACTTAAACTTAATACTAGCATCATGGGTGTGTGTTTCATGGGATATTAGTATTACTGAAATTCAGTGATAATACATAATAAAGCATTTTAAAGCAGAAGTAAAGGTGCAATATTTATAACACTGTATGTATTTTAATCTACTGCAGGACTGGCTAACAAATAGCTACCAAAAACAGCAAGATCAAAGCATAAAAGTTGTTACATTTGTATTTTTCAGGAAAACAGTAAATTCAGAGAAAATCTTTGGCACACTAGTTTGCCTAAATGTGTCCTAGTGGGCTGAAATGGGCTGTAAGACACCAGCAAGCGCAGCCAAGAGTTTTTCCTCATCCTAAGCATCCATCTTAGCTGGTACCTCCATTTCTGTCCTCCTTGTGTCCACGGTGCTTACTGCGCTTCATGGTTCAAAACAATTCTTTGTGTGCTCTGTGAAAGAAACGCATAACAATTTACTATTTCACAGACAATGGGTTTGAAAAAAATGGTAATATATGGTCAGTACTGCCAACAACTTCCCTCTAATTAAAATGTTAAATCCTTTTGTGTGCATGTAGAATCTTTTTTTTTTTTGTAAATTCTGCACTTAAAATCGATCTTCTAAAACATGTTACTCTAAAAACAAAACTGTAAAACCACAAGATTAAATCATGACAGGCCTCTTAAATGAGTTGCAGACAGACGGAAGCTAATTGCCATAAAGAAAAGAGAGGACTGGAAACATGCCTGAATTATTGAGAGCATTTACATCATGTAATGCATACCAAAACATATGACTTAGGAAACAATTCATGACAGAAAGTGTGAGGACAGAAGTACAGTACAGCACATACAGTATCATTTTAAGAGAGGTGTCAGTGTGCCACCACACCCTGGTTTGGACTTTAAAAGGAGCCTTTCAATTATTTAAATCAGCTGACCTTAATGCATCAATTAAAGAGGATACATTTCGAACACACATAGTGAAAAATAGTGCACTTAAAATAATGAATCTGCAAGAAATTAATCAGCAAAGTGCATTATTTATGGGTTCACAGCTTTAATCTAAAACTGTTTTTTGGACACAATCAAGTGCGCTAACTAGTTCCAGTGCTGGCACCTCATTGCTCTTCATGAGGGAGCTGCCACTTTTCCATTACATGTTAAAAACATTTTACATTTTCAGAGTTGCACGCAACAGCCAAAACAAGGCCAACCATATATGTTCCAACACGTCATAATGTTTAAAAGCTTATTTAAAATCAATCTCTGTCAGATAAATAATGAAACAAGCTTATGAGCTATGTTGCATGGAAAAAATAACTTTCTCTGGAAGCTCACAATAATCTGTGAAATCCCAAACAGACAACAAGAGACCTAGAAAGCAGATTTCTGAACATTTCTACAATATCCATGAAAAAAAAAAAGAATTCTGCTAAAACAGCCAAACAAAACAACTATTAGTCATCAAATTCCCTCCTCAAAGAAAGTCTTTCAAGTTTACCACAAATCACAGAGGCCTAAATAACAAAGTTTGTCAGCTGATCTGAGTGTTGCTAATAAATTAAAATAATCTGATCGTACGTACCATACAAGAAAAAGGATTCTCTTGTCTCCCTCCTCCAAGTAGCTCCGAGCGGTTTCTTTTGGAGGAAAACTCTCCCCGAACTTCTCTCTTTTTCTCTCTGATAATGGAAGACACTCTACACAAACATTTTAGACTTTTACACAGCTCTAAGAATAAGGCCACAAAGTAAAGTTGTTCAGAAAAGAATTGGGTTTGTCCAAGTCTGAAGTTGGGCTGGAGTGATGTGATACACCAATGAATAGTGCATGAGTGTTGAACCCGAGACTGGTAACTATAACTAGGGACTGCTGAGAGACGTCACTGTGAGCAGAGTCTGCCAATCGAAACAGGCCCTGAACACAAAAGGATATATGAATAAGGTACTATTTCAAGAGCTAAATGGTCACTAGGAAGCAAAATCGACTTGTATTCAGGCAATCTAGCAATCCAATCGTTAATACAGCTCAAAAGCACTCATGCTGCTAAAATGAGTGTAGACAAGCTACTAGATGTAGATTGAAAGTTATCTGACATGCTGCAAAGTGAAAAAAAATCACAAAATAATGTTTTTGTTGCACTCAAAAGGGCTTTAACATCCTTTAGTAAAAGTTGTATCGAAACACAACAAAATCGTCCAAAAGTGCATGAGGTAATCAATATATTGCCATGTCACCAGTGATTGAATTTCATGGAAGTAAACAAAAAGTAAGCCCAGCCTAGTTGGAAGAATGCTCCCTTTAAATCATTAACAGGCTGCTCCTCCAAACTGGGTCTTCAGGCAGACACGTTGTCTTTTGTCAGTGCATCACGAAATGGTGTCAGATCCTATTTGCAACACCTTGTGTTTTACACTCAAATTTCCATCAGATTTGAGTGTACTGATTAAAAATAGATCTAAGTTTGGGGTCACACAGGTGCTATTGATGCTATTTGAATCAAGAGATTTACATGAAAGGTTAAGGGCTGAATAAAAGAAACAGGGTGGGATGTGTCTCTGCATGAAGTGAACAAACGCTGTGTTTAAACCATTGATTAGATGCATTATTTTGGTGGCCCGAGGCATGCTTTAGCAACTTCTATTCAATGCAACTCCTATTGAATGTTGAAGTACAACTCATCATCTCATCAATTACACATACTGTCAGTCTGTAAACCATACGTCTAAGTCTAAAGTTGCTGGTATCCGATGAAACAAGGCTCTGAATTATTTAGGCGGCCCAGTCAGTGTTGCATGTGGCATCCTCATTATTGGAAGGTATCACCGTTCACAACAATAGATATAGATTTTGCACGGATGGAACGACAGTGAAATGTGTTATTATTAGTATCACATTGAGAAAATTTCTTTTTGTTTTACCCCCTAATGGAAATAAGCACAGATTACGCTCCAGTTTGCATATATAAAGCACTATTTAATAAATGTTCTTCAAACAAAACTGTGAGATTTACTTCTTGTAACTGTTTTCTGGCTCTTATTCAGAAAAGATTCATCCTTTTCCTGTCTACTAGGCTTGAAGTGTGCGATGGTCTCGGTGACAACAACCTGGCCGCTCTGTTGAGGGATTCTGCCGTTAATTACATGATTCAATACCAGCTAAGAGGGGTTGAGGAGATGTCCTACTTCCTCCAGGATAGCCGGTAACCATGTCACCAATCGTGCACAGTTACCAGTTGCCCCTGTAGTCTAATATACTAACCTTCCTCCTCTGATGGATGTTGTCATCAAACTCAGCTTTAAGTACTGAGGTTGACATCCGCTACCAAACCAAAGTGCCATGGCGGATTTTTCTGGTTTAATAAAGAACAAAAAGCACATTATAACAACTGTGTGCAATACTACTCTACATTCAAGTGTCTCAGAACAGAGGATGCAAAACAACAGCTTAAAACCTCAGGCATCTAGCATCTGTGCAAATAAAAATAAGAGACATTATTTGTATTATAGATGAATATTTAGGTAACGCTTATGAATATGCATGAGAAAGCACCCAAGCCCTTAAACCGACACCTTTGACAATGTCGTCTAGGGTGAACCAAAGAATGACTTGATACCAACCATGCAATCTTATCCCATGTAGGTCCAGTGTCCAGAGGCCTTTTTTGGCTGTTGGTTGTAGACTGGTTATCAACATCTTATTTGTGCTCCAGTGACTCTGTGGGCACACCACCTGACTGCGGTGTAGTGTGTCATTATGGCACATTTGGATGGGGGAGTTTGGCAAGAGTCGCCGGTGAAACACAGCCAGAGCGCTTTGTTGTTGGTCGTGTCAAGGGGGGCATCCACTCGCCAGCGAGCACGTAGGGCCCAGGTAGATGTGACCTCAAGTGACCCCAGAAACTGAAAAATAATCAATCAGAATATGAATGTTTGGTTTATTTGATCTTTATAAGACCTATGCTACTTTAATGCACAAAGGACAAATTTGCAAATTTGTGCATTCAAACTCTAACATAAATCTACTCTAGTCCACCTAACCCACTAATGAACATAGTTATGATGGTTTAAAGCAATTATAGTAAAAGAAAGTCTGTATAGATAAACCAAATAGACCTAGAAATAATAAGTGTAAACATGAGTAAGGATCTTGCTGAAACACATATGAGCTATTAAAGTCTCGGAGTTCATAAATTAATTTAAATGCATTCATTTAACCTCCCTGAAAAGGTGCCACATGCATATTTTAAAAGGTTACTCCCTCAAACAAAAGACACAATAAAGCACAGAGGAGAAAATTGTAGGTTGAATCAGTGGGTATACTATCTAATAAGAAAATTTGATCTGTTAGAGAAGAATACTTGAAAACAATACAAGATGCCTGAGAGCCTTTCTACATTATGTTCCATTATGGTTTAAACTGTAACCTACATTTTTATTTACAAAAACCATTAGTTGATGCAGAGAGAGAAAAAATGCTGCATAAAAATCCACCAGAATGAAGTAAATTAAGTGTTTCACACTCAGATTTTCCAGGGAGAGGACACCCACATCCCCTCAATAACCATTTTCACATGTTGTAGCAGCAATAATGAATGCAAGTGCCACCTGCTGGCCAAACAGATTGTAAATAAAACATTTTACATACAGTCTATGGCTGTAAAAGTCAGAATTATTTTAAATACTACGGAGACTGGCAATTTTAGCTAACTCTACAGTCTGTGTAAGCTTCATATAGTATTTGCTAACTCCTGATGCCTGTTGGTAGCTTCTTTGTTTTTCTTTAGTTAGCGCCTCTTTAGCTCCTCTTGGCTTTGTTACCTCCATTTAGCACATATTAGCGCCACTTCGTTATTCTTAACGCTGGGTAGCTCCTGGTATCTAAGGAAAGCTAGCTCCAGTTAGCTTCTTTGAGCTCCAGATAGCTCGTGTTAGCGCCTTGTTGCTCCAGTTAGCTCCAGTTAGCTCTAGTCGCTTGTCCCAAAGTCTTAAACTAGCCTCTACTTAAACAGCATTTTATTCTGTGAGCAAACATGAACTTGTGTCCTATTTAACCCTGTGTTCTTCAAATGAGCCCTTTGCAGGTAAGATTGTCGACCCAGTTTTGTAGCATATAAAACATTCATTTATAAGATTGAGTTATTTTGTTGTTAATGGACTTTTTCCTTAATAGTTCCCATTTTAGTTTGTATGATGTGGTGGTCAGGATTACTACCCAGATGTGGAAATGAATGTCAGTTTAAAAATAATTTCTAGCTCTTGACAAGTTGTAAAATATATTATTCAGTTCCAGATAGCTGAGACTAAGTGTTTTGTACCTTTGTAAATGCACGGTGATCTGTAATTTGTAATTCACAAATGGTAAATTGAGGCATAAAGCTGTTGAAATTGCACTTATTTTTCTTTTGAAAATTCAGGTTGGTCATAGTGTTTTGTAAAATAATAAGGTCATTAAATGTGAACATTTTCAGAATGTGCTTTTTTGCACTAAAACAAAGGGAAAAATTTGGAGTTGTCGTTATTTATAGGTTATTATGCTCTGATTACACTGGTCCAGCCCACTTACCATTTAATTGGGCTGTATGTGACCCCTGAACTAAAATAAGTTTGACACCCCTGATCTCTTTAGTAGCACCTCTGACTGTTGAAAGACCTCCATCTAGTGGTTAGACAGTTCACTCATCACGGAGGAATCATGGTTAAACAAAAAAGCCTCCCATATAAAGGACACCAACTTAATCACAGTGAGTTAGCGTCCCAGTAATGTATGTCATCGAACATTACACCCCTGTTGTCATGGCAATTATTCATGAGGGCAGGCCAGGAGCTTTGCATCCATTTTTTTTTCTGTTTCCAGGAAACGCTGCATCCCTCTAGCTGCCTCCATGTAGCAAGCAGTGAGTGTGGTGGAGGAATTAAAGTGACACAGCTATATTATGTGAAAGTAAAGCAGAGCAGCTCACAAGGGTGAGATCTTTAAAGGGGGAGTAGCCTTTTTATAGACGAGGCTCAGAATCTCTCCAGACCTCCGTAGCCTTAAAGGAGACTGGAGGAGATTGCCTGTGTGGATAACCTTTCCCCAAAAATCTCCAGTCTGCTGCACAGGGGCATAACAAGATGCTTTGTTGTCTTGCTTTCCTCTCTGTTCATTTGTAAAGGGCACAGATGGATAAGCAGCTGATGCAGGAGGCAGATCTCGGCACAGCACACTCGAGCGAGGACCCGGAGGCATCTTGAAATAGAAAATTCAAAAGAGGAGGAGGAGAAGAGAAAACAGGAGGTTTTGAGCGAGAGCATTGGCATGCCAGGCTCAATACCTAGCATGGCTGTGCAGAAGAAACAGAGTGTCGTCCCTCCATCGCAGGGACCACTCTCTACACGTACCATCCAGAGCCAGAGGAAGGGAAACAGAGCAGGTTAGTAGCATTTATCTGCGCTTTTCTTTAATAACGGATTGTATGTTATCGGATCAAAACAAGCCTTTGACTCTAGATCTAGATCATGAATGGAGCATATAGATACATTTCCTATGAAAAATCATCTGTAATCGGTCATAAAAAATGAGGAAATCATGTGACATTTGTGAGCACAGATTACATAATTCACATAAAATAACCAGTATCCTTGTTGTTGTTTAACCTTAAAGGAAAACATCCATGTGATTGTGTCTTCTTGTGCATATACACAGATTTTTCATTAATCTTGCGTGCTGCCTTTCTCTTCTTGGCCTTTTTTAGTCATATTCATGTGGACCGGTCAGGTGCTAGCAGGTTCTCTTTGCTTTGTATATGCAGGCATTTAATAATGGCTCTTTTATTTGGAGCTGACCCTAAGGCCACCCAGTCCATAACAGCCACTGTTAGGGACAAGCCGATTTGTTCTTGGGCTTAAATGGAACAGCCGTTTCACACCGTGTTTTACTAAATAAATCAATTTCGGGGACAATCTCATGTCTGTTTACAGATAGCGGAAAATATCAGGAGGATATTGGCTATCAGATGACTAAATCTTTGAAAAGGTCATGGCTATTTTTGCTCTTGTTCTCTGAAAAACATGCAGATTTTTTTTCCCTTCACTTGCAGAAAATGGCTCTTATATGAAACCAAACTCACAGACAAAGAAAACCGCCTCTTATGTCAACAAGTCTGCCCAAATCTGCAACACAGTGACTCCTCGGGCCGCTGCAGGTTTGTTAAAGTGCTCTGTTTACCTGAGGCCACACTCAGCCTTTCACCAAACGGCTGTCATGTTTTTTTTAATGCTTCTCCTTTTACACACTACTTTTATTTGGGTTTTCATATTTTAATGTAATTAAAAGTTTCACCTGATGTTACTAATGGAGTCAAATCATCTAATATAAACTCTCATCCTGGTATTTTAGCTGCTAATGGGCTAAATATCGATGAGAGGCTGAAAGCAGCACGAGAAAGAAGAGAAGAGCATCAGAGGTTGCTCGGTATGTGGTGGCACAATTCACCGTTGGCACATTGTCCTCGATTTTTAATGACATTAACATACATATAAATCTATTTATACCGGTTCATTCATCCTTAGCCTCTCGGGAACTGAACAGGTTGGAGCGGGAACAGCGAGCCAGGCGCTACTATGAACAACAACTGCAGGAGCGCAAGAAGAAACTCCTGGAGCAGCGGATCAAAGAGGAGAGGAGGCGAGCTGCCGTGGAGGAGAAGCGCAAGCAGAGGCTGAAGGAGGAGAAAGTGAGTGTCGACAGCGGAAACTTTTGCATCGAGTGAGGCCATTGTTGAGCGTCTTGTTTTTTCTGAATCAAGGAGCGACATGAAACTGCAGTGCGGAGGACGCTGGAGAAGAGCCAGAAGGCCCAACAGAACCTCGGTCAAAACTCCAGAGGAAGGAAGCTCACCAAAAATGGTACAAATAATGAATGTGCTTTCTGCTCTTCCTCCCTTCTAACATAATCTCACTAAACTTCAGTGTCTGTTCTCTCTGTAGCTTATCCTAACGATTCTTGGCATGCCTTATCTTCTGTTTTTGCTGCTCTTGAAACTTTATACCGATCAATACGCTAGTTCCACGTCGCTTGCCACTGACAGCATGGGAGAAGAATCTGGTCAGTCGCCTCCTTACCCCCACATGCTCTTATCTGGCCAGGAGCAAGAGCGCTGGTTGTCAGTCAGGAGAAGAAGGTACTTTGTCCCGTTATAACAATTTGCTTTAAATAATATTAAGGCGCTACTTTGGCTGCAAGTTTTCCAGGCCCTGCGGTCACTAATGCTGCTGCTTCTACCTCTCTGTTGACATGCTGCCTCATATTTCCATCCTTTTTCCCCACCATTTGTGCATAATTATGGCACAAAACACTGGCTCAGTTGTCCATGTTTGTCGCCGTGCAGTTTCATTCCACTCTATGAACACCACCACCACCACCACCCCTCCTCACAAACCCCAACACCACTCCAGCTCAGTCCACCACAGGGCATCTGCCTCCCCCAGCAGCAGCCAGCACAGAAGCATCAACCTGGCGCAGGTAAATCTAACCCAGTCTTTGGTTTTACATGCATACAGTATTACTCAATATTTTACAATCACTCATCTGTCCCCACCTTTTTTAGCTTTAACAGCTTAAATCACATCTAAAATGTGTTCAAAACCTAATTCTGCTTACCTTCATTTAGATTAAAGCATCAAGAAAGCAAGAAACTGTCAAGAAGAACTCCAACAGTGGCTCAAACATCAGATCATCCGCTGCCAACAACAGCGTCAAACCAGCCGCAGCTACACAAAGCAGAACAACCTCGCCCTCACCAGAACGGTAGGTTAATAAACCAGTTTGTATGTTCATGATATAGTGGCAGTAATGTAAACAAAGTGGGACATCTGCTCTCTTCTGCTCTATGTTAAAGGACCGCCCGAAGATCAATCAGCAGACATGCAGCCCCGCTGCAGCTTGAGCTGCCGTCTGTCCCCGAGGAGGATGTTGCTGTTTGTAGCTCTGCCCTCTCTCCTGGTAACTCAAGGCCTGTCAGGACATCAGATGAAGGTCAGCAAGAGGAAATGAGGGTGGAAAACACACCAGAGACTGCATGTTCAAACCTGCCTGACACTGAGAAGGAGGCTTTAACCAGAACAGCAGGAGATGGAAGTAAGAGTAAGAGGTTTTCATCGCAAAAAGTGTCTTAAATGTGTTTTATACGTATTGGAATTGATAATATTTCTCTTTAGGTCCTTCCAAAATGGCTCCACAGGCTCCAGAAGTCACATCAAGGCCCTCAGCCGGGACCACGAACCCAGAGGAGGCCTCACGTCTCCTGGCTGAGAAGAGGAGGGAGGCCCGGCTGCAGAGGGAGAAAGAAGAGCAGGAGCGTCTGCAGAGAGAGGAGGCTGAAAGGTAAAGAAGGACATCAAACGACGAGACAGAAAATACGCCACTGGCAGGCCATTAAGACTGCTGTATTGCAATTTATGTCCAGGCGGAGCCGCGAGGAACTGGAGCGCAGGAGGGCAGAGGAGCGAGCACGACAGCAGGCCGAAGCTCAGCGTCTAATAGAGGAGAAGAGGAAGAGGGAGGAAGAGGAGCAGAGACGAGCTGAGGAAGAGAGAGCTCAGGCTAAGAGGGAGGCCGAACTTCTGCAGAAACAGGTGGGAAATTCAGCATCTTCTTCTATACAAGGAAGGAAACCTCATCATTTCACTTCATGCATTTTTGTACAGATGTATTAAATAGGAAAATGTCTTTTTTATCATGTTGATGTTCTGACTAAATGTTCTTTTATGCAGAGAGAGGAGGAGCTAGCTAAAGAGCAAGCACGAGCCGAGCAGATCAAGCAAGAGCGAGACATACTCGCACAGAAAGAAGAGGCAGAGCGCCAAGCAAGAAAAAAGGTTTGACAAGAGATCTATGTTCTTTATCTATATTCATCAAAATTTACTGCATGTTTTCCTGAAGTATCGTGTTAAAGTGTTTTCAATAAAAGCAGTTTCTCTTTCCCAGCGACTTGAGGAGATCATGCGGAGGACCAGAAGGACAGATTCTCCAGATACGGTGAGCTGTAGTGGTGTTTTTGAAGTCAACTGCCCCGGGTCTCTTATGACGCACATGCAGCATTCAGCTAACCAGCTGGTCTTTTAAAACAGCTTGTCCTTGATTATAACAGTTAATTTTAGTTTTTTTTTTTTTCTAATCACAGAAATCTGTACCGGCGAGGATCCTGCCAAACGAAGCCCAACCAAAGGAAAACACAGTGCCTGTGCACAATGGAACGATAAAAGATGCTGTCAAGCTCCCCGTGGGGACGAAAACCACGCAGCTGGGGCTGAACAACGAGGAGGACATGGTGCCTGTCGTGGCCTTCAAAGAGCGCAGGTCTCTCAGAACGCTCACCGGCCTGGAGGAGATCCAGACGCACCAACGGGCAGGTGAGAATCGCCTGAAAGCACTTGTCCTCAGGGTGGGAAATCCGTACCAACCACCAGCCTCATTCTGGTAACTTCAGGCGTTGGCTATCCATCACTTGTCATGCTCCAAAGTAGCTGCACAACCCACACAATGAGGATCATTCATTCATTGCTGATGATCAGCACTGATACGTGCAGGCAGACTGTCTTGAAACCAACACAAAAAATTACAGCTTGTAAACAAGGGAGAAAAAAACTTGTGAATGAGTTTTAAAAACAGTTTTCCAGTTGGTGGATACGTTCTTACCCTGGGGACACCCCTGTCAAGCCACAATGAATCAAAAATTATTTTTTTTTTTAACATTATAGCTTTAATTTTCCTATGTTGCATTCTTTAGAGGTCATCTGAGGAGCTGCAGAGCGGGCGGGCATGCAGAACCTTTGTTGGAGAGCTGCGATTTCTCTGTAAAACACGGGAATTACTGCAGCACAGCCATCTCGCTACCCTTCAGCACTTGAAAGAGCATGTACAATTACAGCCTTCCCTCCCAGTGAGGACATCAGCATTTGGTCACTCTTCTGTGTGTAACTAGTGGCACAAATATTAAGCAAGTTACTTCAACATTTCTCTTCAGTACAGCAGGTTTATGATCTAATAATGACTATCCAAAAAATTACAAAAAAAGCAGTAGATGTAGACGGTGCTGATAGTTTGCTGGCAAATGCGGTGTATCAGTTATGGAGAGTGTTGCCTGTGTGAAATACTAGGAATAGCCATTCAACAGTCGCCACATGTCAGATGCTTTTTGCTTATTCCTGATATTTCTTGCTATCGAAGCACTTTTCCTTCCTCAGTTTTGTCACTGTGGAATTAGAATAGCTCAAGTTGCAGTTTGCGCTAAGAAACACAAGCGTGTGTTAGTGAGAGACGACTTCCTGCATTCCTATCTTATCCTTGAATTTTGTAAAATATAGCAATCATGTATTTCAAAGCTGCTAAGGAACGTTGTTCCCAAAGACTCTGCTTCAGTTTTGTGTTGTTTTAGACGATGCACAAAGCGTTCCTTGCACTGACTGTTGCTTTGTTTATTATTGTGCAATCACTTCCCAAAGCAAAGTCTGAAGCCTAGAGGTTAAGTGAATTTATTATAATAAAAGCGTGATAAAAACAAATGTATCCGATCATCAATATTTGATCTTATAGTTTAAGTATTGCTTATGACTATCACATGTTAACCTGTTAAACAGTTGAACTGTATGCCATATTTGATTAAAGTTGATACTATGCCACATCTCTGCCCTGTTTTTCAGTTAATTTTGTCAACTGTAAATATAAAAACACTATAAAAATGAGCAAATTAAGATATTAAAACACAATATAAAAATACTCAAAGTCCACATCTATCAGTATTTATGCTGAGAGAGTCCAGGGTTGACAGAACAAGGAGAAAGAGGCTGAATCATTTGCAGCAGCTGTCTGGTTTCCTCTGTCTGTGCATGAACCTTCCACAGCTCAGCTTCCAGCTCACTGTTGGCCACCAGCGATGAAAAGTCTGCATCTGCAGAGGAAAACAGCACAAATCAAGCTCAATTACAAAGCCTGATTGTTTCCAATTTGCCTAAAGACATCTGGTCTGATAAGAAGAAAGAAAAGTGGCTTCAGGTCCTTCGGTTGCTAAACAAACACATCCACAACAAACCTTTCTTGAGGTTGAATATGGTAGCTATGCCAAGCTGCTGGAATTTCACATCTTTCTTCTTGAGAAATGCCAACAGGTACTTGGACATGGTGATGTAGTGAGGCTTCAGCATCTGGAACATCTCCTCTGTGTAAGCGGACACAAGCAGCATTTTTATTATGAAAAAAAACAAGTTATTTGATGTTATTCTGGAGTATTTGCACATTACATTACCTGTCATTTCTAATTTGCTGACGACAGCTGCACAGCTGTATGACAGCTGAGGATTTCTTATTTGTCCAGACAGCTTTACAAGTTCTGAAACATGTTCTGGTTTCACTGTTGCAGAAAACTTAGACTTAAGTACATCTGAAAAAAAAAACAAACAGCAAAGTATTTATCAGCAGATTTTTGAAAAATCCACAGAAAACATTTAAAACACATAAATTAAAGTGCAGGCCTCTCACCGCAGGTCATCAGGTGGTTTAAGCATGATGTCACATGTAGCAACGGCTCGTCTGATTGGCTGGGAGACAGAAGTGCCCAGAGGAGTCCTGATAAACACAGACTTTCCATGACACCCTAGAAAGAAAACATCACGGGTGGAAAATCCTTTTCTTTAGTAAAAGTACTAGTAACAAACTGTAATAATAATACTCTACTCCAAGCAGATATCCTGCATTCAAAACTTTACTTAAGTAAAGCGATGTAATATATGGAGTATATATATATATATATATATATAGTACATATTAGCACATAATTGTTGTCTCACTGTCATTAGCCAAGAAAAAAATAGTCTTAATCTAATAAGAATTTGTAAAAGCAGTTTGTGTGTATATATATATATATATATATATATATATATATTAAAAGGAGACTGTTACCAACTCATAAAAGGAACAATTAATTTTTTAATTTTTCTCAAAGGAAAAAAAAAAAATCACTTAATTTAAATATATATATTTATTTTAATAGACAGAAATAGTCCAAAAATGTGTAATCCAAGTGACAAGTATGTTATTTACCTCTGATATGTAGGGGGGTAAATGTAGAAAGTTGCATCAAACAGGAAAAAGCCAAATAAAGTACAAGTAATTCAAATCTGTATTTATGTACACCACTTGAGTGATTGTACCTAAATTTAGTCACTCATTCATTCAGCCTTTATTTAAATTCTGAGTTTACCAAGTTATTTAAGATAAATAAGAAACCTGAATAATAACAAGAAAGTAAAAATCAAAAGGAAAAGTTAGTAAAATAATAAAAGCAATCAAGATACAAAAACAAACAAATCAACTACGGGTATATAAAGAGCAGCGGAATAGCAGCAAAATAAGATAAAAAATAAAAACCGTAATGATGCTATGAATACAAATGAGTCCAGCTTAAAATTGTTCTGTATGTGATTGCAGGTGCACAGTGAGTACAACTGGATTTTCCAAGCTCAGTAAAAATGGCTGAGATCTGCAGAGCAAGTAAAAGACAGAAATGATGTAATGTGAAGGGCAAAAAACCAGGAAGGGCCTCATAAATAAATAAGACTGGAGACGCCATCCAACATTAGCGCAGAGCTCCCAGTGACGGCTTAAGAGTCACCAGTGATGCATAAATGAATAAAATGTTACCATAATCCAGGACTGAGGAAAAGTTGCCTCAATAAGCAGTTTTTAGACACATGATTACATTTCAGCATCTCGTTGGTCCAGATTTGAAGATATTTGGACTCCACTGACTAACTTTAATGTCATTAATTGTGACTTTATCAAGTCAATCTCAGGCTCTGTGCACAAACAAGTCATGATTTATATTCTTCGCGTACCTGCTCATCCAGGCAGGAACTGCACAGGTCAGTGATTATCTTGCAGCAGTGTGTGATTATAGCAGCGGTGGATCTGGGATGATGAAGCAGCTCACTGATCTCCTCCAACAGTCCTTCACCCACCAGGATGTCCTGCAATCAAATCACAGTAAAACAAACAATATAAAGAAATAAACAGAGAGTTGTGCAGTCACAGAATGCATCATGATCCTGCTGTATGGGGGATCGTACACGGTTTTGTGGGTGTGCAGACAACGTGGACAGCAGAGCGAGGCCTGATTCGATCCACTCAGGAGTCGATGTTTTCAGTAGAGCCTTCAGAGGCAGCACACAGTCAAGCTCCAACAGCTGCTCCTGGATCAGAACTGCACAGGAGTGATGTCATAAAAGCACCTGCTTCAGGTGAGACACACACTACCGTTCAAAAGTTTGGGGTCACCTAGACAATTTCATGTTTTCCATGAAAACTCATACTTTTATTCATGCGCTAATGTAACTGCACAAGGGTTTTCTAATCATCTATTAGCCTTTCAAAACCATTAGCTAACACAATGTAGCATTAGAACACAGGAGTGATGTTTGCAGGAAATGTTCCTCTGTACCCCTATGGAGATATTCCATTAAAAATCAGCCGTTTCCAGCTAGAATAGTCATTTACCACATTAACAATGTCTAGATTGGATTTCTGATTAATTTAATGTTATCCTCATTGGGGGAAAAAATGCTTTTCTTTAAAAAATAAGGACATTTCTAGGTGACCCCAAACTTTTGAACGGTAGTGTAAATCCTGGCTTTACTGTTTGATTGCATTTACCGTGCTTTGAAAGCATCTGTAGGCATCTGCACGCTTGAGCTGAATTCTGCAAAATCAGTACAGAGTTTCATCAAGAACTGCTGCTGATTTACCTTCAAATTCAGCCATCACCTACTTACAGTTCACATTTACCTTTTGCACAGAAGAGGACATGAGAGTCAGCAGAGACTTTGATAAATATTGACCTCCGACGCTGAGCAGCTTTGCGTGATGCTCCTCAGCAGCAGCAGCGATGTTGCACAGAGCAGAGCAGCTGTAAAACTGAACCTCTGAATCTGACGACTGAAGCAGAAGAACCAAAACAGGAACAGCTCCGGCCTGGCATAAAATCCTTGTTGACCAATCTGGAAAAAGAAGATAAAGTTCTTTCAGGAAAAGCAACATTTAGATATGATACTAACAAAGCAGCTTGTGTAGAAATATGTGACATTTAAAGGAAGAAATCCCACCTGACTGTGTGAGGTGTAGTAAAGCCCAGGTCGCGTTCCGTTGTACCTTCGGATCGTAGGATTTTGCTAAAGCCAATAGTGGGATGATTCCATCCACCATGAGGGCTTCTCTGTTTGACTCTGCATGACAAAAAGCAGAAAGATAACCTGATCTAGGAAGGTGTGACTTTTCGGAATTGTAGGAATATTTTGGCGTTCTTTCAACAGACAGAACAGACAGTTGATGGTAGAATTAGCAATATACCATAAAATATGTTGTGATTGTACCTTATGTAGGTTTCTTTTCCTCTTCCATTCAATTCCCAAACACTTACTTTCTACTCAGATGTGAAAATAATGTAGAATTCTACACAAACCTGAGGAGGCCAGCATGGCGACACAGGCACAGGAGTGACACTGAGCGGTGGGATCACCAGACTGGAACAGCTCCAGTATCGGCACCAGCATCCCCATTTCAATCACCAGATCTTTGCACACTGGAATCAGATTCATCGACAAAAATTATGCCATCTGATCCCCAGAAATGATCAGATTTGAGGCGGAAGCTGGCATTCTATGTTGATTTTACCTAATGTGACTACTCCAATACACAATGGAGGTTCAGGATTATGAATAAACAACAAACAATATTAAGAATATCTCTTACCATTATTCTTGACCAACAGGTTGACAAGGGACAGGGAGATAGTTTTCTGGACATCCAGGTCAGTAGATAGAAGCAAAGCCATGAAAGGCTCCATGAAGGCATCTGGTAAAGGGGATTTCACTGTCACACACAATTACAGGGGGAAAAAAGACACATTTATGAATCATTAAATGTTCTTGCAAGTTCTTTGTTGAATAAGTCATAACTATGTTTAAGTTGAACTCAATTTTAAGTAACAGAGATTAGCATTATATAGCAGGTAGTTGATTATAAATTCAAGTGCTAAAAGAGATATCCCTCTTTTGTTTAATGGACTGAAACCCAAGTAAACAGAAGAATCTGACAACCTGCAAGTAAAATACGCGGCCCAACATTTACATATTACACAACATCACCTGTTCTGATGAGGGTATTTCTACAATGATCTGAGGAAAAGAAATCTAAACTACAAATCATCTATCTGAGCCACACTTCTAGTGGTTAATAATGTATTATAATAAAACATATTCTAATATCTTATTTTTCTCCTCAGAATGACCCTTCCAGCCCTGGAGGAGAACTACAGTTGGAAATTTGCATGATACTGGTCAGACCCGTTACAGGGCTTATCTCCAATGCTAACAATACTCACCTTTTATTTTATGTGCCACTCATCTGTTATGAGTGAAACTGTCATTAAAAAAAACATAAAAAAAAAACTTTACTCACAGTGATGGCTGAGTTGTAAATAATACACAGCTGCAGTCATTTGTAGATCAGAGTTTTCTGAGGCTGCAAGTCTATTCAGTGTTTGTAGAGTTTCCTGATTGAGAAGTTGAATTTCATTATCTAAGAGGGGAAAAAAAAGATTAATTTCCCAACTTAAGAGCAGATCACTAACATAAACACTTTTTTTTGTTTTACTCTGATTATGTGAATGATTTATGTAACTATCAAGCAAACGTTTCTTCTTTATCTTCAGAGATTTAGTTAAATCAAGATAATAAACTTTGTTGAATTGTGACGTTTCTTCTGTGAATCTACAATTGAATTACATAATCATATCAACTGGGTGTGTTTCTCCTCCACAGCAACACAGTGTGCAGACAAAGACAATGAACGGCTGCAGTGTTCCTACCACACATCAGGTGTAAAATCGGTAAATCATGATCCGTCCTCCTCTCAGGTGTCATCTTGCAGCAGGTGCAGCGACGGATCTCTCTGAAAACTTCCTTCATTCTGTGCTCCAATTCTCCCCAAGCTCTCCTCAAAAGATCCGCAAACAGTCGGGAGCAAATGTCACAAAGGCCTGAAGCCATGACTGCATCCTGAAGCACGAAGACGTCTCACCTGCCTGTTTCACACAACCTGCACGAAGACACGCCCACCGCGATGGCACGTCACTGAAAAAGTAAATTACTGTTCACTGTTATATCAACTTTAATAAAAATGCAGAAATACTGAAATGGAAAAATTCGGTTTATTTGCTGCGAACAGAATAACTTGTAAAACAGCATTTAAATATAAGAGACACAAATCTGATTACTTTGTGTTCATGTTTTGCTTGTAAAATAGTTATACCACGATGGCTAAAATACATAAATATATTTTGTTTGTTTTTGTTGTACTATTCATATATGATCCATCCTGTGATATAGGGAATTGTATAACTAAAACTCAATTAATAGAAAGAGTTAATAAAATAATAAAGCCTTTGAAAACTGCACAAAAAGTAAATTAGTTCGTGGTACCTGTTGAACTAAAAGTCAGGACCCACTTAATAAAATAAAATAAAATAAAATAAAAAACGAAAGCTGTACAGAAAGTAAATATATAATTGATACCTGAAAGAGTTGACTATTTAAATAAATGTATTTAGTACTTCTGCAATGATTATGTTGTTTTCAGTGTTACGCTTCTTTATTTTCAGTAAAAGGATTTATTTATTTTACAAATGGACAGTATACAAAAAAAGCAAAATAATAGCCGCACATTGAAATAAAATGCTATCTAATTTTATTATAATGTAATGAAATATATAAAAAAATAATTTAAATCTTCCAAATGCTGATTACGCTTGAGAGGGCTTTCCGTTACGTAATTACGTATCCTCTGTTCTCAAACTTCACTGGTCAAGTTCGTTGTTTGTGTTTGTACGTCATGAACATGGTCGTCACGCTCCGCCCCCTCGTTCACTCCTGTTGACTTGGAAACCGTCGCAGCGTCGTCGGTGAAGTTGGAGGACAGCTCAATCACTGCGGGGTAGATACGCGAAGTTACCCTCAAACAGACCTTATCCTGCATTTCAAGTGCATTTCTGCGGATTTTGGTGTATATCAGGCCTTAGAGTAATTGTTAAAGTATGTAAATATTACTGTAACAAGCGTAGTAAGTTAACAGTTAGCTGTTATTAGCGCTTAGCAAGCTAGCTGCTAAAGTTGCTAACGTTAGGTTAACTGTTGTCCTCTCACAGACTTTTTCTCATATCACTTTTAGCTTTGGATAAACAGTTACAACTTAAAACGCGACTTTCTTTCTTTCAGGTTTTGATCCGAATTGCTAAACCGGAATGAAATACTTAGCTTGAGAAACCATCGGTGTGAAGCAGCCACAGAGTCATTGTTGTGCTACGTTAACCTTGTCCGTGTTTTGTGTTTTTAGAATGAGCACCTTAGTCCTTGGATTAGTCTTCTTTCGTCCTCAGAATGAGAGACATTACGGTGCCTGAGAATGCCAGCAGGTGAGTTTCCTGCTGTCCCCGTAGAACACCAGTGTTGGTAGATGTACTTTGATTTTTAATTAAATAAAACTAGAAGTGCTCTGCTCCAGTTAACTTAGCAAAACTGCACAGTAGTATCATCAACAACATACATAAGATTAGTAGTATCAGTATTTGTCATGGATTATAGCGGAATCAGCATTGTAATGTTGTAGCTAATTATGGATGGGCTTTCTTCATTTTTTTAGACTGTATGGTTGTTAAATCTGTAAAAGTCCACCACCTTGTCTTTGTTGATCACGTTTGGGATGTATATAAATGAATACAAAGTACTCCACAACTGTACTATGAACAGTATATAAGTATGAAGTGTCACCACCTTGCCTTACAAGGATTTTATAACCTTTTCTAGGTGAAAGTGAAGACCGGGCAAAGACCCGGGAGAGATTCAATGAAGTGTTGAAGAAATACAGTGAACC
Organism: Acanthochromis polyacanthus; assembly: GCF_021347895.1. Taxonomy (NCBI): domain Eukaryota; kingdom Metazoa; phylum Chordata; class Actinopteri; family Pomacentridae; genus Acanthochromis; species Acanthochromis polyacanthus. The sequence continues at coordinate 27,745,924 of NC_067113.1, forward strand.
AGACAAGAGGAAGTCGAAGAAGAAAAGCACTGAAGCAAAGGAGACTATTGTGGTATGAGTTTTAATATGTACATTTAAACCTTCAGTGGTAGAGAACAACACATTAGCTGTCCAGGATGTGGTTATTTTGTGTTGCAATGCTTGCAAAGCCATAAAGTACTCGCAGAGCATGTCTTACTACAATTTATGACATCCTTGGATATGTGGCATTTCATACGCAGCAGAAAATACATACTACATATACACAATGCCATTCCTCCAAAATATACTGACAGACAGTGCAAACTAGTGTTCACTTTTGAAATCTTAATAAGGAACAATATGCTGTAAATACTGACATTTTTGTAATCACCCCTGTGACTCTTTTTAGCTCCAGAATCTAAAAAAGAATCTCAACCTTGAGAAGGACACAGAAGATGATGAGACCATCCTCCAGAATACGTATGATCCTGAACATGGCAGCCCTCGCTTCACCAAGAACAAAAGGAGAGAAAAGGAAATTGCAGAAAAGGTTAATGTCAACAACAGCAGGAACCAAGAGGAGATTAAAACACCCAAAGCTAAGAAGAAGAGTAAGAGAGACCTTCCCTCCCTTCCTGCACCTGAGGACATCATAAGTTACATTGAGAAGGATGCAGATGCTTCAAAATCTGAGGTTGCTTTGGACTCGGATGATGTTGGTGGTGGAAAAGAATCAAAGCGGAAAAGTAAGAAGGGAAAAAGTAAAAAAGATACAGAGGCTAAAGCAGAGAGTCAGGTGGAAGATGCAGAGGATAAGCTGCTGCATGAATACCAGCAGCAAATAGCACAGGAGGAGGAGAGGACTTTTAAGAAGACGAGGGTCAAAGCCGAAGACGAGAGCGTTGTCTCACAAAATGTTACGCTGAACAATGATGTGGGGAAGAAGAAAAAGAAAAAGCTGAAATCTGTAGTCACAGAGTCAGATGTGGGGTGTGTATACCTCCTCATATATTGTGAATTTGTTGTTTGTTTTTATATTCAGGGTACTAAAATTAGATTTAATACTTTTGTTCCACCAGGGATCAAGATGAAGAGGCAGCTCAGGATGCTGATGTGGAAAACGAAACAGAATCCAAGGGAAAGAAGAAAAAGAAGAAGAAAAAGCACGGTAATTGGATGTTAGTTTTCAGGATTTACAAAGTTCAGAATAAACGTGTAAAAAGAAACAGGTAGATGAATGTAATATTTCCTTTTCTAATCTTCAGTTGTCAAAGAAGAGAGTGACACAGAGCCAGAAGCACCAGAGAAACCAACATTTGATGACAGCCTTGTTCTGGCAGTGTTTATCCACAGAGCAGATCACCTCAAGACGGGCAGACTGATCTCACACCCCATGGTGAAGGTCCATGTTGTTGATGAAAACACGGGACAATATGTGAAGAAAGAAGACTGGTAAGAATGATTTCTGTACAATACAACACAGTTTTAAATAGTGTTGTCACAGAGGTGTGGTTTTCATTGCAGGGTACACTTTTTCTGTGGATATTTAAAACATTTGGACCACAGTTTCTCGCTGTTTATTAAATCTAGACATGCTCTACAGCCTTTCTAACATTTATTTATGTATTTATTATTTATTCATTTTTAGTATTTGCTTGAACATTCAATGTCATTCCCTTGTTTTTCACAGCCACAGGCAAGTCTCCTCGTTTTATGAACATGAAAATGTCGACCACATTATCCCCATCATGACTCAGCCTTTTGATTTCAAGAAGAACAAGTCAATCATCCCAGAGTGGCAGGAACAGATCATCTTCAACGAGCGATTTGGTTACTTTGTTCAGCAAAATGAAGACAGCCCCAAAGTCATACTCCTCTTTGAAGTAAGAGATATTTTAATTAACGATTAATTAAACATTTAAATGCTTTTAGCTGCCAGTAATGCATTTTTTTATTGAAATGTTTCGTAAAGATCCTGGATTTTGTAACTATGGAAGAAGCAAGAGCCAATGTTGACGTCGACAAGCACGAGCGAGGATTCAAGAAGATTGCATGGGCGTTTCTCAAGGTGATGTGTTTTTTCTGCTCATATAAAAAGAAAAGAGCTGCTCTTGTTCATACCAACTTACTTAATTCATGTTTCCCTCCATCGTTTAGCTTGTTGGCACAAATGGCGTGCTGAATATTGACAGCAAACTTCGCCTCCAACTCTTCTGCCCTCCACCTCGGGCAAAGAGACAACCTAAAACGGTGGAGGTGGTTGAGTGGTGGAGGAAGCACCCGAGAATCAAATACGCATCCACCCTTTATGTTACAGTGAAAGGCATTAAACTCCCTGAACATGTAAGTTGTTTGCTACTTTCTCGCTGCTAGAAAGCGAATATTTCTATTTATCTTTTCACACATTAGTTACACTGCAGATAGTCTGGTGTAAAGTTTAAGTCAAGCAACAAGTAGATTCACTTAGATGTCATAATTGAGCTGTTTTTTGTTTCACAGGTGGATCCAAGTATCCGATCTATGATGGCACTGCAGGAAGAGAGAGGCAGCACCTCCTACAGTGAACTACAGAATGAAGTCACCAAGAGAACCCTGACACAACCTCTGGACAGCAAACCGCCTGTCTTGAGATGGAGCAGGCTGCCTGGTCAGGTAGCTAATCATAGTTATGAGTTTCATTTTAAACTGCTCTGATCAGTCGTACAAACAAGTCATCTTTTCAGACTTTTTTTTTTTGCCTGTTTGCACCATAAGATGTTTGATTTCCAAACTTCAAAGGTGTATCAGCTCTTTATTGTGCTGCTTCTTTCCTTAGAGGACTAAAATAAGCTAAAATATTTGCTGATCTGAGGCCCCCTGATTCAAGTCTTACAAGAGTTTTTCTGTCGCAGATCTGTCGGATTCCTAATAAGTCTGTGCTGATGTTCCGTGGTGGTCAGATGGGCTGCTTCACGGTACTCTTCTCTCATGCTGGAACTGTATTGGCTGCTGCTTGTGCTGACAGAGATGCTTTCCCTGTTGTAGGTAAGCAAAGCCTCATCACTGTAAAACTCCTGATGCTCCTTTTGACTCCTCAGCAAAAATGTCCAGCTAATTCACCTGCTGTTTATCCACCGTAGTCATCAACAGCTCTGTGATGCCCTCAGGAGTTTCTAACTTACATGCACATGCAAAAGGAAAGGTATTGTTAATGAAATAACATATTTATTGTTCCAGTGTATGAGATTCCTTCTGGCAAGGTTTTGGCTGCCTTCAGTGGCCATCTGAAAATAGTTTACGATCTCTGCTGGTCCAGAGATGATCGGAGCCTTTTGTCAGCCTCCTCAGATGGAACTGTGAGGTGAGCTTCTGTCTGTAAATTTAAAGAATACGTAGAAATAATTAGGAGTGAATGAGGTATCACTGTTGTTTAGTGGTAGTTCAGTTGTTGCAATAGCTTCTTTGGTCAAACCTGCAGGGGGAGCCATTATTGCTCCTATAGTAGGAGGCTCGAACTGTATTGGATTGTAGTCTGTTTTTAGTGGTAAATGTCTTACTAACAAATACATTTAAAGAACACATTTGTCTTCATTCTTAAAATTGTATTAAATATGATAATTTTTCTCCCCCTTCCTCTTCTGCTCCAGAGAGTGGAACGTGGAGAAGCTTCAGGGAACAGCCCAGAAGGTTCTCCCTCACCCCTGCTTTGTGTATTGTGCTCAGTACCACCCCACATCCCAGAACCTGGTGGTCACTGGGGGCTACGACGGTCTGGTTCGAGCGTGGAGGCTCGATGTCAGCGATGTGAACGGTCAGCTGCTGCAGGAGTTTGAGGGTCACAGCAGTTTCATCAACACCGTTTGTTTTGACTCTGAAGGTATTGTATTTTCAGCGTGGAGTTTTTGTGTGTAGGTCAGTGCATGCTGGGAAAGACCCACAGGGAGCCACAATGCTGCACAAGATAAGAATGAATGCAGTCGCTGAAAAAATGTAGTTTCACATGTCATTTAAGTGAATGATATTAGGTTTATAAGCCAGCTGATATAAAGTAGGGCTTGGCAGATAATATGACAATGGAGAGAATCAACTGCCTACATGTCTAAGAAATACTGAATGATATAAACTTTGCATATAGTTTGGTTTTATATAGATCTGGGGTGATGCAGGGAATATCTCCCCTATTGCTTAAACATCACTGATAGAACAAAAAATGCCTCAGACAGGAGTTGGTCTTTTTATTACTCTCACAATGTGAATTATGAGCTCATACAACCACTTACTTTTTCATGGAAAACATAATTCCATCTGTAAATACTGCATTATATTCTGAATTGTACCCTGGTGTCTGAATTTTCTGTTTTCTTTAACATAAACAAACACATTTCGACCATAAACTGATGCAGAACAGGCACATTGGTGTTTAAAAATTCATCAAAATGCAGGAAATTAAATGTTTAATGCTCAAACTTTCCTTAGGGGAGGACCCTCAGACCTCTATCTTAATGCATCCCCCCAATATTCAAATGAAGCCTTCTCCCGTGGCTGTCTGTCTGTCTGGCTTTTATGCATGCGATTTACATTTACTTTGCCTTTAACTGTTTTCTTTGTGAGGTTTTTTGGCACTGACACTCTGGGAAATGTCCTTATTTCAAGGACTAAGTCAGCAGCAGGAGAAGCTGCTCTGTTTGCTTATCAAATGAAAAACTCCCAACCAGAGAGATCTCTCTATTACATGTGTCTGTTTTTGTGTATGTGAGGTGTATATTTGCCTTTCTATAAATTTTTAAAGAGAATTCTGTTTAGTTTTTACAGTCTGTTGTAAAACATTTGTGTTCTGTGTACTGAATATGAGGCTATGTGAATGAAGGATATTTTACTTATATTTTCACACAGCTGATGTTTTTTTGTTTCTTCTGTCGCGTGCAGGAAGGAGAATGTTCTCTGCAGACAACAAGGGCTTAATCATCGTGTGGAAAACGTCAGTAAGTGAGAGCAGACAGCGGCAGCAGCCATCCCACAACTGGTGCATAGAGAAGGTATAAGAGTTGGTATTTATATGTAATATGGTATAGATTTGTCAGATGTCGGTCAAATTAAATGGAGTTGCACAAACCTATTCCTCATCTTGTGTTTGCTTCTTGGCAGAAAATTGATGAGAGCGACCTCAGCGGTGTCCCCATCAACATGCTGCAGCTCCATCCAAACGGGCGGTGTCTGCTCATACACGCCAAAGACAGCGTTCTGAGGATGATGGATTTGAGAATGTAAGTCAGAGAAAGCTGAAAAAGTGCAATCGAGAATATAATAAAGCAGAAAAAAGTCTTATTAGAAGACAAAATAGGAATTCCTTAAATAAAGTCTAACATGTTGTAGATGATAAGCGTGTGGCATTACCATATTTGGGGTCTTATTGTACGGTATTATGTCATTTTCCCGCTTTCAGTCTGGCTGTAAAGAAGTACACTGGAGCCACAAACTACAGAGAGAGGATTTACAGCACTTTTACTCCATGTGGGAACTTCATCTTTTCCGGCAGTGAGGATGGGATGGCGTACGTCTGGAATACCGACACAGGTGAGCATCATGTTTGTTTTCTGTCGTAAAGAGACAGGTTAGTTTTTAACATTTTAGAAAATATTCTGCGTAGTGCTTCAGCTGACTGTATTTTCTTAGGTGACCAGGTTGCTGTGTACTCTGAGCTTTGTTACCGCACCGCTCTCCACGGCGTCGCTTTCCATCCTCACGAGAACATGGCGGCGTTCAGTGCCTTCGGTCAGAACCAGCCTATCCACGTGTACCTGTACAATCGTAAAGGTTGGTGTTTTCTTTGACAACAAACACCACGTTTTTGTTTTCTCTATATGCAGCTCAAGTCAGTCAGTAGTGAAATCCAGTGTTTGAGACGCACTGAGCTACAGCTGTGTCCCTCTGTTCCCTGCAGTTTCCCAGCTGGAGGTGCACAGTATAAAAACGGCGAGCATGTTGACTTCTACAGACACCAAAACCGTCAGAAACACTCCAGACCCTCCAGCCTTGCAGGACACATCTGCATCTTCAGCCATGGATGACTTTGCTCACGCAGCAAGACTTGCACTGAAAATGCAGAGTGTCAAGGAACAGCTGGATTCTGTTCTAGTAAATCCTCATTCTGTATTACTTTAGGTACACTTTAAAAGATGAATCTTAATACAGTCATAGAAGCAAAAGTTAAACATTTTTGCTCTATTTTTAGGAAACGCATCACAGATCTTCAACGTCTGGATTGATCTATGAGCCAGGTACTGTTTGCAGTTTTACCTGATTTACTGGATTACATCTGGATGGTCTTCTCTCTCTGTTCTGTCTTTATTTACACAAAGAATATTTTTTGTTATGTTTTGGATTTGCAGACAGAATGAGCATGACTCACACGGGGAGGAGCTTTACATCAGACACTGGCATGGTGAGTTTTTTATTTCCCGTGCTCCATGAACACACCTTTGTATACTTTGCACATTATTAAGGTCAGACAGGGTGAGTAAGTATTCATGAGCAGTTTGTCAACATTGATTTGCTTCCTGGTGTATGAAACAGCTCATTGCTCAATTGCCAGGGAAAGAAATAACTATACTGTTGGATTTTTGTTATTAAGGCGATCCTGTTGTATATGAAGGGAATTTCAATTCAATCCTGACTTTTTAACATGGTTTTCCTTGCAAATACCCACAATGAAATACGTCATAATTACTAAATTACCACCGATGTAAAAATGTGTCTACCATTTTTTTTCCCCCAGACGGGATTAAACGCCTCACTGCCGCCTCCATCTCTGCTGTCGCCGCACTCCAAGCTGCAGCTCTCTGGTTCTCTAGCGGAGCAGCTTATTCCTCAGGCGGCTCTGATCACACAAAACCGTGAGTGGCTGCTTCAGTCAGTTATTATTTTCTGTAACTAGTAAGTGGCTTTACTGGAGCTGTGTAACACCTGAGGGTCAAATATTTCCAAAGATTATAGCTGCATAAAGTAAAGCATGTTTAGACCGAATGCTCAGACACAGACGGACCGCTTGTGATTTATACGTGTCCGTAAATGTCGAATATAACACGAGTAATTGGATTGTGTTATTGTGGAAGATGAAGTATTTTTGCTTTTTCTTATAATTTCAGGCGGGTTCATGCCAGTGGCTCAGCGTTTAAAAGGAGCTTCATCTTTGAGGGTAAGGCTTTGTGCTGCATCATTTTTGTCTCTAAAACTGCTGCTACACGATTAAAACATTGTTGCGCGTCTCCTTCAGACCCTCCCTGACAACATCTCTTCAGGCTCAAATGTGGAAACAGACTCTGCCCCTGTTCAACAAGTAGTAAGTATCCACTCCAACTTTAAGCTCTGTTACAGCCTTTCTCCTGTAATATTCAATTGTTCTCCCTCTTGTTTATCTCCCAGGTTGTTTGCCTGTACGACTACAGAGCCAATCGGTCGGATGAACTGACAACACGTCGCGGCGACGTCATCCAAGTGCTGTACAAAGACAACGACAACTGGTGGTTTGGACGTTTGGTCAACGGGCAGCAGGGATATTTTCTTGCTTCTTATGTTGCAGATCAGAGTGAGTGGCTTACATTTCCTCGTGCTAGATATATAATTTAACACTTCTAAAAACTTCTAAATGTGACGCATGTTGCTGTTGTAGGAGATTTCAATGAAGAGTTCAGTCAGTCTGCAGAGGCACAGGCAGCTTTGTCAGAGGGGACTATTGACAGGTCGACACCAACCAGGGTAAGAGGAGAAAGTGATATAGTACAGTATGTAGGTTAAAAGGTGAAATGGGATTCAGATATATCTTCTGCACTTTCTATCTCCTGTGTTTAATGTGCTTCTCTCTGATCGTGGCTTAAATATAACCTTTTGACCATTAAACACCCACTGCAGGCTTGAAATGTGGCTCTAAAAGTTTTATTTCTGCCAGCTATGATGGAAAAAAAAGCACCAAAAATGACATGCATGCAGCTATCTTCTTCACAGTTCACAGGTGGTCTAATAATTTTTTTTCCATGACTGTATATGCCCATTATGAGGTCCACACTCCATCTGCCATATTAAATCATTTCAGTTCATCGCCTTTATCTGCGTTGTTTACAATGGAAGCAGATTAGAGATTCCTGGCACAGCAGAGGTCAGGTTTTCTTGGGTTTTTACGTATTCTGACCTTTTCTGCTCTCTGCATATTAACTGGTGCAAGAAAACCTGTGATAAACACAGCTCCCATGCTCTGCTGAAAGTAGTTATATCTTAGTGAACGTATGAAAAGTTCTGAGTCACACTGAAGCCTACAGTGGGTGTACGGTATGTAACGTGTTTTAGGAGTATCACTTTCATCTGTACTTCCAAACAGTGCATGAAGGTGGTGTATTTAGTAGCTTATGGTGTCTGTAGGGGGTTTATCTTTTCCTGTTCTTCTCTTAATGCTCATATCTTCAAGGTATCTGCTGCAATTAGTTCTTCTGGGGAACTCAGGTTTCTTTCTGAGCCGACCCTCTCTGACACCGAGCCCGAGCTGACTGACGCCAGGTGAGTGGCTGTATTTGCTCCACATGAGGTGTGGTTACTGAACACTGCACAGGGATTAAGGCAGGGGTGTCAAAATGATCTCGCGGGCCGGATATGGCCCACGGGCCTTGAGTTTGACACGTGGATTAAGGGTTTACTCCTCTAAAGGAAAAGCAGAACTGGTTTATGACTGACATCCCACATTGTGGTGTTGATTGTGAAATCTGGTTTTCCTCACAGGACTAGAAGGAAAAAGAAGGTGAAGAAGCCAGGAGTCCCTGCAGCTTCTTCTCAGGCCACATTTTCAGATGCAGATGCTTTGGGCTCCATAAGCAGCAGGAGGAGAGTCAGATCGACAGGCAGACCTCTGCCCAAGAGGCCGACGGGTCAGACCAACGGTGCCTTTGAGCCTGATGCATAAAGTCATGAACACGCTAATTCTGTGTGCACACGCAGAATCCAATCCTGTCTTGCAAGCTTGTTGTATTTTTTCTCTTTGGTTCTTAGATGCTTTTTTTGTAATATTTGAACAGCCACTATGTTTGTATTCTGTATTGTATTTATCAGTTTGCTCAGTAAATTTGTTTTATAAAGATTTTTGCTCACATCAAGAATGCATAAATGCTGTCAACTCTTTTTGTATGTTTTACAGTTAAAGTAATTCATATATGATGATTGGAAATCAGCTGTTACACATTGCTGTTGATATAGGATAAAAAACATCTGTATTATTAGACCTATTTTTACAGCCTGTCGGAGATTCGTATAAGACACTTCACAACATTAAAAGTATTATTCAATTAACTTTTTCTGTTGGTATTTCTACAAAAAATACATAAAGACACACTTTTAATGCCTAACAATTTTAAATAAAGCTTCTTCAGGGCATATTTGATCAGTCAAGCCAGTCAGGCAGGGTTACCTGTAAATTTGGATTATCATGATGTTGATCTGTATAAAAATTGGGACAAATTTTTCACATTAAGAGGATTGATTAGTTTTAGTGTGGCAGACCTGGGAGCTCCTTTCTAATCCAGCTAATATTTAATCTTTTATGTATTAGTAAACTGCAGTACTATAATACTACCAATATACCAAAGTATAAGCACTCTATGCAGTGCATGCCATCAGGTAAACATCAGGCCTCTTCCACACTGTACACAAAAATGCTTTGTGTCAAGTAAATAAACGGGCACATCACTGTTTTTCATTTATTTTTCATTGAAATCTGTAAATGTTTAAAAATCCTGTACCCAGAAAAGAGGCACATTACAGAACACGGAGACGTATACAACACTAACAGCAGTGAAATCTGCTTCATCCTCCCTGGTTTGTGAGGTTCACTAAGACTTTAGTAATGTATCTTCTCATATACAATCTTCAAGTCGCGTGGTTTCCTAACCTCAGCATGAAATCTGAGTCAAGTGATGTAGAAAACAAAGATCACGAATACAGAAGAGCTTCAGAACAAAAGCAACATTCAGTGTGTGATCTGGGTTAGTCTGTAAATGTCTGCAATTTACAGCATTTGACTACATTCACAGTTGTGCCACAGTATGAAATGCTTTGACTTTTTGAGTCAAGGCAGTACCCGATAAGAACTAAAACATTTTCTAAAGCACAATACTACAATTACCTGAAACTAGGCAACAAACATGTTTTGTTTATTGGCCCAAGAAAATCATTATAATCTCTGGAACACAAAAAATACATAATTTAAAAGTGTTAAAAGGCAAATTTTAACAGGACAATCTGTGTGGCCAACAGGCAGCTTTAACAATAAGATCACGTTTTGTTCAATAAGACCTTCTTCCATGTGTAGCTGAGGCCTTCATTCATTCATTCAGGAGTGGAGTGTTTTCATCTGTTTGTTGTCTGTCTGCTCGATTCCTTAAATTAAGACACAAAAAGTGAGTGTTAACACCCAAACTAGACTATAGCAATGCTTGACAAATCTTCATATGTAGTTAATAATTACCTTTGTTGTCGTGGCGTATGGCAGAGAGAGTACACACACAGGAAGAAAGCCTGAGGACACAGTGATCTTTGAGTTTTATGTGTGCATCTATGATCTTGATTATATGGTCCTAAACTGGGATTATAAACTAGCTAACCGCTGCAATAACTGACACTTACCGCCAAAAACGCCAAGCCTCCTTGGACTGTAGCGGCCCACTCGAAGCTCAAGTGTTGCGTGATTAAACCGCCCACTGTCGGGCCATAAAACATCCTAAAGAACAAAATCTTACATTAAAATACAAATCACAGCACTGTAAAGAAGTCAAATGGCATGAAATACGAAGCTTTTGAACTCACCCCAAAGACCAAAATGCACCAAACAACCCGGACACCATCCCAAGAGTACTCAGCCCCTCTTCAAAGCCTTGATCACTACAAAGAGGGAATCCATTTAGAGCCTGCATTTCACATTGCTGTGTTCTTTTTTTTTTTTTTTTTTAAAACTGCAGGTTGTGAACGTAGAGCAGCATGCAAAGTCACTCACTATGCGTGTGTGATGATCTCGGGGAAGGTGGGGATTGCAGTCATGCCCAGAGAAAACCCAATCAGACCAAGCATGACGACCAGCAACCACAGCGGACTAAATGTGTAAAGAAAAAAAAAAGGAAAAACAGTTAAAGTTGTCAACATGAAAGGATTGATTCTGTAAACATGCTGGCTAACCAAAATGAAAAAATGGTCACAATATTTAAATACAAATAATGACTTAATATGCTTGTATGAAAAATACATGAGTCCTAAAAAAATGACAAAACACAATGTTTAATTTAAGAATTTTTGAGTTTTTATCACCTTTGACTGAACACTATGAGGTAAAATTAAGGTACTGAGTCGAAATTACAAAAAGAATTTGACTTCCCGTTTAATGATTTTAACTTGAAAGCTCAAAAACAAGTGATAAGTGATATACTCAAGTTCTTTATGTGAGAAAATAAACACAATTGCATTGGCTAAACAATATTTCAAAATAAAAGTCTTGAAGTTCATGGACATTTGCAATATGACACACTCTTCCCTCTCATTTTGATCATTTTAAACATAACTTCTTTATTTTTTTTAAAAGTTCTGCTTGTCCTCTCTAAAACTATCTACAAAGAACTTGATTTGTTGTTGATACTGTTTAAAAATTTAAGAGAACAGCAAAAAAATATATTAGATTTTAATGGCAATAGTGTGCACAAATTGCAGGATTTAGTCTTAGTCTCAGTGCATTGCAATTTAGGTAGCTGAAGCCAACAGCTGCTTATCTTATCTTAGTATAATGTTAGGAAACTAGGTGAGGCAGTCAGCCAGACTGTCCGTGAATGACCTACAATATCTTGATTGTTAAAGTTATACACAAACCAAACAACTACTTAAGGATTTCTACAGTTTTATGGGTGGGACTGGTTTTTGAACAGACTCAATGAATTCCTTTCCTTTGTTTCCCAACTGAACGACAAGTATCTCAAGTCCCTTTTGCACTTCTTTCCATTAATCTAACAACAACTGACCGTGTCAGCTTCATGTCTGAATGACTGCCCTGGCAGCTATAAAGCCATAAAGGCAGCACTGGCAATCTAATTAGGTCAGATCTAGCAAGATTTCTTCACTTCTAACACGGCCAAGTCTGAACAGCAGGCAGTCACATAAACAGATAAGCACACAAATTAAGTTATGTAAAACGATTTAGAGAGGGATTTCTCCACATTCAAGCACTAATATTGATCTAAAGACATCACAGAGAACGCTGAAGATACAATTTGCTGCCAAAATCACACAAAAACACACAACTGTCTGATTTTTGACTACTCAACAGTGATGCTGCAAGATTCTGTTACATTTAGACGGAGTAATGCTAATCTACATGTAGTTTCAGAGATGTGTCACCCCTCTTCTATGAAATGGAAAAGGTGTGTTGCCTTAAATGTCAAATTTGCATCTTAATTACGTCACTCACCCGGAGATGTTTAGGAAAGGGGAGGGACCAAGCAGACAGAACCCGGTAGCAGTGATGACGGCTCCTGTCACCATGAACACCATCCTGCTGCGCTGTTTAGCACCAAAATTTAGTTTAACTACAAGAAAACTGCACATTTTTTAAAAATCTTTTTGGTTGCTTTAATATACTTACAGCGTATTTATCTGTGATGTAGCCCATCAGCGGCGACGCCAGACAATATGGCAACGACAAGCCGAGCATGATGAGTCCAACGTAGCCGGGCGAGAGCTTAAACTAAGAACAGTGCAGGGGGAAAAAACTCATTCATACGATGCACAAAAGTACTATAAAGTCAGCTGGGATTATCATAAGCGGGGGATATTACCTTGTTGATTGCAAACAGCGACAACGTGGCATCCAGGAAGCCCAAACCTGCACTGAGAGTGAATATGGTGTAGCAGATCAGGACTACTTTAACGTGGCTGAGAAGGTGAAAGAAGGAATCCTTTGATGGATCTGCCTCTAAAGGGAAAAGAGGCACAAAGTACAACTCACAGTTAGAGGCTAAGAAGGAGATAAAGAACAAATAATGTGGGTAAATGCTAAAATTCCTTACCGATGCTTGGCAGGACGTAAATGTTGAAAGGAACCATAACCAACAGCAAACATCCGAGAATCATGAAGGGGACTTCGTAACCAAACGACTGGTAGAACCATCCTCCAACCGGTGGCCCCAGTATAAGACCGAGTCCTGTGAAAATCTCCAAACTACCCTAAAAAATAAACAGAACAACATGCAGGTGGAAAAAAAGTTTAAAAGTTTACACAATAAAACAAATATTATCATGAAATATTTGTGGAAAAATCTCTTTTGTGTTTCAAAAGACAGACAAATACAAATGATTTTTATTTTTTTGGTTGATCGTTTACAAGAAAAACTAACAAAACTAAATTCTACCAAAATGACCCAATACAGTGGTCCCTCGCCATATCGCGGTTCACTGTATTGTGGATTTATAAATTGCATTTGGTATCGCGGATTTTTCACTATATCGCAGGATTTTACGGCATACAGGTATTTTTACACACTTTTTATTGTGGTAAGCTGTGTTGAAGAATGGCACTGGATAAAGGATATCTGCCTTCAATGCACTTTGCAACTGACAGATGCTTTTATTTTGACGCACAAAAGAAGAAACACCATAAGAAATGTGGCAGGAAGTCATCAAACGCACTACACTTCACTCTCACAGCCCTGACAACACAGCACTTAACCAAACTATCTAGGCTGACTAAATTACAAAAACACAATCAAACAAACACTAACAACAATGTAAACCACAATGACATTTAATCCACCAACACCCCGAACTCCCATGGTGCATAAATAATAAAATATGGTCGCTACTTCGCGTATTTTCGACAATCGCGGAGGTTACGTTCCAGATCACTGTACTCAAAATTTTTTATTTTTATGGAACCAATCAGGTTTAAATTTTTAATAGCTTTTTTAAAGGATTTGTTTAGTATTATGGCTGTGATTGCACTAAAAGAAATTACACCTAAGAGTGCTTCTTAATCCGATACTTCACAAATGTATGGGGTGTCCAAAAACTGTTTTCCACCCCTGTATAAACCAGCACTCTTTTCTATGTGTTTTCTCAGCGTAAATACTGCTACTACACCAAAGCTGAGTATTTTCCATGACGGCGGGAGACGCATAGCAACCCCACCTTACAAGGCTTTGTTTGTCTTCTCGTGATTCTAATGTCTGAACAACATGCCAGTCAGACAAGGGGTTCTCTACTCTCACCAAAACAGTTGCCACATTGTCTGGGAATATTTTTGCTGTCATGGCAAAAGAGGAGGTCATCGCACCGGCAAAACCCACGGCGTCAATGGACCTCACTATGAAGCACAGGGCGATGAACGTGGGTCCAGAGGGAGCCCGATCGAGAAACCTGCAAGGGAAGAGACAGGAAACAATCAGCTGTTGTCACGTTTTCTGTTGCAGACACTCTAAATATGCTGTAATTTATAAAAAAAAATTTAAAAAAAAGGGTGACAAACACACCGCGAGCGCAGCAGGAGTCACCGATTACACCATTTGAAACCACAAATCCCATCTTATCTCTATTAAAATAGCATATCTATTAATACTTTACATCTCTCCTGTCCTGTCTGTGTCTCTGAGCCCATTTGTTCCTATTAAAGCTGCACATAGGTTACAATTACACATTTGTATTTGTTAATAAAAAGCAGAGCACTGTAGATTTTAGCAGCTACGTTCGAAAAAGGGGTAAATTGTGTGTTTGCTGGGGACTACTTTTATCTGCGCATTAATACACACTTGCTGCTCTGAGTCTATAAGCCGCTACTTTTTTCTCACGCCTTGGACCCTGCGGCTTATACAAAGATGCAGCTAATGTATAGATTTTTACGTGCAAGCTTCATGCCATCATTAAGTTTAGCCTCGTCACATCAGACCAATAAAATTGCCAAACAGGTCACAGTGGGCCATTGACACTGTTCGAATTAAATCAAACACACACTAAGTTCTTCAGATCAATCATTCTGCGCTTCATGCACACACCCTCATCATGGAAAACATGAAGAAATGCGTACAATGCAGCTGATGCAGGCCAAGCATGCTCTCCTTTAAGCTAGGCAGGTTACGGTGTGTGTGAGAGAGCGAGAGTATATGTGTGTGTGTGTGTGACGTGAGGAGGAGCACTGTAGCTGTGTGTGCTTGCTGCAGAAACGAGTGTGGAAACGGAGGCAGAGCGAAATGCACCACGATGATATATTACACAATAAAAAACTTAAAGATAAGTTTTACCGCTAGTGCGCTAAGCTAAGAGCGCTAGCTTAGCGCGTTGGAGTTGGCAGCATGAACGGGCTCAATGTGTTTCACTGCCGTGTTGCAGGCACTGTTCGGGAAGAAAGTATGTATTTAATTACAAGTTAAATAAAGTCTTTCTGTGCAAATATCTCATGTTACAATGTGGACACCTGCGGCTTATAGTCAGGTGCAGCTTATATATGTGCAAAACTTTTTTCTTTTTATATTTAGTGGGTGCGGCTTATATTCAGGTGCGTTCGATTTTCCGGAAAATACGGTATTTATGTGTGCAGAAATGGCTTAAAATACACTATGTCACTTTAAAGTGCAAGAAAGTGACTAATGAATGCATTTTCATCCTTGTTTGGATGCTCTACGGCATAGAGAAATAATATTTGGTGCTTTTTATGACTGTAATAATGCAAAATATTTTCAACCTTGTCCTGGAATGACCTTCATACAAAGACTAGCCCAGACAAAGTCAAGTATTTGTCAGTTAAATGCAATATATATAAAGGATTAAAGGCCTAAGAGGGTGTGTCCACCAAAGCGATTATTCCGTTGTTGCAAAGGGAGACTCATATATTACCACTGTGTCGAAGGTTTAAATGTCATTTTACATGCTGAGCAACTATTTGGTGCATTTTTATCTGATCACTGACAGTTAAAAATGTTCAACTTTGGCTGTTTCTTTTTAACTAGCCATCCAATCGCAGCAAAGAAGGATCAAAACAAAGTAAAACATACTATTAATACAAGGTGCTGAACCAAAATGGAGGATAATTCAACAGCAACAACGTAAGGACTAAAAATATGACATTTTTCTTGCACTTTACATTCAGTAGGGCTTTCAGAAAAAAACAAAAAAAAAACTTTCAAAACAATATCCAGTTGTATGATTGTTGATGTTTCCGTGTCTTATCAGCACAACACTCACCCAAACATAATGGTGCAACCTGACGACACAAAAAGTCCTGCAATTAGCATGAACTTTGCACCAATTTGGACAATCTGGTGCAAAAAAAAAAAGAAAAAAAAAGGGAAATCAGTTACACTTGTGCATCAAATCACACTACAAGACCTGATATTAATATATATACTTACATATCTCCCCAGCACCAAAGAACCAATCAAATTGCAGACGGCGTAGCAACCGAATATGAGGCCGATGACAGTCTGACTGGCTCCTTTCTTTACTGCCTGTGTGGGAATATTTATGCATTTACGGGTCTCATAGGAATATGAAAACAGATCATCTATAACACTAAAACAATAAACAATGTAAAGCCAGTACCACTACAGGTCAATAAAAGGGGGCAGATAGCAGGAATGAGGGCAGTCATCAGAGATCAGCTCCCGTTATTTAATGAGCGTCAGCAGCTTTTACCTCTGACCTTCTGCCTGCATGACCTGGATGGTTAAAGACAAGCAGTCATTCAGTGGCCTTCAGGGAGGCTTTCTGATCCCAGCACATGATTACTCACTCGCTCCCATGAGATGACGCTGCTGCTGACTTTTTAAAGGGGTTGTTGTTTGATTTGCACCGTGACGCGATAAATGATTATAGGGTTTATTTACACCAACGTCCCGAGAAAAGCGTCATAGAGCTGCAATAATTAGCTGATTAGTTGCCAATTATCAAATGAATGGCCGGCTATTTTGTTAACAGATTACTCAGCTTGGGTAATTATTTCAGAAAAAAAAAGGTCAAAATTCTCTGCTGTCAGCTTCTTAAATTAAAAAAAAAGAGTCTTGTTTCATTCCACCTCTGTTACAGCAAGCTTAAATATTTCGGACAAAACAAGACGTTTTAAGGATGGAATTTTGGGGCTTTTTTCCACCATTTCCTCACAACTAATTGAAAAAATAACCAACAATGAAAATAATCCTTAATTGTGTGTCTGATAATTAATGCTATTTGCATCTTCATGTAATCATAGCATTAATTATCGGACACATCCTTGATTGAAACAACAACGTTTACCACTTGTGAATCACTTCTCAGACTTTTTTATCCTGATTATTACATCCTAATAATCCTATCTTACCTTTTCTATACAGCAACCACATAGCTAATATGTAGCTTTGTAAATAGACCCAAAAAACACCCATTCCAAAATATTTTTCTTTGTGTTTTCTAAGTAGATTAAAGAGCTATAACATGTGGTGTAAATTAAAAATACAGATGTCAGCGTGTTGATAGAAAGGATTCTGCACGACCAGTCAACACAATATTTGCAAAACAAATGCCTGAAATTGATTGTTGCATTTTAAATAAATACTAAAGTCCCTCTCTTTTTATTGATAAACCCTCTAAAAAGCATAAAAAGTCACTAGAAACATGTTTTGAAAGGTATTTTAAATGTGTCAGTGAAGGATAAACACTTGTTTAAAGAGGAAGTGTCATCCAAAGCGATGGATCTGTTACTTCAAAAGCACAATCTCCTTTTATCCACAGATGTAACAGCAGCTTTTCTGAGGACCTAAGAGGCCTAAAATCCACACATGGCTTTATAAACAAGCAGAGGAACCACGTGAGCCATCTCTCACTTTAAACATTCGTGGATCTGAATTCAAATTTTGTACATAAAGAGCAGCGTTCGTATGATTTCATATTCTTCATATTCATATTTATTCTTATTACATGTCTTCAATTAATGCTTTTTTTTTTTGCTTAAAGTTATTTGTACAGTAACGTTGCAATGCTGAAATATATATAAAATGAGTTAGTTGTTTATTAAACCCCTAAGAACTCATCTCTGTGCATCACAGCTTCATATTTAGCGTTTTTTTTCCATAAATATAATCCCTTCATGGCTTAAAATGGCCTAAACTGCTGTTTAAAGTAAAACATTTAGTCCTATAAAGTCCCCACCTCTCTCTCCATGCACATCACCAGCTCACCTACAACCCTGTTACAATATTAGAGTCACTTTCCAGTACATGTTGGTCTTTTTACTTCAGGTCCAGACTACAGTCCCCCAGTAACACATTCTACTTCCTCATATGCATCCGTTTCTGTCTGTGGAGTAAAATGAGCTGACATCTGCTCTCAGTGGTTTTAGGCTCGTTTATTTATACTTGTCGAGACTCCATGACACCGCTGTGCAGAAGACTGAAGCCAGAAAAATGTGGCAAAATCTGAGCGGATGCAGCAGAACACACTGGTGGTTTTATCCCAGCACGTTTCACAAATGCTTTTCTGGCCTCCTGTACAGTCAGACAGCGTGGATTCTGGACCACAACCTGATTCTGAAGAAGAAGAACAGCACGGAAAGCCCCCACTCCACCAGTAAACGTGACCGGTTCCTTTGGTTTATGCAAATGAAATCCCACAAGTGTTCTGGTCACGTGTTGGCAGCCGTTTTAAGGTGGAAATGCTACATCATGATGACTGCTCCTTTCACTCATTAAGCATCCTCCAGCTTATAAAAATCACAATATGTATATAATTAGGTAATATATTGTTTAAGAATTGCAACATCAATGCCAAGATATTACTTAATGTGGTATATTATTTGCAGCGAGTTAAAAAAAACATCACGAGAACGTGTTTAAAAGCAGAACCACCCGTTAATGAGGACTTCATTGACAATTTACACAAGGTATATATTATGGAAAAAGGTGACGTTTGCCTTGTAGAATGCAAAAAGATAAGTTTTATCAGATCCGGATTAAACAGACTACAATTAAATAGTATCTAAAACCCATAGAATCTGATGTGACTTGAATATACCTGTAATTAGATACAACTGGCTCTCTTTATCCGTTTTTTTTAAATTTCTTGTGTGATGTGAATATATTTTCAGAGAATAAGCTCTCTGGCTCTGCTGTTTCTTATGGAGTATTGAAAGAGTAACTTAAAAAATGAGAATATAGGGAAAGCAATAGTAATGAAGACAATTTTTCATGTTGTAAATGTCATGGAAGTTGTAATAATTAGCTTTTTTAAACCAAATAAAAAGAAAATTTAGTTTAAAGTAATAATAAGGTGATGTTAAAAAGGCAAACAAATAGTTTATCAGCATCTAAGACTTTCTGTTTTATTATTTTAATTTTAAAAAAGCAGAGATAACATGCAAATGAAGCAAAGATTAATAAGCCTTAAACTATGATACAACAAATGCAAAAAGTTCCACTGTGATTTTTAAAAAGTGAACATTTTGGGTAAAGATATAGTCACAAAGATTAAATGTTATAAATACAGTGGAAACTTTAGTAACTCTTTCTTACCGAAAAGTAAAAAATCTGAAAAAAGAGAACGTTAAGAAGGCAAAAGAAAAAAAAAATCAGCATCTAAGACGAATTTATTTTGATTAGGCAGAGGAAACTCTGCAGTTCTGCTATTCTTATGTAATATCAAAAAAGTAATTTAAAAAATGGTAAATGCAATTCAAATTGTAATAAATCAAACCGCCAAAAAGTTAAAAAAAAAAAAAAAGAAGGAAAAAATACAATAAGGGGATGTTAAAATGGCAAAAAAAAGTAACAAAATGTCACAAAGACATTTTTTAAAAATGTTGTAAACGCAGTGGAAACTGCAATAAGTCGCTTTTACAAACAGCACAAGACAAGGAAGGTAAAAAAAGTTAATTTTCACTAAAAGGGCAGAGGCAAGGCATATAGGGTGAGTTTATTTTGACTGAAAAAAGCAGAGAAAATGTGTAAATAATGCAAAAAATGTTGCGCTTCCCTCAGAAAAGGGGTATTTGGACCTGATTGTGGGCAAAAATCAAACCTCCAAACCTCAAAAATAATAATAAATGCTAATATTTGGAGCTAAAACACACTACTGGAGAAATCTAAGTTAATGAGTTTATTCTGAGTGCAGTTTGTGTAACTGATCAGAACCAGTGTGTTGTTCCTCCATTCAAAGCTCTTTATTCCCTTCTGACCTGCTGGAACATGTGATCAGAACCTCATGATGGGATTTTTCTTACCTCAGCAGGGAAAAAAGGGCCCAATATCGAGTAGCAGATCATGGAGCTGAAGTTGACAGAAGCCATGGATATTAAAGTGAGGGCCTGTCTCCTGCTCATCCCCCTGGAGGGTTCTGCTGGCTCAGCTGGAGGGTTCTCATCTGGAATAAATCAAAATAAACAGTTAAAAGAGCGGAAAGTTCGTGTTTATGTCCCTCTAGGTTCATCTGAGGTGAGCTCAGGAGCCTCCGGTTCATTGTGATCTGTCAGAGTGGGAAAGCTGACCCACCTTCATGCTGAACATCGACGTGCTGCTCCATGTTTAGTCACTTTGGTTTCGACTTTTCTCAGCTCAGAGACGCGGCGGACGGAGACATAACGTCGGTCAGAGGAGGCAGAAAAACCCCGAAAACACCGTCCGGAGTCCGGAAAAGAGCCTCCGACCGCCCGGTCAGCGACTACAAACTCACACTGGGCAGCTCCGTGCACATTTCCTCGAAGACACGATCATGTCTTATGTCAAATCAACCCGTCAGCACGCCGCCTTCAGAATAAAAGCCCGTATTTTCACAATAAGAGCCGCAAATGTTGAGTCGTTACGAAACGGACAGTCCCATATAACAACAACAACAATAATTATAATAATAACAATAATAATAATAATATATTCTTATAGTCTATAGTAAGACCATACAGTTTTAGATAGAAGTGTGCACTTTATTGTATATATTTTATTAGCATGTGTAATATTTAAATGGAATGTCTAATGCTTATTTATAATATAATGTGCAGTTTTCAAATTTCATTTGTAATATTTAAAATTACTGTACAATATTTTGTCATGTGTAATATGCGTAATATGTGTAATATTTCAATTTAATGTGCAATAATTTAATGTTCATGCACAACATTTAAATTCTAATAATTATAACGTGAAATTTTCTAATTTCATGTGTAATATTTATAATGTATGATATTTTATTGTCATTTGAAATAATTAAATCTCATGTGCAATATTTTCATGTGTAATATTTAAATTTTATGAAACATTTCAATTTCATGTGCCATATTTCATTCTAAAGATTCTGAATTAATGTAATAAAATAAAAAAAATATCAGTTTTGGTTGTTGTTGCTCAGCACTTAAACCAGGTCCTCCATAAGTGCAACACAAACTGAAGGAGAAAGTCTGTGTAAAATAACAACAAAAGACTCGGAACAATAGATTTTTTATTACATTTTGTCCAGCCTATAGGTCCTCATAAACCTACAGTCCTATAATTTTTGTTTCCATCACAAAACAAGAGGGGAAAAAAAATCAGGCAGCAAACTATTCATTAGGCAGTATTGCTGATAACTGACACACACTGAATTCTCTGAAGCTGCATTGAATGAAAGAAAAAAAAAGCTCTTAAATGAAATCTCTTCACTACATTTCCTTTAGCTCCTCTCAAAATACTTTCTGGTCAAAATAATCTTCGAAGAACAAATGACAAATGTCCCGACATTATCACATTTGTTTCTTTATACATTAGCACCAAATCTACATGAATCTCACTCTCACTAACAGTTAATCTTTTGAATATGCTCTATTTGATACCTTTTCAAGTTTGTGTCGTCTTTTTTTCTACAAGTGTCGACATCAAAAAACTCTTTTAACATGTCAAAGCAAAGGTGAAGTACAAAAATTACTGAAATTTAGCAACATATAAGCACATTTCTCTAAGCGTATAATGATGTTTGGCCACTTACTAAATACACAGTGCAAGCAGCATTTTATATTTTCTTTTTTTTGCAAGTACAACACCGGGTCTATGTATTTAGCGTTATTGCACACAAGCTCTATCTATCTAAAGCAGCACTGATTTTCGGATAGGCAAACTACTGTACTTCACATTCAAACGCATATTTCAAGTAGCATCATAAACACTCAATGAGAACGAAACTGAGCCAACCAAGAAAGACTGATCAAGAAGATTAGGGGTCGACCGATTATTGGATCCAGCATTTTTGGGATTTTCCACATTGTTGTTTGTTAAAAATCGCATTTTTAAAATGAAGTATTTTGGCTTTGATCTGGATAAATGAAGAAAATTTCTCTTTTAGTTAAACATTTAATGATATTTTGTGCTGGAGTTTGTGTTTTAGTAAGTTTTGACGTCAAGATTTCCACTTTTACTGCAAATGTTAGCCCCAAATACTAATAATCCCTACTGGTATCAGCCCTGAAAACGCAGTATCGGTCGACCCCTCGAGAACATATTGACCTTTTCTGTATAAAATTATTCTGTTTGTCCCTTCACTAGCTTACATTCAGCCAAACATTCAGCTATATTTGGCACTCATAGGCTTACTGTAGACTATTTCTGACAATTTCAACCATCACACAGGGAAGTTTTTAAAATAAACACGGGCAACAATGGTCGACAAACAGATCATGTTTAAATTTACAAATGTAAAATGTAGGATTTCAATGGCTCTGCACAACGATTTGCAATATTGTGCCCAAAAAGAATATGATTTACTATGTTCATTGCACCACTTCATAGAAGTAACATGGATAGAAAATATACAAACTGTGGCAAACTGTTCTCAACTCTTTACGTTGCAGTTACCAAATCAATATATTCCTCTATTGCATGTTAAGCAATTTCAACATAATGTAAAAGACCACCAAAAACTGAACATACTACCTTGAAAAATGGGTTCTGAATGAAGAAACGTGCAAATAACAATAGGTTTAATACTATTAAATAATAAAACTTTAATTTACTTACTTAAATCTTAATCAAATCTGAATTAAAATAGTGCAGAATTTATATAAGATATGATATGGCTTAGTGAAAATATACTATCAATTTTGAATGCCACCGTACCTTCACGTATTTGTCGTTTTATTTCATAAACACCACAAATGTTATCAATTTGCAATACAAGAGTGGGAAGATGTCTTTGGCACTACATATGGCACTGGACCTCCAGGTTGCTTTTAATATTCATTGCAACACATATTTAGTTTCCCTTTTGCTCTTCCAAGAGAGATTTCCGATAAATACTGCTCTAGTAACAAAACCAGCTCCACTACATTCAAGATATGAAATAGAAACTATGGACTAACTGATCTAACTTCCAGGATCGCTGATCTCCACTTTACCTTCAGCCTACTGATTGTAAATTATCTGCATGTGCAACACCAACTTGAACATTAATGTCTGCTTTAAAAAGAATTTACTCAGCTAGAGTCCCACGAATTGGACCGTGAGACCGCGGTGGCTTCTTTTGAATGAATCTACAACAACAGCTTTCATTTCAGCCTTTGAGTCACGTTGGCCAAGGCGACAGCAAATGCCTGCACTGCTGAGAAAGGATACTGGAAATCCAAGATGTAAGCATTTCCATCTATTCTTCCAAACTGCATCACCTGAAAGAAAAACATAAGAAGGAGATATTTCAGAAAGAATGCAATTTGTGTAGAGCTTTATTTTATTTTGAAGGATTTTTCGTATGAAGTGAAGCATGCTGATCAAGTAGGTCAAGTACAGACGAAACAAGACATTCAGGTTTGTTTTGTCTGAGTAAAACAAAAACATCTGCAGAACTATAACTAATCATTCCATCTCTAGATGAGATTTTTTATCATTGCGGATCATGTTACCTGTCTACCATCCAGTTCTATCTGAAAATTCTTTGCCGACTCCTGCGTGACTCGACCTCCAAAGTCGAGCTGGTACACCTGGGTGGCTTCGTTCCACAATGGCTGTTTATTGGCCATCACATAGACGAATCCTTGGCTGCCTAAACTGCGGTCCTCTCTTTCATTTGCCTTGCGGCATTTGATCTCCTCTAGTTCACTCGCCATACGCATACTCCTCTTGTTCTTCCAGCTCTTCTTACTGCTCTGGTTCTGATTCATGAGCTCGTCGCCGCTAATGAACAGCTCCGGTTCACTCTCGGAGCTATCCTGGAACTCATTTGTGGTCCTGCTCATCTTCTTTGTTTTATTGAGCTGCTCTCTCTGGCCTTTCGGCTTCTTCTTCTCTCTGCTACCGAGCCTCGGGCTGGAGATGAGAGTGTTGAAGTCGGACAGCGCTCGGCCTTCCTTTCTGGATTTGCCCTCGGACACGGTGGGCATGTTGGCCTCCTCGGCCCTGCTGTCGAGTCTTTTGCGGCTCTTCTTGTTGAAGCGCTCGGACTCCTGCGGGACGGGGCTTTCATTCAGGGACGATGGCTCCGGGAAGTTGTTGGCAGACTCGGCTAGATCTTCTGCGGCACTTTTGGATGGTGGCAACTCAGTCGGCGGCGGAGGAGGTGGAAGAGGAGGTGGTGGAGGCGGCGCAGTAGGGGGAGGTGGCGAGAGGATTGGCTTCTCTAGGATCTGGTGGGTTTTGGTGGGGAGGGGAGGTGCAGGAGGGTCTTGCATGGGCGGTGGGCAGGGGTAAGGGTTCCAGGGGTGGAGGCTGACGGGGTGCAGCTGGAGTCCGGCACATGAGCTGGCTCCTGGGTACAGCGGGGGCAGAGGGCAGCAGGCTAAGTTGGCCAGATTTGGAGGGTAACCAGGTGGTAAGACCAGGTTGGGGTCCTGTTGAGCGAAGGGGACTGAAGTGACCACTTCATTTGGGGAACACTGTGGAGGAGGGTTCTGCAAGGTCTGGAGCGGGGGTCCACTGTGACCAACACCTGGAGGGAAAGGCGACAAGGATATCTGGTAACCTGACGGAAAAGTGAGCGTGCTCGTGCTCGGACTGGTTGGAGGTTTAGTCGTGAGGACGAACGGAAGTCGAGTCACGTCCAAGTGCTGAGCCTGACTGATGATGAGCGGAGGAGGTTTGTGAGGTCCTGGTGGGGGGGCTAACATGGTTTGTTCTGGGGTGAGCCAGAACTCCTCTGTGGTGGAGGCGTCCCACTGGTAAGGCGGAGGGCGTTTAACTGTCAAGCTGACGTCGCCGAGAGTCAGCTGACGTACAGATTTTTCAAGGTGACACTGCTGATTTAAAGTCTCGTCCTCGGTGAAGGCGGAGTTCACGTATACTGTCCTGTCTCGGCTGTTATCAACAGCACCCAGCAGGCTGTACGATGACTGAGAGGCCATCGGTGAGGCACTTTTCGAGTGCACTATAATGGTACTGTGATGTGCCCCTTTCCCTGGTGGGAAGTCCTGCCTCACCACCGTGCCTCCTGCAATGCCGCTGCTTGTAGTTCCACCACCGCTGACACTCACACTGGTGCTGCTGCTGTTGCTGCTGCACTGTGTGCAAGTGTACAAAGCAGTCGGCACCCTCTGCTGGTAGGAAAGTGCTAATGCGCTGTTCATTTTAGCCTTTGTGGGAAGGGTTCTTGAGCTTTCCATCATCTGTGGCACTTTGAGTCCCACATCCCTGCGGTCACGACGTAGAGTGGCATGAATCAGACTGCTATCGATCCTCTGAGGGGGAGGAAGTGTAGCAGTGACCTGATTGGCTGGATCAGGGTAAGGAGGAGGGTCTCCACTTGGTATAGAATAACGAGGGACAGACAGGCGACTTAATGTTGCGGAGCTGTATGGAAGTTGAATTTTTTTATTCTCTGAGGAGGTGACTTTGAGCGTGGCTGAGCCCCCGATGCTGTGGACAGCGTACGCATTCTGGTTGCGAATGAGCCGCCTGCGAGGCCGACAGACCTCCTCCACGTTGCCACTGCTGTCAAAGGTTGTGATCCTTTCATACCCCAGAGGTGTTGGATACTGCAGGGTGACAGGGTGGAGCAAAAACTCATCCTTCTTCAGGCAGGGGTCTGGCGCCAGGACACTTGGGCTGTCACAGTTTGTCACAAGAGTTTGAGGAGTGGCAGCGGCTGTTGCCGCTGCTGCCGCTGCTGCTGCAGAAACCACAGTCCCTGGATATGGAGGAGGAGGATTCACCTTCCTCATCTGAATCTCCACAGGCCCATCAGTGTCATTGAAAGATGGGGGTAAAGTCCGGGGCAGACTTGGCTTCAGAGTGTGTCCGTGGTCGCCCCTATCGAGCCCAGGGTCAGTGATAGGAGGAGGCATCTGAGGCAGAAGATGAATCTGTTGTAAGGAAATGGTCGGGTAGCCAGATGGAGGAGGAGGCAGCGACATCTGCATCTTTAGCTGCTGCTGCATTTGTTGGTGCTGCCTCTGCATCTGTTGATGTTGCTGTTGGATCTGCTGATGCTGCTGCTGGAGCTGCTGCTGCTGCTGCCTCATCTCTAAGATCTGCTGCCGGATTTGCTGCTGCTGCTGCTGCATCTGCTGCTGCTGTTGTTGCATCTGCTCATGCTGCATCTGCATCTGCTGCTGCTGCTGTTGGATTTGCTGTTGGTGGTGCAGCTGTTGGCTTGTCACTTGGTGCTGAGCCTGTTGCATTTGTTGGTGCTGCTGAACTTGGTGTTGTTGGTGTTGTTGCTGCTGCTGATGTAGCGTCTGCTGATGGTGGAGCTGTTGTAGCTGCTGCTGTAGCTGTTGCTGCTGCTGCTGTAGCTGCTGCTGCTGCTGCTGCATCTGCGACTGATGATGGTGTTGTTGCTGCTGCTGCTGCTGTAGCTGCTGCTGCTGTAGCTGCTGCTGCTGTAGCTGCTGCTGCTGCTGTTGATGATGATGCATTTTCTGCTGCTGTTGCTGCTGCTGTGTCTGCATTTGTTGGGACTGTTTGGACGGCGGTGGGCGAGGCTGCTGCGAATGAGACCGCTGTGGGTGAGGCTGTGGTGGGAGATGGTGAGGTGGAGGTGGGGGAGGCAGAGTACCAGGTAAAAGAGGACCCATCTCCAGCCCATTGAAGATCACCTGACCAGGGTTTGAGTATCTAGTTGGCACAGGGTACGGTGTTGCAACCGTGTCCTGGCCATGATCAGTAACAGGGACAGAAGCTGCTGCCGCTGCAGCTGCTGCTGCTGCAGTTGCTGTCGGGTTGGTCAGGACATCCAGCTGAATATTCTGATTGGCCAACAGGGACTGAACCAGGCCGATGCTCTGAGTCGGGGACATGGCTTGAGCTGGGCTGTGGATGGGAGCAATGGGAATGTTGACGGTACAAGGAGGGTTGTCTCCTGCCACTCCAGACGGCCCCATCACTTTATAAGAACAAAAAGAAGAACTCTGTAAGCATTCAGAAAATCTGCACTGAAAATTAACAGACACATACAGTCATGAACAACATTTTAGTCTGTTTCTGGCTTCATAGTATTTGATTTCATACCTGGCAAATCATCCTCATCCTCACTGAAGACATTGGGGTTGAACACTGGCAGGCTCATGAAGTCATGTGAAATCTTTCTCACTTCTGGAAGGTAGATCGTCATCTGTCTCGGTTGCAGATGAAGCAAACTGGTCTTATAGATGACTGAAACAGAAGAGAAAAGAAGAAAGCAATATGTGGTATCTGCTTAGGCAGGCATAGCGTATGTATATGTGTGGTTTTGGGGAGTTTTACCTGCACCAAGATTGGCAGGAAGGAAAGAAGCGAGTCCAACAATTTTGAACTTTGTCCCCCAAATGTTAGATGTGACTTGTGCAAGATAATTGTGCTGCAAAACAGAATAAAGGGAGACAGATGGGAAAAAATGTGAATTAGCTTTAAAGAAGAAGAAAATGAGCCTCGAGTTGACAGCAGGTTTTGTAAGTTTATTAGATCACATTGTAACAAAGACAATATATTTTGTCATTATTGAATAACTGTTTTTATATGGTTGTTTTGATTAAAATTAAATAAAGTAAAAATTATTTGCAGTTGCATATATGAAGTTGGTAAAAATTTAAGCCGACATTGGGTTTTTCTAACAGAATTAGGTCCTGCCTATTGTTTAAGGTCCACAAGGCTTGTTTCCACTACCTTTAAGCCTGTGCAGGATTATGGTGATGACACATTTATGCCTCCTCCCAGTGCCTACATGCATTCTAATATAGTCTACCGCAGAGCACTGAGGTTTATCACAAATCTTACATCTCTTACTCGTGTTTGTGTGTTATACACTTGAGCTGGATGATCTGCATTGTGCACTCATAGACTCAGTCTTTGGCATTTATTTTTTTTATTCACAAAGCTATTTTTGGGCTACCTCTATCATATCTATGGCTCTATATCAGCCAAGAAAGTACAGGAGGCTACTGACTCATTCTTGCTATCTGTTCCCAGAACTTGTATTGAACAGGGAAAAGAACACGCATTTCATTCCAAGCCTCCTTTGCTCAGAATCATTTTTGCAAACTGCCTGATTCCTAAATAGCTGATCTCTAATTATAACCAAAACAAGGCAGACACATTTGGAGGTAGATATTTTGATGGACTCAGATTAGTCTTGTTACATATAGTTTTGCTGTAATACACTTTTAATATTTAGGTAAGCCTTATTTTGTAGTTTGATGTCTGTAACCAGTGAATTTGTGCATGTAAAAGAAATTCTTAACCACATACATCCTTTTCCTGGTAAAATCTACTTTAAATTTATATCACCTCTGTGATTCCATCCATAGAAAACTCTCGGCGTGTCAGACTCGGCGACCGAACTGGAGGCTTCTTAGTCGGTAACCGTGGCGACCGCTGACCTTCCTGATTGGCACGAGAAAGCTTGGGAGATTTTCTCGATTCCATGGTTAACCTTTGAAACAGATAGATTTTTTTTTTTTCATTATCTTTCATGTTCACATTACAATTGATAAATCTTTTGAGAGGGTGAAATAAATGCTATAAAATTATGTGCAAAATCTCAGTTATATGATAAAAAAAGTGCATTTATATAATGTCCGCCATGTGGCGCTTAGGTGACCTGTTTCCTCGGGATAGCTTTGGTGACTTTTTTCCAACCCACTCGTCGCTCAGCTCAATGTCACTGGAGTCAGAGCAGTTACAGCTGTCAGTGTACGAGATCATGGGATTCACACACACCTCCTCTGAAAACAAAACGCACCAAAGAAGTTTAGAGGAACATCTACTAACACGGCATTAGACTTTCCTGAATAAAGAGCATTTTTAAAGGTAACTTTGCTGGGAAAGCAGGTTAAAAGCAACTCAAAGTCATGAGGCGCACTATTCCTGCATCAGGCCTCAGACCATGTTACATCAGAGAGAAGCCTCACCACCAGAGTCTGCTTGTTTCCCCTCCAGGTGCATGATGGGAACATAGTATGAATGTGCACAGCAACCAGGCAAGCTGACCCTAGGCAGGTCTGTTTTTCACCCAACCCTAATGCTTTCCAGTGTTTTAACAACATGTCCAGAGCAATGAAGAGTGTGGAAAAGAGGTGAAGAAGCAAGCAGGTGGAGAAAAGTGTTGGGTTTGATAAAAGAGTATCAGCAAGAATGAAAAGAAAGATGTAGAAAATGGTGGTGAGAGCAGCGATGTTGTCTGGTTTAGAGACAGTGGAGGCAGAGCTGGAGGCAGCAGAGATTAAAATGTTGAGGTTCACTTTGGGAGTGACCAGAATGGACAGGATCAGGAATGAGTGCATCAGAGGGACAGCACATGTTCGATGTTTCGGAGATAAAGCCAGAGAGGACAGTTTGGACATCAACAAAGGACAGATGGTGAATATATCGGTAGAAGGATGGTGAGTTTTGAACTGCCAGGCAGGAGCCATGAGAAGGTGTGAGAGAAGAGGATGCAGGTGTCAACGATAGACGGAAGCAGATAATTCCCTGTGGCGACCCCTGAAGGGTAAAGCCAAAAGGAAAACAAGACTCTGCTTTAAAAGCATGCCTTGCTGTGTAAAATTATGGAATCACTTGGGTGCAACAGCTCCTTAAAGTCCAAACCCACCTGCCTTGCCGTCATTTTTTGGATCCATTATGACAAACTCTGGCCGCAGTTTACTGATGCGCCGTCCTTTCAGAATCGGCACCAGCCCTCCTAAATACTCCAGGTAGAGAGTGTAACAGGGACCGCCGGCCTCTGGACTGTCCTCTGCTCGCTTCATGGTGCAGTGGAGCCTCTCGTTGCCAGCTGTGGGATAGCTGACAAAGTCACGGATGTTGTTGGGGTCGGGAATCGGAGGCTGGAACAAAGAGAGGAAAGAGCTGTGGGGTTGCTGGACACTCAAATGAAAACACGTCACTGTCAGCAGTTTTGGCTTCGGAAGCCGCGCAGCTAAGCCGGCGAGAAATTGATTGTCTCTGCACACTAATTAAGCCAGGATCAATGCACCTTGACGGAGGAGATGAAAGCATTGGTCCATCAATCACCTGACCATCTGCTGTGCCAAACAAGGCGTAGAGGGCGGAGCATCGCACATTAAAGTAGTACCTTGATGGTGGGTATGAAAGCGGTGGTGACATAAGAGCAGAGCAGTGAGGGCATGTTCAGCTTCCCCACGTCTTTCTCCTCTCGCAGGGCGCTGGCAATGCCCTGCTGGCACAAGAGTTGGAGGCTGGCCACCCGATGCTCCACCCGGACCACATAGAGCGCCGGTCCACAGGCGAGGAAGAGGCGAGAGTCTCTGTGACCCCAACAGATGGTGGTGATGGGTCTCTGAAAGACAGAGCCATTCACAATCAAACAATTCCTGTGGTGTCTCAGTTCTCAGCCAGTCATTGTACCCAATTCTAGAAATATTAGTTTTTATCTGTGCTGGTATCATTCATCCATTTATTCAAGCTCTTCATTTTGAAGCACTTTTGCTTTGAAAAGTTTAACAGAAAAAAAGTTGTCACTCATTAGTCTTAGTCTCCTCAAAACTTTAGAAAAAAGCTTGAAAAATGTATTCAAACACTACTATCTTATGGACTTTCTTACCATTCATATTTCACTTCGGCTCTTACTTAGATGCTAAACTACATTGTTTTTGCTGTTTGGCATTTGAGTTTTTGCATTTGTATACACACTTTAAGTGTCTTAACCCCAATAACCCCTAAAACCTGTCAGCACCTTTGAAAGGCACCTTGTCTTTAAAAAAAAATCACCAAAAATGAACCTTTCATTAGAGCAAGAAGCTGTAAAAGTAGAAAGAATCATTGGATTGACAATTCTTGAAGTATTTCTCAGTTGACCAAGTCTAGGCTTAAGATTATGATATTTTATCCAAGTCAGTTTATTCTGCATGTCTCATAAAAAATGCTAAAAATAAACATTTTGCTCTAGACATATTCTGTATTCTGTTCCTCAATACAACTTAAAAGCCATTAGACATATGACTCAGCTGCAACCAATGACACATGACATAAAAATTCAGGGACTTTCTGACTTGACTCGGTTGAACTGCAGGACGTGTTTAAAGAGAACAGAGAGTAAACAAGTAAAACAATAATCTAGTATAATAATAATCTAGTAGATGTTAAATCCAGGTTTTTAGCACTATGTGCATGAAATAAGCTTGGTTTCCCCACGAAAGACTTCAGGCTTAATACCTGTCTGGTTTGATGGACATCAACCAGAGACAATAACCGGTCATCTCCATGACTCAAAGGATAACAAAATCAGAAGACCTTTCAACCATATTGTCGAGCAAGACATCTATCCTTCAATGTACACATTTCGGACTAACCTGTGCTGGGGTTTCCAAAGTGTAGATGTGTTCTCCTTGGACGTTATAGAACTTAACGAGGGCGTTCCTCATAATGGATGCACATGCAGACTCAGCAGGGAGTCCATGTCTCTCCATGCCAGCTACAGCCAGGAGGTCTCCCTGGGAACACCACTGGGCCTCAACATCTGGAGGCAAGATAATCAGCAGCTCATTAGCAAACATGGAAAATAGGGATGTTCTGATCAAGTATTTTGTGCCTCACTTGATTTTTTATTTTTTACTCATTTTCTATTACATTTCTACTTCCTTGTTGTTGTTGAGGTGGTTGTGGTTTATTTGTGACATTTATTGTTATTTCTGATAGAAGTAGAAATGGGATAAGTGTTGAAAGACAGCTAGGGAATGATATGCAGTAGGAGTCCAGGTTCAATTTATTTTCCAAAGATAACTTTATTTTCTTTTTTATGACCAAGTATTTTATAATAAAAAGTATTCTATATATCTTTTGTAAAAAAAAAAAAAAAATTGTGTCATTCAACTACATATGGTTCCAACGCAATCCAATGAAAGTCTTTTAATATCTAGTATTCTGCCAACACCATTATCCTCGAAAATACACACTGAAAGTATAATAGAGTAGCTGTAGTACCTGCTTCCTCTTACTGTTTAACACTGCAGTTTCTAGAGGAGGCAAGCAGTGGGTATTAAGGAGGTATAGCTAGTAAAGGGGCACCATGACAAAGTCTTCTGTGATGATTAATAACCTCAGACCAGAGCATGTGTATTAAATTAAATTGAGACCAAATATGATATTGAATTTGTATCCTAATGACATATGTAACAGTTGGCCAACAAAAAAACAATAAATTGCCAACAAAAAAGAGTGCAGAATCAAGTGTTTAGCAATGCTGCTGCACACATTAAGTGGATGCAAACAAAGAAACAAGGCTAAGTTCTTGCAGATCCTGATCAGGCAAAAAAAAGCTTTGATCACCCCGACATCCCAATTATGAATATAACTTGAGATCATACTGTAATTCTGAGTCGTACCTTTCAGCCCTGAGCGAATTACAGCAGGAGAGAGGTCATCGTAGTTGTTCATCAGACTGATATCTCCTGACAAGAAGGTGACTGTCAGCAAAGGTTTGACTCTCCGCACTTAGAGGAAGACAGAAAAGTACATATGTGAGTTTCCCACTGTCAATACATTTAACTATAAGCATTTCTATAAGCAAAGATGAACTGTGTTTGTACCTAAAGGCAGAATATTGTCATCGGAGTCGGTGTCGCTCTCTGTGCTGTCCTCCACCAGGAAGTCGGGGCAGTTCCAGGACATGCTCACGATCCCATCAGACTCGTGCAGCAGAACATGGGCGAGCATCCGTCCGTGACAGTCCATCACTATCACCTGACCATCTGCCGTGCCAAACAAGACCTGAGAGCACATTTCACATTAAGATTTAACAGTTGACAAGACAAACGCCGTCTCACTGAGCAGTTGGCCTAAAAAGCTCTGCAAAAACACCAATCTTAAGAAAAATACTCCAGCCCACGTTTAATTTATTTACCTGCTGATCATCAGGTGTCCAGATGCCACAGGTGATTTGACTCTCCAGGTTAATCTCAGAGGACCAGTGTCTTTGCCCGCTGACCGAGCCGACCAACACGAAGCCGTCTCTGTACGCGATGAGGGCTTGAGTGCCATCATGGGACCAGGTGAAGTCGCTCACCTGGAGGACGGAGAAAAGACATTTGGGTACGTATACAACAAGACTATCATCGGAATACTCTTTTTATATAAGGTGTCTTTCTACCTGGGCTCCTCTGTCATTCACTAACTCCACAGACCATCTTCCTTCATACTGGATCCACACAAAAATGCCTCCCTCCATATCGCAGGTGGCCAGTTTCTGGAAGGGCTCATTCCAACGCACCAGCACAACCTGCAAAGGCCCAAAACGCTGTCACTATTTTTCACCAGCACAGGTGGCTGTCGACACAGAGGAACATCCAAGATTAATGTCCTGTATGAGCACAGGGCTAAAAAAGCATTTTAGGCAGAAAGCGATTGAAGAAGAAAGTGCAGTTGGAAGGAAAGTCAGCGCACAGAGATCAAACTGAATCAGTAGAACAGCAATAAATATGTTTGAATAACACTACCAATGATAATCGCTCTCACTTTCTCTCTATATTTCATTTGCATTTGGGCATACAGGCACAGAATTCTTGTTATACGAATCTATAAAGTGAATGCATTTGGAGATGAAGTGTTGTAAAGCACATTAATGCACAATCTGTCAGCTTTACACATCTGAATTTGCTATCTTTCTAGCATGTTTTTACTTAAGGTTGGACTTTATTTTGTACTGCTTATACTCTAAATAAGATTTTTATGCTACAATTTCATATCACACACATTTGTATTTTTGTCTTTGCATGCTTTTCCCAATTTAACTCAGAAATATGCTGGATTTCTACTAATTTTCTATTATATTGCTATTTTCTTGTTGTTTTTTTTGACATTTTACTTTTAGTTTGGACAGAAATGACAGAGAATTTCAGATTATAAAGTATTATATGTTTTGTTTTGTGTCATTCTGACATGCAGCTACATGATTCGTAAAATATCACCAGTTGACTTCTGCATTATCAAGTTTTTTGTTCACTTGAGCTCAAAAATGGAACTTTTCATCACTAAAAAAAATTTTTCAACTCCATCACAATCAGAGATTATTAGCTCTACTTGTCCAATATTGCAGATTCAGAAGCAATGACATGATGAGAAATAACAGGGAAATTTTCTGGCTTTTATCTTTAAAAAATCCTGAGATATTGTCATTCAAGCATAGTCTTAACTTTCAATGTGCAGAAAAAATGTGTTAAAATATCACCAAATTTTTATCTTGGAAAATACTACTAAAATTTAACAAAAATCTTTATAAAGATCCATATTTTATACAATAAAAAATCAGGCAATTTAGAGGCGGTTGAGCACAAATTGTCCGAAAAATGGGATGATTTGAGATGGAATGATCCTGAATTGTTCCTTGTGCATGTCAGTAATAAGACATTTCAAAATAAAGACAGCAAAAGCAGTGATAGTGCTGAAGTGAAGGCCGCACCTCGCTGTTGTGTCCTCGCAGGTTAAAATTGATTCTCTGAGGTGTACTCCTGTCCCTCCTGCAGTGACTCGATGTGAAAGTCACCCCAACGACTCCTCTCCCGTTCCCCGTGGCGAGCCAACCCTCCTCATAGTACCGTCGGCGGCACACCGGCTTGTCCTTCTCGCTCTTGGGGACCCGGCCTTTCCACGACAGGCAGAGGATGTTGGAGTCGCTGCAGAGGATGGGACCATGTTCCACGGCAGCCAACATCCCTACTGAGTGACCAGGCTGGTGGCAAAACAGAGAGAAAGACGAGATAAAGCAATTATTATTAGAGCCATGCTCGGCCTTATAGTAAGTGTTTGTGTCGGTGTGTGACTTTACATTTACGTCTACAAGGTGCATTTTTAGTGCAGTTGGGGCCATTTTGGGCTATTGTCACAGTCTGCAGGAAGCTGTGCTGTGATTATTAGTGTAGTAAAACGTGAAATAGTTGAGACTGAAAGCTATTTATAGACACTGGAACCAGAAGTTGACAGAACAATCTCAGCACAAGGTTATTCTGATGCATTCAGTTACATCACACAATCTTCCTAAGCAGATGGTGTTTTCTCAGTTCCAGTTTCCTTCTTTTTGAGCATTTTTGGACCTTGAGGTGAATCTTTCGGCTCAGGAAGGATCAAACAAAGCCACAGAGGAGCAACCAAAAATGAACTTTCAAGTCAACAAGGACAGAAAGGCTTTAAATTGCTTAGAAAAAAGGAATTTTCGACATGTACACCACCAGTCAAAAGTTTGATGTCGCTTAGAAATGTCCTTATGACGAAGATGACATTAAATGAATCAGAAATACAGTCTAGACATTGCTAATGTGGTAAATGACTATTGTAATGGGAAACAGCTAATTTTTAATGGAATATCTAGATAGGGGTACAGAGGAACATTTCCAGCAACCATCACTCCTGTGTTCCAATGTGTTAGCTAATGGCGTTGAAAGGCTAATTGATGATTAGAAAACTCTTGTGCAATTATGCCAGCATATGAATAAAAGTGTGAGTTTTCTTGAAAAACATGAAATATCTTTTCAACAGTAGTGTATGTCGACAATGTGACTCAGTGAAACCATTCAAACAGCCTTGTGGTGAGGTTATTCTATCGAAAAATTAAAACGCAGGTTTGCAGCTGCTCGTTTTTAAACAAGAATTCTGCTGCCTAACAAGGTGAAGAGTTGCATATTTAAAGAAAACTGAAAGAAGAACCAGTGCTGTGTGGGTGTTGCCTGCAGTGCACACACAGATATCAGTGAACGAGCACACAAGCTTCAGATCAGCGTCTGAAACCAGGAGCTTCCAGGTTCTTTGTTAAAGAACGTCCATCCTGATGAGCTGCATTTGACGGAACAGACTTCAGCCCGAGTGAATCACTAAACGTGCGCTGACACCAGTAAAAATCATCTATGGCTGCTGCTCATAATGTTCTAGCTGTTGTTCTATTATTCACTGTCTATGGAGCGGCTCCAGGATTTGTCTCCAGATTACATCATCACACAGTCTGTCTTGTATTTGTACAGACTCTGAAAATGAGAGGAGTACACACGAAACTAGGTTATTATTTTCACTGTGGATTAATCCGTCTCATTTGATCGACTTAGAAAATGTCCAAAAATGGTTAAAAAAACATTGATGATGTCCAAAAATGTCTTGTTTTGTCCAGAATATTTAATCTACTGTCGCAGAATAGGAAAGAAATAGGAAGATATTCAAATCTAACAAGCTGAAATCTGAGAATTTGAACTTTTTTTCCTGCAAAATTACCTAAACTGATTATTAAAACAGTTGCCGATTAATCTAATCATCACAGCTCTGGATGGAACACCTGAATTTCAATTTAGGGTTGACATTCTCCCCTCATTATGCAAACCATATGTTTGCAGCTTTTAACGTCTGTTGAAATACCAACTCCCCAGTGTTGTTTTTGTTCATTATCGTATCTCAGATTGCATCAGTCTCCAGCCTCGTCTTTCCTGCTCACACTTTCTGGCCTCACATGTGCAGTTAAAAGTAGAAAACCTACATTTCTCAACACTGGCGCATCATTTAACATACAGTTTTGCCCTTTCTATGTCCTCTGAAGTAGCTTGAAGGTTTATTAAATCAGCGGTTTCTGAACTTTTTAGCCTGGAAATAACAGTGCAGAAGAATCGTGACCTCCACAATCCCCAGAGGTGATGCAAGCAAAAATACGCCTACCCAGACACAAGGAAAACCACAACACAAAAGAACACAACTAGCTAACAACCATAATATTATTTTATTTTAATTTCATATACTAGGTAACTACATCAGTCTTCTCCTAGTATAAACTGTAGTACAAATACAGTATTGAGGAGCAGCATTTCTTGTTTTTTTTTTTATAATAATTATGGCTAAAATAGGCAATTTCCAATTGGCTTTAAATTATATTGGATTTCTGGAAATCATCTCCTTTGTGTTTCATGATGTCCATTATTGCAACCACTTGTTTAAATCTTCTTATTTTTTTTCTTTTTTATTAAAGCTTAGTGACGTTTTACAAGTAAAATGTGGACAAACTGAAAACTTAACGTTAGCATTTCAAACAAATTTAGCCTGGCTTATTCGGTAGTCTTGGAAATTTTGGGATCATGTCTGCTATTTAGAATTATTATCTGTGCTTACAGGACATGCGTTTATACTCAGCTCACTAACGAGAACACAACAAATTGTTTGTGTGTGTGTGGGTGGGTGTTGTACATTTATAATGTTGTCTGTGCTTTTTTTATTGGTGTTGTTGGTCCTCTGACTACTTTTACTGAAAAGCCCAACCAGGGACAGGAGTTGAAAACTAGCTCAATGCTATACACTCTATATGTAATACATCAGATGTGTTCTATGCTAACTGCATGGTCCCTGATCAAATAAATGAATAAATAAATAAATAAACTGACTGATAAATCTATTTTGATCGATTTGATGATCAATTAATCTGTTTGAGTATTTCAAAATTCTCTTATTTGAGCTTTAAAATGGAATATTTCTCATTGTTTTCCTTCCTCTATGACAGTTAACAGAATATCTTTGGGTCTTGGACAAAGCAACACACATGTCATCTCAGCTTTTGGAGAAACACCGACATCTTCCACCATTTTTTGATCCTTTATAGCCCAAAAACTGATCAATTAATGGACAAAATAACAGACAGATTAAAGCTCTTCTGTGTGTTATGGTACAGCTAAAATAAATGTGGAAATGTGCAGTAAGGTTAGTGTGAATACCTCATAGTTCCTGGACATGTTGAGTCAAAATTCCTCCATTGAAGGTGTCCATATTTCCATTCAGATGAAACACTGAAGGGTAATGGCTGCTCTGCTCTCGCTGCTTACAGTAAAACCTACGGGGAGGTAAAACTCATCATACGGCCAGATGGTGTCCAGCTCCACATTCAGTCAAATCCGAGCAGCTCTGCACTTCAGAGTTGTGCCACGAAACGATGAGAGGCTCCTTTGATGCCAGTGGCCCATCCCATGTCTTCCTGATGTGGCTCCGGAGAGTTGTGCAATCCTGTTGCAGGGAAGGGAGGGGGGGAAAAATCTGTATCATTCAACAAGTAATGCAATTTAAGAGAGAGATAGAAAAAAAGAGAGATTTTTTTCTTCTTTTCCATCTGCCTAAAATAGCAGCCTTGTCATTCAGTGCATCAACCTTGAAATACACACTGTTTCTCAGTCTCTATGCAACAGCATCACTGCATAGGAGAGCAGGGCACTCGCAGTCTCCATGGGTACTGATACTGTCCGTTCATCAGCATCAGCACCACAGCAGCACAACACACAAAGACACCAACTCAGATGGTGCACATTTGACACGAAACAGACCACAAATGCTGCTAATTACGATTAAAAATGCTGAATATTCAAACAAAAAGGCGGTTAAAGCCCACCAATTCCCCATATTGGTTTGATTTAAATCACCGGATTAAAGTAAAAGAGCTCCTCTATCTGTATGAGACGTTACATCAAATGCATTTTCCTCATTCAGAGGCGTCTTACATCTGACCGCATGCAGCACCTCCAGACTGGATGAGACAAAGCTGCCGAGACGGACAAGCTGCGGATGGAGGATGAACGGCAGCGCAGGGATTTGAACATGACCAGACAGTGGTGTTGTGTGACTGTACGTACCTGACCAGCGGCGGAATAACGGTTTGGTCCGGAGCTCCAGTCGGCGCACAGTGCGGTAGTGTTGCCAGGCACTTTTCCGCAGGCGCACTTTGGGGTTGTGGCTTTAAAAGCGGGTTGCCATGAGGCAGGTAGCACGGAAAACACACCACGAATTGCAGCATACACTTAAGTGGGAAGCGCCGGCAGCCATAAAAACGCCACTTAAGAATTCCTGATGATAAAAATGTGAAGTTCGATTTAATTTATAGGCATTTCCACTCAATTTTTGCTCCACATAGCTGATTTAATGCAAACTAGACTAGATTCTGCACCTAAAAAGGGGGATTCTGTCACAATGGCAACCCACCAAGGCGCACCCCAGCTTGCTAATGTAACTCCAAGTGACATTTCTGACACAAGACTTTGATGTGATGAATGTGCAGGTAACCCAGTGTCCCACCTTCCTGCTATATACCGTGTCCAGTGTTATTAATTAATCAGCTGATGATTTCTCCTTCATTTCACATATTCACAAATAATATGACAGCAGTAGATTCACACATTTTTAAATGAATAAACTGAGATTTCCATTGGGTGTTTTATTTTTTGCTGAAATCACAAGCATTCTCACGCAAATCACCATATTCTTTATTATGTTTATCCACCTATCCAGTACACA
The DNA here is from genome assembly GCF_021347895.1 of Acanthochromis polyacanthus. Lineage (NCBI taxonomy): Eukaryota > Metazoa > Chordata > Actinopteri > Pomacentridae > Acanthochromis > Acanthochromis polyacanthus. The sequence continues at coordinate 27,785,502 of NC_067113.1, forward strand.
GTGTTCCCCTCATCTGAAGACGCTGTCTCTGCCAGCACTGTCTCTGTTTTGGGAATACAGAACTTGGATTATGAGTTGTTCTGCAATCATAGGTGCAGACTTTAGTGGGAATGTACGGGAATGTGGATTTTATTTTCAGTGCAGAACAACAACAGAGCAACACTGCATTATATTCAAATACATTTTTAACTGTCACCTGCACAGTGACTGAAATTTGTGCTGTTGATAAAAACATTTCCTGCAAGAGGTGACACAGAAAAGGCATGGACTGGAGTATAAATATACACCTGACTGCAGAAAATATTTTTTTTTAATGGGTAAAATGTTGCATGGGAGGAAACTGACACTTTAGTGTTTCATTACTGTAAATGCTTTTTTTTTCACTCTGATGAATATTTAAACCAGTCAGGAACATATTATTCAACCCTGAATCACTGGACATGCTGTACATACTGTATATATCACAATCAAGTTTACATTTCATCCCTGCATCACCACTCTCCCATTGTTGCATTGCTTTATCATCCAGCTACCTCAACAATAACTCTATTTATTGTTAATAACTGTATCTTGCACTAAACTCCCACTCTCTTCACTTTAAACATGCGTTTTTTTGTTGCACATTTCTATAGTTGCACATAGTAGCTACACTCTCATTTTCCTTCTGGATCTTTAACACAAAAAATACTTGTGTGTATTGTTTTTAAGGCAAAGAAAAGACTGTAATCGAAGTCTGTGTTCCCATATTTGGTCAATTAACCCTCATAATGTCCTCCCAGTTGGCCATACACCTTTTGTCCTCTGGGGTCAAAAGCATATAGTATAAATTGTCAACCAATTTTGTGTTATACCTTTAGTTCCCTTCATTTTGGAATTTATTGGCCAAATAGACCTTGTTACATAAAAATACACAACGGCAAAAGATTTAACTAGGGGTCAAAATGCCAACATGAGGATTTAGCTAAATCTGATGTAATGTTTTGTGGTTTTGTCTGGGGACAAAAACACAAAAATTGCTGTTACCTCTCAAAAACTGTTATTTTTGTGACATTTTGCGTCAAGAAAACAACTCAGCAATTAGTCAAGAAAATAATGTGCAAATGCATCAAATATGGAAACTGCAATCTTAATATAAAGCTCAGATGATGCTTCCTTTCTGTGGAAGCATCTCTTTCAGTTTGCGGACACACTGCTTCAAATGCTAGAGAGGGTTTGATCTCTCAGCAAGCAGAGATAGCCGCCCCTTTAAAGGCCAGCACAAAGCCAGGAAGTCCACTTTAAAGCCTGCATTTTCTGCTCAGTCTCAGTTCTTGGTGACACTTTCAAGTGCACGTCTCCTCAAAGGCGTGGATGACACTGTCGTACGCCGGAGGGGGCGTCTGAGAGGGCAGGAATCCTTTCAGTCCATTGCTGCCCAGCCAGAATGAGTGCCTCTTGTTTGGCACCAGAGAGGTTGAATCAGACGAAGCCGCCGTGTCCTCGGTCACCTGTGTGTCTTCTCCCATGTCCAGACTGGGCCTGCTCTTCTTGACCAGAGGCCGAAAGGTGGAGGTCTCTGCTCCCGGTTTGCTCCCCAGAGGCCCCACCGGCTCGAGGGAAGGTTGCCTGTAGACGCTCAGGAAAGTGCTTCTGTAGAGGCCCATCTGGCTGCCTGTAGGGTCACGGGCTTGTGAAATGCCAGATTTCTTTTTGGAGCGCCTGGTGATCCTGGCCGTGGCCCGGCGCCTCGACGCCCAGGTCAGCAGAACGTAGATCAAAGCGCCCAGCACCAGGCCAACCAGCACAGACAGACAAAATGCCAGAATCATATCGCCTGGAAGCAGAAAAATCAGTGCAAAGTCTCAGAAAAAAGGGGAAATACAGAAGGATCAAAATAACAGCTGGAAACATTTAGCAGGGTGGGAGGCGGGAATGCAATGTGTGGCTCTAAAAAAGGGGAAATTATTTCCCCAGATAGTGGAAACCAAATGTTATTAACATAGACAAGGAATATGGTAGAGGTGCATCAGTGCAGCAAAGTAGGTCTCAAATGTGCCAGATTTGTTTAAATATTGATTTCTTATTGCTGGGAGCTGCTATACTGGGCAAGATGTTACATAAAACCTTACATCATACCTGTTGTGTGGGTTCACCGACTGTGTGCAGCAGGATCATTGTGTCGAAGCACAAACTGATCATGTAATTAAAGTGACGCATGAAAGATGACTTGGGTCATGCTAATCTTGAAATTATGACGCATGGAAATGGACACTGATTACAAAAGTTTCCTGTCTTCTCAGGAAAAGTTGATCAGAGGAGGCTTATTGTATACGGTAATATAACAAAGACACACAATATACAACATATAAGAAAGTTATATTGTATAGAAATGAGAATTTAAAGGATAAAAAAACCACATAAAATACATAAAAGGAAGTTTGTGGGGAGAAAATGCAACAGTGCAGTAAAATATATCTTAATAGTTGCATGAAGTGACCCATGAAAGACAACTCTTCTCATTTTGACATGATGACGCACATAAATGGACACTGATTACAAAAGTTTCCTGTCTTCTTTGGAAAGGTTGATCATAGGAAGTTTATTGTATACTGAAGCACAACAAAGTGACACAATAAAAGACATATGATAAAGTTATACTGTATATAAATGGGATTTAAGAAGCGAAATACGATAGAAGTACAAAAAAGGCAAATTTAAGGGGATAAAACATAAGAAACTGAGAGAGAACTGTAACAGAGCAATCAGAGATGTCTAAGTAGTACTAAATTTTACGCCCTAAATATGCAAATATAATGATTTTTACACTGCAATTGAGAAAAATGAAATTGAATTCTGGAAACTTGTTGTGAATAAATGGTGTATACTAACTGTTCTAACCCTGGCGAAAGAAAGGAAGCACATTCAAGATACCTGAATGATATCGATGGGTCATGACTTGGCAATGGAAATCTATTCTAGCCGAATCACTTCTTTAGTCTAAGCACATTTGATGATTTTCTCAAAAGTGTGTCTCGAAAGTGGCTGAATATCTATAGAAAGTCAAAAAAGCAAGTTTTAGCTGATAAAACTAAAGAAACAAAGGGAGAAATGCAACAGTGCAGTACAATGGATCTCAACTGTCCTCAATTTAACCAAGTAAATATACAAATAAACTGCGATTTAGAAGAACTAAGTTGTTTTCTGGTAATTCAGTCAAAATAAATGGTATATATTAACTTTTCTGACATGTCAACGGCAAGGAAACCCATACAAAACACCTATGTAACATCAGTGTCTATGTCTATGCTTATTTGATGATTTTTCATCTAATAATCTAATACTAAAATTCAGGTGAATCAAATGAGGAACTATCACATCTACATTTCACAATGCAACCCTTGCATAGCTTAAATGACGGTTTTTACGGACAAAAGCCCCCAGATCTTTAGAAGAAACAACCACAGACACACTTACCAAGATTAAATGATTGCAGTATTTCCAAAATGGGATGTGTTTCATTTTGTGCCATTATTCCACCATAAGCTGGTGTTCGATTCCACTCGCACTCCCGCAGACGGACAAACACTAAGCTTTTTCCAAGACAGGCCCTTTTCCCCCTGCAGTGTTTGCTGAGGCGGAAACTTTGCTGTCATGCTTCCTTCCCTCTCTGGCTTTAAAATTAGCAAATGCATTGCTTATCAGTGTAGGACATAACACTGGGAAACAGGGTTGTTTCCTTTTGCATCATTTCCTTGGGATCAATACTCTTTAACAAAGGCTCTATTGGCACGATTTATGCAACATTTATGGTCACACAATGTCTTTCATGAGGTATACATGAGTTCTCAGTGGAACTTTCAGGTGAAATACCAAGAAACAAGGCCCATTAAAATGCAGCTTTCCCGTTAATGTCTTGGAAAGTTTTCAAGTGTCTTAACAAGGATCTGGATAAACTACCCTGTAAAAACTGAACCATCCACTAGAGAGTCTGCAGTGTGAGAAGCTCTCAGTCTCTGTGGGGATTTCCTTCAATTGTTGCTCTGTTCCCACTTCAATCCTGCTGCCCTCGGTGCTTTCAGGGGAACAAAACCACAAATCAGGCCTCTGTAGCCCAACAGCGGATACTAAACCCAACTACTTCCACTCTATTAATGTACCTAGTCACAAGCTTTACAAGACTACAACAAAGCAGGAGTGTTATTTAGACTTTTCCAGCTTCAGGAGAGCAGATTGTTACACTAGGTGTTATGACAGGCATTTCACAGAGAAGTCCAGCAGGTGGCGCTCAAGTACTTGTAATGAAACTGCAGGTTTGAGCACTTAATTCTCAGTCAGCTATTTATTACAAGAATTGCAGAGTCACAAGTTCTCTGTACTCCTGATTAAAAATCTCTGAGAAAAAAATTCTGAGAAGACCCACAATGCATTTCTAATTTCCCTTCTGTAGACATTTACAGCATCCTGTAAGAAAGTCATTTGAATGATTCGGCTGCATATTGTGCCACTGAGATAGAGGAAATATTCATATTCTGATGTAAAAGCTGCAATACCACATTGTAAAAATGCTCAGTTAAGGGGAATATTTCTAATTTATGAAAGATGATGAAGGCATCTTGAAAAATTGATATGCAATTGTAGTTTGATATGCAATTGTAGAATAGTTCATGTGAATTTTATTATATTTTATTTATTAATTTGTTTATTTGTTCTCGCGGATGCATTAATGTTTAAGAAGAGTTTCATTATTAGCTGTCGGCCAAGGTGAAGCTACGTGTAATTAATTAAATGATGAGTTTTTTCATACTTTGAACTGTATTTTATTTCTTTTAATATTTTGTCTACCTCTTTTACAAAGTGTTGGTTTTTACAACGCGTTATCTGTCTTTTAAATTCTGATGAATCTATGTCCTTTTGTTATATATTGCTGCCCTGTGAAGCACTTTGTGGCCTAGATTCAGAAAAATGCTGTATATAATAATGTGTGGCCCTTTGAAGCAAGTTATCACTAGCATAATTTAAAAGTGCTGTCTAATCTGAATACTTTAGGGTTGCTTTCAGTGGTTGCTGTGATTGTTTTTAAGGTTCAAAATGCCCTAAAATGGCTTTTAAGTCCTTGCAATGAAAAAGGCCTGTTAAGTCACCCCAAAGTAAGAAAAGGCTTCAGTTGTCTGGCTCCCCCACTGAGTGATCAGAACATAATCCCTTATTTATTTATTTATTTAAATTTATTTTTCATAATGTTATTCATTTACTTTTTTGGTAATCTGACTGCATGCCATCAGTCAAACCCGGAAATAGACTGTCAGTTTAAACTAACTGCGAGGAGAAACAGATATCAGAGGTTCGTCTGTGTGCAGCTGAAGAATGAATGCATCAACGAATGAATGAATGAGGCCTTTTGTCCCTAGAAACGATGCTGACATGAACCAAACCAACTCATTTCCGACCCTCCTTCTCCTCCTCCTCCTGCTGCAGTTTGCGGTCACAAACTTCTCTCGGCCACCTTGTTTCGCTCTCTTCGTTGCCGTGGCAACCGGGTAACACACGCACTCACTTCCTCCGAGAAGTTATCATGGTCCGCAGGGCTCAGAGGGGTAAGATGAACTGTCAGCGTACAGCTTTGAAATACATCCATAGAACAATGTTTTATAGCGGTTTTGTTTATTTTAGACGTCATGCTGTTGCGGTGGAAGCTTCCATGTTGGTGGTTTTGGGGTTTTTTAGTCACTAAGTTTGGCTCGTGTTCAGCAGGTGGCTATACGTAACAACACGCCAGCGTTCAAATAGCTCCACAGGTGCCAAGTTTAGATGGTAAATGATGAAAAACAGCTTCAAAATAGCGCAACAGACATTTATCTGCGGGTATATACAGATGTAGGTCTGTCTTTTCTACTCTTTTTACCGTTTTAGTGTCGAAGAAACGCTGGACTCCCAAAGGTGGAAGTGCCAAGCTAGCTTCTTTAAGCTAGTTCAGACATTTTCTCACTCAACATTTGACTTATTTTGAATTTTACTTCACTTACATACATATTTTTTATGGTTGCATGATTCTCAAGCTATTTTATTGCTACAGTGGTAAACAAAAGCTTACATACACTTGTAAAGACCATGTGTATCATGCAGTCTGAACTTTTCAATGACTCTTATAACTATGAATGTTCTATAATGGAATCAATGAAACTCGTGTAACCTCAGAATGCATTTTGGTTCATTCATAGATTTTTTTATAGGTGTTCTGGAGATTTGGCAACATCTGTTAGGCCAAAACAATACATACAACAATGATAATATTTGGTTAAATGACCTATGACTATTTTCAGCTCATCTAGGCGTTTTTGGTATCTGTCTGCAAGCTTCTGGTTGTAACTTTGGCCATTCCTCTTGACAGAATTGGTGCAGTTAAACTAAATTTGTTGGCTTTTTCATCACAGTCCACAGGTTCTTGAAGGAGTTTAAGTCATGACTTTTGGGAGATCAATCTAAAACCTTAACTCTAGCCTGATTTTTTTTTTTTTTTTTTTTTTTTTTAGCACTTTCAACATGTGTTTTTGGTCACTCTCTTGTTGAAACACCCAACTGCATGCAAGATCCAGCCTTCTGGCTAGCTACATTAGGTTTTCTTGAAGAATGCAGAGGTAATCCTTTTCAATTTTTCATTTACTCTGTGTAAAACACCTTTTCACTGGCACCAAAACAGCATAATACTGTCATGCTTTTGAGTAGTTTTTGTGTTATTGGGGTTAAAGACCTCACCTTCTCTTTTCCAAACATGTTTCTGGTCATTGTGGCCAAATAACACAATTTTCTGTTTCACTCTTCAGATCTTTGCTCAGCTCCTCACACTTTCCCACTGTGATATTTGTGGCTAAGTTTAATGAGTGTATCAAATTGGCCATTTTTAATTTGGCTCAATTGTAATCACTCATGAGAAGTTAAGAGGTCATGGCACTATAACAACTGATAATTGAAGTTGCTGTGTGTATATTTTTGACCCAGCGGATTTAGTAATTTTTCCAGAAGACCTATAATCAATCTATGAAAGAACCAAAATGCATGATTGAAACAAAGACACAGGTTTCAGTGTTTCCATCATAGCAAATCAAGAATGATAGGAGTGATTGGAAAATCAAAACTGCCATAAAATACGTGGTCTTTGCAAGTTTGTGTGAACTTTGTTCATGACTGTATATAGACTAAACCATACTGTGTAATTGTTACTTCCCTGTCGATAATGTGTTTGCTTATCTACTTATCTTTGCCTAGCTGTAATGCTATTTTTATATATGTGACTTCCTGACAATTTACAATCAACCAAATTCAGTGGAACATACCCACAACATTAGCTGACATTACCTAAAAGTTCTCAGAATGTTTTAGAGAAAACACTGAAGAGCTGACGTTCAAAGAGCATTTTAAGGATATTTATCTTTTCAATTAAATGGTTCTATGAGGTTAAAAGTTTACAAGTAAGCAATATTTTAACATTCAGTGGATGTTTTGAAGATGTCAAATCATGTTTTTGATAATTTAATAAGCTATGAGCAAAACAGTGTGGTGAAATAATTGCTTGAAGAAAAGGTGCATGAAGTCAAACCTCCTTGACACACCTCTCTTTTGCAGGCAGTGAATGGAAGAAGTGCTTCTATTGGACAGTAAACCTGCTTGTCCCTGCATGAAACCTGAGATTCAATTGGACCTGGTCCTGCAGTGAAACTAGAAAGAGAGAAACAGAGGGAGGGAGGGAGGAGTGGAGGGGATGTCCCACTCAGGACAGTTGTGAAGGATCTTTGCTCTCAGCATCAGTGACCCGTCTTGTCGTACAGCTGCGACGAGTCGACATGGCTTCTCCGAGGCATTTCGGCCGAGGGTCCGTGGACATAGCTAATGTGATGCAAAAGCTGCAGGGTAAGTGTCACTTTTTTTGCTCAGATGGCCTACGGACTAAACATCCTCTCCTCCTGCGCTGCTGCACAGTAACATAGTGCTGATTCAACGCCTGGGCTGCATGCCCATCTGAAGTTTGCCAGCATTTGCAGGCAGGATGCTGACACACACCCGCTCACACACTTACTCAAACTAGGGCTTTTAGGCAGCATAGTTAGAAAACTTAGTGGAGTAAAATGATTACAATTGAATTATTGATATTATTTATTGTTAGTGGATTAGCATAATTTTAATATTAAGTTACAGTCCTACATTTTGAAAGCAGCCTGTTTTCAAGTACTTGTAGTCTTTGAAAACATACTAGAATCACACATTTGTGTAATTTGATAAAATATGCACATGGTCACTTCTGTCACCAGACTTATTTTTTATAAAACGGCACATAATCTTATTTGGAATAATAAAAAAATCTTGTAATGTCTTATGACCTAACTTGAAAAGACACACTACAATAGTTTTGGCAGCCCGCTGTATGTTGAGTGATTTAGAAGTTATTTAGAGGAACATGAGGCCATTTATTCATAGAATATTGTGAAACTCCTGATCTCACCACATGCTTCAAAGCATGATCTTTAATAAGTTGGTTGTCCCATCTTTAAATCAGATTTTCTGTAGAGATTAGTAACGCAATTTTTTAGCAAAGAGGCTTGTGTTTTCATGTCCTGTCAGCAGTGTGTCACAAGTGTAATGAACTTAATGCGTCTTAGATGCATCAAATCAGTCTGTTTTTTTTTGTTGTTTTTTTTAATGAAATTGGGTCTTTGCCCTTTTCTTTGACCACTTCTTAGAAAATGTTCTTTTTTATCTTTAGTTGAAAGTTTAGGATCTTTTTGAAGCCTGCTACTGCTCATCAGGATCATTTAATCTGCCTGAGTCTTGACATGAGATACTGAGTCACAACAACTGCGGCTTCATGAATGCACAGACAATGCACTGAACAAGACTAAAACCTGACACCCTTTCTGCCCTTGGGAAGAGAATAGATCAATAGCAGGAGCCTCATTTTGTTGGTGTCCCCCTTTTGTTACAAGGGCATTAGGCCACAACCATCACTACACGAGTCTGGTCATTTCTGGCATCTTGTTCCCAGTTAAGATGCATTTCGAGATGTACAGTATAGCAGGAAATTTCACACCTTATGGCGTGTTTCCATAGCTACTGTTATGAAACATTTGTGTGTGGTTTTGCCAGCGTTGCCCAGTTCCTGCTACTGAGACACTTGGTTTCCTGTGTACTGCACAGCTATCTCCATTTGCTTGATTTTAATATGTATTCGAAACACAATGACGGTAAAATGTGTCGCGGCAGAGAACACCTGCCATTTGGGTGTTTTAACAGTATGTTTTGCTCAAATTGGCTCAGACGTGCAATGATATGACGGATAAGCTCACTCAAGGTGATATAAAGTTGTTTAGGACTCTCTAGGTAGATGTTTCCTCCTGTTAATTGTCAAGAGATAAATGCAAGCTGCATCTTGTTGCTGTTACTGAAAAAAAATCAAAACTATATAGTTTTTTTCACCTGAACAGTGCACAAATGCCACAATCTGCTATGCAAAGCGCCACTCACTGTTGCTTTTCATGTCAGGAAGTGGAATTTGGTGTCAGGTCACATCTGGAAGATGTTATTGTGCCAGTGGTTTGAGGTGCTCTGTAAATGGCAGGCAACAAGGTAGTCTGGGCTTTTTCGCTGTTAATCAGAAGCAGCTTCCTGTCATTAAAGGCATCCTGCAGAGAGAGTTACTGCAGAATCACTTTGACTTGAACAACAGTCCATGTGGGTGGATGAATTATTGACAACAGATAAGCTTGTAGTCTTGTGAATACACAGATCTACAAGTAGATTCTACAAGAAGATTTGTGAAGAAGCATTTTACCCTTTCAAACAATCCCTCTTTGAACTTGTTGCTGACGTCATGCTGTGGCAGTATTCTGTGCTTCTGCTTGGTTTCAGGGCCATATGATGATGGTGCACCAACACCTTGCAGCCTTAAATGCCCTCAGGGTGCAACTGATGTCTGTCTGTTGCCTGGTGTGTCTGCATGACAGGCGCTTTGCTCTCATTGGCTTTCTTGTGGGTTTCACTAGTTGAGTGTCAAACAGGATATGAAGACACAGAGCTGGTGAAGCTGGTGAAGGGTTTGTGGCGACACCATGATGTGCTGTGATGACTCTCCTCCCCGGAAACATGGAGAATCAGTCAGATCTCATATCATATAGAAAGATATGAGAAAGTAATGCAGTTTTTCTGGTATTTTTGTATGTGTTTCTCTGATTTCTTGTAATTAAATGTGAAAATATTACCCCTAATTGTTTCCTGTGATAAATAAGACGGTAAGTAAAGCTCACTGTCTGAAAGGAGAAATAATTAGGGTTGCAACACACGGTTATTTCCTCAATAGTAGCAATGTCCACAAATAGTGAAACAGAAATACCTTGAAGTTTTTTGTTGCAAGCCCAACAGACTGAAATCCAAATATATGCTCTTGAAATTATATGAAACCACTGGTAGAAAGTAACTATTTACTCCCTGACTACACTTAAGTACGGTTTTGAGATGCTTGTACTTTGTCAGTATTGTGATTTTATTCTACTTTATATTTCTACTCCACTATATTTCAGAGGAAAATATTGTACTTTCCTCTCATTACATTTATTTGACAGGTTTTAAAATGAAGATTTTGCACATTGGATACTATAGCTATGATATAAGATTTTTAAGATTAGAATTTCCAACCTTTTAGGCTTTTGACATCTTATAAAAAGAAGTGTGTGTTCAGGCTCTCATTTCAGGCGTCTGAGTTGGGAACAGCTCCACCAAATGGGGATTTTATCCTGTAAACTTCTCACATAGTCTCATTTTAATGAATGTTCAGTTGATCCAAACTCTCATTAAAAATCAAACATTATAGATATAATATAAGACACAACAAATTGAAAACATATTTGTGTAGATAAATTCTGTCTTTTTTTAGGACAAGCAGCAAAGATAGTGAAAATATTAAAGGAATATAGTACACAAATAACATAAACTACAGTCTACATAAGTACTAATTCTAAAAATAAAACAGTAATGTTATTGGACAGATTTTTTTTGACAAATAGAAATGCTGAGAGTGTTGATATTGCACAGATTGTACATAAGTAGAAAATTAATTCAATAGTATATGTTCTAGTGCATGTAGAAAAATAGATTTTGTGCAGGGTTTTTAAAGTACAAAATATTCATAATTCGCAAAATTTGTGCTCCCATTAAATCTCTGACTTGATTTATCCGCTTTCTTGTGTATTCAATTGTATATAAAATAGTTAAAACTGGTTCCACCTGCAGCAACTACAACAGTAACATGCTGCTGACTCACTGATGTTTCTCTATTAATAATTTAATGAAGCGATGTATAAGAATATATTTACTTTAAAATGTTAACTACATTTTGCTGCTAATGCTTACATAGGAATGCTAAAGTATCAGCCATGAGAAAAGCACATAAAAAAAACTGACATTGTTTTGCTTAAAAACTTATCTCAAAAGTTGCATTTGTTTTATAGCTTGAATGCTGAAGCCCATAATCATACTTTTTGGTAGATGGCCTCCCCATCCTGCACATGGAGCCGGTAACACTAGCTTTGTTGTTAAAGGTCACAAACTAAAAGCACTGAGAGCCACTGTGGTGGAGAGCAGCCATTATGCTCGCCAAAGGGGTGGAGCAGTTACATCAAGACAAGAAGGAGAAAGAGAAGCATGCGTGTTGTCAGCTGTGAGAGATGCTTTTACTCTACAGTGTCACTAACAGCTGCTGGAGACAGACAGACAGCCATCACACTGACATGACAGAGAGCCTAATTACCGCTCTACACTCTGCTAAGCTGCATCAGGCTCTAAATACTTCTTGCACAAGCTAGCATCTATATCTTGTCTGTGATCCCGTCGTCTTTTGCTGTCAATGTTTTTGACTATCACATTACAGTGTTGTCATATTGTTTTGAAGCTCAGGAAGCCATTCAGTAAGTAATAAACCCTCAGTGTCAAGTATCTGAGAATGGACTGGCTCGAGTCCAGCGACAGAATCACTTCTTGTCCTGCTTGGTGCTAAAACTAGGCCTGCTCTCCGCTAAATGGAACAGCAGAGTGAGTGGGCTTTCACGGTGCTCCCAGGCGACCAACCCACGCCGATGTAAATGCACCTACCTACTGTATACTATTGCCAGAGGTATCATCTGAGCTAAGATCACCTTAAGTACTCCATTACTCATGTGAATTGCACACGCTTTAGTGGTTTGATGTGCCGCGTTGTGTTTGTTGCTGGGGTCATCCACTTATAATTGGCACTTAGCTGCTGGTACTGCATCAGGCGTAATTAAATCAGTTGACAAAACCGTAATGACTCAGTAATGGGGAGATGTTTTACGTAAAGATTTCATGCATGTCAGAGTAAGTATATCCCGACCTACACACGTGGACAAAATTATTGGTACCCCTCAGTTAAAGAAGGAAAAACCCACAATTCTCACTGAAATCACTTGAAACTCACAAAAGTAACAATAAATAAAAATTTATTGAAAATTAAATAATCAAAATCAGCCATCACTTTTGAATTGTTGATTAACATAATTATTTAAAAAAACAAACTAATGAAATAGGGCTGGACAAAAATGATGGTACCCATAACTTAATATTTTGTTGCACAACCTTTTGAGGCAATCACTGCAATTAAACGATTTCTGTATTTGTCAATGAGCGTTCTGCAGCTGTCAACAGGTATTTTGGCCCACTCCTCATGAGCAAACAGCTCCAGTTGTCTCAGGTTTGATGGGTGTCTTCTCCAAATGGCATGTTTCAGCTCCTTCCACATATGTTCAATGGGATTCAGATCTGGGCTCATAGAAGGCCACTTTAGAATAGTCCAACGCTTTTCTCTCAGCCATTCTTGGGTGTTTTTGGCTGTGTGTTTTGGATCGTTGTCCTGTTGGAAGACCCATGACCTGCGACTGAGACCAAGCTTTCTGACACTAGGCAGCACATTTCTCTCCAGAATGCCTTGATAGTCTTCAGATTTCATCGTACCTTGCACACTTTCAAGACACCCTGTGCCAGATGCAGCAAAGCAGCCCCAAAACATTACTGAGCCTCCTCCATGTTTCACCGTAGGGACAGTGTTCTTTTCTTCGTATGCTTGGTTTTTGAGTCTATGAACATAGAGTTGATGTGCCTTACCAAAAAGCTCCAGTTTGGTCTCATCTGTCCAAAGGACATTCTCCCAGAAGCTTTGTGGCTTGTCAACATGCATTTTTGCAAATTCCAGTCTGGCTTTTTTATGAGTTTTTTTCAGCAGTGGTGTCCTCCTTGGTCGTCTCCCATGAAGTCCACTTTGGCTCAAACGACGACGAATGGTGCGATCTGACACTGATGTACCTTGGCCTTGGAGTTCACCTTTAATTTCTTTGGAGGTTGCTCTGGGCTCTTTGGATACAATTCCAACGATCCGTCTCTTCAATTTGTCATCAATTTTCCTCTTGCGGCCACGTCCAGGGAGGTTGGCTACTGTCCCGTGGGTCTTGAACTTCTGAATAATATGAGCCACTGTTGTCACAGGAACTTCAAGCTGTTTAGAGATGGTCTTATAGCCTTTACCTTTAAGATGTTTGTCTATCATTTTTTTTCGGATGTCCTGGGACAATTCTCTCCTTCGCTTTCTGTTGTCCATGTTCAGTGTGGTACACACCTTTTCACCAAACAGCAGGGTGACTACTTGTCTCCCTTTAAATAGGCAGACTGACTGATTATGAGTTTGGAAACACCTGTGATGTCAATTAAATGACACACCTGAGTTAATCATGTCACTCTGGTCAAATAGTTTTCAATCTTTTATAGAGGTACCATCATTTTTGTCCAGGCCTGTTTCATTAGTTTGTTTTTTTAATAATTATGTTGATCAACAATTCAAAAGTAATGGCTGTTTTTGATTATTTAATTTTCAATAAATTTTTATTTATTGTTACTTTTGTGAGTTTCAAGTGATTTCAGTGAGAATTGTGGGTTTTTCCTTCTTTAACTGAGGGGTACCAACAATTTTGTCCACGTGTGTACATATGTGAATCTTATTACTTAAGGTGAACCGTGTGACTGAGTTCAGGACTCTGGACAGCTCCTTAATAGCAGGACGAGAATAGCAGGAAGCAGCTGGAACATCAGGAAAAGTTCATGTTGTGATGGATAGAAGGTTTTTATTTCATGGGTTATTTTTGTTCAGTTTGATGATCAGATTATGAAAGTGTTTTTGGGCGCAGTATTGGACATCGATACCTTTGCGTGTCCGCAGAGTACCGACAGCTTTACAAGAGTCGGTGCTGGATGTCTGTGTCAGATTTGTAATCTTATTAACTTGTTCTTGAATTATATAAGTCAGGATTGAATATAGAATTTTTGTAGTTCATCTTACATGTAGTTTGTGAAGTTTACCTGCACATTGTTGTTGTTTTCACAGGATGCAGTTGCTTAGTTTGAACTGGAAAGTCAGCACTTAAGTCTTTAACAATAACTACACTTAGAACATTTAACAAGAACACAAAAAACAACAAGACAGTTAAACAATACCAAATTTGACAACAGACACACAAATAAACAGTAAGTATAAAAACAAAAAGCCATACAAAATCAGGAACTGATAATCCAAGCAGTGCATAAAACTAGATGAGTCATTGTCAGTGATAGCGTTAAGTAATATTATAAAGCAATGGAGTCATAAGGCATAATTACTACAAACAACTCCAATTCTATTAAGAAAACAGTTTAGAACTAGTGAAAAGATCATTATTGACTGTCAACTACAGCTAAATTATAGTAGGTTTTAAGCTGAGTTGACTTTCAGTGTTTGATTATTTAAACAGGAATTAATATACAGAAGCATTACATTTTAGTTAAACAGTCTAAACGAAGGAAAAAGGTTTGTAATCAAACACATTTACACTTCTCATTGTTAGATTACTTGAGTCGATATTGGCATTGAAAGTCATGTGCTGGCACTAATATTCACAATGTTTAAATGATCCCCTGCCCTGGTTGATTCTGGTGGAAACAAAAACACACCACTTCCTTTGCAGCTTAGGATTTTTCCTGGGTTGGACCTGTCTGGATGTTTGGAGTGTAAAAAAGGAAAAGTTATAATAGAGGTTGAAGCCTGCAAAGAAAATATTTTAGTAGCCATTTGCTATCTAATGTTCATCCTGTGAGATGTTGCATTATGTAGGACTCTATATCATGAAAATTTGCATTTATATCAGCAGTTAGTACATGCATTGATAGATTAGACTCATCTGTTTTTGTCCAGTGTAACTTGTTTTGAAAAAAAAAACATTTTTATCGTAAAATAGTGCGGTTTGTCGTGGATTGATGAAATAAAAATATAAAATATATATATTCTTCAAACCAAATATGGTCTATAAAATCTAATTCATTATAGGTTTAATGTTTGTTTTTTGTCCTGACTGAAAAAACGATTTGAGTACCTAATCTGAGTCTTGCGTCTCCAAAAGCTCATTGTTCTTAGTGTGAGCAGCTGTCAACAGGATTTTAATGGCACTACTAACCTTTTGCTGTTTTGATGTGAAAAGGGAAAAAAAACATTTTCTGCCGAACAGCTTTTCTGGGCCAGTTGCACCAGCAGTCTATAGAGGAGTAATAATAGAACGACAACCTCAGGACTATTTTTAGCATATCAGAAGGGCTTTTAGTAAGCTGGTGGTCTTGAAAGAATAAAGGGGAGTTTTCTGCAGGAGACGATAAGCTATCAAGTACCGTATTTACTAACTATTGTGTGTTATATTCACAACAGCTGAGTAGAAAACCACAGTGGCCAGAGCTGAAGTGGTTCTGCAAGGTCTTGTAGGACAAATATGGATCTGCTAAAGAGCTTTTACATGTTACTTTGTGTACAAAAGGGAATCCCGGCGTGGGTGTGTCTGCTTTGTTGTCACAAAAGCACAGAGAAGGAGCAGGTGGTGGGCGTCTGTCACCAGCCTCGGCATTAATTATTAAGATTTGCTGCAGCAGGATGAGCTTTGTGTAGCAGTCTTTTAATTTTGTTCTGGTCTGTTTAATCAACAGGCCTTTGAGGACTTTATTTAATGCTACAGCCAGAGAACTATTTTTTTAAGTATTTTTATTATTATTAGTATTGTTGTCTTGGACACTAATGCTTTTACAGTCTCATAGAAGATTAAATAAATCTTTTATTCACACACAAGCCAATACACACACACACGCACAAACCAAGCTTAAATCGGGATAATGCAGCCAAGGCTGTGACATCACCGCCTCCCACATGCTGATTGGTGGAGCCATTCTCCAAGCCGAGCTCTCTCCAGCCTCAGATGGTACGATGATACAGCGAGGCAGTGCAGCGGGGGCTGTGCACATCCACACAGGCATGGCTCCTCTGGATGGCAAAAACACAGGAAGAAGGAAGGCTGGGATTGTAAATCACCCTCTCTGTTAGGAGTTTTCTGTTTTTGCCATCTGTGTGTGTGTGTGTGTGTGTGTGTGCGTGTGTGTGTGTGTTTGTGTGCATGTGTGTGAGCGTGTCAGGGAGGAGGGGACGGTTTCATCTCCAGCAGCTCTTTTTTTTTTTGCTTTCACTGGGGGAAACCAGGCAGCCAGATCTGTTTTGCTTCCTGCTGGGGAAAAAAAGGTTGAAAGGACAGCTGTGTGTCAGTTTTTCCACCGTGGATCTAATTTTCAAGCATACATCTATATGTACCCTGGAACTCATGAAATGCGAAGAGCGAGCACTGGAGAGTGGGGTGTAGAATGGCTCACTATAAGGATGTATCTGTCAGGAAGACTTCTTTAAATCTGGTGACTGGATTTTTTCAGTATCTCCGTGGTAAGTAGGGCAGCAGCACCCTTCATCTCTCATCTGTGTTGACCTGTGTAGCTGATATGGGACACAACATATGCTGATGTTTTGTAGGCGAATCCCTGCCTTGTGAACTAATTCTCCTGCTGCACAAACACAGCTGTACTGTGCTGTATGTGTGCTGCATGTGTGTGTGTGTGTTTTTCCCGTGGATGTGCGTGCTATGCTTCAGTGGGCATCCCCTGTGCATCAGTGATGAAGCGTTTGCCTGTGGGTTAACGTGATGCCTTTGCTCCCTGTATAGTGTTCGCATTGCTTCCTTATACACGTGACCACTGTCTATATCTCTGAGGGTGGATGTTTAAAAATGGCCACTCTGTGCGGTGTGCAGCACTAGCCAGCCGGCATGCATGACAGGGTGTTGGAAACCAGCCCCCGACGCAACAACAGCAACACCAGACCAAAGAAATGTGTTGTTTTGTTGTACTTGCTGCATAATGCATGAGGCACCGTGGCTGAATATATTAATAGACCACAAAAGGAGGCTGGGGGGTGACCGAAACAATCACGCATGTTATTAGTGAGCACAGGCAAGACTCGTGAGATGTGTTGGCAGAAATTTCCTCCCCACTCACTCTCTAATCCCTTCGTATGACCTCTCTTTGAGAACACTTCTCAGTAGCATCCTTTATACTCGCGCTGGCAAGCTTCTATTTATCACGCTGCACACATCTAATCATTGCAGAAGGCATGCAGTTTAACATACATGCTGCAGGACTGCTGTACTGCCACTTGACATCCCGGAAGCAGTGTACAATTGTACAGCGTGAGGTTGGACGAAGTAGCGTCCCGGCTGGAGGAGGCTATAACTGACAAAAGTTATTGTTAGGGATAAATATTTTATGTGTTTTGTATTTCTCTGGCAGCTATAAACTCAACCACATCCATATCAATTAACAGCCACATCTTTGCAAGAACAAATCCAAACATCAAGTCCTATATATATGTATATTCCTCTCCATGTGCATGTTCCTGTAGTCAGAGTGTTT
The DNA here is from genome assembly GCF_021347895.1 of Acanthochromis polyacanthus. Classification (NCBI taxonomy): domain Eukaryota; kingdom Metazoa; phylum Chordata; class Actinopteri; family Pomacentridae; genus Acanthochromis; species Acanthochromis polyacanthus. The sequence continues at coordinate 27,803,328 of NC_067113.1, forward strand.
GGCTTCAGCTCCACAGTCCCCCATCAGAGCACATGTTGCTGCTATCATGTATTGACATGCCCTGTGTGCCTTTCGTTTACAGATGAGCAAGAGGCGGTGCAGAAGAGAACATTCACAAAATGGATCAATTCTCATTTAGCCAAGGTAGGTGTGAATTTCCACTAATGCCATCCACTGCTGGCTTCTACTTTAGTGTCACTCGTTAGGAGGCTGCAGGATTTAACAAGCTCGTCTTAAACAAACTGTCAAAACAATTACATCACAAGTAAGTTGGAAGTAGCGCTGCGATGACCTTTCATCCTCAGAGTGACTCGTAATATTTTATCCCCAGTCAAGACTGTGTACTTCCTCTTTGGTAAAGGGGGTATCTCAGGGCAGTGACCGGTCATGCTTGTAGGAGATTTGCCGAGCAACAGCCTGTAATGACTTCTTAAAACAGAGCACAAGATAACTGCAATTATCCAGTTAGCTGTAAATAATGGCATCATTTAGCCCATTTCAAAATCAAATCACGTTTAATGGAACAGGATTGGTTATAATGACGGTTTGCTGGATCTGACAGTGTGGAAGGAACATAGACTCACACCTGTGATTCTTCTGGCCTATTATGCTGTGACAAGAGCTTTTGAAAGGTGTGGGCAGAGGCTGCAAAGATGACACAGACATGAAAAAGCTCATAGTCAGTTTAGTTTTTAATAAATCTCACCAGTGGGATTCATACTCAGAAGAGCTTCTATGCCACTAGTGGAGTGTGTTTGTGTGGACATATGGGGGGCTTAATGGAATTATTCAGACACCGGTGTGTGGGTTATGTATTTATTGTGTATTTAGCGTTTGTGTGTGTCAGTATGCGTGTTGGTGTTTGGTGTGTGTGTGCTTTTGTGGACAGGATTGGCAGGGGCAGTAATGCGGTGTGCAGATGGAGAACAAGAGGGGTGAGGACAGTTCCCTGCGGGCAGTCGTCTGCTTGTAACGTTCATGCATGTAAATGACGATGCAGCGAGTGCACAACAATAACACAAGCCTGCATGCTGTGTTACATCACACTGTGACCCGAAAATAACAGCGGCGGAATTAGATTATGCACCTCATCAAACCTTAAAACTACAAAGCATCAGAGGACTACCAGAAAACTGTTAATATTCAGAATAAGCAGCTGGTATTCTTTACATAACAGTAAGTACAGATGACACAGCAGAGTGTGCAACTCAGACAGCATTGCAGGGTTTAAATCTGGGATCTGGCAGAGAGATTTAGTTTCGAGGGGTCTTTTGTTTGGGCCTGATCTGCCCACGATAGTTCAAAGCTCGGGCTTCTAAAACTTTGGAAGAATCTGAGTTATGTGGTGGGCCAATGTTGGGACGCTCTGTTGGTCTATTCATCATTATTCATGCACTGCGCTCAGGCTCACTCACTGTGCATACCAATAGGGCTAATGTAGCATAAGCCTCATCATGAAAGCAATGTCACAGCACAGACAACTCCTCAGCGACTGCCTTATCTTACAGGAAAGTTTATGGTGGTGACTTCTGTCGTCAGTACACGGAATATTCCTTGCAATAATAGTAAAAGTTCTGCTTGAAAATTGTCTGTTTTTGTGGATAAATGTTGAGTATTGGTTTGAATGAAATCCCCCTGTTTTATGGGTGAAAGTGTGTATTATCTGAGCTTGAACTTCCAGCAGCTATCACACTTCCCCTTCAGCTTTTGTGTCCATTTCCTGTGATATTGTATTGCTAAGCGCCTTTTCAGTAATTTTATCAGTTTTTTTCCACTCTCTCATGTAACTCAGTGAATTAGGTTTTCAGGGTGGGTGTGGTTTGCAAATGACAAGGGTTGTTTCGCATTTGGAAAACCTATTGGAATACCATTGCTCTTTTGTGCTTAAACCTGACTCACAGAAATAGATCAGATTATTACAGACAAATTCTGCCCTATTTTCACATATTCCACGAGTGATCCTTGAGCTGTTTGTTTTCACAAATCTAAAGTGAACTAATTAAGTTTGAATCAAGATTGCAGAACTCACCAAGACACATTCTCTGAAGCTGTTTTGTAATGAGAGGAAAAAGTTAGTACATGTACCCGATAGCAGGATAGGCGCTTGCCTCTTCACACTGTTTTGCCCCAGATAGGCAGCCAACTGCATCCTGTCATGGAATATGTTGAGTTGTGAAATGGCCTGTATACAGTGCCAAATAAAGAATTCCCGTGGTGAGCCTTCGTTTTAATTAAAGCTTCACTCTGCTGAAATGAATCAACATCTGTTTCATTTACTAATTCCGTGCTGAACGTGTGTTACAGTATGTCATAACGCTGTCATTCGTCTTGGGCAGCTCTGTAAATGTGTGGAAATGTTATGAGGACACAGTTAGGGTTAAACGAGCACCATCGCCTCAGGACTGGGCACCAGGCCACTGCCGAGGAAAAGGCACCATCTTTTCAGCTGCAGGGAGGCTCTGTGGTTGTTGCTAACAAGCCTGTTTCTCACAAGCAGCACTTGGTTTCCCCCTTTCCCTGCTAATGTGCTAGAATACCAACATCCTTTCACACTGTAGAATCACCAGCGTAAATACATTTGTCGTGGGATTCCATAATTGATTCATATGCGAGACATTTCCATAATATTTTCTTTCTGCGTGTTAAACCTGCGTCTTCTCTCCTCCAGCATAAACCACCATTAGAGGTTAACGACCTTTTTGAGGACATCAAAGATGGGGTGAAGCTCTTGGCTCTGTTGGAGGTCCTGTCTGGCCAAAGACTTGTAAGTCGTACTTGTTTATTGCACAGGATTTAGATACATAAATTGTGTGGTTGTGTTAATACACGTAAGATGCTTTGCTGGGTGATTTGCGCTCTCTGGATTTCATGTGTGGATTTCGTAAAGGGGAAGAACCGCCCTTTATAATATCCACTAGAAGTAATGAATATGCAAATAAGGGTACATATTTTCACTTCCACATTCTAGCAAGTCAGCATTTTGAAGTATAAAACATGAAAGATGCATATGAGTTGAAGTGCCTCTGTTGCGTCAGACAAAGAATCATTTATGATTTAAAAATTTAAACAAATTTTTGAGTCATGCAGTTGATTAGTCCAGTAATTGGACTGATTTGTTTCATTTATTCCATTAGAATTGCTGAACAAATTAGAGATACAGGCGGTGATGCAGAGGCATGGAGATGTTAACTTTCTGTTTCATCCAAAGCTATGAGATTCTAATTTATTCTAAATGCCATCTTTGGTAATGACAATGCAATGGAATCAATACGCCTGACTAACGATTGTATGCACCTATCAGCCACAACATTGAAAACACTGACATGTGAAGTGAATAGCAGTGATCATCTTGTTACAATGCAATACTCTGCTGGGAAAGCTTGGGTGCGGGCATTCATGTGGATGCTACTTTGATTTGTACCTCCCACCTAAACACTGGACCAAGCATACCAGCCAGGGATAGCAAAAATATTCTCAGACGCCAACAGTTTCCCCAAAGCAGAACAATGATCCTCGTCACACTGCAAAAACTGCTCAGGAATGGCTCAAGAAACAGAACAACCAGCCCAAAGATCCTGCCTCCAGACTATCTAGATCCCAATCAGATCAAGTACCTGCAGGATTCAGCAGAACGAGCCACAGAGGCCCCACTTCACAACCCACTAAACCAAAAGGATTGGCTGCCTATGGCCACTTCAGGACGCCCCAAGATGTCTTGTGTCCATGGCCTGGTTATGCAGACCTCTTTTGGTGACATGATTCAGAACTACACAATACTAGGCAGGTGGTTTTATTGTTGTGGCTGATCGTTGTGCTCTCCTGTTGTTATATAACATGCAAACCTCCTGATATGACAGATCTGTAACGTATATTTAACAAAACTTAAAACACCCATGTTTCGACAAAAATGTTGCAAGCATTTAGTGTTGGATCGCTGCACATAAATTAAAAGGCCATAATTTAGATCTGAGCCTCCCACTGTGAGAAGCTGTTAGTGCAACACTCTCACTATCTCTCTGACACTCACACTCACACAAACACTGACCCAGATTCTGGTGTTTAGTAATTAGACCTGTCTTGATGCAAACTGCCATGTCATCGGTAAAGCTGTTACTTGGCAAACGAGGCAGGCTTTATAGTGAACACTCTCTGCTTTCAGGAGAGCAACCCTTCTGGTTTGTATCCGCCAAAACTTTCACATTATCTCCTTTTAGATGTGCTCTCCGTTAATCCGATGGGGTTTGAAAGAGACGACTTTATGTCTGGATTATCACCCTGGTAACTCTGCCACAAAAGTTGCCATGGCAATCTTAGGTGGTCAGATGTAGTAACATATCTTTATCACTTTGAACAAGTCTGCACAAGTCTGAACTGCAACGGATAGGCACACTAAAGCAACATATTTTGAATATTGTGACAGATTTCATAAAGCTTTGTCCATTTTTCAGCACTGATATTAAAATGTCAAAAATGAAAACTTCACTGCAAGGAAGACAGAAGCTGGAGCAGGTCAGATTAATGGGACTCAACATGACAAAGCATTAGCAGTAGCTGAAGCTTAGTTTGTAGCTTCTTGCTGTTTGTGGCAGTGTTTCCTCTGACGTTATTAAAAAGCTGTAGCATCAAGCCGAGCCAGGCTCCATACGACACCTCCGAAGAGAGAGAGAGCATTTACATTTATGAAACAACAGTGGTAACTTCATTAACACAGCAACAGCTTAAATGATGGTCTGAAATTATTTGTTACATAGAAAATTTAGATGTATTATTTTCTTTAATATTGCAGTATTACGCATCGTGTCACTTAATGTTGAGTCCAATCTCATGTGTATGACAAAACTCACACATACCATGGCTTTTTCCGTCTGAATGAAGCAGTGAGGAACATTACGTAAAGGTGACCTCTGTCTGAATGACAGAAAGGCATCACTTTACCAGATTGATGAAACCAGCAATGTTATCTCATGTCTGAAAGGAGCTGTAGACAGATCTTCTTGATTCTAGTCCATTTTTTTTAAAACACAGGGTGATTGTTTGTCTCTTAAAACAGCTTTGACAATCTGCAGATAATTTATCTAAGAAAAGCCTTGTCAAAACCTCCTAGACATGTTCACCATCTCATAGTGCAATTAGAACCAAATGTGATCATTATTTCAGCTGCCAATGTGAGTGGTTGGTACAGTTGACAAAATCACCATCTGCAGTTAAATTTGTACCATGTTTCTAGTCAGCAGATGGTTTAATGAAAATATCCACAGCTTTGCATGATATGGCTGCTTTGGCTAGCTTGATTTTCACTCTCTGTCCTGTCTGTCTTAAGCCCTGTGAGCAAGGCCGCCAGCTGAAGAGGATCCACTGGGTCTCCAACATCGGCACTGCACTTAAATTCCTCGAAGGCAGAAAGGTAAGCGTGCTGTCGTATCAAGCATTTAAATGTTTTGAAGTATTTGTCATCTACAAATAATACTTAAAAGAAACAGTGGCATGTCTTAAAGAAGTCAAGGGTATGATTTAGAAGTCATGAGAAAAAGCTGTTGACTGGATATTTGTCTGCACAACATGCACTATGTTCAGCGTAGCGGGAGAAGGACTTCTTGATTACATAACCCATTTCTAAATCCCATGGCTCTATGAAGCCAGTGTCCCACTTTCATCTGGGTTCCCTGAGGACTCAGACTTACATTGTTGTGATCTCTCTCCCATCATGTGTGCCTTCAGTCTGTGTATCGAGGATCTCCGGTCAGTCGCCATTAAACGCCCTGTGTGATCATATACTGTATGCATTCTTTTCCTTTGATGCACGATGTACTATATGCAACGCTTGGATACAGCCATTCTGTTTTCATAAATGTAGTCATTACGCTTTTCTGTTGACATGAATTTAATGCATTTTGACTTGGACACTGGTTTCTGGTGTGTCTGGCTTTCTATAATTCGGAATTGCTCAAGAGTAAAGATGTTAAATGACTAAATTCTAGCAGTTCTCTAATGCAAGGTTTGCAATGCTGTGGTGCATCTGCTTGTTCCTTAATGCTTAGTTTAATACTCTTTTTTTTGTTCTGGTTGACCTTTCACTGTGGCTGTTTCTGCCTTCTGCCAGTGACAATACTTAACTGCATCAAAGACCTGACTTTGATGAGAAAACAAAAGCTTGCAATGTTCTTTTGGGTTGTGAGAAATTCAAAGGGCTTCTATGAGTCAAAATTCTCACTTTCAAACTACCTGCATGTGACTTACTTTTCAGAGTAATCTTCTGCTGGGTTTTTGTTTCAGATCAAACTTGTTAACATTCACGCCACTGATATCGCAGATGGACGACCATCAATCGTCCTTGGGTTGATATGGACCATTATCCTCTACTTCCAGGTAATGCTTCGTCTGAGAGTTTAATAACTGTGCTCACTCCAGGGTGAGTTGCTGCCCTGCAGATAAACCTCTCAGACCAAATATTTTTTGCCCAACACTTTAATTCAGTATTGATTTTTGGCAAAACACCATTTGCTTTTTCTTTTCCCTCTTTTTTCTCAATTAGATTGAGGAGCTAACCAGCAACCTGCCAGCCCTCCAGGCCCTATCCAACAGCAACTCTTCTGTGGAGAGCTTACCCAGCTCTGAAACAGGAAGCCCTCCCATGAAGAGGAAGGTGGTTAACAAATTTCAGGGCAATGCCAAGAAGGCCCTGCTCAGATGGGTGCAGTGCACAGCTGCCAAGTATGTCACCTTTAAATTACCTTCTCAAATTACCAACATGGATAGAGTTCTAAATGCAAATCTGCACAAATGATTCAAGGAAATGATTTGAAACTAATTTTATAAGCCATATCTTACATATTTCTACATTTATGCACATTTATTTAAGCCCTTTGAAACATAAATAGTTACATTACATATTTGTTTTTCAGGCATCATGGAATTGAGGTGAAGGACTTTGGTCCCAGCTGGCGCGATGGCGTTGCCTTCCAGACGGTGGTGCACGCCATCAGGCCAGACCTGGTCGACATGGAGGTGGTACGGCGGAGAAGCAACAGGGAGAATCTGGAGGACGCATTTGCACTTGCAGAAAACGAATTGGGCATTCCCCGTCTGCTGGATCCAGAAGGTGTGTCCTTGACCTTTTCTGCATTAAAAATTTCCGAGTCATAGTCTAATGTACCAAAATAGCACTGGATATGTGTGTGAAATTTTTGATTCTGCTGGAGTTTGCTGGTGTTTTAGATGTAAAAGCAGCAAATATGGCATATTAGTTAGATTAATTAGGGGCTCGGGCTTCGACACGAGCCACTCTCCTCTCCATTGCAAAGCAATGGGAGGAGAGTGGCTCGTGGCGAAGCCACGAGCCACTATTGTTCTCCTGTTGAAAAAGCGTTTATTATATTTTATTATTATTAACGTTTCCGCCGTTTTTCGATTCGTAACTCGTCCTAGGCCTTTGAGAGCACCAATACAAATTATATATCAAAACGTGCGGCTTCATCGGGAATAGTGTGCTATGACTTTTCTAAGAAATTCGTCATTTTATCGCAGAATTATTCGCAAAAAACTGCGCAAAAAGTCCCATAGGAAATGAATGGGAACTGAAAAAAATCGGCTGAAAAAATCCACTTTTTTCCAAACGCCACTCCTTCGCCATACGTTCACCTAGAAACGTCATTTAACCATCAAAACGCAGTGATTTTTCTTGTCTCCGCAGGAATGTAGTTTATGTCAGGCTGAGATTTACAGTTTTTCATCAGTGAGTCCTCAAAAAAGTGAAAATTCTCAAAATCTGCTCTGGTTAGAGTGCGGCATGTCAGTTGGTAGAGTGGAGGAGAGGAGAAAAATCCGCCTGAAAATTTCTCGATCGCATCGCCCTCATGACCAAACGATAAGAGATAGGAGATTGAAATTTGGTCAGATTGTAAACAGTTTTCCTGGGATTCAAATGAATCCAAGTTTGAAGACCTAGCTCTTTCTGAAGTGAAATGGCAGGCAGCAGTTTAGACCAAAGTCGCACCGTTCTCTCCATAAGAACCAATGTAAACTGGATCATCTGCCTCATGGAGGGATAGTGTTTTTTAAATCGCTGTAACTCGGTCATTTCTCACAATATTTGGAAAATAATTACATTTATGGTTTGCCACAGCCTTCCTCTCGCTCACGGTCATTTCGGTTTTCAGCTAGCATTAACGGTTAGCCCACAATTAGCGCCAGAACGACACGTTGCGCGCTGCTGCTGAGAAGCACTTTTCTGCTGTCTGTGGCAGGCACCGTTGCTATGGGGGCCCATAGCAACCGCCCTTACACACGCGCAGGCATGCTCCCAAGCACACACACAGACTCACTGGAGTGCCACACCCACCTTCACACCCAATACCTCCACAGGAGCTGCATTTCAGCCTGAAAATCAGTTCAACCTCTCAGCTTCACACAGCCTTTAGAGCAGGGGTGTCAAACTCAGTTCCAACACACCTGATTCAAATGATCAGGCTCGTTATCAGGCTTCTGCTGTGCTTGATGATGAGCTGATTATTTGAATCAGGTGTGTTGGAAGAGGGAAACATCTAAAACATAGAAGATAGTTGACCTCCAGGAACAGAGTTTGACACCCCTGCTTTAGAGTAACTCCAATCCAAATTTTGACCTGGTGAGATCTTCCTGTCTTTGCCTTTCAAAGTAAAAGCACAGCACAATTTCAAAATAAAAGCCTGCGATGGGCCTGAAAACATCAGTTAAACCTCTCAGCTTCACACAGCCTTTACAATAACTCCAATCCAAATTGTGACCAGGTGAGATCTTCCTGTCTCTGCCTTTCAAAATGAAAGCACAGTAAAATTTCAAAATAAAAGCCTTTCACACACCGGAAAACACCAGTTAAACCTCTCAGCTTCACACAGCCTTTACAGTAACTCCAATTAAAATGTTGACCAGGTGAGACCTTCCTGTCTCTGCCTTTCAAAATAAAAGCACAGCACAATTTCAAAATAAAAGCCTGCGACGGACTGGAAATGCAAGTTAAACCGCTCAGCTTCACACAGCCTTTACAGTAACTCCAATTAAAATGTTGACCAGGTGAGATCTTCCTGTCTCAGCCTTTCAAAATAAAAGCACAGCACAATTTCAAAATAAAAGCCTGCGACAGACTGGAAATGCCAGTTAATTATCGCAGCTTCACACCGCCTTTACAGTAACTTCAATCCAAATTTTGACCAGGTGAGATCTTCCTGTCTTTGCCTTTCAAAATAAAAGCACAGCACAATTTCAAAATAAAAGCCTGCGACGGACTGGAAACGCCAGTTAAACCTCTCGGCTTCACACAGCCTTCAGAGTAACTTCAATCTAAATTTTGACCAGGTGAGATCTTCCTGTCTCTACCTTTCAAAATAAAAGCCTGCGACAGACTGGAAATGCCAGTTAATTATCGCAGCTTCACACCGCCTTTACAGTAACTTCAATCCAAATTTTGACCAGGTGAGATCTTCCTGTCTTTGCCTTTCAAAATAAAAGCACAGCACAATTTCAAAATAAAAGCCTGCGACGGACTGGAAACGCCAGTAAAACCTCTCAGCTTCACACAGCCTTTACAGTAACTCCAATCTAAATTTTGACCTGGTGACATCTTCCTGTCTCTGCCTTTCAAAATTACTTTACAGCACAATTTGCCAGTTCAACCTCTCAGCTTCACACAGCCTTTTGAGTAACTCCAATCCAAATTTTGACCAGGTGAGATCTTCTTGTCTCTGCCTTTCAAAATAAAAGCACAGCACAATTTCAAAATAAAAGCCTGTGACAGACCAAAAAATAACGCTCTCCTGCCCGGTTCCGGACATGCACCCATCCTGAGCCCCTCCCACGATTTCCGCACCAGCGGGAATTGTCTAGTTCAATTGTGTTACCATGCAAATTCATTCTATATGAGCGCTTTTTTGAGGAAATGCGTGCCAAAAATACCAAAGCCACCTCACAAAGGATTAAAATTCAGTGTTTATCCGTAGCTCAGAGTTTAAGTCTGTGGAAGTGAAGCAGTCCTGCAGTGGCTCTGCAGTCCTGTCTTCACTGGCAGAGTCGTGATGTTTTATTGCACACAGAGCTGCACTAAAACGTCTCTGCTTTTACTGGAGCTTGACCCTGATTTCTTGAAACATCAGGTCAGGGATGGAGATGAGAGTAGACATGTATAATTAGCTGTCATGCCTCAGTAGATTTATCCTCTTGAGGACACAGATTGTTTTTGTGTCATATTGACTTAGAATCAAATGTAATGAGTCTGTCATATATTCCTGTCATTTCTACAGGCATGAGGGTATGGTTTAAATGTAGCATTGACATGGTTATTTTAAGCTTAAATTACATTTGTTTCTGTTGCCTCGATGAGCTAATTTTCAGCGTGAAGTTTCATCCAGTGATATTGTTTGTGTTGCTCTGTAGATGTGGATGTAGACAAGCCAGATGAGAAGTCCATCATGACATATGTGGCTCAGTTTCTCAAGCACTACCCAAACCCCCACCATTCTGAAACGGATGGACAGCAGGATGAGGTACCTTGTTTAAATTTATGATTCTGTATATTAAGTTCATCTAAGGCAAGTGATACTTTTGACAGTTTTGGGGATATCCTTGTGTATATTGTCTAGGGTCTATTTAACTCCATGTGTTATAGTCTGTAAAGCTGTTGCCATCCATATTTCCCAATAACTGCCTGGTATGAGGTGCGATCACAAAGTTTTTACACTACTACTGCTGAATTTGCTTGGACCATGTTACAGTCATTGAACATATGTGAGCAGTCACTGTCAGGATTCCACTTGAGACTGGTATATCAACATTGGGATCTGCGTTACCCACATTTTTGTGACCACTGGTGCCTTTTTGGGATTTTACCGTGGAGCTCAAACTCATTTGGGAGCGTCTCATTTGGGATTAGCAAACTTTAATGTCAAAGATCACCACTAGTAATGAGAGTTGGTACTGCCGCCACAATCCAGAGACCTAAAAGCAGTCTTTGCAGTGGAAAAGCCTGGCATGTCAGGTTAGAAGCCCACAAAGTAAATGCTTGTCATTTTGTACAACGTTTACAGAGTAATGCTCTCTGAGTGAGTCTCCCAGGATCAGACTGTAAAGGCAGAGTTCTGCTGTTACGTCCTGAGGCATTTGAGGGAGCGTATTCAGCACAAATTACCTGAACTGTGGCGTGATGAAATGTGGATGCTGTGTGAGCATGGTGACGATGCACAAGTTTTTTTTACCACAAAAACACAATCTTCGCTTCCCACCTGCACCACTCACCAAATTTCCCTCTCTGCAACTTCTTCCTCTTCCCCATGAAGAGATTCCAGTTAGAGGGTCGCTGTTTTGACACAGTTTAGCAGATTCAACACCCACCACAGACGGTGCTTGATATGTTTACAGAACAGGATTCCCAAGTACCATTTCAAGCGTGAGGAGTAACATATCGCTGTGCAGGGTGACTAATTTCACGCAGAGGTCTGCCAGATTTAAATTAGGTGATTTTGGCTTTTTAAAGGTGTAGTCTCTGAACTTTTTGATCGCACTTTCTCTATCATTCATTGTAGAGAAAGACCACAAACAGAGATCATACCATCATTATATGAAAACTGCTTTACCTGCTGCTGATGTCAACAATTGCAGGCCCGTGCCTGCAATTCTTCACTCTTGTCATTTTATCACGTAAAGCTTAAATTAGTGAAATCAATCATGGCATGATCACGGCAGTCATATAATCATCACCGTTTTGTTTTCCATCATCACCGACTCATTTGATTTCTCCATCTACTCATTTTTTGTGCACATTAAGCTGCTTCTTGGCTCAATTCCAACTTTTGCACTGTCACTGCCGGTACTTCAGGTGAGAGTTCAGGTCGTAGTGCTGCATGCTTTCTGTTTGGAGTGTATGCCCATCTCGCCCTCAACTTATTTCCCACCCACTTTGCTTCTTCTTTTTTCCCCTTGCTAATCTAATGACTTTATGACGTGTTTGCATCTCTGTGTGCCTTGCTGCTTTCCTGGATAGTTTGGTCCCCAAGATATAGAGCAAATGCTTGAGGTATGTTCAACCAAACATACTAAATCAAAAGTTTGAAGAAGATAGAATTAGTGTCCGTACCCCCTTCATATCCCTTTACTTCCACCTCAGCTTCTAAGATTAATTAGTTCTAAAATGCAGACTTATATCCTAGCAGATTAAGTCTTCTGTCTAATCTTTAACTGTGTGTTTCTGGAATGTCATTTTGGTGTGATGCTTCCAATGGCATGCTGATTAGAAAACAGGATTAAGTTTGTTCCCAATCTAAGCCGCATGTCTATTAAATGCAACAGAGAGAGGAGCGGAAGATGCTGAGAGAGCTGAAGGTGTTTTTAGATCAACTGGAAAGAGATGTGCTGCGGGCCCAAGGGGCCGAGGGAAACCTCACCGACAAATATCAGGTGAGTTTAAGAACGGAAATGCATTCCTACAGCCACAAAAGATGCTTTTCAACACACGCGTCTCCTGATGTTTTGCAGGCATTTAAGAGCTTCCGTGTACAGTATGAAATGAAGAAAAAGCAAACAGATCCACTGCTGCAGCCAGTTCACAAGGAAGGCAAGCTCTCTGTGGATCAAGCTCTGGTCAAACAGGCCTGGGACCGTGTGTCTGCCAGGGTAATTGTACTGCATGCTTCTGTACAACATGAATAATTCATATCTAAGCCACAAAGAAAAACAGAATTAATTATGATGATTAATCATACGTAGATTAAACAAAACATGAGGATTAATAATAGATCATTGTCTTTTTTAATTTGTCATCACTAAATAAATTGCATCATCGCTCTGGAAGCTGGTAGAAACACATGTCGCGCTTCTTCTGTTTACTCTGTGCCAGTGAAAGTTCATTGGGGTGTAAGTGATTGAATCAGTTTGTTCAGAGGGGAGGAGATGGGAACAGAGGCGGTTTTGTTCTTTGGGCAGTCCTCCTCTCTGGGCATCTCCAGCTTGTCTCGACTGGCATAAAACTCTTTTGTAGCCCGATTGCTTGAGAACATGTGGAAATGTTTTGATCAGCATAGCCTCCTCTTGCTTTGGTAAAGTGCCTTTTTTTTAAATGAGTGTCAATTGCAGCTGCTGGACTGGCACATCCATCTGGACAAGTCCCTGCCTGGTCCTCTGGGAGTGATCGGAGCCTGGCTTCACAGAGCAGAGATGGCTCTGAGAGAGGACATTCCCATCCAACACGCTCATGAGGAGACAGCCAATGTTCTTCACAGAAAACTGGAGCAGCATAAGGTGAGGTCGCATGCTTTTATTCGGTGTATTTGGATACCTATCACATTGCTTGCATTGTTTAGTCCAAGTGCAGTATAATGCAAAGCTAATGTGGATATAATTTTCTTTCATTCTGCAGGAGGTATTAAAAAACTTGGAATCACACCGGCAGCCCTTCCAGCAGATACACAGGGACAGATCAGTAAATGGAGTTCCTGTCCCACCTGAACAGCTCCAAGATATGGCAGAACGGTAAAATGTTTATCAAAATAATTTAGATATTTTGTCATGTGAAGTAATTTTATCCACACAACAAAATCAGTTTGATGTTTTCAGTGTTTTCCTGCACGGCATTCCTTAAAACCAAAGCAAAAACCGAATTACAATTGTTTTAATTTGCAGGTTCAACTTTGTGTCTACATCATCACATGCTCACTTGATCAAAATGGAATTCTGGGAAATGAAGTATCGACTGATGGCGTTTCTTATGCTGGCTGAGTCAAAGCTCAAGTCCTGGATCATTAAATATGGCCGACGGGATTCAGTTGAACTCCTGTTGCAGAGCTACCTTGTAAGTTGAAATCTTTTTCGTTGTAGTTGCATAAATGGTGCTGCATCTGTCAGACCATCTCATGTTTGTCTTTCTGTTCCAGACTTTCATTGAAGGCCACAGATTTTTCGAGCAGTATGAGATAATCTTCACATCCCTCAAACACGCTGCAGAAGTGTATGTTAAGTCTGACAGCTCAAGTAAGACTCCTTTCTGTTTTATTCCCAAATTGTCTGTTATTTATACATATTATATGTGTGTAAGTGTTTGTCTGGGCTCCTAGTAAACAGTCTTACTATTGATTTCATGTTACAGGGTCTAAGACCTGTAACAAAGGTAAGTCTAAAAACAGTTTGACAATGTTTAAAACCTTAACCTTGCCTGTCTCCTGAGCCATTCCTCTCTGTAAATTTGGGGCTGCACTTTTCTTTTCTAACATTCTTTGAACTCCCAGAACTGAACAATCATACTACATTCTGCATGAAGGAATAACCATAACTGGAATGCTATTAAAGCATGATTTTCCTGACCTAACACACAGCACCATCAACCGCAAGGCCAAATGATCATCAGACATAATCAGCTGCTCTTAGTAACAGTGATGATTTCTAGCTAAAATGCTCCTGTTCCACATTTTCTCTTCAGTTGATGAAGCAGAAGGGGTGAGTAAATTCCTCAGTGATACTACGGCTCAGTGGAAGAACCTGGCTTTGGAGGTGCGGAGTGTTCGCAGCATGCTGGAGGAGGTGATTGCTAACTGGGAAAAGTATAGTAGCACAGTGGCAGCTCTGCAGGCCTGGCTGGAGGATGCTGAGCAGATGCTCAACCAATCAGAGAATGCCAAACGTGTAAGTACATTCAGGGATACTAGTGAAAAGAACATGTGTCTGATTGGCTATAGGATGTGCAGTTAAACTCCCTGTTTTTCCTCTTTGTTGCAGGATTTCTTCAGAAACCTTTCTCACTGGATCCAGCAGCACATGGACATGAATGATGCTGGGAACTTCCTCATTGAGACATGTGATGACACGGTTTCACGGGATCTGAAGCAGCAGCTTCTGCTGCTGAATGGGAGATGGAGGGAGCTGTTTGTCAAAGTCAAACATGTAAATGCAATGCTTTTGAAACATAAATGTGCCACCAGAGCAGGTTTGATAATACTGGGGCATTTACAACATTTTTTTAAAATCACATACCGTCTTCTTTCGTTTTATTGACAGTATGCAAGAGCAGATGAGGTGGACAAGCTGAGACAAGACTACCAAGATGGGATTAATACCTTGAAAATGTTCATGGATGCAACCAATGAGAAGATGACTGCTCCTGTCCAAGTATCTTTCCTCAATGTCAGAGCCTTTGCTCAAGATGTTGAGGTAAACAGCCTGCACTCTTGTCATCATTCTCCATTCCATAAATCCTTAATCTCTGTTCTACATGATATAATAAGATATTTTCAATTACCAACAGGAAATCAAGCACAAAGTGCCAGCTATGGAAGCAGCCTGTAAGGCAGCCAGCCGTACTGCTCAGCTGTTGACCAAAGACACTCCACAAGAGGAAGTTTCACAGATGATGGCTGTGATGGCTTCGATCAAAGAGCAGCTGAGTAAGGTGTGTGCATGTCAATATGCATTAGGTGTCTCTTCTTCATCTTCTCATGTGAAAACTTCATTGTAGTTAAACTGATGTGGAGATTCAAGACTGATATTGTTGTCCAATGTGTGTAGAAGACACTCAGAGCTTAGAATTCTTGCCAATTAATTTAATATTAAGGCCTGCCAGTTCTCATAAGATGCAAATTATTGTTTTTAATAAAATGTGAAGCTACAGTTTCTTGTTCTGAAAATGTTTTGCAGTGGGTAAAACTTTTTCCAACTATGTCTAATGAAACGTCTTTGCTACATATCACAGCTACTTTTTATTTGTGATGTCGCTAACACTTCCACGCTGTCCTCCATTCAGATAAGGGAGAGATGTTTGCCTCTGCTGAGAGAGTCTCAGTCTCTTTTACCTCCACTGGAAGAAATGGAGAAGAACATCACAGGCTTCTACCAAGCTCTGGAGAAGGCTAGTCATATCACCAGCACCCCTGATTCTGAGGGACCAGTAGACTTTAAACAGAAATGTCAGGTGAGTAATGTAATTTGCAATAAAATTTATCTGAATGACTTTAAAATAGATAAAGAAATTTGCAGCATTTCAATTTGTCATTTTCTGCAAGACTATTTTCAGAGAATATATGAATAAATGTCTATTACTCTGCTTGCCGTTTGACACCTCAGGAGCTGGTGACCTTCACTCATAGCTGTAAGAAATGTCTGACAGTAATAGAGAGAAACCACCAAACCATTCAAAAAATAATGAACAGCAGTAAAACCCTCCAGCACATGGACATGAGTCTTCTGCAGAAACGAGTAGCAGACCTGCAGACCTCCTCACAGGTAAAAACCTCACAACCTTCTGCAGTTCAACACATTAACCTTTAAAAATGTCTACAAATGACTTTTTTTGTGTTTAGAACATGATTAAGGAATCCACAGAGTGGCGAAAACACGTGGAGGCAAACAGCTGCCTCATGAAGAGGTTTGATGAGTCACGGGTAGAGCTGGAGAAGGTTCTTAAAATGGCGCAAAACTGTCTGACAGAAAGAGGCAACCCAGAGGAGCTGCTCAAGAAGCACACAGTAAGAGTCCTGTGTGAGATTCTGATAGTTTTTTACCTCTTACAATTGTGTTCTTTTTTTTATAAGAATGGCTGCTGATGAGTCATCCGAAACACATGGATGCAAACATACTAGCTTCAAGGTTGAAAGAGCCAACTGTAGCTGCACATACAATGTAGAATGTTACACAAGCAGTGCTGGAACAACATGGAGCAAATCCACAAACAGAAAAAATCTAATTGACAGGCATTGGTGAACACAGGCTCTGCTCAGGCCAATGCTTGGTGCAATTTTATAAAAAATGGTGCAACAACATTTAAAGATTTTTACTGTGCTGATGCTCCAGCTTACCACCAAATGTCATGCCATTTTTCTTGGTAGTTTAATCATGATGACAAGTAGATACAAAGACAACCAAATTCACATACTCTGCATCAGTTCTTGCTTTGATGCAGGATCTAGAGAATAATTACAGCAGGATGTATGTTAATGAGACACAACCTATCCTGATGATGTTTTTTTGCAGGAATTCTTTGGACAGCTCGACCAACGGGTCTTGAACACATTCCTCAAGGCTTGTGATGAGCTGACAGATATTCTGCCAGAGCAGGAGCAGCAGTCACTGCAGGAAACAGTCAGGAAGCTGCACAAACACTGGAAGGTTGGTGCCATAAATCTAATGTATTATTATGAAAAATCATTGTAGTCATTTTTCAATTCTCCCACAGCCCTGTGTATAACAACTACAGAACAATATCCTTAAAACTTACAATGATGATTGCTAATGATCCATTTGTACGTATTTAACAATTTAATGTTGTCATAATACAAACAAAAAAACACTTACATTTTTACTGACACATATGAAGCTAAATTTGTATAATTTTGTATAGCTGTCCAAAATGTTACTTGTTAAAAACTGCACTGTCCTGAATCTAATTTCATAGCTGTTGCCCTTCTTCTGTACCAGGACATTCAGACAAACTCCCCCTTTCACCTCCTGCACCTGAAAGTGGAGGTCGAGAAGAGCAAGCTGATGCTGTCCCTGCAGGAGTGCCAGGCAGAGGTGACCAGGGAGAACCGCCACCTGGCCAGCATGGGCAGCGAGAGGCTCATCAAGGAGCACAGGGTAATAATAAGCACAGTGTAGCTGGCTGAGTTACATGTATTGATTAACAGACTGTGAAATAATTCAGTGGCAATTCACTGCCTCGTACAGTAAGCAGTGTGAGAAGACTTTCATGATATCGATCCATCCCAAAGAACTGAGGCTTTTCCGCTGTCAACCAAATACTATCCTCGATCGACAACATTTTGTTGCCTTGGATTCACATAAATCTTCCACTGTGTAAAAATGGCTTTCAGGCCTTCTTCAGGGAAAAAGGCCCCCAGTCCATATGTGAGAAAAGGCTGCAGCTGATGGAGGAACTTTGCCAAAAACTCCCCGAGGGCGACCCAGCTCACCAAACCTTGGAAACAGCGAGAAAGGACTTCGCTGAGGTCCGGGAGGAAATCGAGAACACCCATCAGAAGCTAATGCAGCACCCAGAAAAATGGAAAGACTACAATGCAAGGTCCACAATCTTATACTTATTTTGGTGAAGTCCTTTTTTGAAGTTTAGTAACTTTTTGTGAAGGTGTTAAGAGTGGTTATACCTCACATAAATCCAAGAAAAGAAGGGCGTTGTGGTGTAGAATTGTCCATTGTAGCAACAATAGAACATTGTGCTGTGCATTCCCAGGCTGTGTCATACATTGTTTGCATAGCCAAAGTAATCATGTTAAAATTCCTTCAGTCAAGTGAAATATAGAACAGCAATTGTAGTTTTCAGTGCTGATGTTTTTGATAGATGGCAAATCATTATTGGAAAGTTTTGATCCTTTGTACATTCTTATTCACACACTGCTCGCCAAGAAGCAGGGAATATAGTTTGTTTATCATAGCTCAATCTAATTAGCCCTGCTATTTACATATATTTTCGAGAAAATAGCTATAAGTATTCCCGACATCTTTTTGAGTTTGCATAAAGTTTTTCTTTATATCGTCATACAGGTATGCTGAACTCTCCTGCTGGCTGATTTCTAAAGAAAGCCAACTGAGGCTGCTGAGAAACAGAGCCAACGACCCCAGAAAATATGGCCAAGTGAAGGCGACCATCATGGTGAGTTTGTCGCTTTTATAAACTCCAAACTATCCACCAACATTCTTCTCCTCGCTTCTTCTGTGGTGGGTCACTTGAGTTGTACCACTAACTTGTCAATGTCACTTATGAGGGGATGGAACTGTAAAAGTGCTTGGCGTCAGATGAGTCTTTTGTCCACATGTCTTGTATCACACTTTGTTGCTGTGTGCAGGAGCTGAGAAATGACGCAGAGCTACAGGAAGGGAATCTCGGCTGGCTGAAAGCCCGTATGGCCGTACTGATTGAAATCTGTGCTGACAGCGATGCCCAGAGGCAAGGAAGTGCACTGAGCAAGCTCTCTACTGATTTTAAGGGTCTTCTTGCTTCTCTCATAGAGGTGGGTGAAGTTCTCACATGTTTTATTAAGGTGCCAGACAAACTTTGACACTATGCTCCCTCTGGGACTCTATAGTGTGCTGCTGAAATACTTTAATCTACCTAAAAACCACATGCAGGAGCAAATATGTCATAATAATATGTTTAAAACATGAGTGCATATTATTAGAGCATTACTACAGCTGTCATTATCCCACTTTTACTAAAGACACCTCTTGGAGTCCATGTAAAGTAGTTGAAAAAAGGTGTTTTAAGTTTAAACTGTTATTAACTATCCAGACAAATTTGAATGATTCTACAAAATTAGGTTTTAAATTCTGTAAAAAAAAAAAAAAAGCAATAGGAGATGGTTGGTTTGGCCCCGTTCATCAGTAACAATGGACTATCTATGAATCCTAGCGATGAAAGTTTATAAAACTGCCCAGTGTAAAGTGGCTCTCCATCAACGTGGCTCTTGTGTTATAATATAATGTTTTAGTGTTATGGGAAGGGGTCATTCAAAGTATGGCTCCAGTGCCACCATCAAACTCTGTTTTGTGGCCCGCTGAAAAAATCCTGAACACAGAACTCCACAGTTAGGTAGTACAGGGTTCACAGTCCAGTCACATGTTTTTATTAGCACTGTACGATATGTTTAGAAACAAATCTGTGGATTTCTTCACTGAATACATAAAACCATAGTTACAAATGCTCCACAGACATGTTCCACTAAAGAAAAGCTAATGCTAAGAATGGTCACCGTCCATATCAGAGTTCTTATACATTCATATTTTATACATGCAGGCCTATAGGCTTTCATCATCAATTCTGACTACGGTTTGTCACATTTATGTAATTTCACATCATTTCATATGTGGTAGTAAATTTGTAAAAGTCTTGTATTTTCCTCTGTCATATCCTCTAACAGGCTGAGAAGATGGTGCTGGCTGTGGGTGATTGTGTACAGTTCAGGGAAGAGGTACAAACTACTTTGGACGACCTCGTTCAGGGCCAGAAAGAAGCTCAGGCTGAAGTTACCAAAATACTGGACTGTTCAACTGCTAGAGAAGCCCAACAACTGCTGCTTGTTCACCAGGTACTATAGGACTTAGAGTTTGCTCATTACTAATCAAACTAGATGAATTAATTACGATTTCAATTTGACTGTGTCTCCCTGCCCATAGCAACTGTTAAAGCGGCTGAAGCTGAAGAGGAAAGACGTCCAGCAGCTGATCACCAGAGGCCAGCAGCTCCAGGCCGAGGAGGGACTGGGCGAGACTCTGCAGCAGGACCTGCAGAGCTTAGAGAACACACTCAGCAAAATGGAGCAGAATATGGATTCACAGGAGCAAAGCCTCGAGGTGAGAAATACTTAATCAAAAAGTGATTCCGGAAAGCTTCAATACACGTGTAATCAATCATATTTCACCGTAGATAAAATCTGCACAGTTGCTCTGAATACTAACTTACAGCTACAAAGTTAGGATAATTTTGCTGCATTCTTTGCTAAATAGTGTTGAAGCAGACACCTCCACCTCACATTTCTTTAGCTGTACTTCTTTATTTTTCCTAAAAAATTTGAATGTTATGTATCTTGTGACATGCTGCACTGATTTATTACTGGAAAATGAGAATATGATGAGTCATTGTCTGGATGCTAGCTTAATCTTGACACATTTCATCTCATGATCAGTTTATTATTGAGTTATGGCGCTATCAATTGTCTCCTTCCTCAATTTCCTCAACCCCTTCCCTCTTAATTGAATAAAATGTCAGAATTAGATCTGTCAGTCGCTGAAACACTGTTTATTTAATCTCTACTATAATGCGCTCTCAGTAGTTTTGTTGCCTTCTGAGATCGTGTGCATCTGCTGTGCAGTGTTTTCGCACTGTTTTGTCGACTTTTTGCTTCTCTTTGCATTTTTAGCATCAACCTGTACATCTAGACTGTAAATGAAAATAAGCCCTTCTGCCTAATTCTTGCACAGTGGCGTCATATCACTAAATACATGTGTTTCCCCCCTATAAATATATACATAAAGTGTAATACTTAAATGAAATGATCAGCTGTTGATGGAAAATGTGTGTAGTTGGAAAGTACTAGAGGGATTCCTGTTAACGCAGCAGGTTTTGCAGATGCAGCATTCATGGAAAATGTTCAGACTAGAGGGTAGAAAGGTCTGCTTGATATTTTCCGCTGCAGGGAATTGCTTTCCGAGGCATTACAGTGCTTTAAGAAGATAGCAACGCTGTGAGTCAGTCTTCTTACCCTTAATGATGCTGTTGTAGGATGTTAACAACACGGGGGTAATAATTTTGAAATGGAAACTTTGTTGGACCTTTTTGTGCTACAGGTCCATGTAAAAGATCCTCAGTAGGATGTGCAGCAGTGAATTGAGCGTTTCTGACTGTGTCAATAGCTGAACAGTTCATGTGCAGCAGAGTGAGGTGCTGGCAGAGTATTATCTGTGTGAGCTCTGAAAATATGCTCATCGCCCCGCTGATAAGGCCGTAAAATGACAGTGGCATCTGCATACATAATGGTGTTATGTGAGCTGGTTCAGCAAACACAGTTATGTGTCAGGTTGTTCTTTGGTGGTGATCTTGATCTGGGATTTCTGCTACTGGATTACGGCTGACTGACATGTAAATAACACCATACTGTGGTTATTTTGACGGATATTGCTTAGCGAGGATGCTAATTTTTGTTTTTTCTGCTGAAGCAAACACAAAACTGATGATGTACCAAACAAGCAGGTTCCCTCTTGACTGGAAAATATGATTTGTAGGCATCTCTGTAGCACCACAATCCTTCATTTATAATCGTACGTTGTGACACATTTTTACTCCTGTGATTTGCATTTGACATTTATCATATTGCAAGCTTGATAATATTTTGATTAATTGTTCAACACGCCTTGAATTATTTTCCTGCTGTAGCATTTATACTACATTCGAGTGCTAGTGATAGCTGCAAGGTTTAATATCAGAAATAAAGAGAGTGGTTTGCTTGATAATGAAACATATTAGTAGTGTCTCTTCCAGTTTTTGTTGGTATACATTTTAGAAGTTTCAAACAGACCCCTGTGCACTGCTAAGCTTGCAAAGATACATTAATTAGTGCAGTATTTTGGTGCTAGACTTTGATCAGCAGGAAAAAAAACACACAAAAAACAACTTTCAGATATGCCAGTTACTTTATTAGGCACAGATGTGTGACAAATTTCTTTGGTTTAAATACATTTAAAAATAATAAATAAATAAATACATTTAAAACATACATAAATGGCAATAGAAATGTAGTTGATTGGTTTGATGTCAATAATTTTGGATCTTTGGATCATCAGGTCACTCTGGCAGCCTGGCAGGAGTTTGACAGCCAACAGGAAGCAGCTCATGAGTTTGTCAACAAAGCTCGCTCGTCAATGGAGAGAGACCTGAACTTCAGCAGTCCAGAGAGCCTGGCGGTTGAACTCGACCAGGCCAGAGTCAGTACATCTTACTACTATGTGAATATCCTGTGGTTGTTCTTCATACTGTAGAAAATAATGCAAAGTTTCACCATTTTGTAACCAGGTGTTGTTGAAGCAGTGTGAAGCCGAGGCCTTGCACATGAACACGCTGCTGAAGAGAGCGACGGAAATCCAGCTCGGTCCGAAGAACAAGACTCTGCTTTCACAACAAGCTCGTTCCCTCTGCGAGCAAGTGGACAAAGTGGAGGCCGGACTGAAAAAAGAGTAAGATGATGGATTAGATACAATTTACTGTCAGATAGTGTTTCCAAATACTCTGTGGCTTTTCCGCATTGCTATACCAGATGAATTGAGCAAAAAGGAAAACTGACATTGTAATGAAGACATATTTGAATGTCAATTGAGAGTATTTTTGTCTGATGAATGACCCGACTCACTCTGACAGACCCATATATTCTCTCTACCACAATTTATTGGCAACTATTGCTCAGGTATTTATGATTTTTTTCTCTCGTTCTTAAGTGTGAAGACTCTGGAAGACATGAAAGATCAGTGGGATCGGTTTGGAGCTGGATTTGAAGCCTTTTCCTTGTGGATATCTGACAAGGAAAAGCAGCTGGATGTAATGAAGTCTTCTACTTTGCCTCTCGCAGAACAGATCAGCACAGTCAAGGTACAGTGCTGTCTCCTGAAGTTACAACCCTCTCACACTGTGTACCTACAGTAATCTTAGCCAGCAAGCTTAAACCACAAAACCAGAACACTACAGTGTAAATCAATAGGGCCTTCTTAAGGAGACATTGGCACCGGTGTTGCAGCTTTGCTGTGTCCACTGACAGTCTGTCTCTGTTTTTGACACCCACATCAGCCCTCTGTCTTAAACACAAATGTAGAGGAGGAACTATTTATGAGGTCTGTGGTTTGTGTTTGACTTTGTAGTTTCAGTGCTGCTGATATGCTCATGCTGTCACAATTAGACACAAGTTTGTCTTTAGTATAAAGAGTAACTTTTTACTATTAAACATTCAGTTCAGGTGTTTTTGATGGTTGTAATCAGGGCTTTTCGTGCACCTTCTATCAGGTTTCAGTTAGCACCAAAAAATGGCATCAAATGAGACTGAATGTAGTATTTTTTTTCTTTGGCTTACTAATGTTAAATTTACTCAAGCATCCTAGATATTTTAGTTTATCAAATGGACAAAAATATGTTTAGATTTCTGTTGTTCAACCTGTTTGTCATGTGTAAGTAGCCCCCAAAAACCCATTCTGAGCCAAGGAAAGCCTTGATTAGGATGATTTGCTCTATTATGTGAAATTAAAACTCAGAGTATATATTTTTGATTCAGATGTCAGCTGTTAAATGCTAAGTTTAAAGGGAAACTTTACCAATTTTTCACATTAAGTGCGTTTACAGGTGTTGAGCAAAATCTGATAAATTATGTCAAGTGACTCCATTTGAATCGGTGTTGGTAGCTGCTGATGATCATTTCTTTTTCTTCTTCTTCTTCTTCTGAATTCCGGCAGACTAGGAGCCTCACGGCACATTGCTGCCTTTCTTGGTGAAGTCTGAAATCGCAGCTGCTATTAAATCCTTAGCAGATTAGTGGCTGCCAGAAAGTTCAAAATCGCCCTTACGGCAAAATCCTGTCCCTTGGACGGGCTTAGAACAGTTTTTAAGTTGATATTACTTCCACATACTGGCGTGATAGTACGAAACATCTGCTCTCTCTTGTCTTCATACAGTGGGCAATCTATAAGGACGTGTTTAACAGTTTGAGGTTGTTTGCAGTGTTGACACAACCCATCTGGGTGTTTGCCCATTTTAACCAGATCCCACCCAAGCCCGCAATGACCCAATCTCAGTCTGGTTAAAATTACAGCTGTTTTTCTGTCTGTCCCTGTGTACACCGCTGACGGTTTAACTGATGGCTGATGATCATTTCTGATTAAGAGGCGACATCAGCTGCTACCAGCATAAGACACTGAAATCTCACTGTAGTTTCCTGATTGGTCACTAAGCTGTTTCACAAGACTTATCTACATCCTTAAGCTTGAATTAACTTCTTTTTTTTACATCAGACTCTTTTCTTGTGAGTTTCAACTGAAAAATGATCTTTTGTTTGTTGGTCAATTGAAGCAATGTGCATTCTTACCCTATTGAACTGCAATCTAAGTTGTCTTTTACGCAGTAATATGAATAATGCATGAAAGTGATCTCTGTTACGGTATCTGTCTCAAGCGTGAGTGAATTATTGTAAACTTCAAATCTGAAACCAGACCCTTCACTTGTCTAGCAACATGTCCAGCTGAGTCACTTAATGCCAGCGACAGAGAAAGAAGAACCAAAGACAGTTTAAATGATACCACTGGGCCTTTCTAAACGGTAACATCCAAGTTTTAATGAAGTCCAAAAGAAAGCAATGTTATTCTAATGATTTTTGGAGTTTACAAATGCTTGTCAGGAAGCAAAAAGAATGGTTAGTAATTATTATACTTACTGAAAAATTACTGTTTTTACAAAGAAGTTTACAAAAAGATGTTCTCTTTGAAGTCAAGCTTCAGTTCAGTATTCATAATGTAACAAATTTAAAGCATGTGATGGAACTATAAGAGATAACATAAAAACTGTGACTGTCACAATGTGTTTATAAATTTTTTGGCATATCATTTTAAACCCAGGATCAGACAAGCTGCATCGCCTTTACCCCATATTGTAGCCTTTTTTTTGCTAATTGCACTGTTTCAACTTGTGATTTTGATTATAAATCTAGTAACTATTCAGCGCTAGTTGTATTTTAAGTTTGTATTTTAATAGGGAAAAATCAGCTGAAATCATATACATTTTTGTTTTTGCATTTTTGTATTTGTAAGATTATTAACATATAACAATATTGGTTATTGGCCACAATAAATATGTAAATATAGGCTATGTTACGCTCATTTTGTGCACTATCCACTGTGAGTCTGATACTGATTTGACACAAAGAAGTGTCAAATCGGTGGAGTAGTTCATTAATTTTACCACACTGAACATGTCTTTGCAGTGCTCAGTGTCATGACTCAGTCTGCCTGCCAGAGGCCCGTGATGATCAGGCAGCTTTGTCAAAAGTTTAGTCAAAATCACTATTGAAGTCTTCAGAAAAAGGTTCTCAAAATAGCAGTCTTCAAAAGTTTTCAGAGTCTATAATGAATAATGTTTATTCAATACAGAGGCTCTAAGAACAAACATGAGCTTGCATTACATCCTGTTATATACTTCCACAAACTTCTGCTAAACTCTCCCCCTTCTCATGGAAAACCACAACCCATCTTTCTTAAAAAACAATCAGGACATCTCTGTCATCATTGTGCTTGAATGCATTTGTATCTGGGGTATGTGTGGCAAGTGTTTAACCACCTCCCTTTCTTAAAAAACCCACACCCCTTTTTTTCCCTTTTCTCCTTCCGCAGCTATTCCTCCTCATCGCTGAATCTTTTCCTGCCTTCATGCTTGCTTAAGCCATCATGACCTTGGTTTTAACTCACACACGAGTGCAGAGAGAGTGAGAGAGTATGTGCTTCAGGCTTTGCTGTATTGCATAGGTTTTCATTGGGTTGCAGTTTGCACAGGATTGTTCAGTGTATACATGAATTCAGTTTACACATCTTGTTTTCCGGGTTTATCATTTGTTTGTGGTCAAGTTTGATTTAAACATCCTATTTTCCAGTTTTGGCATTAGTTCAATATCAAAATCCCACAACATCAGAAAAATCCTGCTGTGCTTCACTTCTGCTAAACAGTTGTAAAAGACTCAAAGTGAACATCTCTGTTTTGCTTTTTATTGTTTTGCAATTCCAGGCTGTTGGGAAGGAGCTTCAAGACCGAGCTCAGGTTCTTTCCCAGCTGGAGACAGACTCCCAGGCGCTGGCCCAGTTTGTATCATCAGGGGAGGCGGCTCGCATCAAGGCCCGTCTGACCCAAATCGGCAGGTACTGGGAGGAGCTGAAGGAGAGCGTGCAGCAGCTTGATGGACAGCTGGAGGAAAGTTCTTCTCACCAGCAGAAGTTCAAAATGAACCTGGAGGAGGTAAATACGCTCACTGATACTGTCACAATACTGTATTTACTGAAGATCTGGCTATACAGTTTGTTTATATCTTAACTGTCTCCCAGGTACAAACATCACTTAGTGAGCTACATACAAAACTGGAGCATCCACTCAAATCCTGCACCTCCTCTTCAGAGACCTACAAAGCTCTTCAAAACCACATGGTATTCCCTACTTTTTACTGCTTCTTTAGTAATAGAGTGTACAAAGTACCTTAGTAAAAAAAAATATTTTATCACTGCTCATTTTATTAGTGAGCTGCAAAGTATTGTATTCCTCTCTGTGGCAGTGATTCAGTCACTGGAAATGCTTTGTGTGTCACTGTCATGTTCTGTTGTTCCCCAGGATGTCTGTCAGTGTCTGGAGAGGCTGAAGGGAACCTTGCTGTCGCTGTCAGCTGGAGCCCGACGACTCAGTGACAAAGAGCAAGCAGAGAGGACGGTGACGGTACTGAACACCAGCTATGAGGAAAACGTACAGGAGGCAAAGGACAAACAGAGCACTCTGGAGAACCTGCTGTCTCTTTGGCAAAAGTATGAGTTACGGAACAGAGAGTGAACCTAACATAATGTAGGATTTTGATGCCATATCAGTTGAAGAAATGCTGGTAGTTAACTTTACTTGGTCAGATAGAGACAATACAAAGTGTTTTCTCTA
This sequence comes from Acanthochromis polyacanthus, assembly GCF_021347895.1. Lineage (NCBI taxonomy): Eukaryota > Metazoa > Chordata > Actinopteri > Pomacentridae > Acanthochromis > Acanthochromis polyacanthus. The sequence continues at coordinate 27,830,494 of NC_067113.1, forward strand.
GCCAGCAGTGTAACCTGAAAAATAAATCTTGCAGTTTGAGACACCAGTTTTTGTAATATGCTTCAGGTACGAGAAGCAACGCTCAAACTTTCTTTCCTGCTTGGAGAGAAGTGAATCTGCGTCCAAACCAGAAAGTCGGTGTCTGTCAGCCGATAAAGCCAAGCTGCGCAGTGAGATGCAGGATCTGCAGGTACAGTTTATGCATATGAATATCCTAACACTAAAATAAACCGTAAATTAATAATATATTATTATGAATGCATACACGAAGAAGTACACGGTTTTGCTTTCAGGCCCTGCACTCTGAGATCCAGTCCCTTGAGAGGGCTCATGTTGAACTGGCATCTCTGGGGCCTTCATTATATCCTACTGCACCTGATGAGCGAGTCAGTCAGCTGAAAGATGAGCTGGAGACCCTGAAGAGGAGATTGCATGTCCAAAATGAAGTCCTCCCCCAAAGGTATAGTAAAGCACTCTAACTGAAAATGATGTTTTCTCATAGTAATTGGTCCAGATAGTAGCTTGTCATGGATTACACCTGTCAGTATTTATACAGCACCAATACACAACATATGCCATCTAAAAGGACTTCATTAACCCTTTGCGCTTCAGTGCGCTTCAGTGTCCCGCCGGCAGTACACTTACTAATTTGCATAGGAATTTCAAGAATGTCCGAAGGCTGCAAACGCGATTATACAAACACTATACGCCAATGGAAAGCTTAGATTCTCATGAATCCTCCGGTATAAACCACTTTCAGATGTGATTACCACAGCGGGTGAGAAAAACACATTTGTCCGACAAAAAACGAATATCCATCCATGCTTTCTCTATACACGGCTTCAACGCACACAGCGCGACTCACATTTCCAGGTTCATTATTACACACAGATGAAAATATTCCACAAAAAACGGCCATAATCCAACCTTTTACATCCAGACAACACAAGCCAGTAAACTGTTTTGTCCAAAATATGTCCTGAAGTCGGTATAAAATCCACGGATCGGTCGTTTTCAAGGAAATGCACCTCGCGATGCGCGTCCAATATTCCCTGTACTTCTCGTCATATTTTTTATTTACAAATAGAATATTAGCGATTTTTTGTACTGAAAATGGCTGGAATTGACTGCAGCTTAAAGGGTTAAGGTGAAGAAATTGCAAAACTACACAGAGAAACCCAACAAATACCAACCAAAATTTCCTTTAGATTTCCTTAAACAAGCGCCTTGGCAACAATGGGAGAACCAATAGCTTCCCTTTACCAGGAAGAGACCTCCAGCAGAACCAGGCTCTGGGAGGGCAGCATTCTGCCGTGACCATTTGGGGTGAGGGTAAAGGGGAGAGAGAACAGAATAGCATATAGAAAAGAGAGATAAAAGAGCAGAATGAAAACATTTAGCTCCACAGTCAGAAATACCTGCAGAGAGGACAAAACTTGAACCACAGGAAAGAGAAAACACAAAATTAGTGACATGCAGTGGCAGCATAGGAATGGATAGAGAGAAAGGGAGAGGGGTTGACAATTTTATGTGTCTGGTAGGATGAAAATTCTTTCCAAAACTTTAAACACCTGGATACTAATAAAATACAGCTATTGGTTGTTTTTTGTGGTATACTGTATGTTTTGTATCCCAATTGTTTAAATGATCTGTTGTCAGTTATCAGCTGCTAGGATTACAATACTTCCAGTATTTGTCATGCTCATGAACCTGCAAATGCTTACATATGGACATAGTGTAATAGTGGGGAATTTTTTGGTAAATTCAATTCAATAACATACAGAAAGTGTACAGAGCAAATGTTATTTAAAGGAGGCTGAATTGCAGACTCACTGTGGATCCACTTTCTTCCCCAGATTCAAAGAGCTTCAGAGCCACCTATCACTGGTGGAGCAGTTTGATCAGGCGCTGCTCAAATTCTCCCAGTGGAGTGAAACCATGCTGTCAAATCTGCACTCAGCTTCTCAGATCAACATTAGCAACCTGCAGTCTGCCGCCACACAGATAAAGGTAAGAACAGCACCGAAAAGAAAATCAGCGCATGTGAAGGTCACTTCATGTCCAGTAAATAGTGCTTTGCTGCAGAGCAAGAGCTGATCTTCTATCACTTGCCTTTGACAGGAGACCCAGGCGGCCCTTCAGAAACAGTCCGCTGTGAGACAGAGCTTGGAGCAGCAGACCGAGAAGCTCTGTCAGTTCTGTGAGCCTAGTGATGTTCAGCTCCTCCGCAGCAGAGCAGACAGCTGCCTGCAGCCTTACCTGGAGGCCCAGCAGTTAGCTGAGCTGCAGTTAGAGTGTCTGGAGAAACTTGAGACTTTTTTACAGTCCCACAGTGTAGCAGCAGGAGTGTTACGGGGCCTCAGACAGACAGTGGAGAGTGCCGGGAGCTGGGATCGTGGAAGAGTTGAGGAGCTGCAGCAAGAACTGGCCACTATTGTTCCAGACATTACTCAGCTGGAGACTCTTGCCATCACTCTGGACAGCAGTCTCTGCAAAAGCCATCTCCACATCGGTGCTGATGAGGGTTCTCGTAAGACGTGCCGCATGCTGGCTGATTCACTCAGTGCTGAGCTGGATGCTGTGAGGAACTTGCTTGGTACTAAACAGAGTGAAGCAGAAGCCCTGGGGGCTCTGTGGACGTCATTTAGACAGCGGAAAGAACAGCTGCTCAAAGCGGTGGAAGACATTGAAGAGAAAGCCGACCACCAGAGCTTCAAAGAGCCCAGCCTGCATGCTCTGCAGCAGCGGTAAAGTATTACAGCAATATCTGATTTAGGTCAGGGAGGTCAGTGGTGGAGTTAGTGGGCTGTTACCTTTATGTGCTAGTACCATGGGTAGGCATGAGAACACAAGCAACAACATGTTATCTCTCTGCTTGTCAGACTCCGGTTCTTTAATCAGCTGGAGGATGAACTCCAGTCACATCAGCATGAGGAGCAGTGGTTGAGGGATAAAGGCAACCAGCTGGCTCAGAGAGATGCAGAGCTGGCTGGGGAGGTTCTGAGAGAAATCAGCCTGCTGGAGACGACATGGGAGGACACCAAGAAACTCATCACAGAGAGGTGCTTATTTGTTTTTGCTAAATGCATTTCTGCGTTTGGCAATTTGTTGTATTTTGTACTTCATCTGTGTATAAGCTGGCATAGCCTGTATCTAATAAACTTCTCACTTCTGATGCTAGACAAGACCAGTGCAATATCCTTGCTGAGCTTATGAGAGAATACCAAATCCTGAAAGCCTCCATCAGCTGCATTATTGAGAGTGCTGAACCTCTGGTTGAGATAAACGCTGTTCTAAAGGACCACGAGGAAACCAAGAGATCACTAACCAAGGTTAGAACCGCCTGAATATTTCATCCTCAGAGTTTTGCTTTTTGGGGTTATACTTCATTTCATTTCTTGGAATTAAGTTGTTCATGATACCAATGTCACCAATGATTCTACAATACTTTTTAAAAAATTTTATTTTATTTGAATTTTTTTTTTTTACATTTTTTCCGTTTTTTCCTTACTGATCAGTCATTAATGTACTTTTGTTGTATTTGCTTGATTTTTAGCATGAAGGAGTGAAGGTGGAGATGGCCAGTAAGCAGCACGAACTGGATCAGTTTTCCAGCAAAGGAAAGCAGCTGGTGATTGAACTAAAGAAGATCCCCGACTGTGACTTTCAAATGATGAAGAAGGACATGGAGACGCTTGTTGATCAGTGGCTGGACGTAAGTCTGACTTTATGCATTAATGTGATGTGTTGTTGTTGTTTTGGAATCAATGAAGCTATTTCAGTCCGTGGTTATACAGGCAGTACTTGTTCTTCACACCAATTCAATTTCTTTTATTACTTGATTTAATTTTATGTTTTATTGTCAAAGATGCTATATAAATTATGCTTATTATTGTTGTCATTAATATCATTCGTATTAGCATTAGTTTTAGTATTAATAGTAATAGTGGTCGTAGAAATAGTACTGGTGGGACAGTTGAGTTTCTTATTTAGCTTAATTACATGTTTTTATTGCCGAAGATGTTATTGGAATAAAGTTTATTGTTATTATTATCATAATATCATTATTATGAGTAGTAGAAGTAGTGGTGGTAGTAGTAGTAGTAGTCATGGTAGTAATGGACAAATTCATTTACTTTTTTACTTTCATTATATGTTTTTATGGTCAAAGATGCTAGATAAATGAAGTGTATTAGTAAAACTACTACAAGTACTCCTGCCACTACTACTAATACTAGCGAATAATAACAATGATAACAGTGGTAGTAATGGTACTACCTGGCCCATTAAGTTTCTTATTTACTTTCATTAAATGTTTTTATTGTAAGAGATGTTAATGAACTATAGTTTATTAGCAATACTACTACTACTATTTATTGTTAGATTATTATTATTATTGACACCCTAGGAACTATTATTAGGGTTCGAAGGTTTCGAGCACCACGAAGTGGTGCGAGGACCCTACCTGGCTTATTCTTGAAACCCTAGAGAATATTATTTCTGGACGGGAAATAATGTTTTCCGTTATTATTGTTGGATAATGTTGTGTCATTTTTGAACATTTTCAAAAGCTATAAACTCAAACACACTAAACCCGAGAGAGCTGAAATTTGTCCAGGGTGTACACCAGTCATGGGTGATTAAGCGACCTACAGAATGTGGCCATTTTTAAATATAATTCACTTTTTGGATAATTTTGTCAGTTTTGGACATTTTCAAAAATTGTTAAGTCAAACAGACTAAACCCGAGAGAGCTCAAGTTTGGTCAGGATGTACACCAATCATGGGTGATCATGTGTTATCAAAATGGTCCACCAAAGTCTGAGGGCATGGCCATGGTGACCATGGTGGTGCGGCCATTTTGGATATCTCGCCATGAAACAGAAAGTGCTCTCTAACTAGCCCGTGTATGGTCCAATCTGCTTCAAATTTTACAAGTGTTATTTTAGTTCGGCCCTAATCATATCCATGTGACTCCTGGCGGCCATTTGGGATTTCTCGCTATGAAACAGGAAGTGCTGTGTACTTGGTCCAATCTGGCTGAAACTTTACGCTTTTAGTTTTAGGACCACCTGGTGGACATGCGTGGGACAGCGCTGCTTGCAACTTTAATTATTATTGTTATTTATTGTTTTTATTGTTAGTAGCAGTAGTGGTGGTTTTATTGTAAATATTATTCTATTATAGTATATATATGTATAGTAGTGGTACATATGTATAATTATTATTTTGTTTGGGAAAAAATAAGGCCTGTCTCATCCTTTAACAACTAATTTTTGTTTTGTTTTTAGTGTGTTTTTTGTTACACTTCTGTGAATTCTGTCAGTTTATCGTCTTTGCGTTTCAACATATCTAACGTAACAAACTTTAGTGACTGATTTAATCTATTACCCAGGTGTCTGAGAAAATAGATGACAACATAGTTCGCCTGAACCAGAGTTTGGCTCTGTGGGACGATGTGCGGAAAATCAACGAGGACATCGAGGGCTGGACGAGCAGCTGTGTGATCGAACTAAATGAAAGCCTGAACAACCTGAACAATAGTCAGAAGGTGTCAGGACGGCTCTCAGCGTTGCAGGTATGGTACGACTTAAGATGTCTTGTTAAAACAGTGTAATGATATGATTTTACCTTTAGTGACTCATACTGTATGTGTATTAATGTTATAGCAAATAAATAGGCAGTGTGCACATTTACTCAGTAGCACATGTTCAAAAAAAATTGGCTCAAATACCACAAACATCTCTGGTAAGAGACACCAAATGCCTGCTTTACAATGCAGAAATGGTTAGACGTACAGACACTGTGCGACCACAACCACATTGTGTATTATCTTCCAGAATACTAAACAAAACTGAAAAACCAAGCCAGACTGGGTGCATTACATGCGTTTCTCTTTTCACCCGCAGGCAGAAATGGGTGAGAAGGAGCAGAAACTTGAAATCCTACAAAGCAAAGTGTCAGAGCTGAAGAAGTGCAGTCAAAGTCAAGAGACTCCAGCCAAACTGCAGGTAATAGATGCGATTATAATCTTACCTTTTAGATTTTCTGAATGATTATACTATTTTTCAGAACTTAACACTCCATTTGCACTCACTGACCATCGGGTTTTAACTCTCTGGCTGTCTTCGGTTCACTATAAACTTCTTTTTCTAATTGCATCAGGTTTTGGAGAACGACCTAAGGAAGAAGATCAGCACTGTTCAGAAGCTACACGAGCAGGCCAGAGGAAACCTCGTGGACTTCAGCACCCAGAGGAAACAGCTGGAAGACTACATCTCACAGATGTCTGCATGGCTGAAAAGCATGGAAGATTCTCTGGTTTCTTCTCCGACTGGGTCAGATCCCGAAGACATCTGCCGAGTGAAGGTAGAGCCTAAATAGCTGTCACATTGTAACTTAAAATACAATTCAATATACAGCATCGAGATGCAAAGTTGTTGGTATCACAGATGGGAGGTTATTCTTCTTTTTCAATGACAACAATGTGAGCTATTCAGCTAAACTACATTTTTAAACATGTTTTGAAGGACCTTCAGAAAGAGCTGCAAAATCAGCAGGGGAGTATTGACTCCACCAGGGAAAGCCTCAACACGCTGTGTAGAAAGTATCCGTCTGAGGAGCTGGCTGGTCTGGGTTCAGCTCTCACTGACCTCATCAAAACTTATGAGTCAGTGAACCAGCTTTCTGCCCGGACGCTGGTCTCACTGCAGAATTGTCTTCAGCAGCAGTTCAACGGTAAGAAGATTAATTTAATAAGAGTTTAATCAAATAAATGGCTTTTTTTCATGAGAATCCATGCCTCATCTAGTGGCCACTGAGAGTAAAAAAAGCATTCAATCTGTCTGATTCTTGACAAATATTATTTCTGCTTATCCCCCATCCTCCTCAGACCTAGTTCAGGAGTTCCATCGCTGGCTTTCGGAACAAAGGGAGATCGTGAAAGAATGCTCTGATCGATCAGGAGACACTCAGATTGTGGAACGCAAACTACAGAAGCTAAAGGTAGGTTCAGTAAATCACAGACTTTGATGAGAATGAGAAAAGACTCTGCAATATGCTCTTAATTTATCACAGGGGAAATTAAAATAACTGTTTATGTGCAAGGAGATCTAGCAAGGAAACTAAGAGGATGTGATTATCCGTCAGGGTGCCATGGATCGCGTGGAGGAGGGTGAGGTGCGTCTTACTCAGGTCTGCGAGGAAGGAGAGAAGCTCCTACTTCATCTCCCTAAAGCCAGCGCTGGGCAGGTCCAGCAGCACCTGTCCTCCATCCAGCAGGACTGGGACAGCTTTGTGGAGCAGTGCAGACAGAACCAGCAGATCCTGGAGGACAGTGCTTCCCTCATGAAAGGGTAAGAGAGTCACATGAGCCACTTCTGTCATGCACTTTGCAAGCCCACAGCGTTTATAAGCATCTTGAATTCCTTCTAGGTTCGAAGGTCGCCTCAAGAAGCTCAGGTGGTGGTTGGAACATATGGAGAAGAGAATGACCACAGATCTACTTGAGGCCAAGCAGCGAGGACCAGAAAAGGCTGTGCTGGAGCAAGTGGAGGAGTATCAGCAGGAGGTGCTCAAAGAAAGGTGCTCATTCTGTGTATATTTTTATAAAGTAGTTTTTAATGCATAGAAAACTAAATTCATGAGCCAAAAATATTGCTCCCTTCATTCTTGTTATTTTCTTGAGCAGCTGACAGTATCTGGTTTCCAAAAGAGCAGAAAGTTCTTAACCTTCAAAAAGGCCTCTAACTCAAATAGTGGCAGATACTTTATCATTTATTGGACAGCTGAAACTATCAATAATCATGGATGGAAGATTGTAATTGGCATAAAGAGCCCGAGGGGGAGAACGCTGGAAACAGGAGTGAGAGGTTGCAAATAATTCAGTTACTTTTCTCTGCAGAAGTGAATAAACTCACATCATTTTTCAGTGAACTAAAGATCTTTATAATGTCTCTTCTCTGAGTTCATCCACTACAAGTATTTTGGAATTTGGATCGATGAGTGGGTGACTTTTTGATAACAAGTGACTAAATTCACACAAAAGTGGTTACTTTCACAGGAATGAATTCTGTTTCTCCTCTGCATTGTAGAAGAATGCTTGTCGAGGCAACTTTTTATCAGTGTTGGATTGTGACTCCTAAGCCCTTGGATACTGTTTATCTCACTGCATTAAGTTTTATCACCAGTGATAATTATGATCCCCATCACTGTGGGCTATATGCTAAGGTTGGACAGCCTTTCCTTACATGACTTCATCACTATCCTTTACTGAACACGCTCAAGTAATTGGATTACCCTGCATGTGCTGTTTTCAATCCAGTTTTACTCACTGTACAACCTTGAATAACATGCAGATCAATCTGAAGCTCATTTTTAGAACAACTTTGGTTTTATGTTTCATCTTATGCTGCTTCTAGCTGCTCTTGTTTTAATGGATTCATTTGTTCTGAAATCTTAAATGCTCCAATTAATGTTTTATGGAACATTTAAGCAGTTATTGGAACTTTATGTAATCATCATTTAATGTTTTTTAAAAACAATCTTTCCCTTTAATGTTTTTGTTATTCTTATCCAAGTTTATTATTCATGTGCTTACATTTAATAGATAGATAGATAGATAGATAGATAGATAGATAGATAGATAGATAGATAGATAGATAGATAGAAATTGTCCTCACTGAAACAATTACTTAAACATTCTACTTCTTTACATGCAGGGACTCCTTTGAGCGTCTCTGTCAGGAGGGCCAGGCTCTCAATGAAGGTGGGCGAGGTGACGGGAGTGAAACGAGAGTGTCAGCTCAGCTTCAGTCGCAGCACCAGGCCCTGCAGAGGCGTGTGAGAGAGAGGCTGCGCAGTTGTCAGCTCACTTTACAAGAGCAGCAAGCCTTTGAAGAGACACTGCAGACTACCTGGATCTGGCTTAATGGTGTTCAGGAGCGTCTGGCTTCACTCAACAGCACAGTTGGCAATAAAGAGACTCTGGAGAAAAGACTAGGTCTTGTGCAGGTCAGTGGATAATGCCCTGCTTCAAAAATACAGCTATTTGCATTGCATGGTTTTCTTGGCACATCTTTTTAGAATCACATAAATTATCCTATAGATGAGTCATAGTTGTTTTTTGCTATTTTTGTGTATATTTAGGATATCCTGCTAATGAAGGGTGAAGGTGAGGTGAAGCTCAACATGACAGTAGGAAAAGGAGAACAGGTCCTAAAGCACAACAGAATGGAGGGGCAGGAGGCTATTTGTTCACAGCTCCAGAATTTGAAGGATGCCTGGGCCAATATGTTGATGACCTCTATGAGCTGCCACAGGTAGGAAGCGTATCCTGTCAAAGAGCTGTCAGGCATAGAGCTGATGCTATATACACAGATCTTCAATACTTCATAACCTAATAATGATGTATCTTTATCCACAGTCGTCTGGAGTGGACAGTGGCCCAGTGGACCAGCTTTCAGGAAAATAAGAGCCAGCTGCAGCAGTGGATGGAGTCCGTGGAGCAGGAGGTGGGGATGACTCTGCCTCAGCAGCCAGGCCTCAAAGAGAAATCTGCTTTACTGGAGCGCCTCAGGGCCATCCAGGCCGACGTGGACGCTCATGCGACGGCTCTGTCGCGCCTAACGGACAAGGCGGTGGAGATGCACGAAAAAACTGGCGACCAGACGTTTGGACCAGAGTCAAGGGCGGAGCTCAACGCACACTTTGCTGATATCTCAGCTGTCGTCAAGGTGATTTAGAATCAGTTAAATAGTGCTTACAAATCTGGCTGAATCCTTGATGTATAATGCAGGAAAACGTGGCCAACAAAAAAGAAGCTGGAATCCAAGAACACTCCCTAAGGCCAGATAGTTAGTGTCTTGGCAACTTTTCCTTGGAAAGTTGTCTAAGCAGTGGAATTGTTGCCCGAAAGGAAAGACTATTTACATTGATGAAATTAAGACAGTAGGTTAATAACAGTGTGATATAAAGCACCGCATTTGACTGTGATTGCAAACTCCCATTCAACAGCATACAATAAAATACTTCATACTATACTATACTATACTATACTATACTATACTATACTATACTATACTATACTATACTATACTATAATATTCAACACATTTATATTTAGAAGGGGCCTCATAATATCTTAAAGTTTGTGTTTACATTGTATTTTTCTTCCCCACAGGGTAAAGTGCAGTCCATGCAAAACATCGTGTCTGAACATGAGCAGTATTTCGACGCTGTAAGAGACTTCAATGACTGGCTGGTTTCTGCAAAAGAGGAGCTCCAGCGCTGGTCTGACCTTTCAGGAGACTCCGTTTCCATCAAAAGAAAGCTCTCCAAAGTGCAGGTAAGCAATCTCAAAAGGTTATAGTTGACAAAATAACTCTGTAAGAGAAGTCCTTCAGTTTCAGGACACATGGAACACATCCTAAGCTGTCTCCTCAGTGCTGACTCCATCTTTCTTGCCGTGTGATAAGGATTAAACATGGATACTCAGTTATTTTTGCCACATGTAGCAGTTTCACTGCCACACTCAAGGCGTCAAGATAATTATTTTGGCTCAGTCAGGCTTAACTTTGTTGAATCTTTGCAGCTTATATGTGTGATCCTTTCTATTCATTTAATTGGGACATTAACTTGTAAAGATTAAATGACTATAAAGACTCTTAAAGACTTCCTAAGAACCCACTAATTGTCAAAGTGTTGCGAGGGCTTATTAAACTAATGAGGAGCCCTTTAGGGGTAGAAACAATATTTAGGCGAGAATCTCTGTGAACGAATTAATGGTGGATTGGATTGGACAAACATCCCAGTTTGTTCTCAAAACTTACTAAAAATAGTAATAATCAAAATGTGCAACAGACTATGTAGCTACTTACAGGACAGTTGAGAGATTTCTTTCTCAATATGCTTTGGTAGAACTAAGTTTAGAAAGTTGAATATGCAAGCATGATATCCCAAATCATACTCCTGGTTTACTAATATGTTTATTAATCCCACAAACATAAGGTAAAATAACTGTTCATCATTCCTGTTTGATCTTTCCAGGAGTTGCTTGACTCTAAGCAGCGCGGCAGAGAGAGGCTGAACCGAGTTCAAAGATGCGGGGCAGTGGCGAGAGATTACACTGGCTCAGGGGGTTACGAGGCTTTGGAGCGAGAAGAAGCAGCCCTCCTGTCGTCATGGGATCAGTGGGAACGTGGGGCGCTGCAGACACGAGCCAGTTTAGAGACAACACTCTCACAAATAGCCAGCTCTGAACAGGAGTTCACCAGCTTGTCAGCACAGCTGGAGCAAGACCTGCAGGACTTCAACCGCCAGCTGAAGGACTGGAGACTGCGACTGACCCAAGCAGAGGGTAAAAATGATGGAGAGGAAGCTGTTAAGGGCTGGCAGATCGCAAAGGCAAGTCCTGGCTTAGTTTAATTCTATTAATTAGCTATCACTCATTTTAAACTTGCAGTGATGCCAAGGGATGACTATAGCATATAAAATTCTGCATTCATTGCTTTATGATATTTGTTTTCCATCCAGGACACTTTGGAGGAACTTGTCAAAGCTGAGCCCACGTCTGATAGTCTGAAGACCCAACTCAATGATCTGTGCCGGTTCTCCAGAGAAATGGGAACGCAGTCTGAAAGAGTGTCTGCTCTCATTAAGGAATACAACAGGTGAGAAAATGCAAATATGCTGAACTGTTACTACATTTAGCATATATCAGACATTTAGCTATTTTTTCAGAACATTAAAAAAACTGCGGTGAAATTACGTACTAGGAGTGACCAGAAAAATTGTAACCCTGGTACAATCAAGTGCAAAGCAACACAATAGTCACACAAAATACAGTGCTCATGACTGACAATTTGTGTCTTTCTATGTTTGTGTCATATTTTGTGTAACATGTGAGACTATATTTTGTGGTATTTTGTTCACACAGACTCCCACACATCGTCTAACTTGCAAAGATACATTTGTTAGTGTAATGTTTTGGTGCTAGACCAATGTTTGATCCACTGCATTTGCATATACAGTATAGAGAAGCAAGCATGCTAGAAACAAACACTACAATTAAAGTTAAACGCTGCAAGCCGCGCTGGACTGTGTAACTATTAGTTACTACATAAGTGAATCAACACCTCTTGGACACAATGTCAACAAATTTAAAAATCTTGAACAGTTAATATTAATTGCATGGCAAAGTTAATGATTTCTAGTCAGACTGACAGACTAGCACAATAAGAATGACAAAATCTGATTTGATTTGTAAATTACATTATAATTTAATGCCACGCTATACGTCCAGAATCATTTTCTTCCTGATTTGTTTCTAGTCTGAGCCTCCAAGCATCCAGGGAGTGCCAGAGCAAAGAGAAGCTGCTGGAACAAGGCTTCCGCTCGGCTTTCAGAGAGTTTCAGCAGTGGTTGGTCAATGCCAAGATCAACACAGCCAAGTGCTTTGACGTACCTCAAAATCTCAATGAGGCTGCATCTAGCTTGCAGAAGATTCAGGTAGAGTCAAATGCCATGAAAGAGAAAAATAGATTTGTACTGGTGTGAACAATTATTTTTATCTTTAAACTTGTCTGTGTGTTGCATCTGTTCTCATTTCTCTTCTCAGGAATTTCTAAGTGACAGAGAACAGGGTCAGTCAAAGGTGAATGCTGTGGTTGTGAACGCTGAGCTCGTCTCTAGCGTCGCAGCTAAAGACAGAGTAGATGCAGTTCGGGCTAAAATGAACACCGCCAGAGAGGACTGGAAAAACATCATGTCTAGTCTGCACAACAGGGAGACAAGTCTGCAAGTGAGGATTTAAACACTGGAGCCATATTTCATCTCATTCCCTCAAAACTGTGGTGCATTATTTAGTTTTAAGTCAGTGAAACATATCAGCATCTTTTTGTGTGTTTCAGAACCTTTTGTCTCAGATGAAGGACTTTGAGGCCAGTGCAGAGCCTCTTCAGGAGTGCCTGAATGCCACGGAGCTGGCTGTACAGGAAAGCAGCACAAGACTTCATGATCTCACAGCCAAAAAGTTAGAGCTTCACAAGCTGCAGGTACAAATGCCCAAAGCCCACCAAGCTTGGAACATCCCTCAAAACCAGTCATGTTCGAGTGCCATAACCACTGAGTGCTGAGCTCCCTTCCATTTGCAGAAGCTCACCATTCCAGCTCTGTAATGAAGTGTTAGCACTGAAACTCTTCACTTAGGAAGCAAAGCGCCAATAGCTTGAGCTAACTGCCAGAACTTTCCGCCCCTCTTTGCTACTCACTTTTTACCAGTGTCTTTAAAAGTGATTTTAGAATATATTCATTGTTTAAACCTGTCTGCTGGCTATTTTCTGAGGGCTTGACTGCATGTCATGACCAAGAGCTTTTACCAGAAGTAACACTGGCCATATGTCACATCTGCTTTTCTTTTTGTCATGTCCTCATCTCTAACCCCTCTTTGCTGTGTGTCTGAATTTAACTGTCTTATATCTGTGTGTGTCAGCTCGCATGCCTCTTTGATAACTTGCTTGTGCTCTTCCAGTCTGTGCTTGAGGAGTTAGCCTCTCACGAGGTTCAGCTGAACAGGCTGAAAGAGAAGGCCCAGCTGTTGTGGGATGAACACGCGGCCGGCAAGGGTTTTGTGCACCGCGTCTCGCAACTCTCTGCTCAGTACCTAGCTTTAACCAACCTGACCAAGGTAAAGTAATGCCTACCAAACTGCGTGGGCACTGGGGCTTTTCTGTGGGTAGAGCTGGAGATGAAACAGAGGCACTAGACTGGACGGAGCTCTGACTTGACTTTATTTTGCAGATGATAAACAGTGATGGTACTAACTCACCATTGTTAAATACTAATGTCTTTGTTTTGTTAGTGTAAGTATTTGTTGGAAGATGTACAAACTAATGTCCTTCATGTCTTTTGTAGCACATAATGTTTAGACATCTGCATGTGCACTTGAGGTTGAAATCTACTTGGCCAACTTCAAAACCTATATTGGTCTTTTTTTGATTGTGTCCTGCTCTGTGGTTCTGCAGGAAAAGGCATCCCGGATTGATCGGATAGTCACAGAGCACCACCTTTTCTCCCAAGGGTTAAAGGAGCTGCAGAACTGGGTGGCCGACACCAGCCATATGCTGCAGACGTACTGCGCCCCCACTGCTGACAAAAATGTTCTTGACAGCAGGATGATCAAGCTGGAGGTAAACCAATTCGCTGTTAGTTTTTAAAAGGCAAACTAACACGTTGAATACAACATATAGGATTAATCACTGCACACCGATGACTTTTGCACCAGGCCTTGCTGACTGCTCGTCAGGAGAAGGAGATCCAGCTGAAGATGTTGATCACAAGAGGAGAGTCAGTTCAGAGAAACACCTCTGCAGAGGGAGTACCTGTAGTCCAAAAACAAATACAGGACCAAAAGGATTCATGGGATGCCCTGCTCTCAGCTTCTATTCAGTGCAAAAGGTTTGTTCACACAAGAATTTCTCTGTAAAAAGAAAAAAGTGAAATCTACACAGCTTGTATCTGCTGCTCTTTCTCTCCTTCTCTTCTTCTATTGTAGCTTTTCTTGTAACCATCATTGTCTGACGTTATTATAATCTCTAAAATCAACAGTCAGCTGGAGGGTTCACTGTCTCAGTGGACCAGTTACCAGGAGGACGTACGCCAGTTTGTGGCCTGGGTGGAGCGTGTGGAGGAGAGTCTTGATCCTACCGATAAACAATGCCCAGAGATGAGAGATAAAACAGCTAATCTGAGCAAGGCCAAGGTACAGCAGTCTTTCTCTATCATGCTGTGCACCACAAATGATTTATTGCATTAACTTGCCACTTTCATAAACTTCCAAGTACTGAAAATGCAGCAAAATTAGACTTTCATTCAGAATTGATTGGTAATATAACTTCAACGTTCCCTCTTGTTTCAGTTACTGTATGAAGAAGTGCTCAGCCACACCAGCCTGCTGGACACCATCACTGCAAAAAGTGCCAGTATCACAGAGAACTATGTCACTCAACTGGAGCTGCAAGATCTGCAGGAGCGTTATAACACTATCAAAGACAACGCTATGGTAAAAAGCAGCAGAATGTACACATCGCTGCAGTATTATACAAAAATATAGTTAAAATAGTTTCTTGAGTTCTAACAACACAATATGAGGTTTATTTTACTACTAATGACAATTTGATTTAAGACAAATGACGTTAATCAACACAGAATTCAAGGAAAACAACATCATACTGCTTGAAATGCAGTGAGTGTGAAGTGTAAAAATGGCAACCCCGGGGCTGCATATTAACCCAGATGTCAAAGGAAAAATGAGGTACAATTAATTGTTAGATTACTACTGAATTCTCACTGTGCACTTCCTCAGAGGGCTGTCGGAAAAGCAGAAGAGCTGGTGAAAGCCCATCAAGAGTATCAGCGGGGACTTCATGCATTTGAAGAGTGGCTGGAAGAGGAACAAGAGAAGCTTGGCTGCTACACCCAGCTGGAGGGGGATGTTGATATGCTGGAGGAAACTCTCCAAAAGCTGCAGGTTATTATCAAATTATCAGTGTGGTAATTAAGTGCCTTTAGCTCCGTAGTCAGAAGTTGTATTCAATTATTATGCAAAAGTGTAGAGAGATAAAGTGCTCAACAGCTTCTATGTAATTACAGGAGCTGCAGCTGCACTGCACAGAGGGCCAGGCTTTGCTAAACACCATCCTGGTCAGTCGAGAGCTGGTCATCCCCTGGGGCATCCCTCAGATAGAAGACAGAGCGCTGGAGACACTTCAGCAGGAGTGGAGGCTCTACCAGGCCCGGCTGGCCGACACCCGAGCTCAGCTCAACAGCGCTCTGGCCAAACTGCGGCAGATGGAGCAGAAGTTCCAGCGTCTTGACAGCTGGCTAAAGGGCATGGAGACAAAAGCACAACTGCGGAGTAATCGGCGATCCGACCGCGCCACCAAAGACGCTCAACTTCAGCTGATAAAGGTCATCTCTGATTTCCCCAATTTCCATAAATCTTGCAGCAAATTATTTTAGTTTTGAAATCAAGTAATTAATGTAAATAAACCTAATTAATCCAAGTGTCGTATGACATTTATAAGAATCTGTCTTTTATCAGAGCTGGCAGGAGGAAGTGCTGGTTTATCAGGAGGAGATGGAAGGCCTCAGTCTTTTGGCTCAGCAAGTTCTGGATGAGACACATATTAGCAGCCGGATCAGCAGCAGAGCCACTCAGATCACAGCTCGATACCACGCCCTGCTTCTGCATTTACTGGTAACGTCTTCTTGAATACACTAACACAAACACTACCGTTCAAAAGTTTGGGGTCACCCGGGCAATTGCATGTTTTCCATGAAAACTCACGCTTTTATTCATAATTCCACAAGGGCTTTCTAATTATCAGTTAGCCTTTGTTTCCTGACTGTGGTCATTTTAAACTGCAGTTTAAGGGACCGCAAACTCATAACTGTTCTTTGACAAAGTTATGATGCCATAAATCCTAAAAAAGAAACATACAACTTTGATGATTCATTTTAAAGACTTTGAAAAAAATATTCTGATTAACGCCTAAAACATTTTTAGTTTATTGTCTTCAACTCTTGTTCATGTTTGAGCCACTATGGCTTCATGGATGTGCTGACAAGTGCAGAATTTTTTTGTTTTTTTACAAAATCTGGTCAATGCAAACACCTTATTTTGTGTGAAGTTTAAAAAAGACATGTAGATTCAAGTGATTTTGACAAATTATCCTGATTTTAAGCTTGCATTATATTTAGAACATAGCTTAGAGTATAATTTAAGTTCCCAGACAGAAGTGGTGGTAACAGGGCTGTTAGAAAGTTGAGAAATCTTACAGTGTGCAGTTAGTGGTTCTGATAAATTACGTAATCTTGATGTGTTTTTGAAAATACAACATATCTTTCAAACCCACCAGTGGATTTTGGGGTTCAGAGGGTTCTTTGATTAAAAGAGGTAGCGTACAATATTCACTGGAAATCAATGTTTTGACAGCTAACTGGAAAGATGTCATCACTTTAGCTATCATAATCCTTCCTTTCCCCCTATAACTTTGTTTTTCCTGTTACTTTATATTGCAGGAGACCATTAAACAGCTGCAGGAGGAAATTTGCTGCATTGAAGAGGCTCAGTGTGTCTTCACCACCTTCTCAGACTGGCTCAGCTCAGCTCAGAATAACTTCAGCACTGTGGCTATAAGTGTTGATATAGTGGACCGCTTTGCCATGGAGAGAAAGATGAAGAAACTGGAGGTATACTTAATAAAATACTGTACGTGTCTTATGCATGAATGTCTGTCCTGTAGAGACAGTTTATAGTGTTAGACCTCCGACAGAACTGTGTGACACCACTGTGGCCTGGCCAAACTTTTCGTAGCATTACCGACCTTTTAAAGACTTTTGCTATTAGAAGAAATCGCATAAAAATAATGCAATAGGTCTAATGTGTTAGACACCTATTAATAACGGCTCATGTCATTTTCAGGGTCTTCAGGCTGACATGGAGCAGGGTCACACTTACCTGAAGGCGATGAGGGAGAAGACAGAGCGGGCCATGGCGTTCTTGGAAGAACCTGAAGCAGAGCAGCTGAAGGAAGAAGTGGACACTCGACTCTTCCTCCTAGAGGAGTTGATGACAGCCCTACGCACAGAGCATAGCTCCCTTGAGAAATGCATCTCCCTCTCCAAAGACTATATGGATAAATACAAGGCTCAGGCGCAGTGGGTGATGGAAACCAAGAACCTTTTAGCATCAAGTGTGGAGCCTAAAGCTGAACTCTACCAGAAGAAGGCTCAGCTAGCAAAATACAAGGTAACAATGCTCACAAATCATTTTTGTCCTTGAAACAGTGAAAATAGAGATACAACTGCTTGATTTTATCGACTATATTTTGCTCCTTGTCATGCTTTCAGACCATCCAGCAGACAGTGCAGTCTCATGAGTCAGCAGTAAAATCTGTCATTGAGAAAGGAGAGGCGCTGCTCGACACAGTGAATGACCCCACTATCAGTGAGAACATGAAGAGGCTGCAGGCTGACTACCAAGACCTCTGTTTGGCTGCTAAGGTATGGCTAGTTTGGGAAGTTGCTCTTGGATGAAAAGTCTGAAATTAGTAGCAAACTAGTCATTTTTATTCATTGCTAATGCTTGTGTAATATGTTTCATGAGCAAGCATTGTAGACAGAAGCAATTCTGAGCCCAAGTGTATAGTTTTGAAAGCAGTGTGCATATATATTAGATCATCATGTGTGATTAAAATATACAAATAAGAGAGGTTTGCTTTTATGTTTCAGACGCAGGTCCAGAACCTCATAGAGTGGGTGAAGGAGCACGAGGATTACAACAGTGAACTGCAAGAAGTTGAGAAATGGCTCTTACAGATGTCCAGCCGGCTGGTGACCTCGGACTCCATGCAGACCAGCAGTATGGAGATGGCCACTCAGCAGCTAGCCCGGCATAAGGTCAATAACTCCATAGTGCCCTAAATTCACAGTTTTTACTGTAATATTTACAGTTTATGAAGATACTTTTGGTTCTTGTGACAACGTCCATAACCCTAGATCAGCAACATTTCAATTAGGGAAGTGTGCCCTTTTAGTGGTAATGATGCAAAAGACTGAAACCAGCTTTTAATCCTCTCCCTTAATTCAGTGGCTTTCCCTAATTCCCCTGCTTTTATCATTTCAATCTACGCTGCCTTTACTTTATTTAAACTGTCTGCAACTTTATTCTCATCTCTTGTCTTTTTTAGTTATTTAGTTTTAATCATTTGTGTCTGCTTCATTCAACTTAACTTTGCTGTTTTTGATTAATTAAATTGAATTAATTACATTTTTATTACATTTTTTGTTCATTTGCCTATAAAGCACTTTTATGTGTATGATAAGGTGCTGTGTCAATTGACTTGCTTGTTTGCTTGCTTGCATTATCTTCAGGCAATTATGGAGGAGATAGCCAGTTTTGAGGAGCGTCTCACCAGCTTGAAGCAGAAAGGTGAAGGTCTCGTTGCCAGCTGTACAGATCAAGTTCAAGCTAAGATCAGCCAACAAGTCCAGGCTCACCAACAGGGAACCAGAGACAGCTACTCTGCTATCTGCAGCACCGCCCAGCGTGTGAGTAATAAAAGACAACCATTGCTTTTCATTTATTGTTTGTCCAATGGATGTATCACACCAAGTAAAGTTAGTGAAATTCTAATGCTCCCATTGTGCATCAGGTCTACCAGAGTCTGGACCGGGAGTTGCAGAAACACGTTAACCATCAGGACACTCTGCAGCAGAGCCAGACGTGGCTCTCCACGGTACAAGAGGAGCTTCAGCTCAACGATCAGGGACCGTCCGGTCTGCAGGAAGCACTGAAGCAGGTATTCAACACAGCACAGTTTTGGAATGCAGTAATGTTTTTATTCTGTAATTTATATAGATGAATTACTTTTCCACACACAGGTGAAGCACTACAGAGCCCTTCAGGAGCAGGCCAGCACTTACCTGGACCTGGTGTGTTCTGTGTGTGACCTGTCAGATGATGCTGTAAGAGTGACAGCTGCTGAAGTCCAGCAGGTCAAACTCACGGTCAGTGTTATTTTACCTTGTTATATATTACACGACATAAAGAGGAATTGTATGATTTTAGTACAATTAATATCATAAGTCTTGAATACTGTAATTAAAATGAAACTGGATTTTTGCAAATAATATACTGTGGTGTGCTACAGCAAAGTTTAGTCTCAATATTACTGAACAAATGTTATTCATCAATAAGTCACTGTATGCATTCAATAAGGGATACAGTGGGGTTGCTCCAGTGATAGAGATATATATTAAAATAGAAATATAGCATTATATTGTGTTCATATATTAAAAAAGGGATTTCATGATGCATAATCCTGCAAATATGAACAAAATGAGGGTTTACAATGTGTTTGTGCAGATAGAGGAGCGGATGTCCAGTGCTCAGGAGCTTTCAGAGGGCTGGAGAGAGATCAAAGAACAGAAACAAGATCTAACCAGCCTCTTCCAGGACATGGAGCAGCAGCTTCTCAGCCTCTCCAGAAGACCAGCAGAGCTGGAGACCAAGATAGCACAAAACATGCTTTCACAAGCCAAGGTAGGACACAGTATCACAACCATCAGTCCCTCAAGAATGCACACAGGCTGAAACCTTTTTGATCATACTGAAAAATCACCCTTTCTCCTTTTTCTTCCGTTATGCTTATCAGAGTGATAATATCTGTTTGTCTGCATGTGCTTTTTACTTTAACTGTACAGCAGAGTGAGACCAGACTGGATTCTGTCTGTGATTTTGTCATTATTATCTAATCCAACATTTTGGCTGGGCTTGTGAAGGGATTAGAGAGAGATCTGCTTAGTGTTTGGAAGTATTTATGGTTGCCATCCAATATATTGCTTGTCACTCAGGAGTGCAGCCAGCAACTGCAGTCTAAACAGAGTATCCTGACCAAGATGACCGAGACAGTGAGCAGATTGACTGGAGGCCAGGACTCTCCGGAACATGCAGAGCTCGACCGTCTGAGCCATTCCTGGCTTGAGCTCTGTCACAAGGCCAACAAGCTGCAGAGCCAGAGAGAGGAGGACCTGCAGAGATCTAAAGAATATCACGACTGTATCGCTGCAGTGGAGGTGCTGTTTGAGCAGGTGTCCAAAGAGTGGGACAATTTGGCCAGGTGTGTCAATCAAAATCTGTCATTTCATACTGCTATGAAAGTGTCATAATATCAGGAATCACAAATAAAGTCACCTCAGCTGTTTGTGAAGCAAAAGCTTCCATAAGCACTATTTCATTTACTTTCAAATGCTGAATTTCACACCTATAAATTTAAATATTTAATCTTTAAGTGGTATTGGATGTACTCCACAAATTTGTATAATGAGTTGTTCTGTTTTTGTGCCACAGAACGGACGCCGAAAGTTCATCTCAGCATTTGGAGGCACTGAGGAAACTTGCAGTAACTCTCGAAGAACAGAAAGGGGCTCTTGAAGACCTCAAGGACCAGAAACAGAAAGTCATCCAGCATCTGAACTTGGACGACAAGGAGCTGGTAAAAGAGCAAATCAGCCACTTTGAGCAGCGATGGTCTCAGATGCAAAACCTAATTGAAAGAAAGATCCAGGACTCAGTGGTGACCCTAGAAGATATGGGTCAGGTGGAGGCCCGCCTGAGAGAGGCTCGGGACTGGGCAGAGGAGCAGCAGCCTGCCCTGTCAGAGGCCATGAAAATGAGCCCTCCTCCTGAGCTGGCTCAAAGCTTCCTGTTTGACCACCTGAGCATCTGCAGCGAGCTGGAGGCCAAGCAGCTCCTCCTGGCCCAGGCCATGGCGGACGCTGACAGGGTTCTAGCACGACTGGGCCTCAGCGAACGACATCATCTGCAGCAGCTGATTTGTGACACACAATATGAGGTGGAATCTCTGAGCGTGAAAGTGGTGCAGCGCAGAAAACACCTGAGCAAAGCTTTTACTGAGAGGACGCAGTTCCTGATGGCTGTGAGTCAGTCCATTTCCTGGGTCCAGCAGAATGAGAAGAAGGCCCAGTCGGAGGAGTACATTGCTTTGTTACCTGATGACTTAGCCAAGCAGGTTCGAACATGCAGAAACATCCAAAGCAGTTTAAAAGCGTATCAGAGCGAGCTCACCTCCTTGTGGTCTCAGGGAAGAGACCTAATGAGGGATGCCAGCGAGGAGG
Source organism: Acanthochromis polyacanthus (assembly GCF_021347895.1). Taxonomy (NCBI): domain Eukaryota; kingdom Metazoa; phylum Chordata; class Actinopteri; family Pomacentridae; genus Acanthochromis; species Acanthochromis polyacanthus. Next base: position 27,852,193 of record NC_067113.1, read on the forward strand.
AAAGGACTGAGATTCTCACAAAGTTGCAGGAGTTACAAAATATCTTTGACAAAACGCTCCACAGATGCGGTCAGAAACTTCAGGAGCTTGAAAAAGTGCTTGTTTCTCGAAAGTATTTCAAGACTGATCTAGAAAAAATATGCCAGTGGATAAAACAAGCCGATATCGTCACCTTCCCTGAAATAAACCTAATGGTTGGAGATGCTGAACTGGAAGCGCAGCTAATGAAGTATCAGCAGATAGTTGAGCAGGCGATTGAGTATGAGAACCTCCTCTTAATTGTCCAAAGAGCTGGACAGGAGATATTGCCCACATTGAATGAAGTAGATCACTGCTATTTGGATGAAAAACTCAACACCCTCCCCCAGCAATATAACAGCATATTAGCACTAGCCAAAGAGAAACAGGAGAAAATCCAGCAGGCCATTCTCACAAGGAACGAGTACACGTCTTTCATAGACGTCACTCACAAAGCTCTGAAAGAACTCGAAGAACAGTTCAACAGTCTAGGGACGCAGCCTGTAGGCCTGCAAACAGAAGAGGTGCTCAGCTTGCAGAGTGATTACAAAGCAATTCAGACTGATCTCAGCAACCTGGGTCTAGCTGTGAGTGAGCTGAACCAGAAGAAAGAGGGATTTCGGAGCACCGGGCAACCGTGGCGCCCGGAGGAAATGACGCAGCTTGTGAGCCTGTACAATGGGCTAAAGAGGTTGGTGGAACAGAAAGTAGAGCATTTGGACGAAACCTTGGAGTCATTTGAGGACCACAAAGCGATGGCTATGCAGGTTGACTTTGAGTTAAAGGCCACAAAAGAGCAGCTGGTGAAAGTGAACGCTGAGACGCAGTCGGCCGAGGAGAGGCTAAAGAACTACCACGCTCTGGCTGGGAGTCTCCAAAGTGCCAACTCTCACTTGTCGAGGCTGATGGAGCAGATGGACACTCTCGCCCCTCGTGTGGACCAAGCAGCTCATGACGCGTCTAAAGAGCAAGTGGTCCTGTGGCAAGACGAGCTGCGATCCTTACAGGCTGCCGTAGGGGATCTCATTGAAGAATGCGAGACCAGGTTTATCCAAAGTAAAGACTTTGAGACGGAGATGAAAAGGACTCTGGACTGGCTGCAGCAGGTCAGGGATGAACTGGGCTGTGCTGTGATTGTGGACGTCAGAGTGGAGAAGGTGCAGGAGGAGATCAGGAAGCAGCAAATTATGCAGGAAGAAGTGCAGTCCAGACTGAGAATTGTGGCTGCTCTTAGTAGCAGAGAAAAGCAGGAGTTTATCAGTGCCAACGAGCTCGTCCCAACCCACGTAGATACAAACCTGGAGGAAATGGCAAAGCTGCAAGCAGACGTTCAGAAAGCGCTGTGCTCCAAACAGGTGGGACAGTCTTACATTCAGTGTCTAATGAATGTGAAATGCTTTAATGTTGTTAGCTGTAGTAATCCACTATTTTCTATCTCGTTTGCGTTTGTGTGCAGATTACTCTGGAAGAGGCCTTGGTACTGTGTCAGAAATACCACTTCAGGATGCAGTCGGCCTGTGAGTGGCTGGAGGATGCTGTGTCTTTCCTGCAGCAAGCCAGCTTGGGCGTGGATGTAGAGAACTATGAAGAGTGTCTCAGACAGCAGGGAGACATCATGGCTACGGAACAGGAGTTTCTCATCCACCTGGAGGAGCTGCAGACTCTGCTTCCTCAGCTAGAGAACCTGGTGAACCCTACAGCTAAAGATCAGCTTCGGGTGAGCGTGGAGTCGGCAAAGCAGAGAGGCGTGGAGGTTCGAGATCAGCTCCAGTGTCATCAGGATGTCCTTCACAGGTAATGAGAAGGAAATAAAGATAACAGATTTTAACTGCAGTTAACAGTGGAATTTTATACTGTAATTTATTCTGTTTTTCTCAGCTGTGTGGCCCAGTGGAAGACATACCAGGAGGCAAGGCAGACAGTCATTGAGCTCATGAATGAAGCCGAAAAGAAGCTGACGGAATTTTCCACTGCAAAGGCAGCAACAAGCCAAGAGGCTGAAGACAAGCTGTGCAGTCACCGCGTACGAGATAGAATTTCCTTGTGGAAAATAGGTGGTGCTTCTATTAATTTTATGTGCAATTAACTGTCTTTTTTTTTTTTCTTTTAGTCCCTTGTATCACTGGTGAATGGCTTCCAAGAGAAGCTGAGTGGTTTAGAGGAACAAGCCGCTCAGCTTGAGCTGGTGGGCAGCGATGCCAGCAAGGCCACCATCAGTCGCTCCATGACCACCGTGTGGCAGCGCTGGACACGACTCCGCAGTGTTGCACGAGGACAAGAGAGAGTGCTGGAGGACACAGCACAGGAATGGAGGACTTTCACAGAGAAGGTACACAGGCAGAAAGCAATTATAATGACGTAAAGAAATAGCTTTGCAGGTGAAGACGTTTACAAATAATTTTTTTTTTTTTTTTTTTTTTTTTTTTTAACAGATGGTGAAGGTTAGAGCTGTCTCTGATGAGCTCCAGAGTCGTTTCCCGGATAGTGCAGTAGAGAAGGCCTCCAAAGCTACTCTGCAGTCTCTGTTGGACCAACATGACCTGCTGAGCCAAGACTTGGAGCGGGAACTGTCTGCCCTCACTCTGCTGCGCCAGTACGCCCTCAGCCTGCTGCACGATGTGGAAGTGCCTTCACCAACAAATGATCAGGATGAGCTGCCCAGCCTGAAGGAGATCAGAGCTGTACAAGACCAAATGGAAAGGTAGGAGAAGATAAACTCTAAATGAGGGCTATCTGCAATCACTGTTTTAAATGACTGACTTGATGAATAGGTGCTTCCTTTCCTGCCTGAAATCCAACATCTGTTGTGCTTTTTAAGTTAACTATGTATGTTTTGCCATTCTGAATTTAAAAAACAGTCAATTTTCTGTTTGCCTCCAGCCTTTTGACTCAGTCCAGGACCAAGCGAGCTCAGGCAGCCCAAGAACTGAGGGACAGAGAAGAAGTGGAGAAGGAGCTTAGTGTTGTAAAAGCCTGGATCCAGGAGACCAGAGAGCTTCTCCTCAATCCCACACCAGACATCGATTCTCTGTTGCAGGAGCTTGAGGTATATCTGCCATCTAAAAACACAAATACATTAGTTTGCCTAAGGTGTACCTAGAACAACACAGTGCTTCAAATTTTTCTCTTATTTCCACAAAAAGTCAAATTGACCTGCTTTTTGTTGTGTACAGGTTGTACATGGAGATGTGATCACATATCGTCAGAATGTGGAGAAATTAGCAGAGCAACAGCAGAGCAAGTACCTGGACCTCTACACTATACTCCCTTCTGAAATCTCCATGCAGCTAGCCGAGGTGTCGCTGGCATTGGGTGCTATTGAGGATCAGGTACTGTATCATGTTAACAGCTTTGAAAGTAGACAAGAAGTTGATTGCATGCGTCACTTCTGCTATTATTTACTCATGTGGCTTTTGTGTACTTTTCTCCTTCATGTTCCAGGTTCTCTCCAAAGAAAGAGAAAACCAGAAAACAAGAGAAATAAAGGAGGACTTCAGCTCCAGAATCCACGAAATTTCAGAGAAACTCAAAGCCATCTCCAATAAATTTAAGGAAAAGTCTCCTGATGTCGATCATGCCAAAGAAGAGGTCAAGGTATGTTGTCTTCTTTTTTGCTGTAGATGACACACAAGGGTCTTAAATTCTTGTTTTTTATTATGTAAAATTATTCCTACTATTGCTTTTCTTTTCTCAGAGTCTGTTTGAGGATTTGGACTCCTGCGGTCGCACTCTCTCAGAACTTGATGCTGCTGTTCAAGAGTTTGGGCGCAGAAACCCCCTGCTGGCCAAACAGCTGAGCGACGCCATTAACAAGCTATCAGAGATGCATCACCACACAACACGACTGGCAGACTGCAGGAACAACTGGCTTAAAAAGGTTTGCTTTTTAAAGTTTTCTGCACATAGCACAGCTGGTGAGCCATAACATTGATAAATACTATGACATGGGTAAGGATACTTTCCTAATTGTTATTTTTTATGTTGTTGTTGTCTTTCCATTCAGGCTGTCTGCTATTTAGACGAGTATAATGAGATGCTGGACTTCATCTTGAGGTGGTCGGAGAAAGCCAAAAGCCTGGTGAGGGCAAACATCATCTGGAACTCTTCAGTTCATCTGCAGGAGCAGATTCGGATGTATCAGGTGAGTTGGGATGTTCTGGTGTTTTAAAATTGACTGTCCACATTTTTCCATATATTTATAGAAGGTACGATGTAAGTGGATGGATATAAAAATAGCACCTGGACTTTTCTTTTTGGTCGTTTAGACCTTTTCACCTTTTATCTAAGAGGCTTCTTCGGAAGTGAAAGAGCCTCTTAAAGTGGTAAAATGGTAAATGGTCTGTATTTATATAGCGCTTTTTTACTATACCTGCAAGGTACCCAAAGCGCTTTACATGATACATCACATTCACCCATTCACACACACATTCACACACTGATGGCGGAAGCTGCCATGCAAGGCGCTAACCACGACCCCATCAGGAGCAATTCAGGGTTAAGTGTCTTGCTCAGGGACACCTCAGACACGACAGGGCGAGGATCGAACCGGCAACCCTTCGGTTGCAAGACGGCCACTCTACCCACTGAGCCATTCCGCCCCAAAGTGAACCATCTTCTAAAACCTAAAAGAGAAATTTAGTTACTTTTTAATGAAGCTCCTGGGATGAAATGGCTTAGATGACTGAGAATCCACACAGACACACACAGACATGGTTTCACCGTGATTCGTGTTTCTCTACCCAACAGTTCATGGATACTTGTGGACTGTAGGGGAATGTTGCAGAGAATAAACCTGTGACCCTTTGCTCTCTTACCACCAGAAGCCCAAGAAACACGTGCCTTTCATTCGCCTACCTTTCTTTCTTGTGTTCAGGCTGTCCTGCGTGAATCTCGAGAGCTCCACGGAGACCTGGAATCTATGGCAGAGAAAGTGGAGCTTCTGTCTGAGGTGCTGCAGGTCGAGTCTATGAGCCAGCAGGTTTGTGAACTGAGTCGACACACTGAGGAGCTTCAGCAAAGCATGAAGACCCGACTGCAGAGCCTACAGGATGCAGACAAGGTACTGAGATTTCCTGTTTTCTGTTTTACTTTTTGTATCATGTGATGTGTTCATACCTCATGATAAATATACAACTGACTTGTGTCTGCAGAGCATGGAGGCCCTCGAGTATGAAGTTAAGGCTCTACATGTTGCTCTGGAGCAGGTCCAAGCCACACTGACCTCACCAGAGTTGGCACGTCAGAGCCTGAAAGAACAGCTGGCCCAGAGACAGGTAACGTACAACATCAACATAATCCATGATGTGTGCTTACTTTGCATGTTGGAGCTTAGAAACAGTTCCACACAATATAAACTTTCCGTGTTTTTGCAGCGTCTGTTGGCAGATATGGAGAGCTTCAAGCAGCAGGTACAGGCCGTGCAGCTGTGTCAGAGTGCTCTCCAGGTCCCAGAGGAGGTGATGCCTAACCTCGCCATCTGTCGCACCGCTCTGCGTCTGCAGCAAGAAGCCAGTCAGCTGCAGCACGTTGCCATTCAGCAGTGCAACATCCTGCAGGTACAGTGGGGGGGCGCCATAACTGAAGCAGAGTAACGTATGTTCTGGCCAAGCCTGTATTCAGAGACAATACGCAATAAAAGTGGACATGGGAAGTAGCTCAAGAATGTATTTTGAAGCAGTAACAATAGAAAATTGATATGAAAATGTTTCCAGTTCATGTTTTGTTAGTTGTTCTTTTAGTTTCAATGTACAATGGATTCACATGGTTCTTTCCGTATTTTGAGAAGTTTACTGTTTTTACATTCTTCAAAAAACATTTTTGCGGTTTGCACGGATATGAAAGTTACAAAATGATTTTATTTTTTCATGCAGGAGGCAGTGGTGCAATACGAGCAATATGAACATGAAGTGAGAGACCTACAGGGGCTGATAGAGGAAGCACATCGGGTTATTCAGGATCGTCCGATTCCCAGCAGCAACATCCAGGAGCTGCAGGCCCAGATCCTTCACCATGAAGTACAACTCCTTTATTCACTTACTTAATTTGCTCTGTCTTGTGCAGGAAAGGGATTCACTGAGGGAAAGGAACTTTACACATACGATTTGTTTAATACAGGCCCAACAAATAAGATGCTTAATTGTGTTTCTAAATTTGTGGCTTTACTGCAAAATACACGTTCACTGTGCATTTACTGAGCTGACAGTCTGTATCTGTTGAATTAATTCAGTGTAATCCTGCTGTCTCCTTCTGGTATTGTCTGCACTCAGTATTAAGTTGAAGGTGAAAAGGTGAAAATTCCTCGTAACTGCATAGTAAGTTTTGCATGTCATTTCATATTTTAGGAACTTGCCCAAAAGATCAAAGGCTACCAGGAGCAAATTGCCTCACTAAATTCAAAGTGCAAAATGCTGGCAGTAAAGGCAAAGCATGCCACCATGCTGCTGACAGTGAGCGATGTGGAGGGGCTGCCTGAGGGGCTGCAGGAGATGGAGGCAGAGAAATCCAAGAAATCCTCAGCACAAGCCATCATGGTAAGCGACCATAATCTCCCGTGTCATATACTCATTCTGCTATTTCTGGCTTTATTCCTTTAATTTCATCAACTAAACACCTGATGTTTTCCTATTCACCTTCCATTTCTGCTCTTGTGTTAATTCTGCTTCTTGCATGCTGTGTCAGATGACAGCTGGTCGCTGTCACACTCTGTTGTCACCTGTAACTGAGGAGTCCGGTGAGGAGGGAACTAACAGCGAGATTTCATCTCCTCCTGTGTGTCGTTCTCCTTCTCCTATAACTCATGCTGAAGTCACCATAGCCAAGGTATCAGTCTTTTCTCTTCCTCTTCATAGCAAAAATGCAGATGTGTGTGAAATTTCTCTAGTTTTTCTGACGTCTTTACTCAGTTTGCTATCACACCTAATCCATGCAGTAGGTAAATCATTAAGGCCAAAATACACCAACTTCAGCAATCATCCATTTATATTTTCTGCCTGCACCTGTAAGTTCATCATTACAGATAGTAAACTGGAGGCTTTAATAAAGTCTTTCTTTGTGATAATGTTGAATGTTTTGTTTAGATGGGACGAGGAACTCTTACAAGAGCTCCAATCCAAGAACTATATGACCCCACATTTGAGTCTGTAGCCAACTTGGATGACCTGCAACGCTCATGGGAGACTTTGAAGAATGTGGTATGTAGAATACAAAACCTCACTCAGCTTAATTTAGTCATAGTGTCATTTCTGTCAGCTGCATGTTCTTGACACAAGTTGCAGTAACTCTATTATGCAATTATTTTGCTGTAAGTCACTAGTACTCATTAAATTGAATTTAATCTTATTAGAAACTTGCAGCCAAGCCTTTTGACAAAACAGCGTCTAATAATTCAGAAAAGTAATCTGATTTATAATTCCTACTATCTATCATTATTTTCAGGCATCAATGGTATTTCAAACTAAACCCTTTTTATTCTAATTCATTGACTTACAGATCAGTGAGAAGCAGCGGTCTTTGTATGAAGCTCTGGAAAAGCAGCAGCATTACCAGGGTTCACTGCAGTCAATCTCTTCTAAAATGGAGGCTTTAGAGGCCAAACTCAGTGAGCCTCTGGAGGCAGATAGAAGTCCAGATAGTCACATCAGGGCACATGAGGTGAGTCCCATACAAATACGTGCTGAATTGTTTCATGTGTAGGAAGCTAAGGTCACTCTTGCCTCTGTCTTTGTGTCAACATCCACATTTTTGTGGCGTTTATTTTAAGACATACCGCTACGTATTTCTAATCTTCAACTCTTCTCTGCAGGGTCTGATTGAAGAGATTCATAGTGTCCAGGATGAAATAGACAGGCTGCAGAGAAGCTTCACAGAGGATCTTGCCACCAATGCTGTGGACTCAGACATGGCTGACCAGCTGGCCATGCAGTCCTCCCTCGCTGTGTTGGCAGAGAGGATGGCCACCATCCACATGAAGGCCACAGGAAAACAGCAAATATTGGAGGTAGCTTTTGTATAAATTTGTAAAAGATAGTAGCCGCTAATAGTTGTGTGTTATCTACTAATCTGAATTCTGTCTTAATAACTTATGAATTCCTGTACTTCAGGAGCGTGTCAGTGACCGTCTGGAGGGTCAGCGTCAGGAACAGGCCATACATCTGTATCACACCCAGGCAGATGAACTGGACCAGTGGCTGATCAGAATGCGCAGTGCTGTAACCTTCATCCTTGAACCTCAACCTGTAGAGGAGACAGATATGGAGGACCAGCTGGCTGAGTGTCAAGTGAGAGCTCCCTCTGCTGTCTGCTCAAAGCAATAAATGCAATCAGGCATTTGAATTCCTGCTTCACTTAAGAATATTAATAGATTCATTAATATGCATGTGAGGTTACTTAATGATGCATATGTCATAGCCGATTGTTAGGAATGATACAGACACTCTGAAGAACTGTTTTCTAGGTTAGTGTTTCTGCTCAAGACATTAATGGAAATTAAATCTAGCATAGGGATTATTTACATATGTCCTTAAATATTGTGTTTGCCTTATTACATATGGATCATCCCAGGGGGGCAGGGGCCTTTCAGTGGGTAAACAAGAGCATTAGTGGAGTTAGAGGGGTATTCAGATGGCTGGCCTCCTAAGCGACTGCAGCACTAGTCTTAAGCAGATTATGCAGATCGTTCTATGGGACGGGGCGTGTTAGAAGCAAAGGGCGGAGTAGTCAGAGCAGGAAGCTTTCAGATGATTAATAGAGCCTCTGCCAGGATTGGTGCTAGCCACAAAGCTGCTAGAATATCCAAGTAGGGGAATCCTAGAGTGCGGGGCGGGTCAGGGGGAGGATGGGACAGTTACTCTCTCCCTGAGAATAACCTGCTGGAGCTATCGATTGCAAAGGAGTAGCAATGCAATTAGAAAACAAATGCGTTGTCAAACACTGGAGCAACTGTCACTAATGGGCACTGACAACTGGTCTGGACTTAGAATGGTGTTTAACGCAGGGGAATTGTTTTTGAATTTGAGGAAGAGCGCGTATGCTGCAGGGCATGGAGCGTGAAGGATTAGCGGTAATATGCTGCACAGGAGGCGAGGCCGGCGAGGTGGGCCAAGGATGAGAGCTCTCCCTGTCCTGTGGCCGGGGAAAGCTGCTGGTGCTGGGGGTTCAGACGGACCTGGGGGGTCTGTGGTGTAGAGGGAGGGGGGAGCTCCTGTAAGTGGTGAGACATCATGTTTGAGCTGGCCTCTCTCCTCCTGCTGATGCAGAACATGCTGCTGGAGATCGAAGAGAAGGTGTTGGCCCTCTCAGAGCTGTCCATGCACAGCGAGAACCTGCTGCTGGAGGGCCGGACGGACACCAGGGAGGAGGCTGAACATTTGGCCAGGAAGCTACGGACACTGAAGGGTGGTTTGTTGGAGCTGCAGAGGATGCTACAAGACAAGCAGGTTAACATCCAGGTGAGATTTAAGCTCTGACATGCACTAGTGTGTGAATATTTGACAATATTGGGTTTGTTCCCTACTTTGGCAAATGCCTTTACAATGTTTGCACAAGTCAGTGCAAAGTGTTTAATATAAAAGGCTTCTCCAAAATAGCGCACAATGTTTACTTTTTGCCAGCATAATTAAGAACATTGTATATTTGCACCACCCTGTTCATTAGAGAAAGGGAGCACATCAGGTTAACCTAAGTTTCTTGTTCATTTGCTATCTGTCTCCTGGCCAAAGATGGAATGTTGATCAAGTAAATATTAATTTTTCCTCTTGAAGCTCCCAGTATGACACGTCTTTGCTTTAGCATTTTCTTTGGCTCGCTAAGGAATTTGCAAATGTGAGTCAAACTGCCATTAGTCTGTTTGGCATCCCCTTTATTTGCCAAAGTGTGTGTTTCTTAAAGAATTCTTGCTTTACAATAAACATATGTAATTCTACAGGGTTCTCTGCAGGAGCAGGAAGACAGTGAATCTGACTCCAGTCTCTCTCAGAGTCCCAGTGTGCAGGACTGGCTGGCCCAGGCCCGAACCACACGGACTCAGCAGCACCAGGACAGTGTTCAGAGACAGAGGGTAGGAGGTTTTACCTTGTTTTTTTAACCTTGTTTAAATGCTTATGTATTGCAAAACGAAAAACTGAAATGCCCACATTTTGTACCGAGGGTTAGGCGGCAACACGATCCAGATAATACATACAAAAAAAATCTTCCAATAGATGATAAACTGTAATTTATGATATTCAGATCTGTTCCAAATCAGCTTGTACAACTTTATAGTTACTATTAAGTTCCAACTATAGGTTGAGGCAGCTGATTTGTGTCGGGCCAAAACACAAAAAAACTAACACACTGTGGGAAAACCTAAAATAAGCGCAGCGAGTCAGATGTCCTCAAAAGATGAGAAAATTGTAGCCAAGAGAGCTCCCACAGTGTTGCAGATAATAAAGTAGATTGGATTTCTAAAGCTGAATGAACAGTAGAGCAGTATAGGTTGACGGATATCCAGACAACCTACAAAAATGGGAAAGACAATAAACCTCTTCCTCCATTTCAAAAGGCAGCGTATGCAAAGAGCCTGGCGTGAAACTGCTAATACTACAATGCAAGCACATGTTTGCATTCAGTGTTTCTCACCAAAACATAGAGTGTATCCTCTTCAACAAACACATTGCATGTGTTTCCTGTCTCATTAATATACATTTAAATCAATGTATGTTGTGTTAATGAATGATATTGATAAATATGAAACAATTTAACAATATTGTTGCTCAGCTCCTCTTTGAACAATAAAATCAAAACGCATCAGAACTGAGGGTTGTGACTCAATGTATTTTTCAAGGTTTTATGATGAAATGAAGCATAGTCACACGTCTAGTACCATCTAACATGTTTGTCATGTTGTGTGTTTTGTCATGCAGGAACTGGAGGAGCAGCTTGCAGAGCAGAAAAAGCTGCTTCAGTCAGTTGCCAGCAGAGGAGAGGAGATCCTCATCCAGCAGGCCTCACCCAGCAGTGCCAGGTATTTCATATACAACATGTACACAAAACTTACATAACTAATGTATGTAATAATGCATGTAATGTGTGTTGCTTCGTGTTTCTGTCACTCTGCAGTACATCGGAGCCGTTTTCACCGGCAGCTTTGGCTGAGAGGGAAACTCAGGCTGGACGGGAACAGATGAGGCAGAGATGGGAAAGTTTGAGACTGGAGCTCAAAACTAAACTGCAGCTGCTGCAGAAAACCCTGGAGCAGGACCACAAGCAGCCGGTACAAACACTGTGTTTTCACTATTGTTAACATACAGTTCTGATAGAAAATGAAGTGCAGTGTTTTTAAACAGCTCCAATTTCTTTTTATTTCCAGGTGTTTTCCAGACCTCCTCGTGTGACCACAGCTGGGCCTCTGTTTAAAGGCGACGCACAGGCAGACAAATCCTCCCTGAAGACTCTGTATGATCACTTCAGACAGACCATAGAAGACATGACCACTCAGGTTACGGCATTTCTGTATTTAAATTGTACTTTTAAGACATTTAGTTAAGCGTGTTGTGTTAATGGAAGTTTGCATCATTCTTATGTCTCTGCAGCCCGGTGGTGGTGAGACACAGGTGCCGCAGATGGAACAGAAGCTCTACACAGCTGTGTCATCCACCTCCTCCTGGCTGGATGGTGTCGAGAACAACGTCTTCTCTGGATCAGTGCTGCTGGCGGAAAATGCAGAGACTCAGCTGCAAAAGCAGGAGGTACAGTTGGAACAGCAGCTTTGTTATCGCTGCAGATTTAAAATAACAAATCACACAAGCCTGGTAATGCGCATGACCTTGGATTAATTCAAAACTGTCAATCACTACAAGATGAATCCTTTACCCATCTTTATGTGGTGTAAGTTTGGCATTAGTTGAGAAAATAACATATATAAAGAAATCTGTGTTTGTCATTGGACTGTCAAACTGACAAACTCTCAGTTTACCCTACAGATATATATGTTCTATGTATAATGTTGCAATTGTGTATTTTTTTGAATTTACCTAACTGCTTCTTCTCTGCAGACCCTGGAGAACGATGTGAGGCACGTGACGGAGGAGGTGAAGCTCAGCCAGACTCTGCTCGCTGGATCTTCAGGGATGCGACACGAAGACCGAGCGCTGCTGGAGGACAACCTCGACTGCCTGAAGGAGAGGTTAGGAGCTCTGGGTTGTGCTCTGGGACAACGCTGTGACCACATGAGGACCAGAGCACACGAGCTCACAGCCTACCAGGTCGGCCAAATGTTGTGCTCATCTTGTGCTTGAAGGGCTTTTAAATATTGATTTTGATTTATATTGTCATTTTTGCAGCACTAATAAATGTTCAGGAAGCATTTGTTCCTATCTGCAGTAAACATAAATTAAAATGCTTAATAAGTAAATGTTATATTATTTACTCAGACATTCGCCAATGTACACTGCACATATTAATATAAATATTCTCTAAATTTTCTTCTGTCTGACAGACTGAATTACAGCTTCTCCAAACGGCTTTAATTGAGACCAAATGCCAGATCCTACAAGCCCTGGCTGGAGCAATGGATAGACCAGCCTCGAAACAACTGGAGGTAATGAGAGTCTTAGCTTAGAAATTCATGCGCTGCATACAGCAGCACTCTCACTGTCTCCCAGGAAAGCTTACAGAGAAAAAGAAAATTCCTGAATTTCATTAATTCATCTCACCCCTGTCTCTCAGGTCATTGCCAGTGCAGAGGAGAGCCTGAAAGACTTTGAACAGAGAATCACAGAGCTTAAAACCAGAGGAGCAGCTCTACAGGCAGATCAGATATCAGCAAACAAACTGCTAAAACTACAGGTAACAGACGTCACCGCTGGCTCTCACAAAGTTGTGCTCAGTTTGAAATCTTTGTGGTAAAAGCTACTTTTTTTCTGAATGTACCGTGAAGAAATTGCGATGAAAATCTACATACCATATCCAGCATAAAATTGATGAGCTTGTGTTTTCAGCGAAACAAAAACACCAGACTGGATTTTTTTTAATGTCTGTGTGTCTTTCCAGGATTCTTACGAGGAGCTGGTGATGACAGTGGGCTCCCGGCGCAGTGGGCTGAACCAGAACATGGCTCTGAAGGAGCAGTACGAACGAGCTCTGCAGGATCTGGCCGACCTGGTGGACACCGCGAAGGACAAGATGGCCGCAGATCAGAGAATCATCGCCAGCTCTGTGGAGGAAGTCCAGCATCACCTGGACAAACATAAGGTCCAGTCAAGCTCTGATGAGTTTGTAGGCTTAGAAGACACTGAGCCTGTTTTCTTTTATGAAAGAAGAGAGAATGAAATAGATCTGGTCATTACTGAGTTTATGTGTCTGTTTGCTTTTTCTAGGAGTTCTTCCAGGGTCTGGAGTCCCACATGATTCTAACAGAGACGTACTTCAGGAAGATCAGCGGCCTGATGCTTCCAAAAGAGAATCAAGCTTTGGAGGAAACGTTGGCTGAAGCTCAGAGTGTCCTGAAACAAGCGCACAGTAAAGGAGTGGAGCTGGAGTGTATCTTGGAGGTAACAGAGAAGGCACAGCTTATGTTAAACAATTAGATATTGTTAAGTGTTGAAGTGGTTACTGTTTGGAGAGAGACAGCTTCATTAATAATCTGTCCAGAAAAAAGTAAATTCAGTGTTAACTTGTATCCATGGCCTCCTAGCCAAGTATCTCTGACTTGCTTGATTTTCTTAAAGCAAACAATATGAATATTTATGAAGACATTTATGCAATTTTAACTTGATACACTAAATCAATCATTTTTTAAATTGCCAGTTGACCTACTTTTAGCAAAAATTTTTTCACAAATTGAAATTTGAAGCTTTTTGAATGACATTGACTCAGGAACGGTTTAAGATAAAAATCCTAAAAATGTTCACTGTTATTTCTCATCACGTCATGATTCACAATCTGCAGTATTGGACACGTAGGTCAAATAGACTTTCATTATGAGTGAGTTAAAATATGAACAAAAAGGATGCTGTCCTGAAAAGTCTCATCTTTGAACACACGACATTAGAAAAATAATGGAGAAGTCAAATAGTTATATTCTTCAACTATATAAATGCCCATATTTTATGCTAAAGAATTTCAGACAGATGAGAGATGGCTGGGCAGAGTGTGGTCAAAGTATGCATTGACAGTGTTATAAACTAGGAATAAACATGAGGTTTACTTGGAAAATAACAGATTTTCAAATATTGTATTTATTATTTTTTTCAGACTTGGTGCCGTTTAATGCAGGACTACCAGAGTCTGAACCGACACCTGGAGACGGTGGAGGGAAGTATTCCTTCTGTGGGTTTAGTGGAAGAAACCGAGGAGCGACTTTTGGACAGAATCTCCTTGTACCAGGTACAAAGTGACATATATTTAGATTTCAGCCATAAAATACCTGCGTTTTTTTCAGATATAATACAGTCATAATGGCAGAAGCTCTTTTGGTAGGATTTGTTGTATGACTGATGAGGTGCTTTATGTTAACTTGCACTTCTTGTAGCTCTGATCTGCTCTATACTTTATCTTAGATTCCCAGCTGGTGCCACTTCTCCTGCAAAACTCCACTTTTTTTCTTTTTGATTTTCTTTTATTCTCTGTGAAAAGGGTCTGAAGGGGAAACTGGCGGAGCACCAGCATAAGCTCTACCAGGTGCTGGATGAAGGTAAACATCTCTTACTGTCAGTTTGTTGTCCTGCGGTGGAGAATCAGCTCGCCCTGCTGGGAGAACACTGGCTCAACAACACCTCCAAAGTCAACAAGGAGCTACAGCGCCTCGAGGCCATCCTGAAACACTGGACCAGGTCAGAAAGACAAAAGAACCAGCACTGCTTTTAGGCATAGATTCAAAAAGAGCAAATGTGGCACTAGATTAGGCAAATTAATAAAGATTATTAAGGATGTTTTTACCTAAAAAGTAACACTAATCTAATGAACATAATTAAGCTACAAAGGTGTCACTGTGTCACATCATTTGAATTCTGTTTATTTTTTGTAGGTATCAAAGGGAGTGTGCAGAGATCAGTGAATGGCTGCAGTCCGCACTGGAACGTCTGGAGTTTTGGAACACGCAGGCGGTTTTAGTCCCACAGGAGCTGGAATCTGTCAGAGACCATCTCTCTGCTTTCCTTGTAAGGCCACAGACAATACGTTTTTATTGATTTGTGTTTTATTTTCTTATATTAATCCAAAGTTTGTCACTTTTCCAGCAAAGGAGGTGCTCGATATTTATAGACTTACAAACATTGACCTGCTGGGGCTTGTATCAATGCCTTTAGTACTGGTAGTTAAACTGTGCTACACCTCAAGTCCTTAAAGGCAAGTCTTATCATTTGGGCTACTGTCCAGGGGCAATTTCAATCGTCACTGGGACACAAAACTGGCATGTATGTGATCATGAGTCAAATATGATGAAAGAAAACTTTCAAATCTTGATCAGTTTGCCCCAAAATACAGTTTAAAAAGCATAAATGTCACAGGTTTTACAATGCTGCTGTTACATCAGTGCAACAGCATGATGGACTGGATATTTCCTGGTTCAGTATAATAATAATAAACTTTATTTCTGTAGCACCTTTTAAAACTGGAGTTACAAGATGCTTTACAACACATTGGAATAGACTAAGCATTAGAAAACAACAATAAAGTAATAAAAGAAGACAATAACACATTAGTAAAGACAGTGGGACATTAACATTAGAAATTGAAGAGCGTCAGAGAAAGAATAAAATGTCACAACTAAGGCTTGTCTGTACAGATGGGACTTTAAAAGCTTGTTCCACGGTGTTGGGGCCGAAACGGTGAATGCGGAGTGCACCTTTTTATTTTAAGCCTGCGACTTTTGAGGTACAGAACAAGGTATCAAAAGGCCAAATATGTGATATCGTCTCTAGTTAAAGTTCATATTTGGAGGAAAACTTGTAGGATATGAATACTCACCCTGGTATGTACAAAAATATAAAAAAAAATATCTGATTTATTCATACTTGTAAATCCATGTTAGGACATTAGCCTGCTGCATTTGTCCCATCTTAAATACTCAGTAGTGGGAAGCCACAGTGCAGCGCTCTAAACTGCTCTTATCTTTGTGGCCAGTGCCTCAGTCAAAGACAAAGTTAGAGGTTTTCACAAGTTTGATGTATGTTTGAAGGGTCTGTAGTTGTTTCACACAGTTCTCTTTAAGTCTGAGGTCTATTTTTTAGCTTTTTGTTTAGCTACTGGACAAAAAAGTGCTTTGTTTTGTATTATATATAATACAGTTTATAAGTAGTTTTAAGTAGTATTGTTCCTGTAATATCATCGCACTCTATAACATAGTTTTGATTGCATACCAGCTGATGATTTTCCATCACTGTCTGTCAGGAGTTTTCAAAAGAAGTTGAAGGAAAGTCCAGCCTGAAGAGCTCCGTGGTATCCGAGGGCAACCAGCTGCTCCGACTGAAGAAGGTGGACACTGTGGTGCTACGCTCCGACCTGTCACGCATCGACACGCAGTGGACTGAGCTGCTCACACGCATCCCAGTGGTCCAGGAGAAGCTGCATCAGGTATCAGGTGTCACATGCGGCCAGACTAAACAGGCTTAGCCACTCTGGGGCAAATAGGATTACCCCTTTCCACTGTAGCTTCACCAGTATACACAGGTTTTCACTGAAAGGTTGCCCTGAAACTGGAAACAACATGTACTTTTATTTTCTCCTATGTTTAATGTTTTTAGATCCAAATGGAAAAGCTGGCCTCCCGTCATGCCATTTCTGAGCTGTTTAACTGGATATCGTTGATGGAGAATGTCATCGAAGAGGATGAAGAAAACCTCAAGAGTGCTGTCGGCTCAAATGTGATTCAAGATTATCTCCAGAAATACAAGGTAGTGGATTTTTTCTGATTCATAACACTATGTAAAGATATGTAAGTTTTGTATTCAATATTCAAAGTGTGTTTTAAGTGTAATTAATTGTTTTTGTAGGTAAAACTAACTCAAATTTAGGTTTTTAAACATGTGAATTGATTGTTTTTTGTGCACTCAACCTGATTGTGATAGAGCGATAATCTATGATTCTTAATTCTAAATCTGTGACTTTTCATGTGAATCTACTGTTGTTTCCTCGCTTTAGGGCTTCAGAGTAGATCTGAGCTGTAAGCAGCTGACTGTGGACTTTGTCAACCAGTCAGTGCTTCAGATAAGTGGTCAGGATGTGGAGAGCAAACGCAGTGACAAGACAGACTTTGCTGAGCGTCTGGGGGCCATGAATCGACGGTGGCAGATCCTACAAGGCCGCATCAATGAGAGGGTGAGGCCATAACTGCTGTTGCAGTAAAACCCATAGCATTGAACAGAACGTTATTTAACAGTGTGACACAGAACCTTAAGTTCATTTGTGTAAAACACTTGCAGATCCAGTTCTTGGAGAGCCTGTTGGAGATGTGGCTGGAGTATGAGAGCAGCGTTCAGGCCCTGAAGTCTTGGATGGCGACTCAAGAAGAAAGACTGAAGAGGAAAAACCGGATAGAGGATCTGACATCTGTGCAGAATGCGCTCAAAGACTGTCAGGTAGGACTGATTTGTTCTAGTTTTATGAAAGCATGCCCCCCCCCCCCCCCCCCCTTCATGTTTTTTTCTTTTTTATTAAGTGAAAACTTGTTGTTTTTAGGAAATGGAGGAGGTGGTGAAAGAAAAAGAGAAAGAGCTAGAGAGAGTAGAGGAGCAAGGCTGTGCTCTTGTCCAGAACAAGACGGATGAGGCCTGCGCTATCGTCATGGAGACGCTCCAAGGTGTCAATCACACCTGGGCAAACCTGGACCATTTGGTAATTTTACTGCTCTCTTTTCGCCCAATGTGCCACTTAGATTGGACCTATCTATTCTGTTTTGTCCGGTTGTCTGTGATGTGTTCTGATCTTTACAATCCACTGAATCCGTTCAATGTCGCTTTATTTTACCTTCAACAGATAGGACAGCTAAAGATCAGCCTGAAGTCGGTGCTGGATCAGTGGAGTCTGTACAAACGGGCTTCAGAAGAGATCAATGGCTACCTGATGGAGGGAAGGTACTCCGTGTCTCGTTTCCGCCTCCTCACAGGTTCCCTGGAAGCTGTTCAGCTGCAAGTGCAAAGTCTGCAGGTACATTAGGAGGAGGAGGAGGTGTTTGATTTATTATCCAAGTCAGCTGTTCTAGCCGTCAAGACAGCTTTTCTCATATTGATTGTGTTTGTGTGTGTTTCTGAAATCTCATTACGATTAAGCTCACGTTTCTATTTTTCATAAGAGGAGTTTTTCTAAATTTGCTCGTTTCCCTGCTGGTAAATTAAGCACTCTCTTTGTCTGTCACCTGTGAAGGATTTGCAAGAAGAACTGGAGAAACAGGAGAGCAGTCTGAGAAAGTTTGGTGCAATAACCCACCAACTGCTGAGGGAGTGTCACCCCTCAGTGTCAGATTCTCTCAACAATGCCCTTAAGGACGTCAATGCAAGGTGATCTTTTTTTTTTTTAAATCATTTCTTACTTCTTTAAATAATTTTAATAGTTCATTGAGTAAAATTGGGAAAATATTGCCATATCATTTTCACTAACCTTTACATCGATCCATGTCATATTTGCACTCAGATGGACTGGCTTACTGGAGGAGATAGCAGAGCGTCTTAGAAGCAGCAAAGGCCTGCTTCAGCTGTGGCAGCGCTACAAGGAGCTTTATGAACAGAGCTGCAGCAGCATCCAGCTGCAGGAGGAGAAGGCAGACCAGCTCCTCAAAACCACCTGCAGTAAGGACGTTGCTGATGAGGAAGTGTCTGACTGGATCCAAGAATGCAGCGTGAGTACACGGCTGTGCCACTGTGACTAGTTCTACGTCAAAATAAATGTTCAATATATGATTGTGTGTTTTAGGGCCTTAAAAATACTTTACTTTAAAATTCATGGCTGTTTTGTCTCAGGAGTTGCTTCGGTCTCAAGCTCCAGTTCAGGCTTCGCTGCAGGTTCTCCAAGAGCTTGGAGAGCAACTGAAACAGCAGGTGGACACATCAGCAGCATCTGCTATCCAGTCAGACCACCTGTCTCTGACTCAGCGGCTTTCTGCAGTGGAACAGGCGCTCACCAGACAGCTCACCGCCCTGCAGGTAAAAGATTTAGTTTAGACTCCAAGTTGTCCAATAAAATAGTCAGTCAGCAAGGCAGAATCGTGAATTTTCATGTTCTGGATTGACATCTCTGTCTCCTCTACACCAGACTGGAGTTCAAGACTATGAAACCTTCAATGATCAGCTGGAATCACTGGGCTCCTGGATAGTTGAAGCTGAGGAGGCTCTGAAGGTACAAGATCCCAACGGCTCCACTGACCTGACACTCATCCAGGACCGCATGGAGGAGCTCAAGGTTTGTTGTGTTTTTTTGTCACTTAGTTGAACAAATCAACAGCTCGTCACCCAGAAGCTGAGAAATGCAACCATTTTTTCTTTACATCTAACAGAGGCTGATGCTGAAGTTCAGCAGTATGGCCCCTGAATTAGAGCGTCTCAATGAACTCGGTTACCGGCTTCCTCTCAATGATTCAGAGATCAAGCGCATGCAGAATCTCAACAGAAGCTGGTCCACAGCCTCAGCACAGACCACAGAGAGATTCAGGTATGATCTGACCAAAGGTAAAACAAAAATGTGCCAGACTTTGCCAAGGGTTATTAAAATGCTGTGTATCTTCTGTATTTCTGAAAATAAACATGATAATG
This sequence comes from Acanthochromis polyacanthus, assembly GCF_021347895.1. Taxonomy (NCBI): domain Eukaryota; kingdom Metazoa; phylum Chordata; class Actinopteri; family Pomacentridae; genus Acanthochromis; species Acanthochromis polyacanthus. The sequence continues at coordinate 27,871,929 of NC_067113.1, forward strand.
ACAGTAAAATGTCAAGACTCCAACAAAGTTAGATTAATTGATTAACTGAATGAAGGACAGACACAGAGAGCTTACAAAACACTAAAAATGTACAACGAAGGCCACTCTCCCTTGTGACTGAGATTTTAAAATGAATTAGCATCACAAAAGCATCTTTTATTCACTCAATTTTTTTCCTTGCAGCAAACTCCAGTCATTCCTCCTCCAGCAGCAGACTTTCCTTGAAAAGTGTGAAACGTGGATGGAGTTCTTGGTCCAAACAGAAGAGAACCTGGCGGTGGAAATTTCTGGGAACTACCAGAGTTTGATGGAACAGCAAAAAGCCCATGAGGTTAGAATTGGTTGAAAGTAAAAGACTCTGAAACATCTGCTTTTGTTTGATTCATTAATTATCCATATTTTGTGTTGCAGTTATTCCAAGCCGAGATGTTCAGTCGACAGCAGATCCTTCACTCTATCATCAGTGATGGACAGAGGATGTTAGAGCAGGGTCAGGTAGATGACAGGTAAAGTCCACATTGTTTAGTGTGTCCAAAGCAAACAGATCTGAATGATCAAATGTTTTTTGTTTACCACCAAACTCTGTCATAAACCTTTAATCTCCTGCAGGGATGAGTTCAACCTGAAGTTGGCCCTTCTGAGTAACCAGTGGCAGGGCGTCGTGCGTCGGGCTCAGCAGAGGCGAGGAATCATCGACGGTCTGATCCGCCAGTGGCAGCGCTACAGAGAAATGGTGGAGAAGCTGCGCAAGTGGCTGATAGAGGTCTCCCATCCCGCAGAGGCGCTTCAGTCAGGAAATACAATCCCTCTGCAACAAGCTCGCTCCATGCTAGATGCTGTCCAGGTACATGAAAGACTGTTCCAGGCTCTATACCACACCTGTCATACTATACTATAAAATTTGCAACTCTGAGAAACATTTACATTTATTGGTAGAGCAGGATCTGTATCAGGTTTGTAGCTTGATAAGAATTCTTTCTTCCTGGTTCAGCTGAAGGAAAAGGTGCTGCAGCGTCAGCAGGGCAGCTACATCTTGACAGTGGAGGCAGGCAGACAGCTGCTCCTCTCTGCTGATAGCCGAGCGGAGGTGGCCCTGCAGACGGAGCTGACTGATATCCAGGACCGATGGAAGCAAGCGAGCATCTGCCTGGAAGAACAGAAGAAAGAGCTGGCCACCTTGTTAAAGGTGTAGTACAGGAAACCATGAAGGAATACTGTAATTGTTTTATTTGTAGGAGTATTTTGCTTTGTATGTATAGATGTGTGCTTTTTAACTTTTAAGTTTTTCTAATTTTCTATCAGTAGCAACTACTTGTGGTTTCAGTAAAAAAAAAAATTAGACCAAATAGCCGTTTTAAAGTAATATATGAAAGTACAAATACCTAGTTTGCTTTTTCCTGTTTAACTAGTAAACTAATTTTCTGTTGAAGTTTAGGTTACATAGTTTGAATGCAGTTGCAACAGCTGTTTTTGTCTTATGTGTGTAGATTCAAGATGTTAGTGTTTACTTGTCAGTGAAACGACTGTTCAACAGGACTGTACGACAACAAGACATGATAAACGACATTCCTTAAAACAATAGAAGAAAATATGGTCATATATAATGAGGAATATGTATTGTGTCATACAGGACTGGGAGAGATGTGAGAAAGGGATCTGTGGATCACTGGAAAAACTTCGAGCCTTCAAACGGCAACTCTCCCAACCCCTTCCTCATCACCATGAAGATCTGCAGGCTGAGCAGATGCGCTGCAAGGTACCAGCTTCAGTCATTTCAATAAATGCAAATTATACAACAGCAAGTTGACAAATTAACATTGCTTTGAGGATGTTAAATTAAAAAAAAGTGTAGAATTGCCGAATGATTATTTAAATTGGCCTCATCTGTTGAACTGATGTTCAGATCACAAGGCTTGTTTTAATAAGTTTGCTGTTTTTATTTCAATAACAGGATCTGGAGAATACATTTGATGGCTGGACCGGTGATCTGGCTCATCTGAATGTACTGAGGGAGTCTCTGTCTTGCTACATCAGTGCTGAGGACCTTTCTGTGCTGCAGGAGCGTATTGAGCTGCTGCATCGACAGTGGGATGAAATCTGTCACCAGGTACATCTCTCTATGTCTGTGTGTTTTAATATACTGAAGAAGTATTTCATTAAAAAACTACTTTGCACACACATTCTGTATCACACATTGTTAACCACATAGCATATGTAACACCTTCAAGTATCACTGTGTTTTGCTCTTGTTATGTGCTGCAGTCCCTTCACACACCAGGTGGTGTCGCTAGTGTGAAACTGCATTATAAGATATAGAGGAAGTCATATCCTAACTGCTGTACATCCAGATGGTGTAATTTGGCCAACATCAAATATAATTGCTCATGATATGCTGTAGATACAAGACAGAATGCTAGATGGAATTGATATTAATTTAATATTTAGTAGTGAGTTTTTCTAATGTTGATATACACATTTATAAGAAGTGGTGTTATAGTACAGTATGCAGTGTTCTTTGGATTATTACAATTTAACTTAGCATGGCCTTTTAACTTAAATTTTGCTGTCTGCGTCAGTAACTTTTGCATGCAAAGTTAACTTCACTGCAGTCAGACAGTACAGAAAACCTGAAACCTTTTTTTTTTCAGAGTCACATCCTGTGTGGACTAGATAAAACGCACACACAGGAAGCACAGCCTCACACACGATCTGCGTGATGCAAATGAAGCAGTGATCTCTGTAACACTGCTTCCTTTTGAGACATTTTTGTTTGCATTTGCTTCAATTGAATGTGCATGTAGTGATTGTTTTCATGCACTTCGCACAGAGATGCTGTTAACTTTGTATTTGTTTTGCTGTGCTTCTGCAGCTGTCGCTCCGCAGGCAGCAGGTGAGCGAGAAGCTGAATGAGTGGACTGTGTTCAACGAGAAGCACAAGGAGCTCTGCGAGTGGCTCACCAACATGGAGAGCAAAGTGTCCCAGAATGGAGACATCAGCATTGAGGAGATGATCGAGAAGCTCCGCAAGGTAAATACTGTAAATACGTGACCTAATGGGCACAAATCACTCAGACGTGTCTTACTGCAAAATTGGCATTAGTACAGTTAGTTGTTAAAATGCTGCTTTCACTTGGCTACTTATCACTATGTTGGTATTTGCTTTTCTCATTATCTTCTTTATTCCTGTCTAAAATGTTTGGGATTATTGTATCCAGTGAATGTGGCTATCATCCTTTTTTTCCCCTTTTTTTCTCCTGTCTCATTTGAAAACCATAATTCTCAGTTAAAGAATCGGCAAGTGATGATAAACCAAAATACAGCAATGTATGCATATATTGCTGTGAGGACATATGTTTCACAACATTACAGCTGGTTAGAAGACCAGCTGCATCTGTGTGCTCCACTTTAGTTTGACATCTCTGTGCTTTCTCCCTACAGATTTCATATTTCTTGTCTTGCCTCTTAAATATTTGTGCATCCCACAAATTAATTGCTCATAAACACAACTCAAACAGATGTGTTACTGTCTGCTTCGTTGGAGTAGCTTCTTATTCTTCTTCTGTTGCTTTTACAACTGCAATAATAGTTTTGAAATTGTATTGTTTCTCAGGACTACCAGGAGGAGATCACAGTGGCTGAGGACAACAAGCTGCAGCTGCATCAGTTGGGAGAACGCCTGGCCAGAGCCAGCCACCAGAGCAAAGCCAATGAAATAGAACAAAAACTCAACAAAGTCAGCGACCGCTGGCAGCATCTCCTGGATCTAATTGGAGCTCGGTGAGGAAACACTCCCACTCACACCTGCGTAGAAAGTTTGCTCTGCTGTGTCTGTTCCCTGCTGGGATATTTTGAGGGTAATTCTGCTGACTAATTATGTTAACAGAGTGAAGAAGCTGAGAGAAACTCTGGTAGCCGTCCAGCAGCTGGATAAAAACATGAGCAGCCTGCGCTCCTGGCTCGCTCACATTGAGACCGAGCTGTCCAAACCCATCGCCTACGATTCCTGTGACTTCCAGGAGATTCAGAGGAAGCTCGATCTGCAGCAGGTGACCTCATATACTATGTAGTGCTTAAGATATGTGCAGCATGCATCATAGATTTTTAATATATCATAAACACTTCACTGTTAACCTGTCGCCTCAGATTAATACTGAGTTTCACTAGTTCACATTTAAGTACTGAATCCTACTATTCTCCTGGTTTTAAGTTTCCTTTTATCTTCTTCCTTTAGCTCTTTGTTTATCGTGTGGAACAACTTCAATAAATGGCAAATAGGCATGCAGACCTCTTTACAGCAGAGGTGCAACAGGCCTCTGTAATGGTTTTGTAAAATGCAGTTTCTGAAAACGTGAAAGGGAAATGCTTTATGTGTGTAGTATTGTATTTATGTATTGAGTAACAGTACTGCTGCACAAACAATTTGTCAGATTTATTGATGAAAATACATTCATCCACCATCATTTTCACAAAGTTTCAGCCCTTTGTTCCTTTCTCATTGTTATTCATACTCACTCATAGTCACTCTTTGTCACTCTATTCCTGCCATTTAGGAGCTTCAGCGGGACATAGAGAAGCACAGTACAGGAGTGGCGTCTGTACTGAATCTGTGTGAGGTGCTTCTGCACGACTGTGACGCCTGTGCCACCGATGCAGAGTGCGACTCCATCCAGCAGGCAACTCGTAGCCTTGATCGCCGCTGGAGGAGCATCTGTGCCTTGTCTATGGAGAGGAGACTAAGGTAAGCGGATAGTTATAAGTGTGAATAATATGGGTACATAAATGCTGTATTCTACTAACATTTACTTCTGTTAGGATTGAGGAGACGTGGCGTTTATGGCAGAAATTCCTAGATGACTTTGCACATTTCGAGGAGTGGCTGGCCACTTCAGAGAAAACTGCAGCTCTGCCCAACTCCTCCGGTGTCCTGTACACTGTAGCCAAGGAGGAGCTAAAGAAATTTGAGGTATTTCATAATTATTCTGTGTTACCAATTAAAAACACATCACAGAATGAAGGATAACTCGACCCTCTGTTGACTCACAAAAATAGTGCTGATTGTTGCAACTCTAAAGTGTATTTTAAGCCAGTTTTTCCTGACAAACATGTTTATTTGGGTTCCTTCAGGCCTTCCAGAGACAAGTTCACGAAAGCCTGACCCAACTGGAATTAATCAACAAGCAATACCGCCGCCTGGCCAGAGAGAACCGCACTGACTCTTCCTGTCGTCTGAGGGAGATGGCTCATGATGCCAATCAGCGATGGGACAACCTGCAGAAGAGGGTGGCGTCCATCCTTCGCAGGCTCAAGGTGCAATATCCCTACTATTACTTTATATATTACTACAATCATGTTTTCATTTCATTTTGATTTGATTTAAGTTTACATCTTCTCCACTTTTATGTTAGATGTGTGTTTTGACTGTTTGTCCACAGTGTTTGCATGATTCTAACGGCAGCATCTATTTCTTGAATATGCAGCACTTTATCACTCAGAGAGAGGAGTTCGAGACCGCCAGAGACGGCATTTTGGTTTGGCTGACAGAGATGGACCTGCAGCTGACCAACATCGAGCACTTCTCCGAGTGTGACATTCAAGCCAAGATCAAACAACTCAGGGTAAGTTTGTTGTAATGTTTCAGATCCATGTAGTTTTTAAAGACTTTGAGATTTCTTTACTTTTTATTGCCTACTTGATATGTCTGTATATTTTTAGATCTGTTGTAGTTTCGGATTTTATTCGAGTTTGAGGAGTGTTTCGCACACTGACATGCAAAATAAAAAATGTAGTTTTTTATTCTTCTTAAATGATGACATAAATGTATGGTTTTATTCAATTTAAAAAGTGATAATTTCTTTCATTATTTAGGTTGTAATGTAGAAGGCCTACATATTTACTTTAAAAAAATCAGGATTTCCAGCTCTTGATGAGTTTGAAAATCTATCTAAAAACTTTTTATCCTTTATTTTTCTACAAATTTTCTAACGATTCAGAAACTTGTCAGATATTTGGATATTTACCAACATGAAGAGCAGCTTGGCTGACATTGCATAGTTGATATTGGAAGATAATTATCACACAAGTCATTTTGAACATTAAAATTAATTAATTAACCAGTGAGCAAAGGTGAATGTGAAATGTGAAAATGTGCATTTTTGAGAACTCTGCAATTTGAATTAAACATTCGTCCTCCTCTTGTTCCACAGTCGTTCCAGCAGGAGATTTCTCTGACAACAGCCAAGATCGAACACATCTTCCACCAGGGGGAGGCGCTGATAGAGAAGAGTGAACCTCTGGATGCTGCTGTCATCGAGGAAGAGCTGGAAGAGCTGCAACGCTACTGCCAGGAGGTTTTTGGTCGAGTGGAGCGCTACTACAAGAAGCTCATTCGCCTTCCTGTAAGACTTTAGATTTAAACCAACTAAAGAATTACAATTTATATTCATCTGAGTAGTTATTTTCTATTGTAAGTGCTTAAATGTTGTGCATAAAGTGTTAATTTCTTGACCTTTCCTTTATCTTTAGCTTGCAGACGATGATACTGAGGTGTCATTCTCGGATCGTGAGCTGGAGCTGGATGAACCCTGTGATTTGTCCAGCCTGCCATGGAGTGAACGTCTGGGGGATGGCTTCCTATCACCTCTGCCCTCCTCCGGTCGCTCAGCCTCCCTGGCAGCTCAGCTCCGGACCGAGCGCTCGGGCAGAGACACCCCGGCAAGCGTGGACTCCATTCCCCTGGAGTGGGACCATGATTACGACCTGAGCCGAGGGCTGGAGAGCGCCAGCAGAGCCCTGAGAGAGCAGCAGAGTGAGGAGGGAGACTTCCTCCAGCGTCCTGCCTCAGGCTTGTCAGGTTAGTTTCCTTATACATTCACTGTTTTGCAAAGTAAAAGACATTTGTCTGACTTTTAATAAACATTTGCTTGTAACCAGGGTAAATCTGTGCAAAAACACTGGCTGTTTTTGATGTTTGATGTCATAGTTGAAAGAAAGAAATGTCTTTAGTCTGAATTTATTCATGAGCGTGATGTTTACTGCTAACTTGCAAAATGTTTTGACCCTTTGAGAAACCAAATTAAAAGGATGATTTACCTACATATACAAAACAAAACAATAATGCATTAAGGCTCTGTAAGGACTGAAATATTAGGACAGAAAGTGAATGTTTTTCCTGTGACTGTGCAGCGAGCTCCATCCACATGTCGGTGCATCAACAAGGTTAAAGACAGCAGATGAAGACCAGTTAATCAGTCAAACATTGTCAAGCCCACTGCTGAATGTGTGTACTGTATAACGTTTCTTCCAGATGTAGTGATCCCAGAGAGCCCTGAGGCCTATGTTAAACTAACAGAACAAACACTGAGGTCCTCCACTGGTAGGCAACAGCAGACCCCAGCATGCCACTTGTGTTTGGGGCCAGAAATAACAGCCTCACTCTGAGTGATATCACACTTAATAGCGTATTCCCCGGCTTTGTTGATTTGTGTTGGTTTCCTCTCTTATACACATTTTGGGCACAATGGCACCACTTCCTAACACCAGGGGATAGGATCAATTCCATTTTTATCTCTTGAATTCGCTGGTTCTGCGTTGGGCTCTAATTCAGCAGAACAGAAATGGAATTCAGCCTAACCCTTCTTTCTAACTGGCTTTTCTTACTTTTGTTTGACTTGCAGTGTGCTGTGTAGCTAACCTGTTTGGATTGGTTTCATGTGCATTTTGTTTCAGAAAAGCATGTTGTTTTTTGTCACAGTGAGCAAGTCTCAACTGGTAGAATCTAATAGAAGGGATTGCAGATTTGTTTGAAGTTTCCATAGACTCAGTTCACACAGAAAAAGATCTCTCAATTATTAGAAATGAGGGATGCGGCTCCCGATGCAAGTCAGACAAAGGAGCACTGTGGCTTGTTAACTGCACCATGAATGACAAGTGGTCAGGAAAACCAATCTGCAGTCCTGTCTACTTATTTTTTTGCTGTTGTGTTTCTCTATCTGAACTGGGCCTTTTCTTGGGTAGTTTAGCATATTTCAAATAGTCACTATGGCTGAATATTTGTTTGCATGCTAAAAAGCTGACCAGTTGATGATGTGTCAACAGGGGAGGTCGCATCTGGAGACTCTCAAATTCACCCTCTTGATGTCACCCGTTTCCACCTGCAACAAATGGAAAGCAGCCGCAGCAGAACTCCCACAAGCACAGAACTGGACGCCTCATATATGGGATATGTATGTGTTATTCAAACTGCAGATCAAAACAAAAGTCCATCAAGCCTTTTTTTGCACTGAACTGCACATTAAAGCATATTCAATTCTTCTGTATCCTCTTTTATGCAGTATAACAACCAACAACTTGAAATAAGACCTGACAAACTCTTTATTTTTTTTAATAATGTCATATTTTGTGACACCGCAAATATTACTTTTAATGGAGTGTTTACCTGATTATTGAGTACTACGCTGCTTGTGGTAACCGGACATCCATCTGCTCTGTAGATGCGGCTGTTGGGTGAGTGTCGTGGCAGCATCGACGCAGTGAAGAGGATGGGCTTTGAGCTGAAGGAGGAAGAGGATACAGTGTCTGGACTGGCAGATCCCAGTAGCTCAGAGTCCCAGACATCAGGTAATATTTCACCAAAACATTTTCTGCGTCCATAGATCCTACATTACCATATATTTAAATTAACCCTTAGAGCCTAGTCTGAAACAGTACACATATTACCACATCAAATAATGGAAGATCTGGATAACCTGGGCTGATCTGAAATAAATATAACATATGTACATATATGACACAACATATATGAGTCCTTACAATGACCATGTTAAGAGCTCAAAAGTAAAGGCGGTGAAATTACTTTGACAGTAGCCAAGGGTTTAAAAGAGTAATGTTCCTTAAATTGAAAGATTTTAAATGTGTATATGTTGTCAAGCTTACACCCAGTGAGACGCGCTCTGGTAAATTCAGCTCACACAGTCTTTATCGCCTGACCTTTTTCTTATTTTTTTTGTATTTCACTCCCTGCTTTCTAGGCGTTATTGAGCGCTGGGAGCTCCTGCAGGCTCAGGACCTCAGTAAAGAGATGCGTACGAAGCAGAACCAGCAGCAGTGGCAGCAGCTGAACTCTGACCTCAACAACATTTGGACTTGGCTGGGAGAAACGGAGGAAGAGCTGGAGCAGCAGCGAAGGCTCGACCTGAGCACGGACATCCAGACGATTGAACTACGCATCAAAAAGCTCAAGGTGTTACACTTTTCTTTTTCACTGGGCCTTTGCACTGTGTGTTTAATAGTTTAATTGTTTTTTTTTTGTCATTAAAGTTTGTATTAATTTTACACCAACAGAAACAAACAGCAAAAAAAATATTTAAATTAATAAGAACAATCAAAAAACAAAAGAGCTGATGCATTACTCAAGATGATGCGGACAAGATATGTGGTGACCATGAGTCAGTAAAGAAAAACAAACAAACAAAACACAAAAAAAACAGACAATGAAAAAAGAGCAGCAATCACGTATCAATTTTACAATTTATGAATATCATAGATTTTATACAGATGTTTTGCATCACTAATGTGAACCAGAAAAGCCTGTCACATTTGGCTAATTTTACTTGGGACATTGTTTACCCTGACAATCAAATTCTCAAAAGCAACTGTCTGTCATAAGCTTAAGCCATTCTGCAAATTCTGGCTTGCATTGGTTCTTCCAGTTCCATAAAATGATTCTGGCCCCTACCATACAGCCTGTTCAAATCAATCTACGCTCTGCCTTACACAGGCTTGATGGTATATGAAATGTATCACCTGACAGTATATGTTTTTTATTCTCTCTGTTGTTTTATTCTTTTATTTTGTGAAGCACTTTGTGTTGCATTTTAAATGGATGAAAAGTGCTATATAAATAAAGTTTGATTTGATTTGATTTGACAGACATGGCTGAGGTGATTCTTGTAGAGGTAATTTAAGCCACTCCTGCAGTTTTTTCAATATCGTCTTCCAGAAAGGAAGTACGCTTGAACAGTCCCATATATTTTTTTATTTGTTAACATTTTAATTAATGTTGCTTTTTGTCTTTTTTCTATAGCTTAATTTCCCTTTTTCTCTTAGTGTAGATGAATTTGACTTACAAGCGATATTCAAAGACTGAGCACAAGGGTTAGTTCAGAATCTGGAGTGTCAAAATCACCTTGATGCCTTGTCTCAACTCTATTAGTTTGTCCACTTGGGATCTTTATTTTGTTCCTGGTATTATGGCCATTTTTTGTGTTTTTTTATATAATTTATAAGTTTCCATGGCTGCCCGCAGTCCTTAACTATAGCATGTTTGTCTGCAGGAACTGCAAAAGGCGTATGACAAGCGCAAGGCCATCGTGCTTTCCATCAACCTGTGCAGTGCTGAGTTCCTGCAGTCAGACACTGAGGAGTCCAGAGAGCTACAAGCCAAACTGAAAGACATGAACAACCACTGGGACAAACTAGGCAGCTCGCTGGAGGAGTGGAGGTCTTCATTGCAGGAAGCTCTAATGCAATGTCAAGTGAGTGCCATTCAGGACATTCACCTTGATATGCAATCGTTTAGTTTCATGCGTGGATTTTCTCATATATGTACGGTTGTTGAGTCTGATCTACATCTTGATCAACAGGACTTCCATGAGATGAGCCACGGTCTGCTGCTCTGGTTGGAAAACATCGATCGCAGGAGGAATGAGGTGGTTCCCATTGACCCGATCCAGGACAGTGACACTCTACATGAGCATCATAAAACACTCACGGTATGGAACATATCATTATTACCATATGCTGTGTGTTAAAGATGTATGTAGCCTCCATGACATCACCCATTGGTTTGTGGAGTGCCATTTTGAAGCCTCAAATTTGGCATTTGGCCACCAAGACTGGATCATACCCTCCTTTATGTTCTTTTTTTCTCTAAATGGTTCCATAGTTTCTAAAATGAACATCTTACTCTACTGAAGGAGGCTTGAAACTAGATATCTGGACCATAAAGTCATGAGAAAAATGTTTACTAAGGTAATAATTTGAGGGATATGTGGGGTCATATTCTCATAGATTCCTATACAGTTGCAGGTTGAGGTGTCGCCCCCTTCTGGTTGTTCGAAATCGTGCAGATTTAAAGCACTTCTGCATTGCCTTTATTTGTCAGACCTGGAGGCTGCATCCATCTTTTATGCACAATCTATGGAAATTACTAACCCTTCAGCCTACAAACTGCAGCTTGTTTTCTTATATTTGTGCTGTATTTAAGTGAAATGACAACACTCAAGAACCTTACGTCGAATCCAATGCAAGAGGACCACGTAAATGTTTCTACTATTGTTTTTGAAATTACGTCTGAAATCTAAAATCCCCACAGCAAATCCGCCAGGAGCTGCTGGACTCTCAGCTCAAAGTCGCCTCCCTACAAGACATGTCCCTCCAGTTGCTGGTCAACTCTCAGGGCAGCGACTGCCTGGAGGCCAAAGAGAAAGTTCACGTCATTGGGAACCGCCTCAAACTGCTGCTGAAGGAAGTGACCCGAGACCTGCGAGAGCTGGCCAAGATCCTGGACATCACAAGCAGTCAACAGGTAGAGCCCTGAATCAAAGCTGCCTTTTATATTTATCATATATTTTAGCTTTACAAGGAATTTAAATATAGTGTAGTTGATTAGCTGTTTTACTCCTTTAGTCTGCTTCTCGGTCAAAAGCTCCAGATTTTATACTTTGTTAATCGTCTGATTTGTGTTTTCTTTTATGCCTTCCTTGCATTAGGGGCCAACATTTATGGGCCACTTTTTCAGGATTCTTCATTAGGAAGCCAAAGTTTTACAGACATCTGTCGAAACAAAGAACTCTACAGTGGTTTTTTTTTTCCTTTGTCAAGTTTTAGGTTTTCATCTGTCAATTTTCTCATTAGTAAATAAATGCAGAGTTACCAGCCAAGACTTCATTGTTAACAGCAAACAGTTTTACTTTCTAGGTAGTATTGGGTAATTTCCTGGGATTTACATGAGTCTGGCTTGTTCTCTGTTTTCTAAATTAGATTTTGGGAAATACTACAGCTGCAGTAATTAGAAATCTAGATAAAGTAAAAGCAAATGCTGGATGTTGAAGATACAACTGTCCTGGGAGGCTTTGTTGCTTTTTATAGTTTATCCACTGATCTGATCTTAAAAGTGATTGGCCAAAGTCTCCTGTCATCCCCTGCATCTTCTAAAACCTGAAAAATGAGCCAGAAGGAGGTGTAGAATCTAGCTTGCTCTCAGACCACATGAATTATAATCTGCTGAAGGATTGGCGCAGAATTTTTGCCCAATGACTCCAAAATATCACAGTTTACCTCAGCTTTAACTAATCAGAAGGTCCATTTTTTCATCGGAGAACCACATTAGGAACATCTTAGGCCTGCCGATACACCCACCACTACCAGATATCTCATATGTTTCTCTCTTTCTGTCTCTGTCTTTGTAAATGTTTGTGAATCATCAGGATCTGTCCTCTTGGTCGTCTGCTGATGAGTTAGACACATCTGGTTCCCTCAGTCCTGTATCAGGAAGGAGTACACCAAGTCGGCGACGATCGGTAACGTTTAACCCTCCCTGTAATGCTGCTCTATGAGAACCAGGTGTTTGGTAAACCCCCCTGCTAGGACAGTAACTTGTGCCCCGAACGCCCCGTTGAAGGCCAGATTCATCCCTGTCATCCCAAGATCTTTCCTCACACCCTTTCTACACCTCCACGACCTGCTTTACACTCCCTCCTTCTGGATTCTGAACCTTTTCCCAACCTTTTACTCTTGTCGCACGATTTCTATTCCCAGAGAATCTTGGGAATCCTTTCTTTCTAACTTTTATTATTTCTTCCTTCCTTTTCTTGGCAGCCTTTTAAGTTCTGCCCCAGTTGTCTCTTTTTCTCTTCCAGACTGAAACCTTTCCTCTCACTGAGACTTTCCTCTAAATTCTTCTCACTCTAGTTTGTTTTTTCCCTGTAGTGGTATTTTTAGTAATACTGGCTAAAATGATCATACAAGCACAGAACATGTCGTTGGTTTTGTGATGTAGCAAGCATGACTTCATATTTGTTGTGTATTGTCGGCAACAAGGATGAGAAAGCGGTATTTTCTCGTTTTTTTATCTGAAAATCAGTCCAAATAAGCATGTCATTGCTTATATTATGTGTATGTTACTAAATGTCACTGTTACCGGAGAGATTCACGCATCACTTTGCGTAATTTAATCTTCCTATTTGCCCTTTATTGCACTCACAAAGTGAAGCAATACCAAGTAATCATGCACGACGATGAAAAGCCAGATTCCTTGTAATTACGAAAATCTGTCACCTTTCACGTATGATTTTGTTGCTGCTCTTCTCTCATTTTGGGTTTTTTTTCTTTTCATCGATAGCTTTGTCTTGATTTGCCTGGACTGAAACATACTTTCTTTCTTTTACCTCCCCCTCCCCCTGTTCATTGCAAACAGAAACGGGGCAAAAGTAGTCTGTCACAGCCTGGACCCTCTGTGAGCAGTCCACACCACAGGTACCTTTCTGTTGGTTTCTAGCACAACCAGAAGATAATGGAACTCATCAGCCCATGATGCGCTTGGAGACCGGTTCATGCTTTCTAATGCAACATTTAAAGCACGAAAAACAATTCCCAATTTCTCTGTATTAACGCTTGTGCCAGTTTAGCAGCTCATGATAGTGAATTCCATCATCTTCTGCCAGTCTAGACGCTCTGTGTAGGTTAGGCGGTGAGGTGAGTGGCAGCCCCACACGTCCTTGATAAAAGAGTTTCACAAGGAATGGTGCAAGGCCTCTTCTCCGCCAGTCTTTGGCTGCTTAATATCGCTAACCGGACGGCGTGTCTTAACACAAATACTTCTCTACGTCTAACTCTCCCTTGCTAGCACACACACACACACACACACACACACACACACACACACACCTTTTTTTCCCCTTAAGTTGCCGAGCCAGTAAATGTCTGCAATGAACAATGCAAAGGCTGCAGTTTCTCTTTCTCTCTCTCGCGCTATCTCTATCTGTGTTTCTCTCTTTTGTATGTGACATTTCTTCTTCTTCTGCTGCTGCTATCTCACTGACTATCCACCATCTCCCCCCCTCAGTCTGTCATCTGTGAGTCTCACCTCTCAGGTCTCCATTTGTGAAGTGGTAAAGGGGCACTTTTGGTAACAACAAAGCACAGCCTGAGTGTGAATCATGCGTCATTTTTGCTCATGCATTCCTGGAGTGACTGACTTTAAGAAATACGCTTAAAGAACATAGCTGGCCTCATTTGTCCCAGTTATTAACAATATGTTTTTAATGCGTTTTGTCACAGTAGGTATGTAAGTAAGCTTCTAATATGTATACTTCCCTTTAAGTGACCATGTTGTCTAACGTTTGAGGCTATAAGAAGACAGTTTTTACTGAGGTGATGGTGACTTTTACCCTCTGAACCCCAAGCAGCTTCTTGTTGTCCTACATTTTTACTCACTGTAAGCTCTTTTTTTTCACTGAAGTATAAAGTCCTGCACCTCTTTGGAAATGCACAATCATGGCTAAATGTAGAGAGAATTCAAAGCTGTCTTTTGACAGACTCCTAATGCAATAAATCATAACTAAATTTTAAAAAATAACTACATATTTTTCCTACTCTGCAAATCAGCGCTGGAAAGATATTTAATTTCTTGCTCACAACTTACTCCTTTATATATGGTTTTGGAGCCGTGCAACATTAATTTAATGGCTCAAGTACATTTTATTTTCCTCTCGATTTCTGTAAATAATTTCCATACATGTTTACTCTCTGCTCTGTGTAAGCACAGCCTGCAGTTCAACTCAGAAGTCCCTCAATATTTTGTTTGTTTGCTGAGTCAATCGTAGTTTATTAGCTGTGCAGAGATACGCAGAATTTTTAGTGTTTTTACTGGGTGCTTTTTACTCTAAACTGTTTATTTTGGAGCACATTTGTAATTGAGAGATTGTAGATTGAAGTGACTGATAAAATATCAGGATTTTCAGCAGGTTTTTGGTTATTTTTCCCAGCAGAATAGCAGATTTTGGGGTTCGGAGGGCTAAATGAGAGAGTAAAGTTAGTATAATAACATTTTGTGATAAAAGCTTATTTATTTTTGTGCTGAGAGCTTTCTTATTTAGCCGTGGAGGTGGTTAGAAACAGTCAGGCTGGCTGTTTCCCCCTCCTCCCAGTCTTTAGGCAGTCTCCTTAGCTCCAGCTTCATATTTAACACCACACGTTATAAAGTGGTACCAAAATTCTCATCTAACTCTGTTTAAGAAATTGAATTTTTCCCAAACTGCTACTTAAAAACACAGAGCAAAACTACCTTGTCCGAGAAGCTGTTTCTAATCGCTATGCTCTCCTTGCCTCGGCATGCTTTGCATTTTTCAACAGGACACAAACTTTCAGAGTCCGTTGTTAAAAACAAGAATGCGTTAATACTCTGCTGATACTTGCAGCATGCCTTTTGTCTTTTATCCTAACACCTTCTGCAAAGGAATGCAAGCTCACATATTAAATGTACTCGTGTGGTGCAGGATTGCAGTATGTCTGCCTTGAGGACTGTTTTGTGACTGTCTTTGTAAGTGTGTTTATCCACCCAGTCTCAGTCAGCATGTAGATCACAATGTTAAACTCTGTCGTAACATTGCTTTCACCTACGTTGGCAATGTCATTCAAACCCAGCATGGTTGCTTATGTTAAAGCAAAGCCATGCAGTTCTCATGTCACTGAACTGAGATCTTATTTGGATTGAGAACAGGCATTTGTACAATGAAGCCTGTGGAGCGGATATCAAATTAGGATGTGGTCCAACTGAAGTTTGGTTATTAGATTAGACTAATTCCATTTGTTGCTTATTTTTAGTCTATTTGTGTCGAAAAAACAGACTGACACATTTAATAGTGTTTTAATGTGATTATACGGCAGTGAGAGTTCAGGTGAGAGAGGGATTTTCTTGTCCGTGCTGGTCGATGTTTTTAACTAAAGCCGAGTGTTTGCTGCGTTGTGGATGCTTGTGTGTGATCAGGTCTCGCAGCGACGTTGGATCCGCTTCCTCCCCTTCTGACTCGGAGACGCCGTCGGCTCGTAGGTCCTCGTTTCTGTGGCGCGTCCTCTGGGTCGCGCTGCCTCTCCAGCTCTTCCTGCTCCTGCTCGTGGTCTTCGCCTTCCTGCTGCCAATGTCCGAGGAGGACTACTGCACTCAGTCCAACAACTTTGCTCATTCCTTCTACCCGATGCTCAGCTACACCAACGGACCTCCTCCAGTGTAGGTGGGCTGCCGAGACCACGTTTGACTTCACGTTGGTATCTTTGAAGTCACGTTGGGTAGCAAAAACTGACCTTGGTCATCTATTTGTACTACAGAAAAAAGAACAGCTGCCATCTCCAGTTAATATCTTTGTGTGTAGCACATAGGATCAAGCATCTCACTATGTTACTCTGTGTAATGCTGTGTCAATTAAGGAGCATTTTTTTGGTGTTGTTACAAACCTGGAGAGACTGTGGACATCTGCTGTTCACTCAGTGGTGTGTGTGTGTTGGAGACAACAGTCAGTGGAAAACGCCAAAGCAAAAATGCTGAATTATAGCCTGTGAATCTGCTCGTAACCGAAAAATTTGTAAACGACGACAAAAAAAAACAGAACATTAAATATATCTTACATTGCAATTATTTTTTTACCTGTATTTTGGCATGCAGTTTTAATCCTTTTTGCTTTTATTTACTGACATCCCTCACTGTGTCTGTGGTAAACGATCCATTTTTAACTTGAATTACATGGATTCACTTCATTTAGGCCAAGCCGAGTGTTTTAATATCATCGGACACAATTCAAGAGTTTAAAATCATCCATCCATGGTCTTTATACATTCTGCTGTTTTATTTTTGAAAAGTATCAAATCTGTCTTTAAGATTGAGAATTACGACATATAGAAAACTATTGTATATTTTGTATGACTGTCGGTTCGGTATCAAATGCATAACAGTCTGAGATTATTTAACGTGTATATAATGCAAAAAAGTTAATATGAGAAATGTATGTATATGCGACCATCAGAAACAATGAATGCCAAATCCTCATTCTGAAATTTGTCTTTTTATTAGATTTTTGTACTATCTGCTCTCTGAATGTGTATTGTAACATGCTTTTTAGATAATACCCCAACGTTTCTCGATATTTCAAGTGACATTTGGCTTGAATATGATGGAAACATTTAGGTTTCATGAAGGCGAACTGCATCTCCTGAGGAAGACCTGCAGGTAGAAACATCCACAGTGGAGGAGTCGGGAAGGATTTGCAGCAGATGAGGCCACTGGTGAGTAGAACAGAGGCAGGGTGGGTTAACGTGATGATGAAGGTGATGATGACCGTGAAGAAGGTTCTCCAGCAGTTTGATGATTTCATAATTTGAACGAGCTGAAGATGTAGCGTCCACGCCTAGCATCTGGGAAACCACCATCCGGAAATCCGTCAACTGAACAATGCAGGATGAAAGGATTATTGACAATGTTCTTTTAATTTTCAGAAAAACAAGATGTTGCAGGCTTTTCGTGTTTATTGTTGAACCCTCACCTCCCTCTGGCTGTCGGACAGCTGAGCCAAACTCTGTCTGAGGCTGCTGAGGTGCTGCTGGTCCTCTTTGGTCTTCTTCTCTTGGCTCTGCAGGTCTGAACTCACTGTGCTCAGCGTCTTCTCCACCTTCGTCTTCACATCCACCAGCTGATCCAGCTTCTTTTTCTGCTCCTGCATGGCCTGACTCTGTTCCACAACTTTCAACTTGACACAGCAGAGACCCAATCGGGTGTTGGTGTTTATTAAGTGAATCAGTAGTGGCTTTATTGACATATATTGGCTCTCAAATATTCTGATATTTAGAAAAAAAATGTGCATGTTTGGCTTCAGGACCAAATTGCTTTATATATGTGATTCAGAATTACAGTATTTTAAACAAAAATACATCAAACATCATGAGGTGAAAATGCCTCTGGAGTGAAACTGCGTCCGAACCCGTCTCCCCTCTACCTTCAGCTCATTGGTGTGGGACAACTGGGCCTTGAGCTCAGTGTTGGACAGCTTGGTGGCCTTCAGTTCTCCTTGCAGACGCTCCACTTTCTTCTGCAGCCTCCTGACCTCCAGATGTGCATCGTCTCGTTCTACACCCAACGCCGATCGACTCCTCTTCTCTTCCTCTAGCTCTGAAAGCTTCTTCCTCAGGAGCTGGATGTGGAGTCCTTTGCTCTCTAGCTGGTCCTTCTGTGACTTCAGCTGTCAGGAAGGGGAATATCGTGATTAGAGGTGCATCATGAAATGCCAAAGATGTCTGAAGATAATTATGTTCCAGATGCCAGCAGTGTCACAAGCTCAAAGAGTGTGTTAGCTACCTTTCGTTGCAAGCTGTAGGTCAGACTTTTAGTCTCCACCAAAGCCTTTCCCTCATGTTTGACAAGTTGTTCTGCACGTGACAGGATGAGCTTCAGCCTCATGTCGAAGCCGAGATCCACTGCAATACTGTCAACCTTCATCATTTCTGACAGCTCCTCCAGAAACTCCTCGTACTGTTGAAGAAATGAGCAGTACTTTAACCTTATATACATGCTTTTATTGTGCATTTGCCTGTCACTTACTTCCACCCCTGCTGCTTCCCTCACCTGCTGTTTGCTGCGTCTCAGTCCGTCTCGGTGCATGTCGGCTGTCATTAGTTCAGCCTCCAGACTCTGCAGTCTCTCCCTCAGGTCCTGGACTTGCTGCTCTGCGAGTTGAGATCTCTGTTGTGTGCTTTGCTGGAGCTCCGTCTGCTCACTCAGCTGCTCATAGAAACGACTCAGCCTCGCCTCCATATCTGAAACTGTCTGCAGAGACAGAGCAGTAAAACTGGGTAGTTATAACCCCGAGTTTTAATGTACAGATACAGGAGGATGAGAGAAGTATTCAGATATTTTCCTTTCATAAAAGTACAAATACAGTATTATAAACATACTCCATTACAAGTAAAGTTCCTGCATGGAGAAAAACACTGAGTACCACTTGCACAAAGAGTCAGCAGCAAAACATAGTTAAAGGATCATGAGAAAAGGCTTGCCCCCTTCTGACTGATATTACAATTTATTAAATCATTATATTATTAACGCTGAAGCATCAGTGTTCAGAGTGGAGCTAGTTTACATGCAGTTTCATCTGTTAGTCAGCTAATTACTGAGAGTAATAATAGGTGAAACAGTTTTTTCTGTTCTTTAACCTTTGATTTTAGATAAGATATTGGATCATTTGAATCTTGGCCAAAATAAAACCATGTGACAAGTTTTAGGAAGAAAAAAAATCCTTTTATGGCTCCAAAACAAACTTGTATACTCAATACTGCTGTCTTTTGCTTATAATGCTGTTAATTGTGGTATTGCTAATTTTATTGGAGTATTTGATCTTATTGTATGACAGTTTTATGATGTTTTATTAATATCAACTGAACTACATAATGATTTTGAAATACTAGTAAGTAGTTTGTCATAGAAATGTGACACTTTTAAAGTATTGAGTTGATGTGTAAAAATCTAAAACAAAAAACACTACGGTAGGTAGCATTGCTGACTTTATTATCTTACAATATATCGCCAAAAGTCCAATATAGTGCAAAGCAAGTATGTTTTCTTGTGATCACAAATGAATGGTGGATTTTTTACTTTCAAAGACTATATCTTCACCTTGTAAGCTGTTGAAGTTGTATCAGAAATTTCCCTCTTGATTCCTCACCTTATTGCAGAGCTTGTCCAGGTTTTGCAGAATCTCTCTCTCTGTGGGTAGGATGACGTCCTCACACTTCCCCTGCAGGAGCTCGGCCACCTTCTCCAGAAACGTCTGCGCTTTCCCTTCAGCTGCCTGAATCTTTCTTTCTAGCTCCTCCACCTGTTTCTCCAAGCACTGTGACTCTCTCCTGGCCGCCTCAATCACTCTCCTGCTGGCTTCAAGCCTCTCAGTCAGACTCTGCTTCTCCATCTCAACACTCCTCCGTCCCACTGAGAGGCCATCCAGCTCCTAGAAGATACAAAAACACCACAATGCTGTCAAATCTGAAGGTAATTTGAGAGCATTACTAATTTAAGACAAGGGAATTACAATGGGTATTTTATTGGCTAACTACCTTTCAAGCACTAAATGAATTCATGAATAAAAGCAGAAATACTATTTACCCACCACAGTTTTATTAGTATCTGTTTGGGGAAACATGTTTGCACATTTAGACCTTCAACATTCAGCATTTGGAGACTTGTGCTGTAAAGTAACAGCATTGTAAACATACTTAAGGACAGTTTTATGCTGTAGAAGTACCACTTTGAGTGAATCCAGAGCAGCTGCACTACTAGCCGTCCTCCTCCTCTCCTGGTCGAGTTCAGCCACCAGCCTCAGCACCGTCTCTCTGCTGGCTTTACACTCCACCTCACAGGACTTCACACTTTCCTCCAGAACAGCGATCCTCATCTTCAGCCGCTCCTTCTCATTAGGCTGGTAGTTATGACACCACACAATGATATTAATAATTCAAAAGAAAGTTGTTGTTTTTCTTTTATCCATCTGCGTTTAGGGTCTTGGAATACCAAAAATGCCAACTTAAGGAACATTGTAGTTCTAGCACACAATAATTGAATTCAATAGACCTTTAATTAATTTTAAATCATACCTCGTCGGAGTTTTCCATAATTAGAAGTGCTGCAGGAGAAGTGAACACACAGGAGATGGTTCTGTTTTAAGAAGTTTCCTGGCAACACCAAACAAAAGATCTAAAAGGTTTACCCAGAGGGGGCGCTGTAAACAAGCGGATGGAAGTTTTTGTTAATAACTGTATATTTATCCAGTACTTTTTAACATGAATTAACATTATTGCATATAAGAAACCTCAACGAAGCCAGCAAGCACACTTAACTTGACATGAAAATGACATCTGGCAAGCTTCTTCTCTAACTGAGGAATTCTTTGTTGGAAAAATTAACAACAGTTCAGTAAAGAAATGGTGAAAAAGTCCATAAACAAGAGGTAGTACAATTACATCAAAAACTTTGGAGTCATTCCATGTCCGAACAGTACCACTGGACTCTGGGACCAACATCCAAATTTTCCTCTGTTCTGCTTTCTGTAAAAGCTACGGCTCAGTGGAATGCCCTGCCTGATGACATTAAGACTTGTAGTTCTATCAGCAGTTTTAAAAACAAACTGAAAAACCTGCTTAAGAGCACTCAGAACTGCAACCATTAATGTCTTTTTAATTGTCATTTATGTGTGACTGTGTGTACATGTCAACTTTTAAGAGTGTGTGTGTGTGTGTGTGTGTGTGTGTGTGTGTGTGTGTGTGTGTGTGTGTGTGTATAATGTTTTGATTCACTGTTATGTATTTTAGTCTAGCACTGTTCTTTTAATTGCTATTTTTGTGTGAGTGTCTGTGCTTTTAAGTGTGTGTGTGTGTGTGTGTGTGTGTGTGTGTGTGTGTGTGTGTGTGTGTGTGTGTGTGTGTGTGTGTGTGTGTGTGTAATATTTTGTTAACTGGTTATGTACTTTTTAGAACGTAATGTTGTGATGTTTTTATTGTGACTTGCTGGGGGACTGCAGATGAAAATTAGCTTAAAGCTATCTCTGGTACAATGCATCGAATGGAAACATTTATGTTTAATATTGTACAAGGTCCCTTCTTAAATAAACTCATAATAATAATAATAATAATAATAATAATAATAATAATATGACTTCATCCATTTGTGTCAGAGCAATAAACTTTGCCTTTAAATTTTTGCATTCAGTGTCTCCAGAAAAACAGACATGAGAGATATTTTTGGGTAGATGTTGAGCAGTATACGTGGGGAAACAATTCAGGTCTGGGATACAGATATTTTGATATGTTTTGAACGTTTTGCTTGTTTGTAGTTGTTGTACAGTTTCACAACCATAGCAAGAGATGACCACTCTCCAAAACAGATTTTGTACTTTTTCGAGAAAGAACTCTCAAGACCAAAATGACACTTTAAACAAATTTTATTTTCAACACTTTTATTGTGGATCGAAACGATTTTAATCAGAATTATGTATTAACTTTTCATTTTAGTGTACATACTGTGAGGGAATTTCTGCGTTGTCGAGAGAGGACTGAGGGGGCACAAACAGAGACACTCTGGAGGCTCAGATGGCTTATGTTGAGAATAAGGTTTACTGATAACAGAAGTGATACAGCGAGCAACATCAATTGTGACGATTCTCTTCAACTTTGGGTATATAAGGAGTTTGGGAGGAATGCCAGATTTAGGGTACAGCTCAATATGGAGACAACTTGTCTGCTCAGGAACGTCAACTAGACGATATCTAATCTTAACCAAGCCATGTTTTTCTTCCAGCAGTTGTCTTTGCAGCATCTGCCTTTCTCAGGGTCATATCAGGGACAGAGAGGCCTTGAATGTCCTCACAGCCTCAGTTTGGAGGAAGCAAATAGGAACAGGTGATAACCCGTAAGATAATTTGATGTGACCTTTTGGTTCTACATAACCCCGAATGTTTAATGAGTAACCGCAGAACTAATTTTTATTTTTGTTAATTAAAAAAAAGATAACACTAGATCTGTTTCTCTATAAGTTGGATCATGACAGATTGAATATGATGTTTGATTTAAGATGTGTAATTACTTTATAATTTGTAATTGTCTGATTCATCCCTCATACTGTGTTATTTATCTGTTTTTTTGTTTGTTATTTTATTTAATATTGCAGTAACAACAGGTTCACACTTGACTTGTATGTATAGTAGAGTAAAAGGTAATATAACAAAAAATAAATAAATGAGAAAGGAGAAAAAATGTAACTGTAAAGCCAACGCAGCCTGGCTAAAGGTAGCAACCATAGCAACTAGCAACCTTTTTGTACTGTCGCTTTAAGATGAGGTCATCTGAACCCGGAATTGACTAAACTTTATTAGCAAAAACATCGAACACGCCTCCTACTCGTTATGTCAAGCAAGCGGTCGTGTAGTAATGTTAAATTCACAGTTAAATTTAATCACCACTCTTCACCCAGTTGTTGTTTTCTGACACCGTGAATCATTTTAACCTGGTCTGAATCGCTGCTTTTTCTTTTTCCGGTAAGCTAACCGACGGCTAACCGAGCAGCAGCTCTGCAACCACTGATCTTGATAACTGACAGACTACTATTGGATTTTACTCAGAAGTTAGAATCAGGGTTTTGAGACAACTGCTTTATTAGTGTGTGATATTGTCACAGTTTGTTCGTTATGGATAAATAATAACCAGGCTGCTGGTGTGGATTTTGCCAGCTGCTGAAGTCAAGGTCAGTCCTGCTTGTTTGGGTCGTTATTTTTGTGTTTACATTGAGTTAAAGATGTGCAAAATTAAATATGTGAAGTGTAAATCAATAGACGGTAAGCACACGTGGAAATAGTATTATTAAAGCTAAAGATGTAGGCTGGTGGGTGGATCCAAAATACCATGCTTTTGAAGTTCGCTAACTGCACTTTCCTGTGTTGCAGTTCACCTGTACGACTGTGGAAGATGCTTCTCCGGACATTATTTTCCAGACTGGGAGTTCCACGGTCCACAGAGACTAAACCAGTTTGCCTTTCAGCCTCAGCCAGTCTCTCCCAGTCTATCCAGTCTCACAAGTATGAATCCAAACCCAGGACTCACTCTGCTCCATGGATCTTTTCAAGGACCTTTCATTCGAACTCTCTTCACCAACAGCACATAAGACTGCCTGCTTCAGGTGGATTTCAAAGTCTAAGCAGCACTTTGTTCACTGAACCTGGGGCTCTGACTGACTGTATAAGAGGACAGACTCGTTTTTATTCATCCAACATTGTAAAGGCGGTGTTAAAATCAAATTTAAAACCAGCAATAGTGCCTGGAAAAAGAGCTCCAAAGGGACCACGGACAAAACAACCGTCTCGAGCCAATCAGCCTTCACAGAGCGAGGACAAGGTGGTTAACCTGTAGCAATAGTATATTTTTTTTATCCTTTAATACAAGTCAGGTTTCAGTTCAATGATTAACTCGGGTGTGTTTGTCTTCATAGGACATGATGCAATGCATTGCCTTTGCAACAGCAGATCAGTATCATTTACCGACACTGTGCCACGACTTGATAAATCAAGGCTTCCAGGAGATAGATTTACCAAGAGGTATCCGTTCAAACAGCTCACAAATAGAAGCTTTTCAGGGAATTCACTGATGGATGCTTTTATTGCAGTCATGTTTTGATTTCAGATGCCTCAAACGTGCTGGTGATCAGCACAGACATGGCTGCAAAACCAGACGACAACGCTCAAATATTCTTCTTCAGGTAGACTCTGTTTTAGCCTTTATCTTGAGGTCCGATTTCAGTTAGTTATCAACAGATATGAGTGTCAAACCTGAGTAAGATCAGAAATATGTTGCTTGAATTCAGCATTGGTGGTGATTTGGCTTAAAGGAGATGGTCTCCCTCAATAAATCTTATTAAATCAAATATTTCCGGATGCTTTTCTACGTTTAAAAGGTGCTTTATTCCTCCAGAGTGTTTGTTTGTCTGCTTGATAGTTTGTTTTGCAACATAAATTAGGCTGCAATAATATATGTGTATATTCTGATGCTAACCAGCTCTGGTTTTATTGTTTTCATAATTCATTAACTGACTTTCTAAATGTAAATTCCAGGGAAGGCTCTGTAGTTTTCTGGAATGTTGAGGAGAAAACGGTAAACTTTACTGTACATTCTGATATTCTTTCATTGAATTTGTAGTTTACTCCTCTATTGTGGCATTCTTCTTCAATCTAACAGCGTTTTCTCTGTCTTTACAGCTGAAAAGGGTTCTGAGAATATTGGAACATCATGAGATTCAGCCGTACGAAGTAGCTTTAGTCCACTGGGAAAACGAGGAGATCAACTACACTGTCGGAGAGTACGATGGCGTCGACTCTTTATTTTGCTTATTTGTACTTCTGGACGCTGTGTACACTTTCTAAATCTTCTCTTCCTCAGGGGAAATACGAAGCTTGAACGTGGAAACTTTATGCTCAGTGACCAGATGGACCAACAGGAAGCTGTTCTGGAGAAATTTGCGTTTTCAAATGCTTTATGTTTGTCTGGTGAGAATCTGAATGTCAACTTTCAGTCAAGAAGGATAAAGGTTGTTTTGAGGTCAGCTTCTAACCTCTTGGTTTCTTCTCCAGTGAAGCTGGCGATCTGGGAGGTTGCATTAGACAACTTTGTGGACTCGATCCAGTCGATTCCAGAGGTACGGTGGACACTGAGCAGAAAACAAGAATTATGAATAATTGAGTATGTTTAATGGTTGTAATGCTGTGGCAGATGGTTATTATTCTCCGGTCCTAATTTATTCTTTTTCCCAGATGCTGAAGTCTGGCAAAAGAGTGAAGTTGTCCTCAGCTGAGGTTATGAAGAAGATAGGAGAGCTTTTCACGTTAAGGTAAATTCAATTTTCTTTAAGTAGAAAGGAATTCAGGGGGAACTGTTTCTATTTTTGGTTCAAGATTTTATAGCAAACCTAGATGTTTTATCAGCGACAATGTCAATTTCTTTGCCTGATTTACTACAGACAGGTGACGAATTAAAGGAAAAACCTGAACCCTTCACCTCTGCATTGCTGGTGTTCTGCTGTGTTTGTTGTGCTTATATGCAATTGAATGTGAGATCAACATAAGGTGACAAACATCCCACTTGTGTTTCTTTAACTGCACAAGCTATACTTTTTTTTTTTTTTTAAAAAGCATGTAATCTATATCAGATCAAATAAAAGAAGTGTTAAAATCCTAAATTAATGAAAGTAAAATATAATTTACTGTTCAGATACACCTTTTTAAAATTTCAAATTTCAGCTTTAACTGATCATAAATATTATAAATACAAAAAAAATCTGACACTGGACTGAGTTGGATTATAGATGCAAAAATGTTAGAAGCAAATTACAGCATCAGGACCAGCATAACCAGCAACTAGTACACTAATGCAGAGCTGGTTGAAAGAATATATTTAAAGAAATACTGCTAGTAATTACAACATATTAAAGTTTAGAGTAAATAAACAAATTGTTCTGAGCGATTAACTTTATCCTCTGAGGAAACATTTTTATACCTTCTGGAAACCTTTTTCTTATATTAGACAAATAAGGGTTCTCACCACCATCATTAAAACACCAAAGGAGGGATTATCTTTAGGAAGAATTGTGTTTATCCCTACTGTACACTTCTGGAAACGTGGAGAATCGATGTCAAGGTGCATTAAAGCTGTTCTGGTGGCTCAGCACCACACTTAATGTTCAGTTTTCCTTTGTCAACCGTCTGTATGTTTAGCAGCTCAGACTTGAAGTAATTCTGCATAATATTTCTACTAGTATGTGCACTGTATTATAAATTTTCATGCTCTGGGATGACAGACGCTGTATTTTAATCTTTGTATTTGCTTCCCGCTCTAACAGACACTGTATAAACCTGCGCTCCGACCTGCTCCTCACTCCTGATTTCTACTGGGACCGAGAAAACCTGGAAAAACTCTACGATAAGACGTGCCAGTTCCTCAGCATCAACCGCAGAGTCAATGTAAATGAAAGCCATTCTAGTTTGGAGGCTCGCTCCAGAAGACGTGCTTGCTTTGTTTCTGATTTCAGCGCCGAGTTTGTCTGATTTTTTTTTAGGTTGTGAACGAGAAGCTGGAACATTGTACACAGCTGACCGACCTGATGAGGAGCCACCTGAGTGAGAAGCATAGCTTGAGGCTGGAGTGGATGATCGTAATCCTCATTACGATCGAGGTAAACGAGCTCCACAGCGTCGGTGATTGCAGCGTTTGCTTGCAGTTATGTTAAACACATCTTGCTTTTCTTGCAGGTTTTGTTTGAACTCGCGAAAATGATCTTCTAAGCTGCTCCTAAAAGAGTGCACAAATCTAAAAATGGACGCTGGAAGCTCCAAGAGACGAATGCTGCAGCGAGCAAAGGTACTGAGTCTGTGAAATGTGACACTGGATTGTGAAGGGGACCGAAACAGTGTTGAATGTCTTATTCTTCGTGTTTTACAGTTTGTACATGTTAACAAAACACAAAACAAACTTTAAAATCAGCCATTTTCCTTAGTGTTTCTAAGGATCATTCGTGTCTTCCTGATTTTTGTTGTTTTAAAAAAGAATCAGTGGGACTTTGCCACTTTTGGGATCACATACAAGTGATTGTTTTTCAACTTTTGATTGCTGGATTTATGTTAATTACATTTTTACATCATGTGCAGTATGAAATATAACATTTTTTTTAAAGGCCTCAACATATGACATTGTTCTTGTGACGGATCCCAAGCAATTTGATAAAAAAAAAAAGGGATTATAGCAAAACTTGATTCCCAAACTATAAGTGCTGTGTGACAGAAAATGCAATAAAATATTTATTCTAAATGTTTGCCAGTTATGTTTCAGTGTTTGCATGTAATATATTGACCCATTGAGTGGTTATTTGTTCAGTTTAAGGCATGAATTAGAATTCTCACAATCAACACAGGAGGTATTTGAAATTTGTGGGTTTTCTTTATTCAAATAAAATACTTCTTATTAATAAAACAGTGGTAAATATATAAATACAGGAAACTTGGCTTTGCATTTTGCATTAGTTGACATCACATGACTCAGATCAGCAGGAAGTTTCTGTAAAATCAGTGTATGTCAGGAAAAAGTAGACAAATGGCTAAAATAAACACCTTCTTTTCCACTCCTGCTACACAGTTCGATTACTGAACCTGTGGTGTCAAAGATACTTAAAAGTGCACAGCTGGGAGAAAAAATGGGAGGAGTAAAAGCTGCCGTGATTGTTTAAGGCTCTGCAGATAGTAAATATATTAATTATAAATATATTTTTGATTAATTTAAACTTCAACTGTAGTATATTGGCTCAGTTTCCCAGACATGGTTAAGCTCAGTCCTGGATGAACAACTTTATTCAATGGAGATATTCATTGAATTTCTCATTTGGCTTCATCCACGTCTGGAAAATTGGCCAGTAGTGTCAAATATAACATTTTTGTGCCATGCTGTCTTCATGCACTTAGAGTAGAAATTCTTGTAGATTGAAAACGCACAGTTCAGCCTCTTTAAGCATTAAAACAGTTATTTACAAGATAAAATAGAACAACACTGCATATCCTCATTAGGTCCAGGTCTTCCTATTGCTTTTAGATACCATGGGAACATTAAGTAAAATAAACAAGTGAAACAATTTGTGAACGTAAAGGATGCAAAAAGAAAGCTGTGAATTATCTACATATATTAATATATATATAAAATGTGCTGTACTTGGGTTGCATACATCATGAAGTAAAGTTGCTTCTGAATAATGTTGTTGATGCTTTTGTACCATAAAAGATGAAAAAAAAAGATATCAGACAGAGTATGGTGTGAAATGTGATTGGAAAGACTTGGCATGATTAGTAATTAAAGCAAACGGCTCGTTAAATTTACTTAAAGAGGTCACTCATAGTCACTGTCACACCTCAAACATGCCCTCTGAGAAGCAGAACTCCTCTTGCAACATCTCACTCATACATCTTTATAATATTATTAAAATAATGTAATAAATCTAGCTCATTTTTGCTTCTACAGAAGGCAAAAGAAAAGGCTTTAATGGCTTTTTGATACGTTCTTCCTTTTCCTTTTTGATTGTCCAACCTAAGGAAACAAAGAAAAAAGTAGCAGGATGTTAATTTATTTGAATATATCAGTGATTTTCATGAAACTGCAATAAAAGAAGAAGCTTACCAGTCGCTGAGACTTGAGTTGAATTAGTTCAAATCCATTGTCATGTCGCCTGCAGTTACAGTTTCCGGATGCTCGAGTGCAGCAACAAAATGTTCGCCTTCACTCTCAATCTCAGGTGTTCCTTCAGTTTTGTGCGTTTCTTGTTGGGCTTCTTGTCCATGTTCTGCTTTTTCATCTTGCTCCTTCTCAGTTGGCTGTTGAGTGAAAATCTCTTCTTCGGCATCCTGCCACACATCATTGTCCTCAGCTATTGGTTCCTTTGCTTTTGCTTCACCGAGCAATGGTTGACTCAGAAACACTTCTCTCGACTCTGCTTGCGTCTCTGGTTGGATTGTTTCTGCAGCTTGGATGTTCGGGGTTGCAGTCTCCGTAGATGTGATTTCTTCTACTGGTGTTATGGTTTCCACTGCTCGGATACCGACGTCCAGTTGTGCTGCCTGACTTGTAATCTTTGTCATTTTGTTTGAATCCAAGTTTACTGGCGGTTCTGTGATCTGTTTCTCATCTCTTTCGGTTGCATTTATGGGTGCTACTGCCTCCACTACCTGAATGCCGACTTCAGACACGTCCGTCTGCTTTACAGGTTTGAGTGTCTCTGTAGGAGATGTTGGAGATTCAGGAACTTTTGTTTTCTCAAACTGTATGTTAAATTTGACTTCAAAGGAGAAGCTAGTTGGGGACTCCATGTTACACAGTGACGAGATGGTTCCAGTGTTTTGCTGAGTTACTAGTCCGGTATTACTGGTTGTAACAATCTGGGTTGTCTGTTGTGCTTCTGTGGTGTTTTCAATGACTTTCTTCACAGCTAATTCTTCTGATGGGCATATTTCATCTGCTTTAGTTTCCTCCAAATCCTCTTTTTGATCAGGCACAGAAACATCTAAATCTCCTGGAATATCAGATGTTTGCAGGTGGGAATCATGGTGTTCGGTTGGGATTGCACCACCATCACTGGGGACAGCAGAACCTTCATCTTGTCCTTCCATAAACTTCTCAGTGCCGTTGTTTATCTCTTCTTGATTCCTTGCTTGATTTGATACATTCGCAACCACTTCTGTCAAAGCAACTTTCAGAATTTCTTGTTCCAAACTGACAACCAGAGATTCAGGTATCGTCCGTGGTAAGTTCTCCTTTACATTTGGAATATCTCCTTGAACAGCCGCCTTGGTTTCCTTGTTAAATACCTCATCTTCAATTCCTGAAGTTGCAGAGAGAACTTCTACTTTTTCAGTAGTTTCATGACAAACATCTGTGACCTTTGTGTCTTCTGTAACTCCTACCTCTAGTAGTGATTTAATATCCACATCCACTTTCTGCACTTGGATTCTGTGATTGTCCTCGACCTCTACACTGTCTTCCACTAACGGTGCAGCACTCTCGACTCCCTCCTTGAGCTCGGTCTCACCTGCCATCTTGTCTATCAAGGGTTCATGAGTTTCTGATGTTTTCTCTACGAAAACACTGGGTATCTCATCTTTTAGATTACACGTGGTTACTTGCATCACAACAACATGTTGGACCTCAGCAGTCTTCATCTCAGCACTTGGAAGTCCATTTATTTGATCTCCTATTCCGTTGATGTGCACTTCACATGTGGGTTCATCTGAAGCTTCAGCACTGTCTACACAAGGCTCAGGGGTTTCTTTAGAAAGGACAGTCTCCTCCAGGATCTGAACACAGCTTGCTTCTTCCATAACAGAGGGCACGTTAACTGCTGTGGTTGTTT
This sequence comes from Acanthochromis polyacanthus, assembly GCF_021347895.1. Classification (NCBI taxonomy): domain Eukaryota; kingdom Metazoa; phylum Chordata; class Actinopteri; family Pomacentridae; genus Acanthochromis; species Acanthochromis polyacanthus. The sequence continues at coordinate 27,902,443 of NC_067113.1, forward strand.
CTAACTCCTCTACAGCTTCAGTGGTGCTGTCCTCAACCTCAACCTCAACACTTTGGGAGAAGCTCTCTGTTTTTTGATCGCTGTTTCTCTCCAAAGCCTGATCCACAGCTTTGATCTCAGTTTCCACTTGAACTGAAGCAATGACATCTTTCCCAGCTGGTTTTGTAACATCATCTAACGGTATTTGTTTTTCCTGGGCATTGCATTCCTCAACACTGGATGCAGCTGCCCCAGTTTCTGTTTCAGTTACGACTTCTTTGACATCAGGTGCCGATATTTCTGGTTCCACTGGTGGTTTTTCTAGCTCAGTGCTGACTTCAGGTGCCTGTTTGGGTTCATCTGTAACTGTTTTTACTTGAACATCCTCTGATATTTCTTTCTTTTCAAGTAACTGAGGGCCACTTGCTTCAGAATTTGCTGTGGTTTCTTGTACAGTTTGTAGCACTTCTGGTTCTTTGGAGGCATCCACTGATTCAACATTAACCTCAGCAAGAGGTACTGTTTCCTTTTTAGTTTCATCTTTCACAGTTTCTGCTGGTGGAACATCCTCTGACATCACTTCTTTTTCAAGTGATTCGGGGCTGCTTGCTTCTGAATCTAATGTGGCAGCTTGTAACACTTCAGGTTCTTGAACGTGCTTGATTTTGGAGGCATCCACTGGCTCAACATTAACTTCAGCAAGAAGTACTGTGTCCTCTTTTGGTTCCTCTCTCATGGTTTCTTCTGATGGAACATCCTCTGATATTACTTCTTTTTGAGATAATTCAGGGCAACTCGCTTCTGAATCTAATGTGGTGGCTTGTAATGTTTCTGGCTCTTGAATATGTTCCGTTTTGGAGGCATCCACTGGCTCAACATTAACTCCAGCAAGAAGTACTGTGTCCTTTTCCGGTTCCTCTCTAACAGTTTCTTCTGATGGAACTTCCTCTGGTATTACTTCTTTTTGAGGTAATTCAGGGCTACTCACTTCTGAATCTAATGTGATGGCTTGTAATGTTTCTGGCTCTTGTATATGTTCCGTTTTGGGAGCATCCACTGGCTCAACATTAACTTTAACAAGAGCCACTGGTTCCTCTTTGGGTTCATCTCGAGCTGTTTCTTCTGGTGGAACATCCTCAGATATTACATCTTTTTGAGGTAATTCAGGGCTGTCTGGCTTTGAATCTAACGTGGCGGTCTGTAATGTTTCCGGCTCTCGAATAAGTTCAGTTCTGGAAGCATCCATTGACTCAACATTACCTTCTGCAAGAGGTACTGGTTCCTCTTTAGATTCATTTCTAGCCATTTCTTCTGATGGAGCATCCTCTGATATTACTTCTTTTTCAAGTACTCCCTCTAAATTTAATGTGGCATCTTCTACAGCTTGTGATGCTTCTGTTTTTTGAATATGTTCAGTTTTGGGAGTATCTACTGGAGCAACATTATCTTCAACAAGAGGTACTGTTTCCTCTTTGGGTTCATCTGTAACTGTTTCTTCGGGTGGAACATCCTCTGATATTACTTCTTTAGCAAGTGATTCAGGGCTGCTTACTTCTCGATCTAATACAACAGCTTGTAACGCTTCTTGTTCTTGAATACGCTCAGTTTTGGAAGCTTCCACTAGTATAACACTAACTTCAGGGAAAAGCAGTGTTTCTTCTGGTGGAACTTCTTTTTCAAGTGACTGAACACTACCATCTTCTGAATCCACTATGGCTTCATGTTGATCAATTTTTGGGGCATCAGATTGTGGTTCTTTGTTTTCAGTTACTCCAGTGAGATGTTCTGCTGTCTGTTTGAGTTCACTTGTAACATTTTCTGCAGGTAAAATATCCTCTGAGATTGGAACATTCTTTTCAAGTGATTGTGCATCACTCTTCTCTGAAGCTAATTTGTTGGTTTCTACAGTTTCTAGTTCTTCCTGCTTGTCTGCCACTACAGCTGGTTGATCCTCAAATGGAAATTGTTCAGGGACATTTTCCTGGATCTGATCTTCCTTTTCTGCCAGACTTTGGATTTCCTGCACCACAGCTCCATCCTTAGGTCCCTCGGCTATTGCAGGAGCTGGTTCTGTGTCTTGGGAGTCCATTTTTGAGATTTCAGCTTCATCTGCCTCAACTACAGGATGTGGGACAACTTCTTCACCTTCAGGTAGTGTCTCAACAGGCACTGCTTCATTTACCTCAGGTACAAATTTCTCTTTATGTTGGCTTTCTTCAGAAACCTCTAATTCACTAATGGTGTCTTGTAACTGTGAAACATCTTCCTTATAAACATCATCTGTGGTTATTTCAGCAGTGTCAAACTCCTCGGTAAGAACCTCCGATATGATATCCGTTGACATAGCTTCATAGGTGTCAGATACACTCTCTGGTTGGGCTGTTACTACAAGGTCTTGAGGTGCATCTATTGCTTCAACATCTGGACGTGCTTTTTCAGAACTTGGATCGTCTGAGCACACTGGAACTGCGTCTTGGCTCATTTGGATGTTTTCAACGACATTCTGCAGTAACAACTCTGTATCCTTGACATCAAGTTCTGCTGGGACTGGAGTTGTGTTGCCAGATGTTTTTGAAGACTCTGATAACTGGGAAACTGCTGAGATCATCTCGGTTTCATCTGCCAGGGTAACATCAACAGGCTCTGGAGCAGTTATGGCCTCAGATGTGATCTCTATCAGGTCCTCTGCTATAGTGTCATCTCTAGCTGCCTCTTCATTGGTTGATGCTGGAGTGGCCATTGTATCTGTAATTGCACCCTCCTCTGTGATATCACTGAGTTGTTGATGCTTACTGATCAGCTCCTCATCTGGTTCTTCATTTGTAACAGGGGCTGTAGATGCCTCATTCTTTAAAGCTTCCTCCTTCTTTTGGACTGTCGTTGCTTCAGTTTGCCTATCATCACAAGGTACGACTGGCTCAGACATGTCATCTTGCTTTAGATTATCCTCTAATTCCTTTGGTGTGTCACTTTCTATGTCTGCCTGTGTTTGTATTTGAATTCCTGTCTCAGCTGTATCAAACTCTGACAGTGGAACCACAGCTGGTGTTTCAGAGTCTTCATCACCTGAAGCTACTTCCTTCTCAGCCTCGTCTGAAGACACTTGGTCTTGTCTCTCACCGGACTTTCTCTTTTTTCGTCCTGGTAGGAGTTTCTTTATGGAAAAGGAGGAATCATCTTGAGTAATTTCACTGTCAGAGTGTATTTTGTCTTTTCCTTCATCTTCGTCTTTGGCTTTCCTTTTGGGGGTGACAAGTTTTTTAAATGATTGCCATGTCGATCCCCCGTCACCCTCTGGAAGACTTCCAACTTGTCTGGTTGATGAAGCTAGAGTTTCATGGACCTTGTTAGAATTTTCTAGTTGTGTTTCAGCACCCTGTTTGGCTCCACTGTCTTGTTTGTTATCGGCATTATCATTTTGAGGCGATTCATCCTCAGAGTCGGATGTTTTCCGGCTTCTTCTCCGTCCTGATCCGCACAAAACAGCTTCCCATGACACTGATGAATCTTTTCTCTTTCTTCCTTCTTCTGAGCTGTGATCTGATGTTTGTTCTCCTTGTCTTGGTTTAGCTTCATGTCCTGAAGCTGGGACTTGTGTCTCTTCGTGGCCTGAGGACGAGCCCTTCGAGCGTTTTTTGGGAGTCATAAGTTTTTTGAAGGAAGCCCACGGACCCTCTTCCTCTCCTGTTGCGTCTGCAGAGGATTGTGGAGAACTGTCCTCTCTGGGATTATCAGCTGACTCTGTAGATGACATTAGATGATCAGAGCTGTGTTCTCCAGAGTCAGACAGCCTTCCATCACTTAATTTCCTGCCTCTCTGCTTTTTGGAGAGTTTCTTCAAGCTAGAACCTGACAGCAGCCTCTTCATGGGACTGGCTTGAACTTTTTCTTGAGAGCTCAGAATTTCAGACTCGGTTGCAATGATTGCTGATGGATCCGTGGAAGGTGATTTTGCTTCGTCTGTTGTTTGAGCTGATGCTGCAGACACATCTTTAGGTTTCATTTCCTTAAGTTCCTGCCAAACTGTAGCAGTTTCATCCTCCACCTTGTCCTGTTGTTGGTCTTGTACAGTTTGTTCCGTTGCGTCCTCCTTTTTGCCCATATCTACCAGCTCTTTCTCAGCTGGCTCTTTTTTCTTCCGTAGACCAGAAAAGAATCCAGTTTTCAACTGAAGTGAAAAACGTTTGAATGGAGATGGGACCACATCTTCAGGTGCGGCTTCTTGGTGTCCACCTTCACTTCCATGTGAACTTCTTGCTGCGTCTGCTTTATTAGATTCAGCTTCCATTTTGGTTTCTGTGTCGAGCAAATCCTCTGATGTACCATCAGTCATTGTCGGGCCTGTTGTTGAATCATTGTCGTAAGCCTCCTGTGCTGCGTTAAGTTCCTTGTTCTGCTCAGCATTCTCACTTTCCTTTGTTGTATCTTTGATGTCTTCTTCTTTGTTTGGTTCTTCCTCAGGCACTTGCATTTCACCCTTTTCGGCGGAGCCTTTCTTTACTGTCAACTTCAAACCAATGTTGTTAAAAAATCTCTTGAAACCCTCATTGATCTCATTCTGCTTCGCCTCCATTTCAATCGTTTTCACGGGAACGTCTGCTTCTTCATCGGGTTTGTTTGCGCTAATTTCAACATTTGGAACATCTTTGTCTGGAGAAGGTATATCTAAACAAGAAGATAGATGAATTATTAATACACTTTAATAGCATGAAGTGAAAAGACTGTTCAAACTCAACAAGTCATGCTTCTGTTGAAATTATGCCAACACAGTCTGTCGATGAGCAATAATATACAGAATATGAATACTTACCCTCTGCCGCATCCACACTGTGACCATTAAATCCTGCTAATGTGCCGTCTGCTTTTCCATTGAGCTCTGAGATCGGCTCTTTGTTTTCCAGAGGCTGAAACAAGACACAAAACTGAATGTACCTCTTCTCATGTGATAAACATTAGATTTTATCAAAGCTCAAGTAACGAGTTGCCAGCTGTAAACATTTCAAAGTGATAGATGGTAATCATGCAAGCATTTGATGCAATTAAAAGAAAAATGCAGCACTGGACAATAGTCTCATAGCAAGAGAACAATTCATTTCTATGAGGGGGAACAAAGAATTTCCATCTGTGATTATCTGGGGCTCCAAAGTCCTATTTAGTAAACAAATAATACAGTTCAGTTACTGTTGCTTTGGTGTGATTGCAGCCCTACAGCTACCAAATCTGTTCCAGTCTCAAATCCGTGAGGCGGATTAATCAGGAAAGTCTGAGTAGGTGTTAAGGAGCAAGAAACACATCTGTCAGCTAATGTGGAGAATTCACTGAATAGAGAAGGAGCAGAAATAGCAGAACCATTTTTCACCCGGAAACACAACACATTTTGCATACATGGAGTGGTATTTAAAGCTAGAATGTCTATTTTTAAATGTGTAACAGTGAAGCTTTATTATGCCCAACTGAATGTAAACCAAGAAGAAGACTATTTTAAAATGTATGTAAGACAAAGATAGCAACCTCTCTGAATTTATAGACACGGTTGCTCGTGAAAACTTCAAACGTCTTCATAAGATTACAGGCTAAATGAATTCTCCAGTGAACTGTTCTTTGGACATCTGACCTGTATTACAGGTTGTACACAGACATGTCTTTGTGATTTCTACTTATCTGGAACCAAAATAGACCCGAGTGGCACCGTATGGTTTATTTACACACGTGGACAAAATTGTTGGTACCCCTCAGTTAAAGAAGGAAAAACCCACAATTCTCACTGAAATCACTTGAAACTCACAAAAGTAACAATAAATAAAAATTTATTGAAAATTAAATAATCAAAAACAGCCATTACTTTTGAATTGTTGATTAACATAATTATTTTAAAAAACAAACTAATGAAACAGGCCTGGACAAAAATGATGGTACCTCTATAAAAGATTGAAAACTATTTGACCAGAGTGACATGATTAACTCAGGTGTGTCATTTGATTGACATCACAGGTGTTTCCAAACTCATAATCAGTCAGTCTGCCTATTTAAAGGGAGACAAGTAGTCACCCTGCTGTTTGGTGAAAAGGTGTGTACCACACTGAACATGGACAACAGAAAGCGAAGGAGAGAATTGTCCCAGGACATCCGAAAAAAAATTATAGACAAACATCTTAAAGGTAAAGGCTATAAGACCATCTCTAAACAGCTTGAAGTTCCTGTGACAACAGTGGCTCATATTATTCAGAAGTTCAAGACCCACTGGACAGTAGCCAACCTCCCTGGACGTGGCCACAAGAGGAAAATTGATGACAAATTGAAGAGACGGATCGTTGGAATTGTATCCAAAGAGCCCAGAGCAACCTCCAAAGAAATTAAAGGTGAACTCCAAGGCCAAGGTACATCAGTGTCAGATCGCACCATTCGTCGTTGTTTGAGCCAAAGTGGACTTCATGGGAGACGACCGAGGAGGACACCACTGCTGAAAAAAACTCATAAAAAAGCGAGACTGGAATTTGCAAAAATGCATGTTGACAAGCCACAAAGCTTCTGGGAGAATGTCCTTTGGACAGATGAGACCAAACTGGAGCTTTTTGGTAAGGCACATCAACTCTATGTTCATAGACTCAAAAACCAAGCATACGAAGAAAAGAACACTGTCCCTACGGTGAAACATGGAGGAGGCTCAGTAATGTTTTGGGGCTGCTTTGCTGCATCTGGCACAGGGTGTCTTGAAAGTGTGCAAGGTACGATGAAATCTGAAGACTATCAAGGCATTCTGGAGAGAAATGTGCTGCCTAGTGTCAGAAAGCTTGGTCTCAGTCGCAGGTCATGGGTCTTCCAACAGGACAACCATCCAAAACACACAGCCAAAAACACCCAAGAATGGCTGAGAGAAAAGCGTTGGACTATTCTAAAGTGGCCTTCTATGAGCCCAGATCTGAATCCCATTGAACATATGTGGAAGGAGCTGAAACATGCCATTTGGAGAAGACACCCATCAAACCTGAGACAACTGGAGCTGTTTGCTCATGAGGAGTGGGCCAAAATACCTGTTGACAGCTGCAGAACGCTCATTGACAAATACAGAAATCATTTAATTGCAGTGATTGCCTCAAAAGGTTGTGCAACAAAATATTAAGTTATGGGTACCATCATTTTTGTCCAGCCCTATTTCATTAGTTTGTTTTTTTAAATAATTATGTTAATCAACAATTCAAAAGTGATGGCTGATTTTGATTATTTAATTTTCAATAAATTTTTATTTATTGTTACTTTTGTGAGTTTCAAGTGATTTCAGTGAGAATTGTGGGTTTTTCCTTCTTTAACTGAGGGGTACCAACAATTTTGTCCACGTGTGTACAAGAGAAAGTGGAACAGTTTGACTCAAAGTGAAGTTAACAGGGTGAAAACGGCAGCACTGGGATAAATCTGTTTTTTTTAAAGGTGAAATATACCATTATATCCACACAATATATCTGGAATATAAGGTATTAAGGGTTCTTCTGGCTCTTGTAGGACAATGCTGTCTAATTGACTTCCTGCTCAGTCTGGCTGGGTGATGATGTTGTACACAAATAATCAATGGAGCTTCTGCTGAGTGCAGCAGAGGGGAAATTCCATCCCTCCCCTGAGCTTTACTTGGGTTGCTCTAAGAATGAAAGGTCATTATTATTATTCTCTCATACCGTTTCCTTTTTCATCTACAGTAAACGCAAACTGTGGAAACATAAATGAAACGGTGAAATCAGGATCTTTAGAGGAGCAAAACTTGCCTCAGACCATTAAAGCAAAAGTCAACAACCATTTTTGGCTGCATCAGAAAAATGGCACAAATTTCCTGCAACAGTTTTGTGTTGCTAGGAAGAAAATAGAATTTAAAAAAATACAAATTTAAATAAATCCAGAAAATATACTGAAAAACTTGCAGCAAGAGTGGCAGAAAAAAATACAGTGGGCTTTACAAAACTGTCAAAACAGTAAAAAAAAAAAAAGAATGAAATCAGTTTTTTGCTTGGTAAAACGGGAAAAAACTTTACTCATACAGATTTAAGATGTGGACATTATCAACTTTTTGCCTTTTTTTTTTACTGAATATACATATTTTTCTTTCAAATTATGGCACATATATAAAATATAATTATATTTTTTCTGACCTTAGCGCAATAAAAAAAAGCTCTACAAAGGATGAATAACAGTTTGCAAAAATGCAAATTTCTGAGTATTTTTACTTCTTAATAAACATATTTTCTTCTTTCAAATAATGACAAATATCTGCAAAATAGTGTGTTTTTTTTAGATTTCTAAAAACCATGCAACTTTATGGTCGAACGACCATTTGTAAAAAAAATAAATAAATAAAAATACAGATTTTTAATGTGGACATTATTTACAGTTTTGGCCTGTTTTTTGTTGAGTTTTTAACCCTACTGTTTAAATTAATACTTTTTTCAGTGAAGTTACTGGTCTGCAATTTAACAAAATGGGGAATATGTGTAAAGTATAAGTTAAAAAGATTTTTTTATCTTTAATGTTCATCGTTTTTCTTTCAAATAACAGCTAATATCGATATGATTCTTGATGTAGGCATTATTTACAGGGGGTGAACTTGAGAAAAAATACTTTCCTTTCAGTTACTTTAGTTATTATTCGTTATTTAACAAAACAGGGACACTCAGAAAAATACCTATTAAACTATTTACCACCTCTGACTTCTTACTCGTGTTTTCTTCCAGCTAAAGAAAGACAAACACATCTGAAATCAAAGGAAACGACTAGTAAGACATGTTACTACAACAATAAATTAATGCACAAATATGGCCCATGCACTTAACAAGTACCACAGTTTTGGCTTGTTTCTCAATGTTAACATGTAAATTATTATTCTATTCAATGAGTTTTACTTATTATTTGCATCTACCAAAGCAGAGGGAATTAGTAAATCAACAGTAAATCGTTTTTTAAGTACAGCTAAAAAGTGACAGTGAATAAAGAAAAACTTTCATTTTTTACAGTGAAGTTTCACCACCTCCTCTTAAGAGAAAGCTAGAAAACCGTGTTTTCTGTTAACTTCATTTCCACTGTCAGTGTCACAGCATGGCTCTCTGTCCTTTATTCAGAGACAAGGACTTCTGCTTTATTCCTGCTTTAATGGATTTGTTGGCAGCATCTGCAGGACAACAACAGAACCCAGCCTCAGCATTTTTACCAATAACACCTCCTGCTTTTTGAAACCTGCACGTTTTTCACACAATCACACAGTGGTGCAAAGTTGGATGATGAGTGTCTGTCTGTCTGTCTGTCTGTCCGTCCGTCTGTCCGGTACCTTGTCCTCGGTGCTCTGCTCGGTTTGGACATCCTCTCCGGGCTCCGCATCCTTCTGTGCGTCCCGCTGCGCAGACTGAGCGTCTCCCATGATCGGAGCTCCGGAAAGAGCCGCAAAACTGCTGCAAATATCCGATCAGGGGGGAAAAGAAACCATAGATGTAGCTCCGAGGAGAGGAGAGAGAACAGTCAGCTCCGAATACTGCAGGCTGGATGTTGGAGGACTCCTGTTTCCTCCCTGCAGGATCACAGGAAGCTTTATTAACTGAGCCTGGTCCGGCCCAGCCCGGCCCGGACCGCCTCTCCCTGCATCAAAAAAAAAAAAAAAAAAAAAAAAAAGCTGCAGAGAACACAGCAGCACGTTCTCAGCTGACTAGAGAAAATGTCCGCGCAACAAGCATGAACCTGCATTTAGATCCTCATCTGAGGCTGAAAAGGAGCATTTTATTGGAAACTAATGCATCAGATGAGAAGATAGTCAGAGTTCTGTAAAAGTTCTGCATCTGTGAAATGCTTTCAACATCTGTCATGTGGGTTTTATTACTACCTGAAATGAGAGGAGACTTTGTTGATGTTTAAACTACTAATTCATATTAACATAAAGTGAAAATGCGCCCAGAACCAGAAGTTTGATACCATGTGTCCACTCAGAAGAATCACTGCACTGTATCTGTCATTTTCCTGAATTTTTCATATTTATTTTACAGATTTTTCTTTTAAAAATAAATGAAAACATAGGGGGAAAAGGTCTGAAGTGTCTGTTGTAAAATAACAAAAAAAATCAGATGTATGAAGTTACATGAGAAAACTCACACGATCTAAAATGAAAAGCTTAATTATTAGTTTTTAGAAAATGATGTTGCATTAATTTAAAGCTAAGTGGAAATCCTTCTTTTAAATGGTAAACACCTGTCAGACATACAAGATTTTCATTTTAAGCTACATGTAAAAACTTATGTTATACTTGATGTCATCTAAAATTAACAGTTTATTCAAGTATTTGTATATATATATTCAAGTATATATAGACCTGTCAAGTATCCAAGAATTTTGTTTGACATTAATTGTAAAACAACATTTATATGCTCTAAAACTAAGGGAAGATTCCTGCAATTCGAATTACTAGTTTTACAACAGTGTTCTGCAGTTTCTTATAAGATATTTTTAAACTAAAATTATATATCTAATCATGCCAAATATTCCACCTATTTGTTTGTATTAAAGCATTGCTTGACTATTTTTATACACAATTCCATTTTAACACAGAGAAACTGCACTTGAATTATTGAAAATAACTTTTTATGGTTATGCTCCATGATTTTACAGTTGTTTTCAGTGCCGCAGCTAATGCTATCTGTTGCTTAGCTAAATAGCTACACAAAAATAATGTTTGTTAGCATCAGCTAATCATACTGGAACAGGAAGTCCAGGTCTGACCTGGACTTCCTGTTCTGTTGTAGTCTTTTGAAGATCTAAACTTGGGTTTGCCAACAAGTTTTCTTTGCACAAAATCTCATACTAAAGTATAAATCTAAATTTTTTCAGAGGTTAAATGCCTGTGTTTGGTTTTCGGGCTGCACAGTGGAATAAGTGGTTAGCACTTTCGCCTAGCAGCAAGAAGATCCCCGGTTCAAATCCCGGCCTGAGCCCAGGATCTTTCCTGGCAAGCGTGGGTTTTTTCCGGGTACTCCTCCTACAGTTCAAAAATATGCTGAGGTTAATTGATGACTCTAAATTGCCCGTAGGTGTGAATGCGAGTGTGATTGTCTGTCTGTGTGTGTGGCCCTGCGACTGACTGGCGACCTGTCCAGGGTGTCCCCTGCCTTTGCCCGAGTCAGCTGAGATAGGCTCCAGCATCCCCCGCGATCCTAGTGAGGATAAAGCGGTGTATAGAGAATTGATGGATGTTTGGTTTTCATTGAGTAAAGGCCTCATCCCCACAGTTAAACTACAACTATCCCTTTTATACACGCTCTTTTCAGGGAAAACTGTATTTCTGTTGGCATCATCCTAGTGGCTACTCTGTCCCAAATTTTCAATTTCTGATTTAAAACAAGTAGAGAGCATCTTGATCAAGAATAAAGTTAACCTCGTGCTCTCCTTTTTATTCATTCGTGTAATTATCTACATCGATATCATCATTTAGGTTGAATCCTCACATTTAATCTGTCAAATGAGCAAACTAATAAGTAAGTCACTTCTTCTCGTACCGATGTGTTGGGAACTAAAAAAAAATAAACATACAGTAACCTTTGAACTATAATTTATTGACCTGCAGTCGGAATCGCTGTAGAAATAAAGGCACCTCTTCTCTGTAATTAAATCTAATATAACTTTTTTACAGGTCATGTGAAGCTGTGACTCTGTTTAATGTTCCTGTAGTAACTCATGCTGAAATGACTGATGGCTCTGCCTGTCATTCTTTCTAATTAGTCAATAAAACAGTGTAAAATCGGTCAAAATATATTATGCAACAGCTTAAAAGACTTGTAGACAGATTTTTTGGCCAAGTAAGAAATTTACTTGAAAATGAAAATCAACTGACTGGTCAAATTTAACTCCTGAGCAAAACAGATTTAATCGGATTTGGAGACTAAACTGAGACATGTGGGCAGAATATCATGATCGGGGCAGGAGAACACAAATCATGTTGATAGTTTGGCTGGATTAAATCCCATATGATGAAAACTACCATTCATTAGGCCGAACCACAACTAGTTAGCCTCCCAGATTCACAAACCAGTGTAAATTTTACTCAGTTTCTACATAAAACTTTATATAATCCTGCCCCTTTGCTTTGTTTACTCTCTAAAGCTGCTTCTGCAACTCTGAAATGCTAGCCTAGCCGCGCTAGACCCATGTTCTGACGGCACAAGGGTCTAGGGCCGCTCGACAGGGAGGGAGGCGGGCTAAAAGGTTGTCTTTCAAATCACTCTGCAGCAATTGGGTAGGTATACAACCAATCAGCGCAACGAATAGGCTCCTAGAGCGCCGGCAGATTGTGGCTAAGTCCCATTAGCTTCCCAACCAGCGGAGCCAACTGGTATATTAAGGATTTGCCGTATCCCGTCGGCATAAGTCCAAATACGTCTTTCTTCTCAATGAAACACTTCAGTGCCGTCCTTTGTTTATCTTTCAAGTTGAATTTTAGCTTCAAATCTTTAAGGACTGTGGCCAAAGCCAAGTCGAAAAATAACTGTTTATTGTGCGCTGGTTGTTTCTGTCAGAATCGTTGCGCCTCTGTCGTCACTTAGTTATGCCCGCCTTCTGACTCTACACTTCATGGTGATTGGTCCGGCCAGTTTTAGGAGAATCCAGCCTCGAGCCTTATGGAGGGTAACTAGACCCACCCTGGCAGAGAATTAAATTCGTTGCCGTGGGTTGTCTAGCGTGGCTAGGCTAATAAATGCTGAAGTTGTGAGCAAATATTCTGTTGTTGACTGCAAGAGTGAACACAGGAGTCTCCATGCACTGCCAGCATCTATAAAACTGAAGATCCAAATGATTTCTATTATTATTTTTAGAGCAGTTTTCCACCAACATGGAAACTCCTTAGTTTTAGCAAGCTGTGTGGCTAACATGGCTAACTTTAGCATTAGCTTTGATCAAATGCCGCTCGTTCAGAAGTCGATGTAAACTGTAACTTGGAGGAATATTCAGACATGATAGAAACTGTTTATGACCAACTAAAAACCAATAACTTGGTGGGTTAGAGTGCTGTTTGCATTGGTTTACTTCTCTCCTGCTCCCTGTGTTCACATATACCCTATTTTAATACAGTTGAATCGCCAAGAAAGTTGTTCTCCTTTACATATTTGTCTGTTTTTGTTGTCAGATAATGGTGCACATTTTAAATAGGAACTGAATGCAGCCTATCAAGACTACACGTTTATCGGTGTCACTTTAGAGAAATTTCCAAGCTGCAGTCGACACAGATTTTATAACTGCGACTACTGCTGACAAACTTTCCAGGCACATAACTTAAAACAATAGTTGTCCAGACAATTCTGCAGTATTTTCATTTAAAATTATCACTGAGGGAACGTTAAAAGAGACGGGAAGTCCTTGTTTTACACAATCAATTCCGTATCTACTGCTATGTGGTCAGTTACAGATGCAGAGAGAGTCTTCTTCCTGACGGGGCCGTGGACTGCAGACACTGAAACAGCCAATTAAGAACCATCTTTCTAATATTTTGAGATGCAAATTTGAAAAATGTCTTCAAGGGACATTTAAGACTTTAATTAAGACCCCAACAGTTCAGAACTATTTTGGCAACACAAAGGGGCCTACTTAATATTAGGAAGGTGGTTTTAAAGTTCTGGTTTTATCTTTGGGAAGCCTCCAAAACAGCGTTAAACTGTCACCACCTGCACTATATGTCCTTATATATTTCATTTCCAAATTTAATTTTAATTTTGTTAAAAGGCAGGCTGATGACTTAAAAGTAAATATGCCTGCAACTCTTTCAAAATCAATTTTTCCCTGCTGGAACTTTCTATGTCATCCAGTGTACCTCCGGGAATGTAGCGTGAATTTGCCAATATTACTGCACCTAGCAGAATCTTTTTCATCCTGTGCGAACCGTTTTATCTAATCTACATCATGCGAGGTGAGTGATGGGTTTCTCTCGGTCTTTATCATCTTTCAAACGATGACGTTGGTAGTAAGACCCAGAACTCTCCTCCTGTCACTGCTTTCATAAGTGATTGTAGCAGCATGAATACCAGCTGATTCATTTAGTATTATTCCATTATTCATGTCTTTGTTGGTTTGATCGGACCAGATATTTTCCGTTCTAGAAGTAATGTCATTTTAGGCAGGAAATGCTTTGGTTTTTAGAGGTCAACAGCTCAATTGTACAGTGTGATAAAAAAGCATTGTGCCCCAATTGGAAGTTTTCTCCTTTGGTTGCTTTTTAACATTGATTTGAGGTCAACTTGACTATTGATCAACATGACTCTTCTATGTTAAAGTGAAAACAGATTTCTTATCATAGTAAAAAAATATATATAAAATAGTTAAACAAGTACTTGTATAAGTATTCAGCCCCCTTCAAGTCAGTATTTAGTAGATGCATCTTCAATTACAGCATTAAGCCGATGTGGATCAGCCTCAGTCTGCCCTGTCCGTCCAGAAAGTGCAATGTTAACCACTTTTTCTTTGCATAATTCCCCAAATTCTGTTAGGTTACACAGGGATCATGAGTGAACAGCCCTTTTCAAGTCCAGTCACAAATTCTCAATTGGACTGAGATCTGGCCTCTGACTCGGCCACTCCAGGACATTCACTTTGTTGTTTTTAAACCAATTCTGTGCATCTTTGGCTGTTTGCTTCAGGTCATTGTATTGCTGGAAAACAAATCTTCCCCCAAATGGCACTTCTCTTGCCGACTGCATCAGCATCAATAAACATCCCCACACCATGATGCTGCCGCCACCGTGCTTCACAATAGAAACGGTGTGTTTGCGGTAAACAGAGTTTAGTGTACATAGCATCTTGTTTAATGTTCGAAAAGCTCAGTTTGGTCTCATCAGATCCTTCCAGTTGAGTTCAGAGTCTCCCACATGACCTCTGGTGAACTCTTGTCGAGATTTTATTATGTGGTATTAAAACAGCAGCTTTCTCGTTTCCACTTTCCCATAAAGCTTTGACTTTTTGAACAGTCTCTCCCATCTAAGCTGTAGAAGTTTGTAGCTCCTTCAGAGGAGTCATAGGTTCTCGGTGGCCTCTTTCACTTGTCTCTCTAATTTACAGTCGCCCAGTTTTTTTAAAGATGGCCTGCTGTCCTTCCATTTCTTGATGATATATATATATATATATATATATATATATATATATATATATATATATACATAGCTGTACTTCAAGAGATGTTCAATGACCTTATCTTCTATCCATTTCTTGACTTACAATAGCCTTTTCACACAGTTGCTCGTAGTGTTATTTGTCCTCATTTATTTGTCCATCAGTGACTGAACCTTCCAAATACAAATGTCTTTATACTACAATAACTTGAGACACATTTACTGCACTCAGATGACCTCCATGCCACTAATTGTGTGACTTCTAGCACCAATTGGCTGCACTTGTTTTGAATTAGATAAGTCCCTTTAAAGTTTGAATGTTTATATGGACTTAGTTTTGTAGAAACTTATTTTTATTTAGTAGATTTTTGCTCAAAAGGCCAAATTATTTTGACCATGATTCAATGTTGAGAAGCAATAAAGTGACGTTTTGAAGACCTTGTGTATATCTTGAATACATTTAGCTTAACTGATGTCTGTAAGAAGTCTTTATTTAACTAAACATCCGTCCACTGAAATACTGACAGAATAGTATACACTACACAGTTTTGTAAAGCCCATACGAGTTTTAGAATCAGACATGCACTATACTTGCTATGTTTGAAGCCTATCTGCAGCTGTGGGTCACTTATTTACCTCAGTGCTGAAGCCAAGAGCAGGTTAACCCAACACTAGACTGCTGTGCCACCTAAGCCAGACAAAGTGAGCAGCATCTCCAAACTCATGACCCATTCATCTTAATTCGATCAGGTGCTCGGAGACACTGGCTCTGCTATGTGAAGCTCCGTATGAAGTTAATAAGTTGAATTAATAAGAGTCACAACATTGGGTAACTGGAAACAGCTGATGTTTTCTCCACTGATTACAGCAACCTAATTCTGGAGGCCTGGTCCGACGTAATGTAATAAAATGCAGGGGGGCTCGGCGAGTCACTCTGCATGCGTGTCTTCATTTGTAAAAACGAAGGGAAGTAGAGTGGTCTAACCCACTTTGTGTAGTTTGTGTAGTAGAAAAATGGGTCCAGAGTTTTGGAGAATGGTCTAACATTCAAAGCGCCACTGTAACGCTGTATTTGGGTTGTGGGTTTGATGACTTCCTAGACCAGAGGTGTCAAACATGCGGCCCACGGGCCAAAATGAGTCCGATCCGGCCCTCAAAGTGTAAAAATTACAGAAAAGACATTAACTGCCAATTGTAAATTTGTAAAACTAGAAATTTAAAATAATTTCATGACCATAACAAGTTCTGATCATAAAGTAAAATACTAGATTGCTCATTGTTCTTCTGTCATTTTAAGTCTAATTATTGTAATATTTTGTCTTGTTTATGTTGTTTTTTTGTCTGACTTTTGAGGTTTGTTGTGTGTTTTTGTCGCTTTGTGTTTCCTTTTTGTCTCCCTTGTTTTTTTGTCTTATTGTTGTTATTTTGTGTTTTGCTTTATTCATCGTTTTGTGTATCATGTTTGTCATTTTGTTTCACGCTTTTGTCATATTTTTTGTCTCGTTTGTGTCGGTTGTCCATTTTTTTGTAACGTTTTTTTTTTTTTTCAAATTTCTTGTCTTGTTTTGTTTCGTGTAATTTGTCTCAATGTTTTGTCATTTTGTGTCTCTGTTTCGTAATATTTTGTCTTATTTTTGCCTTATTTGTGTCATTATGCTGTGATTTTACTGGTCCGGTCCACCTGAGATCAAATTGGGCTGAATGTGGCCCCTGAACTAAAATCAGTTTGACCCGCGTGTCCCAGACCATAAAATATTACAGATATTATATAAAACCCAGCTTGGCTTTTCTGTGGGTCAGATCATTCTGCTTCTAACCCCCTCTAATATAAGTGTGTGGATGAAATTCAATCCCAATGACTGCGTCTTTTTTTCATGCTAAACCAAAGAAATGTTTCTTTTGCTCATGGAATTGGGATAGAATCAGCAAAGTGTCATTCTTTCATCTCTTCTCTCTTGTCTTTGAAGTTGTATTTTACAAGAAATTTTATCAACTATCCCTTTTTTTACATCACACTACTGGCTTTGTTGTAACTTGCTTCTGGGGAAAAAACACTAAAAGTCTAATAAATTAGAATTAACTGACCATGTTAAAGAGGTTGGCATCTTAAAACTAGACATGACAGATTTGTCAAATGAAGTAATTTTAAAGTGACTGGCTCTAAGAAACCACTTTATAGTAACACTTGAAGACAGTAACAGTTCCTGTGTTATAATCTTGTGTCTTATTTTAATGTGGCCATGATCTCGTAATGAAATGTTTTGTAGATAAACGGGTAAATACGTTCACGAGAAATGGAAAAAGAATGGCTTCTGTGTCAGCTGATGTCAAGGTTATTTATTCTGTAAAATAAATAAAAGAAAACATGATATAGATTTTTTTTGAGCAACACTACATCTTCAGTGTGTGAAGAGAGCACAGGATGTCTTAAAATTGCAAATTTGGTCCAAATAATCTAAGCACATGGCAAAATTTCTTATGCTCTTCATCAGATTAGATAAGATAACAAACACGCCTAGGTAAAGATGTAGCATTAGATCAGCTGTATTTGGACACTGCTTGCGTCAGAAATGTACTAACTGAACTTTTTCTTTTTGCTTTCCATTTAAAATGATAAACCAAAGCAAAGTGAGGGCTCCTGATAACAGTTCAGCTGGTTATTTACCACCACTGTTGCACAAAGATGACAAATGGTGATTTTGCAGCATTAAAGTCCCTCTTCAGTGAGTTATTAAACCCCTGAAAACTCATCTCTGTGTATCATAGCTATATGTTTTGAAGCTGTGGGAATAATCCATCTCTGCCTGAAATCTTTCCAAACCCAATCTAAATCACATCGCACACATCCACCACAACTTTGACAGGAGAAACGAATGACATTAATTATCTTGTTACAGTGCATTGCTGCTGGAAAATCTTCAGACCCGGCTTTCATGAAGATGTTGCTTTGACATTTTGGTCAACCCACCGGAACACTGTTCCAGATTAAGCTCACCCTCCACAGCAACGGCACTTACCCGTGGGAGACCAAAGGTTGACTCTGTTTTCATGCAATTTATATTAAAACGCAGCTTAATGTATCATCAAAAGTCAAAAGGACACCATCTTTCACTGTTCTGTCATGAGTTACAGTAAAATGCCTTTTATGCCTTCAAAATGTTCCTTTTATGTTTTTTTTTCTGTATAATAAAAAGGTCTTTTGCTCAAGATCACAGTTTGTTACCAATCATTTAGGATATTGTTTTTTTTCACCATCTTTAGAGACACTCGAAACAGAAAACGCAGTTAAAAGCGTTGTTCAGTTATCTTAGTCAGGTGGTGAATAAAGTGGAGCATTTGACTCTGTTAACTATCCACTGTGTAAAACTTATATCCTCACAGTTTGTGTGCCTTTTTTTTTCAGCAAAAACTCATGAAAAGTGAGCATTAATAACACTTTGGCTTTCAATTCCCACCAGGACCATTTACTGCATCGTAAAAACTGCTCAGGAACAACTCAAGGACGATGACAAAGAGCCCAGGGTGTTTCCCTGACAACAAAACCCGTCAGAGTCCAATCCGACTGAGCATCCACTGGATGTTCCACACTCTAAAAAATAATGGTTTAATAATAACAGTTTCCATCAATCTTTTTGAGCAGTGACAACTTCTTCCCAAATGTGTTTGTTTTGTAGAGAAGCATCCCTACATCATGATGCTGCCACCACCATGCTTCACAGTGGGGATGGTGTGTTTTTAGAGTCACCGAACCTAGCATCTGGTCTGATGGCCACAAGGGTCAGTTATAACCTCAGTTCTAAGCAGTTCTAGTTTGTTGGTTAACATTTATTTAACCAACAAACTACACTGAGTTAGTGAAATCTGGTTTTTCTCAGCAATCAAAAAAGCAAATACCGCTAACTTCACGATAGCTAGCATAAACACAAATTTTCAGTTGATTATCCATTAAAATTAAGCTGTTCCGATATTTTCATGTTATTAAAATATATATTTTGTGTTAATTACCATAATTATGTCCACTAGTTTCAATTGTGGCCATTTTTTTTAAAAAGAGGAAGAGGCTAAGATCCTAAAATAAAGAAAAATGCAGTTATCGAGCCAATTTTATTAAGTTAGCTCAACTTGAATGTAGTTTGAAGTGAACTAATGCAGAAATTTTTTTGTTTAAATTTCTTGCAATATTAAGCTAATGCAACTACCAACATTATTATGTCAAGCCATTAAAATAAAAGAAATCCTTAAAAGGGTGGTGGGAAAATTCCTTTAAAATATTTTCAGAGTTCAGAACAACCCTGATGTATGAGGGCCTCAACTAGCAACCTACTGGATAACACAATGGAAGAAACCTGTTTAGAACTACCGGTTTAGAAGCTAAAAGGAAAAGGAAACTAAAAGCCAAAATAAGTTAGAATCCAATCTGGCCCCAAAAAGAGGTCAGAAATGAGAAAAATATCTCTCTGCTGTCAGTAATTGATCCTATTTAAGTGACCCCAAAAAAGGAAGACACAAAAGATCAGAACTTTTATGAAGTTAAACAGCTAAATGATCTCTCACATATTAAAAATATGGACAATCTGAGGGACGTTAAAGCCTCTGACGCAGTGCAGTCATGCAGGTGATATACCATACATATGTAATGTTTTCATGTTCTATTAATGTTTAAATGTCTATTTTTGTGTACCTGTCAGATATTTGATGCTGTGGCAACATCATTTCTGTAAACTTCCCTCTGAATTGAATCAAATTGAATCAAATTGAATTGATCTCCAAATAAAACTGGATTGGTGACACGGTGCTAGAGATGCCAAATTGAAAATGCCCTGCTTTCCTGCTTCCGTGGGCACAAAATGGACCGTTTGTCTTCAAGTTTTGCACATTTACAGCCTGATATTCATAAAATAAATCTTTTGTAGAATCTCTTGGACTCGGTCCGACAGTTCTGAACCTCTGCTGAACTTCCAGGAGACTCGGTTAGTTCATATTTCTGCGGATCACCTGCTGAGATCCTGACTGGTGAACAGAAACGACTGCATCTGAAGCTCATACAGCAGAATTGATTAAATTTAAAAAAAAAAAAAAAAAACAGAAACGAGGAAGCTGCTCAAATAAGAGCCAGCTGACAGAAAACTGATAATGTGATTCAGATTAAAATTTTAAACTTGTAATGTTTATTGAGCTTGAGTTTGGCTGGAAAATCAAAAAAATTGTTGCTGTCCATCTGTGAGAACATGGAGTAGCATTCACAAACAGACACTGTTACTGTTTGCTATGAAAAGTTGTTAAAGAAATCAAGTTTAATGTTGTTTTTCCGTGTTGAAAACTGTAGTTTTCTTGTTTTTGCCGTGCTGTACTTTGGCAAATACTGAGTCCTGTAACATGATTATCTTCATGTTTCAAAATCTAACAACAGGAATAACGGAAACAAGTAATTTAGGCTAATATGTTTCAGCTTATAGCCTTTAATTGCTTTTAGTTTCTTTAATTAATAGGATTTTTCTTCTTCTGTCTAGTTGTTGTGTGAATGTTGATGCTGCTGACATCTGCTGGACAAAAGAAATACTCCACCAGAAAGGACAGAAAACACGGAGAGGAAGAAAAAGCTTTTTAAAGTAGCATTTCAGCTAATAAACAGTAAACATGTTTTATTATAAGTTCTGCATTCAAAATCTGAAAACTGTTATTACTTCAAAGTAATCATTGTGCAACAAATGGCACCATGGTGTGTTATATGTTTATATGTGACACTATTAGCCTCCTAATATTGATATATATTTATATTGATTTAGCATTTTACAGCTGATTAGAGGCAGTTTTGATTATAAAACTTCCTAAACTGCATGTAGGCGTTGATTCAGGTCTGGTGGGTGAGAATCTTTAATATCTGATGTTGGGCCTGTTTGATAGATTTCCCTTTGTAAACACCACCACAAATTCATTTTAAATTGGATTTTACTACCATTTAAATATGTAAAAGTATATGTTTTTGTTCAGTTAAACTGTCAGTATTTTGGCCAGTTAGATTTATGTTTTATTTTCGGTCGTATATTTCAACATTTGTCTATTGCTTTACTCAGCTTTTCAACTATTTCATCTGATTTTTCAACATTTTAAATGGATATTTCAATGATCCATTCACTTTTTAAATCCTTTTTTAATCATGTATGCATTCTTTTTGCTTATTTCAACTGATTATCTACTATTTTTAGTAAACTTTTGTGCTCAAACCTAATCTGATCAATTAATTCTTTAATTAAATTGTACTTTTTTATGAATTGAGCCCATTTTTCCACGGTTGGTTCATGCAATTGTAACCTTTGGGTCAGTTGTACATTTGTTTGGGAAGCACAAGATCGGTCTGAAACGTCATTAGAAGGTTAATAGAAAACGTCATAAGAAATATATAAAAATTTTGCCATTTTATGGTGCAGTTGCTGCAGTTTTGCAACAGAATAAAGGCTACTAAAGGTGATAACTTCCCAAAGGGAGCTTAACGCTTGTTGTACTTCCTTACACAAGCGTCGCTCGTTTTTGGGTTTTTATACACTGCATTTGTAGTTTTGTTTTTAAAGTAAAGTACCTGGCAGGTCATCTGTGAGAACTTGCCCGACAGTGAGAAAGAAAAACCGCTGCTTGCATTGTGGTTTAGTGGGAATCTTTAGCTGTAAATGGTTTCATTCATGCGGCTCTTCACCTCTTTAGAGTCAAGTTTCAGTTCCACGGTGGTGGAGGAGAGCGAAGCTACAGCTGAGTGGCACATCATTTTTGCTAAAATACTTTTTAAAAATCCCCTCTGAGTAACAATCCCAGTGTGACTCAGACTCAGGGATGTTGGTGGAAATGACTAATTTATGCTGCCTGTGGAAATGACTCTGTCACGGCCGCCTACACGTCGACTCAAGCATCCATCTTCTCATTCAAATATAGCTCGGCTTCTGTTTTTTTTGGCTGAATGACTGAAGATCACGTGTTCGCTGTGTGAGAAGGAGCCTTGATCAGATTTCTATAAGAAGACTTGTGCAAAACTTCATAATTCCTTATCACATGTGAACATTTCAGTCACACCCCTCTGGAAGATAACATAGCTGAAATACTTCCTCTTTGTTTTCAACACGCTGCTGTCAGTGACTTCTCTCCTTGATATTATCTTACACATGCTTTTTTGGACACCAAACACAATCTTTTGTCAACTTCTGTGTTAAAATACCAGAAAAATAACCCGTATATCTCCCTTTTCTTATTTCAAAAGCTATATTCGATGACAGCTACACCTGAGAATTTAGAAAAATGCAAACATCTTTATGATGGATCCTCGATAAGCTCGTCTTCATTTTACTCTACGTCACCTCTGTGCTTCCATGTGACCCTAAAGGAATGCAGAAAGTTTTGTTTTCTATCAACCTTTCCTCTTAAACAGGTGCATCAGGGAAGATGGTTAACACTTTTAAAACACCATCCACCATTTCAGCAGCCGGTAATTGGACTGAACTCCCATTTATTTGAGCAACTACAGAGGAAAAATCTACAGAAAGTGCAAGTAAGATATAAGAATTCTGTCTTTATAGATACATATGTTTGATATTCTTGAAGTTTGGCAACAATCTGGATTACAATGATGCCTGTATTGACTTTTAAAGTGAGTAGAGGTGATAAAAACTCAAATCAGGCCATTTTTATGCTCAAAATTAAGAGGAAACATCTCAAAAATATTGAAAATGTGCATTATCTGTTGTAAAAAGCAGCTAAAATAAACCAGACTTCCTTGTGGTTCATGCCTTCTCTTCTTGAGGATGGTTAGGAACAGAGATTACACTTCTTTTCTAAGTATGACCACTTACTTTAAACCTAACTACAAGCTCAATTACTTACACACTGCATGTTTCTGCTCAGGAAACTTGTTTGGTCGGTCTTTGGAGAGATTACATGTCCCAATGAATCAAAAGCTTTCATCTGAGATAACATGATACAGGAGATGGAGAAAAGCATATTGCTTACAAAAGCTTTGCATTTTCCTGTTTTTCTTATACACATCACGTAGCCTGTGGGCCTGCGTGACGCCTGCTTAGGAAACACTAAACGTGAACAAGCAGAAGCCTGTTTCTTGCAGCTAGCGAGTCGTTGTCTTGTGCTGTCTGTTGTTTTTCTTCTCGTTTTGAATTTGATTCATCTGTTTCTATTTTTAGCTGCACAGCTGAGTTCGACAGTCAGTCAGCTTCAGGATTTAATCTTTTTAAGCATCAGTAATGGAGAGGTGCGTCATGTTGCTCCATCTGCTGATATAGGTGTCTACATTTGCCTGACCTAAATTCTTCTTGCGCCACTGTATGTCTCCAAGTAGTTTTTTTTTTTTTTGCATTACGGCATCTTAAAATGAAGCAGCATCCAACCAGAAACTGTCAGTAAAGCCTCAGTATGTTTGTTAGCTGTGAGTAATTCTACCATTTTTTGTTATATTTGAATTACTGCCACTGAAAAAGGAAAGATCTCAAAATGAACTGCATTTTGTGGAACAGAATATGCCATTGCTATTGTTATCTTTGGCGCTGTTAACCCTTCCCACCCTGTAACACTTGATGAAACACAACCTGTCTTCAGTTTTTTTTTTTTAAATTACAGATTGTGGCTCATTTAATAAAGAGTTTAACTATTAGTCTTGTGTTTAAAATCAAAGTTTGCCTCATTTCTGTTGTATGAAATTAGGTAGAGACGCATTTGAAGACTTCTAGAACAGGTTTAATAACATCAGTGTTTACTGACTTTTACAATGAGACAGTTTTGATCGGTTCAAATGTCCAAATCTCACAGAAACTTACTGCGTTTCGAATTCGAGGTTTATTCAGTTTGGCCTCAGAGTTGTGAAGCCGATACTGACCGAATTAATGGATGCTTTTCTCAGGGATAAATAAAAAAATATAACCTGGAGCTTACACACGTGGACAAAATTGTTGGTACCCCTCAGTTAAAGAAGGAAAAACCCACAATTCTCACTGAAATCACTTGAAACTCACAAAAGTAACAATAAATAAAAATTTATTGAAAATTAAATAATCAAAATCAGCCATCACTTTTGAATTGTTGATTAACATAATTATTTAAAAAAACAAACTAATGAAATAGGGCTGGACAAAAATGATGGTACCCATAACTTAATATTTTGTTGCACAACCTTTTGAGGCAATCACTGCAATTAAACGATTTCTGTATTTGTCAATGAGCGTTCTGCAGCTGTCAACAGGTATTTTGGCCCACTCCTCATGAGCAAACAGCTCCAGTTGTCTCAGGTTTGATGGGTGTCTTCTCCAAATGGCATGTTTCAGCTCCTTCCACATATGTTCAATGGGATTCAGATCTGGGCTCATAGAAGGCCACTTTAGAATAGTCCAACGCTTTTCTCTCAGCCATTCTTGGGTGTTTTTGGCTGTGTGTTTTGGATCGTTGTCCTGTTGGAAGACCCATGACCTGCGACTGAGACCATTCTGACACTAGGCAGCACATTTCTCTCCAGAATGCCTTGATAGTCTTCAGATTTCATCGTACCTTGCACACTTTCAAGACACCCTGTGCCAGATGCAGCAAAGCAGCCCCAAAACATTACTGAGCCTCCTCCATGTTTCACCGTAGGGACAGTGTTCTTTTCTTCGTATGCTTGGTTTTTGAGTCTATGAACATAGAGTTGATGTGCCTTACCAAAAAGCTCCAGTTTGGTCTCATCTGTCCAAAGGACATTCTCCCAGAAGCTTTGTGGCTTGTCAACATGCATTTTTGCAAATTCCAGTCTGGCTTTTTTATGAGTTTTTTTCAGCAGTGGTGTCCTCCTTGGTCGTCTCCCATGAAGTCCACTTTGGCTCAAACAACGACAAATGGTGCGATCTGACACTGATGTACCTTGGCCTTGGAGTTCACCTTTAATTTCTTTGGAGGTTGCTCTGGGCTCTTTGGATACAATTCGAACGATCCGTCTCTTCAATTTGTCATCAATTTTCCTCTTGCGGCCACGTCCAAGGAGGTTGGCTACTGTCCCGTGGGTCTTGAACTTCTGAATAATATGAGCCACTGTTGTCACAGGAACTTCAAGCTGTTTAGAGATGGTCTTATAGCCTTTACCTTTAAGATGTTTGTCTATAATTTTTTTTCGGATGTCCTGGGACAATTTTCTCCTTCGCTTTCTGTTGTCCATGTTCAGTGTGGTACACACCTTTTCACCAAACAGCAGGGTGACTACTTGTCTCCCTTTAAATAGGCAGACTGACTGATTATGAGTTTGGAAACACCTGTGATGTCAATTAAATGACACACCTGAGTTAATCATGTCACTCTGGTCAAATAGTTTTCAATCTTTTATAGAGGTACTATCATTTTTGTCCAGGCCTGTTTCATTAGTTTGTTTTTTAAAATAATTATGTTAATCAACAATTCAAAAGTAATGGCTGTTTTTGATTATTTAATTTTCAATAAATTTTTATTTATTGTTACTTTTGTGAGTTTCAAGTGATTTCAGTGAGAATTGTGGGTTTTTCCTTCTTTAACTGAGGGGTACCAACAATTTTGTCCACGTGTGTAAGTGGTTAAAGCAGCCCTTGATCAAACAACCGTATGCAAAGTAAAACATGTTGCCTGCAGTGATAAACTTACAGATATTTTACCATCAGTGCTCGTATTCTCCTCATCTCTACAAGGCCTTGTGTGTTTGAGCTCAGCATTTAAATGTTTTTTTTCGCCCTGCAGCTTTCATGCCCTGCAGCTTTCATCTGCGTCACACTTATCAGAGGATCCATCAGCTTCTTTTTCAACCACAGCAGGCATCAGTTTGGTAAAAAGACAAACATTCATTGTAAACTGCCCTTTTAAGACTGTATCGTAGAGATCATTTGTGACAACTTGGTGAAAATAGTGAAGCATTCAGCAGCTAAAGAGACACATATTTCCCTCGGCAGCTGGTGATTCATTAAGTTGCCTGAAACAAAAGTGCAAATGAAAGTTGTTCTTTGTGTCCTGGTTGTAGAAATATGACACCTTTGGCTGTTTTTGCATTTTCTTTTCTCCTGATGGACGAATTCTTGCTCCCAGATGAGTAAATCTTTCCTCTTGTCATTTCCTGTCAGGCATGCGGGACAGACTGAGGCACCTACATCAGGTGCAGACCGACTCTGAAGGCTTCAGTACAGTGGAGCTGGAGAACTTTGAGCAAGCAACAGCAGCAGCATCAGATTCTGACCAGGACCTGGACGCCGTCCTGCAGGAGGCCCAGCAGATCCGTCTGGAGATCCAGCAGATCCAGAACGACATCAGCGAGTTAAAGGATGTGAACTACCAGGCTTTGAACAAGACCTCCTTTCCTTCTGTAACAAAACGGGACGCAAATGTGATCGGAGCAGACATAAAACGCAGAGGAGAAGCTGTTCTGCATCGACTGCACATGATGAATGATCTTCAGGGACAACTGGAGGCTCAGCGTGGAAGTTCTCATCCCACAGCAAGAATCGCTCGGACGCAGTACCACTGCCTCAGCAACGCTCTGAGGGAGGTGATGTTCAGCTACAACGACACTGAGATGAACCACCGGGAGGCCTGTAAGCGGCAGATCCAGAGGCAGATGGAGGTGGTGGGCAGGGAGGTGAGCGAGGAGGACCTGGAGGAGATGATGGAGGACGGAGAAGTGACTGTGTTCAGCGCCCAGCTTCAGGGGAAAACCGCCCACTCGGCCTTCCAGCAGATAGAGAGCCGCCACCAGGAGCTGCGGGAGCTGGAGAAGAGGATCGAGGGGATCCAGGAGCTGTTCCTGGACGTGGCCGTGCTGGTAGAGGAGCAGGGCGTGGCCGTGGAGAACATCCAGAAGAACGTCCAAACTGCTGAAGTGAGCCTTCAAGAAGGCATCGGCAAGCTGGAAAGAGCCACCGCATCTGATAAAAACAACCCCTTTAAGAAGCTGTTCTGTGGCTGCTTCCCCTGTTATTACCAGTAGATCTAATGATCCTCTAATGATTGTAAAAATGTTACAAGACTGTATTTAATGGCACTTTTTCCCCTAAATGAAGACAAACCCATAGATGTACGACACCATGAGAACATATCTGTTCATTGGAAGGTTTTATGTGAATAAAGAAAGAACAAACTTGCATGCCATGCGAGTTCCTAACAAATAACAGAAATGAAGCTTAATGCAATAAATCATTTTAAATAAGAGCACAGCAGCAAACAGTTGCACAATTTAGTAGAAAATCAAGAACACCAGGCATGACGTTACATGTTGCTTTCAGTCTTAGAAAACAAATTGAGTCAACTGATTATCCAGCTTGAAAATTAATCTTTTTAATCTTTAAGCTGACGTGTATGACAAATAACATCCTGACCGTGACCCTGGCAGCATTAGAAAATAAGCATGATTGACTGCTTTAACTAGCATTAAAAGAAATACAATTTTAAATCTTCCTAATGTTGCTTGTGAAGGTGCTGAAAAGTTTCAACACTTAGGAATTAGAGTGAAGTCACTAGTAGGTATGTTACAGTCTCTAAAAACAGGGAAAGGTGGTGCAGAGCTACCATGATCAATGTTGCTTCAGTAAGGTTCCCACAGAGCTGGTTTCTAATTAAACGAAGCATGTATGTTCTGCCTCCCCTGATTTCCACTGTAATTTACTAGACTTTGTTGCTTGGCTTGAAGAAGAGGCAGTTGTAGAAAAAATAACAGCAGCTAGCCTATTGGTGTAAAAAGACACCAAAGACATAAGCTCAACCCCCATTCTACATGTCAAGACTTTCTAGGTAAAGACGTAGAAAGTGTTGACATGCAGGCATCTCTCACCAAAAAAGATGCCACAGCTTTATATCAGGTATCTATTTGCAAATTAACAAACTACCTACCACTACCTTAGAAACTGTGAAAGCCTGAGAAGTTTAAGCACAGATGAAGTCTCGTAAATAGTTAAAGGCATTATGGAGGATTTTTTTTTGGTTTAATTTGTCTGATTCACATAAAATGAATATACTGACCTTTAGTGGACTTGTAAATATGGTCTCTAAAAGAATAAAAAATTAAAAAAAAAAAAACTGTGGACATGGCAGGACCTGAAAAACATCAGCCAATCAAAGCGCTCGGACCGAGGCGTTTGGTTTGCTCCCTTTCCTGTCAATCAAAAATCTTCCGGCTCAGGCCTAGTTACGTAGATTACGTACGCCTTGGACTTACGTGTTTTCTGTATGTGTTGCTTTGGTATAGCTTCGTAGTTAGCTGGCGACTTGTTTTGCTCATCTTTTTTTACATAATGGCAGATAAAGATCCAGGGGGACACAGCCGTAAAAGACAACTTCACGAGTGCTACGCAAGTTTCTGGAGGGGGCGTTTCTTCATAAATGTTAAGAGGGGGGAGGTTAGAGGGGGGTGAGGGAGAGGTTGTATGTGCATGTGCATGCTACGTTCAAAGTCGTAGGAAATTAAATCTCCTCTAATGCCTTTAAAGGAGCAGGACAGATCTTTGAGATGTGGCACAAAGCAGCAACACACCATACTATGATGTTTTTACAGTGAGGGTTCTACTATGGAACCAGTTTGACATGTTCAGGCGTTCTATGTGAGAAAATTCAGAGATTTCAGGTATCAGAAGGTGGTTTATAACTTTCTTTGTTAACTTTCTGCTTCAACTTTAAACTAAATTTACTTCACAAAGCCAGCCCTCTGGACTTCCAGTAAGCTGTGTTCCTATTGGCTGTCCAGGTGGCTACTTGGTGTAATCAGAAACACCTGAGAAGCTCACTGTCTTCCTGCTTTATTTGGCTGCAGTCAAACATTTCCTCTGCTTCTCTTCACTAAACCGGGTTTGGTTCTGTTGCTTTAGTTTGTTATTTAGGCGTTGGTTTGCAGCTTTCAGCAGTAAAATCGTCTTTAATGTGTTTCTTGGTGTGTTTTAGGGCTTTGTACTGGATAGTTGTCTTTGAATAATTGACTAACTCATGATTGTTACAACAGAAGTATTTTTATTGTGATTTAAGGGTTTGGTTCATTTTTAAGGTTGGGGTTAAAATCTTGAAAGAAAAAAAGATTTAAGAAATAAATTATGTTAAAAAAGCAATTAAATCAAAGGAAAACACATTTAATACAATAAAACTTTTAAAAAGAAAATCAAACAAATACAATTAAATTATATCAAACAGACAAAATGTTTAACTGACAGATCATTTTTTATATTAAAATAGCTGAACTTCATTTGCATATTTGGTCATTTCTTATGTTGCTGCTGTTTCATTTCAATTATATTTTAATAATATTAGTTTAAATACAGATAATTGAAAAGAAAAAAATGGCTGTGAAATACTCAATGAACTGATACGTCATCTAGTGTTAAACTGAATAAGAGTTCTTTTTTCTTTTTTTCTTCTTTTTCTTCTGAATAAGAATTCTGAATAATATAAAATGGAACTGACTGAGCTGAATTAATTAAATCGAGATATATCAAATTGAAAGAAACACAACACTGACTGAAAGATTTCAGTCAATTAAACCTTAAATTCATATACCTAATAAAACCATCCTTTAATGTCTTAACTTAAAATGACCTACATTTTAAAAAAAATATAGGTGTAAAGTAAAAGTTTCACACTAAAGATGAATCACTGATGAATATTTAATGGCATTAACTCAATAATTATGAGGAAACAGATATTCATTTCTAATATTTCTATCAAATATGTTTATGTCTATAAAATATACTGGACATCAATAAAAATGTCTGCATAGTGAAATATGTGAAGTCCATCTGCATTTATACATCATATTGATGTTTAAATAATGGGAACTGCAGCCCACGTTCAGTCTAGTTTGTGGAATTATAGATAAACAACATTTCCAAGATTCTCTGACAAAATAAAAGCCGTGATTTGTTTTACAGAAAAATTACATGATTTCAAAAATATGACTTTGAAAAAATGTAAATCAAACTGTAATAAGCATTAGCTAGGTGCTCTACTTGCTCTGAATATTTTTTTTCTCGTTTTTGTCAAACCCAAATGAAAAATTAATCCATATTCTGTCTACATTACCAACAACAGAATCCCTGGAGTGACCGGAAGTTAGCCAACGTAGCGGAAGTGCTAATGAGGTCTGCTCTGGCACGGATTTTTACCTTCACACATGTAGCTTTTAAAATAAATCCTGTCCAAGACACAGAGCTGTAGCTCCATTTCAGTGTGAGCTCTAATGTTTCTCTGTGTGACTGAGTCTGACTTCCTCTAACAAAATCCTCTTGTTCACTTGGAGCTGCAGCCATAGATATCTATCTATCTACTGATTCATATCTGTGCACATTAGTCTCGTCTGATGCAGTCTCGATGATGGTGTTTCACGAGCACGTGAGAACGCAAGTACGGACAGTTCCGTACTGAGAAACGGTCACAGTCTTCTTACCGCAAAGGTACAAAGCTTACATTCCAGCATCAGGAAACGTCTTCAAAGCTTCTTTAAATCCAAAGGAAATTCAAACAAAAGAGAAAATTAACGTCATTGGTGCATTCAGGTGCAGTCGGACAACGAAGTTGTGTCAGTAGCATCGGACTATCAGTACTATAAATTTCCAAGGAAATTTTTGGGGGGGCACACTGAGTGGCCAATCAGATCACAAGGAAAGGGGGGGCACTGCCCTGCCTTGCCCCCACGGAAGATCCACCACTGTGTGTACAGAATCTAAAGATTGTGAAGTATGTAACATAAAGATTGTTTGAGAGATCATTGATTTTTTTGTTGCAAAATTTACATTTGGAATAAAAGGAATTCTATTTTATTCTAATTCTAAAGGAATTAAAATCCTACACTTAGTAGAGTATAATGGTAATAGTGGCCATTTTGTCTTCTTCTGAATTTTTGACTTTTGATACTGAAAGTCCAGTTACTCTTATTTATATGGACATTTAAAATAATAGCAGTTGAGCTGCAAAGTGCTGCATTAAGACTCTATAATATTATTTGTTATGTAAATTTATCTGACTGACCAAAATATTACGATTAAAACTCTATGTTACTAAAGTTGTGTGCATTTTGATGATGCCACTGTTGGACTATTACCTAAATAACATGGAGTAATGTTTTAATTTTACTGTTTGAACGGTGTCAGTGTAGTTTTTCCACTATTTTCATGAGCTTCAAAGCTTCAGAAAAGCCACTAAATTGACCTTAAAGGGATTTTTGTCGATTGGTTTGGCAAAGTTGATATTGAACTTGTATTTGTTGTAAATTCTAACGTGTTTTGATGCTATCTATCAGTTCACAGGAATGTTTTATATGATGACATTCACCTTGCCTCGTGTGTTGTCTTGGTAAATCACTTGACGCCTCAGAAATGTTCAAAGAATTTAGGACCCTTTTTGAGCGCTTGTGCGTAAAGGCTCCCCTGCGCCTTTTACGCTCGAGCAAAGTGAAATGAGATAGGTGTTCTCTTTCCTGGACTCGAACCCGAGCAGCGGTGACTGTGAAGGCGTTGATCTTCCGCGTTAGAAGCTGCAGCTGCATCAGTGAGACACTCAGACGTCCTCCAAACTCTCAAGACTCTGGTTCATGTTGAAATTTAGTCTTATAACCGAGACTAAAAGAGGAAATGAGCGCTTTTCAACTCGCCTCTTCTGCTTTATCGACTTTATTAAAGTAAAACCGCCGGAGGATAACTCAACAAGGTATGTGCTCACTCATGAGTTTGTATATCTTGTAAATGTGCTCAAAAGATCGATTAATTGATTTCTGGAGTCAGGCAGATGGGTCTCTGTAACGGTTTGGTTTGTATTCTCGTGCCATGCCAAAAAAGCCCTGAGGTTTCCGGTGTGTTTTTTAAAAAAAAATCATTTTATAAAACAAACATCAGTTAATCTCCAACAGTGTCTTTCAGTAGGAAAAAACTGATGTTAAAGAGCTGTGGTCGATTTTCATTTGCGGATGATACAGTTCACAGTTAGGGAAGTAACGCCTGTTTCACAGGTCTGACTATCTGTCTTCAGAGTTTAGAAAAAAAAACGTGATGAGGCAGTTTCTATAAATAAAAATCTAACCGTCTTAATTCAGTTTTCAAGATTATATACAGATAAGAATCACAAAAAGAGCTCCAGCCAGTCCAGCCCTCCTTACCAACAGACTACATCTATAATATAAGATAACAAATGATAGAAATTACAACATGGAAATAAAGAAATTACTCCTGCATGTAAGAATAATGTGTAGGTTAATCTCCTTTATCTAAAACCCATACATATAAGGGGTGGTGACTAATTCTTTTTTTACCAGTGACTGTGGGAACATAGGAGTGCCAATATGGAAGTAGTTGAACCTTCAGTAAATACAGTCCTGTAGTTTAAAGTCAGGCCACTGAATTTTACTGTAATTTACAGATTGTCTTGGTTTAATCAATTTAGATACATCTAAATATTACATATTATCATATCTAGTAAAACAACAGAAAAAGTATTAATTTCCATATGGACCGTTAAACTGTAAATAATGTCCACATCCAAGATCTGTATTTTTATAAATGGTTATTTGTTCTTTACAATGCTTGACGAATTTACACGTTGACTGTAAAACAAACAGGTTTTAAGCAACGTGACCATCAAACTATATTGCTTTATTGTATTTAAATCAGCCAAAAAAACCCAATATTTTACAAATATTTGCCATTATTTTCACTGTTTAAAGTTTTTTAATGTAGACTTTTTTATTTTACAATATTTATTCATTTATTTTACAATGCATTGCAACAGACCACAGGCTAGATCTAATGGGTAGTGAGATTGTTAATGGGATTAATTAAAGAGGAAAGATCAATTCTTTAAAATTTTTTGGGACTTTTTAGCAGTTGGATGTTTTATTGGGGTTTTAAACATAAACTGGTGCTCTCAATCTAGTTCTCTGGCTCCCCACCAGAAAGGCAGTACGTCTAATTCCCAATACACACGTGGACAAAATTGTTGGTACCCCTCAGTTAAAGAAGGAAAAACCCACAATTCTCACTGAAATCACTTGAAACTCACAAAAGTAACAATAAATAAAAATTTATTGAAAATTAAATAATCAAAAACAGCCATCACTTTTGAATTGTTGATTAACATAATTATTTTAAAAAACAAACTAATGAAACAGGCCTGGACAAAAATGATGGTACCTCTATAAAAGATTGAAAACTATTTGACCAGAGTGACATGATTAACTCAGGTGTGTCATTTAATTGACATCACAGGTGTTTCCAAACTCATAATCAGTCAGTCTGCCTATTTAAAGGGAGACAAGTAGTCACCCTGCTGTTTGGTGAAAAGGTGTGTACCACACTGAACATGGAAAACAGAAAGCGAAGGAGAGAATTGTCCCAGGACATCCGAAAAAAAAGTATAGACAAACATCTTAAAGGTAAAGGCTATAAGACCATCTCTAAACAGCTTGAAGTTCCTGTGACAACAGTGGCTCATATTATTCAGAAGTTCAAGACCCACGGGACAGTAGCCAACCTCCCTGGACGTGGCCGCAAGAGGAAAATTGATGACAAATTGAAGAGACGGATCGTTGGAATTGTATCCAAAGAGCCCAGAGCAACCTCCAAAGAAATTAAAGGTGAACTCCAAGGCCAAGGTACATCAGTGTCAGATCGCACCATTCGTCGTTGTTTGAGCCAAAGTGGACTTCATGGGAGACGACCAAGGAGGACACCACTGCTGAAAAAACTCATAAAAAAGCCAGACTGGAATTTGCAAAAATGCATGTTGACAAGCCACAAAGCTTCTGGGAGAATGTCCTTTGGACAGATGAGACCAAACTGGAGCTTTTTGGTAAGGCACATCAACTCTATGTTCATAGACTCAAAAACCAAGCATACGAAGAAAAGAACACTGTCCCTACGGTGAAACTTGGAGGAGGCTCAGTAATGTTTTGGGGCTGCTTTGCTGCATCTGGCACAGGGTGTCTTGAAAGTGTGCAAGGTACGATGAAATCTGAAGACTATCAAGGCATTCTGGAGAGAAATGTGCTGCCTAGTGTCAGAAAGCTTGGTCTCAGTCGCAGGTCATGGGTCTTCCAACAGGACAACGATCCAAAACACACAGCCAAAAACACCCAAGAATGGCTGAGAGAAAAGCGTTGGACTATTCTAAAGTGGCCTTCTATGAGCCCAGATCTCAATCCCATTGAACATATGTGGAAGGAGCTGAAACATGCCATTTGGAGAAGACACCCATCAAACCTGAGACAACTGGAGCTGTTTGCTCATGAGGAGTGGGCCAAAATACCTGTTGACAGCTGCAGAACGCTCATTGACAAATACAGAAATCGTTTAATTGCAGCGATTGCCTCAAAAGGTTGTGCAACAAAATATTAAGTTATGGGTACCATCGTTTTTGTCCAGCCCTATTTCATTAGTTTGTTTTTTTAAATAATTATGTTAATCAACAATTCAAAAGTGATGGCTGATTTTGATTATTTAATTTTCAATAAATTTTTATTTATTGTTACTTTTGTGAGTTTCAAGTGATTTCAGTGAGAATTGTGGGTTTTTCCTTCTTTAACTGAGGGGTACCAACAATTTTGTCCACGTGTGTATGTGGAATTGTTTCTTAAAAGAGGGCAAAAGTTGGTCGATGATTGGAGAACTGGTTGGATCCCCAGTGATGACAAACTGCCACTGAAAGGCTCCTTAATGCTGTTTGCACTCTGACCACAACTTCCTAAAAAACTGTGACATGTGAACAAAGAATTTCAGCATTTCTTCTCTTCCTGTTGCAGGCGAGATGAAGGACCGACTGCTTGAGCTGCAGGTCATCACCAGATCTTTAGAGGAGGAATTCAGGTCTGAGGAGGATCAGACCACTGAGCCTGGTGGACAGGAGGAGCAGCAGCAGGCCGTCGTGTTCGAGGGCGAAGACGTGGCGCATGGCATCTACAAGGAGGCCAAAGAGATCAGGAGGGAGACGGAGCTGCTCAGGAGGGACGTGGAGCGCCTGAAAACGCAGAACACTCGTTT
The DNA here is from genome assembly GCF_021347895.1 of Acanthochromis polyacanthus. Classification (NCBI taxonomy): domain Eukaryota; kingdom Metazoa; phylum Chordata; class Actinopteri; family Pomacentridae; genus Acanthochromis; species Acanthochromis polyacanthus. Next base: position 27,937,505 of record NC_067113.1, read on the forward strand.
CCTCACGTCCATCAGGAGGATCAGCGCCATCAAACGGGACACCAACGTGCTCGGACGGGACATTCAGGCCAGGGCGCAGGAAATTTACAGGAACCTGGAACGTCTGGGGAGGCACAGCAAAGATCTGGAGCAGAGCAACAACTCCACGTCAGCCGTGGTTCGCATCGCACGCTCGCAGTACTCCTATCTGACCAGGGCCTTCCGCCAGGCCATGTCCGAGTACAACGAGGCCGAGCTGATGCAGAGGGAGTACTGCATGGGCCGCATTCAGAGGCAGGCCGAGATCATGGGCAAGGAGCTGAGCATGGGGCAGATAGACGAGATGATCGAGTCGGGCAGCTGCTCCGTCTTCACCGGCGTCGTGGCGGATACGAGAACTGCCAGGTCGGCCCTCAACGAGATCGAGAACCGGCACAAGGAGCTGCTGGCGCTGGAGAGTCGCATCAAGGAGATCCAGGAGATCTTCCTCCAGATTGCCATGCTGGTTGAAGAACAAGGCTGCATGGTGGACAACATAGAGGCGACTGTAACTGCGACGGTGGACATTGTTGTTGTGGCCGAAGCTCAACTGGTGAAGGCCAAGAAATACCAGAGAAGCAATCCATGCAAGAAACTGTTCTGCTGCTGCTTCCCGTGCTGCAACTGAGACTCTGTCACGACAATATGGAGCCAAATGGACTTTTTATGCAAAGATGCATTTAGGTGATGCATTTTAAGTGATGTATATTTATGTTTTTAAGACTCTAGTACAGGGGTGTCAAACTCATTTTAGTTCAGGGGCCACATTCAGCCCAATTTGATCTCAAGTGAAGAGTAAAATCGTAAAATAATAACCTATAAATAACCACAACTCCAAATTTTTCCTTTGTTTTAGTGCAAAAAGGTACATTCTGAAAATGTTCACACTTAAAGAATCTTTTTACAAAACATTATGAACAAACTAACATTTCTTAAGAAAAACAAATTCAAGTTCCAGAACATTACGCCTCAGTTTGTCATTCACACATTACAACTTACAGATCACAAAGTGTCTGCAAAGGAATGAAGTATTTAGTCACAGGTATCTGGAACTGAACAATCTAGTATTTTACTTTTAAAGCACAAAAAACAACCAAAGTAAGATAAAATATTACAAAAATGAAACGCATGACGACAAAAGCGCGAAACTAAATGACAAATGAAACGAAACAGTAAAAGAAGGGAAAAATTAGAAAAATAAGTTACAAAACAACAAAAAAATAGACACAAATGAGACAAAAACGATAGCCAAAACAATGAACAAAGCAAAACACAAAATGACAATAATGAGACAAAAAACACAAGCTAGACAAAAAGGAACACAAACGACAAAAATGTGAGACAGACGATTAACGTCAGACATAAAAAGACAAAAAACAACAAAAACAAGACAAAAAATATTAGAAAAATAAGACACAAAAGAACAATGACCAGTCTAGTATTTTACTTTATAATCAAAACAACTTGTCATGGTCGAGAAATTATCTTAAAATAATAATTTTACAAGTTGCAGTTAATGTCTTCTCTGTAATTTTTTCCCTTTACAAAGTTGTCCTGTGGGCCGAATTGGACCCTCTGAAGGGCCAGATTTGGCCCACAGGCCGCATGTTTGACACCCCTGCTCAAGCATCATTTTCTTTCACCGAAGAAGGACCCGAGTCATTGGAAACCACACCCACGTCTGCAAGCGATTAGCTTAGCTTAGCAAAAAAGTGGAACAGAATGGAAGCAGCTAGTCGGGCTACAAGCTAACAATTATTTTCATGCTGATTTTCTTGAATAATCAAGAAATGAAGGTTCTTAACTGTTGCTGCCTCTGAATGACATTTGATGCGGCCTCTCAGCTTCAACTTTCAGCTCTGTAACGACAAAATTTAAGCCAGTAAAGTGTGTTTTTTTTTCTTCTTGTCCTAAATTACTGCCTCAAAGAGTGTGTCATTTGGAAAGCAGGCCTGGTGTTTACTGCAGTCGTTGCTTAACACGTCTTTAGAAACAGTGAACGCAGCTATGCGTCTCATTGTGGTTAGCAGGGGAGGCGAGATAGATTTGTGTGAATTATGCAACCAGATGTTTGGCCACCTCTGTGTCGACTTGTTGCTATCTTTGCTTAACTTCCATTGGTGTCAGCTTAATCGTCCTGTTGTCCTCATTTATGAGCACCAAAAATATTGCTTCCTTGTCTGAAAAAAAAAATCCAAAAATTCTGCAAAAAAAATCCCCCAAATTTCTGAAAATTTGCAAAACCTTCAGGAAGAAAAATTCCAATAATTCCTGAAAAGTTTCCCTTTAAAGTTTTATTTTTTTAAAAATCCCCCAAATTTGGCAGGAAAAGTTTTGCAAATATTTTCAAAAAAATGAGTAAAATTTTTCCCTAAAGATCCTAAAAATATCTAAAGGGATTCCATATATTTTCTTTAAGAACATTCACATAAAAATCAACCAAAATCCAGCGAATTTTGCTGGATTTTGGTTGATTTTTATGTGAATGTTCTGAAAGAAACATTTTTAACTTTTTTTTTCCACCATAAAAGCTTCAGAGATTTTCCAAAAATGTTGAAAATGTGGCCATCAGAAATTTCACTGAGAAAATCTATTTTTTTCCCCCACATTTTCAGTCTTTAAAACAGGCCAGTTTGACCCGCAGGACAACATGAGGGTTAAGGATGTGAAGCATTTAAACAATACTGAAGGTTTACTTGTACAAAAATGCACCTGAATCAACGTGAACACGGAGGATCTTCTCTTTATCTCGCTGTCTTGTTGGCGCAATGATGGTAAATTCAAAAACGTGTGGATTCCCGGTCATCAGCTGGTAAAGTGAGCGTTGGTGGGAGCTTCGGATTGCATGAGACGCTAGTGGGTGTTTTCAGAATTCGTGTTGAAACCGCTGCAATGATTGCACTTCCTCAGCAGCTCTGTGTGGTTTGTTGGGGGCATTTACTCGAAGCGGGGCTGGCTTTGTTTGAATGAAGGAGTCACGAGTTTGCTCAGGTTTATTCTACCTGTTGTCCACGCATGGTTGCACCAATCTTATCTCCTGTCTCTTGTGTGCTGTGATTGTTTGCATTCACCAGGATGGCCGAGTGGTTAAGGCGTTGGACTTAAGATCCAATGGACAATAGTCCTCGTGGGTTCGAACCCCACTCCTGGTAGGCCGTTTAAACCTTTGAACATGGACCTTCTGGTTTACAAATTAAATATATAGGTGGTTTTGCACATAAAAACAAAAGATAAATGTGTGTTAAACAGATAAGAAGCCTAGATTTGTCACCACATTTCAGTCTTCTCTTTAGGGTAATTTATGCTCAAGAAGTTGCAAAATAATGTCTCAATATAGCCTCTCATAGATGATTAACAAAGCCAAAAAGGTTCATAAACCACCAGTAGAAAGGCCTGGAGTCAGCTGATAAACTCTAACTAGGTTATGAGATTTTCTTGCTTTTCCAGTAGGAGTGTTTGGCTAAATATCAACATTTTACTACATATTTCGGTGTTAAAATCATGATTTAAATGCATAATCTGGCCCAAATGTAGGAAATAAATTACTATTGAGTTGATTTATAAGTTAACCACCAACACTACAATGACATGTGGCAGCTTCTGATGCTGTAATTAATGTTTGTATATCAGGAATAGTACAAGAAAAGATGATTACTATCCTAAAATGAGCTTTATTTTACACCCAGAGGTGGAATTAATACTCAGATCTTAAGTAAAAGTATCAACACAGCATTGTAGAAGTGCTGTTAGAAATGCACTTAAGTATTAAAGTATTAGAATTAGTATTCCTCATATTTACTGATGCATTAATGTGTTTACCACCTTATTGACTGAGCTGAAAAAGATGGGTTTAACCATCTTATTTAGTTAATATGCTGCATAGCTTGTGATTTTTTTCCCCCTTGGATCAGTGAAGTTTTTGTCTTAATCTCTAATTTTAAATCATCATGTATTCGTTGGCTGTATTGCGTATTGTTTAAGTAGTTGAAGTTAACATAGTGGAGTAAAAGCTACAATATTTCCCTCAGACAATACATACCCAAGTAAAATACAATTAATTCAAAGTTGTACTTACAACAAAGGTTGCACAGTGGAGTAGTGGTTAGCACTTTAGCCTTGCAGCAAGAAGATCCCTGGTTCAAATCCCGGCCTGGGATCTTTCTGCATGGAGTTTGCATGTTCTACATGTGGATGCGTGGGTTTTCTCCGGGTGCTCCAGCTTCCTCCCACAGTCCAAAAATATGCTGAGGTTAATTGGTTACTCTAAATTGCCTGTAGGTGTGATTGTTTGTCTGTATATGTAGCCCTGTGACAGACTGGTGACCTGTCCAGGGTGTCCCCTGCCTTCGCCTGAGTCAGCTGGGATAGGCTCCAGCACCCCCTGCGACCCTAGTGAGGATAAAGCGGTGTATAGAGAATGGATGGACTTACAACACTGCAGTTGCTTCTCACCACTGTTTAATTCCATCTTTCTCTTCCATGTGAATTTATCTTTAATTTAGATTATTTTAAATTATTATGTTGTGTTTCATTCTGTTTATTCTGCATTTTATATATATATATATATATATATATATATATATATACATATATATATGTGTGTGTGTATTGACAAAATTAATCACATCATGACTCATCATAATAGAAGAATTGCAGTTCGTGTATTTTCTGTCTGTTTCTCACTGGTAAATTAGATTTGTGTTAACTTAGTGCCATCTAGCTGCAGGAAATTTGAATTTCTAGAACTTTTCCTCAGATAGCTTTCCTTTCACATCTGCTTACAGCAACTGGACAAATAAAACCTATTATTAATAGTGGTCAAATTTAATATTACGGGTAAAAATAAAAAAGCACACACACTGAATTAAATCTTTCTTGACTTTACTGGCCTGAAACAAGAGATTTTTTTCATCTATTTTAATCTTTTGTCTTGAGGAGTGCATTGTGAGTGTTGCTTATTCGGCAGTTACATCGATATGACAATATTCTGCCGACATGTATTTTATTTTGTGTCATAATTGAAAGATTTATGTTGTATTTGTGAGTTTTTTTCAGTCCACGATAGTTTTTAGAATAGGAATAGTTTCCAATTTGCCTTCATTTACTCTGTTACTGCCTAAATACAAGCTAAAGAATATGCAAAGCTGTTGTTCAGAAACATAATATAAAAATCCGGGCATCAAAGTGCATCGTCAGGAATCGCTGCTTTAAAAAGAAAACTCAAACATTTAAAAACCGAGAACCTGTTTATTAAAACGCTTCAAAAGTCAAACAAATGAAGCTGGCATATTGTGGTGAAAAAAAACAACAAACACACTTCAGCAGGAGTGAAAATACAATACTGATGAAAATGTTGATACACTCCAGGTGCAAAGACTGAACAAAAGAGGCCATCCGCTTACGAAAACCTCACATTTGTCTTGCTCAATGTACGAACCCCGACGGAGCAAAAGACCGATTTAATGCTCGGTTTCAAACATTTGACAGGATTAAACCCGAAGAGTGAGAGCGTGTGATCGGGTCTACGTGTTCATTGTGGTACAAGATTAGAAAACCATGAAAGTTACATAAAAACGTACTAAATTGATGCACAGTGCCTGAGAATAAACTGTATAAATTAGCCTGCAACTGGACTTACCGATACATTTTCCAAAGACGTCAAACTCAGAACATGCAGAACACGAGGGAGGAAAAACAAGCCCTCAGCTTCAGGATTTAAATGTTACAGTACATGCCTTCATGTGCAAATCAATAATTTAAATCTAGACCTTAAAGAGGCAGATTTCTTTCCAAATACAAGTACCAGTACAAAAAATAGGGGAAAAAAAACACAGAGGGGGACTTGTTCAGATAAAAAGACAGCTTAGTTTCAGCACAGTTTGGGCTTTACATCAAACTCAAAAGTATAAAAAAAAAAATGGAAAAACACTCTTTCTCAAAGGAATATTCATATATTCATGACTGCTGTTACTTTTCTGTGACATTTTTGACCCAGTTTTTCATTCTTCATTTAAAAGAATTTGAAGTTTTTCACACATAAGGGAACAAAATCAAATCATATGTGTCGTTAGACTTTAATTCAACCTAAAAAAAACAACAAAAAAAACCCTGCATCACTCTGTGTTTAAAAAGAACGTTTGCAAAGCATTTTTGGCCGACAGCCTATTTTAGTTCGAAACACATCGCTGATGGATGACAAACATGAAAACATGTGTTATTCTAGCACTGCAACACACACGCCGTTATGTTAATTTAATACTGAGTCAGTTCTAAGACCCACAACCATCGAGTGGCGAGCTGTCAATTTTCTCGACTACACACAACCTACTGCGAGACGAAGCTTCATGCTACAACCCTGAGACACCAACAACGCTTGAACACAGTGGACATGTAGTGCCGAAAACATAGAAGCATGATAAATAACGACGATGAACGCAATTAGTGATGCTCGCTAATGGAGGGAAGTGCGTGCCCGTCATGCTTCCTAAAACCTGGCCTGCAGGGTTTTCTGAGGTCTGACACTGAGGGGAAGGAAACCAAGCTTCCTGCTTGCTAACCACTGATGTGTTCACCGGGTACATTCATTATTTCGCTTGCTACATTTCAATTTTTTTTGGTGAAAAGAACCTACGAACAGTTGCTGGTTACTCGTCAGAGCAGCTGGTAGAAAAGCCCACAAGCCAACCACGGTTATAAAAAGTACTGCCATTTGGCTGGTGAATAGTGTTGCTTCGTGTCTCACCCTGACCAACACGCCAGCACATTAGTCAGGAGTGAGAGAAGAAAAGAGGAGGATGGACCACCTTTGTTAATGCTGTAACATGCCAAACTCGCTAAGTTTCAACACCAGGCATGCTTTTGCTGGTGAACAGAAATCAACATCCACGGTGATAAAGTTCATCACAGGATCCTGTAAAATGGCAAACGTCGTAGCTAGCACAGGTGTTTGGTCAGTCTTAAAATGTAGTATTAAAGCCATGAAATCTATGAGTTCTTAGCAAATGGTCACTCTAGGTATCACGAGAACTTGTAAAACTGTGCAAGACACCAGTAAACTGTTCCAGCTAGAAGCAGTAGAGAAATCTCACTGAGATGTTCTGAACAACCTCGTGGCTAGAAAATCAAGTGTATCTTTAGTTAAGGCTCTACTCTTACCACCAACGTAGCACAGTACTGACGTCTTGATATAAAAAATAAAAAAATCTACATCAAAACATCTGATTATTTACACAATGTCAGAGTAGATAAGGGTACAGCTTCAGTACATTGATATTAGAAATCCATCAGAGCGGAGGATACAAGGCTAGCATTTTGATTTGCTTGTTTACAGTCCTCATCTGTGATTGCTGCATGTCAGTTTCAGCTGAAATAGAAATTGGCTCACTACTGGCTTTGTCTTTTTTTTATGTGATTGACGGATTCTTTTCCGCTGTGAAGCAAAAGAACAACCAACAGTTTATAATGTTCAATGTGGAGTTTACTTTTTGAGGCCTGAAGAGAATATCGTCTGTAAACACTGGAGGAAAACGCGAGTATTTGAGTTCTGATGGTCTCAGAAATGTCCAAAAGGTGATGATGTTGTTTATGCTACTGGTTTGAGGACTGAACGTAAACACCTCCCCTCCTTCGTGAGCTCTCTGGTGAAACACATGCACGGCAGAGGGATCGCCTCCTCCCGGCGTGCGATCGTGTTGAACTTGCACTTCTTGAGGTGGTCGGCCATGCTGGCGATGTTTGCGAACTTCCACTCGTTTACTGTACCAAAGGCTGTACTGAACCGCCACACCTGAGTGAAAACAGAAGGAGGACAGATGTGATTTCAATGATTTCATGTGGTGAGAACAGCACAGAAGACAAGTGAGATTTGTGAGCAGCTTGAGGACTAACCTTGTCTGTGATCTGCCACGAAGGAGACCCGTCGTCGCGCCGCTTCTTCTCCCACAGCAGGACGACCATTCCTCTCATCTGCAGAAGGCTGGCACAAACATCCCTCATGGTGCGTGACACTCTGGACAGCTGGCACAAGCTAAAGCTGTCCAGAAAACTCGCTACGTGTTGTAACACCTCAAATGGAAGGTTGCTAAATTGATCGCACTGAGAGCCATAGTAGCGGGTCTTTCTAGGGAGGTTGTCCCCAGTTTTCAAAGGCAAACCAGGCTGCACCCCGAAAGAGCCGAGGTGCCTGTCATGGATGATTCTGAAGCCCTGTACGGACGGGCAGAATCGTCTTTGGGAGTAGGTGCAGCCGTAATAGGCCAAAGGGCAGCGCTGCTCCATCCAGCCGTTCAGGCCGGCGTGGATGTCCCCGTGAACGTTTTTGAAATGAGACGAGAACTCGTCCCGTCGGAATAACTGCCCGCACACGAACGTGAACATGGAGCGCTGTTTGGTTTGGTATCGGGCCACACATTCGAGCACCAGGTCCAGTCTGAGAGTGTGGAAGGGGCTGGGGTTGGAAAGCTGCGGACTGGCGTGATCGCAGGCCGAGGCCGAAGCGATATCCCCCACCATGGTGTTGGTTGCGAGAATGGCAGAAGGGAAGGAGAATGTCTGCGTACCGAAGTCAATGTGGTAGCCGTCGACAAACCTGCTGTCCGAGATCCCTCTGCCTCCCGGAGAATCGCCGAGGCAAAAGAGCAAAGCAGCGGTGATGAGGTCGATGCCGTGGAGGCCCATGGGGTCGTCTGCCACCTCCAGGTCAGACGTGTCCACCGCCTTGTCCTCCATCTTTGCTCGAAACAAGTACGGGTCTGACAGCAGGGCCCGACGTCCGTTAAATGTAAACATACTGATTCCTCTGAGCACCTCTACGTTCTGTAGTTTGCGCTCCAAACACCTGTACCTGAGTTCAGTGGGTAAGTGTTGCAAGAAATTATTTCTCACGTGATCGGACAGCAGGAATGGCATTGGAGGTGCAAGTGGCGCTTGTTGAGGCACAGGCGGCTCCAGTGCTACAACAGGCATGTAATCCTGAGGCATCTCTGGCCAGACGAGGTTGGAATCATTTATTGGTTCCTCAATGATGTCTTCCTTCTCTTCAAAGAACAGCTCGACAAAATTGTTGTCGTCTGCCCAGTTTATACCGTCTTCCTCTCCATCTGTTCCCACAGCGCAATCTACTCCACCGACTGCTCCGAGCTCACAATCTGAATCAGAGTCACTCTCTTGCATGTCTACATTCTTCTCCTCCTCAGCGACATAGACGCTATGACTATCCCCATTTTCTCCATTGTGGAGAGCACCGTTCTTATCAGTCTTTTCACCATTTAAATTTCCAACAATTACATCTATATCCTTGGAATTAGTGAGAATGTCCAAGGCAGCAGCTAAACTTCTGCTCGTCTCCACTGAAGCCCTATACAGCTCATTATAGGGCTCCTCCTCCATTTCCACAGTTCCACTCCCCAACACTGTCTCTGGTAAACTTGACGCCATGGCCATTTTGTCACTTTCATCTACTTCTTTGTCTCCATTCTTCGACACAGTGGTCGTGACCTTCAAGGACTCCAACAGCATCCTCTGATCCTGCAGGGCCAACGCCATGTCTAGCTGCTCCACCTCATCAAAGTCTTTGCTCAAGTTTTCATAGGACTTGCGATCAGCGTAGCTCACGGGCCAGCGGTTCCACTCCATAGTACAACACACTATGCTTGCAGGGCACGTCTCGAGGTGCTGCGCCATCTTGATCCTTGCGATGGTGAAGGGGCAGCCGAAGCCGCTGTTTAGGCAAGGCAGTCGTTCATATGGACACAGCAGACGGTGTTCTTCAAGTTTGCACGAGTGAAAAACAGCCCCACAAACAAGAGGACAGCCGATGAGGTCGCAGGAGACACCCGTCTCTGGTCTTACCATGCATCTTCTGTTGATGCATTTAAGGCAGTGGGGGTGAAGGTTCTCCATTTGTACTGGATTGCTCCTTGGCCAGTTGGCTGCAGCAGGAGAAAGGGGTGAAGAGGTCAACCCTGAAAAAAAGATAAAAATCAGAAACATTTACTGGCTTAAGAAACAACTACGGCATCGGTGTGAATGAAAATACAACAGGATATGTCCTCATGACAAACACTTCATCAACAGCATTAAAAAATTCTTTGAACAACCCCAACTCTGCTTTATAACAGCTTTGTTAATGGAGCCTGCTACTTTCTGTTGTTCTACCTATTGATATTCATGCAGGTATCACAAGCTGAGTCACCTTGGCGTAGTGGCTACCCTAGCAAGACAGGCTTAATGGGCATTAAACACCCAAATCCTGTTTCTCCCACCAACTCCCCCTAAGGGACTGTGGTGTGCATGGAGGTCAAAGAGTTTCTTGCACTGAGCCTTAACTACATCCTGGTTGTCCTTTGCACACCTCTAAGCTTTACTTGCATTCTTTTATTAATGTGTATCAAGGTAAGGTCATTCCTTTATTGTTATTTATGCATGTGAATATGTTTATTTGTGTGTGTTTTTTCTTTATTAAATGATTACCAGTGTGTCTTGACAACTAGGCTAAAGTGGTTCAATTCAGATTAAGTCTCTCAACAGCTCTAGATTCCCCTTGATCTTTATTAAAATAGGTCTCTCAAATGAAAACAAAAACTGTTATCGTGATCATTTTTCCAGGCATTTTGTCCAGACCGAGTAAAGCACATGAAGCATTCAACTGTGACAGAGCATGCTGGGGTGTTTATGTTTTCCCCTGGACATTGTTGCAACCCTGCAACATAACACACATGAGCTGCAATGCTTTTAAAGTATTCTGTAACTCAATCTCACCATGTATGCCCTCTGTCCAAGCATGTTTACTAATTCTTTAGTTGTTCAGGCACATTTCACAACACCCTTTACAAGTTTCATGGTCACACAGGTTCTTCCAGGACTTTGAGTACAAGCCTGAACGTTCACATTTGCTTTGTAAGCCGTGGAACAAGCCTTTATTCATAGAGCTTCGTAACAGACTTTTATTCAACATGTTTGCCCGCCGGGAACAACACAGCCACAGGGTAAATACTTCTGAATCATTAGGCTTGTTTGGCAGTGCTGCTTGTGTGCAGGGATTTGCAGGGTAATGCTAACAGGACACCAAATAATAATTTAAGACCCACAACAATGCTGCAAGTCCAAAACCGCAGTGCCAAACAGGAGAGCTATTGTTTAAGTTTCAAGCGCTGCCTTAGCCAGCAACAGCTAGCTAAATTACGCAAGCATAGCTGGCAGGTTAGCAAACAGCTAAAAACACAAACAATAGCCGGTTATAACACATTTAATTATTAACAACCTACAAGCAAATAGAGCTTATGGAGTCTGTTTAACTAATTTGAACTGATTTCTTGGCCACAGCGCAACAGAAAAGTGTGAACTGACAAGTCACAAAACTTTTAAAGTTTAAACAAAAGAACATCAACAACATGGCCAGCCTGTTAGCATTAGCACTTCGTTAGCATACTAAGTTAGCTCGTTAGTAGCTTCTAGAAACAGCTCACCCGAGATTTGGGGCTCTCCGGTGGGGTTTTCTTTGTGTTTTCTCGCTTATTTCAGCTCCGTGGACATCAGTAGCGGGGAAGCTGCAGCTCCACAACCACCTGCTGGTATTAAATATGTGCAAATCTTCTTATGATATGAACTGGCTGGGGCTGGTTCCTCTGAGTCCTTCGCTGCTCTGATGGTCGCTGCTCTGTTGATCCTGGTTTGGGACGTCGCTCTGCTACGTCATCACGCACAGCAGCCGGTCATATTTAGGTCTGTGGATGCAGAGCTGAACTGAAATAGACAGACTGGGAATTACCCCGAGGGCTGCTGCACTTCTAACCACTCTTAAAACCTCTCTGCTGCTGTTTTTGGATTTTAATGGACTGTGACTATCTCCCAGGATTTCAAATTGCACTCTCCAAAAAGTATTAAAAACTCTGTTGCACTGGACGACATGTACCTTCTCTACAATGTGCCCAGTCATAGTCTCAGATCCCAGTTTATATAGATATATCTTTTATTATAATCATGTTTCTTTTTTGTTTTGTTTTAGGTAACAGTCAAATCTCATAAATTGTTCCATACATAATTATTAAAAGTGTCTTTATATTACTATCTTCTGAAATAATATTAATAATAAATACACATTTAATTTATAGTAAATTATTTGTTAATACCAAAGGGGAAATGGAAGACAAGGAAGTTTATCTATGTCCCACCTTATCACACAGAGAGGTTAATCAAAGTTCAGAAATGGTAAAATAACATAAATAAATAAAGAATAAAACAAACAAAATAAAAATATACAGATAAGAACCAACATGCTGTAGGGTACAATTTAATTTATCAAGTTAAACAAATCAAAAACAATGCAGCCAAGTTAAATAAATTTTTTCTATTTTTCTATACTTGAATGATAACCATGAAAAGAGTCCTTTTTTTTCTATTTGAACAGAAATATTAGATGAAGTAAAAATCTGTCTACTTAAAACATACATAATAACATAAGGAGTCAGCACACCAAATTTGGTGGTGATAGCTATTTTCCTTCTGAAGATATTTGTTCCACAAGATTTTTTGCATCTCGCCAAATCTGTTGCTACCATGGAAACTATAAAATGTGGCAGACTTTAGCTAAATGTAAAATGCTTCTACTAAATCTGTCTTTCTTTGTGCCAGGTTTTGTATTGATTGGTTGCATTGTTTAGAAATTATAACAAAATAAGTTTTTTAATAAATTAGGGTAGACTACCACCTTAAACCCTATGATGTGTGAGAACAGTGTGTCTTGTCCAAAGTATTGGCAGTCCATGTTATTTTGCAGTTTTTAAAAAAAAACTTTGGTGAAGCTCCTCCCACTGTCCAGAAGACCCACCCACCTGAGACTGTGATTGGCTGTCATCACCTCATCCAGATCACCTGGCCTTCGAGGTGAAGCTAGCATATGTTCACTGTCACTTTCTTCCATCCATGAAATTTTCTGAAAGATTTGCCTGAAGGTTTAGGACCGACATGTAATTAATAAGTGTATTTTTACTAGTTAGACAGCATGCAGGAGAGCTTTTTGAAACTTTAAACCCCTTTTAAACGCACCTGTCTCATGATACAGATGTGTCTTGCATTAGCATTTTGGTAAGGCCTCATTTTTGGGGAGTCAGAGGGTGAACTTCAACTTTTCACTGTATTTCTGCTTTAAAAAAGGATCTCCAAGTCGAGATGGATTCTAATTTACACTCCTGGTTACCAAGAAGCTAAGAAATAAGTTTAGAAACCACATCTGGTCCCAAACACCAGTTTTGTTTTGTTATATTAGCATACCTGCTAATTCACTTCCTATTTCTTTACTAGTTTTCTTGCTCCTAACTGCAAAACTTCTTGTTTTTGTTGTGTTTAGTTTAATACATCTGCTGTGTGCACACTCTACTTTTCACTTTCTTTGAGCCATTTTGTGACAAATGGGAGCTTGTCTGGGATATTTAAAGCCGTTTGGTGATGTTAAAGGTTGTAACCTACAGTTAAACATGGCTTTAATGTTTAGTATTCTAGTTTTTAGTTCTGTTGTCTGTATTATTTTGGTGGACGTAGGACAAGACCTATTTTGTTTGCAAACCAATTTGTTTTAGATGCAACAAGCGTGTCGTTTTGGTGACTCATTTTCAACTATCACCAAGAAACTGTCTTTTTATCTGGTTAGAGGACAAGATGGTTGCAACTGTGGCTCCTGTTTCTAATAAAATGTGCAACCTTTTGTTAAAAATCAAACTCTATGGTGCGCACTTAAATATTTAGATCTTAAATAAGGATGGATGAGCTTGGGGCAAAAATATAGATTTGTTTTATACTATTACCACAAAAAAGAGACCTTTTAAGGGTACATCTTGCAGAAAACTTAACTTAAACACAAAGATATTGGCAGCAAAATGTAGCTGAAGTATTCAGGGATCTGTCAAAGTGGGAAAATTATATTAGTGGATTATTCTTACGTACATTTTGCTCAGTAGGTGGCTTTTCATTGCTGTTGCTTGTCTCAGTGGAGCTAATTTTAAATATATTTTTTTATTGATGAGTCTAAATGAATCACTACATTTGATAAATGTATCATATTCTTTGCAGATTCACAATAAAAAGGACAATATTTTACTCCGAATTGTTGTGAAGTAGTAAATTAAATGGCAATAGTTGGGTAAAGTCCATATTTTTCAACTGGAGCTTCAGAAAAGTGCTCAAATAAACACACCTTGTCATTATTCACCTGGGAAGAATCAGAAAAACACGAGAAAGAGAGAGAGCAAGATCTTTATTATGTTCTTACAAACCATGAAATTCATTTTATAACAGGGAAAAATACACAAAACCTTCATTTTTATCATTATAAATCACACATGTGCTTTTCTTTTCTATGTCCATTTATCAGCTCTATGAGGATTCACGAGGCCACCTCTGAGATGTGGTGGATATTGGACAGGGTGAGCTGAGCCTCCCGAGCCGGATAGAAACGTCTGGAGCGAAGCCACAGCCTCCCGAAGACCGACGTGATCAGCAGCAGGACCACCAGCAGCCCCCCGAGGACGAAGGTCTCCACGGCCGGGACTCCACCTGCATCTGACACAGGTAGAACCACGTAGTAGTTCAATATGTGGAGGACGTCTGTGGAGACTCTCATGGTAATCCTCAGTAGAAAGCAGCTGGACTTTTCTTTTAGTTTCTTTAAGGCATTTTACCTCTCAAAGGGTGACATTTGAGAGCAGAAAATCCATTTTAACTGCATTTTTTTAAGGCTTTTTTATTTTTCAGCGCTAAAGAAGCCTCTTGGATGTGAGTTTAAAGGTCTTCGAAAAGATAAAAGAGAAGTCTGGTTGCTTTCTGTGGAGTATTTAAGCTGTGAGGTGTCCCAGAGATGACATAAATACATACTCAGATTGGGCTTTTCATTGTCTTGTAGCAGCCGCCTGATTGGTCCGTAAGACACAGTGTGGGATAATGGGATGTCTCTCCTCGTCCTCATCAGTCCATCTTCACTGGAACAGTTCTGTTTGGCAAACGCACGAGTGAAACTATTAGCCTCAATCATTAGCAATGTATATTTGAAATAACAGCAGCTCATGTGGCCGAAAAACAATTCTGGTCTATATTAAGGACTTAAGCTCCCACATACAGCAGGCTGCTTGTCTGAACTGGCCCTCTGACTGTGAATTTGAGGAATGGGAGTCGCCTGAGTTCACTCACAGGCTGGCAGAGTCCCGAGCCGCCGTGGCAGATCTGGACGTTGCAGTGCAGGAAGACGTTGGTGTAGGAGCTGCCGACGAATTTGAACATTTGTATCTTGAACAGGGCCTCCGCGCCCTGGCCGTTCTTCAGCACACTCAGTGTTTGTTCGTTGGTCAACACCGGACAGCTGAGGAGACAAAAAAGAAAAAGTCAGAGGGGATGAAATACTACACTTTAAAAGCAAGAAAAAGGGAATAGGTTTCACTATTGGAGGTGATTCAGAGACAGATTAGTGTTTTCCTTTCTGGCTGCCATTGTGAAATCACTTCATCGCCCCGCTGTTGCTAACAGAACCAAATACTGCCTGGTTGTCAAGGGCATGCACAGCTGTTGAACTGGCCTCTCAGACTGGAGTCACGTGACCCCGGCTCTGAGAGTTGTTGTCTGGCCGCCTCTCTAAACAACAAATTCTCTTATTTCACATTTCAACAGCTAAGAGCTCCAGTAAGAGGACTGAGAGCTGTTAGGAGTCATGGTGAAGTTATACGCCTCACTTATTGCACTGCATTTGCTTGGATTACACAATAAAAGGTAGTCTAGAGACTGACCTGTCTCTGATGAAGGTGTACTGGATGTTGCTTGAGGGGTCGCTGGTCGGTGTGGCCCAGCATCGCTCCATACGCAGCATCAGGTGAGCCGGTATCTGCAGGACAGCCGAGTCATTATTTATAGCGTTTTATTAATGCTGATTCATGCTAAGACATAAACAACAGGTGTGCCAAGAGGTTATAACAACACGAGAAAGAGAGCAGCGCTAGATCTGGTCACGAGTGGAGGGTTAGATTTCCTTCTGGAACATCCATCCACACAACATGTTGCTTCACACTGAGGAACGGCAGCAGGCTTAAACTAACCCAGGAATAGCTGTCAGTAGTAGGAATACTTAGCATGCTTGCATCTATTTTTCCTGTTGAAGTCAGTGCACGGTGTCCGTAAAGGTCCTCGCATGTCAGCCAAGTTACAAAATGTTGCTTCACATACTGCAATAATGTGCAACTAAATCTTACATAGTAAACATTTACCATAAAAACTTTGACGTAGATGTTGTCGTCAAGGGTCAGAGACGGCACCGTCGTCCACCTGTCCTCGAAGGCCTCGTCTTTGTACAGCAGCATCGACACCGAGAAGTTCCCGTCCTCCGTGTTCAGAGTGATGGTTCTGCAGAGTTCATACAACCACATCTTAACAACTAGACATTTTACTGAAAGTCAGAGAGAAGAAGAGAAAACTGACCTGACATCCACTCTGATCATGTTTACACCGTTGGGTTGTTGCACCATGTAGTTTATGGGGTAGCGGCACACGAATGTGATGTTGATGTAGTTTCTCGTGATGATGTCCGACAAGTTATTGTGGATGGTGTTGATGAACATGATGTGTGTGTCATCTGAGGCCTGAGGAGAGGTCAGGGAAGAAAAATGTACAGATTAGTGGAGGATTATTTGGGTTTTTTGCCAGTGCACAGCATCAGAAATTGGATTTTTGAGGTCAGAACCACTGCGGTAATCTGGTATGTTGCTCGCTCAAAGGACAATAGTTGGGTTTCTCTCTATGATTTAACACCACAAGGCCTTCAATTTCTTATGTGATGTGTCCCTGTGAATTGGTACTACATAAATAAAACTAGATTTAACTTAATAGTTAAAGAAAGACTGAAAAAAGTCTAATTTGATAAAAATGTTACGTATGGAAAATTAAGGTGGTGAAAAATGTTTGCAGTTTCCAATCTGCATCCATCTACTTTCATTTAACTGAAATCTAGTTCACCTTACTTCACACTATTGTCTTCTCAGAATTTGAAATTCCCATAATGGTATCGGCTCTACTAAATGAACAACTCCAGTTCAATTCGGTTTCATTAAAACAATGTATTATAGAAAGAAAACCCAACATATTCCTTTGAGCAGCACTTTGGAAAAAACTGGAAAGACAAAAACTCCCTTTAACAGGGGAAAAATTCCGGCAGACTTGAGAATATGGAAATAGGATAGCTTGGGAGTTGTATGTTTTCTTTTTTGTCCAACTAACAAATCAAACTCTCCTGTCTTTCAAAGGCCGGAGAAACAGATAATTATTTTAATTAAACTGCTTCATGTCACAACTCTGGCCCTACAATGTTTGAGGCCAGTCAGGATGAAAATGATTTAAAACATCCATCACAATATGGCAGAGTCTTGAAATTTCTTATATTTTCCAGCCAGAAAACAATCCAAAATCCTTCATTTCCTGTTACAGAAGACAAGAATCCAATTCTCACTTTAAGTATTTGAGAATATGGAAATTGGATTTGCGAAACAGCTGATTTTATTTAACTATATTAAGGGCAACATCAGTGATACTTCTGTTATTTGTCAGGTTTTGAGTATTTTTGTGTTTTGTAAAGCATTTTTAAAGGTGTTATAGAAATGAAATGTATGATTACTATTAAAATAAATCAGAGAAAGTGGGAGACAGTCAGGGTGCTATGTTGCAGGTTAAACTAAATGTTCCTCCTATGAACAAGGCAGTAAATTTATGTGTGTCTGTGTAGTTAAAGGGCAGCGAGACTGATCTCCTCTAGGTACAGGTTCAGGTTCATGCATATGTCACTGAGGTGAAGACACCTCCTTTTCCTTCCTGTAAATGTTACCGATGCAGATTAATATTCTTCTCCAGTGACGCAGATGTAACCACAACATGTAAAAGCGGTGAAAAGCTGTCCTGCTTCTCTGGGCCCCTTCTGGGCTCAGACAGATGAAGGCCTCTGTTGTGGTCTCAGCTCAGGATGAATTGCACCGAGCTGTTACAGTCCAACCATCTTTTACTGCTTCTCAGTAAACACACGACTCCCCCCCCCATGTAAATCCTGATAATTTAGAACTTATCGGCCTCTCAGGATCCCCCTCCCTGCTTTGAATAACGCTCTGGGCCGGTTTAGGCTAAAAGGAACAACGCTGCCCTTCTTTCTTGACATAAATGCCACATCCCCCCTTCCTTTTCTCTTCACTCCTTTCTGTCTGGCGTCGGAGCGTTCGCCTTTCTCCGTCCGTCTTATTATACTTGCTATGAGCTGATTCCATAGAAAGGTTATTTCTGCTCTTATGCAAAGACCAATAAAGAGCCACAAGTAGCTGCTTCTAGGAGCTGAAAAGATCCAGATTGGGCGAGAAAAGTTCCCACAACAACTGCAGAAGTAGTAAAATAGATAATTTATTATTATGGGGATTTTTATGTTGTCAATAAAAGCAGATACAAGAGTAGTTTGTCTTCATGTCGGTTCCCTCCTTTGTGCAGAGCTGTTGAAAACGTCCCAGCTCACGCGCAACATTTGATTAGTTGGACTCGTGCGGTTCTGACTGTAACTTTTAAAGACTTTAAAGCAAACGTTCAGGAAAAAGCTCGTACCACTATAGTGCCACAGTCTGAGAGGTTCTGTTTTATGCTGAAAACGTAGTCGTCCCCGATCTCAACGCCGCGGCATTCAGGATCATTTAAATGCAAATCCCAAACCTAAACGCAAAAAAACACAATAAGTAAGGACAAATATTAAATATTATTAACACCACAAATATTCTAGGGATGTTTTGCTTTGGGAACAGTGATGGTGAAGTTACTCTGAGGGGAAAACAGTCTCGATCTTTGCTGACTTACATAAACTGGAGGCACTTTATTGAGGAAAAAAGTGCTGGGAATGACGACCTCCATATGGTCGTTGGTGCAGATGACGGTTTCATTGAGTTCTGATGGAAAGAAAAGAGACGAGAGAGTAAAACTGAAGACAAAATAGTCTTTTCTAATAACGGGCTGGAGATTATTATTTAAAAATCATTATCAATCTCACTGTAACTCTAAATGATTAATTATCTTACAGACTTTTTACAAATATGGTCAGAGAGGAGCCTCAATCATGACGTCTCTCTTAGTATGAGTGGCAGAAATTAAATATTATTAGCTTGTTTGTATCTCACAATGCTAAAAATGTATTTCTTTAAATCATTATCAACCTACACTTATACATATATTTTACAATTTTACTTTGTGTATTATCACACAGGTAAGTCTTACAAACCAAATAAACATGCAAAATCTACCCACCAATAACTAAAAGATCAGAGGTGGAATATAACTAAGCAACATAATTTTAACATTTTCTATGATTTTAAGCTTCTGCTGCACCACATTTCAAAGGGAAATGCTGTAATACATACTCTAAAATAGTTGTTTTTATTGTATAAGTTTGTACTTTCTTTTCAAATCAGGATTTTACATAGAAAATGTAGTGATTGAAGGAAAAAATGCAACAATAATAGGATGCATTTTTATGCATCAGCATTACTAGTTTTTGTACACTTGCACATACTTTTGTGATTTTCAGAGTGTAGAATAAAGAACATGAATATAGCATCCACCACTGCTGAATTAACGCCAAATTACACTCTTGCAACACTTAAGTCACCAAAAATAAGGTTTTTAACTGACTTTTTAGAATTAAATTGTCCTTTTTTGTAGGACCATTTCAAAGCTGCTGCAGCCAAAAAACACAGATGTTTGACTTTAAATCAGTCAGTATGAAACCTGAGTTGAAATCAGCGTTTTGTTTGACCCTTGACATCTCATCCTGTGGAGGTTTGTTGGGATGTCAGGTGTGTTCTCACCCTCCTCCTCCGGCTGCAGATACGCTGTCGAGCCGACCGTCCTCACGGCGAACAGTAACCAGGCGAAAACCAAACTGGCAGGTGCCATCTTCCAAAAAACCTTCCAAAGAGGGATTCTCTCCGCTCAGCCACTCTGCTGCCTTTTGGCCTTTTCCCTGCGACCCTGTGAATCTTCTATTCAGCTCAGACTCGCTGTCAGCAGAAGACAGAGTGGCGATCTCTTACTCCAGCCCTCGAAACACAACCTCTAATGAACTGGGAGCCTCCCTCCGGCCTTAAAACACCAGCTTGAATGATGTCCCCACCGACAATGAGATTCCGCACATGAATAGGGAGAACTGAGGGGAGTCCAAGGTAACACGTATGTCACCGCCTACTGCAGCCACGTCCTCTCAGTAAACATCTTACAACTGCTGCTTGCTACAGGGAGTCTGGTAACCATGTAAAGAGGAGCAGCAGCAACACGGGGCTGGACCTCTTTGTCGTCTCCGGCTTTTGTGTGGACATTTTAAAATCTTTACTGGTGCGGGAATCCCAGTCAGTCAGGTGAAAAGAAACTCATTACGAGTCAAGGGCAATTCAGTGACAATGCCGAGGGCTGCGGAGGCATGTGCGCGGTGGAGCAGGCCGTAAAACAGAGGAAAGATTATTTTCATCCCTTTTCTTGTTTAAATGAAAGGTTTGAAATGAGGGACATCCAAAAACACGACAACAGAGCAGATAATTTGTAGGTGCTAATAAAAAAGATTTGATTGCTGCTGCAATGAGGCAGAAAACTTCTCCACGTTTCCCAACTTCTATGAGTTTAATTTACAAGATTTGAGTTTCCAAGACAGAGAGTCTCCGGCTTTTTTATTTGTCTTGCAAATAAGACGAGGATCGTTGTTCCACCCAACTGTCTGGCATTGATGTGACAGTAAAATGGACTAAAAAGAACAGTTTCTACTTGAAGAAAATCCTTCTACAATTTGCTCTGCTTCATGTGTAAAGGAGTGACTTTAGATCAATGGCTTCCTTCCTGCTTCCATTTTTACAACAGAAATGAAGCGCAGTAAAAGCTCTGGACAAAAACAGGTGCTATCATTGACAGACTTTTATTTGCTCAGTGTGATTTTTAGCATCAAAACTCCATTTTCATGTCAATCCATACAGAGAAACTGTATATAAATGCACATAATTACAACCGATTAACACAACAATACTGTACAGTCTAGTCAGATGTTACAATCCAACACCTGAATTTGTTGAAGATACGACAATCAAAACGAGAAATACAACAGCTCCAAAAAGAGTTAAAATTCGAAGAAACGTGTCAGTGATTTGCTAAAGTCTGTTTCTTTTTTATTTTTGGGAATTCATTTCAGAGCTGATATAAAAAGTGGAATGTGCAAAATCAGAGTGTTTTCATCAACGGCTGTGTGAAGAGTGAGCTCCCGTCACCGGTTTTATCTTGAGTTGGTGTTCTTCGACGTGCAGCTCGACGTTCAGATTCACTCCAGAGGTTCAGCGTCTTCGGTAAACAGATCAGCCAGGTCAGCTACCGTCAGGACGGCGGCCTCAGAGTGCTTCATGGCGGTGCTGGTGTGACTAGAATGAAGAGATTTCAGATTAGTCCTCTCCAACACAATGTAATTTGTCTTTTAATACTAAAATGTGGACAGTTAGAGTTTACTCCGCACCTTTTCTCGGCTGTCTTCAGCATTGCCTGCATTCTCTCTTCAATAGTGGATTTGATGAGGAATCTGTGGACAAACGTCGGCCTGGTGGGCAGAGAAAATGAAAGATGGTGACTGTGCAAATGATCATTTATTGTTAGAACTTTGGAGGAAAATTCGGACATTTTTACCTCAAATTATTCCTTTTTTGTTGTTTACTTAGCAGGATATTTTTTTAATTTTGTTCAGGGATAACAAATTCTCAACATTTTCTCTGCTTTCTTGTGCGCTACTGCTATTGCATCAAATCGGATTGATTCATGTAGAACCTTTAAAAACAACGAAAATTATGTATATGTTCACAAATAGGCAGCAAAAAATGATGTGCAAACAGACCCCAGAAAAATATAATAATAAACACTTATACAATATAAAACTAGTAAAACCAGATAGAAAATGTATAAAATACTAAAACAGGCAGAAGGAGACCAGCTCTGATTTGCTTGAAACTTATTAATCATAAACTCTGGATATTTAAAATGGTGTGAAATAAATTTTAGATTTATAAATCAGATACTTTATAAGCTAGTTGTTGTTTTTTACCCAAGCTTTTAACACGTTTTTCCCTACTTTTAAATCTGAGGCTATTTTTGGATAACAATACGTCAGTAATTTTTTAATTAAGCTAAAATTTAAAAACTGAATTCAAATTTTAACCACCTAAAGTCGAGTCAAAGTCCCAAAACGTGCAGCACTGAATGAAGTTTCTGTTAAGTATCTTTTGCTCAAGCACTTCTTTTGCCAAAGTCCAAAAGTGATCTTCAAATTGCTTGTTTGGTGAAATCAACAAGACATTAAATGTATCATACTGTCTATAACAAAGTTGGAACTTATGATTGAAAAATTAGAAAACTAATCTACTGCTTGTAAAATACTGCAAATATTTTTTTGATGGACAAATCTACCAAATTATTGAAGCTCAAATTACAACATTTAAGATACGGATAAGAATATGTCTTCATAAGAAACAAGATCAACCACTGAGCTGCTTATAGTTGTAGTAAAAAAAGGCGAATGAAACTTAAAAAAAACATGCAAAGAGTGTGTAAATACAAAAAAAGAAACTGCAGCTTAAAATGACCAACTTGCATGTTGAACAACATCTAAAATGCAAAGCTTCTTCTTATTCTCCATTAAAGTTGCAACATCAGCACATCTAAACTGCTGCGAATGTTCTGTTGAAAGCTGAGGAGTTTTACTGGCAGACTTTATTCTGAGCTTCTTACTTGGTCTGGCCGATCCGGTGCACTCTGCCGATCGCCTGCAGCTCATGAGCCGGATTGAGGATCGGCTCGACCAGCAGCACGTGAGTCGCTTCGATGATGTTCAGCCCGTTAGAGCCGGTGTGGAGAGGAAGGAGGAGGATGTTGATCTTCTCCTCGTATTTGAAGGAACACAGATTCTCCTGTAGAATTGGTCAATAGTGCACAAATTACAGTGTAGAAAAAACGATTCGATTTATTTGTTAAGCACAAGATAACTGAGATCTCACACAGTTTCTATGCAGCAGTCCAGAGTAGGGCTAAGTCTGTGTTTTTTACTTGAATGCTAGTACTGGATGTGCAGATTTTTGCTCCAGTATTTATCATTCCAACACACTTTTTCATGCAAAAAAAAAAATTATATATATATAAAGATTCACTGTGTTATGTTTCATGGTGCCCAACTGTAACTCTGGACAAATTATTTAGGACTTTTTATAAATCAATAGTCAGAGTGGAGCTTCCATTATGATGTTTTTCTCAATATAAGTAGCAGAAACTCAATATGAACAGCTTTAAAAAGGCATGTTTAATGTTTATTCTTCCATTTGTCTGTTAGGACGGTGTCTCGCTTTGTTAAAAACGGAATTCTGGGAAATTTTTAGAGAAGACTGATGACAAATGAAGACGATTTGATCCCACACACATGTTTTCAGGCTAAAAATGCATTTAATTTAGTAATAAAGTGATAGGAATGAGGTGTAGCTGCAGGTTGGACAACTGCTGTGCTGGTGGAGAATTTATATATTGTTGTCAACTTAGTCTGCAAGTAATTAAGAGTCTTTAGACAGGCTTTAAGTAACAATGTGTGGGGAACTAGTAAATCTCACATACTGTAGAAGTATCTGTGTAGATAAATGTTCCAGTGAAGTCCAATGTGGAAACGGTACGATGCCAAATTCAAACCTGGAATTTGTGAATCCCGTTGATTTGAGAAAACTCCATGTTGTTGTCGAACAAGGCCTTAGCGATGATGTCCAGGACGCTCTGCCACTGTGCAGCGGAGACAAAAGAACCAGGTCAGATCCAAACTCCATATCACCAAAATAAATCGCCTCCGGAGCAGCGGTAGTTTACGGTTACCGTGGAGAAGACGAGACACTTGGCCCCGGGGTCGCTCACTTGGATCTTCTTCAGCGTTCTCACCACCGCCTCCACTTTAGTCGAGTGGCTTCCCTGACAAACGCAGGAAGAGGAAAGTTATCGAGGCTGCCCTAAATCCCTAATATAGTCCTAAACTCCAGATCTGTATTCTGTATTCTGGTGCTGTTGCTGACCTTGACCGGTATGTCCTGATCCTGGCTGGATGACTGGGTGGTGAACACGTAGGAGATTTCTGTGTGGGACGTAGTTTGTCTGCAGATGGCACATTTGATGGCCCGCCGCCTGGAGCCCACGCTGTACTGCTCCACTATTATAGCGATGCACTCGTTACAGAAGCAGTGGCCACAAGTCAGCACTGCCCACTGGAAAAGAGAGGATAAGAAATATTGTTTCTATGTTATATCAAAGGAGAAAACAGCTGGGGATCCCTGTTAGGAAAATACCAACTTTTATTTGTACAGCACTTCTTTTTTAGTCATTCTTTTGCAGGTTTGGCAGACGTTTTTAGGCACTATGACGTAAAATTCTGTTAACAATCAAGTATGATGAGTTCATCTTAATTCTTGTATTGTTTTTACCCCCAAAAGACGTGAATAAATAAGAATATAAACCGAAAGGAAAAGCAAGAAAACAATCAAAGTAGTGAGTTAAAAGCCAATTTAAATGTGTTTTCTTTACTAATTTTATTTATAAAAGACGCAAGTAGAGGTGCTGGTTGTCGATAGTGATTCATTTCACATTCAGCCCTTTATGGAAACACTCCATGCAGTTCAGCTGACAACATTTTTCATATATTTTTTTTAAATAAAATAAAATCTGCTGCAAATAGAGCACTTTTTCAACAATGTATGTAGAATAAAGTGATGGAATATCTTAGATTTACAGCGTGTATTTATGTTATTTGTTACTGTGTGGTACTTCTTAATCCTGTAACTTCTATAATTTCGTATTTAATCTGATAAAGAGGTCAAATTTAAGAACTACACATGCAAATTTCTAAATTTACCCAACAAGGGAAAGTCAGACTTAACGCTTGCATGAAAAAAATGTTTCTGTATATACACACGTGGACAAAATTGTTGGTACCCCTCAGTTAAAGAAGGAAAAACCCACAATTCTCACTGAAATCACTTGAAACTCACAAAAATAACAATAAATAAAAATGTATTGAAAATTAAATAATCAAAATCAGCCATCACTTTTGAATTGTTGATTAACATAATTATTTAAAAAAACAAACTAATGAAATAGGGCTGGACAAAAATGATGGTACCCATAACTTCATATTTTGTTGCACAACCTTTTGAGGCAATCACTGCAATTAAACGATTTCTGTATTTGTCAATGAGCGTTCTGCAGCTGTCAACAGGTATTTTGGCCCACTCCTCATGAGCAAACAGCTCCAGTTGTCTCAGGTTTGATGGGTGTCTTCTCCAAATGGCATGTTTCAGCTCCTTCCACATATGTTCAATGGGATTCAGATCTGGGCTCATAGAAGGCCACTTTAGAATAGTCCAACGCTTTTCTCTCAGCCATTCTTGGGTGTTTTTGGCTGTGTGTTTTGGATGGTTGTCCTGTTGGAAGACCCATGACCTGCGACTGAGACCAAGCTTTCTGACACTAGGCAGCACATTTCTCTCCAGAATGCCTTGATAGTCTTCAGATTTCATCGTACCTTGCACACTTTCAAGACACCCTGTGCCAGATGCAGCAAAGCAGCCCCAAAACATTACTGAGCCTCCTCCATGTTTCACCGTAGGGACAGTGTTCTTTTCTTCGTATGCTTGGTTTTTGAGTCTATGAACATAGAGTTGATGTGCCTTACCAAAAAGCTCCAGTTTGGTCTCATCTGTCCAAAGGACATTCTCCCAGAAGCTTTGTGGCTTGTCAACATGCATTTTTGCAAATTCCAGTCTGGCTTTTTTATGAGTTTTTTTCAGCAGTGGTGTCCTCCTTGGTCGTCTCCCATGAAGTCCACTTTGGCTCAAACAACGACGAATGGTGCGATCTGACACTGATGTACCTTGGCCTTGGAGTTCACCTTTAATTTCTTTGGAGGTTGCTCTGGGCTCTTTGGATACAATTCCAACGATCCGTCTCTTCAATTTGTCATCAATTTTCCTCTTGCGGCCACGTCCAGGGAGGTTGGCTACTGTCCCGTGGGTCTTGAACTTCTGAATAATATGAGCCACTGTTGTCACAGGAACTTCAAGCTGTTTAGAGATGGTCTTATAGCCTTTACCTTTAAGATGTTTGTCTATCATTTTTTTTCGGATGTCCTGGGACAATTCTCTCCTTCGCTTTCTGTTGTCCATGTTCAGTGTGGTACACACCTTTTCACCAAACAGCAGGGTGACTACTTGTCTCCCTTTAAATAGGCAGACTGACTGATTATGAGTTTGGAAACACCTGTGATGTCAATTAAATGACACACCTGAGTTAATCATGTCACTCTGGTCAAATAGTTTTCAATCTTTTATAGAGGTACCATCATTTTTGTCCAGGCCTGTTTCATTAGTTTGTTTTTTTAAATAATTATGTTAATCAACAATTCAAAAGTAATGGCTGTTTTTGATTATTTAATTTTCAATAAATTTTCATTTATTGTTACTTTTGTGAGTTTCAAGTGATTTCAGTGAGAATTATGGGTTTTTCCTTCTTTAACTGAGGGGTACCAACAATTTTGTCCACGTGTGTATCTGATGTTACACAGTCTCTGGTCAGTGGTGATGAGACAGAAGGTGAGGTGTTTTGTTTTCTTCTACTCAGACTAAATTTTAACCCTAAAACTCACCTGGTGTTTCAAGGTAGTAAAGTCACATAAGAGCAGAGATGTTCTGACACAAATGCAACTTGAGACACATTTGAAATCCACCATAACTCACCTCCTGTCCCAGAGGCCGGGCACAGATGGGACATGGTTCTGGGTTCAGCCCTCCAGTGGACTTGTCCTGGGACTTTAACAAGAAATTAAAGTTATCTGGACTAAGATCATGCCACACAATTTCAGATAATGTTTGTGAATAAGCTGGAGAAAGTTTATGCAGGTTTTAGTTACTATCAAGTATAAACTTACCTTCTCCAGGTTTGTGAGATACAGGAACTGGCCGAGCTTCTTCTGGAGTTGAGACTTTGCCACGGCCTGGTCGTTCAGAAGCTTCACTCTGTTCTGCTCCACCTGGAAGCAGAACAACGGAGGGCAGCGGTCAGGAATGCAGTAAAAACAGTTAAGAGGAGAATATTACATCCTTTGAAGCTTTCAGTAACACAAAACAACAGCAACAAATACAAGGTCAGAGGCTACATTAAGGCTTTGATTCCATTCAGACCATTAATGCAGTCTGTGGAACACACTCAACCGACCAAATCAGACATTATCCACGTGGTTTATTCCATCTTGAATAATCAGATGTCTTCTGCTCGACCGCCTCTGATTTGCTTGAAATGTTTGCATCAATATTTGCTGTCGTTCAAATTTTTATGTGCAAAAAACCAACAAAAATGGAACTAAAAAAAAGGTCTCTGGAAGTACACTACAAAAAATTCTGGACAATCATAGGTGAATGAGCAGAAATGATTCAAAAAATTGGATGATTTGGCATAAAAAAAGACCCATATATATTCTTATTAGTTCCTAAATTTTAAAGCGATATACTTTTAATGCTGAAATATAAATGTAGGTCACTTAATCATCCAAAACAGAAGACAAACATATTTAATTCGTGCAAACTGTCTTTCAGTGGACAGCTTATTGACTATTGAGCATTAAAATGGTCTTGAAAGTAAAGCCAACTTGCAAATTAAGAATTATTAGTGGAAATTTAACAAGTAAAACAAATACTAATTATGATTTAACAGCCACAACAGCAGACTATTCCTGTTTTGTGAAGCATTCTTTATAGGACTGACATAATCAAGCTGTAATAAGTCGTGTTGAACTCGCCTCATGCGGCTCTATGATGTGCAGCAGTTTGGGCTTCGGCTCATCAGGCAGACGAACTCGCAGCCTCTCGGTGGCCATTCCCAGCTCATCGATGGCCGACACGTGGTTACGCAGCACCATCCAATACTCATGCAGCACCTGAGAAAAGACAAATGCAGCTTTAAACTCAATCTAAACAATATTCTACAATTTCGTTTAGCAGACGCTTCTGTCCAAAGCGACGTACAACGCAAGCAAGAATTCAGACATAAGGAAAAACCTGTAGTAAGTGCAAAAAGTGCTTCAAGTGCGATTGGTCAAAGGTGTTGCCATCAAGCTGCAGAAGAAGTGCCAACCACCCCCCACCCCCCCTTCTTTTCTTTTCTTTTTTTTTTTTTTGATATGAAACATGTTTAGCAAAAGATGCTAAAAGTGGGAGCAATATGGTGATAGTTTTACTGAAGATGAAAACAGTGGCTTATATTCCTAAATATCAATAAAATGTAAGTAAAAGATTTTAAAAATTGTTAATATTAATTCTATTTAAATTCAACAGCCTATTTCGACATATTGTCCTGCAGTCCAAAGCTCAGACGCACAACTTTTTAAATCAATGAAGAATCTTCATCATGCCTCATCTGTACATGTGAAAGGTCTATATAAGTCTTTATAATATCTTTATTTTTTGCCCAATTGTACTTCTGAATTTCTTGCCCTGCTTCTTCCATGTCTTATTTGTATTTAGCTGCAGCATCACATACATTTTCTAGGTATTTTTTAATAGAATCTGGTGCAAATTTTTCAACCAGGCATGTGGAATAATAGCCTAGCCGCGCTAGACAACCCACGGTAACAAATTTAATTCTCTGCCAGGGTGGGTCTAGTTACCCTCCATAAGGCTCGAGGTTGGATGCTCCTAAAACTGGCCGGACGAATCACCATGAAGTGTAGAGTCAGAAGGCGGGTGTAACTAAGTGACGACAGAGGCGTGACGATTCTGACAGAAACAACCGGAAACAACTAGCCTAGCCGCGCTAGACAACCCACAGCAACGAATTTAATTCTCTGCCAGGGTCGACAACAAAAACGACAACAGTGGTTGAGCTCCATTAGCACCGATTCTGAGTAATCTTTCTGTTAACATGTCTGTAATATACTTGAGCTTCACCCATTGACTGTATAAATAAGGCCTCACCGAACTACCGTATCCTCTGATTTCCGGCGTTCTAGGAGCCTATTCGTTGCGCTGATTGGTTGTATACCTACCCACTTGCTGCAGAGTGATTTGATAGACAACCTTTTAGCCCGCCTCCCTCCCTGTCGAGCGTGCCTAGACCCTTGTGTCTTCAGAGCATGGGTCTAGCGCGGCTAGTGGAATAAAGCAGTTTTGCTGAATTACCTTAATTTGAATTTAGGATTTGGTCAGTTTCCCCAATTTTTTTTCCAGATTTTACACTTTCTGGCTCTGATAAATGTTGTAATTTTGGCATTTAAAAGTTTTTTTTTCAAGATAACAAGCCTTTCAAGGCCGCCAGCAAGTTCTGGGAAGCACCATTATAGCAAATTCACGCTAGGAGGTACAAAACCAGCTGTTTCTGCTGACTAAAGTTTATCTAATCCTAATTTTCTTCTACCTTTTGCTTTTCAAACGCCATGTCGTTGCCTGAACACAATCAATATGTCGTAAGCCTACATACAAACCTTATATTCCTTCTTCCAGTTCTCAAACAGCTCCATAAACGTGTTTCCCTCCTCCACCAGCTCTGGGTCCATGCGTTTCGCTTTGGCAAAAGACAAAATAGCCTTCAGAGTGCGTTCGGTCTCGCTGGCTGCCCACAAACCTCGACTGGTGGTGGGGAGACGGTCGTCCACGAGCCCCTCTTCATCCTCGATCATTTCCTCAAAGATGGCCGTCTGACCTTTCACCCTGTAGAGACATGTCACCAATTAATCACTAATGTGTAGCCATGGGATTTGTTCTAAAAATCTCAAAATGCTGCTTTTCTACGTACGTGTGAGCAAACAGCTTTGACTCGTAGTCCGTGAAAAGTTCATCTGCTTTACAAAAAACACAACTAAAATATGAGGAGAGAGGAGCAGTTAGTTAAATATAGAAAACAACTGCTGCAGGACAATAGAAGACTTCAAATTCCTGAAATGCAGCAACAAACTACAGTTGGCGTACTTGTTTAGCGGCAGTCTCATGGGCCTGAGGTGACAAACTGTGGCCTCATCGATAACTTTTTTCGAAGCCGGACCCTCCAGACTCTTCACTGCGTCTTGCACAGTCTTTTGAGATTTCATCAGATCTTCCATTTGCGTGGTGAGAATAAACTGGAGTCCACAGGCATCTCTGAACCTGCAAGACAGGAGATTCAACTGGTTTTGCTGCCTGTTTGTTTCAGGAGGACCAGCAACTGTGCTCATGCTTCAACAAACTATTTTACTTGTCTGCCATGGAGAGTTTGTGGGCTTGTTGTTTGTAGCTGCATGTCAGTTCGTTCGTCACTCGAGACACCAGATCATCGTCTGTGGAGCAACGGATCGACCTCTGAATGACATCCAGCCACCAGGGAGAGTTCAGCTTCACCTGGAGAACAAAAGTTAGGCAGGTTTTCGATTTAATCATTCAAATGTATGTATGAGGACCTATTTGCGCTGAACTGAGGCATTAGAGAAGTTTTCTGTCTCTATTTATCCAAACGTAGATTTGTTGAACTTGGGTGAAGTTGAAAAGGCAATCCTTTAGTATTTTCTAGCCTTTAATTTAGTAACAAATTAATTAACTAAATAATTACAAACATAATTTCAGAATAACTACCAATGGAAAAAAATGCTTTTTTGCAACTACTTCATTGCAACTGCTTGCAGTGGGACAAAATAATGAGGAAAATTTAACATAAATCCTAAAGAAAATCCCAAAATACACATTTTCTCACTTGCTTAAGTATTAATGACAATACACATACAGTACACATTAGGCTATTTTCTGAGCACGGAAATATAGTAATAACAAACCATCAGATGCTGAAATCATACCAGAGAAATAAGTTCTGTTTTAAGAAAAAACGTTGAACTGAGCCATGTTGGTTTTTATAAAAGCTGACCGATCATTTACTCTTAACTAAATGTGATTCATTCTTAAAAATGTTGCATTTTCACATCAATAATAATGAATACATCTATATAAATTCTATGTAAATCAGACTGTCTTATTTTACTGTGATCAAAGGAAAATAGCTTTTATATTGTTATTACTGTTTGATATGATCAAATAATTGATTTAAATATGATCCAATTTCCTGTTATATTGTTTATTGTAGCCCACTGCTTGATGGAAGTCACCTTTAAAAAACTGAATTACGTACAGATGTAAAACCAGCCACAATTTCAATATATTTTAGATTAATTAATTATATAAAGTGCAAAGAAAACAAAAACAAGACGACATGGTCATCAATATCCCCCCGCCACATGTGATGTCTATGAGTCTATATCCAAAATAGTGATAAAGGGCCAGAACTCTGTTAAATATTATCGCACAGGTCTCATTTTCGAACTTGATCAAGGTGTCCATGGTGTGAAGCTACACACTAAATATCATGATCCTAGCTGTAATAGTTTCCGAGAAAAGCTGTCCCCTTCATCTCAGACACACGGACACACGGACACACGGACGGACGGACGGACGGACGGACGGACGGACGGAGGCCAAACCTATACCCCCCTTTTCAACTTCGTGGAGGCTGGGGATAATAACTCTCTTATGTCAGCTGTAACTGCAGGTTTATCACCAAGAGCTGGTCCATAAACACAGAGTTTTCACAACATATATGATATGCTGTCGATTTCTTCGGGAGGTTGTGTGTTACTAAAAATAGCACAATTTCCCAGAAAGCGACGGCATTCTCACTTTTCGCTTCAGCTCTTTGATGTTCTGTAGCACCGGCTGCAAGGCCTGATGGGCGTCGGCAACCTCAGAGTTGTATTTGGTCATGTAGTGCTGCCGCAGCTGCTCGGCCTGCAGAGACGAGGATGAAAGCAAAGCTGCAGATGCAAAGCTTCAAAATAACAACCCAGGGGTTTTACTCCCAAAATGGAATATTGGAATAAATGTGTAAGGAAATATTTGCAAATTACCTCCTCACTGAGTCGGTCATCTCTCAGGGTCGGGGGAATCCCAGGATGCTTTGCGCTCAGCAGCTCCATTAAGTTGTGGGTAGCATGAAGCCTCTGTTTTATCACAGCGGTAAGAAAAATAGAAGTAATCAGAAAATGTGCAATGCTTACATGCAGGAACACAAAAAGCAGATTCTGTCTTATGGAGCTTCTTCGTCTCGGTCGTGTCTTTGTAGAGACACAAACCCTTCATATGTCAATTGCAGCTGCATTAAAAGAAGACGCATGAATAGGATGAGGCCATATACCTGTAATGAGTCTGTTTTCAGTCGTCCTTTGTGCTCCTCTGACGAACGAAGCACTTCTCTATACATCTCCGCCGCCTCCACAAACTCATCTGCGGGTGGCAAAACAAAAGGTCAGCGACACTCAACATGTCCGTCACACGCAGAGTTAATGAGAAAATCTACACAAACCGCCTCAGTATGGCGACAATATACGTATCGCCTCACAGAGAGGGGCTTTAACAAAACACCTCGAAGTGGTGGAGGACACAAAGACGAGACGGCGGCTTGTGTTTTGCCTGAATTGATTCCCATGGGAAACTGGGAGCACAAGAGGCAGAAGTGGTTTGTTATACCTCTGATGATGTGGATTCCAGCCAGACCGTTGAGGGCGCAAACCAATTGTCTGTGAGCTTCTTCGCACTCCACTCGACATTTCTTCTGCAGGGACTTGAGGAGCTCCTCCATCGTCATGGTGCTGTGGACAGACGGAGCCACTTTTAAATCAGATCCTCCAGATGACACAGAACGGGTCAGCTTTAAACAAACACGACTGCATAGCTGACAAAAAGGTCACCGAGGTTTATCTCCATTAATACGCTGTGATACTCCATTTAGTCTGGCTAGATGGTTAATTAGCTGCTGCAGCCTCTCGTCTCATACATGCAAATCATAAAAAATGTGTCATCTACCTTTTCTGCAGTGGCAGGAACTCTCCTCTGACAGCCTGAGGATGGCAGCAGGCCTGGCGAAGCCTCAGCAGCGGACACAGGATGGTGTTGACGGTGCGGCGGTCGAGGCTGCCGAGTTTCAGGCTCCAGTCGGAGATCTTCCTGAGTTTGACTAGAGCGTCCTGGGAGCAGACCTCGTGCTGTCGGTGGTAGAAATGACCCTCGACGGGGGAGAAATGCAGCCAGTGCACCTCCTCCGTCTGAGGGGGGATCTGGATCTGGAGAAATAGAAGAAGGTACCAAGAACATGAAACCCTCTGTGGCTAAAATCTCTGAGATGAGTTTACTATGCTGTCATGATCAGGCGTGAACTAACCGTGACATCACCAGTTGGTTTCAACGCCGAGAAAATGAAGCCCAGATTTTGCTACTTCCTGGTCGCAGTTTTGGATTTTTTGGAGCCAGTGACGTAAAAAGCGTCATCAAACAGACTGGACCGGAGAGCATCTAGGGGCAGGATTGGCTGAGGACTCTCTTATCCCGCCCACATTTTACCACAGAGGCTTCTGTTAATGTCTATCAAGTATAGCCACGCCCCCTGGCTCCGCCAACTTTAAAGATTTATTTAAAATTCAGTATTGATTTATTTTAAGATCGGCCACCTGATCTCTCATTTTGACCATGAAAACTAACGGGGAAAAAAATCCTGAGCTGTAGAAAATCAGTCTATCAAATTTAATTTTTTCCAAAAATGAATTGGGGTCTATGGAGCAAAAGCTTTTTGGAGCCAACCCTAGCGGACGGCGTGATATTGCAAGTTTTTGACACTTCCGGGTGGGCTTCAATTCTGGAGCCAGATGCTACGTCCATCTTTATATACAGTCTATGGTCATGATTAGCCCTCTGAATTCCAAAACTCATAGGATTGTTTAAATTTTTAAACTTTTCAAAACTCCAAAATCACAGCATTTCTCAGAGTCATTTATCCAGTTCTCTGACCCTTGCTGATGATCCTTGAACTCATCAGTTCTAATGAGCCACTCGGTTAGGAAACTAAACCAAATTAAGCTTAAAAATTGGAATCAAAATCCCTTTTTTTCTACCTGTCTTATTTAAAAGTGCACCCCAAAAAAACATTTGTTTTGGCCATATTCTGTAAAAACAATATAAATCTATGCTCCTAACTAGGAAGCCACGAGTGATTCAGCTGCCACCAACAATCACATGACAAACATTCAGGTGTACTTCAACAGAGCAAATAGGAGGCAATTAATTAAGTAGAATGGAGGTAATATGCTGAGCCACTCTTTTTTCCAGTGCTCAGAACGTTTCTGGGCACATAGAGAGTCCAGGTTTTTCTAGTTTTTGTAAAATTGGTATTACACAAAATTCAATATTAGTTTTTTCTTTATGATTTGTGGCATTTTAACTTTTTTTTTTTGCTACATAAAACACATTTTGGAATGTTCTTCTAGCCGTGTTTGTGCTGTTTTTATCGTGCATCCAGTGAAAAATGAGCCCAAAGTGAGTAGAAATTGCTTAGGGTTCAGACGGCTAAAAAAGCTTACAGAAATGGACTTAATTATTAGGTATACTTTCATCAAAGGCAAATATTGTAAAAGATTAAGAAAAATTGAAGCAGAAACTTTAACAAATAAAATGCAGCACAGAATGCTTTGCACAACAAAAATAAGAACAAATGGTCAAGGAAAATAAAATATTCTTGAGGCATTCTTATGCAGAGCCAGAACAAATGTGAATGAATTAACATTTAATAATAAAACAGTCTTTATGGAGGTCTTCTTCTTGTACAAAAATGAAGGAAAAAAAGAAAAATCCTACCTGATCAATGACGTCTTTTTTAGCCGATCGCCATAGTAACTGAGCGATGACGTTGTACAGAGGTTCTGTGTTTCCACGGCGATATGGGCGATAAAGTAGCTGGTCCCACCAGTGTTTGACCCAGTAAGGGTCAACTCCCAGGAAAAGTACGAGGCCATACAGATCTGCACAGTCAACAAAATCAGCTCAGGGTGGGAGTGTTTCAATATTACTGGAACTGTAGAGAACCAAAGCGCCATTTATACTTTTGCTCCATACAAATATTTAGCTGAGGATACCTTCTAAGCCTCTCTGGACTGGAGTTCCACTGACACACCAGCGGTTGACTGATGCAAGACGCAGAGCCATTTCTGCAGCCTGATAGGAAAACACCAGGCAAAAGCATGAGCAAACTTTAAATTAACAAAATGATACACGACACTGCACAAAAGCCACGACGAATTCCCTCTGCCCACCTTGGCAGTGGGACATTCAACCATCTGAGCCTCGTCCAGACAGATGCGCCACCACTCCACGGCCACCAGAGGACTCGGTACGGCCATGTAGCGCTTCTGGTTGCGGAAGCGGCGCCCGTCTTTGCTGTTGCTATGAGGAATGTCGACGTAGTTGAGCTCGGATCGCAGCACGTCATAGGTGGTGATGACGACGTCCTGCTCAGCGAGCATATGCGGCTGGATGAATCCATGTTTCTTTACACCCTGATAAACCTGAGGGGAAACCAGACAAAGTGCTAAGTGCAACGGACCGAGGGAAAACCAGATGTGTGGAGATAAATGTGTACGTACATTTATAACAGGACTCTTCAGCAGGGATGACAAGAAAGGGGAACATTTATAGCACATTTAAACAGCAAAATAAGATTTGATTTAACTTAAATATACAGAATTTGAAGTGTGTGAATGGGCATCAAGAAAATGGGACATAAATATCACACCTGCGACATCTGATAACATAAATCTCAAACTTATCTGCCTTAATTATGTAACAGAGATAAGTGGGTAGTGTTAGCTCTTAATGTGGTGCACTATGACTTGCTATTTCTTGTGGATAGCAACGTAAGCACATTGGTCATGACTTACTTAGTTAACTTAGTGCATTTCAGATTTCTTCAGATGCTTTACATCAGTCATTTGCACCAGTCCACTCCACAGCACAGTGTAGAGAAATGCAATGTTATAAAACAGCAGGCATTTGTGAAGTGTCTGTAATATGCATATTTACAGATTCATTTTTATTTCGGGTCCACTGGAACAAGTTTACTATTTGTTTGTTTGTCTCATCCTGCACATCGCTATAGCATCTTATCTCACCATCTGTCTGAAACACTCTCTTTTAGGTCCAGTCTATTTAAGGCCTGTAGTGAGGAAATAACGGCTAACTGTGAGGAAGCTGCTAATTCTTTGATTGAGAGAGAGTGTCCCTAGCTATGTTACATGGTGCTGTGGATAAGAAACAAAAGAAAAGTCTGGACTTTAAATGAGCTGTTTCTGGCAGATAAGGAGCTGTGTTTCCGTTTTATGTGCATTTGAGGTGATTGTATTAGAAAAGGGTAATGGAAATGGGAAAAAAAGAAGAAAATTCTCCAATTTTGCCAAAAAGCTCTACTTTCTAAATGAGCTAATTTACTTCATTTGAGATTGAAACTTTTGACATAACGAACATTTAACTTACTGATCAGCTGTTTCTGCTTTTTTTCTCGTCTTCAACAGCATGAAACAT
The DNA here is from genome assembly GCF_021347895.1 of Acanthochromis polyacanthus. Lineage (NCBI taxonomy): Eukaryota > Metazoa > Chordata > Actinopteri > Pomacentridae > Acanthochromis > Acanthochromis polyacanthus. The sequence continues at coordinate 27,974,014 of NC_067113.1, forward strand.
GTCTAACACCAGCTGACATGAAAGAATAAATACAGCTTGCCTGATCAAACTTTTCCTGAAACTTCTCTGTTTTTTTTCTCCCGTAAAAGACCAAGGATCTATTTCTTTCTTCTTCCTCAAGTTTTCTGGATCAACTGGTAAACAGCTGATTTTGTTAACAGATTTTTCTACTCTGTTTATTATGGCCACGTGTAATGTTGCCTATACCGCCACCTTCTAATGATGGCAAACAAACTGCCTTACAGAAACAAGGTTAGGTTGCATTTTCTTTGTTTTAGATTTTTAGCGAAATTTCAGAAGTTCACGTCAAACCTGCTTCATACGTCTAATAACTCAATTTGCAGTCTGCACTTCAGGCTTTTTAAGTTTTCAGGCCATTTACACGCACAGAGAAAGCTATAACACAACAAAGGAAAGGATAAACTTTCAAATGCAAAATATGCGCCCTTTAAAATAGTTTTAACTTCACATTTGGTAGATAGGCTGAATAGTTATGTGGCATAACTGGGTCCAAACATGCTAAATTTTGCAAAAATGCACGTGCGTTTGGGGTATTTAGATTTCTGAGATCTTAATATGTCACACTCCTAAACTAACTGTCTATAAAGTTTAAAAACGAGCATTTGTATCACTTTTAATTCCTTCCCTGATGCTCCGCTGTTGGTCTCTTTAAGGCTGCACTGTTTTTTGTTTTGCTGTTTTATCACTTTATAAAGCACTTTGTAATTCCAGTTTTGGAATTTGCTATAGAAATCAAGTTTATTATTATTACTATCATTATTATACGTATGAACTCCCTCACCAGCACTCGTAGGGACGAGGACCTGATGTGCCGGTTGATCTCCTCCACCCACTGGTGGCAGATGGAGCTCGGGGAGATGATGAGGGTGGCTCCGGTGGAGACGGGTTTCATGGCTACCAGGCAGTGAGGGCAGTAGAAAGGTGTGGTTTCAAGACTCTCCTCTTTATAGTTCACACAGTCCGCATGCTGCCACAGCTGACAGTTCATACACTGGACGCGAGCCTTGTAATCGACGATGCCCAGTTCACCGCAGATGCACTCGAAGCGATAGTCGGGGCTGTTGAAGGGGATGACCGACGCTCTGGTTGGGGTTTCGGTCTCCTCCAGCTGTGAAGCTTCTCCTCTTTCTTCAGGTAGATCATCCACTCGGCCTCTTTCCTGTGAATCATTTTTATCCTGTAAGGACGTCGTGGAAGTGTCCAGCGTGTCATCTTTCTCGCTCAGACTTTCATCCCATTCCTTCTTTGTTTCCTCGGTTACAGGACAGTCGGATGTCGGCGAGTTCTGATCTCTCTGATCTTCAGAAAGGGAGTTTTGAAGAGCTGCTTCCGCCTTCTCCTTTGCTCGTCTCTGAAACGTCTTCCTGGGCGTGCTCTCTGTGTTTTTGGAGTTCTGACAAAGAGGAAAAAAAGGCCAGACTTAGACAACACAACAGGGTGGTACCTGTAGAATTAAACACTCATATTAGAAGCTCTTTCTTCTTACAGACTTGGAAGCTGCTGCTAACATCTTCTTTGTCTCTTTGTAGTTCTTTCCCAGCTTGAAGGAGCCGGCCAGGCCTCGACCTTTGACCCGATCCACCGTGCCCTCGTCTATGAGCTTCATCAGCGTCTTCTTGATGTGGTTTCGGTTCTTCAGGAGGTCGTAGCCGTAAGTGGCTCGGATGTAGGTGAAGACGGCGTTGACTGAGGCCCCTTTCCCGGATCTCATCTCCTTTATCGCAGTGAGTAGCATGATGCGGACGGCTGCAGAGAAACAAACACAATATTAAAACGTAAATTAACCATTAATAAATAATGAGGATTGTCTAAGAGGCTTGTGAGCGACATACTTGGGTGGGATATTTTGATTTTAGGCTGAGCTTCAGACTTGCAGCGGCTAACCTTCTTCCTTTCTAGTGGAGGAGGAGGAACAAAGTAGTTCACAGATTTTCCCTGCAAGAGATTAACAGATGTTATAACTCACAATTTAGCTGAAACCTTGTATACAGAGTGCTTTAAAATATCGTAATCATCCCTGATACTAAGAGAGGAATGTTAAAGAGAGAGCAAGAAGCACACCACAGGCAGTGTGAGGGCCTCCTGCTCGAGGTTCTGCCGGGTATGAAACAGGATCAGAGCCAGAACTTCCACCGTCTTTCCAAGTCCCATCTCATCAGCCAGGATCCCACCAGGCCACTCGATGCCAGCCAGTGGAAATTCTCGAATTAAGCTGCAAAAAAGAAAAACAGTGGAAGTGGTCATACTTAATATTTGCAACAAGAAAATACAACATCCAATAACTGATGTGCTTCATGGGTCCAGTTTCCCAAATTCCAATATCTCATTAATGATATCTACAGTTTTGGCTTTGTGGTTTTCAAACAGATTTCTTCCACAACCCAAGACAATGGAGAAATATCTGAAAAGCAGAGACCCGCTTCTAATAAAACCACTAAAGTAGCAGTTACCACAAAAACTGCTGACAGTGAGGGCCGTGGATGATTCTGAGTAAGAGGACCATTATTTCTGTAAAGATATGTTCCTTGATGAGTTGTTCAGAATGTTCTGAATGTTATGAGTAGCACTAAATTCCATTCACCTTTAGGAATGCTGCTTTGGTGGCAGCAAAATCCATTGAATAAACTGAGATAATGTAATTTTAAGCCCTTTTAAAGACCATTTATGAATTCAATTTAAGAGCTATTTCACATCCAAACTGGCAAAAAAAAAAAAAACAGCCTTGCAATCTAAAATTCAGAGCATCTCTGTTTGTAATGTTTGTGTTGATCTAAATGCTGTCCTGAGGTCACTTACTGCAGCTACAGGAGTAAATGTTGTTCATGTAGAGTGGGTTGACTCTCCCAATGTGAATGAGAAAGAAAAATGTTGGGTGAAGACAGGCGTTTGCTGGTTGTTTTTCACTGTGAATTAATCTTTTTTTTTACTTTCATGCAACTATAAAAACCTTCACCTTCTCCTAATTTTCTTTCACAATTTCTCATTTTTAACAGGCTTCAATGAAGAACTAATGCTCTATTCTTGAGCCAGATCTCATTCAACTTGCACTTATTGAGAGTAGACGACAGGTAGACAACAACATGAAGAGAAACTTTAACTTATTACTCTCAGAAGTAGCTTTTCTTTAATATGACGAGATGCCACGAAGCCTACACAGCACACTGCGATGTCCTGAGTGTGCTCTAATAAACAATTAATGAATGAAATTTCCCTAAAAACACGTTTAAAAGTGAGACTGAAGTTAATGTGACTAGATAAGCAAACTATCATAAATGAATCAGCTTAAGACCTGTCAAAAGCATATCAAAGACATTTTAAGGCCTTAAATTCAGATTATTAGATATTACAGTTTTTAAGGCTTTCTAATGACCCATGAAAGGAGCTTTGTTCTTACCAGCCAGTAAAAGGGTTGTAAAACAGCTTCTTGCCACACAAAGTGACCAACTCCCTCCAGAGGAAATGCAGCGATTGTTCTGCAAATAAACAGAAAATACTGAATTGTTTTTATATTATTAATAAAGTCTCAACTTATGGACATTATAAGTCCTGTGGAAAACTTGATGCATGTAAAAGTATTCTTTGGTAATGGAAAATGTAGTGTCAGTCTGACAAAAGAGGCAAAACCACAAAACTTTCCGACCTCAAAAGATGACAACAACAACCACTGGTCCAAATTCTCATTAAAGCAGGGTTTACATGAGCAGAAGAGGAATGAACACACGTCCTGAACATGATGAATCTACCTTTAGGTGAGGTGTTCCTGTATTTCTCTCTCCTCAGCATCCAGTTGACCGCCTGGCTCTGATAGCGTCTGAGAACCGGAATCAGAGCTTTGTGCTGAACGTCGTACGTCGCCTCCTGACTCTCCTCCTGGTGCAGATGTCTCACGAAATCATAAAGCTCCTCCACGTTCTGCCTCTCCAGGTCGGTGTCACACTCCTCCTCCTCGTTCTCTACAACCTCTACATGGAAAATACGGCAGTTAGTGTTAGAGTTGCACTTAATTTAGGCCACTTACCGTTTAGTTTTTATGTTGTTTAGAGAATGTGGATTAGACATTAAAACCAGACCCTTACCGGGAATAATGAAGTCATAATAATGCTCCATTAGCTTCTGCATCAGTTGATTTGCTTTCTTGAGCCGAGTGTTTCCTTCGCTGAGGAACTCCGGCTTCCCGAGACCAGTTTCTAGCAAGTAAATCCCCACCTGTCAAACAGAGCCAAACAACAGCTTCAACAATTGTTTACACTGTCAGCCAGAGACTTTTTACTACAGCAAAAACCATGACAGTTGACTTTAACACAGGATTAGCTCTGGGAATCAATGGATCTGGTGGGTTTTCATGCATATTTTTGTAGAGTCAAAACTTTATCTTTAAATTAGTCAGATTAACATTGACACTTAATAATGGTGTAGAGTCTTAGCTATAATATTTATATTAGTTAGGTTGATTTATTATACTGTAAGGTTAGTTAGTTATACTATTCATTGCTCAGGTTATTCTCTATAATTAATAGCACTGTAGTGTCTTAGTCTTACTATACATTAGTCAGGTAAAGTAGTACTTTATATGATTTTTAAGAGTTTTTTTCTCCCATACATACATTATTCACATAAAATTACATCATAAATACCACTACAGGGTCTTAACCCCAATATTTAAACTTGTTGGTTTACTTTTGTTCTACCAATCTTTTTTTTTTCCCACTGGAAAGCAGCTGCTCTCTTAAACATAATAAATGTTAAATTGATTTAATTATTTTAACTTGTTGACGCTGCATGTTTGGGATCATATTTAATAGCTTTGATTAGTCTCCACTGGTCGTTGTGCAGTTTCTAAATGTGTTCTCTTGCTTTTCTTACTGTCACTTTGCTGTTGTGACATTGCAAATTTCCACCTTGTGGGACTAATAAAGGATATTCTATTCTATTCTATTCTATTCTATTCTATTCTATTCTATTCTGCCACTTTGTAACTTTGGTTTTCGAAAGACAGAAGTAAAGTGTTTACTAGATATTTCAGATGTTAGTTTATTTAAATGTTTGGTCTTAAAGAAAGCATGCAGGCTTTTAGGGAGCCTTGTCCATGTATTTAAAATGAAATAAAATCTGGCTGCCTTTTATCCATCATCTTTGTCCACTCCGTGTCTGTTTCTCTACTGTAAACTCCGCATAATATGCCCAAAAAATACTTTAGCTTGATGTCTGAGCAGAAGAAAGTTGTATGGACCTTGCTTTTTTATTGGCTACTACTGAGTAATCTTGTATACACGTCACCACCAGAAACATGCTCAGTGTTAACTATGAGTTATATTCATTTTCCAACTTTATTCCATCAGAAACACTTTCACACCTTGACTGACTCCTCTTTCTCCTGGTGGCAGAGCTGCACCACCCTCCTCTTCTGCAGCCAGTCCAGGTCCTCCAGTGGGATCCTCCTGAGGCTGCACTCCGCCGTACAGGTGTCCTCATCAGGCCTCCACTGCTGCCCCGAGTTCTCATCACAGCTGCTGTAGCTGAGGCAGAGCTGGTCGCCCATCCTGTGGAGAGTGAACGCTCTCTGCTCACAGTCGGCTGGGAGCCAAGCCGGACGGACGCTAAACTCCCCGATCAGAGCCTTCCAGATGTTGCCCAGCTTCAAAATCGGCAACACGGTGAGTGCCAAAGAGGTGGAGGCGAAGATGCTCTCAGACGATGTGCCGGGAAGTCCCTCTGAAAACTGGACAGAGCGAGTGCTGGCAGCCTCCGTGACGTCCTCTGTGACAGTAAGGAAGGTACTGCTGGGAGTAGAGTTGACTGAAAGGACAGAGCAGGTCGGCATCTGGTTGTCTTCCTGAGTCGCTTCATTCTGACGATCCTCCAACATGTTCCAGTTCAACCTCTTCTTGGCCTCTTCGTCCACCCTCACTGGAGGGGCCCTCTTTCGTCGGCTGCTCATGGTGAAATCTGCACAGAGAACAAATTATTAGAAATGTTACCAAAAAATCTTCTACTTTATATGTATTTATTACTAAATCTATAACAGACATCAAATATTTATTATATATTTAGTAGAGTTCAAATGTCTTTCTGGTGTTTATGCTGCTCATAATCATGACAAATTATTTCAATATTAATGTTTTAACATTGACAATGTTGTTTCTTTCCTACAGATGGACATAATTAAGCAGTTATTGCTAATCTTCCACCTTTTTTACTCAATATATATATTAGGCTTCCTTTTGTTGGTTTGCAGTTTTTAACTTTTTTTTTTTTTTTAAATGCTCTTAAAGACACAGACATGAAATATAAGCAGTTCAACCCTCAAATTTTCCATACATTATCTATACACCGCTTAATCCTCATTAGGGTTGTAGGGGGGCTGTAGTCGATCCCAGCTGACTTAAGAGTGAAGGCAGGGCAATTCAGAATCGCCAAATTAACCTTTACATGTTTTTGGACTGTGGGAGGAAGCTGGAGCACCCAGAGAAAACCCACGATGCACAGTGAGAACATGCAAACTCCACACAGAAAGATCCAAAGGCAAACAGGCCCAAACAATGGCAACTAAATGCCCCCCACAGCACAACAGAGCCACCAGATCCCCTCAGTGTGCAGGTCAATGGACCAGGAGTTTCCTTTAATTTGTTAGTTACTAGTTAATAACACTGCTGGCTAAATTTAGCCATCAGAACTAAACATTGAAGTTGCAGCAGCACATTAGCAGCTAACTTCTGTCCCAGTTTATAGTTTAGATGAATTGCTGTGTATCTAGACTATATTTATCACAGTTAACAAGGCTAATTATTAAGTTAACTGCTAGCTAGCTACATATAGTACTCGTCTACGTTTTGGCTTCGGAGTTACCGTTTTAAAACTCGCTCCCTTCTTTTGGGGAAAGTTTTAGTGGCACAGAAACAGGCAGCAGAGCTGCTCTGTATGAACACTGTTACACAATGGAAGCACTTCCACACAGCGCTGCGCATTTCACGGTCCCACTGTAAACAAACGGGTTAAAAAACGAATATTTACTGTGTGAGCCTCCCGCTGACAGCTCCGGATGTTACTGCTGCACCTCAGGAGGTTTCATGTAGCTGCAGCTCCTGTAGACGAGCCTGAAATGCACCAAAACACGTTTCAATTACAGACATCAGTGTTGACGTCCGCCATTTTTAAATACAGGACGTGACGCAGAATGGGAGCGGTTTACAAAATAAAAGACAGACTTTAACCACTGACACTAACTTAATATTTTTTTATTAAATATTTATATGTAATAATAATAATAATATTTGCTAGGGTGTCAATAGGTCCTTGCACCACTTCGTGGTGCTCGGACTTTCCGTCCCTGATCGTTCTTCGGGTTACAATAGGTTCCTTTCTAATAATAGTAGTAGTAGTAATAATAATAATAATAATGATAATAATAATAGTAGTAAGGCAAATATGTATAACTAACAATATTGTAGGGCTTTACCATAATATTTAATTTAGGTAGGTCAAATAGTATTTTTTAAAAACATTGTAGGGTCTTAACCATAATATTTAATTTAATCGGGTTAATATTGAAATTGTTCATGTAATTTTGTGTTTTAATTCGTATTGTATGGGTCTCAAAATGAGCTTTCACACTGGTCTTATAAATTTGTAGAATTAATAACATTGAAATGCCTAATTGTCTGATTTAATTTGGCAGGTAAATTTGTGTTTGATATAATCTTGTAAGATCTTATCCTCAATAATTAAATTATTCCGGTAAATGTGCATAATTATGAATGTTATAAGGTTATCCTAATATTTAAATAAGTCAGGCACATTTACATAATAAATTATATTTTTGTGTTTTAACCTAAATGTTTCAGTTTGCCTGTTGTTGTTTTGCATTTCTTGTAATATTGTAGTGTCTTGACTTTAATTTTGAAATGTAAATTCACATAAAATAACAACATCATGGAATCTTAACCATCCTATTTCAGTTAGTGGGATAAATGTGCATAATTAATAATATTGCAGCTTCGTCATATTAGTGTAGTTATCTTAGCTTTTATTTTTTGTAATAATGTCGGTTCTTACGTGTAATATTTACATTGCAATGGTGTATTATTATACATAATAAATAATGCTGTAGGGTCTTAATCTTAATATTTAAGCTTGGTGAGTAACCAGTATTCTTTATTTATGTATTTTTCTGCATGCATTTTATTTAGTGATTGGAGTTTTGTTGTCTCTACAGAGTTTATACGTTCATTTAAGAGGAATATTGATCTCTGTTGACCAAAGTTTCATTGAGGGTGCAGATGCAGTAGCATGTATTATCCGCACGGTGGCAGCAGAGTCTGATTTCTGTTCAACGGCTGCAGCAGTGAATTGCAAAGTGCATCACATCTGTTAGTGTCAGACACGACGCAGGAGGGATCATTCAGGTGAAGTTTGACGGGTCCATTCACACTTTCCACTGTGGACACCAGCAGCCTCCCACTTTGCATTATCTCATGCAGTCATCTTGCTTTTCAAGCCATATCCCTTTAATTATTTACATTTCCCCCACATATGCACCTCAGTGTTTCCCTCCCAGAATGTCATTAACGGGCTGCATCATTTTTGTCTTCTGACGTGTGTGAACTGTGGCTCCAAATCAGGGACACTGCAGTGAGAGTGACCCGCTTTCAAAATGCAGTGAGGAGGAGAAGGAGAAGAACAAGAAGAGGGCATCTCATGATCAGTGCAGAGAGAGAGGGAGAGGAAAAGAGAGAGAGAGGTTCAGAATGACTGATCTGGAGAAAGAGAGAGAGTCAGTCCCTCCGTTTTGTCTCGGCAGAAGAGTCCAGTCTGGCTGCTTCTCAGAACCACTATGTCCTGCTGCAGGTATGTAAAGTCACGTCTGTCACACTCTTAGATCAGATGCTTAGCACAGACACACACTTTGCTGCTTCAACATGCGACCGTTTGCTGAAAACTGCTCGAATATTCAGTCAATTAAGCCTCAGCCTGTAATTAGGATGCATGTGCATGCAAGTGACGCTGACTTGTCCTGTAAATGACACCGGTTTAGAGCTGCCACGGAGGATTACGACTCAGCAGTGAAGGGATGATTCAGGTGGAGGCTGTTTTTTTATGTTTATTTAAATTTAGTCTACTATGTGATGGTTTTCTGAGGACGTTAAAAGTTGAAAAGGCATTCGCAGGTTGAAATGGAGAACCAACCAGAGCCGAGGCAGCTGTCCGTGGTGCTGAATGCTGAAACTTGAAGGAGGAATAACTTCATATCATGTAGCTCAGCATATTTCTACATTAAAAGCGATATTAAATGTGTGTTTAGCTCCAACCTGTAAACATTTAGCATGTTCATAGCTTTTATTTTTCCTTTTTTGCATGTTTTTGAACATGAAAAACTGCAAAAACAATCCTTTTCTTTTTTAATGATGTGTCATTCTACCTGTGTCAAACTGCTGCATAACGTGATAAAAAAATGGGGAAAAAACTCTATGTTTTAGAGAGTTATGATGTGACTGAGTCACTAAAACCACAGATAATAACTGAGTGTTACATGCAGGGCTGCAGATAAGCAACATTTTTTTTATTATTAGAGCCGAGGATGACTAGCTTTGTCCATACTAGACATAAACTGGACAACAACATAAAGACAGCATGGAAATTGTGTTATTTTCTGACTTAGAGTGAAAGCTAAAAATCTAATTTTGTTGTAAAAATGGGTTAAATGTAAATATTTGTGCAGAATAACTTTAAAAGATGAAATTATCAACTACCGAGCTAATCCAAACCCTAATCAGGCACTACTTTGCCCCCTGACTGTAAAAGGACACCTTAAGATGCAGCTATATTTAAATGGCAAGAGAAAGATGGGAATGAGATGTTGGAAAGGACACTGGCATGTCAGTCAAGACTGTAGCTAAAGGAAAAGCGTGACAAAGTCTATTATTTCTACATGCAGGGCTGCAGTTATGCACCATTTTTATTATGAGAGCTTAAAATGACACATCCAGAGCTTTTATTTTGTCCAAGCAAGAACACAAATTGGGCAAAAATATAAATGCAGCATGCAAATTGTTTCATTTTCTGACCTGGAGAAAAACTTTAAAATTTGATTTTACTGTAGAAAAGGGTTAGATGTCGGTAATTGTACAGAAAAAGTTTTTGAGTTGTTTGACTGGTGATGAATTCTCAACCGTAATCAGACATTCCTTCAACTGGTGACTGTAAAAGGACACCTTAAAATGCAGCTTTATTGTAATGACAAGAGAAATGTGAGAATAGGATGTTGAAAAGGGGTCTGGCATCTCGGTCAGGGCAGTAGAAAGGTGCAAATCTAACATTTGTCACCTAAGAAATCGATTCAGACAGCTTCCAATGTTTGACAAAGTGACCCTGACCCCTAAAAATGTGTCAACTTCACCGTGTCCTAAAAGTGTCTATCAACTTTACCTTGTCCTAAAAGATATGTCGGCTTTACAGAATCCTGAAAATGTCTGTCACCTTTGCCGAGTCCTGAAAAAGTCAGTCAACTTCAGAGTTCAAAAAATGTCTGTCAACTTTCAGGCTCCTAAAAATGTCTACTTCCCCAAGTCCTGAAATTTTCTGTCAACTTCGCCAAGTCCAGAAATGTCTGTCTACTTCACCAAATCCTAAAAATATTTGCCTTTGTCAAGTCCTAAAAATATCTGTCAACTTCACCGAGTCCTAAAAATGTCTGTCAAATTCACCAAGTCCTAATAATATCTGCCTTTGTCGATTCCTTAAAATGTCTGTCAACTTCCCTGAGTCCTAAAATGTCTGTCAATTTTGCTGACTCCTAAAAATGTCTGTCAACTTCACCGACTCCTGAAAATGTCTGTCAACTTCACCGAGTCCTCAAAATGTCTGTCAACTTTGCCGAGTCTTAAAATTGTCTGTCAACTTCGCTGAGTCCTAAAAATGTCATATCATTTCCAATATAGTGCTAGTTTCATGTCATTCATTCTGTTGCAGAGATGGCATGTCCTGCAACAACAACATACTTGGATAGAAATGAATGAATTACACATGTTGCATTTATGTTTTTATTCAGTATATTAAACAGGACAAAGGAAGGTGAGGTGTCTGTGGTGTTTATGCTCTGACTGGATTTAATGCTCCATGTCTCTCATCCAGACCGACACCACTGAAGAAGCAGCACCTGAGTTAATTACCCGTTTCACCCTCAGAGGATTGATGGACCTCCATTATGGCCAACTGGACATGATTCTGCACTCAGCACTTGTGGCACAATGTCGAATATGATTCTCCTGACTGCAATAAGCATTTTGTATTTGCCCGTTTTGCTGTTCGAGGCATTTGTTTTGTCCAAAGGGAAGTATGAGAGGTCAGCGGTGCCGACCTCCGCCACCCGTCTGGTGGCCAGGATGGATGGGGATATTATAATCGGCGCTCTCTTCTCCGTCCACCACCAACCGTCTGCCGAGAAGGTGGCAGAGAGGAAATGTGGGGAGGTCCGAGAGCAGTACGGCATCCAGAGAGTGGAGGCCATGTTCCACGCCTTGGATCGGATTAACTCGGACCCCAACCTGCTGCCCAACATCACCCTGGGCTGCGAGATCAGGGACTCCTGCTGGCACTCTTCGGTGGCTCTGGAGCAGAGCATCGAGTTCATCCGAGACTCCCTCATCTCCATCCGGGACGACAGGGAAGGGTCCAGGTGGTGCATCGAGGGGGTTCCTTCCAGCCAGCCGCCGCCCACCAAGAAGCCCATCGCAGGGGTCATCGGGCCCGGATCCAGCTCGGTGGCGATTCAAGTCCAGAACCTCCTGCAGCTGTTCAACATCCCGCAGATCGCCTACTCTGCAACCAGCATCGACCTCAGCGACAAGACACTGTTCAAGTACTTCCTCAGGGTTGTTCCCTCAGACACTCTGCAAGCCAGAGCCCTGCTGGACATCGTCAAACGCTACAACTGGACCTACGTGTCTGCAGTTCACACGGAGGGTAAGAAACCTTTTTAATTAAAAATGTTACTCTTGAGGGGCTCTCAAAAGACTTGAAAAGAATCCTGACCTCTACATTCACCATAATGCAGCTCAGCTTTTACGAGGCCCTTCATGCCTCCTTAAATTTGAAGATCCTCAGACTTTCTGGTATGAATTTTTGAGCTTCAAACACACACTAAGGTATCCTAGATGACATTATTATGACATCACTGGGGTTATTTTCTGCAAACATTGGCTCCATACTCATAAATAACGGCAACTTTGCACCTTTTTTTGCAAATAAATGCATTTTTGGCACCTTATATCTGTTTCTTTGTTCGTCAAGCACAATGTGCACGTTAATTGCACATTCTTTTACACACTGCTTTCCTTAAATATCTTGACTATGACATGTGTGAGCTACTGGATACCTTGAATTTCTGCATGAAGTTAATTAACTCGGACTTGAATGTCTAAAACTGCTGCAATGCCTCTTTAACGACTGAACAGCTCTGTGTTTGTAGAGTTTTTTGTCTTTCTTCATTAAGTGAAGTTAAACAGAAAAAGGAAACAGAACCACCTTACAGACAGCAGTGTTTACCCACTACAAGCAGAGCAGCCATTTAATCAGTGTTGTTTTGTGTCGCAGTTGTTGTTTTATATGACAGATGCACACTGCTGCTCAAACAGCAGGTGGCTGCAGACAGAAGTGGAGGCTCTTTTGTGAAACTCATCCATGCGATATTAGGTGAAGTAGCGGGCAATTTCAGAATAGAAAAGATTAAATGGAGCTCTTCTTTGTGAGGTCTCTTTTTTCTGGAAAATATACCGTAAGGCTTCTTTTTATGCTTCAAATAGCAGAAAGACAGGCTGCATATATCCAAGACACAAAATGATTTTCCTGCAGAGACTTTCCTCTTTTCTTTTCTTTTCTTTTCTTTTCTTTTCTTTTCTTTTCAGTGGTAGGAGCCTTTATTAGCTGCTTCTGCTATTGTTGCAAACCAGTTAATGAATCGATTAGTCAAGCTGAAGAATATTAAAAAGGCAAATTAGACAAAAATGCAAAGCATGATAGGTTTTTATCCTTGTTAATGTGAGGATTTGCTGTTTTCCTTTTTTTTTTTGCACAAAATCTTTGAATTCCAACGCAAATCAAATGCACTTTGGAGCTGTTGCATATTGGTAGCATTTTTGTGGATATTTTTGAATCTTTTATGACATTCTGTAAACAATACATTGAAGAACGATAGCTATTTATGTAAATCAGCAATGAAAATGCCCATTAGTTGCAACTGAAATTTAATCTGCATTAAATAGATGCAATTGTTTGGTACTTTTTAAATTAACAGTCCAGGTTGTGCAGCATCATCATGTAAAAACAAAATGTTTGCATGACTTTTCCACATGTAAAAACAGATAATTTAATCGTAAACTGTATTACTCAAGCATGTAAGAGCATAGAGAGATCACAATAATTAAAATTCCTCCCACAGTGTTGAGTCGGGGGTGATACCTGAAACCCCCATGAAGCATCTGTTGCTAATCTCTTTATTTTACCGATGGAATATGAAGACGAGTTTAAGATGAGCTGATAAAAATCCAATCAAAGAACTGGCAGGCCGTCCTTGTTTACAGTGATGCAGATTTGCTTTTCGTGTTTGTAATTTAGAAAAAAAGCAACAACACAGGTATCACAGGAGCAGCTGGATTCCAACCAAGCCAGTTTGTCACATTTGTCAGTGCAGCTGTAGGTGAGACTGGTTGTGAAACATCTGGACAGGTGACCTAAAAGTGACAAAACTTGCTGCTGCTGAGGTCACCGTCACCCCGTTTGCTCTAGTTTTGCTGCTCTTGATTCCACATAAAGAAGTCTGGGGACATAATGAGCCACTTTAATGCTAAAAGAAGCAAAGAGACATTTAGGCAAAATGGATTTCTGGTTGTGAACTTATGAATGAGAACCAATTAAGCTTCACCTGACAGCTGCTCTTTTCTCTAACAGGTAACTATGGCGAGAGCGGGATGGAGGTGTTCAAAGAGCTCGCCTCGCAGGACGGCCTCTGCATCGCCCATTCTGACAAGATCTACAGCAACGCCGGCGAGAAGCACTTCGACAGGCTGCTGAGGAAGCTGCGGGAGCGTCTGCCCAAAGCCAGAGTTGTTGTCTGCTTCTGCGAAGGCATGACGGTCCGAGGGCTGCTCATGGCCATGAGGCGGCTCGGAGTAGCCGGAGAGTTCCTCCTAATTGGCAGGTTTGTTCCAGAATGTTTTTTTCCCATGAGGCTTTCGGCTTTGTCAGCCCTGCTGGAGTTTTTATGGGGTGGAAAGTTTTCAAACAAGCCTGATTAAAAGTGTTTCTTTCGGTCTTTCCTGCAGCTGCTGGTTTCCAGTAGGAACACAGATGATTTAATGGGCATGAAAGTCAGTCAGCACAGTAAAAATGGGCAAAGTGAAAGTACAAACAAAAAGAAAAGAACAGAGAAGACATCAGCTTGTGGCAAATGTGACTTTGCAGCGATTGTAGTTGAGCATCATGATCTCAGTGTCAGCAGGTAGACTGATTTAGTCCAGTTCTTCAGCAGCTACAGACGCTTCTATCAATGCATTGCAACAAATGATCTGTCTGTTACCTCGACTCACTTTGACCTAGAACAGGGGTTGGCAACCTTTAACACTTAAAGAGCCATTTCGACCAGTTTCCCACAGAAAACACCAGGGGCCGCAAAATCATTTTGGCATTTAAAATGAAGACAACACAGCATATATCGCTTTTTTTTTTACCTCTATACCTTTGTTAATCAGTCATGATTAATCAATTACAAAGCCTCTAATTAGATAGATTCATTTTTTAAATTGTGTCCTACCACTAATATTTATCTTACTTGGTTAATGTCATTTTTGCTCCTGGACCTCATATGTTACATAATGTTAGCTGGAAATCAATATTTTGAGAATATTTTTTGAGAACTTGTAAAATCTATTTATCTTAAGCTAATAACTTTTCTCTGGTAAGTCGCTGCCCTATTTTCCTTGACAACACTCCTCTGACTCTCTGACCTGCTGCCTGGACATCGAGCCGTGTTCTTGCGAGTAATGTGTATCATGAGTACTTTTGACTCAAAGACAAGACGTGTCTTTCTTGGAGTGGAGCTCTAATATACAGGCTTGCCATTCTTAAGTACAAAACGATGTGAAACTACCGGCGTTGCTTCTCCATCTTCTCTGCATAAACTTTGCGCTCTCATGTCCCAGCCAGGGGAAAACCCCAGCAGCACATCCGGTGGAGTGACACGTCAAAATAAGAGCGGTAATTTCACAATAAAACTCTCTATATTAAAATGCATTGAAACGCGCCTGAAAGGCAGAACAATTTATTTTCCAAAGTTACAAGGAGCCACAGCAGAGGGCTGAAAGAGCCGCATGCGGCTCTGGAGCCGCGGGTTGCCGACCCCTGACCTAGAAGGTAGCAGGTTTGCAGGAGCTGAACTAAGCTTACACTGGATGAGAGTGTGCACCAGTCAACACAAAAAGACAGACAGCTCACATCTATTGCCAATTTAGAACAAGAGCAATCCGAGATTTCTGACCTCCGCCAAGGGAAGACGTGAATGGTAAAGCAAGATCTTTTTTTGCAACCAGATCCAAAATCCTGATACATACATGTAGGACCTGCACATTATCACTGATTGATGAGAACCCCAAGATCTGACGTTGTTGCAAATTACATTCCCATCGATTCATTAGTTTTGGAGAAATGATACGAAGTTGGAAAATCTAAATCCGGATCCAGAATCCAGATCCTTATCCAGATCAACACAAAATTTGAATGGAGTCTTCCCTGGGCCAAGATCCACCTCTAGTGAAAATTTCATGAAGATCCGACAAGTAGTTTCCAAGAAATCCTGTCCACAGACACGCACACAGACAGACAAATAAATAAACGGACCCGATCGCATAACCTCCTTGGCGGAGGTAATAACCACTAACCTGTACTGCATGTTTTTAGATTGTGGGAGGAAGCATGAAGAGAAAACCCAGGCAGGCATCAAGTGAACATGCAAACTCCACGCAGGAAAACCTGCAAAGTTCGAATCCAGAAGCTTCTTGCTGTGTTGACACAAATTAGGATGTAGTTAAAATAAAATTTCACCCATGTTAACCACTAAAATGATTTTTGATCGACTGGTCCTGAGTGTTTTTTTTTTTGTATATTCACTTCAGATTGCCAATTTACAACATAAGTCATCTCAGGGCTCTCAACAGGATAAGGTGAATACTTTACAGTACTATATTATAGAGATAAATCCAAAATTTTGGTGGCAATTGGAGGAGAAAGTTCCCCTTTAAGAAGAAGAAATCTCCAGCAGAACCAGGCCCAGGGAAGGTGGCTGTCTGTCGCCCTGTTGGAAAAAACTGATGCATAAGAGAATGAAAACACTGACAAGGCTGCTGTAGCTTTGAAGCCGGACTTTCATAATTGCATCACTCAAAACTGTCCCATTTTTCTCATAATTTCAGCCATTAGTGACAGTATTGACTATGAAGGTAGCAGACTAAATAATCTCACTGCAAGCTCCATTTAGTGGCTCTTTGGTAGCTTTCAGTCATGTTACTTTTTTCATCTGTAGATTAATTTATACCCTTTTGAGCACTTTATGGACTGTTTAGCCACAATGGCTTCAAAGCTTTGACTGGAAGTAAATTTTTGATCTTTTTGATGAAGAAATCTCCAGCAGAACCAGACTCAGGGAAGGTGGGCGTCTGCCTCGCCCTATTAGGGTGAGGTTAAAACTGAGGGAAAAAAACAAGGGCACATAAAAAAACAATAACACTGGTGAGGTTTCTGCAGGCCTGGAGCCACACTTTAGTAGCTGCATACCTCAGAATTGTCCCATTTTTCTCATAACTTTTGTCATTTGTGTCACATTTATTAATGGCATAGTGGCAGTAATGACCATGAAGGTAGCAGACCAAATAATCTCACTGCAAGCTCCATTTAGTGGCTCTCTGGCAGCTTTCAATCACGCTACGTATTCGTCTACGGATAGATTTACACCTTTTGGAGCACGTTAAGGATTGTGCATCTGTAATGGCTTCAAAGCTTTGACTGGAAGCTATTTTTTGATCTTGAAAACCAAAGTAATCCGCACAAAAATGCCATGATGTAATTTTGATATTCACTTCCTCATTATAACATTCAGCCACACTCAAGAAGGATTGTATGCAAAAAAAAAAAGTTCATATGGAACCGAAATATTCTTCTTTTCCTACCGGGAACCGAGTTGCTCCTCTGAAAGCAGAAGATGCTTTGAGTCAGGCTCGGTAATGAATAATGCATCCACACAGCGAGCTCTCCCGCTCCCTGTCAGATCACAGGCAGGATGGGCTAATATGGGACAGCACCTCCAGCATAAGCTGGGGAATGTGGAGTAGCGAAACATCAAAGCTCATATCAACACATACAGCCGACACACTCCCTCTTTGTGGAGTCTCGCTTCACCTCCAGTCCTGTTAGGAGCCATTTCAGCACCTAAAAAAAAACAAACGATAAAAAGCCGGCCATGGTTAATTCACTGCTTCATTAATGTGAGGCTCTTTTATTCACAAAGGCTGATGAGAAGCAGCAGAGCCACCCTTCATGGAGCCCCAGTGATGAAATGTATATCTAAAAATGGGGCGTTTTAGAGCCTAAACTTGCTCTCACCCCTTCCACTTGAATTTGCACTGCTGCTCAAGTCTCCACGGATGATAAGGAGGGTGTAGAGCAGCGTGCGAGTGTGCTTTCTGGGTCAAGGAGACGACTGAAAAAGGAAAATGTTTTTTAGAGCAATGCAGTAAAGTGAACACATGCAGGCCTGTGCAGCGGGCCAATCGGAGCGCCCGAGGTGCTGGTCATCGGCCATCCGTCTTCTTCTGCTGTGTGGAGGATGAAAGCGATGGCTGTTCTCACACCGCTGATCCCACACAGCTCCGACAACAAACAACTCATTTGATCAACTCTCCAGTGAGGCTTTGGAGGTGATGAAAGAAGCTTCACGATCCCCCGTCGCTTGCAACTGATTCCTAGTTGGTTTTTTCTGTTAAGATAATTCAGCTTCAGTGATGCTCTGCTGCCCTAAATTAAAACCTGTGCTATAAATCTGTACAGTACATACCAGGGTTGACGTCAGAGCTGTAGGTTCTTGGCAGTAGCCGTGTTGAACTGGGTGGAGTGTGATGCTGAGAAACAGATGGTCAGGTACTGTTGATTCTGTCACGCCGGACAGCCATTGTGGGTTCATTGTTGAAGTGCCAGCCAAACCAAACGTGCTGCTGGCTTCGGCTTCTAAAATGAACCAAATGTGGGTTTTTGAAGTCTGGTATTTTCATCCCGTGGCTGCACAACAGTTTGTGCCATATTCAGCATCTTTAAATTCTGTTTTGAGTGTGGAAAAAGGGAATGTTTTGCCCCAGATTTATTTGTCTGTTCACGGGATAAAGCAGCATTTCGACGCCAAAACCCTGAACCTGCTGTTTTAGTCATCTTTTCAGGTAGTGATACACATGTATGTTATGAGCGTCATGTGCTTCATTTTGTGCATCATGATGTATTTTTTGCACCAATTTTGTGCCATTTCTGCATCAGTTTATGGTGGAAATGTCTATTTATGTACAGAAAGGCACAAAATTCAAAATATAATGGAAATATACATTGTTTAATTACATTTTCACAGTGAATTCATCACCTGAATGAGCTCATAATTTATATTTTTTTCATATTTTTTGCAGTAAGAAGACCATCGTTTGAGCGATGCTTATTTAAATATTAAGGATAGAGCAGAATAGATCAATTTGCTGGTTGGCTGATTAATTTGCTCGATTAATGCCATTTTGAGATGTTGTATCACAGCTTGTTAGAAGAAGATGATGACATGAAACCAGATATTTTTGGTAGGAGACAGTTCTATATTAACAAGAGAGCTTAAGTGTATGAGAATATGAAATGAATGAGGCAAACTACAATGGAAAATGGCATGAGTGCTGTTAAATTAACGAAATTAATATAAAAATCAAAGCGAACCTCATTGTCAATATCTCTACATGTGCAGTAAATACAGAAAAATGTAAATACAGTCTCTATGCAAAATATAAGCACATTGCAAATAGCTCGAGTATACTCAACTGTTAAGAATTTCAACACCTTTTCTATAGAAAAAATGAAAATGAAACCCTGCTGGACCTTATTTAAAAACCAAATCCCTGTCAAACAGAACCCCTGCTGCAACCGATGCCACTAAATGAATAAATTACCATTAAAATAAGCACTAAAAGAATCCTGAGTGTTTATATCGATCAGTTTTAGCATCTAAACATGGCCCAGTCCCCTGGTATTTAAACAATCACCTCATTCCTCATGCACAAAGTTATTACAGGAGAAGCAGGTACAACCTAACACACTCTGGTTTTGGCTGAATATTTTATGAAATATTTGACTGAGAATAATCTTGTGTATGTGTAGCCCTGCGACAGACTGGCGACCTGTCCAGGGTGTCCCCTGCCTTCACCCGAGTCAGCTGGGATAAACTCCAGCACCCCCGCGACCCTAGTGAGGATAAAGCGGTGTATAGAGAATGGATGGATGGATGAAGCTGACAGACATTTTTAGAAGTCAGCAAAATTGACAGACATTTTTAGGACTCAGGGAAGTTGACAGACATTTTAAGGACTCGACAAAGGCAGATATTTTTAGGACTTGTTGAAGTGGGCAGAAAATTTCAGGACTTGGGGAAGTAGACAGACATTTTTAGGAGCCTGTAAAGTTGACAGACATTTTTAGAACTCTGAAGTTGATTGACTTTTTCAGGACTCCGCAAGGTTGACAGACATTTTTAGGACTCTGAAAAGCTGATAGATATCTTTTAGGACAAGGTAAAGTTGACAGACACTTTTAGGACACGGTGAAGTTGACACATTTTTAGGAGTTAGGGTCACTTTGTCAAACATTGGAAGCTGTCTGAATCTAGGTGACAAAATGTTAGATTTGCGCCTTTCTACTGCCCTGACTGAGATGCCAGACCCCTTTTCAACATCCCATTCTCACGTTTCTCTTGGGATAGGGTCCAGCCATCTTAAGTTTTATTTCATTCATTGTGTCATTGCATTGTAAGTGGCTGTTGTTACGCCAAATTATTACTGGTAGTGATCATTTAAGGCATCTCATATCCACTGTTTTCCTCTTTCATTTCATGCACATGCAGTATTACATGTATAAATCATGCATCTGATTCCAGACGTTGTTTTCTCGTCTCATGATCTTTTGCTGCGGGATCAAATGCAGGACTGAATCCCAAATAGCAGAGCCTGTGAACTATAAATACAAATTCTGACCAGCGCAGACACAAAAGTCACACTTCGGAGTCTGTGTGTCGGGTGAGAGCAGCTTGCACCGCCACAGTACTAATCTGTGAATTCTCACCGGAGTTGTGATCGTGTCTGAGGACTTTTTTTTTCTCTTGTTTTTTTTCTTCCTCTTCTTTCGGCAAGTACAGTGAGCTCTGCCCGCCCCTCAGCAGGGAGGCTGAAAGGGAAACAAAGTCAAGGAAACAAAAGGCTCCAGTGTGTTTTGCGTGGCTGTATGCAGATTCAGACATGACACTGAGCGCTGACTTTTGGAGCTCAGCGGGATAAAACAGCGGGTCGTTTTCCTTCCGTCAGATGCTGATTGATGTTTTGTTGCTGCTTGTAAAAGGAGGAAAATGTGTTTGACTTCAGTTGGCTGTTAGACTTTTCACAGGTTAGTTTGCACTGACATTGCATTCAAGTCAAATAAGCATCTATTTTGTCAAAATTCGCTGCCTTGCAATAGTTAAAAGGCTTGTTTAATAGCGCCTACTGCTACTCTGAAGGTATTTCCAGCATCCTCAGAGACTTTTCCAACCATCTGGATGATAAAATTACTGTGTTGGTTTCATGAAAAGATTATTAATACAATTTGCAGCACTTGTTTTGTGTCCAGGCAGCCAGAAATGATGCATACTTGGTTGTTTTATACACCACAAGACAGGTGGAAAGCAATGCATATATCATTTCTGTCCTTTTTTGTCCAGATTAGGAGTTATAGTTGTCTTTATATGCAACAATAAAGCATGTTTTTTTCATCTAAATGGCCAAAAAAGTCATATAAGGATCTGGAAAAACCCTAATATAGAGTAAATATTTCATTTGTGTGTTTTTAGGAGTATTTTAGTGCTTTTATATTGCTTTTTTCTGTTTTGTTTTGCAAATTAATGTGATTTTCATGCAGTCTTTATATAGAGTAGGTTTGTCATTTTAATTGAGGTTTTGTGTTCAGGTTTCAACTGTACACATGCATGTTTTATGTCAGCTGGATGCCAGATGTTGGATTAAGAGGGAAAATGGAACTTTTGTAAGATGCTTACTTGGACATCTGCACCGTTATACTCCAGAAATGAATACCGGAACATTTTGATTAGAAAAGTGTCATTTAAGTGCAAAACAGTAGCTTAGGCTGCAATATAATTACATGTAGTGCACGTGTGATATATAGCAGTCTTGATTTGTCATTCAGCCGGGTGCCAGATGTTGAGTGTGTAAAATGTTTCTTTGCACTTTTGCACTTTTATACTCCAGAAATTCTGCGTTTGAATAAGAAAAGTGCAGCCGAAGTACACAAAACTCTTGCTCAGGCTTAAATATAATGCTATTCATGTGCAGCACCACCTGTGGTTCTGGTTCTTGCCATTCTGATTGCACCGTGCTCCTTCCTGCAGTGACGGCTGGGCTGACCGTGTGGAGGTGGTGGAGGGATACGAGCAGGAGGCGGTGGGCGGCCTCACCGTGAAGCTGCAGTCTGAAGAGGTCTCCTCCTTCGACGACTACTTCCTGAAGCTCAGGCTCAGCACCAACACCCGCAACCCCTGGTTCCCCGAGTTCTGGCAGTACCGCTTCCAGTGCCGCCTTCCCGGCCACCCGCAAGAGAACCTGAATTATGCACGAAACTGCTCAGGTATGAACAGCTCGTCAAGCAATTATGATGTTTTGTTTTTTTTTTGTTCCTGGTTGACATTTTCTCTTATGCCGGCGTGCACATCCGCTTGTCTTTTTGAACTGTTCTGATGTGTTCAATGCCCAGAGGACAACGCCAAAAGGCCCCTCGTAAACTGGAACACACGCTTTTAATTATGAATTAGACTGCCAGAGGGTAGAATTCTCTCCAAGTCAATCCAGTAACACATATTTTTTTCATATTGTTCATTTCCGTGACACTTGGCTTTACAGAGGATGATGAACTAGGTAAATTAAATCCTTCTTTTTATTAGCAAAAGGAGCAAAGTTAATGCATTTAGCTTAAGTTCTTAGTTTTTCCTTGAAACAATGCTCAACAAGCATGTTTCCAAAAAAAAATTTTAAAAATTGCTCATACATTTTTTCTTTTCAAAATAAAAGCCTGTATATTTACGTTTACAATCTTAATTTATGAGAATTCTCAAGCGATTTCATTTTTAAATCAATCCTTTTCAAACATATTGATAAACGTAAATATAAAATGATGCATGCAGCAAAAAACAAACCCATTCTTTTACTCTTTTAGCAATCAAGATACTTCTGTACATTTGTTTTTGCCATTGCACCTTTTTTCGTACTTAATTTCCTTTGCAGTGTTTGCACAGAATCTCTTCTTTCTAGCTTTTATTCATTTCTAAGAAACATCATATTCAGATATCAGCTATTAGAGTTGCGATAGAGTTATTCTTTGCTGTCCTTTTTACTGTTTTTATTCGTTTATTTTGGCGTAGAGCTCCAAGACGGTGAGTGAATCCCTCAAAATGAAACCCATAACGCTCCTCACTTTGGATATATACGTAGAGGTTGACTGATATTAAAGGTTTTATGACATGTTGGGATGATTTAAATCTTGTTTACCAGTTACATTTCTAATTAATCTCAGTTGACCTCTAATATATGAAGCTATTGGGATGTTTTTTGTTGTTTTTCTTTCTTGCCACATTGCAGTCCAAGCCCAATAATTGGGCTCTTTTACCCTTTCTAGCCTCGTATAAAACAGCCCAATAACATTTGAGTGAGACGGCTGATCCGGCTTAAGTTGCATGCAGCCACGACGAAATGACACATGTTCGGATCATTCTTAAAAAAAATTCCTTTTGGAGAAGGTTGAGTTGTCTTGCAGCCGACTAATCCCGACGTGCAGCAGTAGGTCCTTCTGCTTGCATGCTGACTTCATGGCATCATTGCATCATGACTGAAGCTCTCGCAGCTCAGCGAGCAGAAAGGAGTCTGTTAAAGTAGGTCATCACCAGCAGCTCCCATCGGACGCTCACCCAGCTGCTACCCAACTCAATTTACTGTTTATGTGTTTGTTTGCAGCAGGCAGCCAGTTTCCCAGCAGTTTTTTCTTTTCTTTTCTTTTCACCAATCATTACTCGGTTTAACACAAGTGCCAGCAAACACAGCTTCAGAGGATGGATGCTGTAAAGCCACCGTGCAGTTCAGCGCTGCAGGGAACAGCAGGAGAAGAACCGTATTTAAAGACAGTGTAGAATAAAAGGAGTGACAATGATGCAGCAAGGAAGCATTTAGAGAACAAACCTCTGCCAAGACTGCATCACATGAAACACTGTAACAGGAAACCACTGCGATAGAGCTGCACTGACGGCATAAAGTGTATGTTACACTTGAAACTCAAGCTCAAAATGACAAAATGCCCAAAATTAGCAACACCAATGTGAAAAAAATCAATAAATCATGAGAAAATAATAAAAATTAGATTTAAAAAGAAATGTAAACTTGCCTCTCTACCTTAAATCCCTTACGTTCTGTAAGCAAACCCAACCACTGATGATAGATTATTTCACACTAATTAATAAATACAATTCATACTGCTCTGACAATATTACCGTAATTTTATTCTATTACTTGACATAAAATGCCAAATTTTTAAAGGAAAATACCCCCAAAAATGTGCAACATCAGTGTAAAAAAATCTATAAATTGTGAAAAAAAGAATAAAAAAAATATTGTAAAATTTTTCCTTTCTACCTGAAAATTCTTACATTTTGTAAAAAAAAAAAAACACCAATTGAGAATTTATTATTCCATATTATTTCAAAAATACATTTAATACTGCGCTGATGGTGTGAATCATATTTTATTACTTGAAAATGAAACACAAAATGACAAATGAGTTCAGAAAAAAGACAAAAATTAGCGTCATCAGTGTGATAAATATCAAGTAATCGTTAGGAAACTATAAAAATCTTGTCATATTATGTTGAATTCAAAAAATACAAAACTTACTTCTACCTATAAAAACAACAAATGATTGACAACTGATTATTTCACATTATTTTAAATAATACGGTTTATGCTGCACTAACGTAAGAAATGTATTTTATCATTTGAAAATGAAACCCAAAATGTCAAATTATTGAAGGAAAATACCAAAAATTAGCAACTTCAGCGTAAAAAAACATTAATAAGTCCTGACTAAAATAATACAAATATTGTAAACTGTGTTGCCAATACTCCAAAATGGGATTTTTGCTCAATTCACAAGAAAGAAGAATAAATAAATAATGAGAAACTAATAAAAATGTTCTAAAATTAGCTGCATTTTACATAGTATTATTATTGGATTAGATACTATTCGAACAACCAAACCTAACACCATAACAGTTGATTATTTTATGTAATTTCAAATTATTGTCCTCTGTTATGTTGTAGAAGTATTGACTTAAAAGTAATTTGATCTAATTCGAGTTGCTGAATGCCACAGACAGCTGTCTTACTAACTTTTAACTAATATTTATTACAAATTAGCAGCTGTAAATAACATAGAATCACGCTGTATCAACAATATTTCTGAATATTGAAATAAGTTGCATTATAAAAAAAACACATTAAACCGTATACAAAATGGACAAGTGATGCTAAATATATTCTCCTCTGGGGAAAAATTCAGTCATATTTTAACATCATCATATTAAATTCAGTTGCTCCATCTTACTGCACTTCCTTAGCATCAAATATTAAACGAGGGGTTTTGGAAGAGATTAAGGTAACGGAGTGAAGGGAAGAACTGCGGTGCATCACATAACTTTTGCTTTGTTGAAGACAGTCCAATAAAGGACTAGAATTAGGTGCAAATGTAAAACAAGGCTTTAGTAGCTTGCAGCTTTTGTAAAAACCAACGGAATTTGATGATTGTAAGGGAAAAACCAACATTCTGAGACAGTTATTTCATAGAAAATATGCTTGTCTTTGATTATAAAGGAGATTAGACTGAATGCATGATGTAGATTTGTGTAATTTAAACACAATGCAACTAAAACCTGCTTCCTCTGCTTCTAGCTTGCATTACACTGAACTGATAGGGTGTGTTAGAACATCACACGTTCATCAGTTGTGTCTCATCCTGTTTGTCTGAGGAACAAAAACTATAAGAAGACGGCAGATCTGCTCGAGGAGGCAGAATTTCAGTGGCTTTGTAGAGTTTTCCACTGATTGAATCCTGAATCCTGAATGCGCTAACGGGGAAAGTCTTGCCATGAGGTCTCTTTGAAGCCATTTTCTGAGGTTTCCAGTCCCTTTAAAGCCCACATAGGCAAAGATGCATGTAGCTTGCTGCCTGAATTTGGAGAATACATTACAAGAATGCATCAGCGAGCACCCTATCACTCCTTTGTAATAAGTTACATCCTGCTGATATGTAAGAAATGACCTGAAACACATGACATGCTACTGCTTGCAGCAATGACGCCCCTTCCTGTGGGGCTCATTCCGCCTCAGGTCACCAAATTTTTAAAGAAGTTCACAGTTGACCATCTTCAGTTTGACTGATTTTTATTCAAAGTGGTGAATACTGGTTGAGTTAAACATGTGTAAAGTCTAGGCCCATAGGTAGCTGCAGTTTATAAGTTAAAAATTCTTCAAGATCATTGACTTTTTTTGCATCGTTTTCTTGGCTCCAGTCTGTGGATCAATCTTTGAAGGGCCATAACTTGAGAAATAATGTAGCTCCAGGCCTGAAATTTGGCAGGTCCATTGATATGTACATATGGTTTTTAATGGTACAACCATGCTTTGATAGAATAAAGCAAACCAGTTATATGATGGTGCGAGTTTGGTTAAAAGTTGTCAGTGTTTCTATCTACTCCAATATTCCACCAATCATAAAACCTTTTGGTTGCTTATGGTTGCTTATGGTACCACTTTTTTTTAATGAAATTACTGTATTTGAAGCAATTTGTTGGATCAGTGACTCTTCCATCAATGAACCTGCAACATTTCAGATATAAGATGACGTAAATTTGGTCAAAAGCTTGAAACGTTTCTGTCTACTCTGTTATGCCACCAACCATAAAACCATGACTACTTATGGTACCATTTTTCATGAAATTTTTGAAGCATTATGAGCTGGAAAAACATGATTATTAACAATATTATGTAACTCTTCCAGTTGGGTCCAGTATTGGAGTGGTTTCATCGTCATGTCCACTCAAAGGTTGCCCTAATATTGGTCATGAATGTAAAAAATGGACTTATTCTTCTCATTAGGTCAGCTCTGACTGGTACCATATCCTTATTAGTATTAGATTCTGCATTTATGACCAATATTGGGACAGTTATTGAGCAGGTATGATGGTGAAACCACTCTAATAGTGTTCCAACTGGAAGAGTTATGTAATATTGTTATTGGGCTAAAAGAAAAGTCATCGTTTTCTAACTAATAGGGTCAAATAATGTGTCTGCTATAATCCGCTATAAGTAAAACTAACAATTTTACGGTTGGTGGAATATCAGAGTAGACAAAAACATTGACATTTTTTGACCAAATTTGGACCATCATATAACTGGTTTGTTTTATTCTATCAAAGCAGGGTTGTACCATTGAAGACCAGATGTACATATCAATGGACCTCCCAAATTTCAGGGCTGTAGCTACATTATTTCTCAAGTTATGGCCCTTCAACCATTGATCCACAGACTGGAGCCAAGGAAAAATGTAAAAATCAACCTATGACCAAAGATTATACACATGTTTAAAACACTTAACAACACACAAATACACAGGAAAAGAAATCAGACAAACATGAGGTGGTCAGACATGAACTTTAAAAAAAAAAATCTGGTGAATTGAGGTGGAATGACCCGTAAGGCTTTTATTTTGTAGATGAATCCTCACTGTTTTCTCATGTGTGGGCAGGTTATGAGAGTCTGGAGGACAACTATGTTCAGGACAGCAAGATGGGCTTTGTGATCAACGCCATCTACGCCATGGCTCACGGGCTGCACGACATGCACACCCACCTCTGTCCGGGACACGTGGGGCTCTGCGACGCCATGAAGCCCGTCGATGGAAGCCACCTGCTGGACTTTCTGCTCAAAACTACCTTCACAGGAGTGTCTGGGGAGGATATTTGGTTCGACGAGAACGGAGATTCACCTGGAAGGTAAGTGTTTCATGAGACTACGTTTTTAAGATGTAAGGATACCGTTGCTGACTTGATTTCAAAAATATATTTATAAGTCTGCAATCCTGTCTTTGAATCAATGTTCCTAATCCATAAAAATATAACTCACCTATCCTTCAGCATTTTTAGTTTTAGGTGTTTTAATGGATTGTGGATTTTTAAATGTTGAACAAAGTTGGTAGATTTCAATTCCAGATCATAAATATCAAAGATAAATCCCAGTGAATTCCCTGAAGCCTTAATGTTTTTATGCATTATATTGTTTTTTTATGCTAGATGTCTGCAAATCACAGCAGTGTTTCTACATTTTCAAATAACAAACCATGTATTTTACAGGAACTACACTGTAAAAATGTGTTTTTTTTTAAAGCATCTTTAACTGTATTTTTTTCAGTTTGCTTTTATTTCACCAATTTTACCTGCTATGTGAAATTACAGATCATATCTAGTAGAACTGAAGAGAAAATGGGATCCGTAGACACATTAACCCTAAAAAAATTAACAAACATGAATGTGTTTATACAATTTATACATTTTCAAGTAAGGAAATGTTGTAATTCACAGCTAACTACACTGCAGCAGCTGTAAAGATCAATTCGTTCCAGTGGTGATTTAGCTCATAGTTGTAATTCTCGTAATGGCTGAAATTAAACCTGCATTAAGAGCCGTGTGAAGTAGGGATCCAGCAAAAAGGCCTTTTTTGAAGATTGTATGAGCAGTTTTCAGATAAGATTTCAAGAACATGCAGTTTTTTCTCAGCCTTTTTCACTGAGTTTGTTGACATCAAACAGTTAAATGAGCAAAGAACGAACAGGAAATAAACAAAAATAGTCATTCAAATCAGCACCACCAAGCTCTGTTTGACTAGCGCAAAGCCAAATCTAAGCACCGTCCAAAGCAAAAACAAACTATTTTAGCTGGTTCTGCCAGTGACTTTCAGTGGCTGAGCTTGTCACTTGGCTGCAGCAGTGAAGAAATGTGTCGCTGTTGCATCAGCGTTTGGTTCGGTTACAGGTGCAGCACATTTCTGATTACATTTAATTACACACCTCAGTGGTTTCAGAGGTCAGTCAGAGTTGAAACATGCTTCAACCAGAGAGAGCAGTGAAATTTTATTGTTCAGACTAGTGGTAAAAAGGAAAAAAAATCACCTGTGTTCATTCAGAACAATAGAGAACAACTAAAACTGAGATAAATGCAAACAAGCTGCGCTACAAACTGTTAAAAGCTGTAAGTTAAGGTAACTATATGTATATTTTTTTTAAATTAATTATCTCAATAAGCAATCTAGTATTTTTACTTTGTGATCAAAACAACTTGCCATGGTCTAGAAATCATTTAAAATTTCTGTTTTTTGACACAAAGTCATCCTGCGGGCCACAGGTTTGACTCCCCTGGTGTAAAACATTTCATTTACAGGCTTGTAAAGGATAAATTCATTTGCATGTGCAAAACATGAAGGTCGTGTCAAACAGGCTTTTTAGATTAAGTTATTTAAACTTCAAATTTAACACAGGAAAAGTTTCAGTGACCTGTTTCCTTCTGAACAAAATGAAAGGTACAAATCTCAGTACATGGACACTTAATACCTGAATTCTTCAGGTTTTTTTGCTCTCTGCTGCAGTAAAACTCTTATTTCCCCGCTGATCCCTTGTGTTCCTCTAACTCACGTCCCCGTTTCCTCCTTCAGATATGAGATCATGAACTTCCAGCGGGTAGAACCTGGAGTGTACGACTACATCAACATCGGCTCGTGGCACGAAGGAGTCCTCAGTCTGGACGACGACATGATCCAGATGAACCGCAGCGACATGGTCCGGTCGGTGTGCAGTGAGCCCTGCTCGAAAGGAGAGATCAAGGTCAAGGACGCATCTTTTAGATGTTCTGACAAAACATCTTTGTACATCGTTTCATTTACTTTAGTTTGATTAAGTATTTACATGTGAAATGTACGTAAAAGGGATATAAATGTCACATTGTTCACCTTAGCCACAAATAACTGGATTTGTAGCGGAGTACTACATGTTTTCACCACTTTCTGCCCTTTAAGTTGCAACTTATGCCTTTATTAATGGTTAGTATTCACAACAATGTCTAAATGTGAGTCATAAACCAGAATTAAAAGCACATTTTGGGTTGCAAGGTTGTAAAGAAAGCACATTTTCTGATGTTTCTATTCTATAATAAGGTAAATATAAATGTTGGAAACATACTATGCACGTAGATTTCTTTAAAAACATCTAGTTTATAGCAATAGGTTGTTAATTAATAAAAGTTTTTCATTGTCTAATCTGTACTATTTTTAAGATGTAAAATCTTGAATTTCAACCCAGACTTTCAGCTATATTATATTATGTCATGTTATATTATATTGTTAGGATGAATGGTAATTAACTAATAAAGCTGCAACAATGAATGAATCAATTCATAAGTTATCAACTACTAAATTATTTTTCAACAGTTTCGAGAAACAAAAAACAATTTGAGCGATTTTTTTTTTTGAGAAAAAAATCTAAATTCTCCGACTTCAGTTTCTTAAAAGTGACTATTTTAATTTTTTCCCCTGCTTTATGACAGTAAATTAAATATTTTTGGACAAAATGATAGATTTGAAGTTGTCGTGTTGGCCTCAGGGAAACAGTGATGGATATTTTACACCATTTTCTGACATTTTATAGACCAATCACATAATTAACAGATACATCATCAATAAAAATAATTAATAGTTGCAGCACTAATAGCATAAAACTTGTGAGTAACCATTAATAAAGGCACCAGGTGTGTTTTTAAAAGGCCATATACTGAGACTTGGTGCCATATTTCCACGTATTTGTCCATGTGATGCTCCTTTCTATCTTTAGTTTGACTGTGTTAAAAAAAAAACACTTAAATATTTATACATAGCGAGCTTCCATCTGACATGGAAACATATCCACGGTGGATGCAGGGACTTGTAGGGAAAGTATTTTTACATTTTTCCACACGTTTTATCCACCAGGTGATAAGGAAGGGGGAGGTGAGCTGCTGCTGGATCTGCACGGCCTGCAAAGACAACGAGTACGTCCAGGACGAGTTCACATGTAAAGCCTGTGAGCTGGGCTGGTGGCCGGACAAAGAGCTGGAAGGTACGTCTGGACTCTTCACTTATAACTTCTGTATCTGCTTAGAAAAACTGTAAAAGACGTGGAAGAAGAATTTTATTTCTGGGAAGAGTTTAACTGTTTTGGAAATATGCTGTGCTTGAATATCATCAAACAAACACTAAGCAACGACATACCTTTTTGTACTTTCATCAACCTTCTGTTTCTTCAGTTAATTGAACTAAACGGGTGTTGAGGAGTATTTGGTGCTCCTGGAGAAGCTATAAAGCAAACCTGGAGGCAAAACTGTTGGTAGCTGTAGTTTCATATCACAGACAAACATAAAAAATAATCAACTCCCAGCGAGAAAGTCAATAAATGCTCTTCCTAAAATGTCTAACTGCTGCTTTAAATAACCAAAACACCAGTCAGTCTGCAAAATTCATCTGAGACTAAATGCCTCGTCCAATTACAATGCAGGATTTTGCTGTTCTGGGCTTATTTTTTCATTTAAACGGAGATGAAATCCGGCTGCTTCTGTGGCCGCAGGCTCCCTGTTGCATGATTGATGCATCCAGAGAGAACAGCAGGTTCTTCTGGCTTATTACGGACTGTGTAAAAAAAATGAAAATAAAAGTTAAGTTCCTCCAAAGCTCTTTCTTCTTCTCCTCCTTTCTACCTGTTCTCCGTACAGCTTGTCCTGCTCGGCTTTTTATTTTTTTATTCCAGCGCTATTTCACAAACCTGTTCTGTCCTATTTTCACTGCTTTCCCATGACACCTGAGAGCCATTCATCATCTTCACCATTTCATCCGACAGCAGCCCTACTTCGCTTAACCGCTCTTCTGGCCCACTTTCAAAGGCCTTCTACGCTGTTCAAAGACAAGACACTTTCCTAATAGGATCATCTCTTCTCTATACGCTTCATTTTTTTTAACCACATGATGTTTTGATTCACACAGAAATGATATAATTTAGAGCACAAGGATGATGTAAAATCTACACTTTTGCATCTTTCTAACTGGAACAATCCTGCTGTTAGATGATAAATAAATGAAGCAAGAGGATATCAGATATTCAGAGTGTGTCCTCGACGGGAAGCAGAGAGCTGATCTTATTTGGAGCCATGAAAAAGGCAGTTATTTACTTTGTCCTGCTGCACTGGCCCCACTCCTCCGCTGGCTGCAGCCCAGCCCGGCCACGGCTGAGTAGAAAGGAAGTTTATTTATAGTTGAGCTAAAAACCTACTTTGAGACTTACTGTATTTTCTCAGGCTAAGATATATTTGATTAATGTTGCATGCAGCCATGCAAAAACCACCTGAAGATCTGACACTTTTTTCATTTAAAAGGCCTTTTATTTAATTACTTTTCTCCAGATAATCAGGAATCCGGCAACCGAGCCGATGCTGGGATGATGAAAAGTTTATGAGAAGCTTTCATTGTATGGTTTTTATTCTCGTGTTTTTTCAGTCTGTGAGCCGATCCCACTGCGCTACCTGGAGTGGAGCAACCCGGAGTCCATTATCCAGGTGGTTTTCTCCTGTTTGGGCATCCTGGTGACGTCGTTCGTCGCCTTCGTCTTTGTCTTGTACCGAGACACTCCCGTGGTCAAATCCTCCAGCCGGGAGCTCTGCTACATCATCCTCGCCGGGATCTTCCTGGGCTACTTGTGTCCCTTCACCCTCATCGCCGACCGACAGTGGCCTCCTGCTACCTCCAGAGACTCCTCGTCGGACTCTCGGCCGCCATGTGCTACTCGGCCCTGGTGACCAAAACCAACCGCATCGCTCGCATTCTGGCCGGCAGCAAGAAGAAGATCTGCACCAGGAAGCCCAGGTTCATGAGCGCCTGGGCTCAGGTGGTGATCGCCTCCATCCTCATCAGCGTCCAGCTCACCTTGGAGATCACTCTTATTATCATGGAGCCTCCCGAACCCATCAAATCCTACCCCAGCATCAGAGAAGTCTTCCTCATCTGCAACACCAGCAACCTGGGCGTCGTTGCGCCGCTGGGCTACAACGGTTTGCTCATCATGAGCTGCACCTACTACGCCTTCAAGACCCGCAACGTTCCCGCCAACTTCAACGAGGCCAAATACATCGCCTTCACCATGTACACCACCTGCATCATCTGGCTGGCGTTTGTGCCCATCTACTTCGGCAGCAACTACAAGATCATCACCACGTCCTTCTCCGTGAGCCTCAGCGTGACTGTAGCTTTGGGGTGCATGTTCACGCCCAAGATGTATATCATCATCGCCAACCGGAGAGAAACGTGCGCAGCGCCTTCACCACCTCCGACGCTGTGCGCATGCACGTCGGCGACGGCAAAATCGCCTGCCGAAGCAACAGCCTGCTGAACATGTTCAAGAGGAAGAAGAACACTGGGAACGGCAGGTAGGTTCGTTAATTGAGTCTGTGATTCCTGCTCCTGAGGCACCTCAGGGATGCTGGTTTTACTGTCATTCCCTCTCAGAGGGAGCTGATGTCTTACTGTATTCACTTTCATAGGGACACCTGTTGTAAAGTGTGACGGATGTAGGTCAGTACGCAATTCATTTTAACCTTTGAAACTGTTGGTGAAATTAAAACAAGCATCTCTGTGTGCTAAGGGAGGGCAAGTAAGATCACAAATACAGAATACAGGGTCTCTTCAGGATTCATCAAATTAAATAACCAACATTCCTGCCTGCTGCAAAAATGTCGAATCTGTTTTTTATTCAACCCCCTGAACCCCAAACCTTTCAGGAGGATTTAAAGGCATGGTTTTTTTTTTTTTTTTTTTTTTTTTACCCTTTTTGGCTTTATTGGACAGGCGCAGTGTAGAAATTGACAGGAAAAGAGGGAGTAGAGTAGGGGGAAGACATGCACCAAAGGGCTGTAAGCAGGAATCGAACCCGGGCCCAGACCCTGTACGTGGTTCACCTGCTTAACCTGCTGAGCTATACAGGTGCCCCTGAGAGTCATGTTAATGTTAAAAAACAGCAACAAAATAGTACTATTTGCCCGCCAGAAACTGTAAAATCAGACTGAAATTGTTGGATTTTCAACTTTGTGATGGGTTCTGAATGAATCAATGTGACACGCAGTTCTGCAGTTAGTTAAATGTAAGCTTCACATTGTGATATTTAATCAAAATCGCTTTAATCTACATTTCTTGTTTTAAAATTCACCAAAAATAGTATGTTTGCTCTAACTGGATTCTGTAAAAAAACAAAAATTCTACACTTCTTGGTAAAACGTATAAGTTATACGTGACTCTGCTCTGACCAGCAGTCACATGCTGAAAATTCAAGGACTTTTTGAACGAACTGGGCTGAACTGCAGGCTGTGTAAAGAGCAGATATGATTCAAGGAAGATTAGATTAGATTAGACACTTTATTCCTTCTTGTGAGGAAATTCACAAGTTCCAGCAGTATCCACACATGATAAATAAAAGGCATGTCAAAATACAGTAAATTAAGAAGATTCTATTTTGTCTGTTCTATTTTTCCAGTATTGGCAACACTTGTGGATACCTGGAATAAAATGTTGTACATGTTGATTTCAGTTTTTTGCCATTATTGTAATATAAATATACACAGAAATTCATTTTGTTCTTTTTAAAAATGATTGATGGTTTTATAATTATTCTGCAAAAAAGATTTTTTGAGTTCTTTCTACTTCTAGTCATGCCTTTGCTGTTTCCACAGAGGTATATTGCATTAAAAAATGAGCCACAGTGAGAAAAGATGTGACAGAAAACAAAGAAACGCCCAGAAACTGCTTGGTGGTTTCAGAGGGTTCATGCAATCTCATGTATTTTCAATGCTTTCTAAAACCTGCAGATACCCTGGAAAACAACTTAAAATATGAAATACATTTTTAGCGGAAATCGTTTTTTTTATTTCCTCACATGATCCAGAATGCTGTTTCTTGTCTCCACCTTTCTGGTTCCTATGAAGTAACAGCCGTCTTTATTTGTGTTCATAGTTCTAATGGAAAGTCTGTTGTCATGGTCTGAACCAGGTGCAAGACATCTCCAAAAGGGGATCACATGTGGCACAGACTGTCAGTGCATGTGAAGAGACAGGAAGCAGGTTCCAATCAGATGGCTGTCATCAAACCCTTAACTAATACCTTACCAAAACACAGCCCTGGAGTTCTCCGACCTCAGCACTAAGGACTCTGTACAATGTGGCTGAGGAGGGAGGACGAAGGGCGAACCTATCAGCTACGACTCCCCCGCCACTCCCCCCATGGTGGCCCACGTGGCAGATTGCCGGCCTGTGGGCTGATAAAGGGTGAGGAGGTGGAGCTCTATTCCCCCGAGGCCCCTGCAGCCAATAGCATTAATCCCCCAACACGTCATGAAGGAGGAGGTGAAAATGTGAGTGGGCAGGTTTAAAGTGACGTCCCTGAGCTCGGCATGCCGGAGCCCTGAGCGGCGGCATGCCGGTGTACCACCAGGCCCACCCATCCAGCAGGAGCCCGTCCTGCCCCCTGCACCTCGACCCGTTCGACGAGGGAGCCCGCTCCCCTCTGGAGGAGGAGGAGATGGAGAACGAGCAGTTTGGGCCTCTCCACGGCTACATGTACAACAACGCCAGATCACGACTGAGGAGGATTTGGTCGAGTCAGCTGGCATGGAGGAGTCTCTGCTCTGATGCCTCCGTCACCTTTCCGCGATTGCTCCGGCACCCCGGTGAGCCCCTTCCCCAACTCGCCGGTGTCCGAGTCGATTTTGTGCACGCCCCGAATGCGACGTTACGCCTCGGTCATCCTCAGAGACTACAAGCAAAGCTCCTCCACTCTGTGAGGGCCGCACTCTACATGCTCCCACTTGTGCTATG
Organism: Acanthochromis polyacanthus; assembly: GCF_021347895.1. Taxonomy (NCBI): domain Eukaryota; kingdom Metazoa; phylum Chordata; class Actinopteri; family Pomacentridae; genus Acanthochromis; species Acanthochromis polyacanthus. Next base: position 28,009,379 of record NC_067113.1, read on the forward strand.
TATAGTTCCAGGTTTTTAAAGACTGTGTAAGATTGAGAGGAAAAGTCATCCTGTGGTCATTTTTCACTTAGTAGCTTTGACATGATAAGGTTGAGCATCAAGGCGCCACATTTTAAACTCCTTTTAGATGTTGTTATACAGTAGTGAAGCGACTTCTTAATTACAAATATACTGTATATTTCTATAAGCTTTTAGGCTAAAACTAGATTTTGTTCTATGAACGGATAACTAAGGTGTGTTATGTATGATACATTTAGCGTCCTATCAATAGATCTGTTTGATGAATAATAGGTGAGCTTAACAATCAGACAGTTAAAACAGGGCAACTTAATATAGTTTCTATGTGATGCAAAACGATTCACTTTGAAAAGTGCTAAGAAAATGTGTTTGTCTTACACCGTGTGTGTTCTGTCCTTTTATCAGGCAAAGGAAGAGATTTTAAGCAGGAGTTTGATTTTGTGGGAGGGACAGATGAGAAGATCAACGCCCCACTGTATTTGTAAATTAAATGTAGCAATATAAATGTGAGTTCGTGGACCTTCAGGTGCTGGTTAGTGGGTTTGTTAGATTTAGACAGAGCTAGAGGGCTGAACTATGAAGCAGGTTAACAAAGCCGGGCTTTCTTCTGACAAAACCGAAAACAAATCACTTATCCAGGTTATTATCTTGTTATCCAGTTGTTCATCATCCTACCATAAAAGAGGGCCGTCTAACACACCATTTAACTCCTTTTCCACATAGAATAAACCAAATACATGTTGAATACTTCAGTCAAGAGGAACAGGTTGTTCTAAAGAGAGTTATGGAAGGAATATAGCAATCTATATGATGAAAAGTGAGAAATGCTGGGGTAAAGTCTGCTAAAATGTAAGTAAAGATATTATTTACCACTCAGTGACTTTCAGTGCAGCTGTTTTTTATTAAACTGACAGCTGCACATTTGAGCTCTTCAATTCTGAGCTACAATCATTTTAAAAATGACTCTCAGCAAGTGATATGTAGACTTAAGATGGTTCCATAATGAGGATAACGTGGGAAATCACTTTAGTTTGTGGCCAAAGCACAGTTAAATTAATTTAACTGATTGAGATTCTTGTCTCAATCTGGGTTTTATTACCAATGTGAGAGGTGTAAACAGATTGGACATCACGACAGAAACATGTTCTGCAACACCAATGAATGCATTTAGTTTTCCCGTAGCGACACCACCGTATAGTTTATTTTTCATTGCCACCATAAAACTCCACAGGTTTTGCAGATACAGGCCCAATCGTGTCGGGAAGTAAATGGTGAAACTGATCCAAAAACTCTGAACAGACCCTCCTCTGGATGTGCAGCATCAGTTACCAAGGCGATCCATCCCGGTTATGTGATTTAAGCTCAACATACTTCGCTACCCATTAATCTTGCTTCATAGTTCATCCCTCTGCTCGGTGTGGCTTCATATTTAGCATCTAGACATAAGAACGGTCTACAGGTGGTTTTCCACTGCAGGAATGAGTTGTAATTGACCCTTTTGGCATTTCTTTTACCACTGGATGCAGCTACTTAACTGAAATTTTGACTCTGAAACAATGATAAATAGCAAGTATAGCATAGTTCAATGAGCGTGCAGTAAATGGAACAATGGAGGGTTTGTGATGGTGAATTTTAAGTTGAAGATTGGGATGTTTAAAGAGGAGAAACTGCTTTTGAAAACACGTCTTCAAACTGAACCAATCAGCTCTGTCACTGAACATTTTAAGAAGCATCTAGGACTTTTTTTTTTTTTTGCCCTGAAAACATCCCTGAAGAGCTTCTGCAGGGGTAGTTCTGAAGTTGCACAAGGAATTTTAGTTCCTGCAGTGGAAACCGGCTTCATCTTCTCATCTAGACCTAACCCCAAAATGCCAAACTGTTCCTTTCAACTTAGTGTTCGGAGAAAGTTGCAAATGTTGGGGAATAACAACAACAACTACAATCTTGAATCTATCTTAGATCGATACAGTACTGCCAAGCAAGAGACTGTGTCACGATGTAGCAGAGGACAAAGTTTCAAGTGCCACGTTTTCATTCAGATTTTTTTCTTTATACATTTATTTCTATGGTCTGGAAAAATGCAAGTTAAACTAGTTTAATGTTTGTATCTTTATAACTTAGACATCTGATTTCCTAACTGTATAGGTTATTGTTTAAGATAGATGACATACACATGTTTTGTGAATGTATGTTGTGTATCATATTTTGGTATTCAGATTATCTATATGCATTACAGTATTACAGAGGATTTGCCAGCTGTATATGCTTCTATTGTGTGTGATTGGTTGTGCACACCAAATCCATCTGGTAAATATTAAGACTTTAACAGCCTATCAAGATTGTATAATGTGATCAAGTGCTACATTAGTGATATTATGAATAAGCTATTTGCAGCCGGTGCAGTATTAATTAGGTTTGCGGTTTTAAACACTTGCTGTAGACAGGAGCACCTGTTTGATTGGAGTAAATTAAATATTTTTTATGCTTTTGTCCTCCTGTTTTTCATGTTGAAACGTCTTGGCCTCCTTTTACAATCACTGTTTTGGATCAAAGTACAAAGATTTATGGCTTCGCTTTGAGAATACTGCAGAGTGATAGTACAGGTAAGAAAACAGAACTGAGACGCTGCTCTTTCAGTTTATTAGCTTTCTGTTGCGATTTGTAAAATCAGGCGTTAATGTCACCTTTTTGCGCAGTAGAATTAGGAAAAAAGAACATTTCACCTGCAGCTCAGTGACCACAACATGGAAGGGGAGTTCAGTGTCGGAGAAGCTGTTTAAAGTTGTAGTCATCGGGGATCCAATGGTGGGAAAAACAGCCATTGTCATGCGTTATGTGGGAAACGCTTTGATCCAGCGTACAAAATAACTGTTGGAGTTGAGTTTTCCTGAAAACATTGGAATTGGATGCAAAGACTGTGGTGAGAATGCAACTTTGGGATTTATCAGGTGAGTGAAACTAAAATCTGTTCCTGGAAAGTTGTATCACAGTGAGAGCGATGGAAATCTGACTTTATGGCATCTGTTCTGAATCACTGAAATGTGAAATTCATCTGAAAAGAATGTTAAAAAAATCTGCAGTGACAACAAAACAAAGCAAAAACTGAAAGCTAAAACATGTACAAAAAGTATAAGTAGTTTTCTCTTGCAGTATGTGTATTTTTTGTTGGGTTTTTTGCACTGATGTGGCTAAATTTGTTTCTTGTTCATTCTACATATTTAAATAAGGAAGTAAACCCTTAATGCTCACACACTACACTCTAAAAAAAATCTGCAGTACCAACAAAACAAAGCAAAACTCAAAAGCTGAAACATGTACATAATGTCAAATAAGGTTTCTTCCTTGTGTTATCTCCAAAATATCTGTTCCTTTGCACTGACATGTGGGTAAATTTGTTTTTTCTACATCTTTAAATAAGGAAGTGAACCCTATTAATGCTCATAGACTGCAGTCTAAACTAAGCAGAGGAGCAGCAACTTCAGTCACTGTCATTTTATCATTAATTTACACATATTTAAATGTACAACAGTTTGAGTTAATATCTTGTGGATATCAATATAAATATTATTAGTTAAGCTGGCAGATTTAATCCTATAAACTGTGGAAAAACATGTTAAAAAACTAAAAGAAAGCATTTAGTATGTTTTCCAGTTGCATCCTGTGAGATTTACTCAGAGGCAGAGAAGTGTATTTTCTGCTGTTATGGATTCTTTTGCGATTTATTTTGAGTTATATAAAAGAATACACCTAAAATTTCAATATAATGACGTCTCTGTATGCTGCATTACAAATCAGTCTGTCTACTTAAAGCCCTCTTTGATCATTCTTATGCCGTGCAGCTTTCAGTAGTCTGGTGGGAGACGATCCAAACTGCAAAATGACCTTCCAATTCTAATAAATCCTGCTAAATGTAACTGCAGAATGAGTTTTCTGTGTGCTTCCAAGCCCGGAACCTGTAGGAAGTGAAACTGCAGCCTGTTTGAAGTCATTGTTTTCTCAGGTCTAATTTTAATCCTCACCAGTGTCCATGGAGACATACAGAAATTCTCACGTTTCTTATGTAACATTTGGTTTGATTTCTTGTAATTCAAATCATGCATTATAATAAACTTCCTGAGTGTTTGGAGCCATTTTACATTCAAATGTGTTTTGCAGAAAAGCAGCCAGTCTGTGCAAACTGAGCTCAGATTTGGGCTGCTGGAAAGCATTTAACACACGATTGGTTTTCTCTTCCCTCAAGGTCAGGACAGATTTAAGAACATGTCCAGAGTTTTCTACAAAGCTGCGATGGGAGCACTGGTGTGCTTGACATCACGAATAGCTTTACCTTGAAGTCTGCCGCTGAGTGGAAGCAGGACTTGGACAGTAAATTGTGTCTGGACAATGGACGTCCAGTTCCTGCTGTCCTGCTAGCCAACAAATGTGACCTGATGGAGACGAAGGGCGAAAACGTTGTGAGCTTGCTGGACAAGTTTTGTAAAGACAACAACTTTCTGGGCTGGTTTAAGACCTCTGCAAAGGTGTGTGTTGTACTATTGTTTGTTGTTATTATTAAGTAGGGGGAAACTAGAAAATTTGAGGAGACATTGACAATATGCCAATGCAGCCTCTGCTTATAGAGACAGCTTTTTCTCACCTTCCTGGCTACATATCTTAGCCCTGTAGTTTAATTTAACTTTGAGAAAAAGGTGTGAGTGGTCTCCTTCAAAGTCAGTCTATTCATTTTTGATTCATGTTTCCATAAAAAATGTTATTTCTCTGCTTTTATTTCGCAAAGGAGCCACACATTTTGATATATAATTTGCATGGGTCTTCTCAAAGCTGTGGATGAGTTCAGTAGCAAAAATCACGTCGGAAGAATCTATAATAAGAATGAAATACACCAGTAGGCTTCAATGCTTACACATTGGCACACTTAATTAGGGATGCGCAAACATTTCACAGAGTCAGTTCTGGCTGTTTAGTTTCATTAAAATCAAGCTTTCCTACTTTTCTGTTTGGTTTGAATCAGCCAGTGAATAAGTGATTGTCAGACTGGATTTATTTGTTGGTTTATTTGATGGATTTTGCATTTAAATGCTCCGTCTGCGCCAGTGCATTTTGTGATGAACTTAACGCTGCAGTAAAAACATTAACAGGAGGTTAGAAGTCTTACTAACCTGACAACATGCATACACGGTGTTTCTAAATCCTATTCCTCCTCACCATTTACAGAAAATATCAATATTGATGAGGCAGGTTCCTTCCTTGTCAAACAAATGATGCTATGCGACAGAAGCCTGTACCATGAAGAGCACCAGAGGGACGAGATCCAACTGAGCCAGACTCCAGGGAAGAAGTCTGAGACTTCGTGCTGCTGAAAACCAGTGAACTGAAGCAAAAGAGACAAAGGAAAGCTGCTGCTGCTGCTGCTAAAAACGCTCCAATAAGACCTGATTAAAAGCCACAACAGAGGAGCTGTGAAAGTTACATCCTCCATGCTCACATTTCTGCCCTTCCAGCTCCCCTCAGCAATGTGTGGGTTGATTCATAAAACACCTCTGTGGACACAATTGAGCTCATTCCTCTGATTCACGGCTGATAATAAAACAGATCAGCGGACACACATCCTGCTGGGAAAAGTCTGCGACACTCCCGAGCAGCCGTCGATTCGACCGGCTTTAATGAGAGGCCAGAAACTGTGACAGTGATGTGTCTTAGCCACAAGAACATCAAGAGAAAGAGAGGGAAAATTCAACCCCCGCTGTAAATATTCCTCAATAAATCACGACCTACTCAGCTCGGAGTTTCTCTGTTTATGCAACCAGTGCATCTAATTATCTGTTAATCACTTTGCAGTGAGATCAGCTCAGGCCAGAGCAGCTCGGATTGATACAACAGAGGAAAGATTTCAGCGTGACCTGATTTCAGTGCAAGGAAGAAATTTGTGAAATGCCCAGAGAGGATTGAGTGTTCTATACTGGGAGCAGAGCAATGATTCTGTGTCTAGATAGAAAACAAATGTGCAACAAGACTGTATGTGATTTGTGACTGTAAAGTAATTTAAGTTAAAAAAAAAAAAAGGCACAATATTACCCAAAAAGCTGGTGTGTAAATAAAAGTATTAATTTGCATCATTTGCCATCAAAAATTAAACTTAAATTACACTTTTTTCCAGTCGTTGAGCAACATAATGCAGCTCTACATCCCTATTATGCTGTTTCATCTACTTTGAACTCTTTTCTTGGCACATAATAATTCTATAGTTTAGTTTACCCCTGAGAAAAAAGAGTGAAGGAGTTTCTTCTTAGTCAGTTTGTTCATTTTAATCATGTTTTCATGTTAAAAAGCATTTATTTTCTCTGCTTTAATGAATCAGACACATCTGACTGAAAGATTTCCTTTCAATAAACCCCCAATTTTTCTGAAAACAATGTGATAAATGTGAAATTGAAGCTATTAATGCTCTAACTAGCTAAATAGTTACAGCATTTTGAGTATTATTTATGTTAATCATTTTCACTTTTAGAAATTAGGAACAAAAGTAGTTTGAATACATTTTCAGTTCCATTTTTTTCTTAACTCTGCATTGCAAGCAAAAAGCAGTAATTAAAGTAACTTGGCTGCCTTAAAAAGATAAATTGATTCAAGAAAATGCTTTTATTTTGATGTTTTCACAACTTCAGACATCAATCAATTGTCATTTTATGTTGTCACAACTAATAGCGCAGTCAAACGAGTAGAACATTATAGAAACTGTAGCTTTTCGCATCAGTTACTTAAGTTATTTTTGTTTAATTTTGTCCTTTTAGCCTTTATTATGTAGGACAGTGGAGAGAGATAGGAAAAAAGGGAAAAGAGTGGAGGGAGCAAAGGGCCATGGGCTGGACTCGAACCAATCCCTACTGTGTCATGGGGACTATAAAATCTGTTTATAGGGGATATAAACAGGGACTATTAACAGTGTAACAGTAGCTCAACCAGCTGAATTACAGGGATGACAGTGAAAATTTGATATATTCTAAAACTCATTACATGAAAGGTGAATCTTGCCATGCCTTTTGTGCTTTATTATTGAGAATTATGGCTTGTAGCTCAAGTAAATCAAAAATCTTGCATCTTAAAATATCTGAAAATTGCCTAAGATCAATTAAAAAACAGAATTTTCAAAACTGGAATGTCCACCTTCTGAAAATGATGGTAATGTATACTCTTGGTTTGGCCTCCTTTGAATTACTACAATGCTTGAAATACTTCACTTTACTTGTAATGAATATAGAGTCTATGAAAGTATTTTTTGTATTAAATCGTGAAAAAAAGTAAAGTTTTGTGATATTCTAATTTTATGGGATGCTAAAAAAAAAGTAGTTTATTAAACCTTAGCTTAAAGTTGATTAGCTTCATTATCATAGATTTATAGGTGCAAATAAGTGAAATTCTCAGCTGTTGGAGTCAAGACTTTAAGCCAGCCAGGTGAAAATTATTTGCAGTTGTAACTATGTTTTTAGAATTTCTACAGTGCATTGTGTTACAGATATTTGGGGAGACTGAAACCTTGTCCTTTATGTGCGCTGACATATTGTGTGTTGCGCGGTTATTTTGCACACCAATTGTTCTTTGCTGTCCTGTAGTTTTATTTCGGTGCCCTTGCCGTGCAACAAGGGAACTGTTCCACATCCGCCCGCTGGGTACTACACAGTCGCTTTTTGTCCAAATTCAGGCTCTTCTCTCCAGGTGTGTCACACAAATGGTTTTATTTAAACCTTGGAATAATCTTCTTTAGACCCCTTTTACTGCTTTGTTGCATCAGAATTTACTCACTTGGAAGATTTTCAGTATTGAATCCAACTTATATTCTGTAAAAAGACAGAAAAAAAACACAATTTTCCAACTATTAACTTACGAAAATTAACACAAATCTACATGCTGATCAAGTGAGTTGCAGTTTAAAAGCCAGGACGGTAGTTTACCTCATGTGTCAATGGTTCCTGAGGGGAAGCGATGGAAGAAGTTAACACACAACTGCTAATTATGGATTTTTGTCCCAGATACTAGAAGACCTAAATTCAGAGTCAAGCAGGGATGCTGGCCCCGATACTCCTCCACATCGGACAAAAAGCTCAGCTTCCTGACTCGTTGTTTATAAATATGACAGTGTGAATGGGAGTGACACTCTTTGCAACAGATCCCGTCACTGGTGCATTATTGATATCAGCCTATTTTATCTGCCCTCCAGTGTGCATTTTCTCCGGCAGCTTCGTTCATAATTCATGATTGCATGAAAATTTCAATTTAGTCAAACTTGTGATAAAGAGCAAAGCTGTGTACGTCCCCCTGCTGGGCCTCTTTCCTGTCTTATTGTGACCCATTTAAAGGTGGCCAATGTTAATTAAGTATTCCCAGACAGCTGGTTTTTCACTGAGCAGACATTACGGACGTTGAACCGTCTTTGATGCATGAAAATAATGACTCGTGAATGAACCGAAATCATCAGAACCAGACATTATTTAAACACGGATCTCATCCTGGATCATTCATGAGCAGCTGAGATCCACGGGTTGCTGTCCATGGTGCTGAATTTTGGTTTTAAGGAGACTTGAATGCAACAAAACGCTGTCAGATTGCAGGAGGACTGAATGTTGGTAGACTGCACCACCTAGTGCACAAACACGCAAGTGCAACAACAGCTGACGTAAATATGGAGTTTATGACAAGATTAACATCTTGTTTCTCAAGCTTGGGGTTAATGGAGCTCAGGGGCAAGTCTTAATTTAACTGCATCATATGTTTCACTCTATTACAGCTGATTATGAGTTATTTTCCACCATGTATGTGTGTGTTGGAGCTGCACGGTGAGTGAGTCTTAAAGGGTAGTACAGAGGTTGAAGTCAGCATGTTTTTCAATGCAAATCTCAAAAAAATCAAAGAATTTGTCAACTAGGTTGGAAGAAGATTTTCACATCTGTTACTTAATTAAAAGTAGCAATACCACAAATTAAAAATGTTTGTTTAAAAGCAAAATTCCTACACTCCCAACCTTACTAGTGTCAGCAAACTGTACTTGTGTAAAGGTATTCATTAGTCACACATTACAATGGGCTCTTTCAGTGTTTTATTTTAGATTTATACTGTAAGATTATCACCACTTATACATTAACAGGCAAGCAGAAATTAAAATTGAAGCTGATGGATTTAATGTTTTTCATTATTGTTTTATTATGTCATAGTACATTTTTAAAGCGCTAAAGTGCTACATGATCTGTCAGATAAATGCAATGGAGTAAAAAGTACAATATTTTCTCTGCAATGTGGCGGAAAGTGTAGAATGATGTGTGAAATACTCAAGATAAATACAAGTATCTTGAAATTACAGTACAGTCCAAATACCTGAAACAAACTGCCAACATGACCTCACTTTGGACCATTTTATTTTTTTCTTTAGTGACATTAACTACACGTAGTCCTTTAAATATTAGATAACTCAATGTTTAAGACTTATAGATGTAGAGTGGACATTATACAACATGTTCTCTGTGTAATACTTGACCTAAAAGGAGGGTGGGCGTGATTTTGTGATTCATACTAATAAATAAATATTAAATAGTTCTTGTGTTATTCCAAAACATTTCACAGAATCCAGAGAATAAGTGCATCTTAGCAAAAACAGCAGATCACTCTTTCCTTAAAGATTCCTTAAATCTATGTGGCACAACAGCTTCCACAAAGTAAATAATGTGCATTGATTAAATTAGTCATGTCCCTTGCTTTCCAATAAAGCACTGTAGGGATCCACTACTTTCATCTTTTGCATATAATTGTTTTAGATTTATTACTTAAGAGGTGCTGCTTAATTCCCAAATCAGTGTAGAAATGTCATCCACTACAAATGTGGGCTACTGAAGAAAAAAAGAGCAAAAGACAGACATAAAAGTGATCATTTACCCAGCTTCATTGCTTTTCTTTAACCAGGTGTTCTGGTTTTTATGTGTAATTCTCAGTGGAGGTAAATAACCTATTTTTTCCTCCTGTGGGAACAAGGAGAAAATACGGCCTATTTTCAGGTTGCACAATAGATTAGAAGGACTACACACCCTGGTGTCACGTTTTCTGTGACCTTTAATGAGTCCTGCATGTGATTTCATGATTACTGGCAATACTTGTTGGCATTTTTAAGAGTTTAATACTTTAATTAACAGGTGCCACGTTGGCAGGTCTTACCTCTTGCCCAACCTTGAAGCATTACAGCTGCTCTAAAACCTTCAGCCAGCAGGGGGCCACAGAATAATCTGAAATGGTGAATTTTAGGTTCTTCTGTTTCGTTTTTGACACAAATAAAGTGTTTAATGCGGATTTTCTTCCAGTTCTCACCGGTGTTGTGATTATGACAATATTTTTAAGGATTTAGAGCTGGTCTAACAAAACAAACATATGTTAAAATTATTATATGACATGTTTTTTGTCACTTATTTATGTTTGCACTTTAGATAAGGTTGATAGTTTTAAAAAAGACTGATTTTTTCTCATATTTGCTCACAGTCATTAAAAGGTGCTTAAAAATTAGGGCATTTGTCCTGCAATAATTTAAATAAATTATATTTAAATAAATATTCATTTTTGAATATGCAGTTTGATGTGTTTTTTCCACTAAAGAGGATGAAGTGCTTCACTCAGCTTTTTCACCTTATTCTAGGCTGTGTGACTGATAATTTAAAAAGAAAAGATGCTTAAAATAAGGGCACTCGTTTAATTTAATTTAATTCAATTTAATTTTCTGATTAAATAAATTCTGAAATTTTTTTTGAACGTGATCCTTGTTATTTATTTTTGTTGTTGCATGGAAGTTATTTTTTTCTCACAGTGATTAAAACAGTCAATAACACACAGTAGCGGCTTTTAAACGTTTCTTCGATCACGTTCCGGTCGAGGTCACAGATTGTGACAGTTACAGAATCCGCCGTAACACCGGCCCTCCATCCGGGTGACCGCAGAGCGCAGACTCAATCCCCGCTGCAGCTCACTGCGTTTCCGTAGCCAGTTTGCTACCCGCTGAGCCCTGGCTGGGGAAGCAGCTCACGGAAACGATTGATCCCGATCGAATAACGCCAAAGCTGGACCCATAGATGGCGGATTAACACCGATATCGGCAAGGACTCGCTAAATCAATGTTCGTGATTCGGGTGCTTTTGGGGAGTGCGCTGGCAACACCCTCCGTAACATGTGAGATGTACACAGAAAGATATTAACTGTGCGTTATTTCGGCTAACTAGCTAGCAGCTACCCCCCTTCTGTCCAATTTATGGTAGCTCGCCTGAGCTGTTTTCTCAACCGTCGCGTCCGTACCGGAGGAAAATGAAGAAGTTAACATTAGGAAGGTGCTCGACGGCTTGACAGCGGTTTCTTCGTCCTCCTCCGCCACTGCCCAGCCGGGTGCTCCCCGGGAAAACGACGTTGTCCAGGAGACTCTCCAGTCGGAGCATTTCCAGCTTTGCAAGGTGGGTGTCCGTTAATAAGAGGCTAGCGTTAACGGACTGTCGGTGCTCTCTGACAGTCAGATGACAGCGGCGTGAGCAAACACTGGCGTTGTTTTCATCTCCATCAGCTCAGCTCGGTGGGATGGAAATGCCTTTAATTTGCCCATACAGCCTCCAAAAGCAGCAGATTTAAAGTCAGATATTAAAGTAGTTGTTAGAGCTACAGGGACATTAATGGGGGATCGGTGTTAACCATTGACTGTCTTGCTATCCAGCTCCAATCCTCGCTTCAGGCCACTGTTTCTTCTTGATCACTGGGAGTTAGCCAGCTAACATAATCAGCTCATAGTCTTATAATACAACACTCACATGTCCTGTGCTGTAATAACTCGTCTTGTCCATCCTGGCTGTGAAGTGATCCCCTCCTGACACAATGTCTGTGACAAAATTAATTTATTCTAACTAATTTCAGCTTTTAGCTGTCGGGGTAAAATAAATTCTAAATTATTTCAAAATTCCCTTCTTGTGTCTCAAGGACAGAAAGAATCTGAATTCAAGTGGAGCAGCAAAGATTAATCTATAAGTTGTTGACTCTTAAAGTGATCGCCAACTACTTTGAGAATTGATTCATCCGTTTGAGTAATTTTTAGAATGAAAAGCATAGAAATTCTTAACCATTTGCTGATATCTTTGCTCCTCTATGTTGTCTCGTTTCTCAGTGACAGAAAGAAAGGGCAACCTAAGTGGCACTGCAAACGATAAATTGATTAGTTGTGAGCTGATAAAGTAATCACCAGCTATTTTGATAATCAATCTATCAGTTTGAGTCATTTTTATTAAGGAAAGGAGTGAAAAATCTTAAGTATTTGCCAGTTCTTTGCTCCCTTATGTTGTCTCATCTCTCAGTGACAGAAAGAAAGTGGAACTTAAGTGGATCTGCAAATGATTAATCGATTAGTTGTCGACTCTTAAAGTGATCACCAGCTATTTTGATATTCGATTAATCAGTTTGAGTCATTTTTTAAAGGAAAGAAGTGAAAAATTTTGAATATTTGCAGATTCCTTTGCTCCTTTATTTTTCTCGCCTCTCAGTGACAGAAAGAAAGTGGAACGCTTAACGATTAACTGATTACTTGTGGGCTATTAAAGTAACCACCAACTACTTTGATAATTGATTAATCAATCTGAATAGTTTTTATACAGAAAAAGAGTCGAAATTTTGAGTATTTGCAGGTTTCTTTGCTCCTTTAAGACAGTAATGGAATAGTTTTGAGTTGTGGATGTCATCTTGTGCTTTTAGATATTTTTTCTACCGTTTTCTGATTCTTTTATATGCTCCATTAGTCAAGATAGTAATCCACAGTGAGAATGATCATCGCTTGCAGCCCTGAACTCAAGCAAATACTCACTATATCCCTGTAGAAGCTTCAGCTTAACCTTTGTTTGCATTTTTGCACTGAAATGCGCCATGGACCAACGAGCATGTGTTGTTTCGATAAAACTCTGAAACACAAAAATCAGATCAGACCCAGAGGTCACTAGGAGATATTTCCCCCAAACTGACTCACGCACGGTTTTCTAATTCACAATGCATGGTTTAGCTGTAAATAAAGGTTTTGTATGGAAAGTGTGGAGCACCTCGGAGAGCCGGCCCACCAGCTCCTGCCCCAGCTGGGAGCAGAACAGGTCAGGTCCCTAGGTTACAGGACCACGGCTTTACCTGTTACATAATCCTGCTGCAAGCCGTGCAGAGCTCATGGTTGGCTGGGCGAGGGTTTCCGACCTGAAATAATGGAGTTATGGATGCCTGATGATGATATATTTGCTGGCTGGACTACTGTACAGACCCTGACAGTGAGCTGCAGTCGGAGAGCCCGAGGATTTATTTTATTGCTGCTGTTTTACAGGACCGAGCCTGCACACATGTCACGCCAGTTATCAGAGAAAAAAAACATCCCAGTCCCCATTTGCACTAATGTTTATGCACTATCTAATTTATTTCGATAATGAGACTAATTTTCCGCATTGATGGATTACATTTCTAGGAGATTATGTTAATGTTTTTTTCCACCGCTAATGCCAGCTTGGCTGTGTAGGAGATGATTGATTAGCTGACTGGGAGGTCTGATATAAATTCTGCTCTTTTCCTGCAGACTGTGCGTCATGGCTTCCCATATCAACCGTCCTCTCGATGGCTTTTGACCCCGTACAGAAAATCTTGGCCATTGGGACTCAGACCGGAGCTTTGAGGCTGTATCCTCGTGAAAATGAAAACCAAGAGAGCCACGCAAGGAGAGGAAAGCTCGATGATCGTGTAGAATTTTTACATTTTTTACTAACATACACACAAACATAAATCGGACCCTCGGTTTTAAGCTCCTGGAATAATTCCTCACGTGGCTCGAGCTGCCATCCAACATTCCTCAAAATCAGGGGATTCACCCAGTAAGTGATGCTTTCTGTCTCCTGTCATTTAGCACGAGAAAGGGGGGGGAACCACGCTGAGAGAAGCGGAGGGAGCTTAGAGGTAGCTGGGATGTGCTTGTGTGCAGCCGGCAGCCTCCTTCTCCTGGAGCACCCGGGCTCATTAGTGGTATCTCTGCAGTAGCATGAACAGCTCCTCCGCCATATGCCGAGGAGCCAACCTCATCAACTGAGCTGCCCAGTCAGTGCCGGCATGCCACTTCGTATGTGCTGTAAACATAACTGGACTTGCACAACACACAGACACCACAATCAAGCTGCCACGGAGCTGCGTAGCCCCCTCAGGCAGTTGGGAGTCAGTTTTGTGTTTGTTTGTGTTCGAGGATTTAAAAAAAAAAAAAGGAAAAAATGTTTCTGCTTTTACAGCTAACTTCTCATGAGTCACGGCAACACAAGCGCCCCTGGATTCCAGACTGCCGCCGCATGTGCCAGCCGAGTCACATCCAGGTTACCGCCGCGACGTCCGCGAGGGCCCACCCGTTGTGCTTTAAGTCAGGGTTTCCCTTTGCGCTGATATCCTGCTCTATGGGGGCCCATCTGCTTCGTTTAGCTCTTTATTACGAGCCGCTCCGTCCTCGTTTCACAGGGCGACTCACACACTGGCTTTCATGTTGTCCTAATGTGCAAGGTGGAGCTGATGGGATTACTGTCATTCGGCAATTGGTCCCATTTATTCAAAGACGGCCCGTATCGATCCACCTCATTGCCCCTGGAGTTTGGAAACGCTGCACAGCTCAGTAGACATAAGCTCATGAGGTGTCTACAAGCAATAATGTCTGCTTTTACAAGATCTGTCTCTACTACAGTGTTTTAATCAGTGTGTTACTGTAGACAGCCTCGCCGCTCGTTCCAGCGCTCGTTCTGGCCGCCGCGCAGACTCGCCTCCTGTTTGGCAATTAGAAACACTGGAGTCTGTGGCGAAAGTGAACATTTGGACTTTTTCAAACTGGACCTAATGTTTTCTCTCCAGTTTATACGCAGAATGCTCTACTTGTTGCGTGACCAGCTGACTGGTCACGCTGGTGAAAGTAGAAGTGAGAAGTTTGTTTCGTTGAGTTTGAAGCGATCAGCTGCTGCCTGTGTAGCTTCCTCTTCTTTGGCTTCAGCTTAGAGTTTTCGAAAGGCCGCACAGGACTTTATCTGTCTGTCTCCTAGAAGCTAGCATGATAAAGATCCGTCCCGCCCTGGTGATCGTCAGTTGACTTCACAAGAAAAGGCAGCGAATGTTGAAATGCTGTGGTGAACCACACTGGTTTACCGATTGGGGAAGTGTCGAATGTTCAGGGGAGATGACTTGAGCGTGTGATGTCCAACCCTCATCAGAATTGACCCGTTTTAATATTTTCACAGTTAAAACTTCCACATTTTACATTTTTTGGGAAGTTTTGAACATTTTTTGATGAGGAAAAAAAGAAATAATTTTAAAAAATGTTCTTTAGAACATTCACAAAAAATCCACCAAAATCCAGCGAATTCGCTGATTTTGGTTGATTTTTTTTGTGAATGTTCTTAAAGAAAATATTAGAAGTTTGCCGATATATATGTAATCACTTTAGATATTTTTAGGATTTTTTTGGAAGAGTTTTACTCATTTTTTAACAACATTTACATCGGCGTATAATCCTGCAAATTGCAAGATTTCTTGCCAAATTTGGGGGATTAAAAAAAAAACTTAGGAATTGTTTGCATTTTCTTAAAGAAGGTTTGCAATTTTCAGAAATTTGAGGAATTTTTTTGCTGAATTTTTGGATTTTTTTCAGACAAGGAAACAATATTTCTTTTGGTGCCTGTAGGACTACAGGACGGTTATACTCTTGGGAAGAAAGAGGAAATAATACGTAAAGGTTGAGAAGCAAAATATTTGTGTTGCCCTCTTTTTTTTTTTTTTTACCCCTATGTGAAACATATATGACTAATAAGTATTGCATCTGACACATGGAAAGTAGGGCTGCTGATGATAATAATTTCATGATTGATTATCAGCCAAACTTAACCAGCAACCTTCCCATTGAGAAGTTCCAGCATTGACTAATTAATTACTTGGCTTATTATTTCAGCTCTAAACGAACGAGATCACATGAAAATATGGCCATTGATTTGGTCACATGACCAACAGATGGTGACAGGAACCATTATTTTGCCTTTTGGTTTCCCTCGCAGCGAGAAATTTTGCTTCGTGTGAATCATCGTTTCGTAGAGTGACTCAGCTCCTGTGCTCACACTATCCAGAAGCGTGCATCTGCTAATGAAACAAAGAATTGTGCTCTAAATAGTCTTGTTCACACCGACTGTGTAGTTGTAAGTGTGTTTGATGTCAGGAAAGTTCTGATGTGTGAAAAGGAAGTTTTAAAAACGATAAATCTAGTTGAGGTTTGTTGGTGTGATTTCCTGCTAGCTTGGGAAGTAGCTTCGCTCAGCAGCACCTTTAACTTGAGCATTTCAGACTCCTTCTTTGCATATATTGAGTCAATGCCAAAGAAAACTGTTGAAGTGATGCTACTGCATTATAGCAACACATCTGCGCGTTCCATATTATCATTCTTGCTCTTTAGACTACCTCTGTTCTTATTTATGCATGACCAGAGGCTATGAAACGGACTTAATGACTCGTCCTCCTCCATTGTGGACCTGTGAGACATGATATCCATTAATAATTCCGACAAATGTTGTACAGACTGGCAGCCCGGGAGCTAAAACTGGAACCGAAAAGGTACGGGTGAATGCGAGTTCAGCTGGCAGCAGCCGCTCGACTGGCACCAGCTTCACGTCTAAAAGTCTGCGATTGCCTCCGTCTTTCTGCAGTAGTGATGCCCACCGTTGAGTCTGTCCTGAAGAAAAAGAAGCCCCGCCTTAGTTTGTTTAAGGAGCCGAGGGATTGTTTGATCGCGGCTTGGTTTATCCTGGTCCGACTTCTGGTGCTGTTTCAGCTCAAAACACACTCAGCTGCCTGCCTGTGGAGCTTTTCTTTGAGTCTGAGAAACAGCGCACCTTTTTTTTTTGTCTGTGGCGAATCTGTCTGTTAGAGATCCTCTGTGTGATTAGATCTGCTTCCTTGTTCTTTTGTGCTGAAGTGCATGACTCCGTGCACATGCCGTCTCTGAGAAAGTGACTACAGGCCGGGTGAAATGGAGAAGCACTGTCCCCCTTTTTTTTTTTTTTTTTTTTTGTGCCATGCATGCAATTTTCTCGTCCTTCTTTTCAACAAGATTGAAACCCCACCCTTACCGTTAGCTGAATGGGTGGCCTGACTGGTTTTCAAGGGATTCTACAACCTGAAATTCCCGTGCAAAAAGGAGAGATGAGTTAAAGTTAATAATGCTGCCGTCACACCGGCTGACGCATGTGAATAAATAAGGCTGACAGGGCCCACTGATTTTATTTATAACCCACCAGTTTGGTTTGTTTCAATGCCTTTTTAGGAGTGCAAGCTGAAAGTGTCAAGTTACATTTAAAAAAAAAAGACAAGCTTGGGAATCTTTTTTTTAATATAAAGACACCCACAGTAGGCCGGAAATAGCAGCTTCAATTGACATTATTACTGCGTCAGATAAGCCCCGGTATGTCAGAGGGGGTTTTCCTGCGTTTCTGCTTGAACTTTTAATGGCCACCCTCCAGTTTTTCCTTAACTGAGGCGACTCCCAGCTTCGGCCGTGCAGGTGTGGAGTGCTACTGTCAGCATGAGAGCGGCGCTGCTGTCATCCAGCTCCAGTTCCTGATCAACGAGGTCAGTCGTCATCACCTGCTTCCTGTTGTCCTCGTTTGGCTTCCTCCTCCTCCACTCCCAGTCTGTCCATTCCTCCTCTGCATCTGTCTATCCTTGATATCCTGCCACGAATCATCACTGATGAATGAACTGTGCTTTTACACATTAGTTAACCCTCCTGTTGTCCTCATTTACAGGCACCAAAAATATGGTTTCCTTGTCTGGGAAAAAAATCCAAAAATGCAGCCCGAAAAATTCCCCAAATTTCTGACAATTTGCAAAACCTTCAGGAAGAAAATTCCAGTAATTCCTTAAAAGTTTCCCGTAAAAGTTTTATTTGAAGAAAATCCCCCAAATTTGGCAAAAAAAAATTTCTTGTAAATATTTTCAAAAAATTAGTGAAAATCTTCCAAAAAATATTAGAATTATCTAAAGTGATTACATATATATCAGTAAAACTTCTAGTGCTTTCTTTAAGAACATTCACAAAAAAATCAACCAAAATCCAGCGAATTTCGCTGGATTTTGGTTGATTTTTTTGTGAATGTTCTTAAAGAAACACTTTCAGCATTTCTTTTTTTCTACCAAAAAATGTTCAAAAATTTCCCAAAAATGTTGAAAATGTGGACATCAGAAATTTCATTGTGAAAATATATATATTTTGTCCACATATTCAAACTGAGTCAATTTTGACCCGCAGGACGACACGAGGGTTAAACGGTGACGATGTGATCTCCGTGCCTCTGCAGTGCCCCTTGTATTTATGTGCTGCTAATTTATTACAAAACTGCGACCCACAGGCTGTTTTCTGACGAAATCCTGTTTATTACCGTCCCTGCAGGGGGCGCTGGTGAGTGCCTTAGCTGACGACAGCATCCACCTGTGGAACCTGAGGCAAAAAATCCCCGCCATCCTGCATTCTCTCAAGTTTAACAGGGAGAGGTACGTCGTCGGCTTCCTGTTTTCGGCTGCTGTGTTTGCGGTGACGCCGCATCTGTCTCTCTGTGATGTGTGAACAAAATGCTGGAAACGGCCCCTCACAGCTGGCCACATGTTTTGCACTGAATAATTAGGTGTTGTGTTGCCGTCAGATCTCGAAAAGCTCGCTCACCGAGCGTCCCCTTGCGGTGTCGCAGCGGCTCGGGTGTTTTCCCTTACGCAATTAGGAGATTTTGTGGTAGAGACGGAGTCATGTTTTCTCGATAGTTTGGTCTTTAAAGCTCCGCCGATCAATACTTTTGCAGGCATTGAATGCAGAAAGTGGAGATTTATCACCCAATTCTGCAGTTTCTCTCAGCTCTGTGTAGTTTTTTTTTAGACTTTTTAGCTTATTGTTTTGATTTTCAGCCAGCAAATTGTGCTCTTATCAGACGTAGGTAGTTGAGATCAGCTAGAAAACTACAATCGATAATATCAATACTTAGCAACAAAAGCAAACACAATCTAATAAAAACGACAATAATCAGTTTAACAGTGAAATTAAAGCATACTGCAAAAATATTAGCAACATGCTCCACAGCAGCCTTAATCCCTTGACGCTTGAGTTTATTTAGAATATATAAAAAGCATTTTTTTGTGTGTTTTGCTTCCAGCTGATGCTAAAATAAATTGAGACTTGCCCGTTTATTATTACACATAGAGCAGATATAATAATAATAACAGATGTATAATAAGTGGTCCATGAGAAACCATGCTGCAAAAGGTTCTGATGTACTATTGGATAATGCACAAACCGGGCATTTGGGGAATGGATACACTATCGAATGTTTGTTGGTGTTTTGTTATTTCACTTGTTGTGGGATCGCTGAGTTCCTTTTTGCACAACAATTTTTACCATTTGGTACAACTACAGAAACTTGAACCTATCCAGCTGCAGTCTGAATGAAAGTGGTAGTTGCGAATTTGCGACAGTAAGCATCAAAGGGGGCTAATTGGTGCAACCTTTTGGGCTAATTATTGTGGGGTTTTTTTGTTTTATGACACAAAAGCTTTTATTGTGAAGTCAAGATTTCCATGCTCATTGACAATCACACAGAATGTCACCTGATAAACCACAGCCGAACACAATAAAGCGGTTAACCTAAGCCCCGTCAGCTTGATATTTTTTACAAATGTGGTTTACGGCTGAATGTTTCTGTCAGCCAGTTGAGAAAAGGCAGCCGTATTTGCTCCGCCATTTCTTCCCCGCCGATCTATATATAGTCCTGCTTCATTAGTGTGACACAGTGCATGGCCTTTGTAATTAAATCTTAGTCACTCGCTACTCCTTCCAGTTGAACCGGCGCGATTAGGGACGAGGGCGAACCCTTTGATGGGACTGAGTCACGAGATAATGAAAAGCCTGGTTTGTGATGGATCCCGATCTCTTGCAGAATCACATACTGCCACCTGCCCTTCCAGAGCAAATGGCTGTACATCGGCACGGAAAGAGGAAACATCCACATCGTCAACGTGGAGTCCTTCACTCTCTCAGGCTACGTTATTATGTGGAACAAAGCCATCGAACTGTGAGTCTGTGTTTCGCAATTGTCTTCTGTTGTGTTTTTTTTTTTTCTTTCCCCCTCCCTTTTTACTCACTGGCCATTTGCATATCTTCTGTGTGCAGTTGACACTCAAACAGGAAACTCTGAAACACAAAGGAATGTGGATGCCTGTGTTTGCAGATACAGCGTGTCCTGTAAGCTGAGAATACTGTAGCTCTGATCAGTGTGAGGGCGGTATGGAGGTGGTGATTGTGCCATGCCAGGACTGGCTTGTTGAGACTTCTGGAGGTGTTTGCTGCCTGATTTAACAGAACATCTCTTGATAGGAAGTGCCTACTTGATAACCCCGGTGACTTATCCTGTGTCACCCACTCCCTCATGTAAACACCTACTGTAAAGATCACAGGGAATTTTACATCACATCCTGCGTAAAGGCAAAGGTTTTACTGGATTTCCTGCAGGGCTCCGATGTAACTTTGTAGGGGTCACATACAGGTAAAACTTATGAAATCAGCATCAGAAACGGGCGGCGTTTGATTCTGTAGCACTGAAAACGGGGAGGGTGAGGCCTGTTTTGTGAGAAGTGAAAACTTTAGCAGGTAGAAGTTGCTCTGTCCAAGTCATTTCTCCAGGGCGAGCACAAGTGAGCGGAAAAAATTAGATTTCAGACAGTGACTGGCAGCTGGAATCGGTAGTAGATTATAAAGGTGTGCGTGTGAGGCTGCTGGTGAAATCTGATAAATTGCCGTTTTAGATCTGGGAGTTGAAAGTGTCAGAGGAAAGTATGCCATCTGCGAAGATGAATGTCTCGCAGACAGACAGACAGGCAGTGGAGTTGGGAAATGATTTTGCCTCTCTGATTGTGGAAAAACATGCAGCGTGAAATCTTAAACATAATATTCGGACGCTGATAGATTCGTCTTTTCAACACACTTTCTGCTTTTTAGTTTGTTGTCTCTGGAAACCTGTGGATTCACGTTCTTCTGCTGCAAATAGGGTTTTAATGATCATATTTGTAGGTCTTTTGCTCCACTGTATGTATAAATGAGACCTCAGCTTCAATGTGAGTTTAACTCTCTAAGCAACAAGGGTGTTTTTAGCTCCAGTCACATTTTTATTCACTGTGGGCTCATTTTTCACTGCAGTCTAAAGTCCTGCACCTCTATGGAAACATTATAACCACTGTTAGAAATAGAGATGACTCAAACATGATTTCCATGCAGCGTAACAAAGTTATAATGCTGTAAATCATGAAAGGTAATCAAAATTTCATTTCAAAAGTCATTAAACGTCCAATATTGTGTCGCTTTTCAGCAAATTAATAAAAGTCCCACGTCCCTGGAGTTTTTGAGCTAAAAAAAATGCAAAAATGGTTCGTTTCACCATGTCTGTATAACAGCTAGGGCTCTGAATGGGCTGATTTGCACTTAAAACCAATGAGCTACTGCTGATCCCGCCCCCTTCAGGAAGAAAACACTGCCTGAGCTGCAGCTATTGGTTAGTTGGGTGTTACATAGCACCTAGGTTTGAATTCTGTATTCTAAGGCAGGGAAGCTAGCTAGTTGTAATAAAATTTGAGGAAATGCAGAAGTAAATATCTCTAAGAAGTTTTATTTTACCGCTTGAAGTTCATAACAAAAACAAAAGACTGGATTTTTTGCCATATGGGACCTTTAATTAGTGACTCCGGTAAGACAAATTGGCAAGAGGATCTGTTTAGAGTGTCTGCATGTTTTATTAAAAACTATTGGTGTTTGGCACCAATATATTGATAACGTCTCTCAAGAGGAAGTGTCGTACTGATGTTTTGTCCTGACTGTTAAGTGCGACGAAATAAAATTTGCCCTAATTCTTCCCCAATTCAGGATTTTATTGTGTTTCAAGTAAATGAGAAGCATTTTCTGACAGCAAAATGAGAACACTTCGCCACACTGAGTCTTGGGGTTGTGTATTTGCAAACAAAGCATAACAAAATTATAATGCTGTAAATCATAAATGTTAGTCAAAGTTTCATTTCTTTGATTACTTATTTACAATAATTGAAAAAACCTGGATTCAACATGCACAACACTGACCTGTTATTAATACTGGTAAAAATGTTCCAACTACAGCTATTTTAATGTTTACGTTTTCAAATTGCTTTCAAACTTTTCTCATTTCTGCTTTGTGTAAACACAGCCTGCAGTTCATCCAAGTTTATTTGAAAAGTTCCCCTTTTTGTCATGTGACTGTTGGTTGCAGCACAGAAACTAAAGGCCTCATGGTTGTGCCGAGAAGCACAAATTTTTTTCTTTTTCCACAGAATTTGACTAATGCAAAGAGTTTATTTTGACAAATTTTTGAATGAGACATGTAGAATAAAGGGATTTTGCTGAAATACAATATCACTACTTTGAGCTTAAGTTTCCTAACAGTCACAGATGAGTAGTTCAAGATCTGATGGAAAGTTCAAACAAGTCTTCTTGCTTGCAGTTCTTTCCGTTGTACAGTTTTGGCTGTAATAAGTGGCATCATTTTGGCAGCTTTGTACAGACAAACTCGTCAATGGAGGGTTGAAAAATGCTGAATGAAATTTAATCCTGTTTCTGTGTAGTCAGTGGAAATCAATGTTATGTTCTTGAACATTCAAGAGAACAATATACACGGTGCATGCACATATATTAAAATCACGACACATTTAAACAGTTACTTGTACGGATGCTTCGTTGTGTTGTGGCGGTTACTGCCTGAAGTTCATATTCTGGTCCGTCCTTGCCTTTTATTCACTGCGACATCTCTGACTGTATCGACTCATCAGCAGCAATGAGATCATTAGCCACTGGAGCCAGACCACACTCAGAGGCAGCAACACTTTCTTTAGGCCAGACCTTCACTTCCTCCATGCCCCTTGCTCTGTTGCCACGGTGATCCTGTCTCCACACACTATAATCTCTCATAGACCCTCATGTGACCCTGCTCTCTCTCTCTGTTTGTCTCTCTCATGTGTCATGTCTCTTTCTCTGCTGCACTGATGCACATTTTCATCTCATAATTGTGTCCTTTTTCTTTGTGCACCACCAGACGTTGTGGCTTCTAAGATGTATTTTTTTTTTTTAATCTTTTTGGAAGCTTTTCCTAATTGCCTCCCTATCTTACTTTCCCTCTAAAAGCAGCACAGTATGTTTTTAGACAGTATTTATCTGATTTTGTAGCTATACAACCCAAATATTCCTAAATGCCGTCTCTTTTTCCTGTCTTTTCCTCTCACAGATCCACCAAGACACACCCAGGGCCTGTTGTGCACATCAGTGATAACCCCATGGACGAGGGCAAGGTAGCTGATAGCAAAAACGCCGCATAGCCTGTACCAAACAGATACGTTACAAACCCCAAGACTTAAAACAAATGTTCCATTTTATTTGCTATCTAGTGGTGTGCTTTTCGTTTTTTTTTTTCCTGTGGGTAACTGCCCCGGTGCAGACGACACAACGTCAATATGGTTTGTGCAGCTGCGGTGGAGAATGAGAGCAGAACATTTTTAGCTAATTAAAATGTCAATGTAGCTTCAGATATTGGTGTCACAATCAAATAGGAAAGGGGTTTCTTCCCAGACTAATCATTTTCTGTAACCTTTGACGGATAGAAAATGGTGACAGATGGCAACAGTGGCCTGAACAGAGCAGAACACGTGTGTGGCTTTAGTACTAAAAATAAAGAAGATTGCTCAAATGTAGAGTACATTCTGTAACCCAGAGTCAGCTGAACATCGAAGACAATGTTTCTATGAATACAAGCATGCTTTCATTTCAAGAAATCCCGAAAACATGGTTTCCAATAATTGATTCGCTTGGGTTTTAATTTGTCACTCTCATGCACTGAGCTGGAATTGATCCGTTTTTCCAGTCATTAGGATTTAAGCAGCTTTTACAAAGAAACTCATCCAGAAATCAACTATTGTGTGCAAACTCGGCTATTGTAGCACTAATTGTTCGTCTTATATGAGCTATTTCTTACTTATAAGTCGATTTCTTTCCGTTTTATGAGTATAAGAACGCTTTACAACACAAGTATTCTCCAAAAACGTAATGAACAAAGTGGAAAGTCTGGGATAAATGTGATTTACACCAGCCGAGTGCGGTTCCTTTAATTCCAATGGCTGTAACAAAATGTTGTGATCAGTGGTGTCAGATGCAGCACTCAGATCTCGCAGGACAAGTGTAGAGACGAGTCCATTGTTGGTGACTTTCACTAGTGCTGCTTCAGTGTTATGATGTTGTAACTCTTGACTGGGACTCTTTAGTTTCTAAACAAATGGTCACACAATTAATTTGCAACACTTTGGGGGATTTTAGGAATATAAGTGAGGTTGTGTATCACTCTAACCTGGATCAAGAGTAATTTTTACAAATAGAGGTTTAATTACAACAACCTTAAAACCATGTGGTATGTAGCGTGTTAATAAAAAATGTGTTATTTTGGAAAAACACTTGGTACGAAGTGGAAAAGAAGTGATTTCAATCAGGGAACTATCAATGTATGTGTCCGTTTCGGAATATTTTCAGTCTGCTTTTATGTAACTTACTACCAAATTGCATATTTTGTCGAAGAAATGATCAAGAAATTCCAGCGTTACGACACTCAACAAAAATATAAACGCAACACTTTTGTTTTTGCTCCCATTTTTTATGAGATGAACTCAAAGATCTAAAACTTTTTCCACATTTCTATCAAATATTGTTCCAAAATCTGTCTAAATCTGTGATAGTGAGCACTTCTCCTTTGCTGAGATAATCCATCCCACCTCACAGGTGTTCCATATCAAGGTGCTGATTAGACACCATGATTAGTGCACAGGTGTGCCTTAGACTGCCCACAATAAATTTATATTTTTGTTGAGTGTACATATTGTGAAAGATGGTCCACTGCTGATGGAGTCATGATAACTGGATGCAAAGTTCTATGTGCAGAGTGTTTTTTCACAGCAATCAGCTGAGTTGTGTTTTGCTTCTCTTGTTATTGCAGCTTCTGATTGGATTTGAGTGCGGGGTAGTGGTGTTGTGGGATCTGAAGTCCAAAAAAGCTGACTATCGCTACAATTATGATGAGGTAAGGTGTTATTTGTTCGCTTTCTACTCAAGTCTTGTGAGAGGAGCTAGTTTGTTGAGGATTTTCCCAATTTTTGCCTCAGGAGCATGTTTGGTTTTGTTAGCTTGCGTAGTCTGTCAGTTTAATCAAAAGAAGGAAAAAAAAGAAGAGAAAAGAAAGGTCCCTGAAGACTTGTCATGAAATCCAACACGGCTGCTCATTGTGTCCCTCTGAAATTTAGTCTCAGGAGCTTTTGAATCAGATAAGGATGACTTCCAGTGAGACAAACAGTATAAAAAACAGGTTTGTAGATGACTGAGCTAAAAGCATAAAATGAGAGTAAGGGATGAATGACCGTGTAAGTCATGATAACTTACTATAAAGATACGTTGCATATGAGAAAGATAGTATTACAATGCAGCTATTCTGCATTACTTAATACATTGCCACACATTCATCTACTATATATCAGAATATCTGTGTAAGTGAAGCAGAAAATTACATCTTCAAAGGCAAAGAGCAAGAATTATTCATGAGTTGCTTCAGGAAGAAAACACTGCCTGAGCTGCAACTATTGGTTAGTTGTTAGCACCTAGGTTTGAAATCTGGTTTGTAAGACAGGGAAGCTAGCAAGTTGTTGGAAAGTTTGAGGAAATACAGAAGTAAATGGTTTAATATCTCTAAGAACTTTTATTTTACCGCTTGAAGTTCATAACAAAAACAAAAGACTGGATTTTCAGCATATGGGAGCTTTAATTAGTGACTCTGGTAAGTTAAATTGGCGAGAGAATCTGTTTAGAGTGTCTGCATATTTTATTAAAAATATTGGTATTTGGTGCCAGTGCATTGACAACATCTCTCCAGAGGAAATGCCGTACCGATGTTTTGTCCCGACCATATAAAATGTGGCCAGATTCTTCTCAAATTCGGGGTTTTATTGTATTTCAAGAAAAATGGGAAGCAGTCTTGTTAATCTGTATTTGCAAACAAATCCCTCAAAGATACCTCAACCACCAATTAACAGATCTTACAAGCAAGTATCGCCTCAAATATTGAAGGAAAAACCTGACCTGTCTGGACAAACATTAAGAAGAGTCGCGCTCTAATGATGTGCTGCTGTGTGTCTTTCAGGCGATCCACTCAGTCGCTTGGCACCATGAGGGGAAGCAGTTTGTTTGCAGCCACTCCGATGGCACTTTGACCACATGGAATGTACGAGCCCCAGCCAAGGCTGCACAGATCATCACACCACATGGTAGGAGCTGCTGTAGACGCACAGTTGTGTTTGCATGTATGCGTTTAAAAGCACATGTTGTACTTCCTCCAGACTTAGAGGTGCGAATCGGACATGAATGGCAGCAACGTGAAATGAAATATGTGCTGTACTCCTGCAAATTAACCTCCTTGACCTCCAATAGGAAAGCAGCCTAAGGATGGAAAAAAGCCAGAACCATGCAAGCCTATCCTGAAAGTGGAGTACAAAACAACAAGGGCTGGGTAAGTGTGACAGTAGTTAGTCTCCACCCATCCTGTGTCTTAGCAGACTCCGGTTTG
This sequence comes from Acanthochromis polyacanthus, assembly GCF_021347895.1. Taxonomy (NCBI): domain Eukaryota; kingdom Metazoa; phylum Chordata; class Actinopteri; family Pomacentridae; genus Acanthochromis; species Acanthochromis polyacanthus. The sequence continues at coordinate 28,036,135 of NC_067113.1, forward strand.
AATCCATGTCCTGTACTCAGACTGGCCTTTCCTGTTATTCTCCATGTATCCAACACGCCAGTCTTGTTGACAGCATCCTTACGCTGATTTAAATTGGATGGAAAGCTGGAAAGACCCTGTCTAATTATTATTATTTTCCTCCGGGCTTTGTCTTGCTGTGATCATTGAGTACATGATTTATTTTCCTGACAAACGATTTGTTGTCTGCGTGTTGATTACGTTATGATCGCTGTTAACACAGTTTGTCAAGGTCACATAGTGAACAGAAAGGACTTTCCATATTCTAAAAGTTAACAATTTCACTGAAACTGATCTAGTTATTCCTTTTTCTTCGGTGTTTGAGGACAGGGATGAATATAGTTGTCATTATAATTAAAAGTAGCCCCCTCCCCTGATAGAATCTCTTGAAATGGGGCCAAATAATCTCCAGAGATGGCTCAGGAGTAAAATGTGGCGTCCCTCGTCACCCATTTCCCACTGATTGGACAGGGTAGTTTTTTTCTGCCTTCACAACAAACCCAATTTTATTGAACAAGCAATTAAAATGTTTATGCGTGTTTGCCGCACTCAGGGACCCATTCATGGTCCTGTCTGGAGGTCTGTCCTACGACACGGTGGGGAGGAGAGCCTGCCTGACTGTGATGCATGGAAAGAGCACCGCCGTCCTGGAGATGGACTACCCCATTGGTAGACTCCTAACGCTGTGCGAAACTCCATATCCAAATGGTGAGCCATGACACTCTACACAGCCTTTTGTTTGCGTTAAAATATGTATTGGAGCACTAAAAACATGTTGTTTTACATGTTAATATTGTGCTGTTTTGTTTGCCCAGACTTTCAAGGAGCCTTATGCTGTGGTGGTCCTCCTTTGAGAAGGATTTAGTTGTAATAGACCTCGGACAAATTGGGTAATTATTGTGTTTTCTAAATGTGGTTTAGTTGTACTAGGTAGCTTGTGTTTTGTGTGTGCATGTGTGTCTAAGATATGTGTATTTACATAAGCATACTATATAAATAAACGTATACAACAGATTATATTGAGGATTTAGTCAGAATTTTGTAAATGTTCATAAAGGATAGAAAGTGATACAGTTGTAACAGTAGATAGTTGTTGCATTTCTTAACGGTTGGGCATTTTTAATACAAAATTGCTCTAAAAGGCATTTTAATGACAAATCGATCTTTAGAAAATGTTCGTACGGCATCGCTGTATCGCATTTGATGAGAGTACACCCTCAATTTCATATAGCTGGAAGTAGTGCTCTTAAATTCACAAGTTCCCCGAAGCTCTCAGTTAATTTGAAAGTCACACTGGGACTGTCATGTGTGACTTTAAAATCAAATTGCCTTCACTTGAGACTGCCATCGTTTAAAATATTTCTCGGTCCGGCTAGAATGCTCGTAGTTGTCATTTATATCTCAATTAGACAGACGTGTGCATAACATGTGTGATATGCGTATATGAACCACGGTTCCTTTTCTTGACAGATACCCAATATTTGAGAATCCATATCCTCTGACTATCCACGAGTCACCAGTGACCTGCTGTGAGTATTTTGCTGACTGCCCTGCTGATCTTATTCCTGCACTTTACTCCGTCCGGCAGCCGGCAAAAGAGACAAGGTTACAGCAAGAAGGTAAACCATTCCTCCCCGTCATCTACATTTAAGTGCACTTTAAATGAGACGCACTGCAGGGACAAACTATTTTGTGTAGCTGATAATTAAATACATGAATAAATAAAGTATCCAGATGGTTATATGGCTGCATTTTATAATTAACATGCTTTCTTGGTTTTAACAGGAATGGCCCGTTAGTGGGGAAACTGGGGCCAAAACACACAGAGTTATCCAGAGATTATAATACAGGTCTGTAGTTCATGAATAAATAGACTCATTTCACATTCACGCCTTAGTTCTATTTACATACATACAGTTTGTTATTTTCTTTTTAAATGACTTTTCTGCTTTTCCCTCAAACAGACATGCTGATGGGTCAATCAAATTTTGGGACGCTTCTGCATGTGAGTAGCTTTGATTTATTTTCTGTGTATTTTAGCTTTAACTCACATTTTTGCAAACGTAACTATAACGTTGCTTTGCAAGGTGTCTATGGAAGAATAACGTATGATGGTAAACATGTGACTCTATAACTGCATGAACCATAAAATTAAAAAGCTTATATAATCTGAAATAAAGGAAATGTTAAAAGCATAGATTTATGACAAAATACATATAACTGTCCAGATACACATTCTTAAATTTCAAATCATTTAAAGCAGCTTTAACTGATCAGAAATATTACAAAACAAATGCTCTAAGTTGGATGTAGACCCAGCATAAAGAGGGGCTCGTTAAAAGAATATACTTGAGGAAATACTGCTAGTACTTCAAAATATCTGTAAGTTTCTAAAAACAATGATAACAATGTAATTAAACCTTCATTCAGCCTGTTTTGCAAAGTATAGAAATTCATGCTGTGGAAGAGAAACTCACTATTTAGCACCTTCAATGCAAGACATGTTTAGAATAATGATCATTTTGAACATATTAGATTTCCACATGTGTACATTTATACTACATTTATAAAAAAAATATTTCATGGGTTAAAATGACTCCGTGCACCATCTACAATTTTTAACTATTTTTGAACCATTCCAAGGCTGATGACGTGTAGCCCACCTCCCTCTCCTATCCTCTGTAAAACTGCACTCATTTTCAAGTCATTCCTATTTAAGATTTATCATTCAGATTAGTTTGCACTATTTATGTTTATATATTTTGCAAACGCTCTCTTTAGTTTCCTTCCACGTTTGGTGCAGTTGGTCAGACGAGCTTTGACAGCTGTAGAAGTATCATTGTTCTGCATTCTTTTTTAACGTTTTCACGATTAATGCAGTAGTACTGTTGCACTTTAGGATGAATGATTGTTCTTAGATTTTATAAACACAGACTTTTTATGACATTAAAGCTTAAAAAACCCCTCAATTGATCCATTTGTTGCCGCCATAGCGCTGTTTGAGAATGCGTATATAGCTCAGTGTCATCTGCGTATAGTATGTGCCTCTCCTGTCACACCGTTTTTCTATTTAAGTAACCAAATTCACAAAGACTAATGCTAGTCATACATACATTTTGCTCTTAACGCTGCTTGAGAACCACACTGCCTCATGCCCCATTCTGACCTGGCTTCTATCAGAAGTACATTGATTGCAGACAGTGACTCATCGTGTCTTTTTTTCTTTTTTCTTCTCCTTAAAGTAATGCTTCAAGTGCTGTACAAGCTGAAGACTGCCAAGGTGTTTGAGAGGGCTCGCGGTAAGGAGGAGAAGCCCAACACAGATATCGTGGACGAGGACCCGTTTGCCATCCAAACCTTGTCCTGGTGTCCTGAGAGCAGGATGCTCTGTGTGGCCGGAGTGTCCGCTCACGTTATCGTCTATCGGTTCAGCAAACAAGAGATCACCACTGAAGTTGTTCAGGTAGGAGTACGGGCATTGTCTAGGGTAGAATTGAGGGTTTGTGCGATTGAATCCTTGTTAGAAACGTCTTATTTGTGACCAGTCTGCTTCCATTTAGAGAGGTGGGACATTTCAGGATTAGCAAATGAGTGTTCTGGAGCGATGAATTGTCCGAAAACAAGCCCTTTTGTCTCTTTTCATTTAGCTTTTGGAGGTGCGGATGCAGTGCGAGTTTAGCGATGTGGACTCCCCCGACCCAGGAGGGGATCAGACCCCCACCCTGCCGACGCCTGGAGCTTCCTCCAGCCCTCAGGAGAGCGAGCCTCCCACTCAGCCCTCCACAGGCAGCAACTCCTCCGACGGGCCCCGAGACAATATACCATGCCTGCAGTACGGACCGTTGTGTTTTCTGCTTGCGTTTTTGCACAAAGGTTGAACTGGGCTCAGCTGTTTGTCATTTTGAAGCATTCTGTCACTGAGCAGACCAAAAACTGACCCTAAACGGGAGCTAGTCATCCATTCACTAGTTCCAGGCTGCTGCTCAAAACATTTCCACATGGGTTCACCGAGGGAAATAATCCTTTTCATCAAATGCAAAGAAATTGTAAAATATTTTGACAGTTAAAGGGTGGAAGGGAAAGCAGTAAAAACGATGCTATTGCGAGCGCGGCTTATCAGTAGAGTTGTAATTCATTCCAGTGCAAAGTGCAGCCTGCTGTCTGATCCCGCGGTGTGTTTGATGCAGGGTGCGGAGCTCCCCGCTGAAGCAGTCTCCGGGCTACCAGGTGGAGCTGGTGATCCAGCTGGTGTGGGTGAGTGGGGAGCCGCCTCAGCAGATCACCAGCCTGGCAATCAATTCCTCCTACGGCCTGTAAGTCTCCGCAGCCAGTAAGCTGCATATTTTGACATGAGGTCACATCGAATCATGCCCACACTTCTTCATATCGATGCTTATTCTGTCCTGTAGCTGTGCTTTTGCTAAATTTGTGCACACGAAGAAACTTAAATTGCATCAGTCTGCCTAAATCATAGTTCTGAGCTCTCGTTCGTTCTTTTTTTTTTTCTTTTTTCCCAGTGTGGTGTTTGGAAACAGTAATGGTCTGGCTGTGGTGGACTACCTCCAGAAAACTCTGCTCCTCAATATGAGCTTGTCGGAGCTGTACAGCCCGTCTGACCCCTACCAGAGGCAGCCTCGCTCCCCACGTAAAGCCCGACAGCCCTCTGGAGGTGAGCTGAAACTCCACAAATATCCCCAATGTCTCATTTTCCTGTTGGTTACTAAGTGCTGCTGTGCAAGTTTACTCAGTGTAGCTAACATTATTGCCACTGAAATACAGCAAACACTCATTCATTCATTCGTTAGCTTCAGCCCTTATTTCCCTCCGAGTTGTGGCTTTTAGAGGAGGGTTAGGGAGGCAGAGCTGACACTTGGCAGCTGCCCCGACTTCGCACCATGAGCACCGCCCCCTGCAGTAGCTCCTCTCCCTCAACAGGGGGCATCGCTGACAGATTCTCCATCTGTTCAGTTGGACGGAGCGAAGACGGCAGAGCGTGCATGTCAGAGAGGATGCTGTATCAGAGCCGCTCTAATAGAACCCTCTTTTGATTCCTTTAACTGACAAAGCGACACATAAGCCTTGTTTACTTGCTTGTTAAAGCCTCGCCGATTCTGTCAGCTCTTTTGTTGTGTTGTTTTTTTTCTCTCTCTCTCTGCCTAATCATCCTGTCACTCACTGTTTTTTTGTCATTCTTTTCAGTCTCAGAGGCTTGGTGCTATATTCAAGACTCCTTTATCTGGGTGTTTTTTTATCATGAAAAACACTTTTAATGTATGCAAAAGTGCAAGAATACCGTCTGGTAAATCTGTGTTCGGCTGTTTTAGGAGGTGCAAACTGAGCAGCAAGCCCCTGAGACTCTCTCTGCTTATGATTTCCAGTCACTTTTCTGTCTCACTGTTGATCTCTCTCTGTGATTTGGTAAAGACATTCCACCTGTGGCGTCTTGCATGTCCAGACTTTCTAACTTGTATTCTGAGTCTGTGAAAAAACTACGCTCCTCTTCCTTCCGTAAGTCACGTTGAGTCAGAATTTATTCCCCCTCCCGCAATATTGTTCTCCGCTCAGCTTTACCTTTTATATCCTAGAGAAACACTGCCTGATTTCGCACTGCTAAATGTACGAAGCCTTTTTAAACTCCAGCAGTGATTTTAGGAGGAAAATTTACAGCTCGAGGCGTTGTAACAAAATCAGGTAGTGGATCTTTAAACCCCAGCAAGCTGTTAGTAGACAAACAAGACTGACACATTAAAGTCAACAGATCAGTACTAGATTTGTGAACTCAGCTGCAGCTTCTGTATGGCTAGCTGTCCCTGCCTTTGTTCTGTAGGCGACCCTTCATTGTTTTCACCACGTGTACTGTAAGAAATAGCTTTAATGGAGTGGGACTATTTCTACTGTAGTTTTAATTACATTTTCTGCGGCTCCCACAGCGCTTTGTGACTCCAATGATGGTTCCAACACCTCAGAGGATCGCTGCAAATCTCCAACTTCAGGTAAACCTCCCTGAAGCTTTAGTATAACGTATATTAAAAAATTATTTTGAAGTACGTCTTGTTCAAGTGCCGCTGTGTGTCATGTAGGATCTACCTCGCCCTGCAATTCAGACGATGAACGAAAACAGAACTTCATAGAGAAGGGTACTGTGTTTCTAAATGCATGTCCCCTTAATTTATAGCCAGTATATAAAGTGGCTGAAGTTGTCTGATGTGTATTTCTGAACCTTGTTTCTAGTGAAGTTCAAAAGCAGACGCTTTTCCAAGACGGTTGCCAATGACTTTGGTACTGTATCTCGCGGATGAATTCTTTGTGATGACTCACTCTTTCTCTCTGAATGACAGCGTTCTAACCACACTGTGCCTTAATCCTGCGTCAGTCTGTGCGTCTTGTGCCAATCAAAGAAAGAACTGCATCAAGAGATGTATCTTTACTAATCACATTAAATTTCAGGCCTCAGATTTTCTATGCAGTTACTTTTTTTTTTTGCACAAATACCGTAGACTCTTATGTGTAATATATAATATGACAAATTGGAAGATGTTACTGGATGTTTTTTTTCATTTTTTAGTGACACAAAAGCATAGAAAATCTGCTTCCTGCCTCGATCTGTACAGCACTAATGTCTAACCACTTAAATGAGTGAATTATTTCTCTTTGATTTTAGACACTCGCTGTATGTGTTTCTGATTCCAGGGCTTCAGTTGAGTGTTAACTGTTTGGCTGTCCACTGATTTTTATTTTTATTTTTCCTTCCACCTACTCTCTTTGCATAACTATGTTCACTGAATTGTAATTGCCTTTTTTTTTTCTCGACTGCCTCTTGCTTTGTTTGACATTACAGGCCCCTTTGGTTGTCTCTGATGCTTCCCTGCCTCATTTGTATTCTCGTGGTTTTCTCCGAGGGTGGTGATAGACTGCAACAGGCAACTTTTGGGGATTTGTATTTTAAAATGACAACACTCCTGGTAGCGAGCAACAAAGCACTAACCGAAATCAATTGAAATGTTTCTGGAATCAGAATATTTCCCCTAAAGCGATAAAGAGTTGAGTTACACACAGTAAAAGTTGTTTCTTGTACATCCTATAGTTTTAGTATAAGGTACGGCATACACTGCCGTTCAGAAGTTTGGCGTCACTTAGAAATGTCCTTATTTTTGAAAGAAAATCAGTTTTTAAATTAAGAGGGGCAAGTGATCATATTTGGTAACTTCCACACGCATTAAACATGGCATTGCTCCTGCCTCTCAATCTTCGAAGACTACATTACAGAACACGATATCTTGGCATTTGACCAATCAGCAGAGGTCTGGAACGCATTAAACTTTCTCTTTTCTCTGAAGTTGGAAAATGACAGACTTGCGGCTTCGTCCTCTTCCATATTTTCGATTGAAATGTCAAAACTAACCATGGATAGCTGACGAAACTCACACATTTTACGGTTGAGAAGTGATATCTACATTTCTTGAATTTTTTTTAACCACTAACTGGCAAGGAACCACATATGGTAACTTTATTTACATTGAATTTTGACATGAAAATTAAAAACTTTGAAAAATGTCACAAAAGTAAAAAAGTCTTGTATCCTCCAATCACACTCTAGGGTTTAAATTTTGAATTTCAAAGTATTTCAATGAGTGTCCTTTAAAGGGTTACCAATAAATTTATCAGAAATACAGTCAAGACATTGTTAATGTGGTAAATGACTATTCTAGCTGGAAATGTCTGATTTTTAGTGGAATATCTGCGTAAGGGTACAGAGGAACATTTCCAGCAACCATCACGCCTGTGTTCTAATGCTACATTGTGTTAGCTAATGGTGTTGAAAGGCTAATTGATGATTAAAAAACACATGTGCAGTTATGTTAGTACAGGAAAAACAGTTTTCATGGAAAACATGAAATTGTCTGGGTGACTCCAAACTTTTAAACAGTAATGTATATAGAGTGTGTATATCCTCAACACTTGACCTGCAGTTACTATTACCACTTTCAATTATGGTTCCTAATTGTGTTTTCTCAATGATTGCGCACTGATTTGCAAAGTACAATTGCAAAAGTCACAATTTTTAGTCGTATTTTCCTCATAAATTAGGACTATTTGTTTCTGTTACAGCCAAGATGTCACGGAAAATTAGCTCGTCTAATGAGCAAAAGACAGACCAGGGTAAGCCAAAACCAATGACTTTAAGTTTGTTAAACCCTTTCTCCACAGGTGTTCATCTCTCCATTTGAATCTTCTGCTTTGTATACGGCTCACAGCTGTAGAAGTTTTGCTCATAGTCTAGTAGCATGACGCGGTGAATGTGAGATTCCTGATGTTCTGGGGTTTTCTGCTGTAAGTTTAGACGAATGCTCTCTCTGTTTGCACTGGGAACAGAGGAAAGGTCCCAGCGATGGCACTCTCTGACATGTAAGAAGCGCTCTAGTTGTGTCACAGACGCGAAGCCGGTGGCCAGAACGCGCCAGAAGGGGGTCCTCTGTAGAACTAAGTCAGACCCCAACTCCTGTGAGTGGACAAGCCGTGGTCTGACTTGGGCTGAAGTGGTATAACTGGTACTAACCCCAGTGCTGGGGCTTTTGTTCTGTAATCAGTTGAGATGTGACACTAATCCTCTCACAATGATTGTTTCCTTCTTTTCGAGGAAGTTCCAGCGGCACTTAGTGTTCAAAATCTTGCTTTTCTCGTTCACAGTTTTTTCCTTGTGAAGAACGGACACGATGGGCGATGTGTTCAGCCTTCCCTTCTGTGTTCTAAATCTTTTTGTGTATTTGTTGGGACCCCTCATTAGTTTTTTTAAAGAGGGTAAAAGCTTGTGCTTCAGCTGTCGACAGCACAGCAATGAGGCATGAATAATTCTTCCTCCTTAAATACCAGTTCTTCCTTGGGAGACACTGTACTACTACATGCATATCTTACACATTTTTTCACATTGAGATGCTGTTAAATCTAATTGTAGAAATTGGTAACTATTCAAAGAAAACTGCATCCTTGAATGGCATCTCAATGTCAAAATGGCTTTTTGGTCTACAGCAGGGTTTGTTGCCGTTTGTCTGTTTTGTTTTCTGCACTGGGTTATGTCCATAAAAGACATGAATGTGATGGAAGTCTTTCTCTGTTTAATGTTCGGAAGCATAATAACCTAACCTGTTAGGTTATTACCTCTAACCTGTTACTGACTTTCCCGTTTTGCTTGGAGAATTGCTAAACTGCTTAACCTTTGCATTGGATGGGAGTCATTTCCTCATTCTTCTATTTGTGTGCTCACTCCTGCCGTCCAGATGCCAAGGACAACTCATTCACCCGCTCACGTAGTTCAAGTGTAACCAGCATAGACAGAGAATCTCGAGAGGCCATCTCCTCCTTTTACTTCTGTGAGACTTTCCCCAAGAAGGGGGACAGTGTGGTCAGCCCCTGTCTGCTGGTGGGGACCACGCAGGGCTCTGTGATGATGGTGGCCCTCAGCCTGCCACCTGGTGGGGACCAGAGGCTGCAGCAGCCGGTCGGCATCGCCTCCTGTGGTAAGAAGCTCGACTGTGTTTGATCACATTCATCTACATATGAATGAAGATGCATCATGGCCTGTTGTGGCAAGTAGTAGGAACTCAAACAACAATGATAGGGTTTAACAGTGTTAATTGAGCTTAAATGTTGTCTCAAAAAACGGCATATGGGCCAAAAAGATCAGCTTTTAGTCCGAAAAATCTGTGCATCTTGTTATTATTGAGACACCTCATGTACAGAGTCAGCCAAAATAATGTATACACACATCAGGAAAAGGAAAACTTCCATAAATATTTCAACACAAATTTATTCAGACATCAGGAGATTAATACAAGTTACCTTTGGCCTCTACAATTTAAAAAAGGTGTTCAAAGTGGTGGCCATTGGCTTCCCTTTTATGTTATGTTGTAGATGTCACTTGTTGATGCTACATTCAAGAGGGTAATGCAATCTGTGGGTAAAACATCGTACAACAGGACACAGTGTTATTGGAATTTAATCAAATTTCAAAAAAGGGTATCTATATGTATAGAAGTACTTATGCAAATTCAATATTTATGCTAGTTTTTCTTTTCCTGATGTGTGTTTTGGCTGATTCTGTATGTTCACTAGCAAGTCCACAGTATCAAAGACCCACAGATAGTTTTACTATACTGAGTGCTAAATGGTCACATATGGTACACATGGGTACAGTAATTAGCTGTAGGCTGGATGTGGTTTAGAGATGAAGGGCACATGAATACAGAGCCTGTAAAAAGTATTCACCCTCCTTGGAATGTTTACCTTTTATTGCTGTTCAACATCAAATCATGGCCAATTGAAGTTTTTTTTCACAAGAATTTACAAAATGTATGCTCTATATAAAATCGATTTTTGTTAAGTAATGTCAGCAGGATCATGAGTGAACGGCCATTTTCCAAGTCCAGCCACAAATTCTCAATTAATTCCAGAACATTTACCTTGTTGTCTTCAAACCGTTACTGTAAAGCTTTGGCTGTATGTTTCTGCTCATTGCCCTGCTGGAAAACAAATCCTCTCCCAGTTTGCAGTTCTCCTGCAGACGACATCAGAATGTTCTCCAGGATTTCCCCATACTTTGCTGCATTCTTTTTACCCTCTACCTTTACAAGCCTTCCAGGGCCCGCTGCTGAGAACCAAATAATGATGCCGCCACCACCATGCTTTAGGGTGGGATGGTGCATTTTGTGATGAAGTGGAGGGTTTGATTTCCACCAAACATAGTGACAAGTCTGATGGCCCAAAGGCTGGATTTTGGTCTCATCAGACCAAAGGATTTTCTTCTATTTGGCTTCAGAGTCTCCCACAAGCTTTCTGGCAAGCTGTAGTCAAGATTTAATTAGAGCTTTTTTCAACTGTAGCTTTCTCTTTGCAACTCTCCCATAAAGCTTTGACTGGAAAAGAACAGACAGCAGTTGCTTTCTGCATAGTCTCTCCCCATCAGTCACTTATTTTACATTTTATATTTTTGATTGACATTATTTTGTCAAAATCTGTTTTCTGTTTGACATGCAAGTCTTTTTTTTTGTCTGTGTGTGTAAATTATTGCCAAAAAGCCAAATTAAATTGACCATGATTAAATGTAAAAAAGCAATAAAAGGCAAAAACTTGTGCTACATTCAACTAAAACCTCATAGTTTGGGCTAAGCTTACAGTAGTTTAGGTTGTCTTTTGCTCATGTTGAAAATTGCAGTATATATTGTAGCACTTCATGGTTAAATATTAACATTTCCTGAAGATTGCACTTAGAAAGGACCAAACCAGTGTTATTGTATTAAAAGTAAGCAGAATAAGGTTCATTACTTTAACTGAAGCAGTAAATCAAATGCATGTGGGAGAGAAAGAAACATGGAAATGATTTTATTGATTTCCCATCACAGTTATTGTGCAGATGCTCTAAATGAAGATGTATAACTCACCATCCTGTACTGACCTTTTAGTTGACCTTGAATTAAGGACTGTAGCACTGAGCAACGATTTTCTTTATATTCCATGGTTATTTGAATTTCTTGTCTAAATGAAAATAATACCCCGCATTTTTAGGCACTATGGCCCAACTCAAAGGAGGCATTTTGACGATGGCTCTGCTCGACGCTGCTGGAACTCTGCTGCCCCCTTCCTACGAGCCATGGTATGACCCAAATGCCTCAGATGAAGAAAAAGAGAAGAGCCGGAGGCGCAGGCCAGCCTCCCCTCCTTCATCACAAGAGGGCCAGGACACCCAGTTTGCCGTGCTGTGTTCGGAGAAACAGGCCAAGGTGGTGGCCATGCCCTCCCAGACCCGTCTCTACAAACACAACATCACAGAGACCTCCTTCGTGCTGAGAGCTGATGTCGTGCAGATGGCCGGGACGAACTGCATCACCTGCTTCTGTGCTAACGGCCACATAATGACTCTCAGGTATCATCATTTCTAGCTCCTACTGACACAGTGTGATCTCACAGGAAATGCATAGATGCAGCTTTTCAAAAAAAAAAAAGCAACCTGCAGGCTGCCGGCTTTATATCATCTGTTGTTTCTGTGATCACAGTTTGCCCAGTCTACGGCCTCTGCTGGATGTGAACTACCTGCCGCTGACAGACATGCGGATAGCCAGAACGTTCTGCTTCTCTAACCTGGGTCAGGCTCTGTACCTCACTTCACCTACTGAGATCCAGAGGATCACCTACAGCCAGGAGACCTGCGACAACCTGCAGGTCAGATACTCTTGATTTGGAGGGAAATTTTCAACATGTTATAGAAGATAGTTTGTGGCTGCAGATAATGTTTTTTTATAGACTGAAGTAGTCTCTGTGTGTGATTTAACACACATTTTCAATTTTAACACACTTTTATTCCTTTTTGTCCATCTGCAGTATAACCTAGCATCATGACTACAAAAGAATCTTTTGGTTTTCAGACACATCAGTAATTATCCTTATACCAAACATCCTCTAGAGGAAAGCAGAAATCTGTGATCTCTGTCTATGTAGATCCAAAAATCAAATGAGTCTTTATAGCTCAGCCTGTGCATTTTCGGGGAGAATATATTGAAACAAATGTGCTGATGTTCGTGTCTTTATCAGGAGATGCTCAGTGAGTTATTTACCCCTGTGGAGACACCAGAGGCTCCAAACAGAGGTTTCTTCAAAGGCCTTTTTGGTGGAGGAGCTCAGTCTCTGGACAGGGAGGACCTCTGTGAGTACAGAATACCCTCCTGTATTGCATAAGGATTCCTACAACCTCTTACTCTACATTTACATTAATGCTTCCATTTAAATGCAAAGTGCATTTAGTTTTTTTTCCCATTAGTGGCACTTTTGAGACTAGAGTAGATTCAAAATATTTCTTTCTCAAATTTTTGCTGCTATTTAGGTATTTTTTTATGTCATGCTATACTGTGCTTTACTATGTGGAGATTTAGGGAAACTAGAGGACCAATTCCGACATTTTTAGGAAGTGAGGGGCGACTTTTCGGCTACTGGAGGATTTTTTTTTTTTATCACTAGAATGATTGATTTTACTTGAATTATGTGTCGATTCCTATTTCTGTCTCTGCTAGTCGGTGAAACGGCCTCTGGTAAGGCGTCTCGTAGCCTGGCGCAGCACATCCCCGGCCCAGGCAGCATGGAGGGCATGAAGGGAGCAGCTTCAGGAGTCGTGGGCGACCTCGCTCGTGCCAGGATAGCGCTGGACGAGAGAGGGCAGAAACTGGGCGAGCTCGAGGAGAGAACGGCCGCCATGATGGCCAGCGCAGATTCCTTCTCCAAGCATGCCCACCATGTACAGAAATCAGTTTAAGCACTTCGAACAGGGGTGTCAAACTCATTTTAGTTCAGGGGCCACTTTCATCCCAGTTTGATCTCAAGTGTTCCAGACCAGTAAAATCACAGCATAATAACCTGTAAATAACCACAACTGTAAATTTTTCCTTTGTTTTAGTGTAAAAAAAGTACATTCTGACAGTGTTTACATTTATGCCTCAGTTTATCTTTTACACATTACAACTTCCAGATCACAGTGTTTCTGCAAAGGCACAAAACCTTTAGTCACAGGTATCTGGAACTGAATGATAGACTATTTTACTTTATGATCAAAACAACAAAAGTCAGATTAAATAAGAGAGAAAAACAACAAAAACAAGGGAAAAAATTCCAAAAATGAAACACAGAATGACAAAAAATGCAACAAAAGACACAAAATACAGCACAAAAGGAAACAAACAATGAGACAAAACAGTTACAAAGTGACAAACAAAAAGGGCAAAAAATAGACAAACGGCACAAGTGGGACAAAAGCAATACACAATACAACGGAAAACCAAAACACGAGATGACAAAAAACACAAGCGAGACACAGAGGAAACACGAAACGACAAAAATGAGAAATAAAACGACAAAAATATCAGACAAACGTCAACAAAAAAAAGGCAGAAAACCAACAAAAACAAGGCAAAAAATTATAAAAATGAGATGCAGAACGACAAAAATGCAACAAATGACACAAAAAAGACACGAAAAATCTGACAAAAAAGTTATAGTGACAAAAAATGGACAAGCCACAAAAATGACAACACAAACGAGAAAAAAAGAAACACAAAATGACCAAAATGATACACAGATCAACAAAAAAAGCAAAACACAAAATGACAAAAGCATGACAAAAAACACAGGCGAGACAAAACGACAAAAATGAGAAACAAAACGACAAAAATATCAGGCAAATGACAAAAAAAGGACAAAAAACAACGACAAAAAAACAATGAGCGATCTAGTATTTTACTTTATGATCAAAACAACTCGTCATGGTCTAGGAATCATTTTACAGGGCATAGTTTTAGACTTTACAAAGTCATATAAGCTAGACTGAACCCTCTGGAGGGCCGGTTTTGGCCTGTGGGACGCATGTTTGACACCCCTGCCTTAGAACATTGTTTTGGTTTTGTTTATTTGTTTTAAGCTCAACACCTTCCTAACTGATTTTTTTTTGTCCCTTCTCCCCCCAGATGATGCTGAAGTACAAAGATAAAAAGTGGTACCAGCTCTGATGGCAGCGTGTGGAGCTTCGGACTCTGTAATCACGCACACCAGTATCTCTGAGGAGCTGCAGGTCCCTCTTCTTCTTCTCTATTTCTCTCCACCAGGGTGGGGTGGGGGGATCCGGCTCAGCAGAATCATGCTTCTTTTTTTCCCCTCAGCACAATATCATCACTCTGCATTACCTCAGTCACCGGAGGACTGCTGCAGAGGAGACACTGGCCGACGAGAACGGAAAGAAATGGAAGAAGAGAAGCTTTTAAGAATCTCTCTCTTCCATTTCACCACAGAGCGATGATGATGATGATGATGATGATGATGATGTTGGTTTACCATCAGACCAGGAGAGGAGGGGGACTTTTCATATCCGTCATGCACTCGTATACGTCTCACGAATATATATCTACACACCTTGCTGTTTTGTTCAGAAAGAGGAAAGACAATTCTGCAAAAAAAAAACAAACGAAAATGTGCTCGTGGTGGCCTGACTGCAATTGTTTGTTTTCCTTTCTCTGCCCTTTATGGTGTCTGCCAAACACAGTGGACTTAAATGAGGAGAAAAGTCTGATGACCCCTTGTCCTTCAAATCTAGTCAGTTCAGAGAACATGTAAGTTTCCGTAGGAACGATTGAATCAGTGAAGCACTGTTTGTGTTTTTGGTCTAAATTATTTTTATGAATTTGTCCTTTCCCCTTTTGTTTGTCTGTTTGTCTTTTTTTGTCAAGAAAGGGCCTTTCAAGCACTTAGAACAGTAACATAAGAAAAATGGACAGGGAGATGATGAATCTGTTGCCTCTCACAGAATAAGGGCTGGTAGTGCACTAGTTCATCACCGACCATACCTTTCACAGCATTTTCCAATCAAGTTGTTTTAGGTGAGAGAGACAACAAAAAAAAAAAGCTTTCTGGAAGTCACTTTGCTTTTATTTTGAAATTGAGCTATTTATTGGAGCAGTATAATAGAAATGAAGTAAAAGAAGGTTTGTATGTTGGGAATTAGATTTTCTTTTGTTTGATTTAAATGCACAATAAAAGTGCTGAAGATGTTTACCCGCTAAATGAAGAGTTTACATTGATCCATCAGAAAAACGAGTTGATACACTGGAATTAAACCCCCGAAGGTCCTGCATTCTTACCTTTCGAGGGGCTGTAGCTACGTGAAGGACGACGAGTCGACGGGCAAGACATAGATTGTCCTTGATATAATTAGCATAAATGTATATTTTGGTTACAATTTTATGTTTTTCTGTGACAAAGATCTATTTATACGCGATCATACGGATTTGTTTTTTGGCATCCTGTCGTAGCCGAAGTCGATTTTTGTTTTTGTCTTAATGTGTAGGGGAAAAAAAGCATGCGTCTCTTTACAGCACAATGGAAGTGATAATGCTGTCGTCGTATTTGTAGCTGCCAGTAGAAATGACCAAGCACAACACGGTGTTCCACACAGTGCCATTGGTCATCTCTCTCTCCGAAAAACCGTTCACTCAAAAATACTGTTTCTCTTCTGCCTTTGCCTCATGATGCATATATGCTAACCTCTACCTATGTGTATATCTGTGTGTTTGTGAACATACATATATTCAGGAATATGTGTATGGGCGCCACTGTTTATAATACTACATAGATGCAGTGTATTACAATAGGTCTTTTGAGGTTTTTGTTTTTGCTTGACCGTGTTTTTCAATGTGATTAACTAGACTTCTATTGTAATTAGATTTCTTTCTCATGAGGTGCAAGGATATGCTGCTATTTGTGTCAATATAGCAGCATCATCTTCTGTCGGTCTTTTATTTTGAAAAGAGAGACAAGACTTTGTCAGTCCAGATTGCTGCCAAATGTTGTAAATAGCGGGACAGCTGGACACAAATCTGACAGTGCAGGTTCAGGCAACGTGACATACTGTACGCTCGCGGCCATGTTCTTTTCTGACACCAAAGAGTTGCTTAATTTCACAGAGTTGTCTTGATTTCATTTAGTTTTTTTTTCCACCCCCAAATGGTAAAAAGTCAGTCAGGATGGATTGACAACAGTCTGCTGTGTGTGAGCGGGCGGGTTTGTGGGGTGAGAGCAGTAGATTGGCTTTGCTTCTCGTTTCTGGGCGTGGCACCTTCATTCCTGTCCCAAACTGCTGTACATGTGCAAAGTGAATTTGAAGAGTTTCATTCCAAGATTTTATATCCACCAAAGAAAATGAAGCTAACTGTGACTGGAAATTGAAAATCCATCGAAGGCATGAAGTAAATGAAGAGACTTTTTCTTTTGATTTCAGACTTTAGAGTATTAAATCTTGTACATGTAGGGGATGTCGAGTTATCAGTCATACCAAAAATGTTTTATCCAAAATGGATATAGAGCATTTTGGAATAAAACCCTTCACTTTCAGACGGCTGGTTCTAATCTTCTCTACTGTGTTCTACTACTGCTGAGATGTAAACCCATTAGGAAGAGCGGTTATGTGGGTTTTGCACTATTTTTTGTACTTAAGATAATTTTGTTGGTATAAATTTTTTTATTGTGTTTATTATTTCATGTCCCGTTTTTTTTTTCTAATTATTTCCCAAAAGGACCAAAACATGACAGAACCTATGCTTATCTATGTCGTTTGCCAATTGTGCTGATTGCTTCACTCTCAGATTTGTTTTCAACGTCAGGTTAGTGATACTATGATATATTTATATATTTGAAAACAAATATATATATACTTTTAATTTCAATAATCTATTAAAAATGAATACCTTTAATGTCATTTTTGGGATAGAATACCACACATTAATGTCCAAACAATGGTTGTGCATAATTACCCATCATCCAGACATGACAATACAACATTTTCTGGTATATATTGAACATGCTCATCTCAGATTTAAGCTTTGCTACTGCGGGAGGATCGTCTCCTTTGGGTGGGCCGCCGAGTCTTTCTACAAAGTGTGGCCTCAACTTTAAAGTGCTTCAGTTTGCAACATATATGTCCTAAATGGTCTCTTATTGCACATTGAAGGATGCATGATATTAAGTGTTTACAAACTTGAAACAACCACGTATTATCCCTCTTAGAGATTGTCTGTTCTGGCATTTGTATTAACCCACCGTGTTGAACAAAACCGAAGTTCTCATCGCACATCCAAAGCGTGTCCCGTTTTCATTTTGACCATGCCAATTGTACACGTGTGAGAGATTCTATTTATTTTACTGGTACATCTGTTAATGTTACTGTTTTTTGCTTCATGGGAGCTCTTTGCTTGTCCTGCGCTGTAGAAAAACGCGTTGAAAACCGAAGCTCGGCTCGCAGCAGCGTGCAGGAGAGCTCGAGGGTTTCTCGGTCGCCATACTTCCGTCCATCTGTCTTCTGGGATGAATATCTGTGGAGTTGCAGTATTTTCTCATAGTAGGCAATTTTTGTACAGTTTTATTAAAATAAATTTCACATGGATGTCTGACTTAATCTGCTGCCACAAACAATTTAGACTGTAGATACAGTATATATAGATATTATTGTGCAATGGAAAATAAATGTAAAACCAATCCTAAAGAGTTTTGTCTTGTGTTTTTCTGTTCTGTGATTTCCTGTTTAATTACTGACTTTATTGAAAATATTTTACCAGTTCTTTTGTTCCTAATCAGTTCAGAAATCATTCTCTTATAATATTTTTGCCATTATTTTTCACATGGACATGACTTTGTAGACATGCTTTCTTAACTTCTCTGAAAATCCCTTTATTTAATTTGCGTTCTCAATATGGTATCAACATTTATATATTTAATTTTCTTACTACAACAATTATTTTGCCTCTACAGCTTGTAACATTTAATTCAACATTTCCTCTATTCTGGTATGTGCTAAGTTGTAAAAAGCATTGCAACCAGAATAGTATTGATCAGTTAGGAGATGAAATCTGCATTTTGTGTGTATTTATTGAGCAAAAAATGAATACTGGAATTATCTTTTATTTGCATTCTTATGTATGATTTAAATAATTTAATCAATCTAGTTTCATTTAACCTGATATTTCTCAGGTTGAGAACAGCAGTGAAAAAGGTGATATTATTGGTAAAATACTTTGTGTATTTTCTGGCTTTTTAAAATGGTTTTAACTAAAACAATTATCGATATTATTTGAGGCAGTTAGTGTATGAAATTTGCGCTAACTCATAGTTTTTCTCTTTAAAAATGTGCTATATGTGGAATTGCATTATTAAGTTGTGCATAACATTTAATATATTTGTATTTATCAACGTGGCAATCACATTTACTAGAAAAGGCATAAACTGTGAACACAGATTCTGAATAAACAATAAAAAAAATAAAGTGAGGGTCATATCAGAATTATTTTTTTAATTCAGTATTTATTATTTACTGAAAAAATATTTTATTTTATTTTATTTTATTTCTATCCACTGCTTCTACATTTCCCAGGAGCACCCTGCAGGTGGCGCCAGTGCCCGCCGAGCTCCCGTGGTGCAGCGGGGTTCCAGCGCAGACTGAAGCCCGGAGCAGCATCCTCACTGTCGGACTGAGCAGGCGGATGGAGCGGAGGGACGACAAACTTAAAAACGGTCAAAGCCGGACAAAATGTAAGCCTCAACAAGTGCAGTCTGGACGGCTACAGATATTTTTTAATACTTTAATATCTCTCTTTGTCTTTATATCAGTTATAAATCCTTTTTTTGAGCGCCGGCGTTTACATGTCTTTTGCTCCGGATGAATGTTTGATGGATCTCTGGCTCTGTAACCGTTAGGATGGAAGAAACAAAGAGGATGGATGCACCCGGAGAACACACCAACTGTTAGCGTTACGGTGTTTTCATTCTTCATTTTTTAAATCCATCTTTAACTTCAAAATGAACGTGTTTAACTCATTTAAATAGTTTTTCACCAGCTAATGTTGACTTTACGTTCCGGACGCCGCCGCTAACTAGCTTAAATTTCAAAAAGTCTAAAGCTGACTCGGTTAAATTCGGACTCTTTCGGCTTCCTTGTGGATTTCGCCCTTTTCCTTCACTCAGACTTCACAGGTGGAGCTCATCAGGGCAGAGTGAACCTGTCTTGGCTGTTTTTGCTCCGCAAAACTTCACCAAGGTACACGTTCCTGCCACAGTTTGCATTGTTTAGAGGGCGACTGACAGTTTAAATGTGTTTTAATCAACTTCCTGTTGTCTTTAAATATGCTTTTTTATCCAAGGATCTTTCCACAACTGATAGATGTGTCTCATTTGGAGAAGTGAGGCTGTGTGCAAGGTGGGAGTTGCGTGGATCTCAGCACAGCAGCCCTGTGAATGGAAAAGATGATGCTGATGTTGCATACTTAAGGTAAGCCTCCAGTTTGAAGATGACCCAAGGGCCAAACCTCGTCCTACAGTGGCTGTCCAAGCTCCATCTGGCCCACTATATGGAGTCGTTCCTAGACAATGGCTACGACGACTTGGAAGTTTGCAAACAGATTGGGGAGCCAGACCTGGATGCAATTGGCGTCCGCATCCAGTATCACAGACACAGACTGCTTGCAGCGGTGGATATACTAAAAGAGCAGGATAAAATGAAATCACCAGGCTACTATTTCACCTTAGAGCCTCTGGACGCTTCTACCTGCCACACACACGACTTCAAGGCTCCGAGGTCGCAAAACGTTGGAAAACATGAGCCATCCTGCCCTGGAAACCATAACCTGAGGTTCACAGAGTGCAATGACTTTGTGACTTATCCCAAACTGAAACTGAAGGTGCTTATAAGGGATAAACTTGCAAAAGATGGCATCAACCTGGGACAAGCACCTTACACCCACAAGGTAAGATCTGCACCTCCTCTTTTGCAATACATTGACGCCGTGCAAAAGCTGTCTCATGGAATTTTATATGCTTGCTTTGTTGTGTATGTGATGAAGACTGTGACGAATTTCTTTGATGCTGCTGACGTCCGGTCTCCTTTTATTGCTCCGAGGCTGTGTGGGTGACTCTGTCAAAGGTTTACTGAGTGTTCATTCACTCACAACATTTTCATACTAGGCCTTAAGTTGATTAAATTAGATGTAATTACGCTGAGTGAGTGGGCAACATTTACAGTGTCCTCTGATCTTCACTGTGCTCCAGTTGTTTTATGCACACAAATTCTGAATACATACAGCTTAATCGTCATCACAGAGTCAGTGGATGGTTTTGTTTTTTGTGCCATATGAACTAACAAATTTCCATGTTTAAATGTGTTTTTCAAACTCGAGCTGCCACAATTAAATAGTTCTCAACTATTAAATTAATCATAAACTGCTCTCATAACTGGGTTGAGTGTTTTATTTTTTTGCAGAAAGAAGTCTAAATCCTCCTATTCCAGCTTCTTAAATTAAATTGACTATTTGCTGGTGTTTTACTCCTCAAACAGAACATTTGAGGACATCATCGTGGGCTTTGGGAAACAGATTACATCTAGAAGATTAAATGAGACAATAATTGACATATCGATTGGCAAAATAATTGTTACTTGCAGCAGTATTTTATACAATTATCAGAATGTCATGTCAGAGAAGAGGAAACTCCCACACGTTGCTCTATTTCTTGCTGTGAGCTGCATTGAAAATACAACATTTTGATCCTTAGACTTTCACTGAAATCACAGCATCACGCTACGCAGCAAGTCATTATTTGAATGCGATCAACCGGGCTGTATTCCATGATGAATTGTGCTTTATTGAGATGATTTAGGAGTTTATTTGATCAATTTTGGAATTGATATTGTAGTTGCTGTTAATGAGAGGTTGTTGATTGTGTTTTTTGATAACAGGATGTGCCTTTGGTCACACCTGAAGAAGGCCATGTCCACACGTATCCGGATATTTTTAAAACCGAATATCCGCCCCCCTCCGTTTAGGAAAAAATCTGCGGCCACACGTCTCCGTTTTCGACAAAAATCTCCGCCTACACGTATCCGGAGACATGTACGTATATATCAAGCTTATCCAATCAGAATAAGCTTCTGTCTCGTGTCGTCACTTCCGCAAAAAATAAAATATGGCGCCAGGCTCGTTTGTGTGGACCGACAAGAGTCGGAATTGCTTTTAAATGTTGTTTTGGAGTACAAAGGGAATAAAACCCAGCAAAGTATTGAATTGGGAATCTTGCCAGAGCAAGTATGGGGACATACTGGCATACTTAAAATTTCTTAGATGTCACTCTAGTCTTTTGCTTGTTGTGAAATGTGCAGATCTGTTTAGTTCCCACTCCATCCTCACCTCCCCATTCGGTGCAGCTCGAGCACACCAGCTCACCTTTAACTCTGCTTGTACACAGCAAAAAAATGCTACATGCTGCACAGGATACGATGAACAATGATACAAAAAAAACGCCATAGAGGTATGTTAACCAGGTAAAAAAAATATGACTATTTGGGGGTATTTACCACTTGAATACATAATCTTGTTTGGTAATCTATTGTTTTTTTTTACTGCCTCAGTAGTTATTATGGTATCTTCTATTGTTTGGCTGTTTGTGCTTTGAGCAGAACTCAGTCAGAAAGAGAGGACAACACCAAAAAGCAATTATTAAATTAAAAACACTTTATCTGTTTGAGGCGCAGTGACAAAAAAAAAGAAAATTCTCTGCATATCCAAAAATTTAAGCTACCCCAATGGTTATACATCTCCTGCTAAGCTTTATAAACAGCTTAGCAGGTAGAGGATGCTATGATCCACTGCGGATATGAGCTTTATACTGTATTGTTCACACATAACCTCTGAGCGGGAGTTAAAAATCCTCTGACCCCTGAGGACGAATGTCAGTAGGACAATAGGTCAGCCTGCCTCGGTGACAGATGCTTTCTCTGGATGATACATTCTCTCAGCATGCCATTTAATTTCTGGGGATCCTGACAGCTGCCCTGTATGTGTTCACTGCAAACAGTAAGTTAATGTAATTGCATCGTTACTCTGCTTCGGCATCAACTAAATCCACTCAGTCCACTCAGTGAATGCTCTGATGCCAGCCACAGGGCAATCTGAGTGACACATCTGGATTATTTTCAACAATCTGTCTGACCGTGGAAGGTGTGATTGATGGATTCTGGATTTGATTATATCACAGAAAACTGATGCTGTTTACCATCAGTTAATACGGAGCATATTGGAGTCTGTTGTAGCTGAATCCTAACAGACCGTCAGAGTGAATCCCTGCTGGGCTGCACTGTCGGATGCCACCCCAGAATATCTTTACGCTTTGAGACCTGAAGCGCAGTTTGTGTTCTGAGCGGTGCAGTTCAGCCAAGACACTTTGTTTTTTTAATGTACAGTTGTATTTGCCTTTCCTCAGCAGATACTATTTAAACTGCTGCTCATCAACAATGGATGAATGAACGGCCACTGAGGGACGGGCACGCCAGGTGTAGCGTTCCAGTTTGTCGTCATGTCACAACAAATCGCGGAGAGCATTTTGAGTGTCTTTACACAATGCTTTGTAAGATTCAGTTTTAGAAGAGGACTGTGCAATGTTTGGTGTATTCTCATTTAGCTTTTACAATAAAAATCCACTTGTAAAAGTTGATTTAACCGTCTGTGGTGCCGTAAGCTTTAAAATAGTTGCATTCTGCCTGAAATACTCAACGGTTCCGGCCAGTTTCATTGCTTCAAGCACGTACTGTTCATGAAAGATTCAGAGGTTGCAAACTACTAAGTGCAAAGGCACTTTGTGATTCTCCTCAAGCTTTTCTGCAGGCTACAACCCATACAGGAACAGTTAGATTCAAAGTTTTTTTTAAATAAACATATTTTCTACCTAAAAGCACCACCACGTATGGAGTCAGCACGGTCATACTGAGGTTTGTAGTCCATTCACAGAGCTTCACTCATACACGATGTTACTGAAATAGATTTTACAGTGCTGAATGGGATAGTCATTGCACTGTGTTCTACTGATGCAGCCTCTACAAAGTGCAAATGGCTGTCACAAACAACTGATTTACGTTCAGCTTTGCGTTCCACTGTGTGGCGAACATTTGGAGTATTATGTCATCCTGCTGCGTTTCAGGAGGAACTGGGCCAGCCATTTTGGCTCATTAAATTTGGCCCATTTGATCGTCTTTCCATTGTTAAGATGTGCACTATCATCTCATTCATTTACAAACACAAGTGTCATCGAGATTTGGGAGCAGCTCATCAGTGAAGAGTGATTTAAAACAATCAGGACGGATTGGCAGACTATGTGAACAGCGTGCAATTTGGCCTCTCAGGTTCATCAGATTTAGTCCATTAAATAGTTGCAGAACGCAGGTATGTAGGCCAGTACGGCCCATTTATTCACCAGGAATAGCATCCAGTCGCTTCAGGCTGGGGCTGGCTCTTATAGTAATACGTCTGTGCTTGAATTTGTGCAAAGCTGAGCCACTTATCAGTATGAAAATAATACGACGGCAGTATTCATGTGATCTGACATTGGTTTTTTTTTTCTTGTTGGATGGTTTTTACCTAGTAACAGGAAAAGAACTTCAGAAATTTAAATAATATATTTTGCCAATTGGAATCTATGACTCTACACTGCCAGTCTTATTACATTAGATTGGAACAAAATGACCAGGACTTCATCTTCATGCCTCATATATTGTTCCTGATTGATTTAAATTTAGCTGTGCAGTGTGTCCTCAGGCCCTGTTCTGTCTGCTCTTCAGGAATTGCAGTGGTGTGAGTCTTTAATCCCACAATGCCTCTGTCTCTCAGTCTGGGTTTGGTAGCACAATCAATTCCCAAAGAGAAATGTGCTTTTCTGAGTAATCTGCACGCATGACTAGTTCACACAGGCCTGTAGGACCTATTACTGACTTTGAGAAGAGAAAAAAATGATAAAGTTAAAGCTGGTTGAGCTGTATATGACATATGGCAACATGACAAGTCCTTCACTAAAGAAATGCATTTGGATTCTTAGACAATAGATTTGATTTTAAAAAAAAAACAACAAATCCAACCTGAAACAACCAAAATATTAAATACACAACACACACTGATATTGGCAAAAAGGACTGCTATACACTACAATGGATACAGTGAAAATGTCATTGCACACAAATACTATAAAAACACACAGCAGGCTCATGTTGACCAGCTTCATTTATATATTCTGTAAGGATAAATGTCAGATTTTCTCTCGACTGAGCATCTGCTGACAACTAAAATTTAGCTCTTCCACTGTATGACATGAGAAGTTTGATTAGGTTTTAATGGACTCCTCTCCTACAGATATACCAGGCTTTGCAAAAGTTCTGTTACACTCGGTTTCATGATCTTTAGAGACGTTTACATGTCGGAGTGAAAAATTCCATTAAATAAACTGAAAGTTCTACCTTATAGGCAGGTGTCCTTAATACAATTTTTTTCTCCGGTGAAGTTGTATCAAGATGGAAGTCAAAAGAGTTGAGATATCTGCTCTCCTTCATGCTGGCCACAACAAGTCTGACAGAGCCAAGCAGTTGAACATCAGCCGGATGACCGTCCACAGAGTCGCGGAGAGGCTCAAGAATGGTGAAGATCTTTCAGTGATCTTTCAAGAATGGTGAAGACCTGAAAGATCTTCACCATTCTTTAGCCTCTCCGCAACTCTGTGGACGGTCATCCGGCTGATGTTCAGCACAAAGGAGAGCAGATATCTCAACTCTTTTGACTTCCATCTTGATACAACTTCACCGGAGAAAAAAAATTGTATTAAGGACACCTGCCTATAAGGTAGAACTTTCAGTTTATTTAATGGAATTTTTTACTCCGACATGTAAACGTCTCTAAAGATCATGAAACCGAGTGTAACAGAACTTTTGCAAAGCCCGGTACAGTTGTGCTCGTAAGTTTACATACCCTGGCCAAATTTGTGAAATATTGTCCTTTATTTTTTAGCAAGTATGTTTGTTAATGGAAAAGTTTTTCGTTCATTTAGGGCTGGTGTTCACACAAAGCTATTTATTTTCATGCAATTGTATTTGCTCTGATCATTCAAGTTTTCATTAAAAAATTGGAGCACATTTTACAAATTCTGCCAGGGTATGTAAACTTATGAGCACAACTGTATACTCCAAAACCTCCAAACATACCATGTCTTTCTAGATGGGCAACAAATGACTAGCTTTGTCATTTTTCAGCAACATTTTCCATCACACCCAAGCTCCTTTTTTTTTTTTGAACTATTCCTTTTATAGCTGTGTTGACAATGGGCTTCAACTCCCCAGAAGGCCTCATTGCAGTGCCTTCTCTAAAAAAAAAAAAACACCCCCAGAATGGAGAACAAATCTTCACCGTTCAGAAGATTTCCCTGTGTTGCTCTGCCAGAGCATTGGAGGACAAGCTAAACCAGCAGGCTCCTTTTGACAGAAGAAAAGACAGTTTGAATAGAGTCTGGCAAAATACAAGGTCTGCAGCAGCTGACAGCTGTCTCTGCTTTTGTCACTACAAAGCAGAGGCTGAATAGAACTGTTGAACAAAGTTGGTTTTAAAACACCAGCAACTACATTTACTGTGTTTCTTGTGTAACATAATGCAGGGCAGGAAAGACTGGTACTTGTAAATGAATGGGAGAAGTGGCTGTGGTTTAACGGCTGGTGACTTACATTCTTTTTTCTTTGGCTTGCTTCAGTACTTCATGTATGTTGCATTTAAAACAACAGCTCAATCTGTTACTTGGGTGGCATGCTGCTGCAGAGGTGAACACTGTTGCTTTACTGCAGGAAGGGGTTTGAATTTGAGAGTCTGCCGGGACCTTTCTTTGTAGAGTTTGCATTTTCCCTCTGCCTGCATGAATTTACTTCCATATGCTTTGCTTTCCTGTCACAGTGGTGGTTAGGTGAACTGAAAGCACTTAAAGGGGAACTTTGTTTTTTTTTTTCAACCTGGCGTCTGTTTCCATATGTAATTTCATACATGTGAGTGATGGCGAAATGAATTTTCGACATAGCTCCAGTATTTAGCCAGGCAGGCAGCTTAGCAGCTCAGCTAGCGAAAAGTATGGGACAACTTGCCCCCCCCGCCTCAAAGTCCGCCCTAACGTGCTTTTTTCCCCACACTGACCGGCTCGGATAGTCTCAATGAGTGTCCCACAACATACTAGAGATGAGAAGTGAACGAAAACCTCCACATTACCTGGCGATCGCTCTTTGTTGTGGTCTGTATCCAAATCTCAGGACGCTAGAAAGCAAATCTCGTTCCGAAATCGTGCGATAGCTCACCCCAAAACCGCATTTTCGGAACGAGATTTGCTTTCTAGCGTCCTGAGATTTGGATACAGACCACAACAAAGAGCGATCGCCAGGTAATGTGGAGGTTTTCGGAGGGGCAAGTTGCCCCATACTTTTCGCTAGCTGAGCTGCTAAGCTGCCTGCCTGGCTAAATACTGGAGCTATGCCGAAAATTCATTTCTCTATCACTCACTTGTATGAAATGACATATGAAAACAGACCCCAGGTTGAAAAAAAAACGAAGTTCCCCTTTAATTCCTCTTTGTGAGTGTGAATAAGGAGCATAGTGGTAATTAGCACCGTTGCCTCACAGCAAGAAGGTTTTGTCCTCGAACCTGCTGCGACCTGTCTGTACGGACACTGTGTAGGTTTTTTGAATTGGCTTCCTCTCACAATCTAAAGACATGTATGGTAGGTTAACTGGTGATTTTAATCGGTCATTGCGTGAATGTGTGCATAGGTGTCTCTGTTTCTGTGAACCACTGGTATGTGTAAGGATTTATCCCGTCACTCTTCAATGTCAGTTGACTCATAGATTGTCACCTTCCACGAGCCTTTACAAGTTAATTAATTCAAATACCATAAAATGACACTAGAATAAATGCTTTACATAAATTGCAGGAGCTGTAAATTTTCTTTAAGTTAAAATTGTCAATATAACATTTTAAATGAAGGATTGTGATGCTGCAGAGATGCTCTGACATGCAAATCAAATTCTCCAGATGTAAGAGAACATGCTTGTTGAAGCAGCAAAAATGATGTATGCGAAAAATATGAATTGCATTTTTTTGTACACATTTTACCCTTGTGATGTGAATCAATCTTTAATCTGTACCATTTGGCCAAATAATTACAATTATCTTTGTATTGCTCAGCCCTACAATAGGAAAAGACGAGTGGTAGCAAATGAATGAATAGATATGAATGGTTGGTCAAATCATAAAACACTGATTTATTGCTAGTGGATAAATATAGACATTACTCTTTTAATAGATATTTTTGTTTTTGAAATGAGCAGACAGAGCATGAAAATGCATAGATTTCTATCAAATAAGGTAACAGCAGTCCATTGTCAGCGGATAACTGCAGAGACTAATCTCGGATTAGTCAGTGAAGAAAGCAATTG
The DNA here is from genome assembly GCF_021347895.1 of Acanthochromis polyacanthus. Taxonomy (NCBI): domain Eukaryota; kingdom Metazoa; phylum Chordata; class Actinopteri; family Pomacentridae; genus Acanthochromis; species Acanthochromis polyacanthus. Next base: position 28,063,998 of record NC_067113.1, read on the forward strand.
TTACTCTGACTGAATGTTTTCATCTGACAAAAGCTTCTCCTGAACTGACCAGAAAAGGGAATGCTAGGCTGGCTGAGATCTCCTCTTTTTCACCCAGATTCTGGGATTATGAGTTGTGACTCTCTCTCTGTTCAGATAGCTTTACGATCCAGCTGTATGATCTGATCGTGTGCCAACAGCCACGGCATGCAGCGCTATAGCTGTAGGCTGAGTGCATAAACAAACGATCTGGTCATGCTGCACAGTGGTCCTCTATTAGCATGTCCTCTATGTGCGACTACTGTCTTCATGCTTGCCGTGTAGTGTACTGTAGGGTGGGCCTTATGGACTGAATCCATGTTATGTCCGTATAGATGAGCTCAAACCACTTGGCGATTGCAGGAATGCTGCTGGATTATTACTCTGATGGTGTGGAGGGGGGCGTTGTTGGGGGTTGAATGGTTTTGCGCTGAGCACTCAAAAGCTTAGCATACCGCGCTCATGCTTGTCATTTACCGTTTGCCATTCAGTAAATTCTTGTCTGGCTTTGCTACTAGTCTGTTCACCTCCTCCTGAAGACGCTGCATTTGTAGAAAACACAACCGTACGTAGACAGCCGTCAGTGTAGCAGCACATACTCAGCCACTGTACATTACATGAGTACTGAGCAGTATCAGAGATGGGAAGACGTCCCTATGTATAATGTAAATCACTGACCTATATTTGTGAATTTAAGATTACAATCATCCAGGGTCACTTGTTCTTTATGTATCCGTCTACCCAGTTCATTTCCATTCTGAATGTTTCTCTGCTTTCATGTTGCTTTAAAGTAGAAATTATTCAGTGGAGCATCTGGAGCAGCTTTGCCCACAGAAACCAAGAGAAGTGCACCAGAATCACATTCACTTGTGAGCTTATGGAAAAAGGCTTTTTATATTCCGTTTTCCTTTTGAGTGAAGAGTATTTTGTATAATTGGTTTGTGTAAACATAAAAGCACCCCTGCTTATTCAAACAGTCCCCAGTCTTGAGCCTTTATTTCTCTGTTGCTTCAGCCATTGTATTCCAACCTCCTCTAAATGGGCTTTTCAAACTACGTGGCGCCCTCGGAATTTAAATCGCAGTTTGGTAGAGAAAACCTCTTTTGCTTTGTGGTGGACACACACAAGATGCAGCGGAAGTGATGGAGAAAGTTTGATTTAAGTCTGCGTTTTGACATGACAGGATTCAGGTGTGGTTGCTTCATTTGTTTAATATAAAGTTAGACTCGTCATTTCACACATATGGACATTTTTCTCATTTGGCAGTGCCATGTTACACACTGTAACGTGTCTGTAGTGGAGATAGAGAAGTGGAATTTAAATGTCTTTGCATGTATCATTTGTTTATCAAATGTAGTCAGTTTCCTTTTGTTGAGGCATTTATGACGTGCATCTGACTGCTTTGGATAAAAACGGACACACATAACAGATTTAGTATCATCTTAGAGGGCTTTCCATCCTACATGCTTTTTCTGTATAGAGGAATTTTTGCCACCTCGGAAAGAGGGTTTAGCTAGCCCAATGAGAAAATCAATGAGGCCACAACAATCAGAATTGAGAATGAAGAAAACAATTAAATTTCTGTTTCTAAACCAGTTTTATTAATGATGGTTTAATTTACTCAAGCATGGGAGACATTGATGCTTGAGTGGTCAGAAATAATGGGCAGGAAAATACATAGGTTTCCATCAAGTAGTGTACACACTGATTCAAGGCTCATTCTAAACTATGAAAGGCTCTTTAATAGATTCTTTATAATAAACAATTCATTTCTTACAACCACATCCTCCCAGTTCCTGATGAATATGTGAAACATGTGACACTGATATTTTTAATAATATATTAGATTCAAGTTGTAGTAACAGCCAAAATAAATCCATCAGTTGGCTTCATCAGTTTGAACGTGTGTAAAATCTGCCTTCTGACCTTCACCCATCTGTCTCTGGAGTGTTGCGTCATTACCAGGCTGCTGGAGGTTTGTACAGTATCCTGACCTTGATCACATTCCATTACTAGGGTGTAACCATGCTCTCTGCTGGGTTATTTTTGCTACATGTCTAAGATGGTCTTTTTTTAGCACGCTTACCAAGTGTTTTCAGTCAGTCAAGCAGAGAAACCAAGTTAGTTGATGGAAGGGAAAGTGACTTTTCCTTTAGAGAAAGGCACCATTACTGTAATGTGGTGAAATGTTTCCGATTTTATTTATTTATGCATTTATTCTTCATTTTGCATAATTGGATGCGATGTTTTGTAACAGAGTAAATGGCCTTCTATTTCAGAAAACCCACTCATTCATTCATGTATATAACAACTCATCTACACTGTTTTAATTTTTCATTAAAGAATGTGAAATTATTATTACTGAGGATGTATCAGGAACTAGTGTCATGTAGGTAAATGAGATATGTTATAAATATATAAACTGCCAAGATGTAGAAATTACACTAAACTTTAGTAGATTAGACTATCGAGACTCAGTTTACATCTGCAAACAAAAAGCTGTTTGCATCAATCTTTTTGAATTAATACCACTTCTAATGAAAATATTTTCAACTAGGAAACTGCAATGAGGTATCAAAATTAGGTGTTTTGATAACCACAAGTTTTCACGTTGATTACTCATAAAAATTAAGCTGTTATATGTACTATTTTCATGTTATATAAAAGGAATTTTCAAGTGTTGTGCTTCTAAATAACACAATTATGAACACAACTTTTCAAGTTGTTGGATTTTTACAGATTAAGTTGCTTCAGTGGTAAATAGGATGAGGTTTGAAATCCTGTCCTCAACTTATGACGCCAGTTTATTTGGGTTACCTCAACTTCAATTTATTTTTCAACCCAGTAATGCAGAAATTTGAGTTTAAATCACACACAGTATGAGTTGATGCAATTACCAACATTGCTATGTCAACACAACTCATCCAAATAATGTTTGCAACTTAAAAGGTTTCTCTAAATCAGGACTGCTTGCATTTTTTTAAGTGGTAGAAACGGATCTCTTGAATTGCTTTATATAAAGTGCTGCCAGGTTTTAAATGTTTTGCCAACATGCATTAAATAAATAAAACACTGGCATGTCTAGACGCCCTCAGGCCAGCTCCAGTAATCCATCATGGTTTGACGATCGGTGAAACGCATTTTTCCGTGCCAGTAAAGGGGCTTTGCTTTATTTACACAAACCATTATAAATATTGTGATCTGCTGTCCCTGCATTTATTCTGAAATATAGGTCCTGTATAGATACCGTTTATAGATTGTTTGCATGCTTTGACTTTCCCAGTACATTAGTGCTAATTCCACACGGAGCATATTAATAATGTGACTCGATGCATTTAGCACAGATGTTTTAAAACACTTTGCGTGACTCTTTTAATAGCAATACAGTGAATGAATGGTGGGATTACCATAGGCGACTATCATTTTCTGAACTGATATTCACATTAATTATTTTTATGTTTAGTGTAGCGCTGCTTTTTAATAGTGTGCAGCTGTTGAGGTATTGAATTTGGAATTATCTCTGGCACATCTAACTACACTGTCCCACATCGATTTTATTCAGCGTAGTATTGAATTTGCCAAATAATTAAGAACTCTTGGCTCAAATAGAAACATTTAAATGACCCTATGTTGTGGTAAAGTGTAGTCACAATCATGAAAAATGGAGAGAAAAGTTCGAGATAAGTTATCAGACACATCTCTTGCTGATATAAAACCTGATTTAAACTGTGTTGGGTCTTGTATAAGATGTAAGAATGAACAAATTAAAGGGAGGGAACTAATCAGCGGTCCAATCTATGAGAACTGTCTGCTAAATGTAATTAATTTTGCTCTTTTTTCCAACTTTCCTCACAGAGAAGTTCCTCACAGCTCATTCAAAAAGCAAAAAGATAAAAAAGAAAACCATGAAGAGTAAGCACAGCAATACACTTCAAATCTCTGCAGATGTTTCACCGACAGCTTTACAAATCCTTCCAAGCTTCTTTCGCAGGTCACGCAAACACTTGACATCCCATAACGCCAAAATATGTTTCCCTGAATCATGTCTGTCAGGAGGATGTGAATTGTTGCCGTAGCTACATCCTTTAGATGAGCTGTGAGATGCCGGGAACTAAATTTTTTATTGAAAGGCAAACAACCCTGAAGTTTTTTTTTTCTTTTCCGCAAAGTTAAAGTTTAATCCTCGTGTGTTTAGAGGTCTGTCTGCTCCGTGTGCGGTTACCGTCTCCACAATCTCGATTTAAACTGACAAAGCTGCCAACCAAACAGCCGCTCAGGTTTGCTTTGAAGATCACTGAGGAGAATCGTTTTGTTTCAGTTGAGCTGCACCACTACAGAGAAAATACCGTGGAAACAAACAGAGCCATTTTTTGACTCAATTTTTTATTTTCCATTCAATTTTAATGTCAGATCCTGTGCAGCGCTTCTCTTTTGGGCATTCAAAAGTGCAACAGAATTTGTTTGTCTTCTGGCTCACTTGGGGAACGCTTGACCTCGTTGTTGTACTTGATTTGTCTCAAAAAGGGACAGCAAGTAAGAGAGACAAACTGAAATAGAAACCCAACTTTATCTGGTGCTTATGTAACATGCAGTAACTCTGTGTAACTCTATGCTTCATCTGATTTGATTTGAGAGGAGCTTCAGTGGCAGACCAAACTATGCAAACAACAAAAATCAAAATGTAACATGTCAGCATGTCATTGTACCAACATGTGTTGAATTTGTATGCATTAGTCAGTGTATTGAATTTCTTTATGGCCCTGCTACTGTACATGTCCTGCAGATATTTCTAATATTGTCAATAGGAGGCTTCCGTTTGTTGGTTGGCTTTGAATTTTTGACCTACATTAAAATATCGTGCTTCCAATCCATCTGTTTTATGTTTTGGCCCATTACTGACTCGGTCTCGAGGGCCAGGGGATTAGACTTGCGTCACTGTTACAGCTCAGGCAATGTGCCATGACATGACATTTATCCATCTAAGTCAGGGTGTCAGGGTTGATCTTTTTCTGGTCCCTGGTTGTTGGATAGTATTCAGATATTGCAAATATATTAACCAAAGACAAATCAAAATAAAGAGAATTGGCATTGAAGAAAATGGCAAAAAAGTGAATGGGGGGGCCTTGTGGCATTGATTGGTCCGAATATTCGGATCCATTCGTCTGGTCTCCCAGGTCCAAATTTTTCTGGGGGGGCGAATATTCAGATACCAAAATTAATATCCGGATACCGCCGTAGCGAACGGATATTCGGGATATTCGGGTCCAGCCCTACTTTGTTACAATCAAATGTAGTTTCAGTGTTTGCCAGAGATTACTAAATGGAGACAGACATTAATACGAAGAGATGTCAGGGAAAAGCACAGAAAGTGAGATTTGGATCATTTCTTACTGAAAAAGAAACTGTACAGGACCACTATTGTACAGATCACATGGTAACTTTTCATCATTTATCCGTCTGTGTTGAGGACTGCAGATGGAGAGGGGCAACTGCATCAGATCCAAAATGGCACATTTTTTGTTTATTTGTTAATTAAATAACAATACTGATAAATTGAAAAATACTGTATCTTACAACTAACCAAGCTGATAAGTGTTTGATACCTTGCCTGTTGGAAAACCAAACTTGTCTATTACAATAGCATGACATCGAAGAATCCCAGTGGCCCAGACACATGCTAGCATTAGCATTTAACATGAATCAATATGAATACTAGTTGAGATCTCTTTTAATTGCAGTCTAGGGTTGAGATTAAGGCTAGTAAAGTGCAGAATCGAGTACTGGAACCTTCAGATTCTGTCTGCAACAAGCAGCTGACAGCTAAGATGTCAAACTGAAGCTACGCTAGCCGAGGTGTTAGTTAACAATGTAGATTTATCTGACAAACTGCTTAAATAGTTTGCCTTTAACCTCAATCCCTCCATTCTAACACTATCAACTTGCTGCCAAACTAGCTAACTGCTAACGTCAGGTATTTCGTTTCAGGTGTCGTGTCATTTTCCTGTCAGATTTTGACAGATGTTCTCAAAGTAGCTGTGAAGGATATTTTGACAGTCTTTCAATGGGCCTGTCAACATATGCCTCTTTATTTCTTCTCACTTTTCCCACTGAGCTGCTGTGTTGTCTAAACTATATAGGACTTGGTTTAGGTATTGATGTGTATTCAGTTTACGCAAAAAAAGTATAGCAATTAGGCAGATCTTTTAACATAATCAAATTTCCCTTTTATATATTGTCTGTTGCTTTTCAACAAAGCAAAAATGTAGCCAACAGTTCGATTCATCATTGGAATAAATGGTATATTACCCGATTTCCAAAATATTTGATAGCTGCAGCCCTAGTTGTAAATGTATTCCTGTTGAGCAGTAATGTAGAGAATTACTTGCTCACCCACTGGGAAAACAGTCCTGAAAATGATATTTATATAGAATTGTCAAATCAACAAATGCATTTTAGCTTTCATAGTGGAAATCCTGCTGGGCAATGGGAATATACCTTCTCCTACATAAGATCTTGTTTGCTTGTTTCGTCCAGTGACCGGCAGTGCACTACAACCTCCCCTATGGTTGCTTCAATGCACCGGTAGTCAGCAGAGCAAGAGTTTATAGCCTGGCCTCCATCCAGCTTTGTAGTATTGGTCGGGTCACAGTGTAAGGTCTACGCATGCAAGTGAGCTTTCATACCGTAAAAACAGCATTGTACCTGACCTTTCAACATGGCTACGGGGCGTTTATAAAGAAAAAAAGCCAAGGGTCTCTCTCCTGTAGTGCAGTGAACACTGTATCTTGAGATTATGACCCACTTTCTGCTCCTCTTCCCCTCCACAGCAGCTAAGACCCTCCTTCCCTATGAATTTCAGATGACAAGTCAACTGATACGATTGCATAAATTCACCCATAACAAACCGTAAGCTGAGCTGCTTTCCCAGTAATCCATTTGCATAGAATACTCTCAATTTTAATTTTAATATTTCCTGCCACGTAAAATTAAGACTTGAATTTGCCCCTATTATCTTGCATTGGCTTTCCAGAGAATAAGTAACGTGCGTAATGTAACACTGTCAACATGCATAATATATTCATCCAAGAAATCCAAATGAAATGGAGCATCTATCGTGCATTTCTGTTTGTTTTGCCCTAGGTTTACCCATTAGCCTCCTTTTTCAGTCTCGGTGGATTATTATAATCTTCTGTGAGTTTTTAAGTCATCTTTTGCCCCTCATATAGAAGGCGTATAAAAAATATTACCGCTATCAGATCATTTTCATTCTCAAAAATGAAAATGCTTCTACAAGATAATTTACTGTGAGCACTTTTTTCCTCATAGTGCTTCATGAACTCTGTTATATAGACTGCATTGTCTTTTTTTAAAAATTGTAAATGTGATTGCAACAATGATCTCTTTGTAATATACGCACTGCATCACTTAGAGGACCATCTTCTCTGTATGGACCCAGGTTGGAAACTTGATCCTGTTAAAAAACCGCTAATATTCTGGAAGTAGGAGTAAGTGATACCCATCAGACCAATTACATTACAGCTTATATAAGTCTCAGAGAAATCTTATAGAATGCATAGAACTTTATGATCTGCGTGGGCTAAAGCGTTTAGGAGGTATCTGATCCACTTCTTTTAGTTTCAAGAGTTATTTGGTTACATAAATCAGTGTGCTCTGTACACCAAACTTGAATTGATCTCACAAGACTTTCACACGCCACACTGTCCATTTGTAATTGTATAAATCTGAATATTGCGATGCATTTTAACTGGGGCAATAGTGGCTAACTGTCGGAAAGGGAAGCAAAATCAAGTTGATGTTAAAGCTCAAAATACTGTAGCAGAAAAGTGCTACTTTATGCCACACATGACAAGTTCTGACTAGTGCCAATGTGCTTTGTTTCACCACTGCTACCCCTCCTCAAATATTCATCACTTTCCTCTTTTGCAAACTTTAAAAAGAGTGAAATAAAATAGTAATAGACACGCACTTTCAGAAGATTAGCCTTTTCTCCAGTTGGAACTGTGGCGTGACTACCGCCATCTGTCTGTTAGGTATGCTTCTCATTAGACCAGCATCTCTCAGTAGTTCCTGGATCTAGACGGGTCTCCACCAGGGCAGGTTTGCAGGTGTGAACTGGGGACACAGACTAGGACGCCTGGGAAGACCTGCAAGAACAGTGAGAGTGACGGGAAGCAAGCATAGTCCATTGTCCAGGTTTTTTTTGTGGTTTCTGAGGTAGGTAGGAAATATGCTTGTAGTTGGTTCATGCAACTGAAAGTTTCATTATGTGCTTCTATTGCGATATGCATCTAATAATGTTAAATGAAACTATCAAACTGTTTATTTTTTTATTATTTTATCAATGAAGTGGTCTGCCTCTGGTGCATATTGCTGTCTACCCAGTCCTATTGCAGTTAGTTGAAAACCGACTGTTTATTACTCATATATTGTACCAAATTGCAACAGTCCCCATATTTTTGTTGTCATTGTCTGTGTAATCACTCAGTTATTTATTGCAGACACTGACTCAGACGTGGATCCTTGATGCATGGTCAGTACTTACAGCACATTGAGCTTACTCAGTGCTGGCAGCGGCCTCTCTAAAATGAATTGCAGTGAACATTGTTTCAGTGACGAAACACTGTTGTATATGGAGGTCAGGATAAGTAAACATTTCCAGATTATAGTACCAATTTGTAAGACATGCCCCTTGAGCTCATGCTCCTTCTAACACTAAATCAGACTGAAGTGCTAGACATAAAAATCTTCCTGAAAGCTTAAGTAAACACTGTCATTTTATGGTGAATAAGTTCAGCAGGGCATATTTGGAGCTCAAGGACCTCCCACAGTTATGCTTGAGGTTTATAACTGTTTTGGGCGGCTATCAGCCAGTTCCTCTAGCAGACAGTTACTTTGTAATGTCTCTTTTGTTGACAGTTCAAATTGCGTCTTGTGGCTTTCTGGAATTTTTCTGTTTGTGCCACTCATGTTCAGCTGTCCTTGCAACAGATAAAACATGTTGAGTAGTAAACACTACTTTTGCCATCAGTAGTAAATGGAAGAATATTTGTAGTGACTCTTGAAATAGCAGACTTTCCATTTTGCTTGTTACTGATCTTTGATTGACTGTCCAACAATATTGCAGCTCTCCTTTTTTAGAAACAGCTGTCACTTTTTCTACAATTCTCTCTACAGGCCAGTAGCAGCTTTCATGTCTGGTATTAGAACTGATGAAACTATTGCATTGTGCAATTCCATTTTAGAAAGTGTTGTGTACATGCATCATTGCTGGAGCAGAATAGACCTCAGGCTCAGGTTTTAAAGCCAGCTTTAAAAAGCTGATTTGTCTTCCTGCTCATCAGTCTCATCAAAGTGCTTCCAAGCTGCATATCCTTTACACCTCACCTGAATACATGTGGCAGGTCTTTGAATAATGGATAGCTATGTTTTTCCTGCTTCAGTGACAGTGGGGAAACCTGTTACTCTGAACAAGCTTCCTCAGGAGCAGGCTTTTCCTCCTGGGAAAGTAGATGGCAGTGAGTGAAGATCCTGGTTGTAATGGCTCACGTGTACGGCACAGCTTTGAAGTTTCCCTCAGGTTTTCCCTGGGAAGCTGAGAGAAAATGATGGTATGTTGGAAACCATTAGCTTGGGTGTTGTGTTATCAGCTGAAAGAATCAGGGCAAAGCAAACCGCTACACTCCATGTGGCTTCGCATAACCGCATAAGAAGGAATGTCTGTTGTGAAATATTGATTATCACTTTCTATATCTGTACTGCACACTGCTGCAGCTTGGTCCTGAAGGCTGTGGCCAGTTTCCTCTGGATAGCTTTAGAGATCTGGCAAAGTTGAGTGATGGTTTCATTTCTCCCCTGTGGTGCCTGTTTGAGTGTGCAGTCGTGGCAGTGGATTCCTCAGTGCTGTTCTCATGTGCTTACATTGTAATGTCCCACTGTTTATTGTAAAATCTTTGTTGGGAGGACTAAGTGAAAGGGTTGTTTCTGTTCATGTGCTTCGTCTTTAATCTTACTGAGTGTGTGGGGGTGTTGACTAAATGTCAGTGTTGTGTAAAAGATTACAATGTTGAAGGCAGAAAAGGTTTCAAGGGTCTATATATGTTACATATGTTTTATAGCCACTGAAATATGTACTGCAGTATATATTCAGACCTATACTTTAAAATAGAATTACTCAATGTGAAAAAATTATGATTAACAAGTTTTTAAAGCTTCTACAGAGATCTAAAGTTATCTGGATAGCTAACGACACTAACTATTAAATAACCATCCATTACTGGCAAGTTCAAGTCAAAGTGCACATAAATTAGGTAAAGAAATCTGAAAAAGTGGCAAAAAAACTCCACAGAAGTGCTTCAAAGCTGAGTGTAAGTAAATGTATACTTATGTTGAGACTACTGTGATCAACAGCTGAAAACTGAAGCATACTGGCTTAGCTCCAGTCATCTGCATCATCTCACTTCTGTGTTTGTGCGATCTTCAACTGTTCCCTTAGTCTGACATTGTGTGTTGATTCCCCAAATTCCACAGAGGTTGAATGTTGGAGTGGTGTTTTAATAAAGGAAGGAACTGCGAGGCTGCCAGGCACTGAGCCCAAAAAGGCAGGCAGGCTATGAATGTTATAAACATCCCCTGGTGTTTGGGCCAAGCGGCTTAGTTAAATTTTAAATGAGATGTATTATGGCAGAATTAAGCTATAGTGCTGGAAAGCTTGGCCAAATCCCTGTTTCCTACTGCCAACACAATGATGTTATACAGCTTATGTCTGCAAAGCCCATTCTTTACACTACCAGAGAAATAGCCAGAAATTATGGATTGATTAGGGTTGCCTTGTCCTGAAATATTTTAGTGAATGGTTGTAGGCGTAGTTAGTGCATAGAGACAATAGTAAAGGTTCTAATTAAACTCCTCTGTGTTTATCATGTGCTTTGAAACGGCAGTGATGCTCAAGCAAGGGTGGAATTAATTGGCTCAATTCAATCAATTACTATTTGATCAGGGAATTCCCTCTGGCACAGTTATATTTTCCCATTCAATTTGTCTAATTGTAGCTCTGATTCCTGTATGTGCTGGAAATCTTTTGTTAGCCTTTTGTTATAATCTTTGGCAGAGCAACAGCGGAACAGAAAAGGGAAGCTACGTTCTGCAAAATATATATTTTCTCATGGAAATAATTACATGCAATATTAGTGGTTCTGTTAATTGATTGTGCTTCTGCAGCAATAGCTGTTTGTATTGACCTCGTATATAATTATTTATTGAAATACGATACCTTAAACAGGATGAACAGCAATTTTAATTATTCATACTGTAATTGGTGAGGGCCAAACTCTGTTCCCTGGTGTTTAGCTTTATTTGCATATGATTTTCTTCCTCCGAGATCGTTGCTCTTTTCCATGGGAAACAGGAGATATCTGATACTGCATGTGCAGTCAATTTCTGGCACACCCAACAAATGGAGAAAACAGAGAACGATTGAAACCAGAAATATCACTTGAACCATCTGACTCAACAATCCAACCCTTTCTCCTCTTACATTTGACAGTTTTGTATGACAATGAGATGTAATTATCTTTGTACGTATTTTGTCCCTGAATGTGGACTGTTACTTTGGTTACATCTGATTTTTGTTTGGACACATATGGTTGGAATTTGGCATGCATGATACACTCAACAAAAATATACACGGATACACTTCTGTTGTATAATGAGATAATCCATCCCACCTCACAGGTGTGCCATATCAAGATGCTGATTAGACACCATGATTAGTGCACAGGTGTGCCTTAGACTGCCCACAACAAAAGGCCACTCTGAAAGGTGCAGTTTTGTTTTATTGGGGGGGCTTCCTCAGGACTTCATCTCACATTGCTTACAAATTTGTTTTGTAGATAGTGAAATCAGATATGAGATTAATTCTGCTTTTATTTTCTGACTTTAAGTTATTTTTTCAAGCACACGTGCATCATTGTGTCAAGTCAGTATAGTAGAGTGCAGAGAGCTCGGCACTTGCTTGCATTATAATGTGCTTTTATGCTGAAATTGAATTTTGTGTCTGAGTCAGTCGGGTGTTGTGCATGTTCGGAATTGTGTGACACAGAAAATGCATGGTGGAGACACTGTACTGTGATTGAAGTGACATTTTGATGACCTCGGTCTGAAAATGTCATTGAACCAGGGGGTGAGTTGTGTTCTTTGTGTACAGCATCTGGTTTTCTTTATGCTCTAATGCATAGGAAGTAAGATGCATCACCGTGGCAGTTGAAATTTTCCAACCAACGATTGCCAATGCATTTTCTGAGGTGTCTGACACTAATTGAAAAATAGTCAAAAGCCATTAGAACAGCGTTTCCCATGCATAGATCTATTTGTGGGGGACCCACCACATTTTTATCAGTGTCCACCATGTATTGATTGTCTATAAGATAATATTTAATATTTGTAAAACGTTATTTTATTGCAGAGCTGTGCCATGCCTTAGCTCACCATTTTTATGTACGCTTTGAATCAAAGCAGTCGTGGAAGGATTGGTGGAAGTTTGTTTTTGGCTTTTCTCCACAGAGTAGAATTCATGCAGACTTAATGAATGGTTTTATTAACACTTTTGTGCAGATTTATCCAAAACTGATGCGTTCAAGTGGACTTTAATAGAATCTAAGCCTATCTGTTTTCCAGTTCCTTGCACAGCTTTGTATTGCACTTTACAGGTTAATTAGGCAATTTATTGAGTTGAATTCTCAAAGAGACAGACCGTTAAATTAGCACTGAAATGACAAAAATTGCACCCAAAAAAACCATCCAGCAAAGGACAATAATCGTTAGCTGTTCATCCAATCGCCCAACTGATACTGAAGTAGCTTTTACTGCTTTACAGACCATCTGGTATCTCATTTAGACATGCAGACTGGAGAGCCTCAACCCACTACGATGAATGTGTGCATAGTCGATAGTATTTGTGGTGCTAATTAAATGTTTGACCTGGATCATCCACAGACTTCACTGTGAAAACACCTTCCTCTGAGGTTTGGGGAAAAAAAGATTATACTTTATAATAATAAAACCAACAGTATCGTGCAGGTTAAACCCATCGTAATCTCTGCCTGCCCTCTTAGTTATGAACAAGTACAAAAGGTTTTAAATGAACCTTATGAGACACAACTGAGATCACATGAACTATTTGGGTCAGTCAAACTGTAAATAAGTATTATGCTAAAATACACAAACTGTTTAGAGTTGTAATCAATAATAGTTGTGTTTTGCTTGAAGGTTTAAATTGAATGGCATTGTTTTCCAACCACTACTGCTGATATTCAGCTACTGCTTTAACAGTGAGTTTGGGCAGTCATTAGCTCCATGACACCCTGTGGGTGCAGTGGGTGAGTGTTGGTCCGGTACCTTCTGGCAGACTGACAGGAGGCCCATTAACTGTTGCATTCATGACTAACTCCAGTTGGTCCGGCTGCCCACTCTGCTACAGGCTCCCACAATCATCCACCCAGACATGGCAGCTGTGGTGGATACTGCAGCCTGGGGTTCACCTTTGCAGTGGCAGGTTTCAGAAGTTGGCATGTCCGTTGGCACATGTTTGGTTTTCTTTTAGATTAGTGCAGACAAGCTAAAAATCATTCCATATGGCACAATGAGGGCAGCGTACTACCAGCAGGACCTCTGGCCTGGAGTCTGGTGGATCCTAGTCAGGGTGATTCACTAGTCAGGCTAGTATTCCCTCCAGCCATTAATCTCATGAATATTAAAAAAAAATACTTTTGGAAATGGAGAGATCTGAGTCATTAAGGTCTTGATTTTTCAGCCTGTTTGCTGCTGACTCTTATCCAAGAAGGCATTTTACATCTTGCACAAAGTTTGTTAAATGTCACATCGCCATTATGTCACGGTTGTGAACCATGCCAAGCTTTTGTTGACATTTAAGCTTTAAGGTCAATGAAAAGGTTGTAGTGTGGATGGTGGCATGGTTTGGAGGTGAACATATCGACAGAAAATGGCACTTTGATTTGTGAATCATACTATAACAGCATTCAAGTGAGGAATGTTGTTGAGGAAGGCTCTCTACAAACTACTGTAAGGAAAAATGGAAGCTTAGTCCAGTAGGTTATGGTGTTAAGTATTGCTGTCAAATACTTAACATCTGCTTAATTGGTGTAGCAGCTGGATGGGGTTTAACCAAAGAGCCAGGAGGTTACGCATTTGGAGGAAAATGCCAGCAGGGCTTAAAAATGTTGCATTTACTGACTGGATGAAAATCTGTGAATGCAAATTAAGCTGCTGACTGGGACAGACTGTGGCAGGAACTTCTACTTAAAGGGGAACTTCGGTTTTTTTCAACCTGGGGTCTGTTTCCATATGTAATTTCATACATGTGAGTGATAGAGAAATGAATTTTCGACATAGCTCCAGTATTTAGCCAGCCAAGCAAATCTCGTTCCGAAATTGCACGAGAGCTCGCGTGATTTTGCAAGCTCTCGCGCAATTTCGGAACAAGATTTGCGTTCTAGCGTCCTGAGATTTGGATACAGACCACAACAAAGAGCGATCGCCAGGTAATGTGGAGGTTTTCATTCACTTCTCATCTCGAGTATGTTGTGGGACACTCATTGAGACTATCTGAGCCGGTCAGTGTGGGGCAAAAGCACGTTAGGGCGGACTTTGAGGCGGGGGGGTCAGCTGCCCCATACTTTTCGCTAGCCGAGCTGCTAGCTGAGCTGCAAAGCTGCCTGCCTGGCTAAATACTGGAGCTATGTCGAAAATTAATTTCTCCATCACTCACATGTATGAAATGACATATGAAAACAGACCCCAGGTTGAAAAAAACCGAAGTTCCCCTTTAATTCACTTTTTTTATTTGCATGTTGACAACTAATTTCTTTAAAAAATTGGATGTGACATCTGGCAAGAAAGATATTTATCTACAATTCTATACATAACATAAATACTTTATTTTTTTTAACACTTGAGGCTCTTTTTCCAGTCCACTCTTTAACTACAATAAATGTTGGACTGAGAATCCCTGAAGAAACTGAGTAATTTGTTGAGGTTTTAGATACCAGAAACCTGTTGAAAACACAGCACTGTCTTTAAATATTTAATTTTGACAGACAGCATTTAGGCTCAGTGTGTAACCTGATGTCTTTACAGTTCTTGTCATGTTCTTTGCGGTTCCTCTGATGTGTTACTTGACATGACTGAACAGTGATTGCTGGAAGAAGTTTTGTTTGTGCCAGTTTTCGCCTGGAGGCAGGCTGCATCTTTTCAAGGCTCAGATCCACCATGCTGAATATTTATCAAGCTTTCATGTTTCATTTAAATATGCTCAAGTGTCTGGGCGTATTACCGAGTCTGACTGTGGATGTTTATATCTCATTCACCTAGTTAAAAGTTTGATGATTTGAATTTTAAAATTGCTTACTTCAAAGTATTTCTAAATGAAACAGATCCAAGATAGGACCCATGAATCAGCTCGTAGAGTAAACAAGGGAGAGCTCAGAGCCGCTGACATTTAGCTTTTGGCTTTTTTAAAATTCCTCTATGGAGTCATCCTTGGAAAAGAAAAAATAAGAAAATTCAAAGTGCAATAGATATTACATGGACAACATGAGACACATACAGGTTCAACCATGGATGTACATTTATGAAGTGAAAGATGGCTTCTTGGCTTGTTATCCAAATATATATTTTCCCTTTGAGCTACAGTGTACCCAGAGGCTCATTCCTGTTTGCCAAGTAAAGATTGATTTGTGTCTTTAAGGTATGAAGATGGATTCCTGTCTTTAGTGTGTGCTGCGTACACGATGTGCCACATATAGATTGCCTCTCCTCCCTTGTCCTAATATCTTTGTCAAGGTTATAGACACATCTGATCCACTGTATCCATTATTCAAGCAGTTTCCTCTGACTCCAATTAGACATTAATCACGTAATGGCCTCCGCCGTGGCCAGTAAAGTATATGAGAAACGTGACTGTGTTCGCCTATTATCTCATTAGCTCAGTGACATATTTATGATTTGTCTCCTGTACTGTATAAATTTTACATAGTGGATAGCACACAAGAAGTTTTTGTGCTGCACAAATTGCTTTGTTCTTAATTGTCTGCGTTGTTAGCCCACAGGAGAAGATAAAGTATAACCTCCTCCGCACTTAGAATTAACGGCATGTATGAATTACAGTCTGCGGATTCTCTCTCACAGCTCACTGTAGATACGCCATTCCGGCCTACTGTGTGAGGTGAATGCATACATCTATTTAGTGTTAGTGGTTTTATATGTAGAACATCATGTCTGTACCACAGAGAATTTAATTAAATCTATCTACAGAATCTGTCTGGTGTGTGTAGAAACAATCTGAAGTATTTTGAGTTTGGCTTCATTGTAGAGCTGAACAATGTGCAAAAATTTGTCGTATTGTGATTATTTTTGACAGATATTGTGATCTGACTCACAATTTTAGTGGCAAATGTTATTTTTTTCATGTCTTTTCCACTAAAACTGCAGCATGTACCTAAGACGACCAACGACCTGCGCCAAGCAAACCAGTTGAAGGAGTTCTACTGTCGCTTTGAAAGGCAATGGTCAGCTGACGACCCCATCCCCCCACCTCACACCTCCAGCCCACCTCTTCAAAGGCTAGCTGATGACCCCTTCCCCCCACTTCACACCTCCAGCCCACCTCTTCACACCGGCCCCATACCCCACACCCCAACTCCAGACCCCCCCGCCCAGAGACCCAACTCAGGAGAGAGACGTTAACAGGCTATTCAAGAGGCAGAACCCCCGCAAAGCAGCAGGACCTGACCCTGTCTCCCCCTCCACCCTGAAACACTGTGCTGATCAACTGTCTCCAGTCTTCACTGACATCTTTAATGAATCACTGGAGACATGCCACGTTCCAGCCCGTTTCAAGACCTCCACCATCATCTCTGTCCCGAAGAAGCCAAGACCCACTGGACTTAATGATTACAGACCTGTCGCTCTGACCTCTGTGGTGATGAAGTCTTTTGAGCGCCTTGTGCTTCCCCACCTAAAAGCCATCATAGACCCTCTTCTGGACCCCCTGCAGTTCGCCTACAGAGCCAACAGGTCTGTAGACGACGCCATCAACCTGGCTCTCCATTTCATTCTGCAGCACCTGGACTCAGCAGGAACCTACGCCAGGATCCTGTTTGAAGATTTCAGTTCTGCTTTTAACACAGTCATCCCTGCCCTGCTCCAGGACAAGCTCCTCCAGTTGAGTGTGCCTGCCTCCACCTGCAGATGGATCACAGACTTTCTGTTTGACAGGAAGCAGCATGTGAAGCTGGGGAAGCAAGTCTCTGAGACCAGGACCATAAGCACCGGCTCCCCCCAAGGCTGTGTTCTTTCCCCACTGCTGTTCTCCTTGTACACCAACAGCTGCACCTCCAGTTATCAGTCCGTCAAACTCCTGAAGTATGCAGATGACACCACCCTCATCGGACTCATCTCTGATGGGGATGAGTCTGCTTATAGACTGGAGGTAGACAACTTGGTGACCTGGTGCAGCAGGAACAACCTGGAGCTCAACGCCCAGAAGACAGTGGAGATGATGGTGGACTTCAGGAGGAACGCAGCCCCCCCGCTCCCATCAAGCTCTCTGACTCCACAGTGCTCACCATAGAGTCTTTCCGCTTTTTGGGATCCATCATCTCCCAGGACCTGAAGTGGGAGATGAACATCACCTCCATAACCAAGAAGGCACAGCAGAGGATGTACTTCCTGAGGCAGCTGAAGAAGTTCAACCTGCCAAAGTCTATGATGGTGCACTTTTACACGGCCATCATAGTCCATCCTCTCCTCCTCCATCACAGTCTGGTGCCCTGCAGCCACCGCTCGGGACAAGAGCAGGCTGCAGCGCATCATCCGCTCTGCTGAGAAGGTGATCGGATGTAACCTGCCATCTCTCCAGATTCTGTATACCTCTCGGCTTTTAAGGCGTGCAACCAAGATCCTGGCCGACCCCTCTCACCCTGGACACAAACTTTTTGAACCCTGCCCCTCAGGCAGGAGGCTGCAGTCCATCAGGACTAAAACCTCTCGCCACAAGAACAGCTTCTTCCCCTCTGCTGGATCGCTGATAAACACTGCCCGTGCCACTGTAAATCAGCTCTGTTGACTATATTAATTACTGCAGCGTAGTAACTCCACATACCTTGTCTATTTTATCCGTATTTCTTACATCTCTTTACTTACTATTTTATTTTTTTATTTTTATTTTATTTTATCTGTACTTGCACCAAGAACACCAGAGAAAATTCCTTGTGAGTGTAAAAACCTAGTTGGCAATAAAACCGATTCTGAGTCTGAGAAGCATGTTCCTTTGCATCCAGAGAAAATGATTTCTAAGTCTGAGCATCTCCGTAGCACCACAATGCCTCCTTTATTATGGTGTGTTTTGACACATTTTCCTTTCATCATCAAATTTGCAGCTTCTGTGATTTGCTCATTGAGCTTGCCATATTGCAATTTCCATATTAATTACTTTAATTGTTCAGTTCCTGCCTCTTTTGTCTTCTTCTTTCCCTTCTAAAAGTAGAGCTGTCACTATTGTTTTCTTTTCAGTGTGGTTCCACCTGAAAGACTCAGTAGATTTTTGTTCTAACTTCCTAGAGGGAGCATGGTTTGCTTTTCCTCCAAAACAAATATACATGGTGTCCATCAAGTGTTTTCTGTATGTCTTAAGGTAGAATCTGTTGTTGCAGTTTTGGAAATTCACACCCAATGCAAGTAAATTCATTTTGAGAGTAAAGAGTAAGTTGTTCTGTAGCTGCAACTATCAAACTGATCCATTAAGAGCTTACAAATTGAAATCTCAATTTGAAACAATGGAATTAACACATTGCAAAGACTGTGATTTAGGATATATGCCCAGTGCATCAGCAGGATTTAGACTGTCAGTTGCTTTGCAAATTTAGGTCGTCCTTCTTGTGTGGCAGGCACACTTTTTGTGGTATTTTATCTGGCAGTTCTCATCATGTTTTTTATTACACAGTGGATATTGAATGGATGCCTCACTTTAAAAATCATGTTAAATATCTCATCACAATTGCAGTATCTGTCTGGAAAATCGCAAGTATATATTATGCTAAAATTGTTCAACCCAAGGTAAGACTGCACAGATGGGAAGAAAATGATCTCAGACACGAGAAAACTAGTTAGAACAAAACAGTACAGCTCAGCAGCACCAATCTGAATGCTTCAACCTTCCTGAAGGTTGGAATTATCACAAGACTGTCAGTTAATTGTACCTAATAAACTGCCAAATGTTCCAAATACATGTTACAATGGACATATACAGCGTTTAGGGTGCTGTGTTTATGTTTCAGCATTTATTTTCCTTTTTATCGCTGTCTCAAAGCACCTGAGCAGAAATAATGAACCCCAGCTGTTGCCACAACATTTGCCTGTTTCCTGATCATCTTAATGTTGCCCCCTTTACCCAGATCTCCTCAGAGTGCAGCGTTTGAACCGTCGCTGCTAATTGTTCACGTAGACGTCCTCGTACAGTTTCCATGCAGCTCTGTGATTGTAATTAGGTTTGACTCTTACTGTGTTCCATCAATATACAATTATGCTCAAACTGCCATCTAACAATGAGTTGGCCCCCGTCCTAAATCACCGTACGTGCAGCAGCACGGCGGCTGCGAATCTGGGCTCTGCTGATGACATCAGTTACACTCCGTATAGCCTTGATGTTAACATCTGAACAACATCTGTGCTGCTCACCTTCAGCATGTGAGCTGATGGTGCCCAGTGGACAACGTGCACCGTGAAATGTAGAGTTATTTTCAGCTTCGCTAGCAAATCTGGCATATGTATCAGTGTCACACGTGCTTGCCAGATTTCAAACAACGCTGGAAGTCCACCGTGAACTCCACAGAAAGGAGTCGAGGCTTATGGACGTTTGCCATGTCTTTGATGCCATTTTCCTTTTTACAACGAGAGTAATTTCTCTCTGTGCAATTTGTTTTAAAACATGCGACTATATTAGTTGTGGTTGAAAGCTTTTCCTCATTTTCTGACTAGCTTTAAGTTTTCTAAAAAGCATTATAAAAATAACTATATTAAGATATGTATCTAGAAGCATGTATGTTATTTTAAATATCTGCCTTTAGAAATAAGCTCGTGCAGTCACAGCCTTCCCAGAGTACCACTGCTCACTCTATACCTTGGAGCTTGCTTTGCTGCACAGTCTGCCATATAGACAGCTGCTCACTCATACCTGTGAAAGCTCCAGTCAGTTGCATCTCTCCAAGCTGGAGCTGCTCGGATGTTTTGGCCTGTTTTTCTGGCCCGTTTCCCTGCTTTGGCTCGATTCGAACAAATAATTAACCAGCCTTTCCACCTCGCCTCATCTGCTTAAGTGAAATTAAACGGATGAACGACTGGAAGAAAGTCGAGGAAATGAAGTGTGCTCAGCTAGGCTCCACGTTAATAGAAAGTCCAGACAGCAGTATTGTCTTTTTTTTTTTTTTAAACTAACTTTCAGATTATCGTTTTTCTCAGAGAAAACAAGAACATTAAGGTGACTTTCCCATCAAGGTGTTGAGCTGGAAGCTGCTTGCCTTGCGCTCGTGCTATTTCCTCTTAGCAACACAAGAAGGACTCGTATTTGAATGATCAGAACAGTGCAGCTTTAGGCAGTTTTATTCACAAATAGAGACTGTAACAGTAGTGTTTTAACCATCAAATATTTCCCAATGTTTGGTGCCTGACAACAAACCTCTTCCTACCTCTGATGGCTGTTGTTTTATATTAACTCTCTACTGCTGGTGCAAAGTGAACATTAAAAAGAGGATGTAAGTGTTCTGATGATAAGTGTGATAGGGAAGCTGCAAAAAAAAAAATGCAGAATGTGCATTTCTGTGAGGAATGATGGGAAGCTGGACAACAGGTATTGTATCTGGCGGGCCTGCAGGATGGACAGAGCAAATAAAAATTAGCCCCGCTGACCCTTGGTTATAGCTAAATGACCCAAGTGCCTTTCCTGTAGGGGTTTAATAAATGTTTACATAGAAAGGCAATTATAGACTTGATGAAAAACACTGTATGATTGTTTCTCATTCATAAATAGAATGATTCTCAAGTGTTATTTTACATTCATACCTTGTTCAATGAACTTGCTTTAGCTTATGTCAGTGTATGACATGAATGTATGCCAATGCTTCCTGAATTGGAAAATGTATATTTCCATATATGAGCTTGTTCTATTTCTGTGAGAAATATGATGATATATGCTTGTATGAGCAGGATCCAGTGCATGGCCAATTGCAGCGGTAAACAAACTGGTTCAACCACCAGGGTCATTTAGATCTCGCCACACATAATTACAATGCCAAATGCGGCTGAGAGGATCAGAGGACGGCAGCCAAGTCTGCATTTTAACAAGGCTTTTGTCTGCACGCTCATTGTGACATTAGATGCAAAACATATCACAGGAAAAATTACTATACGTGGCTTTATTTTTACTGGCTGCAGACTTAGTTTTATGAACTAGAAGTCCTTAATTTGTTATGGTGATAAACTATTAGACCTGCCACCATTTATCAATTTGTAGATTCACAACAAAGTCATTACTAACTGTGTTAAAAATGAATTAATCTGTTTAGTCAAAAGCTTTTTCAATGTCACATTGTTTTTTTCTTTGTCATTTATGCTAACAGGCTAAACATTTTTGCGGTCTGGACTGTTGATTTGATAAATCAATGTACTGAAATAGAATACTTTATTGATCTTCTGAGGGTAATTGCAGTGTTGCATGAGCAATTTACATTTATGATTTTCACTAAAAACACGCATTGAAATACAAACAAGAAAAAAAATCTAGTTTTGAAATATTTTTGAATGTCAGAATAATTTAAATAATGTATATTTAATAATATATGATGCATACCCAATATAGTAATGAAAAAGTAATAAAAATACAGTCATCAAAGTTGAATGTGTAAAAACCTTCTCTCCTTGCACAGGTTAGTCATTATACAGCTTTTTTGCAGTCCATACCACCTTAAAATCACAGTAGTACACCTTGTGTTCTGGAAAATTTCAACAGGAATTTTAAAAATACATGGGCTATCATTGTGTCCTCACAGCAAGGAGACTGAGTTTAAACCTTCGGGTCAGCTGAAGCCTTTCTGTGTGGGGTTGATGTTCTCATCTGCCTGCATGGGTTTTCTCCAGGTGGTTTGGCTTCCTGTCACAGTTCAAACACATGCATGGTAGGTTAATTTGTGATTTTAAATTGACTGAAGGTGTGAAGCCTTGATTCTATGACCTTGCAGACTTGCACAAACATCTGCAGACACCACAGACGTATCGTTGCTGTTATTATTGTTATATTACAGTAGATTGTTAACTACATATTTTTTCCATGCACAGACACATTTTGAGCTGACCTGAAGGGATTTGTGCAGACTCTCACAGACTTGGAGATGGCATGAATTGGAGTTGGACCATACCTGCCAACTCAAAGTGTAGCACTGGCCTTAGTGTGAGCGTGCACGGTTTCTGTCTCTTGGCATTAGCACTGCATTGAACTGCTGGCCCATCCAGGATATGCTCTGCCATATGTCATCCAGTGTCAGCTGGAATACACTCAAACCCATCATAACCTTCTACAGCATAAAGAGGGGATAGCTAATGGATGGATGAATGGATTCTCCAATAACTTCTGACATTCTATAGACAAATCAGTCAGTCAATAAGAAAAGTAATCAGTAGTTGCAGTTACACTGTTGTGAGTGAACAGTCTAGCAGGACAAAGTATTTTTGTGTCACTAGTGTACAGTATTAATTACACTGACATATGATATTGCAGCATGTGCAACAAACACATATATTTCAACATATGTGCCGTTTATGCATTGAATTATATCTACACCATACTTCCATGACAATTAAACCAGCAAGTTTTCACATTTAAGAAAATGTTAGCGTCAAATAGCTTCTGTTTTTGCTTGAAAAACAAATGATTTAATTTTCTAATCAATTAATCAGCCACCTGTTCAGTTCCCTCCATGTTGTCTGCACTCAGAGCCAGACGACGCCATCTGGAGGAAGCTGGTGGTTTTTTAATTATATTTTATGGAATTTCTACAGCGTTTTCACATTCTAGAGCTTAATAGCCCCAGTCATAGCTTTGCTTTTCTGCTATATTAAATTCTTTACATGTATTTGACATCCGGATTTTAACACTACTTAGTATTTCTTCCTGTTTCTTTCCTGCTCCTCTTCCTCAAATTGTCTTGGCCTTTATTTGACCTCTGGAGCAGAAATGTATGAATAATTTGTTTGAATTCATAATCTTAATTTAGACTCCAAAACAATGTGATATAATGCATTATAATCCTCTTTTCATGCATCGTGAAGCAAATGCATCGAGCTGTAGTCAAAGTGGTCGGCAGACTGGGCGACAATTCTGATGAGATAATGGAGAAAAAACATTTGCCCTAAAGGAAAGTGGATAAAGACAAAGGAATAGAAAAGTGGGACAAAGGAGATAAGAAACCAAATGGTTGTAGATAAGGAGCAAAGCACAAAAGAAGGGAGGAGGAGATTTAAGGAGGAGGTGATGACTGAAGTGTTGCACTGAGGAGTAGAGATATCTTAGTGGAGAAAACTATGTATGGATCAGCGACCCTTAACAATCCTCTGAGGGGGTTTCAGACTTGAGAGGTTCTGCTAAAATACAAAAAAAAAATCAACTAAATTCGCATATATCAGCATTTTCCTGACTCTGAAGGTTGCTCTCATGGTTACTAGTTGGATAGTAGCACATATAAGCAGCTGCATAATTGCTATGCTCCCGTATTTAATGTGTTTTAATTCTTTTCGTTATCGTCTCTAAGGTACCGGTCCTGAAACCTGTAATTGGAGCACTTTGGTAAATTGGTCGTGGTGGAAATCTCATTTATTGTGTCAGTGAATTTGAGATGCATTCAGGAACCGCTGTATGCATTGTGTGAGTCGCAGAGCCAAATGCATGGAGATGGTTTATAATGCATGAGTTTGATTATTACATTTTTCATTCCTGAGTGCTTATGCTTGGCTTAATATGGTTTAAGCATTTTGCATTATTAAAATGTATTTGATATCTTTACAGCATGTTTGTTAGGCTCTTCTAAATGCACCTCAGGAGCTCACCTTTACAGGATGTTTCAGAGTAATACAGTAATACCTAATCTTATTTCTTTACTGGAAAGCACTTTGGCTCAATGACTGTTGTTTTTAATATATTATATAAATAACTGGAGGGCTGAGAACATACTAGAAAGATTAGAAGTAATGGTAGAACAATAAACATAAAAGCGACTGTGATTATATTTGATGCCAAATTTGATTGAAAATTCCTTTTACCCTCAGATCCTGAGCTTTTCATGGGTATTTTTGCTCCGATCATATTTTTACTCTGTGGGCTCATTTTTCACTGCATTATAAGGTCCTACACCTCTATAGAAACAGCACAACCATGACTGGAAGGAGAGATTCTAACTCAAAAATGACTTTTGTGCGGTGTAACACAGTCATAAGGCCATAATTCTTAAAAAATAAAAAGAGGAAAGGCAAAAGTTTAATTTCTTTGATTATTTATTTTACAAACAAAATCAACATATAAAGCATTTTTCAGTGTCCACAGGGGTTACCAATATTTGAAAAAAGTTAGTTCTGCATTCTACAGATATTTAATTACTTACATTTTGCAACCTCCTACAAATTAGCCTCTGCACAGCAACTCTAGAAAGATACAGATATTTCACCATGCTGAATGTATCCTTCAACAACTTGCTCCTCTTTATACTGTATTTATATTATTGATCAAGTGTGGGTTTTTTTTGCTATCAGTTTCTCAGATTTGTTTCCATACTTGTCTCCTATCAGTTCTGTGTAAACACAGCCTGCAGTTCAACCGAGTAGTCGCTGAACATTTTGAATGTGATGTAACTCGTGGCTTCTTGGTGATGTCTGCAAACACCTTATTGTTTTGTAAATTTTTGAATGAGGCATGTAGAAAAAAAAAGTGATTATGAATTTTAAAATCAGGATTTTAAGCTTAGATTTGGGTATTTTTCCCAACAAAACGGAATGTTGTGCATGATTAGTTAAAGGACTGTACAGAGTTTAAAGACCAACTGTTCTTTCTGGCTCTCATAAATGGTGTATTTTTTTATTTTTACTTTTTTAAATTTTATTTTTTAAAGGTACCATGCCTTTCAAATACACTGGTTAGTTTTTGGGTCCCAGGATTTAGAAAAACCTCGAACCACTAAATAGGAGAGGGGGATACTGTGTAGTGACAGCCCAATCCTTTTTTTTTTTTTTTAATGCTTGTGCATCTGCTACACATGACAAACTGTACAACAGCTTCAGTGGTATTTTACTAGTAAGTGCTATTTCTAATTTTCATGAAACTTTAATAAGCTACATTGATTGAAAAGTGAGCCTGTGAGAAACTGTGAACACTTTGCAAGGTGTTGGCTTGAAGAATGGGCCAGATATTGAGCAAGAAATCAATTCCAATGAGTGGTTATGTATATTTAATCTATAGGTTTGTGACTTTTCAAGCATCGTGTCACGCAGAGGTTTGCTTTTTACCAAATCCCATTCACTTTACAGCAAAAATGTAAGCAAGAAAACCATACACAACAGCAGCAGAATTAAATATATATGACCACTGTATTGGATTTTTCTGCAGATGTGGTGTTGGTAGGAATGCTTGAGGCTAAGAAATAAAGGTTTAATAGCTACAGTATGATTACCAGGTCTACAATCTCATCTGTCATTGAAAACGTGTCAAACACTGAAGCGAGACAACTCGTGAATGCTGAACTATTTTCCAACCACTCTTCAGGCTCTCTGTACATCTTCATGCAATTCTCATGATGTCAGAACATGCTTGGCTAGTGCCGGTTAGCATCCATTAATGGATGTAATGGCTATAAGGTGGATGCTCTTGGAATGACAGAGGGGATTTGGAGGAGGAGGCAAATGAAGTTGGACAGGAGTTGCTGTCAGCAGCTCTGTTGGGGTGCCTCCAGTTGTCAAATGGAACATTGGGACTGTCCACAATCATAGTTAACATTTATTTACATTACGTTACTCACTTCTCATGTGTTGCCGTGCTGTTTTTCAAGTCAAGTGAATTTCTCCTCTGCAGGTTTTTCCCATGAAATGGTTCAAAGGAGAAGCAGCCAGAGGGTGTTTTCTTTCCTGATTGGACCGATCCACTTGTTTTTCACACCATGTAGAATGACCTCACTCTGGAGGCCCCACGATCTTACATTTCATGATTGACAGCTGCCCTTGACTCCGGCGGGGCATCTCACAGGAGGATCGGTGGATGTTGCGGTCTTGTGAGAGGCGAGCCGAGCTGCTGCTGATGCAGCCGGAGACGCTGGCGGTCGTGTCTGAGGGGTTCGCAGCACAGTCACCCAGGGGTAATTGGCTGAGCAGTGGGGTGAGGGGCAGATAAAGTGATTTCAGCACCTCTAAATTAAACATGCTTCAAGGATTATGAACAATCCACAGGCTGCTTCACTGCAAACCCTCAGCCATTCATAGAGTCCTCTCCAGCTGAGGAATACACATGCTGATTCTAGGTGTGAATCGAGTTGAATTTTAAAAGGGGAGGTGTCTGTATTTGTTTTCAGCACCACTGAATTAAACATGCTTCAAGGAATGGGAACATTCCACACGCCACCCCCTGACCGCAAACACTGCCATCCAAAGGGGATTTAAGTGAAATTTAAAGGAGATGATTCACAATTCAATCTTTGAATTAAACATGCTCGGGACAATCTAGAAGCTGCTTCCAAGCAAGCTGCGATCCACAAAGATCCACAGAGTGCTTTTTAACTGAGAGATTATTCATGTTTTTAAATGTGCACTGTGCTGAATTTTATAGCTGAGCACTATTTTGGAGACTATAGTTTGTTGCATCTCAACCTGGCCTGTGTTTTTACAGCTAATGTTTAAAGTCCCCATCGGATTTGCAAGGTTTAGTGGCGTAGACGAAAAGTTTGTTTTGTGCCTCCTGTCTG
Source organism: Acanthochromis polyacanthus (assembly GCF_021347895.1). Classification (NCBI taxonomy): domain Eukaryota; kingdom Metazoa; phylum Chordata; class Actinopteri; family Pomacentridae; genus Acanthochromis; species Acanthochromis polyacanthus. The sequence continues at coordinate 28,091,096 of NC_067113.1, forward strand.
CCCACCTAATCTTCTTTGGAGTTTCTCTCCTGTCCTTTTTTAATCTGGATTCCTGGCCCATTTCTTTTCGTGTTTCGTGTTCCTTTTTATTGCGCTGCATACCAGAAGATAACAGTGCTTTTGTAAATCCGTCAGATTGTGTTCTGTATCTCTAACAAAATAAGCCAATTCTTGCATCAAGTTATTATTTTTGTGCTTTTTTTTTTTCCAGTATGAAAAACCTGTTTTGCTGTCAGTTCTCTTCAGCCTACGTATTACTCTATATTAGAGAATGAGAAATGCCCTGCATGCAGTGAGGCTGGTCTTTTGTCTCTGTCAGCAGTGAGACATGTTTTATTTGCTCAGCGACTGACAGGATGAAAAGTGGGAGCAGAGCAGTGTGGTTCAGACCTCACTAATGCAGTTCAGAGAAGACCAGGTATTCTCGATGCCATCTGTGCATCTCTGACTGACAGTGGGCATGTCACAGAGTGACCCTTCTCATCACACCCTCGTTTGGGACTTGTCAAAATCCACTTAACCACTCAGACATGAATGGCTGAGCTCTTTGACTGATCCTCTTTTTCTCTTTAGGGGGCCCTGGGGCTGTCGATCCAGACCGGACCCTTGGGTGCTCTGGAGTAGCAGCAGTTCTCACATGCACCTCTTAGCTGTAATGAATGTCACTACTGTCATTTTAAACTCTTGCACTGTAACTGGCTTCATGTCTTAAAATATAAAATTCTGCACTGCTTCAGCTTATCGAAACATTTCAGAGCCAGAATGGAGAATGTCAAAAATCTGTCATCATTAAAGGTAAAGTATACGGTTCTAATCCAGGACAGCTTTCGTCACATTAAGTGAGTATTTTGCAGAGAGTTGTCTGAAAAAATACAGTAAATGGGAAATTATCAAAGTGACCTGGACAATCACCTGAAGGAATGAAACTGGCTCTGTGCAAACAGGGAGAAAGTTTTTTTCTTAGTAAAAAGTATCATAGATAAAGACCAGCAATGCAAAAACGAAGATCAGAGATTGACTTTTTTAGCTGCACAATAGCTGCTGGCATAGACAACAAAATCCGCAGCACTGATGGATGTCGTTATGCTTTTTTGTGTTACAGAATACAGTCGTGTGATAGGAGCATGATAAATATCAGATGTTTTCTAACAAGAACGCATTACTGTCAATGTAGCCTAAATTTGGGGAATGTTAATTATCCGAATATGTTAACTAGCTAAATATAGCTAAATACCCACAGTCTTTATTCAGAATTACAGACTCCACCTAAGAAGATTGCTTCTGTTTTAATTTCAGTTTTTCATCTACCAGCTTTCCAAATGGCAAACTGAACTGCCTCACACTCGACTACGTGTAGATTATAGGCAGTTGGTTACCAGGATGGATTTTGGTATTTTGACAGACTAGGTAGCGATTTATCTTGCAAGAAGCAAAACAGAACTCAATAGTATACATTTATATCTATATCTACATTTTATAGGTGATAGGAACCATTGTGTATAAATGTATTGTATGGCAAAACCAGTAGTGCAGATATACGTGGCATAGTATGAAGTACATTTAGTGTACTAAAGTATATCTGAGTTCAATGAATAATGCAGAATCATCAGCTTTTTCCACTAGTTTAGGTTTTTTGTAGAAAAAAGTGTGCTGAGTCTGGTTTGATTCTATTATAGTTAGAAGAGCAGATTCTGCAAAAACCATGTTTAACTTCAGTTGAATGGTTTCATTTCTCGCTGTTGCTTGATTCAGTAACCTTTAGTAAGCACATCACTCACTGTATAAACTTATCATTTCAAGGAGTCATGTTTAGATGCGAGGAACGGTTAACAAATACATGTACATTAATACATTGTAACATGCAGTCGCTCAGCACTGATTGGTGTCAGCCTTTGCCTTTTCACTGGAAACAGATGAATGTGTCTCTTGGTCTCTTGAGCACAGACTGATCTCCTGAGGGATCAAAGCTCAGATGAGCGCTCAGGCTCTCCAGGTTGACACAAAGTCAGTCGACTTGACTGAGATAGAAAAGGAGCTGGCTGACAGGGAGGAAAGGCATCCGGTTTCTCCTCCTGTGCACCGAGGTGACAAGCAGCCCGCCGCTGTGTAGCCAGGCGGAAAACTGCCCTTTCTGGCATGAGCTGCCGCTGGCCTTTGGCACCGAACACTGAACATAGCCCTCCACCATCTCCACCATCCATCTGCAGCTCAGCGTAATCTGCTGCCTCCTGCCTCAGATCTGACTCTGCTATTGTTACCTCCTGCTGCTGCGGCTGCTCTGGAGTCAGTGGTCAGTTGTTAAAGAGGAAGATTACTGGCACTGTTGTCATGATTAGACAAAGATGCTGAGGTTATTTCTCCACACTTAATCTCAGTGGCTAATACTACAAGCAAAGGAGGTCATGGCTCTGATACTTCCTTAATTCCTCACGGGCATGTACACATGCCTTGGTTGATATATGGAGACAGGCTACAGCAATGAGCGTAGGAGGAAAGAGGAGAATCACACTGCTGCTGCTTCTGGAAATATTTCATTTCCACTCAACCTAATGTGTCCACTTTACTTTTTATCTCACTCTTATTACCCTCATGCATTAGAACCTCGGAGAGTAACTGAAAGACGTTGATTACTATTTGCTGCCACCTGCTGGACACAGTATTCAAAAAATAGATGCAGTATGTACTGTATGTTCACCATGCAGACTTTAATTTGTATTGCACATTGTTGGCCTGTTTCTTTGTAAGAGTATGTTTTAGTTATATTTCTTTTCTGTAAGGTGGGGGTTGAACTAGGAAGATGAAGGGAAGATTGAACAGGACCCACTGTACACGTTTGCTCAAATCTAAACTACTCTGCGAGTGTCTAGTCTGCAGTTTATCCCTATCAGGTAGGTAGATAGATAGATATCACTCTTGTACTCCACACTGTAAAAACGTCCATCAAATATACATTTAAAAGGGACAAAAAGGATGCCAGAAAAAATACAAAGGGACAATGTAATGTTCAAAAATTGTAAAAACAGTGAAAATAACAGCAAATAATTAAGAAATATATCTATTTTTTTAGCTGATTTAAGTAGTGTAAAACTGTTATTTTATAGTCACACATTTGTAAAGAATGGATGACTTGATGTGGACATTATTGACAATTTGACAATTTATGTAGATTTTTTTTATATGGAAATGTTTACAGTTTGGGCCACTTTTCAGGATTAACATGTTAATGAATCCTTTTTTTCTGTGAGTTAGCAAAACAGAAAAATCTCTAAAATAGAAGTCATGAAATAATTTAAAACTTTTTCAATTTTTGATATACATAATTTTTCTTTTAAATATCAGCATATGTCTGTAAAATAATATTTTTTTAATTTTTGCTTTGTTCTGGCTAATTTAAATGCAGGAAAATATAGCATAGTTCTACTGTCAAACGCTGTGAAAGAAAAAGCACAATTTGTAAAACTACAGATTTTTAATGTGGATATTACTTTTGTTTTTTGTTTAACATGTTATTAACATTTTTCTTTAATTTTACTTGTTACCATCAGTAATTACTAAAAATTTGTAAAATTCTTACTAACACTAATCGTAAATAATCACAAAAAGATACAGTTCAAACTTTTACAAGTCCATTTTTACAGTGAACTCCAGACATAAACACGTAGGCTCGCGTCCATACACTGAGAGGTGGAGGTTTATTTGAACATGAGTCAGCCGGTCTCTGTGGGCTGCAGCTGGAGAGACTCGGCTGCCCCACCCAGCAGCACCAGCGTCATCTGTGGTCGCAACTCCCCCAATCTGTCCTCAGCCAAACTCCCTCTAATTTATGCGAGCTGAACTCCCCTCCCCTTCACTTCAGGATGCATTGTCCTCCACTCTCTCTAAACTGAGTTAACTTTCAGATCGGAGCCTTTCACTTCCAGAACTGTGGTGGAAGTAAAGAGCAACTTCTGGAGAGCTGTTGTTGGCAGCCAGATGCCTGTTTGTGGTGAGTGTATTTTTATGTGTGTGCTGGAATGTGCTCCTATGACTGGAGGTGGAAGTTTTCTGTACATTAACTGCAAGTAGTTGAATTCTCTATGGCACTGTGTTAAAAGACGTGGTGTTTGCTTTTTAGCTCTCCTCTGTTGTTCTGACTGCTGTTTTATTCAGTTAATGAAGACTTTCATTGAGCTGAAATCGCTTAAACACGTCGGTGCATGTCCTCGCATGATCTTTAGAAACCTCTCTCAGTTCATTCATGACATGATCAGCGATGTTTATAACAGGAAGTTCTCCGCTGAGTGTAAATGTTACAGTGACATTTGATTAAAATCAAGTTTTTGAATTGCTTGCTGGATGATTGACAAATCTTTACGAAGCCCTCGTTCGATCTGGGTTACTTGTTTTTAAACGTCTTTTGTAAATGACATCCTAAAATGGGCTGTTAATGAACACTTTTTGGAGATGACTTGGCTTTCACAGTGCCATGTTTTAAAAGAATGCTGCGCTCCCACATCAGCCCAGATGTGCTGTTCTGTGATGTGTAGTTTCTGACAAATCTACCGAACTGCTCTCAAAATAACACTCACTCCAGCCTGCATCAAAAAAGCTGTCTGTAACATTAAGCTACATTTACAGTCTTTATAATTGTCGCCACCTTCTCCCACTTTTGACACAAGACCTACAAACAGCATCTCAAAGCAGGATAAAGCAAATTACTCCCTGATACTTTGCGACCCGGGTCTTGTTGCCTGAATAAGTGAGACAAGAGGAGCTGTAAAAACACTCATTAAAACCCTCTCAGCCCCGAGGGCACGTGGATCTTTTGTCTGACTATGTGATGCTCAGCGGCTGAGAAATGTGACACCACGCTCTCCTTTTCAAGCCTCTGCGGTTGATGTCTCATGCTGCAGTTTTGGCTTAGACACCATTAATTTAAAGACAGAGGCGAACAGGACGCTCGCTGGAATATTTTCACCCATTTTCTAGGAATTTCTAACCTCATACTGGCTCTGTCTTTTTTATTTGATTCATCATTCAGGTCACTTTGTTTACCAGCGCTGCGTTTACATCCAACAGTAGCGGGGATGTATGCATGCAGCGTGTCTAATAATCACTCAGGGCGCTGTAATATCATGTGGCTGTGTCACAATAGGCTGTTTATGTGAATCAGTGGCAGTCGGAGGCAGAAGAGCGACGGTGGCCAGGCACAGTGCAGAGCTTCTCAGTCGGCCTCGGCCTTGTTTCTCGACTGTATGAAAAGCGGCCAGATTTTCAGGGCCCTTTTCGACCCGGGGGCATGTCATTTACCAAATGAATGGGCCTCTTTTCTGGACAGTTGAGCCAGTCACAGTCTATCATGACACGAGACAAGCGAGCTCACAGTATTACTTTTCACTGCGCTGTTTTCAGCAGGCGCATTTGCATGTCTTCAGGGTACAGCATGAGCGAAGGATAATAATACTAAATGTGTGAAGCGGTTTATGCACAGACTGGACGGCTGTTCCTGACACAGCTTGTGTTTGTCTTCCCAGTCTTAACTCTTGACTAGGCGTAAGGATGAACTGTCTTCCTCCGTGTAGAACTGTATTCCTTCACGCTGTATTACCCACAATACAAGACATTGTTTAACAGAATATTTTTGTTGTTTATCTTCAGTTGTCTGTATGTTGTGAAAGTCTCACTATATTGATGATACTGTGTGGCTTGTTTTCAGGCACCTTGCTCTATAAAATAGTATTAATTTAGCAGCACAGTTATTGATTGGGCAGACAGATTAGTCATTTTTGATTAGATTTTCTTTATCTGTTTAAAAATGGAGGATGCAATCATAACCTAATACATACGACTAATTCATGCGGCTGATACGTCCTCTGAGCCCACTAGCTAACAGGAAACAAACAAATTGGTTCAGACAAATCCACACAACACCATTCCAGTGTGTGAACATTTGAGTGCATGATAGAAGAGAGGAAATGGAGTACAATAAATCTGACACATGCCAGCTATCTAAACAAACTAAAGTAGCTAAATATCAACAGTCTTTCTCCTAAATCCCAGATTCCCCCTTTATTTCAGCAGTAGCCCACCCACGTAAAATGCTCATCTTTGTTTAGATGTTAATATTATTCATCTACTGAAGCATTGGACATTAAATATCTTCACAAAAACATTTTAAAAAGTCTGTCAAAAGTCTCTCCCGAAACTTTATGGGTAGTAATTAAGTGATAATTAACGAGATGCTTTCAGAAACGCAGCTTCAGTTTGGATAAGAAGCTACTTCCTTTAGGTTGATCATTGCAGTAATTAACTACAGATCACACGACTGCTTGTATGTCAACGTGTCACTTTTACTGATGAAGCCAGAGATCCACAGAGCTTTGAAGCGTCTGTCACCTCTTTGTTTTAGTTTTCCTGCCCGCGACTTTACTTTTGTTTTACTTTCACTGTTCTACCATCATTTCATAAACACGGCAGGCAGCTGTTTTCAACTAAAAACCTCCAGAAAACCCACTTTATGTTTTCTGCTCAGGATCAGACAAAGTGAGCGGTCAGCTGGTGACTCTGCTCCGTGGTTTCCAACATCTCAAGAATAGAGTCTGACCGATATTGGATTTTTGGGCCGGTAGTCAGGCAAAACATGATATATATTGATATATCAACTCGTATTCCTTTGTATTTAGGTTATATTAAATGTGACAATGGTTATTCTTTAATAACTTTCCAGCAATTTATTTCACAAACTAGTTTGCAGCTTACAGTGAAGACAAAACTTGGCTCCGCTCCACCATTTGCTCAGCTGTGATACTCTGCTACATGTGCTGCAAAAGAGTTGAGAGGATTCAGAACATTAGAGTCGGAGCTGCTCTGCTGGATAAATATGGTATCACAAGTTCTAAGTTAACCCAAGCATAATTTTCATCATTATATTCTCTAAAAAAGTTTTTAAATTACCACTTTTTGGACAGCATATACACTAATACTTATATATCTGTAATAAATTGGTTCTATTTAAGGGCAAATAATGGATTTACACTCATTGGGAGGCAGAAACTTGAGTCCAAATTAATATTGATGCTGCTTTATGTTTACTGGATATAGAAATAGGCGACTGTTTACTAACATGTTAAATAAAAATGACTTTATAGAGCACTATTATCATAACCAGTGTTTCCTGGCTGCATAAATATTATTTCCAGCTCATCTATAAATGACGTTAATCTTGATTATTACCAGACACACTGATGAGGTCTGATTTTCATTTGAGGATCATATGTGTTTTATCATCATGTTGTTTACATATAAGTAGCATGAAAATCATTAAATCCAAAAAAAATTGCAGGTTTAACCATACTCTGATTATTACAAACACCTTTTTTAAAAGGAGTAAGAGATTTTAAAAACAGTTAATGTAGTATGACTGAACACTTTGTCAGCTGTATTAATATACAAACAAAATTAATATACAAACAGTTTTAAGAAATCTAATTGTTGTATAAGAATTAATTTTTTGCGTAAAACCCTTGGACAGATGAAGCTTCAGTCAAAAAAACATTTGATCAGCAAAGATTGTGAATCATGGCAAGAAACACTTTTCTGTCCTGAACTGTAATTTGCAAAATCATCCAATGTGTCTTTAATTACAGACTGTTGGAGTCATCTGGTTAGAAATGCCTCTTTAGTTTAGATCTAGGATTGCTGCCCTGACAAGGAAACCGCCCCCATGTGTTGTTTCTGGTCCCAGAAGTCACAAGATCATAAAACTCAGCAAAAATGATGTGATTTGTATTCCTCCCACACGGCAAAAAGCACAGAACATTCAGTTTTTACAATAGAAGGAAACTGAAAGGGGGTTACATCCAGGGGAGCGTGCTGTGTCTCAGGACAAAAACTCGTCGGCCTGGGTGACTCTGCTCCTTTGTGATTTACGGTGGATTGAACCGTGGCCTCTCGAGTCGAGTCCCGATGACTTTGAGAGCAGATCGAGCCTCGTAGCTGCGTCACTCGGTGCCTCCTCGAGCCGGGGGGTCACGTCTGAGGAGGTGGACGGGGTCACCGGGCAGGAAGACGACAACCAGCGCAGTGAAGACGGAGGCAATATCACAGCTGGGTGTCTGTGATGCCTTTGCTGTCCTGGTGCTTTATCTCAGTGTTTCCTGGCTGCTTGTGTTGAAGGTGACAGTGCAAGAGCTGAATACAATGGCTTATCATCAACAACAGTGGTCAGTGTTTGCAGTGTTTGCCTGCCGTCTGGCATGTTGCTCGGCCTCTGTGGGGTGCCGTTTTCCTCCTCACGTCTCTGAGAGTCTTTGAATGCCTCGTTATCTCTTGCAGGATGGCTCGGTGGGGAACCTTGACGACCTGGCTCAGGAGTACTCGCGGTATTACGGCACCTCCCTCAGCGACGTGTGTGAAAGGATGGAGGAGTTACGGAAGCGCAAAGTAGTGCAAGATTCAGAGATGGTAAACAGCCTTATCTGTCGTGTTCTTGTCAGTTCAGCACTCGTCATTGAGGTTGCTTCTGCTGCGGTATTGCCAATTTTATCACACTCTTCCAGTAATAGTATGATATAGTTGTAAACCGTTTTATTTGAGGTATGTTGGGGTTTTTGCTGGCTCAGAAAGGGTGTTTGGGCAGTGACAGAGCATGATCTGTGTGCCCATTCTGCCTTTTTGACAGAAAACTAAGCATTTTCCAGCTATTTCTCACCATTTTATCAACAAAAATGTCCATTATACCTGAGTCAGTGAAACTCCAGTTTACAAAATCCCTCAAAAAATAAACTTTAAAAGTAGCTTTTTATTTTATTCTCAATTATTGTGAATTTGGTGCTGCTTATTTTCATGTTGTGCTGGATAGAACCTCAAATAACCCCTTATAATCTATGCAGGAATCGATGCCACTCTTAAATCTGCCATTTGAGTGTAACGTTACAACCAGCAACTGGATAGCTTAGCTTTGCATAAATGCTGAAAACTGCTAACTGGCTCAGTCTGAAGGTGTCTTTTTCCTCATCGAACTCTCAGCATGAAGGAGAATAAGCAAACTGTTCCTTTAACGAGTGGGTCCTGGCTTCCCTTAATGTTGTTTTAACTGTCTGGTTGATTTTAACCTCATGTAGCCTTTAATTTGAGTACACATGTAAACATTGCTTTTTATCATGTTGAACTTTTAGTGATGCTGCAAATGAAAAGACTAAGTTAAAGAAAGTAATTTTGTTAAACTATTATCTCAAAATCAAATTCAGATCTATTCAGACAGCACACAGAAATTGCAGAGGTCACAACCATTGGCACATAATTTAATTGTCCCTTTATGTGGACTGGCTGATTCAGTCAGATGAATATTACGTCTATATTTATGTGATGACTCTATAATTTACTCCTCCACTTCCCCTGTCCGTGTGTTTCAGGGAAAGGTTGACTCAGCGGCCACATCACTGCAGCTCCGCTCTCAGATCCAGGTGAGCGTCCGACTCTCGGTGTGTCAAACCTCATGAGGAGGCAACTTCCTCCTCCTCCTCCACTGTGCGTCAGCAGACAGGCTGATAAGAGGCAGACGAATCGCCTTGTCATGATTATCCCGAGCAAAAAGCAACATAGGAAACCACCAAGTGGCATTTGACCGACTGTGATGCAGAGAAGTGTCCTTGAGAATGTTGTTGAATGTTTGGGAAAAGCTCCTGGAATATAGTGAAGAAGGAGAAGTGGGGTTATGTTCCCACAAACTTTACTACCTGAACCTTTTAATTACGCTCGGCATAAGCTAATTACATCAGGTATACGATTTTCCGGCCACACTTTAAAGGAAGACGTCATAATTAAATCCCCCCCGTTGCTTGGGAAAGTGCGAACTTTAAACAGCTAATTAAATGAGAGCCTTGCTGCTGTGCTGTCTGTATTTACATTTACACTTTTATCTTCTTAAGGAATCCCTGGGACTCAACAGTACGACATCAACTCCAGAGACCGAGAGAAGGTAAAAAAAGAAGTCATAATTACAACTTGTTGTTAAAAATGCATGTACTCGGTGTATTTTAAGACACAGTTTCCATTATTGGGCAAAGCATCGGCAAAAAAACAAGCACGTCTGTGATTTATATTGTTCTAAACATGGCTGGAACTCTAGTTTTGTGCCAGTAGTGTCTTAGTTGTTATTTATTTAAGTCCTATCAGCTCTGGAAGCTGAACTGCGATTACTTCTCCTGTGTTATCTCCGTTACTTCCATGTGCACGTGCATTTCCTCCATTTCCTGCTGCCCCTCACCTCACATTTATGAAGCATTTCTGTCTCACCTATGAACTTCCTTCCTTCCCTGCATTGTCTCTTTTGAAGGATTTTGAGGATTAGTCATATTTTGTCACTGGACAGCTGGATAAGATGAAAGATTTTATATGGTGACTAATGAGAAAGCAGCATATTGATCTGATTAGGTTTGTTAAAGAGACAGGACAGACGGTGAGTGGCCTGAAAGTTGGGCAATTTCCTCGTGTTTCAGGAGTTGATTATCGCTGTGAATGAGTCTGTAGAGATACAACTCATAAAGCTCCATGTGTTACTCATATCTGAACAGGGAAGTTACACTGCCCCCTAGTGGTTTCACTTCATAATGTTAGAAGAAACCCTCGAGGAAGCTGATTGATCACTATCAACAAGGAGCATCACTTTTTGGAAAGCAGCTCCGTTATTTTTACACTTTTTTATGCTATCTTTTGTTTATTTTTTTCTTAAGATCCCACCATTTTTTTCTCATGATTTTGGAGTTGTAGCAATTATTGGTGTAAATATCAACCTAATGCATTCCACACTGATGCGATTATCCTAAAGAGCCAATTGAAGCGTTTACTTTTAAGTATAATTTTAGTCAAGTATTGCGAACAATTAAAGATGAGGCAAACTGAAGATAATATTTTAAAGTCTGTCTGAAATATATTTACAGCCAAACTCATTTAAGGTTTCCCACTTTACAGAATTTATAGCATATACAGTCTCCCAGTGGGTTTCTCCTCATTGCAGAATGGTTACTTCAAGCAAAAAAAAAAGTACAGAAAAAGAGCAGAATGATGCCCCAACTGTAAGAGCAAAAAGTCTGTGATCCGTTCAATGGCAAATAATCCAGCAAAAGGAAAAAAGAAGCGATCTCACCGGTTTGGCAGATTTGTCGTTAGATGATCCTCTCCGTGCATAATCCCTGTTTCTTTGCTCAATCTGGCTTTCAGCTATTTCTACAAATGCCCATTTATAATGCAATTTAATCTAAGAAGTCTCCTGCGGACTCCCTGAGCTTTTAAACCTTCTTATACCGCACTTTGTCTCCTTTTAAAGAGATACACCTCAGTTTGTGCATCAGCTGATCGACAAAGTCAGCTGAGCTCCAGTCGCAAATAAATTCAACAAAGGATGACAGGATCCATTAACATAACTATCTGACAAAGGAGGATGAAAATATTTTATCGGGATTACACCTAATCGTTGTTTTGTTTACCTGGTTTATGATTGAAGTGAATCCTGCGTCTTAATGTTATTGGATGTCGTAAGTCGGATGATGGGAAGCCTTTTCAGAGCCACAGAGAAGAATGTGTTCTGGATCGGTTGATCCTCAAGCCAAATATTTCAAAGATTTGTCTTCCATGTAGTTTTTATGGTAAAAATTTAGAAGAGGGAAAATAGCGATGATGTTTTGCTCTGTAACGTCGAACGCAATCCACAGTTGGAATCACAGACGTAGATTTTAAAATAGTTAAATCACCTGCAATATTGAGAACACGTGCATTTGCATATTCAGTCTCCTGTGCATGGGGGGTACATCAGAATAAATATTTAAAGACAATACAGAATTTTTGATAGTCTCATTCCATTATCTTCCATTATATTTTGAAACAGAACAAATTTAGTTCTTTCCGTTACGTAAATAAAGCCATTTCCACCATGAATTGATGCAGAAAAGACACAAATTAGAGCATAAAAATTCACCAGATTGTGAGAAATACCACCTGACCACCTGCATAATGTATCCGCTTCTGTTGTTCAAGATAAGATAAAACCTTGTTGATACTAAAAGATATTCTTTTGCTGGATGTAGCTCTGAAAAAACAAAATAACATAAGAAATTCAGTGCTTGAAAAGCAGAAAAACAAGTACAAACAATACTGACAAATAATAAAACGACAGCAGTTATGCTGAAGTAATAGCACACTTGATAATGAAACATTGTAGAGATAAAAATGAAAAAAAAATAATTTGACAATGTTGTACTTGAATATATTTCAATATCATGGTGTTCTGCTGGTGTCATTTATAAATGTATAAAAAATTATATCTAACTTTCACATCTTTCATGAACCTTAAGAAGACAATAAGGGTCTTCAGACTGTCTTCCAACAAAATATGTCGACCTATCTGCTACACACGTGGACAAAATTGTTGGTACCCCTCAGTTAAAGAAGGAAAAACCCACAATTCTCACTGAAATCACTTGAAACTCACAAAAGTAACAATAAATAAAAATTTATTGAAAATTACATGATCAAAAACAGCCATTACTTTTGAACTGTTGATTAACATAATTATTTAAAAAAACAAACTAATGAAACAGGCCTGGACAAAAATGATGGTACCTTTATAAAAGATTGAAAACTATTTGACCAGAGTGACATGATTAACTCAGGTGTGTCATTTAATTGACATCACAGGTGTTTCCAAACTCATTATCAGTCAGTCTGCCTATTTAAAGGGAGACAAGTAGTCACCCTGCTGTTTGGTGAAAAGGTGTGTACCACACTGAACATGGACAACAGAAAGCGAAGGAGAGAATTGTCCCAGGACATCCGAAAAAAAATGATAGACAAACATCTTAAAGGTAAAGGCTATAAGACCATCTCTAAACAGCTTGAAGTTCCTGTGACAACAGTGGCTCATATTATTCAGAAGTTCAAGACCCACGGGACAGTAGCCAACCTCCCTGGACGTGGCCGCAAGAGGAAAATTGATGACAAATTGAAGAGACGGATCGTTGGAATTGTATCCAAAGAGCCCAGAGCAACCTCCAAAGAAATTAAAGGTGAACTCCAAGGCCAAGGTACATCAGTGTCAGATCGCACCATTCGTCGTTGTTTGAGCCAAAGTGGACTTCATGGGAGACGACCAAGGAGGACACCACTGCTGAAAAAAACTCATAAAAAAGCCAGACTGGAATTTGCAAAAATGCATGTTGACAAGCCACAAAGCTTCTGGGAGAATGTCCTTTGGACAGATGAGACCAAACTGGAGCTTTTTGGTAAGGCACATCAACTCTATGTTCATAGACTCAAAAACCAAGCATACGAAGAAAAGAACACTGTCCCTACGGTGAAACATGGAGGAGGCTCAGTAATGTTTTGGGGCTGCTTTGCTGCATCTGGCTCAGGGTGTCTTGAAAGTGTGCAAGGTACGATGAAATCTGAAGACTATCAAGGCATTCTGGAGAGAAATGTGCTGCCTATTGTCAGAAAGCTTGGTCTCAGTCGCAGGTCATGGGTCTTCCAACAGGACAACGATCCAAAACACACAGCCAAAAACACCCAAGAATGGCTGAGAGAAAAGCGTTGGACTATTCTAAAGTGGCCTTCTATGAGCCCAGATCTGAATCCCATTGAACATATGTGGAAGGAGCTGAAACATGCCATTTGGAGAAGACACCCATCAAACCTGAGACAACTGGAGCTGTTTGCTCATGAGGAGTGGGCCAAAATACCTGTTGACAGCTGCAGAACGCTCATTGACAAATACAGAAATCGTTTAATTGCAGTGATTGCCTCAAAAGGTTGTGCAACAAAATATTAAGTTATGGGTACCATCATTTTTGTCCAGCCCTATTTCATTAGTTTGTTTTTTAAAATAATTATGTTAATCAACAATTCAAAAGTGATGGCTGATTTTGATTATTTAATTTTCAATAAATTTTTATTTATTGTTACTTTTGTGAGTTTCAAGTGATTTCAGTGAGAATTGTGGGTTTTTCCTTCTTTAACTGAGGGGTACCAACAATTTTGTCCACGTGTGTATATGTCACTTTTAATCAGCTAACTGCTCTTTAAAGCAAGGCGATAAGCCAAATATTGCCAAATAAAGTATGTTATGTAAGATAATTGGAGTACAATTTGTCATTTATTAGCAAAAAAAAGACCTTGATTGCATTGGAATTTTATGCGTCTTTGATCAGAAAACCTCTGTGACTTTGGATTTAGAAAATCCAAAGTAGATCTGATCTGCTTTTAAAGTAATACACTGAACCAGCAGAAACAAGTGTCATCTGAGGTGGAGAGAGACTGAGAGGAAGACAGACGTACACAACAACCAGTTCAGACAGACAGACAGACAGAAAGAGGGAGGGTGAAAGTGTGCAGAGAATGCAGAGACCACGTTAGCGCTGCTGCTGCTGCTGCTGCAAAACCCCAACCAGACCAGAAAAAGGCTCTATTGTTCCAGTGATGGCCGCAGAGCTCTGACCTCTGTTCATCTGCCAAGAGCAGTCAGTCTGTTTCATCTGCTTTCACTACTTTGATTCCTACTTTGCTGCGATGCTGCTGTCATGAGGCACAGTGAGCTTTTGCGATTCCGATTTTTTTTTGTTCTTTTTTTTTGCTAATCTGACGCAAGTTCGAGACAGACTTGATGAGGGAGATGGTGGGATAGAAGGGAAAATGAAGAAAATAACTTTGGATAACAGGTACAGCCTTGTTTGGGGTTTGATTCCTCTTTTATATATTTTAAGTGAAATTAATGTTTTTTGTTTGATTTTTTAGGTTTCCTGTGCACAAATCCAGCTCGGATGATGGATCAGGAGGTAAAGTTGAAGTTTCACTGATAGATTTGTTTGGTTTTTACTCTGTGTTAAATTAATGTCACTTTTGTCAACTTCTTTTAAGCAAATTTAATCTTACAGAAAAGACAGTAAATAGAAAATAAATCCTTTTGCATATTGCTTATGTTTGTGTTTTGACAAATGTAGGGTGTAATACTTAGTATTTAACTGTGATATGGTCATTTTTGTTTCATTTTGTGTTTATACAGGTTTAGATTTTGTGATTTTTCTCTGTGTTAAAGTAAACTGATTACATTTCGTAGGAAAATTGGATGGAAAGAGAAAAAGCAAGTCTTTTTGGCAGAGTTTCCGAAAGTCACAGAAGGGGGTGATGCGTCAGATTTCTAAAGGTATGTGAAATAAACGCAAACTCAAAGGCCGTTTCTGTTTCTAGGGCTAATTCAAGAACAGATTTATTCATTTTTTAGTATTTAATGCTCAGAGTTTCTCAGGAGAGCATAGTAAAACTTTTTATTTCTACTTTTTGCAGGTGATGATGTTGGCTTTGTGGCCAGTGAGATTACGATGAGTGACGAGGAGCGAATTCAGCTGATGATGATGGTGAAGGAGAATATGATCTCTATAGAGGAAGCCCTGGCTCGGGTATGATATCATGCATCCTAAATAACTTGGCTTTACTGCTGTATTTCTCCCCTTTTTTGTGATTAAGAATTGGAACACTAAATGCACTTCTTTGAGTTGGGCTCATTTAAAAAAAGATAACATTATTTCAGTCAGAAAATGACATTATTTATTCAAAAGCCCTGTCAACATTTGTTTTGAATGAATTACAAGAAGACATTATTAAATTGCAGGGCGATCTGTTGGCAAAAGATAATAATTATCAATCCAAATTATCTGTTTATTAAACAGTGTTTTTATAACATTCTCATGGAGGCATATGGTTAAAATATGGTTTTATCCGCATGATTAAAAAATGCAGTATCATATTTCTCAGCAGTTCAAGAATGAAAGACTGCATCAGCTGGTTGATTACACGTAATGTACTCTGCACATGCATCATTAACTAACAGGGTCATCCTCTTTTTATAGCTGAAGGAGTTTGAAGTACAAAACAGACAAACATGCAAGCCTGATCTCACAGAGTGGACCGAGCCCTGCGGTCCCAACACAAACGAGCCGCTCAGCTGCAACGTAAGTCTCCGAGGGCATCTTAGTTGCTTTTTAATGCTGAATCACGACTTCAGGCGGCGTGTTGTTGCGTGAGGGCCTCTGATCGACCGGTGCCAAGGCTGCTGAGCTGTTGACAGAGCCCCTCTCTTTCGCTCCGTCCATGTCCCGGGAGTGAACCGGGGCCCCTCTAAAGCCCAGCAGCTCAGGGCCCTCTCCCAACTGCAGGCCACTGGGCGGACTTCTATTCATCGCTGTCAAAGCGCTAACCCCCTATTGTGCTGCAGTGAGCGGGTGGATTCAGCACAGGGCCCTGTTATGCAGGCCGCAGCTCTTTTATGCATGGGTGGGGTGATTAGGGGGCTCAGCTTCAGGGCACATTTTTCAGATTCGTCTGGATGGCCTGACTATTTCTCTCTACTCTGCGTGCATTCGCCTCATACTTTCTCTTTTTGCGTGTTCGTATGATTCACCTCTTCCCCCTGTTGTTCTTTTGTTAATTACAAACTGTTTCTTCTTGCATTGTCGTATAATCTGCTTTCAATTTGTCTTTTGATGTACATTCTGGGAAGCCGCCCATGTTTTGGTCAGCATTTAAATGTTCAGCATGTATGTTAGTCTTTAAATGCACCACTGACATTTTCATTTTATTTTGGTTAAGGTGATTTCCAGGCAGCTAGCTTTTTATTTTCCCACGTATAGACAGTCTGTTGTGGCCCCGTGCAAATGGGTGAGCTGTCTGCAGTGGCCTCACAGTCATTGCTGTGGTTTTCTACCACATATGTATATTAAGCTACAAATGGTTTCTAGTTGAAGCAGCACTTGCAGCATGAACACAGCTGAAATGAAAATATTAGGCCTCAGAGCTGCTATATACTGACAACAGACCAGTAGTGTTGTTTACCTGCAGAGCTCAGTTGGAAGGTTAAATGTTTCCTTTCTTCGTCCTGTCAGCCCTGTGACCTGTCAGACAACGAACAGGAAGAATCCGTGACATTCAGGAGGCTCCATAAACTGGTCAACTCGACTCGGAAAGTGAAGAAGAAGCTGATCAGAATTGACGAGTCCAAGAGGCCCGGAGCAGAGGGTACTGAAACCGCAGCCAGAAAATATCTAACAAAGTGCACGTGGATGTTGCGGACATCAGTGTCTTTGCAGAAACTAATGCATTGTTTTGATTTTTACTGTGGTCTAGTGCGATGCTGCATGGAAAAACACGCAAAATTTTGGTGTTTGCAGTAAGAACAGAGCGTGCATTATGAGGAAATATTGCACCTGGGTCACCGCAATGTTCACTGTGACGTAGATTCTAGAGAAAATTTCAGTAGTTGTGCTACATCTAAGTACTGTTTGACTGAGCATATACACCATAATAACAGTATTTACCGTGTGTTTTCACTTGTTGCAGGGCATGCGCTTTGAAGAACAGTCAGTTTATTTTTCCCCCCCCAATCTTTTTCAGCGTGATTATTGTTTGATAAAGCTCCAATCATGGAAGTAGTCAGTGTTTGACAAGTACATACATCTTAGCAGACTGAAAATACATCTGAAAAAATGCATAAACAATGAGGAATGTCATGAAGGTTGGAGATTTACTTGAGTTCTTGTTTTCAAAAACTCATCTTACCGTAGTACTGACTGCAGATGACTGCTGTGGTGTTTTTATTTGACAAAAGTCCGCCCATATTATTTTTAATATGTTTTTCTAGGACCACTTAACAACACAATTAATCTGAAATTAGTATGCAGATTAGATGATTTATTACATTTTATTCCTTGTTAATCTCCTCTTTTCTCTTTCTGCCCACCCAGAGAGCCTGAATGTAGATCTTTCCTGTGGAGATGCCAGCCTCTCTCTGTATTCAGGTGTGCAGAGGAAGCCTGCCGTTTGTCCCGTGGACTCGCTGGCGTCAGCTCTGCAGGAACAACTCGCCTACGACAGGGACTCGGACAGCCTGACCACCTCCCCCTCCTCCAGCAGCCTGGACACCTGCAGCAGCCAGAAGATCTTCCAGGCCTTCAGCAAGTCTAGCGGGAGTCCCGGTCACCAGCAGACCGGCGTAGCAGCAGCAGACGTGAGGGAGGCAGCCGAAGAAAGCGGCTCTTCCTTTTCTGAAATGGAGGGCTGCAACGAGGAGGAAAGCAAAATTGCTCGCTCGGTGACCGACGGGGAGCTTCGCGACCGGGTTCTCAACCCACTCAGCCACCATGGGGTGAGTACAGAGGAGCCTTTGAAGAAGCACTGCAGTTTGGCAAGTGGGTCAGAGTTAATGCTATTCTATTGTGCAAAATTAAAGGGAAAGTCGGTGATTTTAATCCAATACACTTCGTCAAATTCAGGGAATGGTTAGTATATCTACGGTCCCCTATCTGTCTGTTCAAGTGTTCGTAGACAGCCCTGCTTCCACAAACTCCACCTTTAATCCTTTAGAAAAGTCTTTTCACATCCAGGGTTGTTAAGTTAGCTAGTTCCATCCTTCAATACTCTTAATTACGCTACTTTTAAAAACAGAATTCATGTTTCCATAACATGTTTTATATGGATTTTGAAATACTGCATAATTTGAGAAGACTTACAAAGTTACACAGGAATGTTTTTGCACTCTCTTCAGGTGGTTTTCATTTTTTTGTTTTTGAATAGGTATAATGGGAGACGGAGACATCTTTCCCGAATGAGTTCTGTCATGAGCAAACATTTCTTTACATGACCATTACCAGCTGACATGAAAGAATAAATAGAACTTTATGGACCGAAAACAATTCGGGAAAACTTGTCTGTATTTTTCTTGTAAATGGCCAAAGTTTGATCTTCAAGGTATTTTTGTTGGTGGTGAATGGCTGGTTTTGTTTCCAGCTTCTTCTACTCTGTTTATTACAGATTATGTGTATCGTAGCTTCGTCTGATGACACTACAGAGCCAAATTTATTTACTCCAAAGAAGTTAAAGTGTAAAAGCTTAATTTTTAAAGTGACATTTCAAAAGTTTGAAGTTGAGATTTTTGTAAAGTCTTCACCTACTAAGCTACAATTCTGTTTACCCATGGCCACGTGAAGTCTTTAATGCCTAAAAAGGTCCAGCTTGTCACTGAAGATTCAGTTATCAGACAAACAGACCCTGATTCTGCACAACATTCTGTCATATTTTTATTTTATTTTAATGTTCTCCTCGCTGCCCGACTTTTTGTTTGCATAAATCCCCAGCTGATGCTGTATCGATTCCAAACTAAACTGATACCGATCAGCATTCTGCAGCACCTGTACTGAAGACTGTTTAACGTCGTCGTAGTCCTAGCTGATTTTAGATTTAGCAATAAGTGACTGCTTCACTAACTAATGGAGAGAATCATGTACTTTTTCTATAATACAGTCAATCACCTGTTAACGTCCACCTGATCTGTCCAATGTTGCAACAAAACTTCAACTTAATCTGTTGGGCTGAAATTGTACCTGCGACTGGAGCTCAAGCTTCAGTTCCTCCAGTGGTGTCTAGAATAAGTCTCTAAAAACTCATCTGCTTCCATGTTACCGTTTTTCCCACAGAGAGCTTGTAGCTTTGGGGGATTTGACCTGACCAGCCGCTCAGGGCACGCCGTCATCTCTGACAATGATAACACTGTATGTAACTACTACTTTACCTGAACTCAGTCAGTTGAATTATGGTGTTTAACCTTGTTTACTTATGTGCTTTTCTTGTTCTTCTCTGCGTAGAGCAAAGATGGAGAAGGTGGAGTGAGAGACGGTGTCAAGTCTCCACAGATGTCCCGTATTTCGCTGGGCAAAAAAGTCAAGTCTGTGAGAGAGACGATGAGAAAACACATATCCAAGAGATACCACAGTTCTCTCTCTGAACAGGTATGTTTTAGAAGCATCTATCTGTGTTACCATTGTAGATTGTGCATTTAAGTGATGTTGTGAAATCTTTATAATAACATTATTTTTTCCTATCGTGTCTTAGTCAAGCCCAGACCGTATATCCAGCTGCCCTCACTCGCCTCAGACAGACTCTGACTCTTTGGAAAAACCCAAACTGAAGCCCGGAGGCTCTGTGGAAAGCCTGAGGAGCTCCCTCAGCGGACAAAGTTCCATGAGTACGTCTTTGTGTTTATAGGTCTGGCTGTATGTGCAAATAATCCTCAGTGTTTGTTTTAATTTGTCCTTGGAACGCCAGATGTGTGGTGTTTATCGTAGAGGTGTTTGGAGGACTTTGAATCGCCTTTGAGGCAGTCTAAACGTTCTGGTCTTGCGGCATTCATCTATATGGAAAACCGCTGAAAGTTCAAAAACACATTAAAAATGATGTGACTTATTCTTCTTTTGTTATTTGTGCAGGTGGTCAGACGGTGGGCACCACTGACTCGTCCAACAGCAACAGAGAGAGTGTGAAGTCAGAGGATGGAGAGGAGGATGAGCTGCCTTACCGCGGACCCTTCTGTGGACGAGCTCTGGTTCATACCGACTTCACCCCGAGTCCCTACGACACCGACTCCCTCAAACTGAAGGTACACCACATTAAAGCACACACCACACACCGCACAGAGATGAGCTGAAAGTTTTAAGGCGGCTCGCTGGTGTCGCTTTGCAGAGCGGCGACGTCATCGACATCATCAGCAAGCCTCCGATGGGAACGTGGATGGGGATGCTCAACGGCAAAGTCGGCACCTTCAAGTTCATTTATGTGGATGTTCTGAACGAAGAGGAAGTGAAGCCCAAGAAGACACGCAGGAGGAGGAAGGCCCGGCAGCCCAAACCCACCTCTGTGGAGGAACTGCTCGATCGCATCAACCTCAAAGTAATGATCTCGTAGCATAATGACAGTCACACACAGGCAGTGGGACGTGATGTGGCACACGCACAGGAATTAATTTGACAGTTGTAAACAAAAACAGTTGTGGGATTTTCAGTGAACCCAGAGATACGAGTCTTAGATGAAAGGAACACTAGTGGGGATGGGTTTTAGCTCTATCAAAAGAAACAGTTTGACATTTTTGGGACATGCAGATATTCACTCTCTTGGTGGGAGGATATACATCATTTAAACCACTCTTTCTATCTGTCTACTAAGTATACAGCTAGAACCAAGACACAAAGAATACCTGCAGCTCTGGTGCTCACTACGTGGTTCACTAATTCATGTCTGTCTTAAATTCATTTGAAAAGCAAAGTGTTGAAAATGAAAAATTGTGATTTTGTGGTCAAATTTTCCTGACTGGATGAAATAACTCCACTACTTGTTGTTTTGTATGTTATTTTCTACGCATCAAACCAACAAGATAAAACATGTTTGTGAGCTTTACTTTACTTCCCACCAAGAAAGCAAATAAGTGCATCCAAAACCCAAACTTGCTGAACACTGAATTTTTTCATCTGCTGATACACACATACAAGGCGTTTGGCTCCTTCCACATGTTTTTATTGATCTGTTTGTGCATCGTCCATCCTCTCCTCACAACAGGAGCATCTCCCCACCTTCCTCTTCAACGGCTACGAGGATCTGGACACGTTTAAGTTGCTCGAGGAGGAGGACCTGGACGAGCTGAACATCAGAGACCCTCAGCACAGAGCCGTGCTGCTGACCGCTGTGGAGCTGCTGCAGGAGTATGACGGTAGGTCAAATACAAACCAAACATGCAGAGTCGCAACTGCCAAACGTAAGATGAGAATATTTCAGGGTTTGCACAAAGCTTAATGCTCAATTAGCAACTCCGCAAATGCTTTATATGTCTGTAATATGTATATATGTGACGGTCCAGTTGCCAACATGTTCTCATTTATTTTAAGTCCCTCCTTTGACAATCTATCATTTCTCTGCTTGTGACTGCTGTGCATCGGGTTTGTCTAATTACAGAGTTTCACACATAGACTGTATGTAAAAAAATAGATGTAGCGACTGTGATGTCACCCGTTGATTTTTGGACGCTCATCTTAAAACCGCAAGTTTGGAATTTGAATTGGTCTTTCAAAACGGGATGCAATGAGAACTGGATGACACAACACAAGATTATATGGTAGCAGTTTTTCAACTACTACGGAGCTTTGCCCTAAAACATACCCTGCTTTATTGTTTATTTTCTGCTCTAAATGGAACCACTGTTTATAAAATGAACATGATGCTGTATTGGAGAAGGCTTAAAACTGGCAATTGGGGCAATAAACTGATGAGGAAAATGTATACTGAGGCAACGGGTGAAGTGAGAATTTTCTCATAGGCTTGTACACAATCAGACTTAATTATGCAACTGAAGGAGTCGCCCTCTGCTGGCTGTTAGAAAAAATGCAAGTTTAAGTTTAATAATCTCGTGTTAAACTGAAACAGAGAGTCTACACCACCATTTATCAGGTACTTATGATGCAGTCCTGAGATCCCTCTCCAAGCAGTTTCACAACCACTCACACCTTGAGCCAGTCTTAGTTTGTTAACTGGCCATGAGCCATGTGATTTAGGAGTCATAATAAATACGTGGGACTAACAGCCATTGAGTTAGAACCCAGAAAGCTTCTTCGATATGAGATTAAATTTCTACAGTACCAAAAATGATGAAACTACAGAGGCCGTTAGGTTTGAGGCACTTCTGCATCATTTTTCATACCCGTAGGTTGCATCCATCTTTTACAAACAGTTTATGGTTTTACAATAGTTTTTCTTGCGATCATAAGATGTGACTGTCTGCCCCCTGTTGGTGGTTTCATGCCTTACAGGGAGCAGCGACCCAGAGCGAAACAGTCCGTCTGGAGGCTCGCAGGAGAAGCTGCTGCTGGACAGGCGTGGCCTCTTAGGAGATTCCCCCCGAGACTCGGGCTGCTACGAGAGCAACGAGAACCTGGAGAATGGTAATGACAGCCTGACTCGCCTGTGAACACTGTCCTCTTCCTCAGCCCTCCTCTGCCTCATCCTGCTCTAGAAAGACTCTCGCCGTCTCCAGTCCTTCTCGATGCTCAAGCATTCCAAGCCACCAAACTCAGCTCTCATGCTCTCCTGGAAAGACTCTGTCACATTTACTTCCTGGCGCTCTATTTTTCCAGTCATCCTTTCCTCTGTTTCTGCATCACTGGAACTGTTTTGCTTTTGTCTGTTCAGTGCTTTTGAGAGTTGACATTACTTGCCTTTCTTTACAAGAATTAAGTTCTCGACATAACACTCAAAGTGGAGCAACGCTAACACAAGATTTTTACATTATCACAGGACTAGAAAGTGAACTCACTTCATAATAAACTGACTTTTCTTCACACCGTCGAACTATTTCTATGTGGAGCAGCTTGTAGGTCTACTCACAAATAGATCTGCAGTTGTGTGGTGGTTTTTTGCTGAAAGTGGTGACTGTTGAACCGATGTGTGATACGAGTGTTTAGACAAACTAGGTTTAATTAGAAAACTTTCTCAGTAATGGCAGTACATATTTACTGTGAGTGCTTGCTTTATTCGTAGCTATATTATGGTTACCGTGGTTATCTGGTTTGGCTTCAGTCTGCAAAGTGTTTCTGTTAATGAGGGCTCTGAATGTCACAAAGGTCGCGTGGTTGAACAACAGTGTCCACTCAGCCACGCTTGTATAGGATTTCTCTTAAGATTCTGCTGTTTGTGTGTATATTTTTTTAGTCCGGTTAAATATGATGTTGCACAATATTTTATCATGTGCCTGAAAGCTGCAGAGCTTAGAAGAATTTAAATATTTACTTAAGCTTATAATTATAATTGTTGAAATATGGCATTTTGTATAAATGTAAATGCACTAAAATGCCGAAGGCTTAAGACAACTTTAAAAATTTGTAACAAGGTCAAAGTTAAACCCACTTCTGAGTGAAGTGTGGCAGGTTTAGGGTCTGAAATCTCAGCGTTTTCTGAGGTGTGCTTCTGTCATGGTTGAGCGTGAGGAATAAATTGCTCCATGCTTTACCACACTTGACTGCTTCCTTCTTTTGCTTTTATTCATCGTTCATTTCAGCGCACATTCAGGTTTTTGTGCTCAGCCCGTCTCCTCTCGGACACCTTTTTTTTTACAGTAGCCACTTTATTTTTTCCCATTTCATGTTGTTTTAACCCTCGTGTTGTCCTGCGGGTCAAAATTGATATGAAATATATATTTTCACAGTGAAACTTCTGATGTCCACATTTTTGGGAAACCTGTGAAGATTTTTTGGTGGAAAAAAAGAAATGTTAAAAATGTTTAAGAACATTCACAAAAAAATCAACCAAAATCCAGTGAATTTCACTGGATTTTGGTTGGTTTTTATGTGAATGTTCTTAAAGAAAATATTAGAAGCTTTACTGATATATATGTAATCACTTTAAATATTTTTAGGATTTTTGGAAGATTTTTACAAGAATTTTCTTGCCAAACTTGGGGGATTTTTTTAAAAACAAAACTTTTAAGGGAAACGTTTAGGGAATTATTGAAATTTTCTTCCTGAAGGTTGTTCTTTGCTGAATTCTTGGATTTTTTTCAGACAGGGAAACAATATTTTTTGGTGCCAGTAAATGAGGACAACAGGAGGGTTAAGAAAAATAAATGTCTCAGCTCACTGCATGATCTGCACACACTTCACTTGTTTATTTCAGGAAGGGACAAAAAGACACCTTCAGCCATGAGCAGGTCCTCATCTGGTTTCGAGTCCAGCCACCTCCCGTCCCCAGAGTTCCCCGTCTTCCCAGTCTCCTTGACCTCCACCTGCCCCAGTAAGACTTCACTCCAGAGTAAACCCAAGTACCTGCCATGTGTCCTACTGTCACATAGACCCCCTAAGAACAGCTTAAGACTATTAAGCTCGGCAAAAGGTCATATTCCCAGGAGTCAAAGCTGTGTGGAGCTAAGAAGAAGCACAGCACCGAGTCTGATGCGACGCTGCTCCTCTCTGAAGGCCCTCTTCCTCCAAACGAGCAAACTCCTCAACCCTAAAGACTGGAAACAAAGCCTGAAGACTGAGGAGAGTGCACAGCACATGGAAAATCCTCAAAAGCTGAAATTTACTGCCATGTCTCCACCATCCCAGACACCCTGCAAAGCTGTGTGCAGCACGTCAAATACAGACAAAAGCAAAGTGTTTGAAACGGCGCCGAGCACAAACCTGGAGCCGCCACCCACAGTCCAGGCAGAAAGGTCTGATCACCACGTAGCGACACCTTCCTCACCAAACCCACACCGAGAGCTCTCACAAACAGAAAGTACCCACAGGCACCACTGCACGGATCACATCTCTTCAGAGGACAAGAAGAGTCGCTCAGTTTCAGCCGCCGCTGAAGCCCGCCGGCTGAAAATGAAAAGGAATACAAAGAAATCCATCAACTCAGTAAATCTGGAGCCTCACGTGGAAGAAAGACTCCAGTTACAGAGTCACGATCTGAAACTGGAGCCGGTTTCTGTCAGGGTGGCGGCTTCAGACGTAAACTGAGGTGTCACTTTACAGCTGATGTTTGAAATACTGTTTTTTTTTTTTTTTCCCTTTCAAATAACCGATTATTTCTCAAAATGTAGCAATGGGTTGGACAGACTGTGGTGTTACATAAATGTTTCTATTACAGACGGAGCAACAGTTTTAAATCATGTTTATGTACTGACCTTTTTACTGACACCTTAGTTCCTGTTTCAGAGTTCTACATGGCTGAATCAATGCTGTACATTAGCATTTCTCTGCAGTGGATCCTTTCATCAAAACAAAACCTCCATTAATAAATTACTCATTGCTGGATTCACTTTCAGAGCTTTTAAGTTTAAGATGGAATTTGCTCTGCTGTTGCCATTGCTAATATGTCCTCACCTTAGGGGGCCTTTAATTAAATTAACTGTATATAAACATGTACAGACTCTCCATTACTAAAAACAGGTCGATCCACAGACGAACATGTGTAAATAAGACAGTAAAGGATGGCTAAATTGAATTTGGCTGCTTTAATTTCAGCGTATTGTGTGTAATATGCTGTGTGTTGCTGGGACAGAGTCATGTTTAATGTTATTAGTAACATCTGTGTCAAAATAAATGATGATTAGCAGGTATCTAGCTTTTCTAATAATAGAATTCATGTTTCCAGAAAAAAGTATTGACATGCATTTGAAGTAGCAACAGAAAAATCACTGAAAAGTATACTAGTGTATTTGATAAACAGTGAGAAGTGTTGACAAAGTCCACTAATTGTTCTTATTACATTTAACAATGAGGTTTTTATTTCACAGCAGCTTCACAGGATTAAATTCATAAAATTTCTTTACAGTAATTAGTTTTTTTCCTGTTTGTTAATTTTATTAATAAATCTTCTTTTACATATACATTGTAAAAATCCGTAAAAGGCTGTTAATCTCTGTTCTTGTCTCGTCTATGAACTTATTTTCATAAGTTCAGAGTACCTAAGAGTAAAAGTTATTAGTAATTAAAAAGGCAGTGTTTTTGTGTTAATAAAATGAAGAGTTCATTTGCAAAAACAGATAACTCCGTTTTGATAAATTTCCAGAAAACTTTTTTATTGTTTACTTGAGATAATATCAATCAAACTGAAGTTGAGTGGATTTGACTCAGTAGAAAAATACATGACAAAAGAGAGAAAATAAATTATTAGTGTTATTATCTTAAGTAAACAATAAAAAGAGTTTTCTGAAAATGTATGAAACGGAGTTAGCTGTTTTTGCAAATGAACTCTTCAAATATTCACCACTTTAAATTAGTATTTTGTCATATTTTCTTTATAAACACCGTTAACTGTTAAATCTACAACAAAAAATCTTCTGTGCATTTTATCAAGTTGCTTTGTTGATATGTTGTCTATCTGTGTGTTGTGACTTTAATTCAAGCGTTATTGGCCCTGATTGCTAGCATGAATTAGAAGTGCTTCACAGTTTAGCTTGAAGTGGCATTTCATGAAGACATTGCCTGACCAGCCCCAGAGCGTCCCGGGCGGTCCCCCAGGCGAACGAGACTCCCCAGCCTGAGTGGCCATAGTTGTGGACTACAGGCACCTGGCGGCCCCTCAGCTCCACCAGCTCCTTGTCCACCCTCGGGCTCCTCCTGCCGGGCCTCAGACCGACCGGCTCGTGTAGAACTTTAGCCTTCCTCAGCGACGGCTCCAGTTTCCTGCAGCGCTCCAGGATGCTTTTCGAATCTCCTTGGTCCAACTGCAGCCTCGAGTCGCCCACCTGCTTCGTCCCGCCTACAGTGACGCTGTGGATGCCGGGGTAGATGTAGGACATCCCATCTCCGTCCCTGATGAAGTGCTTCAGCCAGGGGGCCTCCATTTTGAAGACCTGGCCTCTGATTGGGTGCACTTGGTTGTCACCCACCAGTGTTCTGGAGCCCAGACCAGTGCAGTTAACAATGATGTCAAAGTTGTTGCTTAATTCTTGGAGACTG
Source organism: Acanthochromis polyacanthus (assembly GCF_021347895.1). Taxonomy (NCBI): domain Eukaryota; kingdom Metazoa; phylum Chordata; class Actinopteri; family Pomacentridae; genus Acanthochromis; species Acanthochromis polyacanthus. Next base: position 28,118,380 of record NC_067113.1, read on the forward strand.
TTGACTTTCCTCTGCTCCACTCGGCCTCCAGCTTTCCTGAACCTTTGGAGAAACGGTATGACAAAAGTTTATGTTGGTATAACTCAGCGTATCTAAAAAAAATTACCTGTACATATTAAGAGATGATTTGTAATTTAAAACTTTAAGAACAATAATTATACAGTTATGAAAGAGAACTCAATATACAATGTCTATAAAAAGTATTCACCCCTTTTGGAGGAGTCATAGGTGTCTTGGTGGCCTCTGTCACTAATCTCTTTCTTGCACTGTCAGTTTTTGAGGAAGGACTGATCTAGGCAGTTTTCCACATATTCCATATTCCTTCCATTTCTTAATATCAGATTTAACTTTAGTGCAAGGGATATTCAGTGACTTAGAAATGTTCTTGTATACATACCAACTTAGGCTTTCTAATAACACCTTCAGAGTTGCTTCAAGTGGTACTTTGTCTTCATGGTATCCTTATAGACCGTCCAGATACAGGTTGTCTTTATCTACCATCACTTGAGATAAATTCACTGCACTCAGATGATCTACATTTTGCTAACTGACTTCTTGTAAACAACTGGCTACACTTTACACTTTACAACAGATGAATAGTTATTTTACATTTTGTGTGTAAATTAACTAACATTGCTTTCAAGAAATCTGTTTTCATTTTGACATAAAAGAGTCTCTCTTTGTAAATTTTTGTCTAAAAAGCCAAATCACCATGATTCAATCTTGAAAAGCAACAAAAGAGTAAAACTTCCAGAGAGGGTGAATGCTTTTTATAGGCACCTTAGAGGACAAACCTCTTCTCGAGCCACGGCAGGTAGATGGAGCACTCGCATTTTAGGGTAGTGAACACCTGTCCAAACTTGTGATTTGGAAAACGTTTCAGTTCAAGATCAGTCATGTTCCGAAAGCCAATCACAATGTCTGACCAGAAGGGCTTCATCTCAGCTGGAACCTCTTTGAAAATCTGGCAGCTGGGAAAAAAAATCAAAAAGAAAGATTTGAACAGTAACTCTGGCTGCGTATTCACCTTTTCCTTTATAGCTCGATCATAGAACAGTTGTTACCCAGAGGTCAGCAGTACTCCAGCCTCTGGTGCGTGTTCAGATTGAGCAATGTCCAAGAGGTGATCAAAGCCGTCCTTGAACCAGCGTCTTTGTCTTTCCAAGGGGATATCTGATTGAGAAATCCAGTGAAATCAATCATTTCAAGGATGCAAAGCAAATTAGTGCTACATATTGTGCGATGTATTTGTATGCACTGCATCTTTTGTTAAAACTGCACAACAATCTGAGATGTAACACCGTTTATTTTCTGAGAGAGACGTTGCTTCATACCTGGAAACACCTCAGCGAGCACCATCCCAGCGGCTACATCACTGGTGGTGTCCGGGCTGAACTTCTCAGCCAGCAGAGTAACGGAGCAGATGGGAAGAGCCTCAACGATGCAGACGGCCGTGGAGAATCCAACCACGCCAGCCCCAACCACTGCAACCCTGACGGTTTTCATCCTGCGTCTCAAACCGGACGTAAACTGGAGTCGAATGCTTCTCGGCTGCTGAAAGACAACCTTTGTTATGACTGCTCCTCAGAGTTAATCCACAACTAGTAACCTTACATGATGCCTACCGCACAGTCCGAGAACCATAAAGCCCCACCTCGGTCAGAAGACTTGTCTTTGCGGTAATATGTAACGGTCGCTGGAAACTAGCCCTTACTTAGTGTCATATCAAAGTCAAGCATTTACAGTCTACTTACTGCGTCTCGTACACACAAGAGCACCCAGTTGCAGTGATGGCGCACAAACCAACAGCAATGTCTTCTACAACTACAACACTAAATATGCAGCAGAATATCCCTTTAATTAATACCCATCATCTTATTAAATTATTTTTCTGAATGCATAATGTATAAGGATGCATTTTTTTGCAGTAGTTAGCCTTTTATCTACTTCATGAACTGTGCAGTACATTGTATTTTGTAAATGAATAACCTGTATATTGTAAAATTTTAATCTGCACTGACTATGAATAACTTTCGCTGTAAATGAAACACAGTTGTGCAATAAGGGCAATATTCATCTACTGGAGAATAAATATTTGAAACGAATACAGAATGCTTGAGAGCCTTGCTGCATTATGTGTCCGTTATATTTTGAAATGACACCTGTTTCCAGAATTTTGTGTTTTCTTTTACATACATAAAGACATTGCTAGCCTCGGGGTTTGTCCGGCCTTTCCACAATGTCTAGCTTTTCTTGGAAAGTCCACCTTGAAAATGTTTTTCTAAGTATATCTGCGACCAAATCAATATCTGGGCCATTCTAGAATTGGACGACATTTTACATCTCACCTATCAGATTTCAGATAATCCATGTACCTGTTTTGGAAGGCCAGAAATATGCCAGACAGACCAGAGAGTCTAAGAAGAGCTTCTCTTCTGAGAAGCTGAAGAACCGGTCATAAGCAAACGCCAAATTGGCGAATCTGGTGGCTTCACTGGGGGGCGGCAAATGCTGGCTGTCAAAATCACGCCATACGCTGTCAGTGAGATGCTTCTGATGAAAGTGAGAGCTGTCAAAGGTAATCATCTTCTGTCTAATCATTCTATGTCTGAACAAAAGAACTCCAAACTAATGTATTAATAACAAGAAGACATGATGAACGTTTTTAAGCTTAGCTGACGAACCCCGCTTTAAGATCTCAAGAACCTCGAATACCTTCTACTGTAGGTTACCTAAAAACAAATAAGTCTGGAGTTCATCCCCCTGATGACCAAATTGAATCTAAAATAAAACAGTTAAAATGGAATTTAAATGGGGGTTTTTTTGGTAATATTTTTTCATTGACGTCTTCTGTAATTGTGTGATTTTTTTATTTTTTTTTTAAATCAACATATTTTAAATAGAATTATGCATGGAATGTGTGTCCCAGGAAAACCCTGTTAGAAAAACATGTTTAGCTGGTATAAGAAGAAAATGAATTGCATGAAATGCTGGAATTAACATCACCAAACAGTTTTCTAAAAGAAGGGATAGAGCAAAGCTATGTCCTCTTTATTTATTTTTTACATTTTCATAACATTTTCAGCCTTGATTGAATCTCTCACTCTGCCTCATGCAATCCTGTTATACATATTATCAGGATAAGACAAATTCTTTTCACTTTTTTCCATCAGTTAGTTTGGTATCTTGGTCAGCAGTAACAGCTGGCTAAATATCTAGCTTCTACTGCTGAGAAAAAGCTAACATGACCTGTTCAGTGTGGTGCAGTTTAAAGCCAAGAGCAAGACACAGATAAAGGTAGTAAGAGAAATGCTCTTTGTCGACGACTGTGCTCTAGTTGCACACAGTGCGAAAGATGTACAATCTTTAGTGGAGAAATTTGCGAGAAGAGCTAGCCTCAAAATTAACATCAAGAAGACAGAGTGCCTTTATCAAGCACCAGAGTTCCAGCTATCAACATCCCTACCAGAAGAGATCAGCATTGGTACAGAGCTACTAGTCAAGTGCAAGACTTTCAAGTATCTAAGCTGGAGGATGAACTCTCTCTCAGAATGGGAAGAGTGAGCGTTGTGTTTGGAAACTCAAGGGAGAGACTGTGGAACAATGGACGTGTCTATCCATGTGAAATGCAAAGTGTACAGAGCAACAGTACTGGCTGCTCTATTGTACGCTGCTGAAACTTGGACTGTTTACAGATAATAAAAGTCCACACATACATGACGAGAAACCTTCGAGCCATAATGAACATCTCATGGAGAGACAAGATAACCAACATAGAAGTGTTGAAATGAGTTGGTCTACCATCAGCGGAGGACATACTAATACAGATGAACCCGAGACGGCTTGGACATGTTGAGAGGATGGACCACCAGTGTCTCCCTCGGCAGTTTCTCTACTCAGTTATGCGAGGGCAAACACAATCGGGGTAGATCAAAGTTCACATTTAAAGACACTGAATATAAACAGGAGTTCCTGGCAGCGGAAGGCTAAGGACAGAACTGTGAAGGAATCTGGTCAGACCCAAATGAAACAGTCACTGTCGCCACGACAAACTATTACTGTGATCAGAGTAGGGTGAGCAAAAATCAAATAAAACATGGAATAAATTTTGTACCATTGATGTGTAAGCTAAGCCAATTAAGCCTTTGATAGATTATTACCTATTATTGATGAAAATGTAGCAGAAAATTGTTAAAGAAAAGTTTTATTTTTCAAACATTTTGAAGCCCAAATTGTAGAAAAGACCCAGAATTATACTTTTATCTGTGATATGACCAGGCGTAAACTAACCGTGACGTCACCCGTTGGTTTCAACACAGAGAAAATGAAGCCCGGATTTTGCTACTTCCTGGTCGCCGTTTTGGATTTTTTGGAGCCAGTGACGTAAAAAGCCTCATCAAACAGGCTGGACCAGAGAGCAACTAGGGGCAGGATTGGCTGAGGACTCTCTTATCCCGCCCACATTTTACCGCAGAGGCTTCTGTTGCTGTCTATCAAGTATAGCCACGCCCCCTGGCTCCGCCAATTTTAACGATTTATTTAAAATTCAGTATTGATTTATTTTAAGATCGGCCACCTGATCTCCCATTTTGACCATGAAAACTAACGGGAAAAAAATCCTGAACTGTAGAACATCAGTCTATCAAATTTTATTTTTTCCAAAAATGAATTGGGGTCTATGGAGAAAAAGCTTTTTGGAGCCAGCCCTAGCGGACGGCGTGATATTGCAAGTTTTTGACACTTCCGGGTGGGCTTCAATTGTGGAGCCAGATGCTACGTCCACTATATATACAGTCTATGGATTTGACTGCAAACATACACTAATAGAGGCACCACAGTCCAGAATGATGTGAAAAGACTAATGGGAAAATATTAAAACGTAAATCAGTGATTCTGATGGAGTGTAGGCCCATCAGAGAAGGCCTTGTGGGCCCAAATTGCAACGAAAAAGTTCTTGTGAAAAATGAAATTACTATTATTGATTTACAGGGCAAAGCAGGTGTCACTGCAGTTGGCAGCAAAAAACTGTCAACTCTGGTCTTGCTTAGTTGATGTCAAACATTTTTGTCACAAACACACTTTTTTTTACCCCATAATTCTAGCAGTAAAATCCTCAAAAATAAGACTTAATTCCACACTGCTCACCTGCACTCAATGTGATTAAAAAACGGATCTAAAGACATAGTGGTAAGCCATTATTATACCTAAGGCACAATGTCAAACATTTTCTATTAATTACTGCTGTGAAATAACTTGAAAGTGGTGCAATTATGAGGTTAAAATGAGCGTACAGTAACTGTGACCATAACAGGGACAGTACATAACACACATAACACATAAAACACATTTTTATAAAGGTTTCCTGCTAACAGTGTGATATAATAAATCGGTCATAGTAAATCCCTTCACCTACCTGCAATAAAAACCGTTATTTCCTCCATTCAGCGCACAGAAGACGGTCACCCATACATGTTTATTTTCGGCAGTGTAGCAGGGACGTGCAGGTCCTAAAGAAAGTCCTCTTATGAAATAAAACACTTATTTAAAAGTCTAGACCACGGTGGATCTAAAAAAAAAGGTTTTAAAAATGAAACGTTTGCTTAAAAAATTCTCTCTGAGTTTTTCCTAAATATTTTAAAGAAATATCCAAACATACAGCAACCATCATTTAACGCCGGCTTCGTCCAGTAGCAGGTTTACTGATGATCTACAAACGATGAGTCAATCCGCAGAGCAGCGTTAGGTCCATTCACTGTATGTGTAGATCAGCTGTGCGAGAATCTCGTCGAAAAACCTCACCTCTCGCGATAACTAAGTCACACTCTCAGTCCAGCGGGAGAGACGAAGGTAAGGTCCTAAAAGCTCACTATTTTGAATCACGCCGGAGTTTGTGCAGTCGCAGCCGCTTGTATTCTGTTACAAACTGAAATAGAAATAAGATTTAGCGCGTCGAAAGCGGTATTTCTGTCGCAGTGCTCGCTGTGTGTGCCCGTTGTGGCTGGTTTCAAGCTAGCAGCGGCTGCATTGTTGGGTTTGAGACTATTAGCTGCTTTGCTAAGTGGCCAGAATTCAGCTGCAAACATTTCTGACACCAAACAAGTCGATAAAGTTTGTATGAAGACGGTAAACGCTGCAAAATACTTGCAGAAAACGGAGCTCTGACTTATTGTAGGAGATATAATTGGGTTAAGAAAGTGGCGTCCGTCAGTTTACAGTTTTGATTAATTGTTTGTCTTTTGTTAGTTTAGGAACAACAAATATTATGAAACAATATCAGTGTTTTAAAGTCCTTTTCCATTTTCTAATCGTTCATATTTAAATGTCGGGCTTTTGTGATGAGCATTTGAAAGACATTCCCTAGCACAGTAGTGTGTTTTTGATTATCAAGTCATTTTTAGTCTATAAATTGTCAGAAAACAGTGAAAACATCCAGCACAGTTATACTGATCATCTTTGTGAAAAGCACTACAAAAATGAAGGAGATTCATATTACAGTGATACAAAATAATTAAAAAATGCAGCATTTCTTTAGAGAAATGCCTGATATTAGATGATCAACAATACTGATAGGCAAGTTATCTGATCATATAGTTGTGGTGAGAGAGTGTGTGTAGATATATATGTACATACCCAGGGTGGGAGGGAAAGATTTTCTTGTTTTTATTTCAATGTTTAATGTTGTGAAGCACTTTGTGGTGTGATTTCATTGGATGAAAAGTGCTATACAAATAAAGATTGATTGATAGTAAAAAGTTAATGGAACTATCATTTCACTATTAAACTACTGGTTGATCTACACTGAAAATAATCATTTATTCTGGGTCCTAAAGATCCTGAAAATAAAAGACCTTGTGTCCACAACAGACCCTTCTTTGAATTGCTATTGATTATTCATTAAAAAGAAAATTACTGTGCCGCTATATTGATATTTGATTAATCTTTTCAGTCATTTTTCAAGCAAAAAGTTCAAACATTTTCCATTTCCAGCTCCTCAAATGTGACAGTTTGCTGCTTTCCACTGCCATATGTGAGTGTTTGAAGCAGAACTGCAACAATGAATGAAGTTTTCAGCTCGAAAATCAGTCGACAACTATGTCGTGATTGTGATAATCAAATATTGAATTCTTTTGTAAGAAAAAAGTTTTTTAAAAAAGTTAAATTTAGCTTTTTTCTGAAATGTGAATATTTAGTTTACTCCTCTAGGACAGTCAACTAAAGATCTTTGAGTTGTGGACAAAACAGGACATTTGAAACATAAGCTTGGGCATTTGGAAACACTGATCTACTTTTAAAATTATTTTCTGGCATTTTATAGACCAAATTGAAAAAAAAGAAATCCAAGAATAATCATATAATTGTATGTTTCGGACATTATCTCAGATCTTAAGGTCAAAATTGGGCAAAAATCAGCATACTTACCTAAGTTTTTTTTGTACCATTTTAACAGACTAGTTCATTAAGAAAATAATAGGATAGATTAATAAATAAATGTTACATTCCCCCTCATTTGTTTCTACTCTCACTTTTGTAGATTGCTTCAGATCAAAGCATCTGCTCAATGAAATTATAGAGTTCTAGCACCAAGTAAGCAGTAAAAGCAAAGTTACTCGGATGAAGTTGGTAAATTCAAACACTGTAGTTCTGCTGATTTAACAGAGGCTCCTGCACTGTTGTCTTACTTTGACATTCTTTTTTTAATTGCTTTCAGGTACAGATGTGGTTGTTTTTGAGGGGAAGATGCCTCAGAAAGCGTCGACTGCAGCCTCCTCTCTCGTGGCCCTTCATTCAGAGTCACACAAACTGAGCATCCTGAGCAAATTCGACAAGCTCAGGAGAACGGAGCTGCTGTGCGACATCACTCTGGTCGTGGAGGACGTACACTTCAAGGCACACAAAGCCCTGCTGGCAGCGAGCAGCGAGTACTTCTCCCTCATGTTCACGGCGGAAGATCAGATCTGTCAGTCCACCTACCGGCTGGACGGCATGGCGGCCAAGATGTTTGCTGCGGTGCTGGAGTTCATCTACAGCGCTCAGGTTTCCGTGGAGGAGGGCGCCACTGAGCAGCTGCTGGCCACGGCTCAGCTCATGGAAGTCAACGACCTCGTGCAAGTCCTCACTGAGCTGACCCGCTCTGCAGCAGAGGTCAGAGGTGACGCCGTTAAAGTAGACAGAGCCGAGGCAGCAGATCTGATGAAACGCAAAAGAGGACGACCGAAGAAGAGCGTAGATGCTCCTGGAACAGAGCAGGAAGCTAAAGTCGCACCCTGTGAGAGCTCAGAGGACATTCAGGCTGGAGATGATGTGGAGTCCCAACCTAAAGATGATGCAGATTACGACCCCAGACCGCATCGGAGCCGCCAGAGCAAACGCAGAGTCAGACCACCGGTTAAATACGAGGGCTTCAAGGTGGGCAGTGACGCAGCGGGAAGTAAAGAGCCTGGAAAGAGGGGCAGAAAGAGGAAATACCCCAACACTGAGGCACGATGCGAGGACTGTGGAAAAATGTTCAAAAACACCCTGTTCCTGAAGATTCACCAAAGAACCCACACAGGTAATCTGTAGTCACATACACTTGTGTAATAAATAATGTCATAGGCCCATGATTTAACCCTCGTATTGTCCTGTGGGTCAAAATTGACCCATTTGAAAATGTGGTGGTGGTGGTGGGGGGGGGGGGGGGGGGGATTACTTTCACCGTGAAACTTCTAATATTCACATTTTCAGAAATATTGCCGTTTCTGGATATTGCAGGTGAGTCAGTGATTTAGTAGCCTGATAGCATGTGGATAAAAACATTTTTTAGTCTGGTGGTCCTTGCTTTCATACTCATGCCAGACAGCAGAAGCATGAAGAGTGTGGATGTGTGTGGTCCTTAGTGATGTGGGCTCCCTTTTTGATCCTGGTGGTGTAAATGTCCCGGAGTGGGGGGGGCTGCTCTGAAGATGAACTGTGCTGTCTGACATGCTGGAGAGCCTTCCTGTCCTTATTGCTGCAGGTTCCATACCATACAATGATGAAAGTGGCCAGGACACTTGTAGCACTTGCAGTGGAAATATGCCACCATTAGGGGCGCTAAGGGCTAGGTTAAGGAACAGGTTCGGCTCTGGGAGCTGTGTGAAAATTAATGAACACAAGACACAGAAATTAGGTTAGCGGTAATGTATTAAAAATAACAGGAAATACTTGAATATGTCAAGATAGATCAATGATCAAAATAATAATAATAAAATAGAACAATAACAGAAAATCAGAATAAATCAAACATTCACCTGTAAATCAAGCAACTAAATCATACTTCAGCAGCTTCACCTTTAACAAGTTAAAGTGACTGTGGTACGTTCAATTCAACAATCCGACGACAGTTCTTAATTCAGGTGAGCGTGGTTCCACTGTTGCCAATGGTGTTAATCAAAATAATTCATCCATGAAACAAGTCCATGAACAAATCCTAACAAAATGAAATAAATCCAAACAAGGCGCAACAAATCTAACCAAGTCCTACCACACCATTGGGGAAGGGATGAAGCTGTGAGGCTTGAGGCCTGCCAATGAGTGCGGTGGGTGAAGGGGGAAATCTTCTCTTGTCAAAATGTTTCCCAGTTCGTTCCAGGGTAGCTCGCCATCAATTCAAATCCTCCATAGGAGCCTAACCTGTTCAGCAGACAGGCTTCATTATTATCATCAGCATCATCAGTCGCTCATCGCATTTTCCATTAGTTGCTCACCAATGTTAAGCACGGTATGGGTTCAGGTGGGTGGCATCCAGAAATCCAGAAGCATATGGTTCCAGTGGTGAAGGTCTGTTAGCATTGGTATGAGCATTAGCATGATTCTAAACAGCTTTCACATGCTTAGCAAGAGTTTTAACTCACTTCCTCTTTGATGGTGTGATTTCCAGGCTTGTGAATAGTTTCCAGAGATGAGTGGTGTGATCCTGTTGTTCAAGTCACTGCTGTGTGTGACTGAATGAAGCTGATGTGCTTCAAACAAAGGAATGGGGTGGATTCCAGGTGGGAGAGAGAGACTGCTGTTGATTGGTTCAGGTGTTGTGACTGACAGTGAGGAGGTCCAGTAATATGGAAGTGACTGATTGTGACTGGCAGGTGTCTGTTCATGTTGGGAATCTTGATGGCCAACAATGAACTATTACAGAGTGACTATTGCAGAGTGAGTGCTACACACTCTCCACTGATCATCTGTAAAGGTTGCTGAGCAGTTTGGAGGATAATCCAAACGTCCTCAGCTTTCTAAGGAAGAAGAGTCTCTGCTGAGCCTTCTGTTGTGTTGTGAGTCCAGGAGAGGTCCTCGCTGATGTGAGGAGTTTGAAGGACCTCACCCTCTCCACGTGGTCTCATTGATATGTAATGGGGTGTGTTGCTCTGTCCTCAGGTTGATAATCATCTCCTTCGTCTTCTCAGAGTTTAAGGAGAGATTTTTATCCCAGCACCAGGACACCAGCTGAGCTACCTCCTCCCTGTAGGCTGCCTCCTCTCCACCAGTGATCAGCCTAATGACAGCAGATTACCTAATCTAATCTGTCACCTAATGACATGTGTCATCAGTGAACTTGATGATGGAGGTGTTATATACTATATGATAGTGTGGGATTGTAGCTTTACTATTTAAATTATGCAGATATATTTAATCATACAGATACATAGCCTTAATATTTAAATTAGTCAAGTATATTTATATAAGTGATACTGTGTGAGATCATAGCCTTAATATTTGAGTTTGTCAGGTAGATTTATATAGGACTACAGGATCACAACCTGAATATTTAAGTACATCAGGTATATTTATATATAAATTGCTGTCTTAAACTTGTCAGGTTATTTTTTTAGCAATGTTGTTTTTCAATTGGAAAGCATTTTATGTCAAGTCTGTTTCAAAGGTGCTGTATAAACTATGAATTGACTTGTTATGTGACATACAATATGAGGTATGCTCAAAAGGTTAATGTTATGTTTATAGCTTTGAGCATTATTTCAATAATTTCCCAAAAAGTAAATACATGCATGTCTACAATTTATGTCATATTTTTTATTGTTCAAAAATAGAAAATATGTGTTATGATGACAGACAAAAGGTTTAATTAACAAACAGTAAACATCCGTCACAGAGGACTGATTCTGTTCGAAGAAGAAATCAAATCAACCATGTCTGTTGTACTCCTCATATCTAATCACTTCACTTTCCTTCCTTTTTCTTCCCCTCAGGAGAGAAGCCTTTCCAGTGCCTGGTTTGTGGGAAGCGTTTCACCCAGAAACACACTCTGCTGGCTCATCAGCGAATGCACACTGGAGAAAAACCGTTCGTCTGCAGCATCTGCTCCAAAGCTCTGTCCACCAAACACTCCCTGCAGGAGCACATGAACCTCCATGAAGGTAGGGAGTTACTGCTGGGCTTATCGTGTTTGTTAGCTTCCAACTGATATCTACAAAAGAAATCTGCTTTTTAAAGAAGAACAACCAAGAAAGATTTGCATGATTTGGATGAATGGTTAATGAGGAAAGTGTTCCTACAGATATTGGAAGGAAAGAAGTTCATGAAACTATTAGAATTATATCAATGTTGATAAAATACCAGACTATACTGCTCTTTTCTAGTAATACCACTCTGTACAATGAGTACATTTTATACCTAATCTACATCTTGTTGCCACACTTTTTAAAGCTAAATTAGACTGGAGATGCAGGAAAAAAAAACAACAACAAAAAAACATCATAGTAATATGTCAATTAAAAAAGCCTATAGTAAAGCATGTCACTCTAAAAACGTCAGAGTTTAGCCTTTGGTCCACAAAACGTTGTTCTGTCCCGGCTGTCTGAAGTAGGTGAGGAGCAACACAAAAACAGTCCAAACGCTGGTTTCCAGAGGGTTAGACAAGTATTTATTTGAAAGAGTAAGTTTACAACAACACAACATGTGAGGGGGTTAAAAGCAAATGGGTGTTAGTAAAATAAAAATAAATCAACAGAACTAAAAGTGAACTTCACGTTGACATTGATGGGCATCCCAACCAGAAACAAAGTAAAAGATCATCAATACCAAAAAAACTCTTCCTGTTCACCTCTTAAAACCCAAAAACACACCGCAGTAGCATCCTAAACTAAAACTACCAATGGGTTCCTTGTTTTCCATTCTGAACAATTCAAAGGTCCCTCTCTATCTCCCCACACATCCACCAACCACTGGAACACATCTCCAAAGTTCTGCTGAAGCTCAGCTTCCCCTCAGAAGAAGTGCAGCCAGATGAAGGAGCCTTTTGAGAGGCAGCTGGCATCGTGATTAGACTGTACTTTGGTCTGATCCAATCCAGCTTCAGCTCCAGAGACAGCAGGCGGGACGAGTCAATGGAGGCCGGGTGGACGAAGGGATGCAGCTGAGTACAATCCAGAAAACAACAGAGGAGGAGTGCAGCAGCCAAAGGCCAGAACAAACAGAGTAGCATAGTATGTCTCTGAGAAAACATCATAGTATAGCCTTTGGTATGTAAAAACACCATCATATACATCATATATTGTACAAATAACAAATCAAAGGAAAGAGACATACATTGTAGAATTGTAGTGATTGTGGGCTGACTGATTTACTGATCATCAGTATTTTATTTTTTACTGATTTACGGTAATAAATCAATTTAAAAATGGTGCTACTTTGGCTCTGAACCTTTATCTACCTGTGGTCGCTCTGTCTTCTGGACTGATTTGATTGGTTATACGTCACGAATAAAACTCCTTTAACTTAACATCTGTAAACAAAACAAAACCGTATCAGCAAAGTTTTCTGTTAGAGTTTGTGTTCTTCTAAGTTAAATCAAGATTTTAAATACTTTCATTTACTGCAAATAAATATCGCCTCCAAATGTCTCGCTAATAATCACTATCAGCGTTTAAAACCCACAAAACACCCCTCTATACTGGACCACACTTAGTACAGTCCGGTTCCCCTTCTATAAATCTGCTTGGAATCTTCCACTTCCTGTTTGTCAAAGTGGCCTTCTACCTGGACAGGTTTTGTTGGAGCTCATCAACAAACATTTTGGGTAACTGCAGTTTAATATAGATGGATGACACTAGTGATGGTGAGATGAAGCCTCATGAGGCATTGAACCACTTGAGCCAATCGGTTCGAGAAAGGGTTCAATTCTTGAAGCTTCATGAGAACACGAAACCACCTACTGGCCAAGTGTATAATCACAGGCAGCTGTATCTGAACCACATGCCTGATGCATTGAATCATTTTTCATTATGGCTGTTGGGAATTTCATGAAAAACAACAATAAAAAAGTATGATCAAATAATTTCTATAGATAAATGATCACATATGTGTATGATAAAATATATTTTCATGTATTCTGTGTGTGTAAATTTTGCCCAAAATGGTAGTATTGTCACGGACCGAGCTGGTGGACCCGAGCAGAAAGCCACACTACCAGGGCTGGCTGAATGCAAGTGGTTTATTGTTTGGGGGTGAAAATGGTGGCTAGGTGGGGGAAAACCAGGGTGTAGGAGCGGGGGGTTCCGGGCAGGAGTGGGGGTCCAGGCCGGAGTGGGGGTCCAGGCCGGAGTGGGGGGTCCAGGCCGGAGTGGGGGGTCCAGGCCGGAGTGGGGGGTCCAGGCCGGAGTGGGGGATCCAGGCAGGAGTGGGGGATCCAGGCCAGAGTGGGGGATCCAGGCCAGAGTGGGGGATCCAGGCCAGAGTGGGGGGTCCAGGCAGGAGTGGGGGGTCCAGGCAGGAGTGGGGGTCCAGGCAGGAGTGGGGATCCAGGCAGGAGTGGGGGATCCAGGCCAGAGTGGGGGATCCAGGCCAGAGTGGGGGATCCAGGCAGGAGTGGGGGTCCAGGCAGGGGAAACCGGTGAGGACTTGTCGGGAGAGCCGGAGGGGAAGGAGGATGGCGGGGGATCCCGGGCAGCTGAACTGAACAGAAGCAGGAGAAAACAACGTTAGAAACACGACGGAAACTTAAAACAGGTCTTGAAGAGGCTAGAGAGCAAACTGAACTGAGCAGTTCTTGTTCAATACTCTGGCAGGGAGTTGAAGGCTGAGCCGGTACTTATTGTGGAGGTGAGTCGTTAGCATGATGATTGTCAGCTGCCCGGGAGCCATGGAGATAGTTGATTGCCTGAGTGGAGTCAGCTGGAGAAGCTAGACTCCACTCAGGCACCGAGCTGTAGGGGAAAGACAGGGCAGAGGAGCGGATGGGAGATAGGCAGGCCAGGCAGGGCAGAGAAACAGATGAGAGACAGGCAGGGCAGAGGAGTGGATGGGAGACAGGCAGGGCAGAGGAACAGGAGAGGGGGAGAGAAGCAGATGGGAAAAGGGGTATTTGGGGATGTCAGGTGGGAAGGACGGGGGTGAGGAGGGAGCCCTGACAAGTATCATATAATGTGGCAGGTTGTGTAATAATGTCTTTCTGTCACCTTAGGATAATGGCATGGCCTTATGCAGGCAGAGGACAGTGAAAGTGCTAATAATGTTAGATCGAGCTTACCTTATTAGGAGTCATCAAATCAAAATGTTCCCACACGGGAAATATTCCACTTCCTGGTTGGCTCCATCCTATCACCTATCTTTCTCTCCTCACTCTCCTAAATCTCCAAACTATCTCTCTCTCTCTAAACTCTCCAAACCATATCCAAACTATATAAACACTATCCAAACTCTGGTATCCAGACTATCAAAAGTCTATCCAAACTCTCGACTGACCACAACACTCTATCAAAAACCCACATTTTGAACGGAGTCTGAGGGGTTTATTCTGCTGTCAGACCTCAATCTGAACCACTTTCTGAAGCAGTCACGTGGTTCAGCCAGGCAGCGAGGCTTCGGACGTCATCATTTTTGGCTCCTCCCCTAAATGAAGCAAGCCTCGATACACGCTTCGTGGAAACGCCCGCTCCATTACTCGACACACACTTCGAAGCCTCGGCACATCTCGTAACATCACTAGATGACACTGAATTAGAGTCTGTTTTACTGAGACTGAGTTCAGATGTGTAGCTCTGTCATTAAATAGGAAATTATTTCTCAGAATTCACAGAGAAAAGTCTGAAATGTTTGCTAGGTTAGCGTCCCACATGTTCTTTGGCTCAGCTAAAGCTAACTCTCTCCAACTTCTGGATCTCTTGAGTTGCTTGTTGTTAAAATATCTTGCTATAGTTGCTGAAGCTCAGAAAGTCTGAGATGTTTGTTCAAAATAAGCTCATTCTCAAGTCTTAGTTTAACTTTATCCTCATTTGTTTTAACTTTCCTTCATTAGCTTAGCGTTAGCTGAACAACAGATCATGTGTGCAAGGACATGCTAACCGTGCTAGATTTTAGACATTTAGGAAGGTACGAGTTAATGAAAGAGCACCACAAACAGGCTCGGTGTCATTTATTTATAGATTCAAATTCAGTGTCATTCATTGATGTTAAAGTGCAGTTTTTCAAATGTTCGTTGACATGAGGTTTTTAAATCATGCAGTCCCACAGCTACAATAATAAAGTAAATTAATCTTGTGGTGTATTGCATTAATTTCCTAATAAATGATGATAAAGTATGATATTAAAGGTTTGTGATGCTAAAGTTTAACATTCAGATCGAGGTTAATAAAAGTATACCTACGTTCATTTCTCTGGAGCCGAATCAATGGATTTTAGGGATCGTGGTTAAATACCTGCTCTTCTAGTCACCACTGTAAAAAGTGACTCCATCCTTGCCGACTTTAACACCTCTTCATGACAAGTTCTTCTGCCTCTGACCTGGTGGAAACTTGAGAAACTCAGGAAACCCTTCGAGACTCGGATTTTCGAAAAACTCGTCGGGCGGGGGAAGGTGTGGTGGGCGGTGGGGGAGTAGAGGGGGACAGTGGGGGGAGATGGGGGGGTAGAGGGGGGAGGCTGCCACCCACCTCCTCGCCCACTCTCTGCCCCGACTCCACTTAGACTCTGCCTTGGCTCCACCCATGTGGTCACTTGGAAACAACGATGACAAAGGGACGACGAAATTATACTTTTTTGTCTGGTCTGTAGCTCAGTGAGCTAAGGATATGCCTATGGAGCTGCAGGTCGATGGTTCAAGACTAGCCCCTTCTTAATTTTTTTTGAAAACCTCAGACAAAGAAAATTGCCAGTGGTAGGTCTTGAACCTACTACCTTCTACTTGGTAGTCTCTCTTCTTACCCCCTGAGCTACACACTCAGATACTAATGCTTCTTTTTTTTGCGCTTTTTCTTCTATTTTTTTTTGTCGTTTTCGAGTTTTTTTTTTAACTTGAGTCTCGACTCGACCATTTTTCCCAGGGGGTTGGACTTCAGCCTTTGTGCTGGAGGGTTGAACCCTCAGTTCCAAGACTTTCCAAAGCCTCGGGACCTCCCGAGTCCTCAGGACCTGAGCTTTCACACAGTCTGTGCGCTGAAATTTTCTAAGTCCCACAGCAGTTCTCTGTTAGTTTGAACTTTTCGACATTCTCAGAGCTGAAATTTAAGAAGTTCCTGAGTAGATGGCTGTTAGGGCAGAAGTTTTAAAAGTTTCTCAGTACGTCTCTGTGAGTTTGAACTTTCTGGTTAACAGAAGCCTTAAAACTTGTCACCATGAGTCTTGATTTCACATTTAGACCATTGATCTGAGTTCTTCTCAGACCTTCACCTGTGGGTTCTTTAGAAATCCTGAACAAACTTTGATTCTCTTCACTGAACAGCAAAGTTTGTGGAGATCAGAAGGTAACATTAGTTTGATCGATGCCTTCAACTACTAGTAGACTTTATCTGGAAAGCAGTTTTCTGAAATGAGTTCTTAGTAAATCTGTCCACAATCAAACCAAGAACACAGAAAGAGGAAATGTTTGAAGAAACAACTTGATGTTTTTATTTCAGACTCGAAAACGCTTTAAAGGGGAACTTCGTTTTTTTTCAACCTGGGGTCTGTTTCCATATGTTATTTCATACATGTGAGTGATAGAGAAATGAATTTTCGACATAGCTCCAGTATTTATCCAGGCAGGCAGCTTAGCAGCTCAGCTAGCGAAAAGTATGGGGCAGCTGGCCCCCCGCGTCAAAGTCCGCCCTAACGTGCTTTTTTCCCACACTGACCGGCTCGGATAGTCTCAACGAGTGTCCCACAACATACTAGAGATGAGAAGTGAACGAAAACCTCCACATTACTTGGCGATTGCTATTTGTTGTGGTCTGTATCCAAATCTCGGGACGCTAGAAAGCAAATCTCGTTCCGCTATTGAGATTGAAGCAGAAAGTTAACAGAGAAAGTTGAAAACCACCTTCTGATACCTGAAATGTCTGAGTTTTCACACATAGAACACCTGAACATGTCAAACTGGTTCCATAGTAGAACCTTCATTGTATAAACATCATCGTGTGGTGTGTTGCTCAAAAAACATTTCTACACTGTGTAGAGCCACTGATAAATTACTTCAATTTTTTTGTTTCTTTAGGAGAGAAATCTTTCAACTGTGATAAATGTGGAAAGACTTTTACTCAGAAGAAGCAACTAAAAAGCCATTACAGAGTTCACACAGGTAAGACATAAAACACTGTAAGATTCAGTTCAATGAAATCACTCTGAAAGCTTTAATAATGTATTCTTTATTGTTTATTTTAACTCCAGGTAAATCGTTACCAGAATGTGCTCAGTGTCATCACAAGTTTATGGACGCAGCTCAACTGAAAAAGCACCTGAGAACGCATACAGGTAAAATGAAACAGCTTTTTGGAGCATTTTTCAGTCATTAAAAACAATATCTGGTTGCACTGATGACAATGCTTTCACAGGAGAGAAGCCTTTCACATGTGAGATCTGTGGAAAATGTTTCACAGCCAAGAGTACACTGCAGACTCACATCAGAATACACAGGTGAGAAATAAAGTTATGTATGCAATGCAAGTTTAAAATGTAAACGCTAATGTTAACAATAAAAGTAAACGTTTAATGAGCAGATAGCAGGCTTTTACCACATTTCAGCACCAGTGTTGGTCCAAAAACATCAGATCAGACACAGTTTTGATTCACTTTATGACATCTTTTACAAACTGAATCGTCCATAAAAATAAAGCTTTACTTAGATGACGACTGGGAAGAGTAAATAATAATAAAAAAAAAAAACCTTAACAGAAGCTGAATTTAGTTGCTCAAAGCTGTTTGAAGAAAGTTTTCCTGTTGGGTTTTTTAAATACCTGCGGCATTAGGTTCATATGAGCATCTGTCTATGTACGCATGTGGAACAACAGCGCTGGTAACTTCATTAATTACCTGTAAATTACCCCCGACATGGAGACAGGAACCATCAGGATCTAACAGCAAAACTCACTGTGCACCTATAACAGCCTTTAAGATACAGTTAATAATCTCTTGTGTTATAGCAGATCTAGATTTAGTCTTGTTTATTATTATTGCGTTAGATATCACTGATGTACTGTCTAGTCTTATGTGTTTCCCTTTCATGGGTAGCTGTGAAGATCATTAACCCTGTAGAACCCACTATTGCAGAAATAGAACCTCAGTTTTATTTTTATTTTTAAATAGATATGTTTTTTGGTTTATTTTTTCTTTGTTTATGTATCTTTTTTGGGTTTTCTTTACTCATTTTCTTATATATTTGGGTTTATATATTATAATTGTTTATATTAATTAGTTTTATTTTATTTTTACCTATATTTGGGTTTTTTTATATACATATATATATATATATATATATATGCACATTTTTTGATTTAGTTTATTTTTTGCAATTTAAAAAAATATATTTTATATTTTTTCTTTTTTTAATATATATTTATATACTATTATTTATATTCTTTAGTGGCTTTCTTTTCTGTATTCGGGTCTTACAGGGTTAACAGAAAAATTACCTCTAAGTTGACAGAATGCCGTCGCTTTAACAAACTGATGAATCCAACAATCTGATGTATTCCATGTCTGAGAAAGGTTAAAGGTCGCTGCATGGTGGTGACTGGTTACTGCATTTTTAGAGCTTTATTGGTGGAAATTACTGCCTGCTGTAGCCAACATCTATGCTAATAGTGAAGCGCAGGACATAAAAACCAAGTAAAAGATACATAAATTTTGGATGAAGCTTAAGTAAACTGCAGAGCCATGAGATAATTCCATTTGCGTTTATTTTTACATACAAGTACAGGAGTCATGAGTGCTTGGTTTATACAAAAACATTTTTCAGTAACCACTTCAAAATCTCTTTCTGCAGAGGGGAGAAGCCGTATGACTGCAACATCTGCAACAAGTCCTTCTCAGACCCCAGCGCTAGACGGCGACATGTTGCCTCCCACTCGGGGAAGAAACCCTTCACCTGCCCCTTCTGCAGCCTTTCATTCACCCGCCTGGACAATCTGAAAACACACACCAAATCCCACAACAAGGAGCGGGCCGCCACAGCCGAGGCCTCGGTGGATGCGGCGGACGCCTCGGCGGCACCGCAGGAGGAGGTCCGTAACATCCTGCAGCTGCAGCAGTACCAGCTGCCGTCCAGCTCCGAGCAGGAGATCCAGCTGGTGGTGACGGGCGACGTGGACAACATCAACTTCCTGCCGGGTCAGGACCAGGAGATCAGCCTCATCAGCACGGACGGGGAAGTGGCGCAGTCGACCCACTCCAGACTCACCCTCCTCACCCAGCCCAATGTGGCGCTGGTCGCTCAGGGCGACCAGGTGGACCAGACGCCTCAGATTCACTCCATCGGCGTGCTGCAGGGCCAGATGTCGCACCAGGCGGAGCAGATGCACGTCATCACACTGAGTAAGGAGGCGATGGAACACCTGCAGGCCCACCACGGTCCTCCGCAGCCCCTCCAGATATCACAGCGTCCCGTCCAGCAGCTGCAGGTGATGCATCAGCCCGCCCAGCAGCTGGAGACCAGAGAGCAGCACAGTCAGGCCATTCACATCAGCAGCCAGAGCAGCCAGCCCATCTCCATCAGCCAGACCAGCGAGCAGATCTCCAGCCACCACATCCAGGGACAGACGTTTCAGATCCAGGCAGGAACCGTCTCCTACTTGTACACCACCGGACTGCAGCAGGAGAACTGATTGTAGGCCGGAGAGCTGTGGACATAAATCTGAACTGATGAAGCTGCTACTGTGCACACAAAGAAAGTCATTATCAGTGTTACTTTAGTATTCATTTTATATATTTACACCATTTACCAAAACAAGCTGTACATTTTTGTTTTTAATGTGTCTTTCCATGGCTTCACTTCATGTCAGTCCACTGTGTCAATGTGCATAAAAGGTCTAAGATATGCACATATAAACTACTGTTCAAAAGTTTAGGGTCACTTAGAAATGTCCTTCATTTTAAAAGAAAAACATTTTTCCCCAATGAAGATATCATTAAATGAATGATAAATACAGTCGAGACATAGTTAATGTGGTAAATGACTATTCTAGCTGGAATGTTTTTACGGAATATCTCCATAGGGGTACAGAGGAACGTTTCCAGCAACCATCACTCCTGTGTTCTAATGCTACATTGTGTTAGCTAATGGTGTTGAAAGGCTCATTAATGATTAGAAAACCCTTGTGCAGTTATGTTAGCACATGAAAAAAAGTGTGAGTTTTCATAGAAATTGTCTGGGTGGGTGACCCCAAACTTTTCAATGGTAGTGTATATGAATCTGACCAATTCTGGAACTTTTACTGATATTTGAGAGCTACAAATCAGTTACCAATATTATTTTTGGTATGTAAAGGATATTGTGAGGAAAGTATTCTTCAAAAAAATGATTGCCATGACCTTTAGGGGGTTCTGTAGATAAAAACTGTATATTGCCATGTTATTTTCTGCCACACTGGAACAAGAAAAATATATCATTTTTTGCAGTTTATTGTTACAAATTATGCTGCTTTAACATGAAACTTTAAATGAGGAAATGGGCACAGAGAAGAAATAAATTGAATATGGAAAGAACATCAAATGTTTATTGTTGTAAGGAGATGTTTTTGTCATCATTATGACATACAAACTTATAAGAAGAAACGTTTTGTAACAATTTACCATTTATCCCGTGATATGAGAACTTTAATGTAATAACACAGAGGATGGAATATTTGTTGTGTTCTTTCCTGTTTGGGTTTAAACTTGGCTAGATTCTGCTTTTATTGACTATGATGGACAATATTTTGATAAGCATGCATGCACAAAGAAGAATTTTAAAATGCATCAGGTTGTACTGAGTCTGAAGGCTCCATGGATACAAGATTAATCACAATATCATCCAATACAATCAATAACAGCAGAATCTGTTATTCCAGGTATTATAGTAAACCTAATCAAATCATGTAAACAAGCAATTTTAGTCAATGTATCCATTTTCTGTGATATTACAACAAGATAAATGATATTGTTACACCAAAAAAAGTCATCAAAAAGTTTGGATGTCATTTTATTGTTAAAAACATATCTTAACAAGTTTCTTTTTCAATTGTGGCCACAATACACTGCTGTAACTTTCAACTGATAGAAATTATTCAGTTTTACACAATAAGAGGGACTGAAATATGGTACAAAGCAACATTACGAGGCTGCGCTGCATTTTTTTAAAGGACGATACACGCTCTGAAATACTGTGAATTTACTGGACAATAAAATGCCTTGTTGAATGAAAATGAGTAGAAAGTTCTTAGATGTTCATGTTTTAAAAATTGTCTTCTCACACAGCTGAGAATCAACATTCAGAAGACAGAACAGAAAGCTCAGGAAGTGTCAGACAGCAGGCGTGGCCGCTAAACAAGGCGGTGTTACTTACCTCACAGGTCTGGTAGAAGCGTATTAGCAGACTCAGCCGACACGGATCCTGAGAGACGGTTGGTTGGTTGGTTGGTTGGTTGGTTGGTTGGTTGGTTGGTTGGTTGGTTGGTTGGTTGGTTGGTTGGTTGGTTGGTTGGTTGGTTGGTTGGTTGGTTGGTTGGTTGGAACAGCAGGACAGAGAGGAGTGAATGTGAGGAAGTGTTAAGGCATAAGTTCATAAGATAAACCTGTGTGGGGTAAAAATGAAAAAGAAAAAAAGGAAAAATAAGTATTTTAGTTACATGAGTTTAACATTTTTAAAAGGGGTTTTCTCCATTCTTTTCTCCTTGTGAAATAGTCGGTATTTTTTCCAACCAAAGCATCTAAAAATCCTTCAAAAGAAACAACATGAGAAGGAAAAAATCGTTTGTTGAAAGTAGTAAGAACTCACATCCGAGATGAGGGGTCATGAGTTTATATTGCTCAATTGTGCAGAGTCACAAGTCAAAATTAAAGCTGCAAGCGTTGGACGGGTCCTCGCATCCTTGCTAGTCGACGAATCCACGCATGTCCACCAGGTGGCGCTGCGACCGAGTGTGTATGTCGACCTGTGGATGTGATGAGGGCTGGCCTCTGATCACACATGTAAAATTTCAGCCAGATTGGAGCATGTTCAGACTAGTTATAGAGCATTTCCTGTCGATCCACCAGGTGGCGCTGCAACTGAGAGTTTATTTCAAACAGTGGATGTGATGAGAGTCGGACTCTGATCTCTCATGTAAAATTTCAGGCTGATTGGAACATGTACAGGCTAGCTATACAACATTTCCTGTCCATCCAACAGGTGGCGCTGCGACTGAGAGTGTATGGTGGCCTATAGCCTATGGCAGCGGCCCCGGATCGATTCCTGCTCGCGGCCCTTTGCTGCATGTCTTATCCCCCATTTCCTGTCGTTCTTAACTGTTACTTTCGAATAAAGCCAAAAAAGGCAAAAACAAAATATTCTGAAAAAAAAGCAAGCCATATGATGAAATAATGTAAAGTTGGCCATGAAAAACACTATAGAGCAGTTTTCTTTGAAAAAAAAAATCATCATGAATTTTGTCCAAAAAAACGCCATAGTATAGTATGTTGAAAAAAAAGTCATTTTTTCAACATGTCGTAAAAACATGCCATATGATGAAATAATGTAAAGTAGGCCATTTAAAACACTATAGAGCAGTTTTCTTTGAAGAGAAATCATCATGAATTTTTTGGCCTTTTCTAGGCTTTATTTGACAGGAGAGATAGAGATAGACAGGAAATGGGGAGAAGACATGTAGCAAAGGGCTACGAGTGGGAATTGAACTCAGGCTGCTGCATTGAAGACCAGCTCCTATACAAGGTTCGCCTGCTTAACCCATTGAGCTATACAGGAGCCCCAAACATTGTGAATTTTTTCCAAAAAAACTCGATAGTATAGTATGTTGAAAAAAAGTGCCATTTTTTCTACATGTCGGAAAAACATGCCATATGATAAAATAATGTAAAGTTGGCCGTGAAAAACACTATAAAGCAGTTTTCTTTGAAAAAAATATCATCATGAATTTTGTCCAAAAAAACGCCATAGTATAGCATGTCGAAAAAAATGTCATTTTTTCTACATGTCATTAAAAACATGCCATATGATGAAATAATGTAAAATAGGCTGTGAAAAACACTATAGAGCAGTTTTCTTTGAAAAAACATCATCATAAATTTTGTCCAAAAAAACCGCCATAGTAGTATGTTGAAAAAAAATGTCATTTTTTCAACATGTCGTTAAAAACATGCCATATGATGAAAAAAATGTAAAATAGGCTGTGAAAAACACTATCGAGCAGTTTTCTTTGAAAAAAAAATCATCATGAATTTTGTCCAAAAAAACGCCATGGTATGGCGAAAAAAAATGTCATTTTTTCAACATGTCGTTAAAAACATGCCATATGATGAAATAATGTAAAGTAGGTCGTGAAAAACACTATAGAGCACTTTTCTTAGAAAAAAAAATCATCATGAAAATTTTTTTGGCCTTTTCTAGGCTTTATTTGACAGGAGAGATAGACATAGACACAAAATGGGAAGAAGACATGTAGCAAAGGGCCCAGAGCGGGAATCAAACCTGGGCCGCTGCATCGAAGACCAGCTCTTATACGAGGTTCACCTGCTTAACCCATTGAGCTATACAGGAGCCCCAAACGCTGTGAATTTTTTCCAAAAAACTCGATAGTATAGTATGTTGAAAAAAAGTGCCATTTTTCTACATGTCGTTAAAAACATGCCATATGATGAAATAATGTAAATTAAGTCATGAAAAACACTATAGAGCAGTTTTCTTTGAAAAAAAAATCATCATGAATTTAGTCCAAAAAAACGCCATAGTATAGTATGTCGAAAAAAATGTCATTTTTTCAACATGTCGTAAAAACATGCCATGTGATGAAATAATGTAAATTAGGTCGTGAAAAACACTATAAAGCAGTTTTCTTTGAAAAAAAAATCATCATGGATTTTGTCCAAAAAAACGTCATAGTATAGTATGTCGAAATAAAATGTAATTTTTTCTACATGTCGTAAAAACATGCCATATGATGAAATAATGTAAAGTAGGCCGTTTAAAACACTATAAAGCAGTTCTCTTTGGAAAAAAAATCATCATGAATTTTGTCCAAAAAAACGCCATAGTATATATAGTATGTCGAAAAAAAATGTCATTTTTTCAACATGTCGTAAAAACATGCCATATGATGAAATAATGTAAAGTAGGCCGTTTAAAACACTATAAAGCAGTTTTCTTTGAAAAAAAACTCATCATGAATTTTGTCCAAAAAAAACGTCATAGTATAGTATGTCGAAAAAAAATGTCATTTTTTTCAACATGTCGTAAAAACATGCCATATGATGAAATAATGTAAAGTGGGCCGTTTAATACACTATAAAGCAGTTTTCTTTGAAAAAAAATCATCATGAATTTTGTCCAAAAAAACGCCATAGTATAGTATGTCGAAATAAAATGTCATTTTTTCAACATGTCGTAAAAACATGCCATATGATGAAATAATGTAAAGTAGGCCATTTAAAACACTATAGAGCAGTTTTCTTTGAAGAGAAATCATCATGAATTTTTTTGGCCTTTTCTAGGCTTTATTTGATAAGAGAGACAGAGATAGACAGGAAATGGGGAGAAGAGTTGGGGGAAGACATGTAGCAAAGGGCTACAAGTGGGAATTGAACTCGGGCTGCTGCATCGAAGACCAGCCCCAATACGAGGTGCACCTGCTTAACCCATTGAGCTATACAGGAGCCCCAAACATTGTGAATTTTTTCCAAAAAAACTCGATAGTATAGTATGTTGGAAAAAGTGCCATTTTTTCTACGTCGGAAAAGCATGCCATATGATAAAATATTATAAAGTTGGCCGTGAAAAACACTGTAGAGCAGTTTTCTTTGAAAAAACATCATCATAAATTTTGTCCAAAAAAACACCACAGTATGGCAAAAAAAATGTCATTTTTTCAACATGTCGTTAAAAACATGCCATATGATGAAATAATGTAAAGTAGGTCGTGAAAAACACTATAGAGCACTTTTCTTAGAAAAAAAAATCATCATGAAAATTTTTTGGCCTTTTCTAGGCTTTATTTGACAGGAGAGATAGACATAGACACAAAATGGAGAGAAGACATGTAGCAAAGGGCTACGAGTGGGAATCGAACTTGGGCCACTGCATCGAAGACCAGCCCTTATACATGGTTTGCCTGCTTAACCCATTGAGCTATACAGGAGCCCCAAACGCTGTGAATTTTTTCCAAAAAACTCGATAGTATAGTATGTTGAAAAAAAGTGCCATTTTTCTACATGTTGTTAAAAACATGCCATATGATGAAATAATGTAAATTAGGTCATGAAAAACACTATAGAGCAGTTTTCTTTGAAAAAAAATCATCATGAATTTGGTCCAAAAAAATGCCATAGTATAGTATGTCGAAAAAAAATGTCATTTTTTCAACATGTCGTAAAAACATGCCATATGATGAAATAATGTAAAGTCGGCCGTTTAAAACACTATAAAGCAGTTCTCTTTGGAAAAAAAATCATCATGAATTTTGTCCAAAAAAACGCCATAGTATTAGGCTGGCTACCACCAGCCTGAATCTCAAGTGAGATACAGGCTGGGTACCTGCTATTCATTTTCTTGTAGGGGTGGAGCAGTTTAAAATTTTCCACAGCCGTTGATTGGGCGCTGCATATGTCAGTCAGTCTGGGGCAGTTGAAGCTCACAGCCAATCGTGTCACTGCTAGCCGCTGACGTAAATGCAGAGCGACGGCAGCACCACGAAAAAGAATCATTGCTGTGTTTGCTCATGTGTTTGCTTCTTTCGCCATGTCGCCGGACGATTCTTGCCGTTTATGTAAAGTAAACATGAGGGAAAGTGGACCCCGTGTTTATGCACACTCCACAGATATGTTTGTGTCAAAAACAACGCCGACCATATCAGATAGGTTAGCGATGATGGACCTGATAGTCACCCCGGAGCCGGAGCAGTCAAACAGATGCTGCCAGCGCTGCACCTCCACACTCGGTCGGCTTGAAAAAGACTTTCCTTTATTCAGGCAATGGGAAGAGAACGTCCGGTTAAGCAGCGTATCGAAAAGACAACGTGAACCCACCCCGTCCAAGACACCGAGGACTTTGAAAAAGACCTGCCCAAACCCACCGAGTCCACTAGCTTGTTCCTTCGGAAACACGACAACAAAGGTAACGCTTCTTCTCAAACAACCCATCATGCATTGCGCGTAGTCGCTTAGTGTGCGTCATCGTCTAACTGTCCCTCCCCGTCCTGTGATTGGATCCCTGACTCAGGGACAAATTCAACCCCAGGTCGCCAGACTGCCTAGTAAACGAAATGACAATGAGTGCACAGGCAGTCTGGGTATTCCCAGACTACCATAGTATAGTATGTCGAAAAAAAATGTCATTTTTTCAACATGTCATTAAAAACATGTCGTATGATGAAATAATGTAAAGTAGGCCATTTAAAACACCATAGAGCAGTTTTCTTTGAAGAGAAATCATCATGAATTTTTGGCCTTTTCTAGGCTTTATTTGACAGGAGAGATAGAGATAGACAGGAAATGGGGAGAAGACATGTAGCAAAGGGCTACGAGTGGGAATTGAACTCAGGCTGCTGCATTGAAGACCAGCTCCTATACAAGGTTCGCCTGCTTAACCCATTGAGCTATACAGTAGCCCCAAACATTGTGAATTTTTTCCAAAAAAACTCGATAGTATAGTATGTTGAAAAAAAGTGCCATTTTTTCTACATGTCGGAAAAACATGCCATATGATAAAATAATGTAAAGTTGGCCGTGAAAAACACTATAAAGCAGTTTTCTTTGAAAAAAATATCATCATGAATTTTGTCCAAAAAAACGCCATAGTATAGCATGTCGAAAAAAATGTCATTTTTTCTACATGTCATTAAAAACATGCCATATGATGAAATAATGTAAAATAGGCTGTGAAAAACACTATAAAGCAGTTTTCTTTGAAAAAAATATCATCATGAATTTTGTCCAAAAAATGTCGAAAAAAATGTCATTTTTTCTACATGTCATTAAAAACATGCCATATGATGAAATAATGTAAAATAGGCTGTGAAAAACACTATAGAGCACTTTTCTTTGAAAAAAAATCATCATGAATTTTTTTTGGCCTTTTCTGGGCTTTATTTGACAGGAGAGATAGACATAGACACAAAATGGGGACAAGACATGTAGCAAAGGGCTGGGAGTGGGAATCAAACCTGGGCCACTGCATTGAAGACCAGCCCTTATACATGGTTTGCCTGCTTAACCCATTGAGCTATACAGGAGCCCCAAACATCGTGAATTTTTTTCCAAAAAAACTCGATAGTATAGTATGTTGAAAAAATGCCATTTTTTCTACATGTCGGAAAAACATGCCATATGATGAAATATTATAAAGTTGGCCGTGAAAAACACTGTAGAGCAGTTTTCTTTGAAAAAACATCATCATAAATTTTGTCCAAAAAAAACGCCATAGTAGTATGTTGAAAAAAAATGTCATTTTTTCAACATGTCGTTAAAAACATGCCATATGATGAAAAAATGTAAAATAGGCTGTGAAAAACACTATCGAGCAGTTTTCTTTGAAAAAAAAATCATCATGAATTTTGTCCAAAAAAACGCCATGGTATGGCGAAAAAAAATGTCATTTTTCAACATGTCGTTAAAAACATGCCATATGATGAAATAATGTAAAGTAGGTCGTGAAAAACACTATAGAGCACTTTTCTTAGAAAAAAAATCATCATGAAAATTTTTTTGGCCTTTTCTAGGCTTTATTTGACAGGAGAGATAGACATAGACACAAAATGGGAAGAAGACATGTAGCAAAGGGCCCAGAGCGGGAATCAAACCTGGGCCGCTGCATCGAAGACCAGCTCTTATACAAGGTTCACCTGCTTAACCCATTGAGCTATACAGGAGCCCCAAACTTTGTGTATTTTTTCCAAAAAAACTCGATAGTATAGTATGTTGAAAAAAAGTGCCATTTTTTCTACATGTCGGAAAAACATGCCATATGATGAAATAATGTAAAATAGGCTTTGAAAAACACTATAGAGCAGTTTTCTTTAAAAAAAAAAATCATCATGAATTTAGTCCAAAAAAACGCCATAGTATAGTATGTCGAAAAAAAATGTCATTTTTTCAACATGTCGTTAAAAACATGCCATATGATGAAATAATGTAAAGTAGGTCGTGAAAAACACTATAGAGCAGTTTTCTTTGAAAAAAAATCATCATGAAATTTTTTTTGGCCTTTTCTAGGCTTTATTTGACAGGAGAGATAGACATAGACACAAAATGGGGAGAAGACATGTAGCAAAGGGCCCAGAGCGGGAATCAAACCTGGGCCGCTGCATTGAAGACCAGCTCCTATACAAGGTTCACCTGCTTAACCCATTGAGCTATACAGGAGCCCCAAACGCTGTGAATTTTTTCCAAAAAACTCGATAGTATAGTATGTCGAAAAAAAATGTCATTTTTTCAACATGTCGTAAAAACATGCCATGTGATGAAATAATGTAAATTAGATCGTGAAAAACACTATAGAGCAGTTTTCTTTGAAAAAAAAATCATCATGAATTTTGTCCAAAAAAACGCCATAGTATAGTATGTCGAAAAAAAATGTCATTTTTTCAACATGTCGTTAAAAACATGCCATATGATGAAATAATGTAAAGTAGGCCATTTAAAACACCATAGAGCAGTTTTCTTTGAAGAGAAATCATCATGAATTTTTTTGGCCTTTTCTAGGCTTTATTTGACAGGAGAGATAGAGATAGACAGGAAATGGGAAGAAGACATGTAGCAAAGGGCTACGAGTGGGAATCAAACCTGGGCCGCTGCATCGAAGACCAGCCCCTATACGAGGTGCACCTGCTTAACCCATTGAGCTATACAGGAGGCCCAAACATCGTGAATTTTTTCCAAAAAAATTTGATAGTATAGTATGTTGAAAAAAAGTGCCATTTTTTCTACATGTCGGAAAAACATGCCATATGATGAAATAATGTAAAGTTGGCCGTGAAAAACACCGTAGAACAGTTTTCTTTGAAAAAAATATCATCATGAATTTTGTCCAAAAAAACGCCATAGTATAGTATGTCGAAAAAAATGTCATTTTTTCTACATGTCATAAAAACATGCCATATGATGAAATAATGTATAATAGGCTGTGAAAAACACTATAGAGCAGTTTTCTTTGAAAAAAAGAATCATCATGAATTTTGTCCAAAAAATCGCCATAGTATAGTATGTCGAAAAAAAATGTCATTTTTTCAACATGTCGTTAAAAACATGCCATATGATGAAATAATGTAAAGTAGGTCGTGAAAAACACTATAGAGCAGTTTTCTTTGAAAAAAAAATCATCATGAAATTTTTTTTGGCCTTTTCTCGGCTTTATTTGACAGGAGAGATAGACATAGACACAAAATGGGGAGAAGACATGTAGCAAAGGCCCAGGAGTGGGAATCGAACCTGGGCCGCTGCATCAAAGACCAGCCCTTATACATGGTTTGCCTGCTTAACCCATTGAGCTATACAGGAGCCCCAAACAGCATGAATTTTGTTCAAAAAAACTCGATAGTACAGTATGTTGGAAAAAATGCCATTTTTTCTACATGTCGGAAAAACATGCCATATGATAAAATAATGGAAAGTATGACATGCGGCAGTGGTGTATTTGCAACAATAAGAAAAAGAAAGAAATTTGAAGGAGTGACGGCTAGGATTTAGGAATGGTGGTCCGCCACTGCTGAATGAATGTAGAGCAAACACTGGGATCCGAAGATCAACAGGACTCCAAATGAATACACGCAGGCTGGCGAGTGTCGGAGATTGAAGGCTGGGATGCATATTTTGACAGACAAAAAATTAAGACGTTTTATTTTGATGTTACAAGATCACCATAATCTTCAAATTTAGAATTAAAATTTAAAAACTAACAAACTAAAATAAAATAAATTTTAATTAAATAGCCTGCTGATAATTTATTTTCCAAAGCTACAGGGAGCCGCAACAGAGGGATAAAAGAGCTGCATGCGACTCCGGAGCCGCGGGTTGCCGACCCCTGCTCTAGAAAAAAAAATCAATGTTTGGAATGTGGCTGTCACTGACTTTTTTGTTCAGCCTGATGTGCTGCATATGTGTACCAAATTTGGTAGCTGTTGCTGAAACATGCTGCCCGTGGGAAAGTGTAGGGGGCGCTATGGAGCCATTTTGGCACACACATGCGCAACTCCCTTAAAATATCAAATTTTTCACCAGTCCTGATGTGCATGTCAAGTTTCACGCATTTGGGGATATGATAAGGTCGCCAAAAGTGCAATTTTAAATACGGTAAAATAAGAAACCCTAGGGTTTCAATAGGGTCCTGGGCACCGCTGGTGCCTTGGACAGTCGGTGCCCTGCCTTGCACCGCCTGTCCTTGGCACCCTCGGTGCTCGGACCCTAAAGATTGGCTAACGTTGTTTCAACAAACTAAATAGGTGAAGGAAGAAGACAATGGAGCAGGCTTGTTTCTGGCTGTTTCTGCCACAAAATAGTAATATAAATGCAGCAGTAGATGGTGCTGTTGGTTTACTGAGGTCAGCAGTCTGCCACAGATCCAAGCAGTCACACTCCTTGCCAAAATATTTCTAAGAACTAGAAAAGCACTCAGAGAGTGCAGACCTCCACCAAGGATAGAGAGGAAAACAGGAAACCCATGCAGTAAAGGATCATGACCTGGAATCAAACCTGCATCTCTGACACAGTTCTGTTTACTAACCACCTTCTTAACCAGTTGAGCTATCTGGACACCTTGCTCCAAGTTGTTGGACGACATACTAACCTATGATGTTTTTGTCATATTTTGGACCACATACTAAAACATACTAAAAAATTCAAAGTGATCCAGAATCCAGGATCCTTTCCGGATTGCCACCAAAATTAAATCAACTCTTCCTCTTACCATAGTCTACATCCCCTCAAAATTTCATGTGAATTTGCCCAGGCGTTTTTGAGTTATCTTGCTAACAGACAGACAGACAGACAGACAGACAGACACACAAACACCAGGTGACACATAACCTCCTTGGTGGAGGTAATTAGATCCCTACCACAGTATTACTGGTCAGATAACATAACCAGACACCGCGGTGCCTTGGACAGATGGTGCCCTTGTACTGCCTGTCCTCGGCACCATCGGTGCTGGGACCATAATAACAAATTAAATGAATAATTAGTTAGATTAGCGCTCATATTAAACAAAGGAACTAGGCAATTTGAACCCTAACCTTTCCTTTTTATAGGTGCTACACAAGATAAAGGATGGGAGACGAATTTAGCTGATTTGAAGAGGAGCCAAAGGAGATAATTCCCCTATGTATAAATTTGAGTTTATGCTTCATTCTAGAATTGGAGGACATTTTGGCTTCTCCATATTTGTTTTAAAAAGTATTTTCCCCTAGCCTAGCCGCGCTAGACAACCCACGGCAACGAATTTAATTCTCTGCCAGGGTGGGTCTAGTTACCCTCGGTAAGCCTTGAGATTGGATGCGCCTAAAACTGGCCAACGAATCACCATGAAGTGTAGAGTCAGAAGGCGGGCGTAACTAAATGACGACAGAGGTGCGACGATTCTGACAGAAACAACCGGAAACAACTAGTCTAGCCACGCTAGACAACCCACGGCAACGAATTTAATTCTCTGCCAGGGTCGACAACAAAAACGACAACAGTCGTTGAGCTCCATTAGCACCGACTCTGAATAATCTTTCTGTTAACATGTCTGTAATATACTTGAGCTTCACCCATTGACTGTATAAATAAGGCTTCACCGAACTACCGCATCCTCTGATTGCTGGCGCTCTAGGAACTACGTCAGCCTATTCATTGCACTGATTGGTTGTATACCTACCCAATTGCTCCAGAGTGATTTGAAAGACAACCTTTTAGCCCGCCTCCCTCCCTGTCGAGAGTTCCTAGACCCTTGTGTCTTCAGAGCTGGGTCTAGCGCGGCTAGGCTAATTTTCTCCTAGTTTTTTTTTTTTTCAGATTTGGTCTGAGGACAAGTAAATTTACACAACAACTGCATGTTTTAGTATTTTGTACATGGATTATTAAAATTTGATAGGTGGGACGTAAAATGTCCTTCACTTCTCGAATGATCCTTAAGGTGAGCAAAAAGAGCACCAAAGCATCAGATCTGGACATATATCATTCTGCATAGTGAAGGTAAAAAAAAATCCAAGTGAAGTTTTTAGTGAAGGCGAGCTTTAAATTCCACCTATGCCATGGAAAACCTGGAAGTGCATCAGACACAGATTTCACATGGAATAATCATCATCAAACCTGTAAGAGCTGGCCGTCCCTGCTCCTCGTGGAAACCCACTCTCCTTGATTTCCGCCCTGCGAGCTGCTTCACTTTAACCGACGAGAAAGCTCTGTACATGGCCTCTGCTCAGTCAGGATTAATAACCTTAGAAAACTCGGAAACTGAAATCTAAACAGTTTAAAAATACACCTCCGTCGCTCCTGCTAAATCTCTGCCTCGGTGCTGATTTGTTGTGGTGTATCCATGGAGACCAACATCCATGCAACCAGACTTCCTCTTTCATTTTCTGCCCTCCATCTGGAGTCAGACTGGATTTAAACTCTAGAGGGCTCCAGCGGGTCACTGAAGGCATCCTTTTGTTGGGATGATGTGTCAGTGCTGTTTCTTTTTTAGCAACTCGCCCGAGAAAACCAAATATTTGCAAAACACAACATGTAAATGTGAAACCAAACACTCCATCAGCTGTTGAGGAGCACACACCTCAAAAATCACACCTCCTGTATTCACTGAAACCCAGACTTAATCTCATCTGGTCCATTCTTCTTGGAAACAGTGCATGATTGGTTCTTAGCTTGTGATGTGATTATCCAATAGCAAATCACCTCAACGGTGCCTGCAGAGTCAAGTCTGCAGCTGAGCAATTCCTCCAGGGACAGAAATAATTTAAAAAAAAAAAAAACATCAAAAACTCCAGATTTTCAGTCGTTCTTTAAGCTTTATTTACATGCACCATCTCTGATGAAAACCAAGAGAAGAATCGGAATCACAACTGGCAACTTGATGTCACTTGTTTGTTTTGTAGGAGCAATAGGAGGAAACGAAATGTGGGACGTTGGCAGTGAGTTTGACTCAAAAACACTCATCTTTTAAGATGCAACAAGATGCAAAATTTATTTAAAGGTTAAGTCAGTGGGATTCAGCATTTAAAGTGTTAAAGTCAACAAGTCTGGGTGCAACGTTTGGATTTCCAACTCTAACGGCTCACAGAATTTCAGGGACCATTTGGCATTCGTCCCGATCGATAAGCAACTGAGGCGGTCAAATGTAGGTTAATCTGAAAGGACAAACGAATAAAAGTCATTTTATACAGCTCTGTACATGGAGGGAGAATGAAATGAATAAACCAAATATGTGTCCTTTACAACGGGCAAGGTCAAATTAGCAAGAAGACAAATTCACCCTAAACGTCCGTCATCTGCTTCCAGGTGTTAGAAAAAAAGAATAAAGTAAACTTAGAAGACATCATCCTGCTGTTCCTACAAAACTGTGCTGATGTTTTGTCTTTTTTTTGCCCTTATAGCACTGGTTCCTAATATCTATGTACTGTATATTCTCTTGTTTCCACTTATTTAAATGCAGAAAAAAATTTGGTAATATTTAAAATACTGGCTCTAACATACTACACACCCTCCTCCTTGCACAGGGTTGGAAACACTTTTTTTCACCCCCCAGCACCTGCTATAGTGCTGATAACAAAGGAGAGGCTACTGACGCTGCCACTCCCCGCTATCTTTTGTATTTATAGCACCAAGAACGCCTCCAGATTAACACCAGAAATGTCATAATCGAGTGCTGTGGCTTCACTCCGTGTGGTTATTTTAATCCAAGTAGTCCTAAGTGTTTGCTAATGCGAAATGGTGTCGACTAGAACTAAACCATGTCCCTAATCTGTGTACAGAGCAGTACTTTTCCAATGGTGCGGTGACGGGGAAAAGGAGGAGGGAAACGGTGAAAAGGGATCCGCAGCAGAAACCTCTTAGTATCAATACTTCAGTAATTAATGCACCGCTTCAGAAGGAACAGAATTCACAGTAATGTCACTAAAAATCACAGGGTAAAATCTGCTTCTTTTTTTTGTTACAAATTAAAAAAAAACAAAGAAACGTTACATACAAAAACCACACAATGTAGATCAGTTCACATCTTGATAACATTTTAACTTCTACAAGATTGATATTTGGTGACTCGGTGCATCAATGGAGGGGGGAGAAAAGCTTTTCATTAACATTTTTTTAATGTTTTAGTCCATTTAAGCTACAGCTCTTAAAAGAAACCCCCCAAAAAAGAAGAGAAAAAGCTTGTCAAGTATCCACCGCTCGAGCGTAATAGTGTAACATTCTCTGCAGCTTTTTTCTGTAAACAGGCTGTCGGCAAACAACAGGCCAACAGCTGGTTTGGCAAAAAATGTTTTTTTTTTGTTTTTTTTTAAGTTATGAAAGGGTGTGAAAGAGGAGAGAAAGCAGGGTGAAATTCATCTTCAGTTTCATGTATCACTTTGTGATACGAGTGATTCCCTGAGACTAACACGAGTTGATGCTTTCCATATTAACAAAATGTCCCGCACTTTCATTCCCGTCTCTGCTACCGTCCAGGCATCGGTCCTTTCAATGATTTAGTTTCTCTCCACTGCGAAGACACCAATACAGTATCAAACGTAATGCCTCACCTTAAAAATAATGATAAACAAAAATACTACATAAATACACTTTTACATACTTCCTTCTTCCCTCTAGTTGCACAATGAGCCCCGATTTACATTTTCCCCCCACTTCTAGCTCTCACTTCTCAGCTTGGCACCCAGCTCTGGGGCGATGTCTGTTTGGAGCTGGAGAAACTTCCTGAATTCCTGTTGGCGTTCTGGGCGGAGGTGAGGCGAGAGTCGAAGCTGAGGTCCAGGCAATCCGCGTCCATCAGTTCATTGCGGATGATGGAGTCCATGTCGCACTCCAGGCTGCCGTTGAAGACGTCGAGGTCCAGGTCGGCGGGAAAGCGGTCCTGGCTGAGCTGCATAGAGGCGTTCTTACTGGGAGACTTCAGCTGCTTGGCGTCGGCGTGGCCGGCGTCGTGGTCCGAGGTCGACAAGCCAGCTTGCCAACCAGGCACTGAAGAGCTTTGGGCCTGACCGGCACCGGTGTGGTTCGCCAGCACATGGTCCTTGCGGAGCAGCATGGCGTTTCGGCGGGAGTTCTGCAGGGCGATGGCGGTGCTGGCCTGCGACATCAGAGGGTCGGACTGGGTGAGCATGACGTTGCTGTGGCTGTGGGAGTCCAGGCTGAGCAGATCCTGCAGCGTCTGGTGGTCGCCGAAGTGGGAGATGCAGGAGAAGGTGGTCTGCTTGTTCTCCTGGATGGTCTGCATGGGCGACTGCCGGAGGCTTGTGATGGACGGAGGGCTGAACAGGGGGTTCGGCCCGTAGCTGCCAGATGGGCTACCCAGGCTGCTTCCCGAGCAGCTGAAGGTAAACACCGAGCTCCCCTGACCGTTGGCTCCGTTGTCTTCCTCTCCAGGAGGAGGCTGCTGGGATGCCGTCAGGCTGATATTGTCTAAAAGATCGTCCATCAGGTTGTCGGAGAGCCCGTCGTTGAGGTTCATGGTACCTGCCAGGTCGGAGAGTCCCGTGGGGCCCGTGGACGG
This sequence comes from Acanthochromis polyacanthus, assembly GCF_021347895.1. Classification (NCBI taxonomy): domain Eukaryota; kingdom Metazoa; phylum Chordata; class Actinopteri; family Pomacentridae; genus Acanthochromis; species Acanthochromis polyacanthus. The sequence continues at coordinate 28,154,462 of NC_067113.1, forward strand.
AGACATGCTGCTGGGGCTGGAGTACAGCATCGGGGAGAGGGGCGAGTCGTCGTCGGGCACCTCGTCCAGCTCCAGGTTGGCCAGGATCGGGGACAGACGACCGCTGAGTGTGCTGGCGTTGGAGTTGGTCCGGGAGCGGAAGTCTGTCCAGGCATCCAGCTCATCGCTGCTGCGGGAGGTGGGACTTCCTGTCCACTTTGAGAGGCTGGACGAGCTCTCGGAGCTGCCGTCTTGAGCGGCCTGCAGCGAGGCCTTCTTCTTGGTGGCTCGTCCTCGGGCTCCTTTAATGTACTTACTGTTATCCATAGAAACAGCCCGTCGTCGGGGAGCTTTGCCACCTTTCCCACCTTCTGGGTTGACCATCCACCAGGAGCTTTTCCCTGATCCTTCATTCTGGACCTTCACAAAACGGCTATGGAGGGACAGATTGTGTCGGATGGAATTCTGCAATAAAATGAATGAAAACAATTAAAGTATGTTCAGAATTAAATGAGCCAAATGTGATTCCCTTTGCTTTATAAAATATTTGTATTACCACACAAGTTTAAAAGGGAATTACGCAGATTTTACATATTACACAAGTGAGTTATTTTGAGTTCCTTTTTTTGCTCTCAGGAAAACTACTCAATCGTAAGACAGTTGTATACGTTCATTTGTGGTTTTGGACTTCAAGACATTGAGAACTATTTAGACAAAAAAGCATCTGAAATATGTGGCTGTCTGCCAGGCTATGGGAGTCTAATGAAAAGAAGCTGCCGACTACATCATGAGAAGAAGAGGATCCAGCATTTTTGGAAGTTCACTCATGCTACAGACTAATAGTTACTGTGATTCAATACTAAAGCAAGAACTCCTTGTAAGGACAAATATGGTTTATTAAACAACGTGAGTCCTATTATAATTGTTGCAACCTGGGAACATGATGGCATCGTTGCAACATTGTGCTACAGAAGCCAGACTAAACGAGAATAACTGAGTCACACACACTACCATTGAAAAGTTTGGGGTCAACCAGACAATTTCATGTTTTCCATGAAAACTCAAATTTTTGTTCATGTGCTAACATAATTGTACAAGGGTTTTCTAATCATCAATGAGCCTTTCTACACCATTAGCTAACACAATGTAGCATTAGAACACAGGAGTGATGGTTGCTGGAAATGTTCCTCTGTACCCCTATGGAGATATTCTATTAAAAATCAGTTGTTTCCAGCTAGAATAGTCATTTACCACATTAATGTCTAGACTGGATTTCTGATTAATTTAATGTTACCTTCACTGAAAAAAGAAATGCTTTTCTTTCCTAAATAAGGTAATTTCTCAGTCTAAACTTGCTTAAATCTACACTCTAAATTGTGACATTTCATCAGAATTGCTTTATTCTATTTGTCTCATTTAAAAATTTGCCAAAAATAAATAGTTTGCAGTAAAACACATTCTACAAAAATCGAACAATTGTTTGCTTCTCAATGCAACTTTGAAGCAATTAGGGACAAAAATTCAGGGACTTTTTGACTGAACTCTGTTGAACTGCAGGCTGTGTTTACACAGAGCAGAGAGGAGACAAGAATGGAAAGAAATTAAAATCTAAATTGTAAAATGTCAGCAGTATGTAAATCCACCACTTTTCAAAGAATTAGTAGCACCTGTAGACAGTTGGAAAAATGCTGCACATGTTGATTCCAGTTTAATTTTTTGTAAAATGAATAACAAAGGAAATATAATTTTCATGCTTCTTTTAGTATTTATGGCAAAATAACTTTCTTTTATTGCACAGAGGACATTTTTTTAGTTTTCATTCTTCTAGCTATGGCTGTGCAGGACTTTATACTGCATTAAAAATGAGCCCACAATGAGCAAAAATGTGACAGGAGGCAAAAACAAAGAAACTGCTCGGGGTTCAGAAGGTTAAAACTGTCCTACTTTGGCTCTGATCCAGTCACATCTGTCTCTGTTTCTGTAGTCGCCACTCTTTAGTCTCGAGTGATGTCCAACACACTGTGTTATCTGACTGGTTAAGCATCATAAGTAATAGTCTATCAACACTCAAGGTTAAAGAAATAAAAGTGTTGTTTTAATTAGTATCTGTAAATAAATAAACTGACTTTTGTGTTGGAGTTCTTCTAAATCTGACACCATGATTTTCATATTTACGGCAAATGTAAATCAGTCATCTTGATTACCAATAATCAGCATCATTATTGACTGTTGAAACCACCATATAAGTTGAATTATAATTATGCCACAGTATCCTATTCTTATTTGCTGTGACAGATGTTTACATGAGACCAGATTTTTATCAGAATGGTCACATTTGTTCCCCTCTAAGCAGAGAATAAAGATTAATAACAGTCAATGCTAAACATCCAAAGCAAACAGACAATTTAAGGGATTTTTTCTTGCTAAACTACCCATCAAAACAGAGCACTGTGAACCGCTGCAACACTGCAGTGTCTTCTAAGAGACACCTCTTCTTTGCACCTCACACTGTGACCTATTTCTGGCTGCTCAGAAAGGTCTACAGGATTTCCCTGGAGATGTTCCCAACCATGTACGAAATTAAACAGCTGGAGCCTGCACAACCAGCCTGTCACACTTCAGCAGCAGGAGGAGAAACTCGGCACTGATCTCTGCAAACCAAGGGTTTGCAGGGTGCAGCGTAATTCTCTTAAGCTTGAATTAACTTGAGCAAACCGAGGTCCCATTTAAATCCATCTCTTGGAAGATTAAACTAATCAAACGGGCTCAAACGTACAAACTGCAGCCATAGAATGTGGATCCCGTACAGGCAGCTGTGGAGGAGGTTCGGCTCTGTGATGACTGAGAGATCAGACATCAACGGCGGACGCAGTTTTCCTCTGAAGGCTCTGAGTCAATGGAATGACCTGCTGACTTCAAACTTCCAGCAAAGCCCTCCCTTCAAGCCAATTAAAGGATTAGGTCAACAAGCAAACACTTTCATCTCTTACAACAACAAAGCACATGAGAGAAATATAACCAGTGGGCAACTTGCTGCTGTTTTCCATCTAAACCACCTTAAGTTAGCTTCAAACACTCAGGGCTCACTCAGAATTAAGCAAAGATTGTCCAGCTAGATTAAATCACTGACTTTTAGGAGATTGCCAGGAACAATTTCAACAAATCCCATAGAGTAGAGTCCACTGGTCCATGTAATAATTTCCAACTTCCTGTCACAGGCCCACGGAGGACGCAAACCTTCAAAGAGTCGACAAAATTCAACATATTTGTGGCTTTCATGGTTGTACTGAGAATATTAAGCTGGTTAAGAACGTAAACAGGGAAACAACTAGCTTGTCTCCATTCATTACCATTGATTGTAAATAAGGACAGACGATCCCTCCATGACGTCACCCAAAGGTTCCCCAAGAACAATTTTGAAGCTCAGTCTGGCGCCGTTGGACGTCACCATCTTGGCAGTGCCAGACTCCTCCTAACACCTGGCTAATCCAAAAATGAGCAAAGTGTTGGAGCGCAGTGGAGCTGACCCTATGACAGCAGCCATCTGTTAATTGTGCATAACTTTAAGCCTAAATACAATTTAAGCGGTTTAGCTAAACAAAAAATCTCCGCCGTGCAGCCGTCATGAACGTGGGAAACCAGATATAAAGACCAAACAGTATCTTGTACCAGGCAGTAAATGTGTTTATTTCTGCTGTAAAGTTCAGCACTTTAACATGGGGGTTGATGAGGATTGACTTACTTATGGAGTCAACTTTAAGTGGACATTGAAGGAACTGCAACATTTGTCCAAAACATGTTGTTTATCCATTTGGTGTATGAACTGATTAGAGAAATACAATATTATAGATTATCAAGGATGACTAAACTTTAAGAAGAGCTTGCTACCTCAGTTTCAAGCCCTTATGCTGACTAAGTTAGCCATCTGCTAAGGTTAGCTTCATATTTACTGGAGCCGAACTGATATGCTAGTTGCTGATTTTACCACTCAGTATTGGCCAATCACAGACATGTTTGCATCTGTGTATATGTTATCCGATATGACAGCATTTGAAATCTTGTTGCTAAATTTAGAAAAAAGGGGCAAATTTAGAAATAGTGGCAGCAAAGTTGGTCTAGCAGAGGAGCTCCATTGTTTAAAATGCTCTCAGCACTGTCTGCAGCACATGTAGCAGATGCTGGTGTGGAGTCAAGTGGTGTCTTAAACCTCCTGTTGTCTTCATTTATGGGCACCAAAAACTATTGTTTCCTTATCTGACAAAAACCCCAAAATTCAGCAAAAAAAATATTCCCCAAATTTCTAAAAATTTACAAAACCTTCAGGAAGAAAATTCCAATAATTCCTTAAAAGTTTCCCTTAAAAGTTTTATTTTAAAAAATGCCCCAAATTTGGCAAGAAAATTCTTATATTTTCGAAAAATGAGTAAAAATCTTCCAAAAAATTCTAAAAATATCTAAAGTAATTACATATATATCAGTAAAACTTGTAATATTCTCTTTAAGAACATTCACAAAAAAAAAAATCAACCAAAATCCAGCAAATTTCGGTGGATTTTGGTGAATTTTTTTTGTGAATGTTCTTAAACATTTTTAACATTTCTTTTTTTCATTGCAAAAAATATATATTCAAAGATTTCCCAAAAATGTTGAAAATGTGGACATCAGAAGTTTCATTGTGAAAATATTTTTTTCTCCACATTTTCAAAAACAGGACAACATGAGGGTTAAAGTTGACTACTTTACAAAATGCATTGATTGAAACTTAATTAACACTGACCCCATTATATTCTTTTTAATTTAACTAACCCCTTTATAAAGATTGGAATTTTTCACTGCCAAAAATCAGTTTCAGGCTCTATTTATGTTACCGACATGAGCAACAATCTTCTTATCTAAATCAAAGCATCAAGGTAAATACATATTTCCCAAAATGTTAAATTATTCCTTTAAAAACTGCTCACAAATATTTTAAATTCTGGAAAAGGCTCAGGACTTTAAAAAAAAAAAGTCCTGCACACTGAAGTTTTAAGCAGCATTCCTCAAACTGGAGGAGAAGCTGCATTTATGTGGAACTATTTTCAACTGTGAATTTATATGTGGCATTTAGTATTCCCGGTAGTAGGAGTGTGTGTGAAATTGTCTTAAAGTACTGTAGTCGCTTTTACGGAAAAATGCAACTGCAGAGATTTTGCACAACAACAAAGGTCTACCGTTTCTGCTCTTCTATGGGATTTGCTGACCCTAAGTAAAATATACCTCAACGTTTATCCTCGAACTCATCCGACTCCCATGTGGCGTTCACCAAATCCTGCACATTTCCTCGTCAGCTGGAATGCGTCCATTTCCATTAGCTGTGTTTATAACCGGAGGGCTGAGCTGATAATTAGAAGCAGATAAATCTCTGATTGTTTGATGAAGAGTGCCAAGAAGATGAAGCGAGCGCTCCAAATGTCACAGCAGTGCAGGTGCTAACAAAACACACAGAGGGGGAAGCATCTCCGAGTGTTCACACACTGTTTGCTTTTGATTTCCTTTATTTTATTCCCTTTTGCCGGCACCTGTGACTGGACAGGCTATGGATGTTTTATTTTTTAGGATTTTAAAGAGAAATATGAGGGAATTTTGCAGCAAGAAAGAGCAAATCCTTTAAAAATGTGGCTTAAAATGTGCACAAATGCCTCTAAAATGCCTCCCTATGTGAACAGCTGAGACATTTCTACAAAAAAAAAAAAAGAAAATGCAAATTCTGCTTTTCGTGCATGCACAGTCCAAACCCCCAACTGACAGCTTGTGCTGCTGTCGTGACTTACGGCATCTACAGAGGTAACCATCAGGTCACGACTCCCACATTTCAAATATGGCTGAGGCTCGAGGCTGAGGCTTTTAGCGCCCCTTTGCCGGCGCTCCCATGTTTCGGATATGGCATCAATAAACAATTATCGGAGGCCGCTCTGCTGTTTGTGCACCATGAAATGCGCAACCAAATTGCGTTTTAATTATCTGATGGTATTTCAGCTTCTCTGCGAAGCAATTTGGCCAATATTTGTCATTTTAAACGCGCTCTATAAATAAACCAAACTCCCCTTTCCCCCCCCTCCACTATTCAAATCAGACCAAACTGTGGATTTCTGCTTCAGTCACGTTGCAAATAAAAACATCTTCTGATTAACTTCCTCGCCTGATTTCACCCAAGCTGTCGGCTGTGTTAGGGTTTGCTCAGGTGCACCAGGGCTGCTTTGGCCAGTTTATGGTCCGATTAATACTCCGAGATCCACGTCCTCTGCAGTTGCATTTAGTTCTTCTGTTGACAAATATGAGCGTATATAGATTGAAATCATGAAGCCATCTTATTTTCTGTCCTTGAATACATACTTTTGAAGAATATCTAGCCTCACTGTGTCTGAGAACACTGAATAACTGTGTATAAAAGCTATTTTACTGCATGAATCCCATCATAAATATAACTATACGTCCGCTAAAGACATTGTGGTGCAAAAATTAAGCTACAGACCCCATCATGATTGAATATATTTGACTTAAACGTAGCAGAAATGGTCAAATTCATAACATTGACAAAAACTGATACAGATGAAGCAGGTGGAAACCAATATTTCCATCAATAACAAGTTCTAACTAATCAGAATTCACTGTTTATAGTGTCGGTATCACACTTGTCAACAAGGCCAAGCCAAAAAATTGCAACCTGTTGGTCATCCATCGAGCTATGCAGACAGAAAACACAATAACAACACCTGTCCCGCTCAGTCTAATGCAATCCAATACAGCAGCCCTGCAATAAATAAATAAACCGTTGTGACACTTTCAGCTGCTTTGATGCACCTCTGTGGTCATTTCTGAGGCTGTAGCGTTGCAGCGTAGGACCTCAAACACAAACAAAGCGTTAAATTCAGCCCTCAAAGAGTGAATATTACAAACTTCACACCTCTAGATAATAAAGTCTAGAGGATGCTGCTACAGTTGGAGGTAAGACACCAGGACTGCGTGCGCAAAATGAAAACAAAGCAAACAACCAAGCTCAATAGAGGCAAATGCATCCAGATAAGCTGCACAGGTACGTACAGTAAGAGCGGCACTGCGTTTAAAGATAAATCACAAAGAGCAAAACTCCTGCCTTCCCCTCCCCCATAGCAGCCACAGCAGTGCTGCAGCACCCTTTGAGCAAAGCCTCGTTCTGAGCGGCGACTGGAGCGACGCCAGTTTAGCCGGAGCCAAATCCAAAGAGAAACACTGAGCTTCTCTCACACGCTGCTACACATTGACCTACATAATTTATAGTCAGCTGATTGATTCTTGTGGCCGGGCCACATGAAAAAGACAGTGTGGCGACACAGCGGAGGGAAGAGCTGCTGGGTGGTGGTGGTGATGGTAGAGGAGGTGTTGGTGGTCATCCCATCCAGAATGCTTAACTCTCAGTCTGGATGGCGAAAATTTAACCAGAGTCTGATGCTGCTGTGGGGCTGCTGAAGCCTCAGGTGTGACTGGTCTGAATTCAGGACATTTCTGCACGCAGACGACCAACCTTTAAGCTGACGGCTGAATGTCACACGGTTACAAAGCATCTCTGAGGTACTGCTGATGTTAGCGCATGTGAAAGCCTCAGTGGTAACCCTCTGAAATGAGCATCCGAACATGAATGAAAACCGACCGCCACTAATCTGAAGTATTAACTAACCAGCTGTTAATCACTCATTAGCATCAGCTTGTTGTGTATTTCTATATTCCCGTCAGCATCACGGGGGTGAATTAAAAAGCACAATCTGGAACGTGATTTATCCAAAGAAGACGCTTCCTGGAATCATCCTACATCCACACAGTTGTGCAGGATTACAAACCTACACCCCCCCCCCCCTCCTCCTCCTCCTCCTCCTCCTCCTCCTCATCTAAATCCTGCAAAGCTCAAAGCTTTCATCAGACTTGATTCCATGACAGATGAATTGGTTTGGTCCAGGCCGAACTAATCCTGAAAATCAAACAGAAGCAGGGCCCCAGCGGAGCCTGGAAGAAGCCCTGCAGTGCCAGCAGTTGGTCTGAAAGTGAAATCAACTTTGCATCGCCCCTTTTTTGACTTTCATACTCGATACCTCAAGGGATTCCTGCGTCACCTGGAATTTTTCAGATGCAACGGCGCGTGTAATTTGATGCACAATATTACTAGCACACTCCAATGTTTTGACAGCAGCAGCCTGGGTTATTTATTATGTTACACCAGCAGGCACGTTCCCCCAATTCCCTGCACTGTCACCTAAGCACGCCTCATGATTAGGATAATTTCTGCACCTTATTGCTGATTCTTTTTGCAGTATTTCTGATTTTGATCTGCCTTGAATGTAAGATGTGTGAGCTGCTGCATACCATGAATTTCCCCAAAGAAAGAGTGCATCTAAAGCTAAAAATATCCCCTCAAATGATCCTCTGAATGGTGCATGCAGTAACTTGGGTCTACATCACCACCAGCTGTGTGCTTTGTGTGTCTTTGCATGACCACAGTGTGCGCTTTGTTGTGATGACAGCACCACCAGCATGTCACTGCTCACCTTCCAGCCGGCAGAGCTGTTGCTGTCGCCTTTGTCCTTGAAATATGGCACAGACCTCACCATCCAGTCATAGATTTGGGACAAGGTCAGCCTCTTCTCGGGGGAGCTCTCGATGGCTTGGGTAATGAGGTCTGCATAGGAGTAGTTGCCCCAGGCATTCCTGCGGGCGGAGGACTTCCTCAGCTGCTGGGAGGCTGAGCCGCCCAGGGCTGCAGGGGGGGTCTGCGCCGAGGAAGGCGAGCCGTCGGCGGCCTCCTCCTTGCGGGGGCCGCGCTGGACCTCCACCGGCTGGGAGCTGGAGCTACTGCTGCTGCTCGGCTCCCTGGGTTTGATGGCACCGCTGGCTTTCTGAGCAGCGCCGCTCCCGGAGCTCCCACCCTCCTCATCATCCTCCTCCTCGGGGATTACGTCAGTGTCATTGGCCCCGGGTTTGCCCGCACCAGACTCCGGTCGAGGCAGCGGCCAAGTGCAGGAGCGCGGCCGCTTCTGGGGCTCGAAATCCGGATCTATCTCCACGTTGGAGGGCGGCTCGTCCCCGTTGCGCGGCGCCTCAGCCATGTTAAACGCAATATCTCGGTCGCTGCACAAAGGGTTATAAAATCACTCGAGTCGCATTCCATCAATGTTGAAGTGCAGGATTCAGGGGCAGTTTATTTACTCCGCTCGGTACGCAAACGTCCTGCGCTCCGCTCGCTCCCAGCACGTGTCCGTCCGTCCTCCTGCAAACCGTCTATCCGCAGCGGGGCTGACCAGCATTAACAAAACATCGCCTTTTGTCGTGCACAGCCCACACCCTGCTTAACGTGCATTGCAATTGTTTTTTTTATATCGCGAAATGTGCAGCAGCAGGAGCACGAGCAGCGAAGCGTCCGCGGACAGTCTTGGAGGAATCCAGACGGCGTTCCTTCACAAGTCCTGCACCGCGATCCTGCATGACAAACACCCACCGAAAATGAAGCGAAAATACCTCTACTGCCTCCACATCAGCTTCATCACTCAGCGCACAGCTGCCATCTTGACCGTTTCCTTTCCCCCCGCTAAGTTCTCCTCAATCGGCCGCGCAGGGAGCCGCCAGCCGCCGCGTCCAGATAGCATCAAGGCGGAGAGGAGGCTCCTCAAGGCCCCGCAGCTCCTTCACTGGCGCCGGAGAAATGTGGCGAGGATCAAATCCGCCCAGTTAGCAGCTGGAGGAAACACTGGTGAGTCCTGGCTGTGCGTCTGTGGCATCTTGGACGAGCCAGCACGGTGCCCTCCGTGTGGCCAGCAGCCTGCTCCATTCAATCTGCTGCTGCTGCGGTTGGTGCAAACGATCCGAGTCCAAGAGAAGAAGAAGAAAAAAAGGAAAAGAAAAACACGATCCTGCCCCCTGGACTGACTGAAATTAAAGTGACAGCGTGGAGATGTCCGCTCAGCAGTGACATCACCTTTAAAGTCTCCACTGGAGACCGAAAAGAGGCTCAGAAACACCATGAAAGCTGCAGCTGCTGGTTGAAAGGGGAAATAAATGGAATGAAGCTACACGTCTGGAAAAGCAGGATTTCACAAATACTGAGGACACCTTCAAACACAATCTAGAAAATAAATTCAACTCTTATTTATTGTGCATTATTATATTTTATTATTTTTTATTTAATGTATTTTTTTGCTTTGTTTTAATTATATTATTTATTTTTAAAATATATATATTGTATTTATTAGTGTTTTTATTTATATATTTATTGTAGCATTTTTTTGATGTCTTTGGGGGATTGGTGGGTAAGGTTTTCATTTTTTTCTACATATATTTTATTATATTATTTATTATTGTTTGCTCTGTAATGCACTTTGTTTGGTTTATTTTCTATTGCAAATATTACACAATTTTTTAAAAACTCGACTGATTATTATATTTAAATAAAATGTATTATTTATTTTGTACTTTATTATTTTCATTACTGTTAAAACAGATTTTTAAAAATAGATTTTCTATATTTATTGGTAAATTTTAGTCTTTTTTTAAACTGTCTTTGGGAGGATGTTGGTGGGTTTTTAATTTTTAATTGTACATATTATTTTTTGGTTGATGAATAGAATTTAATATAAATATATTTATTTGTTTATTAATTTAATTCCCCAGGCCGTTTCAAAGCTTTTTCCACATTGCTTGAAAGTACACTTTTGATAAAGTATTCAACATGATAATTTATTAGGATTGGAATAAAATCACTCCCAAATGGTTTTTAAAGCCTCACTGCAAATGCACCTTAAAATTTTAAATATGCAATTTGCTTGCATATTTAGATAGATTTAATAAAATCCATCTATCTATAAAAATCAATATACTAGTCACAAAAGGCAGTTTGTTGCCCCCGATTCTAAAGTGCAGTTTCTAAACACGTCACTTTCCTATCTGAAACCGGGGCTCTACGTACCACTCAAACTTCATTTCCTCAGTGTTCTTTATGGTAACTATGTGGTTTTAGTGACCTGAGGAGAAGGTTAGATTCTAAAGCTGCAAACAAACCCCACATCACGTAGGTTTTCACGCTTTTTTTTTTTTTTTTACATCAAAGATCAAAATTTCTACAAAAGAAATGCAGAGTTGAAGAACAGCTGAAAAGCAGACTTTGCATCAGCCTTCATGGCAGCAGTGTGGAGAAGACTGAAGCAGCATTCAGATGGATACAGTTTACAGAAAATATAATTTAACAGTTATATTAATGAATAAAAACGGAAGCGTATCTTCACAGGTTTTAAGCGGCGCCTCTCCAGATTTAAATTTAACCTCAGTATTTGTTGCAAATCTTTGTATCACATCAACAAACTTCTAATGATTTCACAAAGAAGGAAATGAGATTAGAAACTTACCTGGATCAGAGAATAACAGCAATAAGTTAAATACACAATGTAATGGTTTAAATTGGTTTAAATATTCTGCATAAAAGCTGAAGCACTGACGGTAACACTCGATAAGAAATTTGCTAAGAAATGGTTTAATTATCACATATATGGACTTTCTTTGAAATGAAATCATGACATATGAGCATATCAGTATTATTTTCAAAACAGTCTCTTTTTTTAACACGTTGTCAAATGAGTTGTGGCTGAAAACTAACAAGATGAGTTTTTACATCTGATTTAACGCATAACGATGAATTATTGTACTTTAATATAAATCTTTTGTTTTAGGATTGAAATGACGCATATTGGCATTAAAACATCTTAAATCTGGTTCATTACAGCCAGATTGTCACATCTTAAGTGCAACTACAAGTTGTTTAATGAAATATTTCTCAGGAAAAGTGTAAATGCAGCTTGCACAAAGATTTTAAAGGTTTTAAATTTGTATATAAATGAACAAAAGTGGCTTCATCCAGTCAGAATATTTGCAATGAATCATTATACAAGTCGATTGTTCCTCTTTGTTGCCATTTAATCTAACCTTGAATGATGTTTTAGTGAATCTCACTGACACAACTTTGGATTTTTTGCAAGTTAAAGAACGTCATTTGACTCGATGCAACTCCCAGTTAAAGAAACCTACATCTTCTGATCTGAAACAGCTTTAAACGAGACTTGAGGTTTAGCTTTTTTTTGCAAGAAAAAAACAAACAAAATACCACCAACTGTCTGTTTGTACCTGCAACACTTTTGTTTGTACGGGAGATAAACTCTGAAGGTTTTTTTCTCACTTTCACTTCCCACACAGTGCAGTCTTTGTTTTCGTCAGCCAGAGCGTATTAGTGTGTTTAAATAAAGCGAAGATTCATGTAAATATGCATCGGGTTAAACATCAACCAGCACCGAAACGTTTCATTTGCAGACACAGATGCACCAAAGTATCTTGCAGTAATATGTAGTGGATGTGTTTTATGTTTCCTTTTCATCTGTTAAATGAAAAATACTGATGAATGTAGTCATTTTACAACTCACATCTGCTGCCACTGTATGTATAATTATGTTAAATTCATATACAAATGCATAAGATTTTCTAAAACCGCTGCGTATCTCAAAAAACATCAGATTAAAATGTCCCTTAAATCTTCATAAAAGTCCTTCTGGATTCCATTTCCAAAAGTCGTCCAGTTGATTTCCCGCAGATATTTAAAAAGTTGGACCTCAATATGGCACAAAAAAGCAAAATATGACACCCCGAAGTCCATCTTAAGATTGATCCATAAAGTGCAACATAGCATTCAAATGATAAAAGCACCCAAGACAGCAATAAATAAATATTCTCTGTCCAACATACTGTGGAGCAGCCCCACTGGGTTTGTGCTGGATAAGGTGAGTAGGAGTAGTGTTCAGTCTGGGCTGTTTTTGGCAGAGAGGAGCTCAGTTTATGGAGGATGGAGGCTGTTTAACAAATGTTACACCTGCGATTTCAAGCTTCTGTCGCCCTCCAACCAATACTCTTCTGTTTGCATCTCCGTGAGTCGAGAAACTGTCCTCTGGAAGGCAAATTTCTCCTCTTCTCCGCTGAAGATGGACAGACTGCTCGCCTCTTCCTGTCAAACATCCAAAACGCTACATTATTTATGGTATAAAAAGAAGAAATCACATGTTTGCAGCCCAAACAGAACCAAAGACATCTCAATTCTTTCATGTTTACAACGCCTCTCCTTTTATCTCACTCAGGTTTTGATGCTCTCATTCATGTTTAACGCTTTTGTTTTGATGCTTTTCTATCTTTTTTTTCTGACATTTTATCAATTTCACAGGCACAACGTTTCATTTATCATTTATTAGTTAGACAACAAACAATGATGCAACAAAAGTGCACGCAGAAGTTCATCATATCTGGGTGGAAGCCTTGAAAATGCCATTTTAACTCTATTTTTTTGCAGCTTAACTGAAATATAAACTCAGATCAATGTTTCAATGATGACAAGCTATGAATATTAAACTCAAAAACTAATCTTTAATTGACAACAGGGAATAAACTTAGTATCAGATGTGATGACTTGACACTTGTCATTATCTGGCTTCCTTATTTGAGCACTAAAAATGCATATAATGTTAAAATTACAATATTAGAGACTCTTTAAATGATGTGTCATTTGTGCATTTTTATTGTTATTTTTGCATACATACCTGGCAGAGATCCACACAAGATTCCCAGTGCTGTAATACACCTGTATTTGAGCAACTGGCTACTAAATTCTTGACAATTTAAAAAAACTAAAGCACTAGTGAGGTCAAAGCCATTCATTATAATTTGTATTTAAGGAGAAAGTCACCGCACATTCTCCAAAAAGAACATTTCTGTCCATCTGGCTTTTACTACAGAACCTGTGGACGAGACAGAAAGCCATTGGAGAAATGTTCTGTGGATGAATGAGACCAAAATGAAGCAGATATGTTTGAATGATTGGAATTTACTGCAGTTATTGCTGCACAAATTGGTCACGTCTGATTCCGAAAGCATCGGTTCACATATTTTTTCACTCACGGATATGTAATGCTGGACCAGTTTCCTCAATAAATAAGGAAGAAAGTACAATATTTTTGTCTCATTTGTTTAATTGGGTTCTATGTGTGAAAACCCGGTGATGTTTTAGATCATATTTCTGCAGAGATATAGAAAATGTCAAAGCTTTCAAGCACCACTGTAAATTAAAAATTACAATTTGTGCTTTCACATGCAGTAAAACATATCTAAATAGGAACAAAAATGGCCACAATCAACAAATAAATCCTATTTTAAATCTCCCCTGTGAATCTTACAACTATGTAACACTGAATCAAATCAAAATGTGGTTTAAAATTACAGATTATTTTCTAAAATTAAAGTAAAACATTTGGAAGGTTGTGCACAGTTGCATGTACTTAGAGGGATTTTATAGTCTTCCAGAGCTGAGAGGAACCTGTTTCAGCTGCATTTTTCTCCTTGTTTCTGCTTGATTTATAGTCTTACCTAATTAAAAACTTCAGACTGAAGTGCTGTTTATGATGCTTTATACAGACTTACTTTCAGGTGTGTGTTTTAGGAGCCGCTCACTGACGCCTTCACCATCTACATTTACAGCCAATAGGACTGACCCAACATGTAGAACTGGTTCAGATGAGAAAACAAGTCTCAGCTTTTACCCTTTTCAGGCCCAGATCGTCCATCAGAATGTGGCTTTCGTCGTGACCGTGATCCCCGTCGTGTACGAAAATGTCTTCCAGCGGGTGATCTGCGAGAATCACCACCCGAACCTGAAACAAGAGAACATTCACTGTTGAATTCTCTTTCAAACTCTTCAGTTGGGTGCTTCAGTGTCGACATTTGAACACGTGCAGTGCACCTTATGATCGTAGAGGGCATCCACTAGTGTTATGAGCCGCCTGGCCTGAGTCTTCTTGTTCACCGTCAGCAGAGGAATGTGTCGAATGAAGATGGTGTCAAACAGCCGGGACATCTCCAGGTAGTCACTGGCTCCTAAAGGCTGAAAAATTTAGAAAGTTTTTATCAAAAAGCGTGACCCCAGAGACATTTAATGCATATATGACGCCTCATAAAACAATTCAGTGACAACCCAGCACATTTTTAAATAGAAAGACCAAAAAATCTGAGCACATTTTATATTTAAAACCTAAATGCTGGGACTCACTCTGTCACACAGCTCCTCAAACGTACAGTCAGCGATGGTCCCACATGCTTTGTCCAGACGCACTTTCCTGTTGTGAACATTCAGAACTCTTGGTCGTGTTACTGTAGAAACAAGAAAACTGTATTTTGATGATATGGAAGAGTGCTGGTTCTGTGGAAAAGCAGATAAAATGTCAACGACAAGTAAAATGTCATTTGAAAGTCCACTTACTGTCATTCTGTTTGAAAGCCAGCTCATCAAACATCTTGTCCAGAGTCGCTTCTGCATCAGGCTCGCTGGAGCTACGATGAATGTCACAGCGAAACATTAAAGACAAAGACTTATGGAGGTTAAAAACAGCTTGTTATTTGACAAGAGCTACTTACAGAAAGTAGAGCTTCCCAGCTGAGGGTCTGTTCCGTTTGCGGTAGTCGATCCCCGAATCCAGGCGAAGAGTTTGGCAGTATTTCTACCAGAGGGACAATTTACAGACAGTTTCACGTGCATGTCACACAAAGCAGCAAATGAGAACTTAATTTACTCTCTTACCTGCAATACAGCAATGAAAGGCACAAAGTTGACTCTCTGCAGCCCGTTTTTATACAAGTCTGAGGAAAGATGACAACAAAGATTTCTCACATTGACTGAAATCTTCTGTTAATTCTGTAAGAAGTGCACCAGCTTTAAAATGTTAACATATCAGAACTTTTGATAAATTTGGAAGATAGGTTCAAAAATACCAAGCAGATAGGGTTACATATTACAGGTGCAAACTGTGCTGGTAGAAGAACCAAGCTAAAGCACAAGAAAAAACAGTGAGATTAGAATAATATGTTATTTAAAAAAAGTAAATACAGCATAGAAACAAAAACAACAAGAAGACCACTCAGAGAGTGCAGTACTACGCCAAGGCTGCTCAGTCGTATCATTCCAGATGAAATCTTTAACAAAAAATGACTTTGCGGTGAGCACAGCTGTGTGTTATGCACGGATATGGAATCACGTGACCTAAATATGTAGCAGGTGGAATTGATGGAACTCAGAAACACCCCCACAATTGAATCAATTGTTCCTTATATCATTATCGATGGAGAAGTCAGCAGTGGGGGATTTGTAGTAGGATTGCGATCATGTGATCGTCAGCAGGCAGCTGAAGTAGCGTTTGCTTGTTGTCATGGTTACAGTGACGCCGTGCCGCTATCTTGCAATGATACAGAAATCTTTAACGAATCCGTGGATCCAGACTATAAGCAACATCACTGTCAAACTCTAATCACTTGGTCCTTGTGTCATTTCTGACCTTTCCTGAAAATTTCATCCAAATCCGTTATTCGGTTTGTGAGTAACGTTGCTAACAGACAGATGTACACCCATCATCATATAACTCTGCCGCTTTCCTTGATGAAGTAAAAATACCTACACAAGAGGAGAGTCTGGGATTATTTCAATGAGACTCATTTAACAACAGTTTAGGCTTTAAGAATTTGATAAGAAATATTCATGAATATTTGTTTTTTCTGATGCAATGTAAAGCCACCTGTCAAGTCATACGATATGCATACATATACATTTCATTTTAAATCGTAGTTAATTGAACCAGATTGTATATTATCGATCAGCCACAGCAATAAAAACATCTGCCTGATATTGTTTAGGTCCTCCTCCTGTGACCAAATCAGCTCTAATCCTTTAAGTCCTGAACACCACAGACCTCTCAAAGTGTCCTGTGGTTTCAAGCACCAAGACTTTAAACAAAAACAATCGGCCTGATGAAGGTCAAGCATCAAAACGTTGCACCAGTGAATATATCTTGGGAGTTGTGATGTGGAGCCTCCATGGATCAGCATCCCACAGATGTTTGATCAGCTCAAGATGTGAAGAATTAGGAGTCTAAACCTTAAACTCTTGCTCATGCTCCTCTAACCACTCCTGAACAATGCCTGCAGTGTAGCAAAGAGAATATCCCGCTGAAAGAGGCCATCGGGAAACACTGCAGCCATGAAGGGGTGCATGTGGTCTGTAGCGATGTTTAGGTGTCAAAGGAACGTCCACGTGAATGCAGGAACCAAAGTTTCCCCGCAGATCATTGCTGACAGCATCACACTGCCTCCACAAGCTAGTCTTCGTCTTTTAGCGCATTTTACTGCTTCCTCTTCTGCAGGTAAACGACGTACACACACACCGCTGTCTACATGATGTCAAAGGAAGCGTGAATTATCAAACCATGGTCCGGTTCTGAAGCTCACCTGCCCGTTGGAGGCGTTTTCAGTGGTGGGAGTCAGCTCTCACACTAGGCAAGCTGTGAACACTTTTCTATCATCGTAGCGTTAAAGTTTTCTTCTATTTGTGCTTCAGTAGCTCTTCATTCTACACACATCACTGAGGATTGGGCCCCAGTCACTGGTTCACCGGTTGTACTTCCTTGGACTGCTTTTGGTAACGACTGCTTGTCAGGAAAACCCCGCATCAGCTGTTTTAGAGATGACTCTTGTCTGTCAGATCCTTAGGCTGCCCAGTCGCCTGCTTATATATCTTACCGACTAATTTCTGCCTAATATATCCCCTTTTCATGAGACAATCGTTTGTGGTTTTAATGTTTCTGTTTTATTTTGTTTATTTACCTAATAATATACAGTAGATTTGACTGGCTTATTCTTCTATGTCTCTGAATGAGCTTTGTATGTAGTTATATGTATTTTATTGTTAGGGGTGTGGCCTAATGCATAAGCCCGAATGGGTTTCTGTCACACTCCATCATATTGTTTTTATTTATGCATTTGTATTTCACAGAAGCGGTCAACTTCTGTGCTCTTTTTTTATGTGAAACAAAATGAAATGAAAAAAAAAATGTTGTGGCTGATGAGTATGATTATATCCCCTTATACCGACTTCCAATACTGAATTTGTACTTCCAAATTTCCACTAAAGCAACATTTAAAAAAAAAAAAAAAAAAAAAAAAAAGACTTATTTTATGTGGACCAAAGACATAAAAGTTTGAAACATGTCATTTTGCAGAGATCTTACCTTCAGGGGGCCGATTGGAAGTGGCCACAACAACAACACCGTGCTGAAAGAGATTCTCAAAAAGCTGCTTGAGAATCATGGCGTCGGCAATATCAGTGACCTGAAACATGTTTTAGAAAGAAATAAGCTGCAATAACACGACTTTAGGTCATATGAGAAAGATTGAAGATTGTTTAAAATTACCTGAAACTCATCAAAGCACAGCAGACAGGCCTCCTCACTGATCTCCTCAGCCACTGGAGCAATGGGGTCGTAAGATTTGGCCATTTTTCCCGCTTTTCTTTTCGGCATGCTCTGCTTCAGCCGATGGATCCCTGAACATTAAAAGAAGCTAAACTTAAACTTGCTACTAACTCTGTAGTAAGTTTAGGATGTGATGGTTGACAGTGTGACGTGTGTACATGTTTCCATTTCATGAGACATATTTATACTTAGAATCTTCAGCTGTGGAAAATATTCGTATTTAGGGGCAACAGAATTTTATTTTTAGACCCCCAGAAAACACTTTTTCAACAGCGTGAACATATGAGACAGCAGCACAAACACTGCAGCGCCTTAAATGTGACAAACCCATCATGTGGTGACTGAAAACAGACGTGTAAGTGCCGTCTGACAACCACAGTGCTGCACTCTTCTGCAGAACGTGGGTGAAACGTGCTGCAAATTGTGAAACTAGAGTCTTGTGTGAGTATGTAATACATCATACACTACCAGTCAAAAGTTTGGACACACCTTCTCACTCAATGTTTTTACTACTTTCTACATTTTAAATACATACTGAAGACATCAAAATTATGAAGTAAGACGTATGGAATTATGTAGCAAACAAACAATTGTGAAATAACTCTAAATATGTTTAAGATTCCTCAAAGCAGCCATCCTTTTTTGTTTTGATGACTGCTCTGCAAACCCGTGGCATTCTCTCAGTGAGCTTCATGAGGTAGTCACCTGAAATGGTTTTCACTTCACAGGTGTGCCTTATCAAGGTTCATTTGAGGAATTTCTTGCCTTCTTAATGGGGTTGGGACCATCAGTTGTGTTGTGCAGAAGTGAGGTTGGCCTATTTGACAAGTGAAACAACAGTCCATCATTACTTTAAGAACTGAAGGTCAGTCAGTCTGGAAAATTGTAAAAAAAAAATAAATTTGAATGTATCCCCGAGTGCAAAAACCATCAAGTGCTACGACCAAACTGGCTCACATGAGGACCGCCCCAGGAAAGTAGGACCAAGAATCACCTCTGCTGCTGAGGATAATTTCATTTGAGTCACCAGAATCAGAAATAGCAAGTTAACAACAGCTCAGACTAGAGTCCAGATAAATGTCACACAGAGTTCTAATAGCAGACACATCTCTGCATCAACTGTTCAGAGTAGACTGACCAATCAGGCCTTTATGGTCAAATAGCTGCTAAGAACCCACCACTAACGAAAAGCAACAAGCAGAAGAGATTAGTTTGGACCAAGAAACACCAGGAATGGACATTAGACCAGTGGAAACCTGTACTTTGGTCTGATGAGTCCAAATCTGAGATCTTTGGTTCTACTTGGGGTGTCAGAAAAGGTGAATGGATGGTCTCGACCTTTGTGAAGGAGGTGTGATGGTGTGGGGGTGCTTTGCTGGTGAAACTGTTGGGGATTTATTCAAAATTGAAGGCACACTGAACCAGCATGGCTACCACAAGGACATCCGGTTTAGTGGGACCATCATTCATTTTTCAACAGGACAATGACCCCAAACACACCTCCAGGCTGTGTAAGGGCTGTTTGACCAAGAAAGAGAGTGATGGAGTGCTGTGTCACATGACCTGGCCTCCACAGCCGCCTGACCTGAACCCAATCCAGACGATTCGGGACGAGATGGACCTCAGAGTGAAGGCAAAAGGACCGACAAGTGCTCAGCATCTCTGTGAACTCCTTCAAGACTGCTGGAAAACCATTTCAGGAGACTACCTCATGAAGCACATGGAGAGAATGTCAGGACATGTTGTGACATATTTCACACTTTTTTGTTTACTACATAATTCCACATGTGTTCATTCATAGGTTTGATGTCTTCAGTGAGAATCTACAACATAAATAGACATGAAAATAAAGATTAAATGAGAGGGTGTGTCCAAACTTTTGACTGGTAGTGTATGTCACCATCACTATAACATCTTTAGGATCTTTCAGAATAAATACAGTCCCGCTTATCTGCAGAACGTATTAAACAGTATAAAGATTTGCTGTTCTCTTATATGTGCAGTGCAGCTGAAGCTGGTGGTTAAAAATATTCAAGGTTGTTGATCATTTTCAACATTTGGCTTCAGACCCCAAAATATCAACAAGGATGCACAGTGTCACGGATGCAAATCAGCGCTCACAGAGCTGCTGATTCAGTGGGCTGCTGGTACCCACCGACAGGCGATGTAATGAACTGAATTAATGATGAATGAATGAATATGAGAAGGATGAGAGATGCTGAATTTCTGCGAGTTAATTAATGGGAAAAAATACGACATCTTGGGCTGAGCCGTGGTCCTGACAGTTGGGTTTACGGCAACTTTTACCAATGCTGAATAACAAAAAAACAGATGTTTAAGTCTGCAAATGGAGAAAATGTACGTTTTATGTAATATTTTTCTGTTTTCTGCTGCTGTAGGGACATGTCTCGTTTTTGTTTTTCCTCCCACTTCACAGATGTAAGACATTTATGCTTACACGCTGAAAAATCTTATTTATTCATGCATTAATTTGTGCTTTCAACCACAGCTACCTTATCTGCCCCCAAGTGGCTGCCAGAAGCACAGAAAGCACAAAGATGGAACATTATCCGCTCCTCTCCACCCTTACTTTTATGCACATCCAGCATAAACCCGTGGAAATGGACCCTCTTCTTCTTTTCCGTCTCCACGTATGAATAAAACATGTCCATCACCATAGTTTTTCCTGTGCCTGAGACAAGAGAGATTTTTTTAAGTTAGGAACAAATCGAATTGTAAAATACAAGAAAGAAAATTAAACTGAGCTGTACAGCTTTTTCTTACCGACATCTCCAAAGATGTAGTAGCCTTTAGGAGGCTTTGGTTTCGTGAAAAACTAGAAGATGTAGAGAAAGAGATGACAATTAGCTAGAATATTCTTAAAAATTTGCATAAATATTTATCTGGACAATTTAATATGAATAAATGTCCTTTGTGAGTTTAACAACCTATAAACACTGAGAGAGAAATGTTGAATTTTTCTCTTTTTCAAACAATTTTTTGGGTTATTTTAAATTTTGACAACAAGATTTTTATTTTAACTGGAACTATGTGTCATTACTTGGCTCTAAACATCAATTATCCGTCTCTTTGATCACTAATATTTCAGCACTGGGATTGAAAGAAACCGCTATCAACCCCAAAAGCACACAACTCCAAACCTCTTTTCCACACAGTATGAGGGCATCAGGGCCAATCATTTCAACAAAGCCTACAAAAGATAAGACTGAGTAGGAAGATTAGAGTAACACTGTGAAAGTAAACTGATAGCTTTATTTTACAAACGCACGTCGCTGAAATGATCTGCAAAGAACATTTACATTCAGTGCACAATAGTGTTGGCAGAATTAAAAAAGTTAATAGTAGACTAGACGATCAATAAACACTAAGCACAAAAACAAACTGCTTTTTTTTGGATGTTAACCAGTTTACGTCTCATTGGATAACTTACTGATTAAAGCAAACCAGTTAAACCTGAATGAGGCTACAAAATGGGATTTGTCTCTACAGAGAAAGCTTTTTTTTTCCAACATTTATTAAATCAACGTCAATTTTGTAGCACATTTAAAATAGCAGGCGTTACAACACAGTGCCCTACGGTATTATTTATCGTTTAAATTTACATCATTAAGATCTTGCAATATCATTAGTTGTGCAAATTTACCAGTTAAATGTTAAAGTTAAGACACCATAATGTTACATAAATTAACCTAACTCAAATGTTAAGGTTTAGAAATTTCAATATTAGCATTTATAAAACATTCTCTGCGTAAAAAAAAATGTAATTAATAAATGGCTGTTGCTTCTAAATGCTTGAAACGAATATTTTATTAATATTGATATATTTTTTTTTTTTTTTTAAACAAAGTTTTTTGGTTTTTTTTCTCTTTATTTTTTTTTGTCGGCATATCCGCTCACAAATGACACCAACCACCCATGGTGTCATTGTTTAAGCTTCATGCAATTTTTTTTCTTCTTTGTGACTGTGACCATCACCTGCCCTCATGGCAAATTAACCTATCATGTTTATTTCAAGCTGTTTCCTACATTATGCCATTGAGGGCTGTGCACACCCAAGTGAAACATAAAGTAAACAGGACAGACAGAAAAGTGAGGCATAGACTTTTAAACAAAAGTTCTAATATTTTTAAATTAGCTCTGGATCTATGTATCTGCCATTCTGATTGTGTGATAAAGCCCTCAAACGACAATAATATGATACTGTTGATCAAAACTGGATATTGTACTGTTCACAAAAGTCTGATTTGTTAACTTAAGTCAGAATATTCAATGTCAAGTCTTTTATTACAGACATATTATTGTTTTATTGTCTCACAGCAGGATATCTGCAGCAGTGATGTGACTGTGAGTATGTAAGTACACATAAGATACAACCTTTCTAATCATTAAAGTAACTAACAAAGCCGGCAGATCAATAACCACATTTTATTGTTTTATTGCAAGCTGCTGTAGTCAGAGCAGTAAATATTACACTGTGGACAGAAGTTTCATAGTTTCCATCAACTGCACACATGGCAGATTTGTTTTAGTTATCATTTATTTGTGGTATTGTGTTGTTATTCAAGACTCAAGAAGTTTGTTGTCCTGTGTACACAAAGCCTGGCTGTTGCTGATCCTCCTTCAAAGAAACGTTATAGCAATTCTAAATAAATAAATTATTAAATAAAATTAGTAGCAACAAGTATTTCCAAGACCCACCTTTATATAGGATTATAGCTGTAAATCATCATAAATAAAAAGAATTCTAAGACACACAGTTGTGAACAGTAGTCTTGCTTTTATGCATTCACTGTGGCATAAAGGGGCCACATTGGCAAAGCATAGAAAGCAAGTTAGATGACTTTCTTTGCCTAAGACCCACGTTTTGTATTCAATATACTGTGAAATAACTAGAAGGTGTTGCAATTATCAGGTTCAAATTCTAAGATTTCTGGGTTGGTCCAATGCATCCAGTGTTGTAAGGTCCTTACATGGCTTCTGCATGTTTGTTCTCAGTACCTTGGAGAATATGGACGTGGGAGTGTTGCTGTATCCTCTCAGGATTTTGTGCAGCTGGTCCAGTTTCTGCAGCACCGCCTTCTGGTGCTCGTCCTCCCGCAGCGTCCCGTCTCTGATCAGCCCGCTGTAGTGATCCAGAGGCCCGCTGAACCCGGCGGCGCTCACACCGCTCTCCTCCTCCACCTGCCGGGCTTTCACCGAGTAGCCTTTAACAACACATTTATGAAAGGCAGGTTAACCACGGCAGACTATGGTTAAAAAAAAAACTTTACCTACTAGCTATTCTACCGGGCGAAGACCAAAGCTTAGCGAATATAACAGCTGGCAGGGCATGATAGTAAGAAAAACGGTCAAACATAACAGGGAAATTACTTTCAAAGCAATAATTTACTTTAATTTTAATTTAAATAACATTAATTTAAGTATTTATTCACATAAACAGACTGTAAACGAGCTAAACTTGTCAGTTAAAGGCAGAGATCCCGGTTAGAGAACCAGACAAACACCGGTAACACTTCAGAAACACCAAAAACTCGCCTCACCTCGTCTGTAGAAGTCTTTAAAAGATTTTAAAAGCTTTCCGGAATAATATCTTTCAGCTAAAAGGAACCTAAAGCCCGCTGAGGCTGAGGGTGACATCTTTACAGAGAGCGGTATGCACGCTGCCATCTTGGTTTGAAATTTTGTCAACGAAACTTTATTAACAAACACATTTAAAACAAAAGCGTTTATCACTTTGAGCCAGCAGGGGGCGACAGACAACACATTATTATTATTATTATTATTATTATTATTATTATTATTATTATTATTGTAGTGTGAGTCAAAGCAACCATAAAATATTTGATGTAAGACATAAAAGGCATTCAGAATATATTTTAAAAATACAAGGAGATAAGACAAATGATAAAATAACCTCTATAAATAGGATTATATAAATACAAAGACAGCATAAGCATATTTTCGTTTTGTTCTTGTTTATTTTACTACATTTCTTTGCTTGTTTTTGTTATCCTTTGTGTTGTGGTTGTTGTAATTTTATTCGTCTTGGCATTTTGTCATGTCTTGGCATTTTTATTTTAATGCCGCAAAGAAAAAAGATATTCTAAATATTATTATATAAAATTGTATAAAATTGTATCTATAATTAGGATTCTCTTAACACAAGCTATAAAGTTATACGGGTATGAGGATTTTGATGAGTAAAACAAATTATCAAAACAAGGTGAGATTAAATAAAAAGCAACATGAAATCAAGAAAAAAATTCACATCTGAATATCAAAAACAGTTTTTCACAAGAACTACTGGAGCTGTCTGTTGTTTCTTTATTGCATGTTATGTCTTTTTCTTACTTTAAGGTTTCAGCTTTATGTTTATAGTTGTACATTGAATATATTTTGTTTTGGGGTTTGTTTGTTTTTTTTGATTAGACAAAATTAGAAATTTAAAGAAACCAGCAATACTCACTTTGCATGTGTGACTGCAACATCCAACAAAGTAGAATCACTGAAAATACACTACAGTACTCAGATGTGTGGCAGTAGGAGGTAAATAAATGCTGCATGGAGTCAGTTTACACTAAACTAAATTTGAAAAACACTCACCAGTGTCCAAATCATCAAACACCAACATTTGAAACACAGCAGCACAACTACTGTTCTTCACGAGGCAAAAAATGAAAATACAGACAAATTGTCCATATAAAAATTGGTCAGTGAACAATTCAAAATAGGCTATTGTGCTCATTTCTGTGGTTTCACACTCACTAACTGAAGATTTACAGAAACATGAACACTGATATTTGTATGGAGATTTTTCAAATATATGCTGAAATAAATTATACTGCAAAAATGTGTTATTTGTAGGTCATAGTTCTTTTCAATATCTCTATAATATGGATGATTTCCAGTAGAATTGTAAGATAATAATAAAGAACTGGCAGTTAATTTAAAAAAGTGCTTGTTTTGACTTATCAACGGTCAGAAATCCAGTGATGTTTCATTTTATAGTACGAGAAATGCAGGAAGTCCTACTATTTGAAAAAACTGGAAAAAGAAGGCAGCAAAATCATTTTTTGGCTAGATGCTTCATCTCTGTTATTATTATCCACTGTAATATCGGGGCACTTTGAATAATTTATGTAGGGATGCAAAAAAATATCTGTATTACTGGCTGATAAGCTGATTAATTTTCTCTGGAAAATGTCAAAAAATACATAAAAACCAAGGGTGAATGTCTTCAAATGCCACAATTTATTTGACTAGTGGTGCAAACCCCAAATATATTCAGGTTATTATCATGCAAGACAAAGAAAACACTCGATTTCTCACATTTGGAAAGCTGGAACCAGCAAATATTTGTCTTTTTTACTCAAAAAAATGGACCAAAATGATTATTTAAGTAGCAAAACATTAGAGTAATCAATTCATCAACTAATTATCGAAGCTGTAAATGTTTCACCCCCTCATTTGCATGCCATTTATAGCACACACACACACACACACACACACACACACACACACACACACACACACACACACACACACACACACACACACACACACACACACACACAAAAACCCCCATGAAACTCATAATTAACAAAAAAGAGACAGCGAGATAAAAATAACACTCATTCTCATTATAATTAACAGCAGAAACTACGTACTCGTGCTAATTATACATCAACACACACACACACACACACACACACACATGTACACACACAGCACTGAGCCGGAGTTGCAGACAAAACATGGCAGACAACTGTCAGGGTGTTACAGGGCTTACAGGCTTGTTGCCATGACAACAGAGCAGCAGCCCTTCTCCCTCACTCTCTCTCTCTCTTTAATGCACACACACACACACACACACACACACACACACACACACACACACAACACACACACTCGCTCTCTGTCTGTCTGCCTCTGTTATGTACACACACACACACACACACACACACACACACACACACACACACACACACACAGATATATACAGTATTACAGTGGAATCCGCCTCGCTTTGAGATCCTCGCTCTGCTATTGGAAGCAGCACACACACAAAAAAATATAGGAAACGGCAACACAACATAGGGATACTCCACATCTCCACATCTGTCCTGGATGGTGAGTGTCGGCTGACCGCTTATTGTTTGTTTACATGCTGTGTGCTTTGACAAATCTGTAAAAAAAAAAATACCACAAAGATAAATTCTAGTGGCGTGAATCTCACTTTATTCTTTAAGATTAGCTGCTGCACGGGAGATGGCAGTAGCTGCTTCTTGCTGCTATGCTTTATTTTATTAAAGATTAGGGTGGAAGCTGTCATCATAATGGTAATTCATAGCTGGGTAGCCATGGTGAAGTCAATTTCCCTCCTCCCTCTGCCACTGCTGAATGCATTAGTCTAATGAGATGTCTGCAGCCTGGGTGCCGAGCAGCAGCAGCAGCAGCAGCAGTAACAGCAGCAGCAGCGGCAGTGTGTTAACCAAAAGGCAACGAGGGGAAAAAGCCACGTACAGCAAGAGCAAGATGGCTTTTCCTGCATTGTGAGGGGATTTTAGCTTTAATAGTCGCCTTCAGGCTCCTGGGATTTAAGACAAAAGGGCTTGGCTGTGGGCTTTCACAATAGAAGACAGCAGGTAATAGTCTCCCCCCCTCCCTCCCTCTCTATCTCCCTCTTCCTCTCAGGTTTATTGGTGTGTTATCAGTGCAGGATGGAGGTGCTGTTTCCTCCTCGGCTCATGCACGGCTGCCTTTTGTGTTCCAGTTTTTCCTTTATTATTATGATGCTCTGCTAAATGCTGCTCCTGTCACTGCATTGCTCAGCAGTGCAGCCTCCCGGCATTTGGATGCACACCTTTGCCAGTCTGGACTGATGCTAACACTGCTCTCTAGTATGTAGCTGCTGCTGCTGCTACTGAGGAGGATTAATGTGCGAGTAAAGTGCATGCTTCAGTGTGTTTCTCCAGCCTGAGCTCACTGCTTGTTTCACCCTTTGTCTCCAGCTCCAAATGAGTGTACCTGCAGCAACGTCGGCGCAGAAATCAGACAACAGTGAGATGCAATCGGCTGCAGTGGCTCCCTCCTTCATCCCCAGCCAGACGGGGAAGATACCGGGCAGGAAGAGAGGGAGACCCCCGCTCCGCAATGTCGCCAAGATGGATTTTCCAAACCGTTACCCCGAGTCGCTGCCACCGCTCAAAGTGCCCAAGAAGAGGGGGAGAAAGCCGGGCTTCAAGGTCAGCCAGATGATGAGGGGGGATGGGGTGTGTGGGATGTTGTGCTGTGTGTGGGTGCAGCGTGTTTAAAAATGCATGTGTACACAGACAGGCTGCATGCCTTTCAGATGTTGTGGGACCCCGGTTTAACAGCAACTTAACATCTTTATTCTGCTGTAGTCGAAGATTATGAAGTTGTTTTCATGTCTAAGGGGGAAAATTACTATAAACACACCCCACATTTGCATGATTTAGTAGCATCAAATCACTAATATGCTGAAAAACAACCAAAACTTCCCCCTCTGCAGCTCAAACCCAGGATGGTGATGACACCGCTGGCTATATCTCCACCCAGCAGCACCCCTGAGCCTGATATGAGCTCCATTCCACAGGATGCTGCCACCATCCCCCACTCTGCCACACCCCAGGTGCTCACAGGTAAGACTTGAAACACTAAATCCCATCTAAGAAGTATTTATGGCCTTCTTTTGCGTAACCTAGACTGGTTTGATGACATCAAAATGGCATATTATTCAAATATTCACAATCCACCTGTGCTTGTCCTGTTCCAGTCTGTATCTACATCAACAAGCAGGCCAACACTGGTCCCAACCTGGACAGGAAGAAGATCCAGCAGCTCCCCGACCACTTCGGACCCGACAGACCCTCTGTGGTGCTGCAGCAGGCCGTCCAGGGCTGCATCGATAGCGCCTTCCAGCAGAAAACAGTGTTCACTCTCCTCACGCAAGGCTACGGGGGAGAAAAAATATCAGGTGTTGTACCAAGACCTCGCCCAGGTGTCTGTTTGTTTAATAGCTTCTTCTCTTGAGGTGGTGCTGAGAAAACAAAATTACCAAAAGGTTTAATGACCTGATTTGTGAGGAACTGCATCTAAACTGTGTCTCAAGCGGTTCCCTATTTTGCTCCTCCAGCCACGTTTGATGGGAAGCAGCATCTCCTGAGTCTCCCCGTGGTGAACAGCATCGACTATGTGCTTCGCTTTCTGAAGAAGCTCTGTCGCAGCTTGCACTGTGAAAACCTCTTCAGTGATCAGCCCATTACCCAACACAGCGGTGGCTCCTACCAGTCAGACGGTACCTCCTCCTATTCCCTAATGAACCAGTCACTGCAATGATATCAACTAATTCTTTGCATCTGCAGGGTCATTGATCCAAGTCTCCATCTTGTCTTCAGCAGAAACATCCATGGCAGAGGACTACCATTTAGACCAGTCAGACGGGAAACGCTACTCCGTCGATCCTGGAGATTCTGCTTTCAGCACCATAAGCTCGTCCTACTCGCCAAAGTCCTCCTATGGGTTTCGTTCGTCGCAGCAGTTCTCCAACGGTTCGGCCTCCATGAGCATGTGCAGACAGTCGGCCACCAGCCCAAACACCTTCCCAGAGAGCAACAGGACAGGTGAGGACGGAAAACCGGTCTTGTTGTGACTTGTATTTCCCCCTGAGGCACAAAAAATGAAGTCACCTTCTTGTCCTTATCCCTCCAGGAGGCTATAATACATCCTCAGAGTCCCAGGAGTCCAAAGCTCCATCCAATAAGGACCCGTCCACCTGGTCTGTGGAGGATGTTGTTTGGTTCATCAGGGATGCGGATCCCCAGGCTCTCGGCCCTCACGCAGACGTGTTCAGGAAACATGTAAGTCTGTTGTATTGTTGCCATGTCGCCTTGTTACGCTGCTGATTCAATTTAGCAAGAATGAACCTGAATAATGAACCTGGCTGATTTTAACTTCCTCTGCTTTCCTCAGGAGATAGATGGAAACGCTTTGTTACTGTTAAAAAGTGACATGATCATGAAGTACCTCGGACTGAAGCTGGGGCCGGCCTTGAAGCTTTGCTACCACATCGACAAACTTAAGCAGACTAAGTTCTGAAAACTGTCCTGCCCTTAAATCCAGATGTGAGAAGGGTCACATCTGGAGACCCCCCAGATCTGTGAGCCAATGGGAAGAATGTAGAATCTCCACCAGCTTGAGGTGCGTCACTTCAGTTAGGGTTGCCCAATGTGAGATGTGTCCCTTTCTCTTCTTCAAATAGGTTAACAGTTCTGCAGTTGTTTAGCTCCTTTTTCAGTGGTATAATGCAATAAGTAACAAAAAAATCCACAAAAGCCACACAATAGGTGAAATGTGAAGGCAGATAGACCTGTACTTTTAGTCTTTTATGAAGACTTTAGCATTAGGAAGGTGAGACGAAAACAAAGCGACATCCAGCTTAATGCTGAAATTAGGGAGTAAACATGAACGTAAGATTCTCCAATCACCTGCAGCTTTTCTAACATCAATCAGATTGTATTTATTTTTGCTTTAATTTTACCTAAAACACTGTAAAGAAAAAAAAGACAATGTACATAGTTTTTAACTTGACAAAAACCTGCAGTAATTGATTTTTTGCCTGCCCAACAGCAGTGGAAAAGATCTGTAATCACACTATCACACTATTACATCATATTTTCAGCTCCTCCAGCAAATGCAATTGCACATGTTATGCATCGACAATATCATTCATCTGGAGTCACAGTTTTGGCTACTTGGTGTATCCAAGCCCAATATTAACTCTCTTGTAGCTCCATTTTTGGTCTCCACCAACTCCTGAGGGAAATATCCTGCTCATTAGCTGCTGAATGCTCCACTTTTTGTTTTCTTTTCACCAGCTCGTGAGACTGTGACTTTTTGACCTTTGGTGCTGAGAAGGCAGAGATAGAGATTCTGAAATCAGCTGTCTTATGTGGCCAAAACAATGCATTTTAAGAGAGAAAAATTAGCCGAAACTCTCTGTGAAGCTGCACAAAGCCGCGAGAAGCCACAGATTTAGATGATCATTCTGTCTCGGCTCACCATTATGAGCAAACCCCTTAAAAATGTTGTAATAAAAACACCTGTTTGGAGAAAATAGAAGAAACTCTATGAACACTTTCAAGCCTGGACTGGTGCGCCTCTTTCCTGGAGATGTTTCTCTTTTCCCATTGGCTCACAGACTAGAAGCGAAGGTTTGAACCATCTTGGTGCATTTTGCTAAAGATTTCCATGATGTCATTTAGTGCTCTTCTTCTCTTCCTTACTCTACTTTTGGCACAGATTTTGAACTTCAGATTGTGTAAGTGCATCTTTCATACACGTCACACGACATAATGTAATCATTAAAAGAAGGCCAGTGTTTTGTCTGACAAACCTTCCTGAGCAGCACATCTGTCTGCTGCATTATATATACTCATCATCTGACAAGAAATGTATAACAGAAAACACTTTATACCTTAAGAAACTCCTTCTCGATCTTGTTTACTCGTGTCGACCGAGCTGAAAAACATATCTATTACTGTACTGACAAATGGTGCATTAAATGCTACGTTGCTTTTTGATTGAGAGATTTAGAAAATCATTTTGATACTATTTTTTCACATTACTGTGTAACAGAAAGTAATGTCCCCATTGAATTTGTCATTTCTTTTTTTGCTATGATTTTCATATAAAAAAACAGTATAACCTAACAACGCAGAACAATAGACAGACTGCAGCTCTCTTGTAAATGTACAGTATATAAAGAAAAGCGAGAGCATTGTGAACGTGATATATTTATGTTTCATTATGCAAGGTTGTTACATGCTAATTCTCTCCATAGCCTCCTCATGTATACTCACAAGAACGTTTTTTTAAAACGCATATGTTTCTATGTTTTTATCAAGCATCAGTGTTGATACAGAAACACGTGAAACACTTAAATGTCCCACTGAGAAAACCTACACGGCCATGTAAATGGGTATATAATATACTATTGCTTTTGTATACCACTTTTGGTGTGCAGTATGCATCCTTTTTTAATCAATTAACCTTTGTAAGTGAATGCTGCTGTAAAGATATTACATGTAAGCCATGCCTAGTGAGATCAAACCAAGGTGTTTTATTTTGAAAATCACTATGAATAAGAGTTTTAGAGACAGCTGAGCAGGATCAGTACTCTGCGCTGGTGCTAAAAGTTATCGACGTATTTAACTGTTTGCTTTTGTGTTTGTGAGATGTAAAGGAAATCTTACGTGTATGCCGTACTGTATGTGAGTATTAAATTAAGAAATCAAGTAATCAGAGATGTTTGTGTGCGGCACAGACTTTTTATTTCTCATGAGCTAGAACTGCTTTGCCTTTGGCTTGTGGATCCACAGTTAGCGCTCGTTTTTAGCGTCCTGAATGGACCCAGATTTGGATTTGGGTCCACACGTTTGAGAATTATTTTGGCTGGGAGCTTCATTTGTTCTTCAATACACATGATTTAACAAAGGCGACCTATATTTGTGGCTCTCAAATTGGTGCCCAGGGACCTTCTGAGGTTCCTTTCGGGGATCTCAAGGGGTCCCCGTAAATCGGAAACAAGTTCATTTCATATCTGCAGATTAGCATCACAGGCTTTGCTCTGTGCAATCAGTATATTATGTAATTCTGGTAAAATTCACACCTCACAGTCGAGCTCTTCTGTTGCAGGCCTGCAGTTCAATACAGATCTATTTTGGGCTCCTCAAGGCTGATATGATCACCAAGCTTGGAGTCAAATGAATGGAACTGTGAGGTTAAAATGTGGTTTGACTTTCAGAAATGAGCTGCCGGGCCTCCACTGTTATTCATCATGTTGTCTATTCACAGAAGACATTTTGACATCGCAGCATGAAAAGCACACGTGTGAATAATAATGATAGCTGGTGCAGTCTGAAGACTTCAGTATTGTGCACAATTCTGGTTCTCTCTGACACAACCATGATTTACTGGGACGCTAAGTTAAAATGCCTGCTGTGAAAAACAACCATCGACCTCTCGCTCCTTCCCCCCTTCTGTGCATTCTGTTTCCTGAAATACTACCTTTTGGAAGGCACTAATTTGATTAAAGGCAAATTAGTTTAGGAACATTCACCGTGTTCAGGAGCTGAAATAATCCGCAAAAGTAGATTTTGTCACGGGCTGCTAGAATCAGGTAAGTAGGACCTAGATATTAAGGTCTTTGTCAGATCAGGTGACTGTTTTTAGTGCATATTCCCACATGAAGCTCCAATTAATCAAAGTTCCACAAGCCGTTTGCCAGTTTTAACTACAATGTGAGGGTTAAAGGCAGACTTCTTCCCATGCTCTTTATCAAAGTTTTATCTGGCAGTTTTGTTCGAAAAAGCAAGCCAGGTTTTGTTTGTCTTGGATGCAGTCCACAGAGGTTGATGTTATGAACTGTTCTTCACATTTCTGAGCTGATACAAAATAATCGGATTTCCACTGCTAACCCCTGTACCAAGTCTGAAGCAGCTGCCTGTCTGTTTTTCAGAGTTGAATTATAGAAGTGGTCCATTGTCTGTGGCATCTTTTGTAGGAAGGTGACCACAGCGGCTCTGATTGGTGGCACTACGACTCATTCTGTACCTCCTGATTACTGCTGCAACTGTGGTTCCACTGATTTATTCATTCTTTCCCACATAGAGCCATGATGCACACATGGAAATAAACACAACACATAGGTCCAAACCAAGAAGGTTCAGGTCATTTTCTAACCACATTCTTGCAATAAAGCTAACTGGAAACCACTGGTGTTCTTAATTTAGTTTCAGTGATCACAGGTTTTCTAACTTGTGTGTCAAGTGATCACAGATGTATTTACTTTGATAGCACTGAGTTTCTACTTTTCAGTATAGCCTTTCTGAAGAAGCTGCATTTGATTGTCCATAAGAGGAAATACTCCACTTATGAGCTCATAAATAATGCAGTCATTGAGGGATGATACAATGAATGATTTCACATTTAAGACTTTGCACAGGGGTGTACTAAGTTCTGCTGTATGCTGTAAATCCAATGCCAGCATGGACAAGAGAACAACTGGGGCAACCATTAGCATTTTCCATGCATACTTATGGGCAATATTCGAAGACAAAACTTGACTAAATGTGAGTCTGTCCAAGGAAAAAGAGATTTTTTTTAACCGATACCCGTTTGTATGCTCCATGTGACTACTTTCTGGGAGGATTCAGCATCATTCTTCCACCAGGATTTTATTTCCTGCAGAGGAAAGCTTTGAAACCAAATTAAAAGGATCCATGACCTTGGGGACACATTTGAAGAGAGCCAGGGGATTAGGGCTGAAAGCTCTGGGAATATAAGGTTATGTTGAGGTTAAACTTGCAGGTTTCAGTCTACAAGAAAACAAACATTTAAATAATTAATTCATTTTATAGACTTTATTTTAGTGAAAATGTGGGAGGTGTATTTTAATATCCTGGTTTTGAATCTGTGAGCAGTTATGAGAAGCTTTAGGGGCCCTGATTGATTCATTCTTCTTGTTAAGTCGTTTAAAGGACCACTGGGTTACAATGCTTCATCTTTAAATGCAAATTCCTGATTAGCTGCAGCAATATTTTGTCTCAAATGCATCCACAAAGCTCTCCAATCTTGCGCACTGTTTACTGCACCCAACATGTTTGTTTCCTGATGATGAAAGCTCAGGCATGATCCTCCTCATCACGATGAAGGATCCTGTTATAACGTGACAGGATCCAGCTGAACCCAAACCGAGCAGCAGAGCTACAGTGAACTTATGATCAGGCTGTGATGCACACGGGTGACGCCGCGCTCCTGTAGTCGCATAACCAAAGACTGGCGTGGGATCGGTCCCTGCTGCGCCTCATCTGGAATAACGTCGGGAAAATCCAGAAATTTCATTAGCGGGGTGGGTTTTTTTTTTTAACAGGAGGCGAGCAGTGTTGAGAATAATCCCTTTTGGGCAAAACGTTTCCATCGGAAGAGGGGTTTTCTGTACTTTGCAGAAGCCAGGGCAGATTTATTCCGATAGAGAATCCACCAGAAATAATAAGGTAAGAAGTGATCGCCTTGCACATGTACATAGGTGTGTGTGTTTTTTGGAGATGCAGCAGGCGGTGAAGGGGTTGATGTTAACGTGTCGCGCATTATGTTTCATATTTTCCTTCGGTGTGAATGAATGAGGGATTGAGGAGAGGGGCTGGCTCACTGGCACCTGCGCATCCCTTAAAATAAAGCCTCTGCGTTTTGCCTGGAAACGAGGAGAAAAACAGAAATAAGACAGCGAGGGGTGTTTTGACGAAGTGACAAAATGTCACCGAGGTTTTTGCGCAATTAATTGGCTTTTACGCGCAGCTACTGTGGCTCTGCGGTGGCATCGAGGGAGCTGCCTGGCGTTTTAAAAATAGCAGATCTGCTGTGCTTAGAGCATTTCTTGTGGCATTTTTCTGTACCATTACGACAGGATTGTGGAGTGTAATCTGAAAATGCTCTCACTGCGTCGTTTCCATCGGAATGCAGCAGCGTCTCCGCTCTCTGCTCTCACAGGAGGCGGTTAGCTTTAATAGCATTAACTCGGGATGTCATTGCCCAAAGCGTGAAATAAAACAGCATCTGATTGCTTCTATGTGGCCAAGAATAAGTACCTGTGGCCTGTGCCATATGGGGTGGATATTTTGTCCAAAACAAAACAGAAAACGCCGCAGTTGCACGCTGTCGAGCCGTTTTTTTCCCTCCTGCTCGGCGCTCCGTGAAACAGTTTTGTCATCTTCCTGCAAAATGTTACTCCTCAAGGTCATTCATGGCAGCCTGTTTTAGAGATAAAACCCTACATCTGCGCCTGTAATAAGTAATCATGACAGTCTGGGTGCGTTCGGTGACACGCAGGAGGGCGAACATTAAATTGCACAGATTTTTTTCTTTTCTTTTTTTTTTGGGCTGCAGCGCACATTTGTGCTGTTTGTTTTTGGAAGGCCTGAGCCAATGCAGTGCTGTCAGTGGAGGAGCTGTCCAGCCTGCTGCTGCTGCTGCTGCTGCTGCAGAGATGTGGACCATATGCTGGTCTCAAGTTGTGGATAATCCCTGCAGTGGCCTCTATTCAGTTATGTAAATAATATTCTGCTGCCTCATTTGCTGAATTATGTATATTTGGAAACTGACGCATTCCTTGGCCACCTTATGTCATTTGCTACATCATGAGTCAATAATTCATGAATGTGGGGGGCTGCTTTGGTGTAGTTGTTCAACTTTGTCATGATTGCAGCTGTTTGGTTTGGATGACAAATTATTCCACTACTGATTGACTGTATGGATTCCCTATTGCTGCTTTAAACACTATATTCCATACAGTTCTGTTATTCCCCCACTGATCCAGATTACAACAGGCCCTGCTGTGCGCTCCTGCATGTTGCCCACACTAGATCTGCTGCAGCAAGCGTCTCTTTAACAACCGAGTACAGGCTTTGTTGTCATTGTCGGGGCTACAGGACAGCGTTTCGCAGTGGAAACTTGATAGCAGTGATCGAAACATTTGATGAACTGGATCTGCTGTGACAGTGATGATCCAGGTCAGCGCTAGCCGGGCCACAGGCTGGTACAAACAGGCTGAGAGGGGGGGGGGACAGAAATAGAACACGAGCACCAGGGAAATATTTGCTGCCATCCACGAAAAAAAGAAAAAAAAACACCACACACACATTTACTCCCAGGTTTGAAGTGGAAATAAAAAGGGGGATCTTCGTACAGCCGCGGCTCAAGCATGGATAAATGCATTATTCACGTGTTCTTGCACCACAGGAACCATGGGAAAGCAGAACAGCAAGCTGACTCCCGAGGTGATGGAGGATCTGGTGAAGAACACAGAGTTTAACGAGCACGAGCTGAAGCAGTGGTACAAAGGCTTCCTGAAAGACTGCCCCACTGGCCGGCTGAATCTGGAGGAGTTCCAGCAGCTGTATGTGAAGGTTTGTATCCACCAGATGCCACCTTTCTTTTCTTCGTTTACATCTTTCTGAATATTTCATCGTGCCACTGCTATTTTCACTCATGAACTCGTGCTTCTCGCTCAGTTCTTCCCTTACGGCGACGCGTCAAAGTTTGCACAGCACGCCTTCAGAACCTTTGACAAAAACGGAGACGGCACCATCGACTTCCGAGAGTTCATCTGCGCCCTGTCCATCACATCCCGCGGCAGCTTCGAGCAGAAACTCAACTGGGCCTTCAACATGTATGACCTGGATGGTGACGGCAAAATCACCAGAGTGGAGATGCTGGAGATAATCGAGGTGAGGGATTATACGGTCATTAGGCTTTCATTCATCTGGGAACTGGGTTGGGGTGGTTTTTTGGTGGCATTTCTGTTGTTGTCATCCGTCTCCTGCACACCTGCAATCCTCGAATACAGACAGTTTCATAATGACAAAACTGCAGTTGTGTTGGGTTGCATTATGCTATTTGTGGAAGCACGGTCGGTATAGTAAATCTGATATGTGCCCGTGATATTGGAGTGTACTGATGATTCCTGCAATGATAAACGTGGTGTTTTATTCCAAAGATGTGTCGTAGGTTTCCAATATTTCTGTATTTTGTAGCACCACAGGCTTAACTGTGTTCCTATGACTGGAAACAGAATGTTATTTAACACAATTAACTACATAAAACAGGTTATTACATTTATTTTGGCTGCTTTGGTCAAGCTTGCCTTCACATTACTACTAATCTACATGGCAAAAGTTGGACATTTCCATCTATTTCAACTGTTCATGCATTACTTTTAGGTAAATATTCATCCAATTTTCATGTCTTTATTCTATTTAGCAGCATAATTTTAAAGAACGACTTCAGCAGTGTCCAATATGTTGTGTATAATGTGCACAACACCAGTATCTTGACAGGCAATAATGGGTTAAGCAGTGATTAAAATCGCAGGTTAACCATGAAGTTGTACCATTACTCTTAGCTGAAAAATTTTGAGGATTACTTTTGTTTTCTCAGCTTCAGCTTTTTAGCTTTCGAGTGTTTATCTGCTACATTGAGCAATCTATTTTGATTGTTTTTTTGACTATTTAGAGATATTTTAACCGCCAATCCATTACTTTCGGTTCCCAATTTCTAGTTTTCTGCTTGCTTGCGAAGTGGTTTCCATGTATTTTTAATTGCAACATGCAATGTTAATGTGTTGTAACCAGGGGCAGAGCCAAGGGAGGTGGTCTAAAGCTAGCTCACAAAACATGTAAACTGTAGAGTAAAAAAAAAAAAGACCAGGCCATTCTGACCACTCAGTACAACCAGAACTGAAGTTATATCCTTGCTCCAATGTAATTTAAACTGTAATAGAAACAATTTAAGAAGCACAAGTTGGAACGGCCATTCTGGATTTCTTTTTAAATGAAGTGAGGGCTATGTAAAACAAACAAAAAAGAGCTTATTACAGATGAGTCCTCATTGTGTAATTCTACATTGTCATATCTGCATAAGCAAATGAAACTAACCGGGAAAAAAAATGACTATTTAGCCTAAAGCAGTTTGTCAAGCAGAAAGAAAATTAGATTTTTTTTTGAGGGAACACCAAAGCCACATCCTTTGTGCAGCTCCGTCCACTGTGACTGTGATTAGCCAAAGCGTTTTCCCCCTACAGCACAATTATAATGAGCAAGACCACTCTAAGAATTTTCAAAATGGTGGCATAATCCCACATTGTTTTGCATAAACAGGCCGTTCTGAGCACCCAACACAACCAGAACCTGAGTTATAGTCTCACCCTAATGTAATTTAAATTGTAAAAGAAACAATTAAGAAAGCAAACGCAGGAACAATCATAGATTTTTATGTTAAAAAAAGAAGCATAGCCTTGCATAAACAGACTATTCTGTAGTACTGAACAGTTTGTTTTTACAAGGCTGTGCGAGACTACAGAGAATGCAGAAAAACTAATCACAAGAAGAAAAGATATCATTCTTTGTGTCACCCCAGTGTAACGAATGGTCTCAGTCTGGCCTCCTCTATAGCGTCTGAATCCCGTTGATAAGCAGCTTATGTTATTGTAAATTTATGGTAAGATAAATAAGTGGAAGATATTGAATAGGGACGCCGAGAACCCGCCCTACAATCCGGATCAGAGTCAATCACAGCAATTTGTAATGGATCAGTAAAATCAGGAAGCTAAGCCTGATTATTTGTTCACATTTGTTGTTACACTGGTGCACGACACAAGCTGTATAAATGGCTATTTCTTATCCAAAATGCTATACAAGTTTGTCTAAGCTTTCTCTAACGTGTTGCACCAGCTGGAGGTCATTAAGCCCAAGATAAAGCTATGTCACGGTGCTCCCTTACTAGCCAAACCCCCACAATGTGAAGTGTCTGTCTCCTCTAGTTATTAAAGCTGCTGTCCGGAGTTTCCGTTTGTTTTCAATTTATGTATCATTGTTTAACAAAGCTTAAATGTGTTAGTCTAGTTCGATACTATAATATAAAGTTAGTATAACGCGATATGAAAATTTATTCCTGAGCTCCGCCTTCCTCTCATAGACCCCCATGTTATTCCAAAAAGCGCCGGTTGCTGCCGACCAATCAAGTTTGAGCTTCAGCTTTGTCATGCTGTCAATCAACGGTTACGCGCACAGCAAGCAAGCCCATGCAGAGGTGGGCGAGCTACGCACTACGCAACCGCGCGCACATTTGTTTTGCTTGTGGAGGAGAGAGCATCAGGGCTCAGCAACTTCCAGAAAAGTTACCAATCCCACGGCTTGTCAGGCCAAGAGACTGCAGGACGTTTTTTGGCTCGGGGTGCTCGCCTCGCTCCCCGACCACGGCCTCCATAGCCCGGCTGACGGCTTCGTTTAGATGCCCGACCTCTGGAGGAAGATGTTGGGGCGTCTGGGACATACTCTTCGTCAGAGGAGTCATGCAATTCTGAACTCTAGATAGAAATAAATAAACAATGTAACGCATATACACACGTAAATGCACTAAGTTTGATAAACAACGTCATCGAGAGGGATACACGAGTGTAATCACATATTGAAACTTTACTCGTTCGTCCTAGCAGATTCATGTTATTTTGGTATGAGGACAAGTTAGACTCAATACAGCATTCTAACGTAATTCCTTTATTATTTACTAAATGTACTAAATGCAGAAGAGGGGAAAACAGCAAAACAGGCGAGATGCTGCAGCACTCCGGGCACTTCTCTCATGTACTGCGCGGCGTGCACAAATAAAGGGGCGAAATCAGAGGGAGGGAGGGTGGGACCACCAGTGTTTTGGGAGATGCTGCGATTCAAACTCCGGACAGCAGCTTTAAGGCTGGGTTCTGCTTTCTGCATGATCGAGCTGCGCGGAAATGAAGCGCTTGGAAATCCACTGGAGGACCGTGTGTGACATTATACTCCATGCGGCGTCTGCTCCCAAACTGCAGGGGGCAGTGTATCGCAAACACACATCTACCTAGTCTACTCTAGTACTAAACTAGAATAGAAGAAGTTTGGCATTGTTTACACCACTTACAACGTGGCATATTACTGAATAGTTGCATTTCAGCAGTTAGTTTTCATTTCAAGACATGAATTGTTGTCACGGTGATCTCTGTGTGATGGATCAGTGTTTCTGAACTTCCGCTGCTAGGAGCTCTTGTTCTTCTGCCAGCTTTCCTTGTGTCCCCATCTGTGTAGGAAATTTTTGGCTTGAGAAGGGCCATGTGAGGGAGCATCACAGTTAAAATGATGTAATTTGTCTGCATGGAACCGCACAGACCAAGCATGAAACAAGCTTGAGAGAATTGAAAGGTTCCACCTGGTGGTACAATCAGGCACTACGGCTAATCTACAATACTTATAGTATGCACTACCTAAAAAAATGGTATTAGATATTGCTAAATGATGCTAAATATTAAATAACTCGGACCAGATCGGGAGCCAAAATAAAATTGGTCATTATGTCCCCAATATGAAAAAAAATATTTTTAGTTTCATTATCGTTTTTTTGTTGTTGCAGTAGTTGAGTTGTTAGTTGCACACATGCATAACTAACCCAGAGCATACAAACAACCCCCACTGTTTGGGAATCACTTACTAATCCGCATCTTCGTAAACAAATGAACACATGTGGGCTTCGTTGGATTACATAAGGCCCCGCAATCCTCGGCTAATTTCTCACTGCATGCTCACCCACAGGCGATCTACAAAATGGTGGGCACTGTGATCATGATGAAGATGAACGAGGACGGCCTGACACCAGAGCAGAGGGTGGACAAGATCTTCAGCAAAATGGATAAGAACAACGACGACCAGATCTCGTTGGAGGAGTTCAAAGAGGCGGCGAAGAGCGACCCGTCCATCGTGCTGCTGTTGCAGTGCGACATGCAGAAGTGAACCTGCTCGCTGTTCGCCCCCCGTCTGTATCCACACACTCTGGACAGCAGCACACGTTTTAATGTCTCATTAGGTTCTCTGCCATTTCCACAGGAAAAAACAAACAAACAATATGCTTGGACTATTTTTCAATGGACTCGCTTCTTGTGGTTGTATGCATGAGAATGTCAAATGCTGAATAATTTTGAATATAGCTATAAGATATCATGCATTTCTATTTCAAGACATGCCAATGTGATTTGTGCACAGTAACCCTATACATTCTCATTCAACCCTAGCTTGTATATCAGTGGAGCACTGCATCAAATTATGTTTCTGCAGTATTTAGGATCCCCCGGTGTTCACTGCTGCAACTACTGTACGCTTTACATAATAGTAACAAAACAATAATTCCTATGATAATTGTAACTGTCTCTACTATCCAAACTTGTTGAGCTCTTGGAGAATAGAGAGGCTCCTGTCTGTTCCAGATGTTTTCACACGATGGAACCAAGAAGAGTAGGTTCTTTGCATGCATATATTATGTGTCAAAAAATATAATCTCTTACCTTTTGCATCTTTAGGTGGTTATAAAAGAGAAACCCTCATACTAAATTCATTTAGTATTGTTGCATGGGATGTACAGTATGTGACTCATTAGCTCATTAGTTCACCTCCAGTAATGTGGGAGCATGCTTCCCTCCATTTGATTCTGTGTGTGACACTTTTTTCGAAGGAATATTCGGGCTGCCGTTTGCGGGTTAATCTCAGAGGAAGAGCTTTCACATAAACATTGTATTACGTTTTGCTTCAGTGACTTCTGGGATGAGCAGAAATGTATTTACTAGACATCCTTCCCTTATGATTCCATCGTACTGCTGCCGCTCAATCCAGAGGAAAATTACAGCCGTCATTAGGCGCAGTGCTCACGCATCATCCCCCACAATGAACCAAAATTGGCTTCTTTTGTCAGGCCGCTTATTTGATTTTGACGTTAAAAGAAAACTTGGTTTACTGAGAACATATCAACAAGTTTACAGAAATGAAGAGCACTGCAAAATGAGAACAGTCTTCTGGCTTTGAAAACCTCGTCGCTGCTCCACTTCCAATGCAGCAAAAAGAGGGGAATAAAAAGCCTCACATATGTTTACTGGACACACTGCATTCCTTCGTATGAAACTTTTTTGTAAGGAGAAACTTTTTAAATCGAAAGGTCTCATCTTCTAATCTATTCGCAGCGATCATTAAAGATGCAGGACCCTCGAGAGAGAGAGTGGCGCTTGGTAAAGCTTTTGAAAGAGCGTTTCGGTGAGAGGCTGTCGGTGGCGTAGGGGCCGAATGCAGAGAAATTCTCTTTCGACGGTTTTTGCTTCCCCATTTCTAGCCTATGCAAGCACGGACTGAGTGTCTGCTTGTAGTCCACTTACAGTAGTGGAAGTTGCAGAAGCTTTTCCATTGTTCTGTCTGTACCATCGACCATCACGTCACCAATGTCTGTTTATTATTTATGATTTCCAGTCAAGTCGCCATGTCGCATTCTTTGTCAAGTAAATGTTTATATCAAATATGAAAAATCATAATACAAGTGACTGTATTCTTTTATACATGTGGCATGTGTTGCACCCAAAACTGATTCTGTAGTGATTAAAACGAATAAACCATCAACAGGCTTTTTCAAAAGACACCGACTAGCAGGTGGTGTTTATGAAATGATGACCAGGTCTCGGCTGTGCTGTATGATGACATCTGGATGGATAAATGGATGCAAAGATGGATGGAAATGTGTGTGATGAGAATAAATGAGCATTTTTGACAAAGGAAGACAATAGTGTAGATGTTTAAGCCACAAATCCAAACATGATGTTTAATTAGCAATAATAAGAAAATCCAATAGGAAAACTGCCCACTGTGACAACATTAACACTGACAGGTTGAGTAGAGAACTTTACAGATGTGAATGTCTCCTGAGATAAATACTACATAAAACTATTACATGAAATATCATCCATTTCACAAAACCCACTACAAGTAACAATTCATTATCAACTAAAACTGTCAAACTACAAACTTAAAATTAACAGAGAAAGAAGATCAGACCTCCAGTCATCCTCCCACATCATCTTCATACTCGGTATTTTCTTAAAACACGCATTAGAGTTGAAC
This sequence comes from Acanthochromis polyacanthus, assembly GCF_021347895.1. NCBI lineage: Eukaryota > Metazoa > Chordata > Actinopteri > Pomacentridae > Acanthochromis > Acanthochromis polyacanthus. The sequence continues at coordinate 28,197,372 of NC_067113.1, forward strand.
AGACATCTTAACTACTGAGCACAAACAGGAAAACTGAACACATGCAGCTTAAAATTGTACAATGCACGACTTGTGACACGTTATCTTCTGCATCTTTTATCTTCACTAAATTAGAGCTCACAGTCCGTTCAATGACCCACTGACTTCAGAGTAGAAATCAGACTTCCTAAACCGAAAAAAAAAAAGTGGCTCATAGCTACAGATTCACCAGAATATTTACAGTGGATGCTAAATGAGTTATGATGTAAAATTTTCACTAAGCAGTTAACATGGTCAGAAGAATTAGCCACATCTGTAGCTATGAACCACATTTTATGTCGTATTTTTAAAAAAAAAATGCGACGTAAAACAAAACTTATGCTAAGCAATGCAAAAACTTTTGCAAAGTAAAAGCAGTTGCAAGGGAAGACAAAAAATATTGCCTAAAACTGCAAAAGTTATTGCGAGGGAATGCAAGAAAATAATGTGATATAATGCCAAACTAATGCAAGGTAAAGCAGCAAAGTAACGCATAAATTATAGCGAGGAAATGCAAAAGCATTATAGTCATATAACATAAGTATTATGAAGTAATGCAAAAGTTATTGCGATGTAGTGCAAAAATTATTGTGGGTTAATGCAAAGCACATTGCAAGGGAAAGCAAACATCGTTGTGAGTAATGCAGCAATTGTTGCAACGTAAGAGAAAACTAATGCAATGCAATACAAAGAGCATTGTAAAGTAATGCAAAACGTATTATTGTGAAGTATTGTGAGGGAACAACATAGCTGCAGAAGTGTTGCAGAGTAGCGCAAAAGTTATCGCGAGGAAATGCACAAATATTGCAAGGTAATGCTAAAAGTGTTGCAAAGTAATGCGGAAGTTATTGCGACGTAACACGTAACTATTGCAAGGAAATGGGCAAGTATTGGACATCATATAAAACTACTGCGAGATACCACAAAAAAAAAAAACATTGTGAACTAAAGCTAAAGTTATGCTAGGAAATGCAAAAACTTTTGCAAAGTAAAAGCTACTGTGAGGAAATGCAAAAGCATTTGCAACGGAAGATGCAGTAACGTTAAAGTACTGCGAAATAACACTAAATTTATCAAAAGAGTGCAAAAGTATTGTGCTGTAATGCAAATTTAAAAAGTCTCCCATATCAGTTGTGGAACTTCATAGAACAGTTCTTAATGTTGATGCTGTTCCTATGTTGACCAACATTACATTTGTGTCCTGGATACTTGTAGTAGCACAATTATAATTCAGATTTCATGAAAGTTGAATGTATATCTTCAAACATCCACAAGGGAAATAACATTTTCAAAGCTCCCAAGTCCATTAAATAATACTGGTATATACATCAGCGTTGCACATGAACAGTCATTACATCACATGTTGTAATGACTGTTTTCTCAGTTTTCTCGTCACGTTTTCTCAGTTTAGTTTGTTTCCGGAGCTCCGTTTTAAGATCCATCATCTCGTGCTCTGACTTCGTTCTCTCTCTGGATCCTGAAGCTGATGGACTTTGATGAGGCTGGATTTGGGTAGATAGCTGAAAAACAAACATTTGAGCAGTCAGTAGATATTATTGACACAATGTTGGTCTTCATTAGGTATTTATAAATGCAATGATGACAACTGGAAGCTTCACTGTCAAAACGGAGAAGAAGAATGTAGCAGCTTGGGAGTAGCACCAGAATAAATCAAGACTTTTTAAGTGTTTATAAACTATTTATCGAAATAATGCAATTAAAACTACTATCATATACCTGAAAACATATTATTGCATTGATGATAGAAATACACTGTTGACAAACCAGTTGAAAAAGGCATTCAAAATTAATTAGGAACCATAACAGTTTTAGTTTTATTCTTCAAATACAAAATTGTAAAGTGTAATATATATAATTAAATACTTCAAAAGTGCTATACTCGTTCTGATGACACACATAAGACTCCAAAGATGAAGAAGTTAAAGTTAGGTCAAATTTAAAGATGTAAAATTTTTGGAAAAGGCTTTACCTGGTGGTCAAAGGAGTGATGAAGATAAACTGTCGGAGATGCTGCCGCTCTGAAAGCTCCAGGAGAAGATTCAGACAGATGCTTCGATTGTGCATATCCTGCAGGGGAAAACGAAGCCGATTCACTAATCGAAGTGAGTAAAAGGCGAACTATAAAGCTTTGTTCTTGGCTTGACACAAACTATGCGATGCTAATCTGCTTTGTGTTCTGACCATGTAGACGTCGAACTCGTCGAGGCATCTGAAGGGAGACTCTGTGATCTCCCACAGAGAAAGCATGAAGCAAACGGTGGAGAAGGAGCGTTCGCCTCCAGACAGCGTCCTCACGTCGCTCACACCGTCCTCTTCCCTTCCTGGAGGTTGCACCTTGGTTTGTGCCACGACAGGTTTGTTTGTTATTTACTTGTATTGGTGGGTTTAGATAGCCTAGCCGCGCTAGATCCATGCTCTGAAGACGCAAGGGTCTAGGCACTTTTGACAGGGAGGGAGGCGGGCTAAAAGGTTGTCTATCAAATCACTCTGCAGCAAGTGGGTAGGTATACAACCAATCAGCGCAACGAATAGGCTCCTAGAGCGCCGGAAATCAGAGGATGCGGGAGTTCGGTGAAGCTTTATTTATACAGTCAATGGGTGAAGCTCAAGTATATTACAGACATGTTAACAGAAAGATTATTCAGAGTCTGTGCTAATGGAGCTCAACGACCGTTGTCATTTTTGTTGTCGACCCTGGCAGAGAATTAAATTTGTTGCCGTGGGTTGTCTAGCGTGGCTAGGCTTGTTGTTTCCGGTTGTTTCTGTCAGAATCGTCGCGCCTCTGTCGTCACTTAGTTACGCCCGCCTTCTGACTCTACACTTCATGGTGATTCGTCCGGCCAGTTTTAGGAGAATCCAACCTCGAGGCTTATGGAGGGTAACTAGACCCACCCTGGCAGAGAATTAAATTCGTTGCCGTGGGTTGTCTAGCGCGGCTAGGCTAGTGTTTAGACGGTTTGTGGACGAGAAAGGGAGCGATGATGATGCGGACTTCAATCAAAACCGTCTATTTACATGTTAGAAGGGTCTGAAAGTGATATCCGCAACACCATCATCACTGGCGCAAAGTGAAGGCCTGCCAGGCTAAAAGTTTACAGTTTTGCTTGAAATTTTTTACATAAAATAAATAGCTGACATGCAGGTAACAGTAGTTTTCAGATTTTGCCTCAGTAACACATAATTAATGCATGTAAAGCTAAAAGTAGTGCAACATAAAGCAACTGCAAATACCATTCCAAGGCACCACCATGATAAAGGGTGGGCATAATAATATGTTAATCCCACTATAGGAAAGACAGTGTTTTCAGCAGTCAAGTGGGAAAATATGTGGATGTATCAATTTTGACATCTGCAATCAACCAGAATGGATTAGAAAATGTCTGCAAAAATTCAACATTGTGTATCTCTTCTGGTCTAAATCTTCTAAATTTCCAGTTTTTGTCCTTCATGCATTAAATACATCATTTTTTTCTTGACAATCACATCATTACTTATCAGCATTTTAAAAGTTTCATAACACTGTTAATTTTTATTCAATATGTCGTCATTTGGTGCAACTCTGTTTTCTAAATAAATATTTCAGTAATTCTATTTCTATCACAGAACAGCACAAAACACAACCCCGCTGCACAATACATGTCCTAAAACAAACACTACGTTTTCCCCCAAAATAAACAGATAAACACACGTACCGAGATGGCGAGCTTCTCGTTGTTGTGATCGAAAATCATGGAGCCGCAGTAGTTCATCTTTATCAGGAAGTTGTTGAAGTATAATTTACACCTGACAGAGAGAGACCTTCAGAAACAAGAGGGAAGTATCAGACAAATCTGGACTTGAAGGTAAACACTAGATTTAATAGATTTTAAACAGAAGAGCTGGTCATTTACCTACGCATTATTTTGTATCTGTTCTGCCGGTCTGACACGATGTTATCGAGTCGATCGATGAATCTCCGCAGGTCTCTGACTTGGTTGGCTTTCTCTCTGTAGAGAGTGAAGGCTTCGGCGTACTCTCTAACGGGGTCAGAGGGAAGGAATTGGCAGAGGCTGAATTTTTCAGACTTCAGTGTGCACGGGTAAAACGAGGGCTGAGGATGACTTGGTGATTTGCAGAGACAGGATAGGACTGCATTAGGTGTACCTAATAAAAAGACCACCGAGTGCATTTATTTGCATGTAGAATGTTGTGAGGTAATTATGATGGTAGTGGTTAACAAAGAATCTAATTTTTGCCGTATAAAACCAGTGACAGGTAAATTACATCGATTATTTTTGCAAGAATGACACATGTCAAGAGGTGGAATACATCAGGCAGGAAGTGAGCAGTCAGATGTTGAAGCTGATGTGTTGGAAGCAGGAAAAATGAGCAGCGTGAGCATCTGAGAGACTCTGACAAGAGGTCAAGGTTCACTGATGCGTGTTGGGAACTAAGGGTGAGCTGCTGTAGCACAAACTGCAGAAAACCTTGATGAAAAGGTTGAAAAGGTGCCAGAACACACAGCAATGTGAATGAGCCTCCATCATCTTGCTACAATGCAATGCTCTGCAGGGAAACCTTGAGTCCTGGCATTCACGTGGATGTTACTTTGACACGTAACACCCGCCTAAACTCCGCAGCAGACCAAGCATCGCCTCCATGGCACTTTGCAACTCCGGCAATCTCCTCCAGCAGGACAGTTCATGCTGCCATCACCAAAAAAACAAGTCAGAAGCGGCTCGAGAAACGTCACAAAGCGCTTAAACAGTCCGCAGATTCCACCCCGGTCCGGTATCTCTTGTATGCACCAAAACAAAAACAATCCACGGTCTCAACCTGCGACCCACAGGAACAAAGAATACACTGCAAACATCTTGGTTTTGTGAGAAACAACACTATTAACACCAGAAACTATGTTAGACGTGGCTTTGTGACCTCTGGTAGGTGTGCATTTGCAAATTCTTTAAGATAAGATACAATTTTATAGCCTAGCCGTGCTAGACAACCCACGGCAATGAATTTAATTCCCTGCCAGGGTGGGTCTAGTTACCCTCCATAAGGCTCGAGGCTGGATTCTCCTAAAACTGGCCGGACCAATCACCATGAAGTGTAGAGTCAGAAGGCGGGCGTAACTAAGTGACGACAGAGGCGTGACGATTCTGACAGAAACAACCGGCGCACAATAAACAGTTATCTTTCGACTCAGCTTTGGCCACAGCCCTTAAAGATTTGAAGCTAAAATTCAACTTGAAACATAAACAAAGGACGGCACTGAAGTGTTTCATTGAGAAGAAAGACGTATTTGGACTTATGCCGACGGGATATGGCAAATCCTTAATATACCAGTTGGCTCCGCTGGTTGGGAAGCTAATGGGACTTAGCCACAATCCGCCGGCGCTCTAGGAACTACGTCAGCCTATTCGTTGTGCTGATTGGTTGTATACCTACCCAGTTGCTGCAGAGTGATTTGAAAGACAACCTTTTAGCCCGCCTACCTCACTGTCCAGCGACCCGAGACCCTTGTGCCTTCAGAAACATGGGTCTAGCGCGGCTAGGCTAACAATTTTATAAATCTCGAGGGAAATTCTTGTGCCACATATAGCTCAGAAAACATAAGAAATGCAGCGCCTGAACAGAGAAAGCAATGAGATATGAGTAGGATACATCACAAGTAGGCAGATATAAGAGTAGAATAGAAGTTCTGGACGTTGGATGTCAGACAGAGAAGAAAACATTTTCCTTCAGTCAAAATCTACTTTGATGTTGAGGAACATCACTGGTAGTGAAAAGTGGGACTGTAGCGACCACCAAGAGAAGAAACAGCAGTTTTGCCGCATCATATCAGGAGAACTAAGAGCATGGCCCATTGTTTTCTTCAACATTTATGTGGTTGTGCATCAGGCATAAATCCCAACTGTTAAACTGTCATGCTATGACATCCTGTTGTTTTCTTACCTGACGACTTTCTCGTGCTCGCCGTGGCTGCTCTCGTACACCTTGATCTTCCTCTTCAGTCGAGTGATTTCAGCGTCGATGCTCTTGGTGCTGCCGGTCACCTGCTGCCGCTCAGGACTGATCTCAGTAGCTTTGGCCACATATTCCTGTCGTCATGAGATACGTGTTGACAGTGAGGCCCCGATGATGATTGCTCGAAAACTAGAGTACTCTGAAGGCAGTCAAAGTCGCAGCAGCTAAAGTAGGTTTAATCTAAAATACACTGCAAGAAAAGCCTCTAAAATACACATAAGGTACGTTAAAATTTGTATATGCAATAAAATTTCCAGAATTGTACTGATTTTCCCTGTTTTGTTAAATTACAGATGTGTAGTAAAAAAAAGATACTTCTACTCAATACTTTTAATGTCCAAATCAAAAATCTGGACTTTTATAAATGGTGAATTGTTCTTTTACAACATTTGACCATAAATTTTCACCATTTTTATTGTTTTAAAGTCAGCAAAAAATATCAGGGCTTTGCAGATACGTTGACATTACTATTACACAATATAATATGTTTAAATAACTTTACCTGCTTGCCACCTGTTTTGCTAAATTGCAGATAATGTATAGCAAAACGCAGGAAAAAAAACATTAATTTACACATGGAGTGTAAAAAAAACAACAACAAAAAAGGTCAAAACTACTCTATATAATGTCCGTATCAACAATCTGCATTATGTGTAATTTGTTACAGACAAAATATTATTTGTGGGAATATTCACCATTTTTACAGTTTAAATGTTAAAGCATTCTGCTGCTTTTTAGTTGTTGTTTTGGCACCCTTGTGGAAACATTTTCACAGCTATTTCTTGAAAGATTTTTTTTACAGTGTAGAAGCATTAAAAATCCCTAAAGGATGCGTTTCATTCTAAAATGAAGAAAGAAATCGTCCTTGTTATACCTGTAACTCTTCTTCTCTTTGCGTAAGTTCACTTTTCATGGCTTGGATGTTGCCTTCATGAGCCTTAAATTTGTTTTCCAAGATTTTAAGGTTTCTCTCATGCTTTGCACATTCTGCCTCCAGTTTCAGCTGCTCATCCTTTAAGAAACAAAGAAAATCCTATCACTATCAACAGCTCTGGAGGTTTAAAACTTAGATCAAACATGGCACAGATGTGAAACGTAAAAAAGCAGCATCAAAACCACAGAAACCAGCCCGTGGACAACCTTTAGGTTTCTGCAGCTATTTCTAGCCTCTGAATGAAAACGATGCCATGGTGAGTTGCTGTACCTTCAACGGCTCCATTTCCTCTGAAAGCTGATCAATCCGATCTCTAACTGAAGAATACTTGGAGTCGGCGTCTTCTGCCTTTTCTCGATGCTTGTCGAGTTCCATCTTTACCTCTTGAACGGTTTGTTTTTCCGCCTCCATTTTCTGCTGGTTCTCTTGAGCGACTTCTTCCTGCACGGTTTGATCATTTCAGAAACGAAAACATGAAACTGGCCCATTTCACTGTGGGATTTATGTGTTCTGGCAGAGATATAAATAAAAACTGAAGTTTCACCAAGGAGCTGATGTCATCGATTTGCTCCTCAGCAGCAGTTTCGAGCTCAGTTATTGTCGCTTTGACTTGATTCATGGAAGCCTGCAATGAAAACACTACAAATGTGATCTAATTTCAATGGGAAACACAATGGGAATTTCAACCAGCTTCTCATTAAAATGCATTAGAGCTGCTGACTGACCAGAGTCTTCTTCAGGGTCACGACGGCGCTGTTCAGGCTACTCTCCATCCTCACGATGTCTTCCGACACCGAGTTCACGTGGAGTTGAAACCTGGACAGCTGAGCCTGGTGATTCTCCAGATCGGACTCCAACATACTGTGACAGGCAGCATCGGTGTCATCTCACATCAGAGCTACACACAGTCAATACAAATGCACCACATATCTATAAAAAACAACAACACTGAGTTCTACATAAAATAGAGTCACATGTGCGCTTTTGAAAGCTGGTGCAGAAGGATACTTTAGGTTTTAAGTCGTTCACTTAGCTTAAGAGTCAAATACCTTCAATAGAGCCTTAAAATATCAAATCAAATCAAGCTGTGATGTCATTTTGCTGTACAGACAACAGTAGTACAGGGAAGACGAGAGACTGTTTCTCCAGGATCCAATAATCTAAAGCAATTAAGTTAAGACATCAACACCCCCATACACACATCGCTAAGACATCCTTTTTACAACATTGGCAGTATTTACAAATTGACAGCTGAGTTGTTAGCGTCTATAGCAGCAGCCTGTGATGTAAAGTGCACACAGCTAAAGTGACCTTGTGGACTGATTAATAATTTAAATACTGAGACTCAAACTGAAAATACTAAAATTAGATTTAAGGTGCAGAAATGAGTCCAAATCCAGATCAGCGGGAATATAAGCAGGAAAAAAGGCAAACACAGAAAGATACTGACCCGTGAAACTGAATTACAAGAACTGAATTAGAATTTTACAAAATGTGAATGCAGCTTAAGATGAATCCACAAAAACAAACAGTCGCCACCAAAGCCGAAAGACAAATGAGGTTCAATTAAACTAGTACTTAATCTCAACTGCAGCTCAAATATATTTTTTACAGTGTAATTTTGGTGTTTCGATGACGGTGGTGAAGAAAGCTGTCTGGTATGTTCAAAATCTCCCAAATTGAGTTAAGATCTGATGACTTTTAAGGCCACAGAATATGATTGACATAATTTCCATCAAACGATGCAATGCAACACAATACAATAACTTTATTTATCGCCGAAGGGAAATTCAATAAATTCAGTGACCCCTACTGCTCTGTGATCAATTGTAGCATAAAGATGATCACTTAGACCAGCCTTTGTATTGATTTGCCTCTGAAGGTGCAAGTGGACCCAAACTGTGTCAGAAAAGGCCATCTCTTAGCATAACAGAGCCATCAGATCCCTTGAAAGCAAGATTCAAGTGTTGAGGTTCTTCCTTTAATTTGTCTGTACATCTGCCTCTGATCTCCTCTCGGTTTGTCATTCTGGGAAATCTACTTTTCTTTCTGCACGAGTGTTTGTCTTCCCGGCATACCCGTTTTCCTTCTGTCTCATTTCATCCCATCTTCAGTTAGTGCTTTCGTACTTGTTTTGATGCAGTGAAACACAATCTGTTTGCCCCAAAATGTGCAAACAATTCAGTGTACTGCTGGATTAAAGTAGTGTTTCAGGTTGGATTTTTCCCTCACTCTACACTGTCATTCATGGTGCATTTTTCCTTTTTTTCCCCACTGTGTTTTTGCAGCAATAGCTGACAGTATTTACCTTATTTCTGTCTCCAGATCACCACCGAGGTATTTGGCCATGCTGAAGTCGGAGGTATAGTAACGGTTTGGATACACCTGATCTCCCTCAGCAGTGAAGGCTTCACGGCAGTATTTCGGCGGCCGGCCTTGCTGCATGACCCTCCGCGCTTTGTCTTTTTCCTGTGATCAGACATCAAAACATGGGGCAGATGGTGAAAAATGGAAAAAAAAGTGCATCAATCCCAAAATAACTCTCCCCTGCAACATTCAGCAAAAACACACGACGGTGAGACGCTGACTTTGATTATGAGGATTGACTCTATCCCTCGCATGTCAACCAGGCAGTTGATGATGACCGGGCTCGTCGCCGTGATTACGTCCGGCACAGATGGGTATTCTGGGTGATATGCTTTCCTGTGAAACAGCAGAGACGGGAAACAAATGCATATTTAAAACGTGTGGGAAAAAATGTGTCGAAGACAAATGTGGCAGAAATAAATTAGCAGATGACCGTCCGTCGATGTTGTAGAGTTTTTCAGAGAAAGGGCTGACGATAATCTGCGGTCTTTTGCTCTTTGAGTAAAAGCGAGACATGAGCTCCTCTAGGACTGCCTCGTCTTTGTAGTTGTCACAGCAGAAAGCCTTCATGAAGCTCCGCAGACAGCACTCCACCGCCACCGCTAACGTGGGATCCTTTAAATGAATACAGGCCCCTGAAAGAAAACAGACTGTCAGCTGCAGTGTGTTCACTTCAGCTGGAGTTAATGCTTCACTGCAAGTCTATTAAATGTAATTACAGAACAAATATGTGAACAAAATTTGAAATTTGAAGCTAGACTGCAGGATTTTTAAATAAGATAAGATAAGATAGACTTTATTGATCTCACAAAGGAGAAATTTACCGTTACAGAGCTCTTAGGAACAAACAGAGGGGTGCAAAAAGTCACGAAAGGTGCAAGTACAAGATAACTCTTATATACATTGTTATAAGATAGAAATGAGCATTCAAACCAGATAAGTTCACATAGTGCTGAAAAGCCCATCAGCACAGGTGAATCTTTCTGTTTTAAATTTAATGGTTCAACCATGTGTTTTATGCAATCAGTCAGACTGAAAAATTAAGCCATGAGGATAAACTACAGTTCACCAAATGGCCACTAGAGGCTGACTCTAAAAATGAGTCACTCCCCATAGATCCCCATGTTAAAATGTCCAACTTTACAGCAGAAATAAACATTCTCACAGTCTGCAACAAAAAAATCAAATGACAAACTGTGATGACAGCATTTCTAAATTCAATATCATTTAATTTAAACAAATTTAGTCATCAATTTATTTATATTTACTCAATTAAAGTAAAACTAGATATCAAATGTACAAATATAGGAAAACATATACATGTACACACGTGGACAAAATTGTTGGTACCCCTCAGTTAAAGAAGGAAAAACCCACAATTCTCACTGAAATCACTTGAAACTCACAAAAGTAACAATAAATAAAAATTTATTGAAAATTAAATAATCAAAAACAGCCATTACTTTTGAATTGTTGATTAACATAATTATTTAAAAAAACAAACTAATGAAACAGGCCTGGACAAAAATGATGGTACCTCTATAAAAGATTGAAAACTATTTGACCAGAGTGACATGATTAACTCAGGTGTGTCATTTAATTGACATCACAGGTGTTTCCAAACTCATAATCAGTCAGTCTGCCTATTTAAAGGGAGACAAGTAGTCACCCTGCTGTTTGGTGAAAAGGTGTGTACCACACTGAACATGGACAACAGAAAGCGAAGGAGAGAATTGTCCCAGGACATCCGAAAAAAAATTATAGACAAACATCTTAAAGGTAAAGGCTATAAGACCATCTGTAAACAGCTTGAAGTTCCTGTGACAACAGTGGCTCATATTATTCAGAAGTTCAAGACCCACGGGACAGTAGCCAACCTCCCTGGACGTGGCCGCAAGAGGAAAATTGATGACAAATCGAAGAGACGGATCGTTGGAATTGTATCCGAAGAGCCCAGAGCAACCTCCAAAGAAATTAAAGGTGAACTCCAAGGCCAAGGTACATCAGTGTCAGATCGCACCATTCGTCGTTGTTTGAGCCAAAGTGGACTTCATGGGAGACGACCAAGGAGGACACCACTGCTGAAAAAACTCATAAAAAAGCCAGACTGGAATTTGCAAAAATGCATGTTGGCAAGCCACAAAGCTTCTGGGAGAATGTCCTTTGGACAGATGAGACCAAACTGGAGCTTTTTGGTAAGGCACATCAACTCTATGTTCATAGACTCAAAAACCAAGCATACGAAGAAAAGAACACTGTCCCTACGGTGAAACATGGAGGAGGCTCAGTAATGTTTTGGGGCTGCTTTGCTGCATCTGGCACAGGGTGTCTTGAAAGTGTTCAAGGTACGATGAAATCTGAAGACTATCAAGGCATTCTGGAGAGAAATGTGCTGCCTAGTGTCAGAAAGCTTGGTCTCAGTCGCAGGTCATGGGTCTTCCAACAGGACAACCATCTAAAACACACAGCCAAAAACAGCCAAGAATGGCTGAGAGAAAAGCGTTGGACTATTCTAAAGTGGCCTTCTATGAGCCCAGATCTGAATCCCATTGAACATATGTGGAAGGAGCTGAAACATGCCATTTGGAGAAGACACCCATCAAACCTGAGACAACTGGAGCTGTTTGCTCATGAGGAGTGGGCCAAAATACCTGTTGACAGCTGCAGAACGCTCATTGACAAATACAGAAATCGTTTAATTGCAGTGATTGCCTCAAAAGGTTGTGCAACAAAATATTAAGCTATGGGTACCATCATTTTTGTCCAGCCCTATTTCATTAGTTTGTTTTTTTAAATAATTATGTTAATCAACAATTCAAAAGTGATGGCTGATTTTGATTATTTAATTTTCAATAAATTTTTATTTATTGTTACTTTTGTGAGTTTCAAGTGATTTCAGTGAGAATTGTGGGTTTTTCCTTCTTTAACTGAGGGGTACCAACAATTTTGTCCACGTGTGTATACTGATATTCAGTGTCTGTGACAGGCTACTATTGGCTGATAGAAGCGTCCAACCAATATATCTGTCAGGTTACGATGAAGCGACAGCTAGCGTCCAGCTGGCTCAGCTTAGCATTAAACTAGCCAAGCTATGTCCTGAAATAAACATGCTCACAGGCCGGTACAAAAAACATCTGCGATGACGCAATTTCTACATTGCATCTAACATTTTTTCCCAAATTATGCAAAAACTGGATTTTATATTGATGGCTATCAGAAAACAAATACAGTAAATGGATAATAGCATATCTGTAAGGTCAAAAACGGCCGGTAAGTTCAGTCAACCAATATATCATATCATAAGAGAGCCAATAAAAACAAAGAATCAGAGACATTTGTATGAAAAAAGTAATAAAAAAAATACAATACAATAACTTGTTTGAAGTCATTATTTATGCCTGTAAAACTAATTTAGCCCGATTAATGCAAAAGTGCAAAGTGTTTGGGTCTAAACTAGGCCTGCAACACATCTACTTATAAAAAATGGCCTCATAAGTCATATAATAATATAATATAATAATATAATAGAATAATATATAATAATCATTTTACTGATAATAAGATACTGAAATAATATACAAATTATCCTTAAAATAGTAGCATTAAGCCATTGATTTTGTAAATTAATGAAGTAAAGATACAATAGTCACAAATAAAGCTTTTAGACAAAGTTAAACATTTTGAAAATTAGCTTATCCGTTTCTTTGTAAGGTTGTAACGATAATTACACTCACATCTACACAGCCAACTAAGTGCAACCAGTTAGCTTAGCTCAGCATCAAGATGGGTTTTAGGGTAAATATGCTTAACAGCCTCTCCAAAGCTCATTAATGAACATGTAATATCTTATTTTATTTTGTATTTTCAGAGTAAAATCAGAAAACTGTGTTTTTTATGGAGGCTTATGTGCGAGTCAGGAGCTTTTTAGTTTGATGTTAGACAGATTTGTTGCTCCTGGACAGATCCAGACCAGCTGTTTCCTCCTGTTTTCAGTGTTTATGTGAGCCGAACTGGCTGCAGACATGCAAGTTTTTTCAATTTTCTCATCCCAGTCTTGCCAAGCACATCATATTTACTAAAATGTCAAATAAGCAAAATACTCAATTTAGCAAAACGTGAAAAACGGAGTCACCTATTGGACCAACGGGCTTCTTTCGGAAGCGTCCTTTTGCATAAGCCTCAGCTATCAAAGCCATCAGTTCAGGAACATGATCTCCAAACCGCTTCAGTTTGTTCGACCGACTGGCGTGAAGCTGGTTCCTCCTCTTCAGTTTGGACTCGATTGAAGCCTTGACGTTCCTCTCTTCCAGTCTGTTAAACACAAACAGAGCGTAGATCAGAAATGTTCACGAGAGTGGGAAATGGAAAAAGGAAAAATGCTTGCGTGAAAGCAAATACGACTTGTTACCTCAGCTTGTCTCGCTCTTCTCTTCCTTTGAAAAGCGCCTGATGTTTGTTGCTGATCTCTTGATTCAGCTGCGAGCATTTATTCTGAAGCTCGTCAAGCTTCTCCTTCAGATCACATAAAGTCTTCTGTCGTTTTTTATGCTGTTTTTGTTCCTCACTGTTCACATTTGTACTGAAATACAGGGGGAAAAAAAGACACTTATTTCAAACATATGCATGCATTTCTGTGAAGGTAAACACATCATTTACTGTTCTTTAATACAGCTACACTGTAAAAAATTAAAAATTAAAAAAGGGAAAATTGGAAGCAACAGTGCTATAAAAATAAACAACGGATGATTTAACTCCAATAAAACTGTAATTTTACAGGCATATATTGTAAAAGAACAAACTGTTGTTTGAAAAAATACAGATTTTGTAGTGGGACATTATTTACAGTTTCGCAGATGTTTGTAAAATAATATTTTTTGCTGGATGAAATGCAACAATTTTTTGTTTTTATTGTAAACATGTAAAACAACAAATTTATTCATTTCTAAAATAAAAATACAGATTTTTGACGTTGACATTATGTGCAGATTTCTGTTTTTTGTTTTTGTATTTACTATTTTTCAGTCATTAAAATAAAATTTACTTGAGAAAATAATGGCAAACATTGGCAAAATAACATTTTGCTTACTTAAATTAAATTTAAAAAATTAGATTTTAATGGTAAAACATTTAAAAGAACAAATTACCAGTGATTAAAAAAAATGTAGATTTTTGATTTGGACATTTTGTGCTGTTTTGGGTAGATTTCTTTCTTTCTTTTTTTTTTTTTACAGTCAACAGACTAATTAACGTTTTTACGATGATCATTATCTGTAAATTAACAGAGAAAATCTGTAAAACAACGTTTAAAAATATTTACTATTTTTTAATTCTAAATTTACCTATTTTTTCTTCAAAATAACAGCAAATACCTGCAAAGTATTTACATTTGCGTTTATTTAATTACCATTAAAATATGTAATTTTACAGTTAAACAATTTACATATTTTACATCAACAGCCTTTCAATTAAAACTTCTTTCTTTACTAGTTATTACAATCAAAAACGCTTCATTTTTGACAGTGTATACCTTGCTTTTGCCTTGTTGATTTTCTCCTGAAGAAGGTTTTGCTCTTCCTCCGACTGCTTCAGTTTGTTCATAGCCCGAAAATAAACAAGCTACGGGAAAAAGATTGTCACTTTAAATCCCATAAATTACACTTTAAAAGTACAGATTTGCGCAGACAGATTATTTCTCAGCACCTCCTGCTCTTTGTGAGCTTTGCTAACAATCTTCACTTGTTCTTTCAACTTGCGACTGTCCTCTGAAAGAGACTTCTGTTCGTCTCTCAGACTGTCGATTCTGCTTTCGATGAACTGAAGCTGCTTCTCTGCTTGTCTGATCTTAGTCTGTGTGAAAGATAAGACAAAGAGTAGCTTTAAAGGGAATAAATTATCTGTGAGTTAGAAGCAGTTTTGTTCATTGCAGACTATAAACACCAGCATGCGAACAGTCGGTTTATGTGGTGGGTCTGAAGAGAAACACATTTATAAATAGACTCGTGTGTGTTCAACAGTTGTGACTCACCTGACAGAGCTGAAGGTTGTGCTGATGTTTGTGATTATTCTCCTCCTTTTCAATCCTCTCCTTCAGCTGCTCTATGAGCTGCTCCTTCTCGCCGACCTGAAGGTGACAAAAAAATGACCACAAAACGTTCAAGCGCAGCAACTTACTGGAAATTCTGAGCGGAAGAGAACAGCGAGGCAATCTATTATCTCTCCTTTAATACCGTTTCATCTATTCACGGATACTTTTTTAGAAAGGCAGCAGACGAAACATGAAAAATTCTAATATATTTTCGAGGTTTTCGGGGTCTTTTTATACATTTATTGTCCGACCAGCTCTTACCAAACACCAGGCCATCGCTTTCTTCAGATTCTCCAGAACCGCCTTCAACTCGCTGAAGGATGAACATTTTTCATATCGTTCTTTCTTCTGCAGAAACTCTTGCTTCAGGTCCTTGAGACACTGAAAACAAAAAATATGGATCAAAAAGGGTGTTATTCATGTGCATATAAGTGGCAGGTAAACAGGCTTCATGTATTTGGCAGTTGTCAAAAGCAACGTTACACAGTTCTTTATGGTAGGAAGAACTGAGGACGTTATCAGGGGTTCAGTGGAGGTCGGGGCTCATTGATGAGACGACAGGCAGCAAAAGTAGCTTGGTTTTTATAGACATTAATAGTTCCAGTAATGTAAAAGTTTCTGGAATGAAATGGTTGAATTTTGTAAATGTCACTTTTAGGGCTGGACCTGAATATCCGAATATTCAAATATTTGGATATTCGAATATTCAGTCAGTGGTATCTGGATATTAATTTTGAGATCCAAATATTCTCTTCCTCTATGACAGTAAGCTGAATATCTTTGGGTTGCGGACAAAAGAACGCAGTTAAGGATTGAATTTTGTACTTCGAAAAGCACCAATCAACATTTTTCACCGATTTCCGACCTTTTAGAAACCGAGCAACTTATCTATCAACCGAGAAAATAACTGACGAACGAATCGCCTATCAAAATAATCGCTGGCTGCAGCCACAGAAACACGAACGTTACCTCCTCTTGTCTCTCCACCTGCTGCCGTGTGACTGTTTTGGTGTGTTTGATGTGGACGTAATCTGCCCTCATCTGCTCCAACAGAGTCGCTTTCATGAAGAACTGAAAGCAGCACAAACAGGAAAACAGTCAATTTAACCTGAGCTTCTCTGAATACTGATGTAAGCTTATAATAATAATCATTCTGAACATGATTAGGTTTTACCTTGTACTTGTCTGATTCACTTTTAGAATGCAGGAACTGTTTGCTCATCTCTTGGCTGAGGATGGATACTGGGTTATCCAGCTGGATGAAATACAGTGTTGCAGTAAGTAGCTCACCACGCCAAACACAGTGAAACATCAGTGACAATCAGGTTTACTGTACCTGGATGTTAAAGTGGTCCAGGATGCCTGTTAATTCCTCCTTTTTGCTTGAGACGAGCTGGCCTGAAGTACAAAATAAAAGACAAGAAATGTGGTTAAAACCTCTGTTACATGAGATTTACTGGTACAACATTAAAGGAGCAGCAACAATTAGTTATTAAATGATTAAAAGGAAGAGAATTGGTAAAAGTTGTGGTTATTGGTTGTTTGTTTTGTCATTTTTCAAGGGAAAAATGCTAAATGTTCTCTAGCTTTTCTTCCACTACATGTGCTGATTACACATTCATGATGGCTAAAACAGATGCAGTGTTTGTTGTGCTTCATTTGTCTTGAGTCAAATTTTGTAGAGCTGCAGTTCAGAATATCTAAAACAGCGCCACTGACTAATTGTTATAAGGGTGGGTTTTTTTTTGTTCCCTTACAGTTTTGGGGTTTTCAAACTTGCTCACTGGCCTAGTGAAAATAAGAAAAAGAAGCTAATGTGCTGAAAAATTCTTCCAAATGTCTCGTATCTATCAAGGCCGATGTTGCTCATTCATTCATTCTTTAAGTTTTGCATTTGGTATTATGAAAACTATGGAGGTATTCAGGTGAAAATTCTTTAAAAAAAAATACCCTTGAATGAGAGAGCTACAGTGTGATTTATAATTTAAAACTATATCACGTCACAGTGAGCTCTGAGGCATGACAAAGCAATTCTTTTTTTTACTGTTTTCTGACATTTTAGAGGCAAAAGGTCAACTGATTATCAGTCTAGACTATTCTTGCGTCCAATATTCAGCATTTTTCGCCATTGTTAGTTTATAAATCAGTTTCCAACTTTAAAATTCTACTTTGGGTCTCCAGCAGCTGCCTCTCTATATCTGTAATCACAGCTTTGTGATCACAATTAAGGGCCTATCAATACTAAGGATGAATGTTGAAAACTTGCCTTTTAATCAGATACACTATTGTTCAAAAGTTTGGGGTCACTCAGACAAGTTCATGTTTTCCACGAAAACTCACACTTTTATTCATGTGCTAACATAACTGCAAAACCATCAGTTAGCCTTTCAACACCATTAGCTAACAGAATGTAGCATTAGAACACAGGAGTGATGGTTGCTGGAAATGTTCCTCTGTACCCCTATGGAGATGTTCTATTAAAAATCAGCTGTTTCCAGCTAGAACAGTCATTTAGCACATTAACAATGTCTACAATGGATCTCTGATTAATTTAATCTTATCTTCATTTTTTTAAAAAACTGCTTTTCTTTCAAAAATAAGGAAATTTCTAAGTGAGTCTAAACTTTTAATTGGCAGTGTATACATAAAACATAAATAAACAAAGGCATTTCGTCAAAGTTTTGTGTTGGAATTGTGTCTCATTCCAAATTCCAACACCACTCTTTTCATTTCCACTGAAATTGTATAGCTCTGGACCAATATTAGAGGCAAACAATAATCAAGAATGAAAATAATAATTCGCAGAACTTCAGCAGCAAACTCTTCTGTGTGCTCACTCGGTAACCGGCAAACTGGCAAGTGCAGCTCAAGCTCCTTTTATTTATCAAATAGCTCGGTGACATTTACAACATATGAAAACCATCAGTCCAGCTGTAAAGTAAATAGAAGGCCCAGATGGTACGAAGCAGGGCGCCACGAGCATAAAGCCTATGCAGGTTTACAGACACTGAAGAATGTACACAGTGAGCTTTGTCTTCACTTCAGAGCATGTCTGCTTAATATAAGATTCTGGGAACTTTTCATTTGACTGTATGTGCGGAAAGACACCTGATTTGTTCTTCAGTTTGCAGGTTCGAGACCCGTCGGTCCAGATCCGATGCTCGATGGAGATGTAGTCGCCGTAAACGTCCTTCTTGTAAGCGTCCGGTCCTCTGTTTCGCAGCTTTACTGTTATATCCGCAGCACTGAAGAGCAGAGGGAAGTGCAGAAGTTCCAAACACGCAATAAGGACACATGATTTGTCACCGCAATGACTCACGTTTCACCGGTCTTCACAAAATCCTTCAGCGACACTCCTCTGTTGGTCATGGTGGCCTTTCCTCCCAGGCCCACCATCAGAGCGGTCAGGATGGCGCTTTTCCCACCTGGGGAATGATCGGAAACAACAGAGCTGAGGCATTAGGTCGCTGCATGTAAAGTATGTCACAGATACAGTGTGTTCGGATGCGCTGGCAGAGCTAGAAGACTTCATGCAAATAATCACAAATCACCCGCTCACAGAGACACACGAGGAAGTCGGCCTTTGAATAAGCAAATTCTCAGTCACCTAAGAGTTTGATTATTATACTAGGCTTTGATCGGCATTTTAAGGTGACTTTTCCGTTTCTTTTTCCCTCCACAGATACATTCAGAAACACAGCATAGTGGTGAATATTACTTAAATGCAACAGACGTGAGCATCTTTTCTAAGATTTCCCATAAATGATCATAAAAACAACACATTTATAATGATTACAAAAAGTGAAGAATCCTAATTAGCAAAGATTAGAGCTGAAACAATTAGTCAAGTAAATGAATAATTGGAAAAATAAACTGTAGGAGCCATGAGTTGGATTTTGCGAATAATAAACAGTGCTAATATTCATAAGGTTTGTATTTTTTGTGTTTGTGATGTTGTTTATCGTCATTAAAATCCTCAGTGACTTCTAGTTTGGTTCCTAAAATCAGAAACACAAACAAACAAACAAATTAGAACAATCATTTGTAAATATTTTGATCCTGCAAAAACCCAAATATTAATTTTAATATATAGTTTGTCGAGATTAAGGCAGCATAAATAGATTATTTTTTAGGTTTATTAATATTATTATTATTTTATCACAGCATTTGAAAGAAATCGGATGTTTTGAGGTTCAGCAGGCATCTCCATGGTGCTGACCTGGTTTGAGACCATTTCTGGGGCAAAAAGAAAAAAAAAAAGACTGAGGATGTAACTTTGGATTTAATGTTTCTCTGTTTTCATAACATTTCACAGACCAGACTATCAGCTGATTAATTGAGAAAATATCCACACTCTGTATGAAGTGATGATTCAGAGGGTATCTATTGAGTGTAAAGTGAAGTTGGATTAATAGATTTATCTATGTATTTATCTATATGTCTGGTAGTAACGGCTTTAACAGTTTAACAGGTCAGATACCATGTCCAACATTTGCACACGTAACATTTACACTCCTACGTTATATTTAACAGGAATGCACAATTACACCCCCTGTCAAAAGTTTTAGGACACTGTCTCATTCAAATAAAGTAGAACCTGTCCTACAACTTTTGACAGGGGGTGTATTACATCATATGGATGTGATCAGGGCAGGACTCTGATCATACGTGTAAAGTTTCAGGCAGATTAGAGCATGTTCAGGGCGTTTACACAGCATTTGAAATTTCATGGCGAAGGACCAAAATTCCAGAGGCCGCCACGGACACGCCCTTTGACTTTGGGAAAAGATTTTAATAACTTTGGATCATTAAGGCCTCCTGTATGTACTGGCTGAATTTGAGGTGAATTGGAGTTTCCCCCTAGGAGGAGTTCGCTCTAGAAAAAAATGAAAAATGGGCAAAATCTGACATTCAACGCAAAATAGCTCACTTCCTGTTGGGTTTGGAATGTGGCTGTCACTGACTTTTTTGTTCAGCCTGATGTGCTGCACATGTGTACCAAATCTGGAAAAGTTGTAGGACAGGTTCTGCTTTATTTGAATGAGAAAGTGTCCTAAAACTTTTGACAGGGGGTGTATATTGACTTCATCATCCATGTTGGTTGATAACGGATTTTAAATGAAGTGTTTACTTCTGCCTAAAATTCACCCTATATAACCATTTGTATCATGTCTGCTACATCAGTTTCTGAGACCTCAATCTCAACAACACGATAAATAGTCAAATAAATAGGACAAAATTAATTTTTGTGGCTAAAAATCAACATTGTTGTGAGCAAAAGGTTGCCTAACATATCAGATGTGACACAAAAAATATGTCATAAGCAAAATGACATGGCAATTCTATTTCCTTTTGTTTTTTGTTAAACATATCAGCGCCAAGCAGTTTTAAATTTTTCCCTATTTTTTTGATGGGTCAGGCTTTACAGGGTTAAATGACAAACTGAAAACAGTTGTCTAGTCAGTTTTGTTTGAAAGTGTTTTAGATTTTTTTGTTGGAAAAAGTTTTAAATCCATGTTTTTCATTTTGTAAATTTTGCCCAGTGAATGTGTGCATTTGAAAATAATTAAATAAAAACCACTGAATGAGAAGGTGCACAGTGGGCTGGGACCTGGAAATCTAGAAAACTTGACCCCCTCCAAATTGCTTTCATTTTTGTTTTTCTTATAGTAGAATAAAAATCCAGTTCAACAACAAAAAAAAAAATCGAGTCAAACGGTCTATTCTTTAAAAAGTTAGGCTAGTTTGAATCTCAGGAAATGACACATTCCACAGGCGTAAACAAATTGATATTTGAGCTTTTCATTCTATTTCTTTTTGAGAAATTAATATTTTTTACCTGAGATTTTAACAATATTCAGGTTTACCTGCTCCAAATTTTCTTAATTGCTTAAATTTAGAAGATTTCTGCAAAGTTTGGAAAAAATATAGTAAATTTTCACTTTTTTTTCTGAGACTATTTTCATTTACCACCCAGAATATTTTCACTTGCCATAAGCCAGATATGGGAAAGTATATATTTTATGAAAGAATAGGATGTCAGGTGTTGAAAAATACAAGTGTCAGAAAATCTGGCTTACGGCAACTCTCACAGATCAAATTTTACTGAAGAAGGTCTAAGTTCCCCTGTGTGGACCTTGGGCGATTGATGTTAACACGTATGTATCAAAATTGTAAGTAGTACTTCTAATATACACATACTTTGCAGTATAAAAAGACTTCTAGATGTCTCTAAGTGTAACAACTGCCTTCAAATTTTTGAAAATGGTCATTTAAGGCATCAATTTAGGGCAGATTTAATTAAAAATTCTTGAAATTTGGTAGATTTTTCCAGTTTAGACTTCATGTTTCACTGTTATGTTTTTTGTAAAGTAGTCATTTACTCTGCATAGAATTAGTTAATAAAACATTTGAAGGCAATATCATGTCTCGCCTTTCAAATTTACGTTTAATCACCAAATTCCATCGGTGGAACCCTACACTTATGTCTAGAAAAATCTCCCTGCAGCCTTAACTTTTTAATATAATTTAAAGATATCTTTTTAGATGTATTCCCAAGTATATTGCGGTTGAAATGAGCCCTCAATCACTACCAGGGGATGATTTTTAGCCAAGATATTACATTTTTTCCAAAAAATAAGCCGAGCAGCCCACTGTGAGGTGGGCCCAAACCTTTGACGGGTAGTGCATATTGTAATCCAAAATGAGTTGGAAAATATCAGCACAGTTTCATCAACTTGCCTGAAGCTGATCAAACTGAATTACAGCCTTATGTAACAGCACATAGTGTTGATTTGCCTGTCACCAAGGATGCGTTGGGATCAACACAAACCAAAGTCAACAGCCCATCACGCCACATTCACAAATCCAGCTCTTACTTCCATTGTTTCCAACTATGAAGTTCACATTGGGCCCAAAGCGGAACGGGCCGAGCGAACGGTGACACATGAAATTCTTCAGACTGATGCTCTCGATGAGGCCGATGTCTCCCTGCAAACACAAGCAAAACATAAATATTAACGAGCTGCTGAGAAGCAAAGACAGAAAAGTTGATTTATTAGGGGGTGAAATACTGACTGTAGCAGTGAAGCTGCTGGAGGACGGTCCCTGATGGTTTGTGTCATCTGGACCGTTTTCGGTACCAGCAGCTGTCAGTCTGCGGCTCTTGAAAGCTGTCGCATCGCTGGTCGCTTTGCTTTTCCTCTTACTCATTTTGAAACGAGTCACTGGAAATAGAACCAGCCGGACCAAAGGCAGCAGAACAGGATGTCATTATTTCTGGGCTCTGACAGAGACTTCCCTACTGTAAGTCGGCGCCGACAGCATCAACTTGAATGTGGACTTCTCTGATTTTGACAAGATTTTTTTTATATCTTGTAATGCTCCACCTAAAGACAAACCCCTAATCTTCTACAAATGTAATCACTTTTATCTGACTAAGCACTTCAAACATCAAATGTTCTTAATAAGTTCTTGAAGTTACCACGTTTTTGCAACTCAGTGATGCTTTTGAAACTGTGCAGACCCCTATTTTGACAAAGCAAAAACTACTAAACGAAGTTGAACAATGGATTTACAGAAAACTGGTTTCCCAAAGGGAGCTCGTGCAGCAACAACAAAAAAAAAAAGGAGAAATGTGAGCCTCTTGTTTTGAACTCAGGAAACTACAGTTTGAACCACCAGCTGCAGCAGAAGGTGTTTTTCTGCGGCACAAACACTTTGTAATGTTTCCTCATGCTTTTTAAATGACTCATAAATACATTAAAGCTTGTTAAGAGCGCAATAAACTCATTCCAACAAGTTGTGTTCATGCGAACTGTGAGAAATTACCTCCAAGGCAACCACGTTGTATATGTAATATGGAGAATCCAACTGTGTTTCCCCCTCAAAAAACTCTGCAGCTTTTAACAAACACTGGGATCAAGTGTTTGCAAAAATACAAGTTCAACACTGATCTTGCGGTTGTTTACAGACTGAAGAAAGCATCAGGTGACAACAACAGATTGCGCACACAGTCAACGGTGGCGACAAAACGCTTCAAATCTGCGCAAAAGTTGAGCTTTTACTGGATCACAAGCAGCTGATAGAAACGTGGCCTACCATTGCTGGACTGCCTTCACACATATCATGGTCGTGGTCGTGTTACCGGACGCCGCTGCAACACTTCCTGGTCAGTGTGTGTCTCGTGGGTGTGTGGCTGTAGGGACAGTTGTGGGTGTGATTTCGTTTCCAAACGCGGAACCCAGTGCGCGCTCCGTGATTGGCTGCCTGCTCACCTGCGCGCGTTCCCGTGAAGTTCTCCTATTTTGAATCAGTTTGAAAGTAGAAAACGTCAGAAAAATCATGCAGCGTTGAGAGTTGACACATTTAAACTGGTGAAAACAGCTTTCTTGATGCGTTTCGTGTGTTCTAAGAGGTGACTCAGGTGACTGTGCATCCAATGGGAGCCTTTAAAAAGCCATGTGAGGACCCGCCTCCTCCTCCTGAAGCTGGATCAGATGAAACGAGCAGAGCGAGATGAGACGTGAGTCCTGCTGCAGACACGGTGAGGAAAGAGGAGGGGAATAAGAAACGTATGATGAGAATGGAAACCAGCATGCAAACGTGCGTCGGTTGGGCTGATCGTAAATTTAGTTTCATAACCTGCAGGTGGATTTGCAGCTGCACTGATCAGTCTCTACTAGTTACTTTGGCATCAAAGGAATTAGTTATTTTCAGGATTATTTTGCATGGTGTCCATGAGGGTCGAGATCCACCACAGGAGTCACAGGATGAATCTGAGGCCTCACGAAATGATCAATAAGTTGGAAACTAAATTAAAACTGTTTTTATCTACATGTATTTTTGCATTTGGGGGGTAAAATCCAACATATAAGCCTTCTTGTTTGAGGTGTCCTGCAGCTCCACATTGCAAAAGCATTTCCATTTTTAAACATTGACCATCTTGTGTTTGGGGTTGTATATCTCACATCCCTTTAATTATTGATGAAAGTGACTGATAACTGCTGAACTAACTGAAATGATAAAGGTAAATGAATGCCCAACAGATAAGCCAAATTATTCAATTTTTAAAGAATTGATTATTTTATAATGATTGGTTCGATGGTTTGATTTTGTAGAAGACTGCATTGGAATAGAAAAGTTGAAAAAAGTTTTAAAATGCTGAAAAAAATGGTGTATTGATGGCAGTTTTCCAAGAACATGTTTTTGCTTTAAATATCAGATCTGGCTTTGCAGTCGTCGCACAGAGCGTTGTGGTGCTGATTTAAATGGTCAAAGTAATTTGTTTTGTTGCTTCCTGTGGTGGCTCAATCGCATGAATTATTTTCAGGATTATCTGGCATGGTGTCCAAACTTAGGCACCACTACGGGAGTCACAGGATGAATCTGAGGCCTCACAGAATAATCAATAAATTGGAAACTCAATCAAAAACATTTTTAATCCAATGCATTTTTGGAGCTAAAATCCAACATATAATTGATAAGTATTTTGGCTTGAAGTGACCTGCAGCTCCACATTGCAAAAAAAATTGCATTTTTAAACATAGACCATCTTGTGTTTGGGGTTTTTAGATCCCACATTGTTTTCATTATTGAAAAAAAAGTGATTGATAACTACTAAACTAACTGATGTGATAAAAAGATAACCCAAAGAATCCTATTTTCAACTGATCATTCTATAATGATAGGTGGGATTTTGTAGAGGAGTGCATTGGCATAGAAAATGTAAAAGATATTTTTTAAAAAGCTGAAAAACAAGTGGTGTATCGATGGCAGTCTTCCAAGAACATATTTTTTTGCTTTGAATATCAGATATGGCTTTACAGTCGTCACACAGAGCGTTGTGGTGCGGATTTAAATGGTCAAAGTAATTAGTTTTTGCTTCCTGTGTGGGCATCAATGGCAAGACACTGATGGAAGACTGCCTGTTTTTTTTTGTTTTTTTTTTGTTTTTTGTTTTTTTTGGGGGGGGGGTTGTGAATATAATCCTTTCCGTAGCTGAAATATTAACATACGACTGTTGTTTTCTTTTGCAACCAAATCTTCCTTTTCAGTGTTTCTCTTCTGTTCCTCAGTGGAGTCAGTGTGTCAGCAAACTTTGTGACTTTTCAATAAAGTTAAATAAAACTTGGCGCATCTGAGAACTCTTAAACTGTAGTAAAGTAGAAGACTAACCTTTGAATTGGTGATATGAAAGGAAGGGGTGCACAGTTAATTGATTTCAAATCAAAACTGCAGTTTCAAAACATGCACTTAACACAGCACAAAGACTACAATTTAGAATCTCCATTATTCATCTAGTTCTGTCAGAAGTATGACTATTTTGATCCCTCGCATGCTTTAAAACTATTACACAGTGGATATTGAACTGAAACTTGACTTTGTTTAATTATATCACAAATTAAATTGAATTATCTGTCAGAAAAATCCTGATTAGATAATTACTTCAAATCACTGAGCTTTTATGAAAGGTCTTTGTGACAATGCACTCCTGTGATGTTGCTGACTCATACAGGTTTTATGAGATATTTTGTGCCTAAATCAGTCTAATTCATACCTATTAAAAGATGTTAACATAGTAAGCAGGTGGACCATGTTTGGCACCCAGTTTTTAATTCGGTAAATGTTACATTGACTGGTCTGGTATATTTTGAAACTGTCAAAACGACAGTTCTACAATTTCATTTAGCAGACGCTTTTATCCAACACGACGTACATCTGAGAGTAGATACAACACCATTGGTTAAGCTCACACTCTAAATCCAGGTGTGTTTCTACGTGCAAATAGTCTCTGTTTGTCAGTGCTGGTAAGAGCATGTGTTCTACAGGAGGCGTTTTCAGTGTGTAGCTGATAAATCGCCAAACTCAGACCTGTAAATCTAATCATCTTGAACATCGGTTGTTGGTGGGTCAGTGTGAGACAGCTGAAAGCATTAGTCAACTCTTTAAAGATCAGAATCAGAGTCAGAAATGCCTTTGTTGTCAAGTGAGTACACACAGGGAATCTGACGTGGTGCGTGGTTTTGCAGTCCGTAGCAACAACAACAGACAGTAAAAGAATAAATATGCAAATCTAAATCTGAGAATTCTAAATACAAAATACTATAAGATAAGAAGTACTGTGCAAAAGCAAGCGTAAACAAAGTACTGTGTAAAAAAAGACATACATTTGCTTAAACCAGAATAATAAATTAAAATTCAACTTAAATTACAATATTGTGCATTGTTATTAAGGTATAAAACAATAAAAGTACTGCAGAGCTCCACACCGAGGCTGCCATCTGCGGCGCCATCTTGGATGCTTTTGATCCAACATGGAAGATAGAGATGGAGTCTGTGATTGTAGAGAGCGATTGTTGGTGTCAAAGAGATAATTAGCTTATTTAGACAGTTTGTATATGCTAGATTTACCGTCCTCCTCGGTGAAACTCCCCAGTTTACTGTTCATAGGCAGGACATGCAGGGATAGTGATGTGTGGATCGGTCAAAGCCACTTTGTTTGTGTCCACTTTACAGAGCCAAGCTGTGTACCAACACCTTTTTTTTTTTTTTTATATATATATTAAAGCACACACAGAACCAACAGATAGTACACCGTCACTGAATTTAAGCAAAGCTTTACTGGATTATAATCACTGATTCTACCTTTAATGAGCATATTTGGGTATAAAGAGCCCAGATGGTCACTGCTTTAAGAAGATGTTGTGTTAATGTTTTGGTTTGGGTTTTTTTGGAAAGTAGCCCAAGTTGGTTCCTTTTTTTGCGTTATCAAAAAAAATGTGTTTCAAGCTGAGCATAATCTTTTCTCAAAGATAAACGCCTGCTTTTATCTGGTAAAGCCCAGAAGTCTGTTTATCAGCACTTTGAAGGTTTTTACTGAATCCTCAAAAACTCCTCCTCATATGGAAAGCACATTTTCCTGCTGCATAGGCTTTTATTTATCAGCTTCCAGGGATTTAAAACGGGTACAAAATATTTTTTAATAAAACTATTTAATCTTTAATATTTTGGACAGAGGGGAGAGAAGAACCTTTTAAACACACTGTCAAAATAATGTGGAATGTACATGTAATTAATCACCATAATCTCTCAAAAAAAATGCTCAGCTCCTAAAGGTTTCAGTAATGACCATTTGACTGTGAACAATTTCCTTTTCTAGTTCTGGTAAGGAGTTGTATTTAAAGCTCCTGCACAAAATGCATGTTTTTCCAATCGCATTTGTTCATTTTTTTTGTAAATTTTAGGAAAACTTTATTACAAAATAGCAAAAATCTTTCAAATCCGTCAACTGAAGCATTTTGTACATATACCATGATGCTACTTTTTAATGGGTTAACAGTTGTAGGGTATGCTTTCAGAAAACAATGTTACATATTGCAATTACAAAATCATTTCCAAAAGTTTCAAATACATTCCTCCACATTGACTTTCAAAGCTAGGTTTATTTGCAATGTTTCACTGCTAAATCTTAATCCAGGGAATAATTAGTGTCATGAAATACATGTGTGAAGAGTTCCTTTGTCATAAATTGCAGCCCAGTGGATTGACTTTGGCATTAAAGATGATATTGACTAATACCAGTATCACAGTACTTTAGTACATCTGTAGCAAAATCATCAACAATCACGTGAAAGGTTGTATGATGCGAAGCAATTAAGTACACAGATTGTAATGTGTCTTAATGGTTTAAAAGTCTATTTTTATTCAACATTAATGTGTTTTTTTTTCTCCTTCGCAGGTGAATTTGAGGTTTGACAATGTGTTCAATTCCTGGACTCCCAACACCTGGATCAGAAGTACCTGTTCTCATCACCAGGGTAAACCTAAACCCCAGTTATGGTCTTGTGGAATTGTGGGTAAACTTGGATGATGGTAGGAAGCATGTTTATGAGACAATGAGAGAGGAAATTCAGATTCCTCAGAGAAAGTTTTACGCAACAGAAGGAAAACCCGGTGATCTCTGCCTGGTTTGCATCAGTGACACCTGGCACAGGGCTCGGATCGTGTCGATTGAAATGGAAACGTTCAATGTTTTTCTGATCGACCAGGGAAAACCCCACACCGCCACGAGTGAAGCTTTAGCGTGGGGCCATTGTGACAGTTTTTTCCTGCCTCCTGAAATTGAATCGTGCATACTTGCAAATGTCCTCTCCCTCGAGAATAACCAGCCGGAAAAAGCCAACAAGTTTTTGACGTCTCTGCCTGGGAAGAAGTTTAAGGGATTGGTTCAACATGTACTGATGCCAGACAGATTGATTCTCCTCGACATACCAATTGTGTCCAAGCATATGTGTAAGTTAGGATCTGCCCAGAAGATCCCAGCGGATGAGTTTAAAAGCCTTGTACTGAAGTGTCTACATCTGCCCAAAGAGGAATCTTCTGAGGACTTCCATAAATCACTGGAGCAGAATCTGAACGTTGGTTCCCAACTTTCCAAACAATACTTTTACCCAGAGCTGTTCATGGATACTTTGGAAATTGTTACCGTTACTGAAGTGACTGATCCACTCAATATTTTTTGCAAGCTTCAAATTTTTAGCAAAGCGGTGAAGACATTGTCTGAGCAGATCCACCAATATTATGAAAAGTGCTCTGACTCTGAGGAGGCACAACCACAGACCTGTGGGGAACCATGTGCTGCTAAAAGCACAAATGGAAGATGGCATCGCTCAATGCTAAAACAAAACATCGTGACTAGCGACGGCACTGTAGAAGTTCTGCATGTGGATGAAGGAAAAACTGAATTAATTCCTGTTGGAGACATCAAGCCACTGCTTGTGAAATTCCTGAGAATGCCAGTTGTCACGTATCTCTGTTCGCTTAATGAGATAAAAGACGATGGAAGAGAGTGGACTGTGAATGAAACTGATTTCTTGAAATCACTGCTCTTGAACCAAACAGTCATGGCATGGTTTAACCACCAAACAGAAACTCAAGATGTCTATTGTGTGACTCTGTATGCAGCTAATGCCGAATGCATCAGCAACTGTTTTATGGAGAAGGTGGGCCTGATTCCACACTCTAGGCCTGATCTAAATGTGCAGAATGGATCCATTAACTCAACCTTTCTCACTTCAATTGGAGACGAGAGCAAACTCAATGGAGATGTTGATGAGTTACCTGAAGAAACTAAAAACCAAGTAATCAATGGCAGCACAGATGATGCGCCAACTTCTGCCACCAATGATATTCACATCAAAGGAGGCTCTAAATATCAAAACCACAATGGACATCTTTCAACAGGTTTTCCCTCTGAAGAGCACATTGCTTGTGGTAACAATGTGTTCACTGTTGGAAGTACAGTCAATGTAAAAGTATCTTGCATCGAAGGTCAGCACAAGTTTTGGTGTCAAACAACAGAAAACAGTGACTCCCTTCAACACCTCATGAAAGACATCCAAAACCACTACGCATCTGTCCACCCTCAGCCGCTCACCGAGTCCATTTGTGTCGCCCGTCATCCGGACAATAATATGTGGTACAGAGCGAGGATCATTGCAAATCGCCATTCCCCAACTGTAGATGTGAGATTTATAGACTATGGTCAAACTCAGAAGGTGCCTCTGCAAGATGTGCAACTTATTGATCCAATGTTCTTACAACTGAAAGCACAGGCTTTCCAGTGTTGCTTATTCAATCAAAAGAATCCTACTGATGTCACTTTGCAAAACGCTGCTTTAGTAGAGTTCCAGAAGTGTGTAGATTTAGGTACTTTATCCAACACTGAAGTGAAATGTGTTGTAAAAGCTGTGACATCTGATGATGAAGGCCTTCTTCTTAACATGGTAGATATTGAAACCGCATCCCACAGTGCATCCAAGCTTCTGGCTCAGAAATGTGCACAGTCTGATGTATACAATTACTTCACACACAACATTGAGGTGGGTGCTAAAGAAAAGGTGTGGGTAACCTCTTCAGAGAGCGTCAATCTCTTCTACTGCCAGCTGTTCAAGAATTCTCATTGGTTTGACAAAGTGATGGAAAATGTTGCACAACTACTTAACCAGCAACAGTGCTCAGATCAGCCTCTTGGACTGAACAGCATTTGCCTTGCAAAGTACTCTGATGATCAGTGGTACAGAGGTCAAGTAGTAGAAATGTCCCCAAAACTTAAAGTGCACTTTGTGGACTTTGGGGATACCCTTGAAGTAAATAAAATGGATATTCATCCCTGTCCCACTGAGGCGAGTATGATCAGGTCTATTCCTGTGCAGGCAGTTCCACTTGGACTGTTTGACATACCTGCAGAAATACTACCAGAAGTCAACCGTTGGTTTGCGGATCATGCTGTAGGCCATAATTTCACCATTTCTGTGGTGGCACAAGAGGAAAAAGGGAAGTTCATTGTTGAACTGTTTGATGGATCCTTGAATGTAAATGAGAAAGCCAGAGAGAGGATGGCAGAAATGAAACAACAGTTGACTGACCAGCAGCTTCCCAACAGTTCAAAACTGACTACTGCGCCCAATGTACCACAAGAGCTCATGGAAGTATCAGAATTAACAAAGACAACACAACAAAACAGAGTCCACAGCATGTTCGCCAGAGATGATCTACAGATGGGTTCAAATTCAACACCTGATACCTCGACACCGAAGAGTTTTGATGAAGGAAATACACCAGCTTTGGAAGCAATTATTGAACACAAAGAAAATGTGACAGAAACCTCTGTGCAAAGTTATAAAAGTGACTCAGAAGTGGCTCAAGTACTCAAGGAAGAGGTGTATGCTTCCTGCATTGTTGGACCAAATTACTTCTGGTGTCAGTACAGCAACACCGAAGACCTGAACACAGTGTCAAAGCTTGCTCAGGAAGCAGGACAAATACAACAAGATAGCATCTTCCTCGAGAGGCTGGAGCCTGGCAGTCCATGCCTTGCTCTGTTCTCCAGTGACAACCAGTGGTACAGGGCTCAAGTAATTCTAAAAGCTGGCAACACCCTCCATGTTGTGTTTATTGACTATGGAAACGAGTCTGAAGTTGACATTGAAAATGTAAGATCACTGCCTCAGAGCCTGCTGGACATTGCTCCTCAGGCCTTTATGTGCCATCTGAAGGACTTCAATGAGTCTAAGGGCTCCTGGAATGATGAAGTTTATGATGACTTCTATAATCTTCTGATTAATAAACCACTCAAAGTGACCATCTTTAACATGGAAGGCCATTCAGAGATTGCAGTTCCACAGTATGCAGTGGAAATTGAATGCGATAAAGTGGTCATCAATAGATTAATGCAGAAATACTGGAGACCATTTTCTACAGAACAGTCCAAAAATGAGACGCCTCTAAAAGAAACCCAAGATACTGAAACTGGAGGCAATGTAACACACTTTCATATTTCCAAAGGGAATACAAGTACTTGCATGTACAAAAAGCCAAATTTTTCCAAAAATAAGGCAGAAATGGTACATGCCACTTCTATTGTGGAACCATATTTCTTCTGGTGTCAGTACATAAACACTGAGGATCTCTGCAAGGTGATTCAGCTTGCTCAAGAGGCAGGACAGTCGGATCAGGACATGACATTCGCTGAGACTCTTGGTCCTGGCAGTCCATGCCTCGCTCTGTTCTCCAGTGACAACCAGTGGTACAGGGCTCAAGTAATTCGCAGAGTTAATGATGCATTCTGTGTTTTGTTTGTTGACTATGGAAATGAGTCTGAAGTTGACATCAAGGATGTCCGATCACTGCCTCAGAGTCTGCTGGAGATCGCTCCTCAGGCCTTTTTGTGCCGTTTGAATGGATTCAATGAGTCAAAGGGTTCCTGGGATGACAAAGCGTCAGATGGCTTCTATAATCTTCTGGTTGATAAACCACTAAAATTGACAGTGTTCAGCGTGGAAGACCATCCAGAGATTGAAGTTTCACAGTTTTCTGTGGAAATTGACTATGAAGGAATGGTTGTGAATGTGGCAATGCAGAAGTACTGGAAACCACTTACCGAAGAATGCCTTATGATGGAAAATCCTCAGAGTCCCAGAGGGAATGTGAGTACTTGCATGTACAAAGAGCCAAGTATTTCCAAAAGTAAGACAGAGATGGTATATGCCTCTTGTATTGCGGAACCACATTTCTTCTGGTGTCAGTACACCAACACTGAGGATCTCTGCAAAGTGATTCAGCTTGCTCAAGAGGCAGGGCAGTCAGATCAGGACTTGAGCTTGACAGAGACTCTTGTTCCTGGCAGTCCATGCCTCGCTCTGTTCTCCAGTGACAACCAGTGGTACAGGGCTCAAGTAATGCGGAAGACTGACAATACACTACATGTTCTGTTTGTAGACTATGGAAATGAGTCAGAAATTGACATCAAGGATGTCCGATCACTGCCTCAGAGTCTGCTGGAGATCGCTCCTCAGGCCTTTTTGTGTTGTTTGGATGGATTCGATGAGTCTAAAGGGTCCTGGGATGATCTAGTTTATGATGACTTCTACAATCTTCTGATTGATAAACAACTTAAATTGACAGTGTGCAACATGAAAGACCATCCAGAGATTGCTGTTCCTCATTATGCTGTGAAAATCGAGGATGAAAGAGTGGTTGTAAATGCAACAGTGCAAAAATATTGGAAACCAGTTACCAAAGAATGTCTGATGACAGAAAATTCTCAATGTCCTCAGGGAAATGAGAGTGCTTGCACATACAAAGAGCCAAGAATTTCCGTAAATAAGATGGTACATGCCTCTTATATTGTGGAACCACATTTTTTCTGGTGTCAGTATACCATCACTGAGGATCTCTGCAAAGTGATTCAGGAGGCAGGACAGTCGGATCAGGACATGACATTCACAGAGACTCTTGGTCCTGGCAGTCCATGCCTTGCTCTGTTTTCCAGTGACAACCAGTGGTACAGGGCTCAAGTAATTCAGAAAACTGACAAGACACTACGTGTTCTGTTTGTTGACTATGGAAATGACGTTGAAGTTGACATCAAGGATGTCCGATCACTGCCTCAGAGTCTGCTGGAGATTGCACCTCAGGCCTTCTTGTGCCATTTGGATGGATTTGATAAGTCTAAGGGCTCTTGGGATGATGAAACATCTGCTGAATTCTATAATCTTCTGATTGATAAACCACTCAAGTTGACAGTGCTAAATGTGGAAAACCATTCTAAGCTTGCTGTTCTTCACTATGCAGTTGAAATTGAGTGTGCAGGAGTGGTTGTAAATGCAGCAATGCAGAAATACTGGAAACCAGTTACTGAAGAATGTGCTGTGACAGAAAGTCCTCAAAGAGAAATTGTACCCCAAGGTGGTCCAGTGGAGTGTAGGATGACACATGGGAATGAGAGTACTTGCATGTACAAAGAGCCAAGTATTTCAAAAAATAAGGCAGAAATGGTGTATGCCTCTTGTATTGCAGAACCTCATTTCTTCTGGTGTCAGTACACCAACACTGAGGATCTCTGCAAAGTGATTCAGCTTGCTCAAGAGGCAGGGCAGTCAGATCAGGACTTGAGCTTGACAGAGACTCTTGTTCCTGGCAGTCCATGCCTCGCTCTGTTCTCCAGTGACAACCAGTGGTACAGGGCTCAAGTAATGCAAAAAACTGACAATACACTTCATGTTCTGTTTGTTGATTATGGAAATGAGTCTGAAGTTGACATCAAGGATGTCCGATCACTGCCTCAGACTCTGCTGGAGATTGCTCCTCAGGCCTTTTTGTGCCGTTTGAATGGATTTGACGAGTCAAAGGGTTCCTGGCAGGATGAAGTTTATGATGACTTCTATAATCTTCTGATTGATAAACAACTTAAAGTGACAGTGGTTAGCGCAGAAGACCATTCAGAAATTGCTGTTCCTCACTATGCAGTGGAAATCGAATGTGAAGGAGCAGTTGTGAATACACTGATGAAGAAATACTGGAACGGAGAAGGCTCAGATGGTGCTTTGTTAGAAAATTTGGAAACAGGTTAGTATACAACTAGTTTGTGTAAATTTTTGAAAGCATAGAAAAGTCTTTTTACTCATTAAACTTGTCATATAATCTCTCTTCTCCAGCGGACCGGGATGAAACCAGGACTGTGGATGAGAATGTTGAGGTTTAAAGTCATCCAATTTCTGTCAAATCTAAGGTAGGACCTCAAAACCTAAAGTCAGTTCCTACAAATGGAGAATGAATGAACGATATCACTTTCATTATTTTAAAAGTCCTCTAATCTTTGTTTCTTTCAGTTCTGGATCCAGATTAATGCCTGTGGTGGGGGAACCCTGTTGTAATTGATGAATTTTGAGTTTTGTGACCTGAAAATGTCTTGTTAGAAATTTTAGAACATAAATAAAATTAAGCTTTACTTGTCAATAATTGCTGCCAATAAACATAATACTTAAGCAGATGTAAAGTCAGTGTTATTTGTGGGGTTTTTTGTTTGTTTTTTAACAAGGAACTGATTCCTCAGAAGGAATTGCTTTTCAATCACTTGGATTTTCCATGTATAATTTTGTAAGTTCATAGCCTTAATATTTAAAGTAAATTTAAATTTACATCATAAATATTACAGGATCTAAACTTTAATATTAAAATTAGTTGGTAAGCTTATATCATAAGTAGCATTAGAGTATATTAAAATTAATATTGAATTTAGTCAATCAAATTTGTATGACAGATAATGGAAGAAGTTAACCTCAAAATTTTCAAATATTTTGTATATTTTATAAAGGATCTTGACCTTAATATTTAATTTGGCCAGATACATTTCTATAAGTAATATTATAGGATAGTACCCCTAATATTTAAATTATTCAGGTACATTTATGTAATTAATTCTGCCCAAAACTGGTATTGTTGTATCTTATGTTTGACATTTAGGAAGGTTGGAGTGTGTGTGTGTGTTTTTTTTTTTTGTTTTTTTTTAGTCAGTACATGCATATAATTAAAGGTATTATTATGGGATTTTTAGCATTTTAGTCAAGTAAATTAGTATTTTCTATATAATAATATAGGGTTTGACCTTCATTTTGAAAGTATTCCGTTAAATTTGTACATAAAATTATGTTACAGGATCTGAACTTTTATATTTAAATTCGACATGTTAATTTGTCGTTTATGTTGTGTTTTGTAGGGTCCCAAGATTTCAGCTTGTCTAAATCTATGAGGAAGTACTTTGGCTCTTTTAAATATGCAATGAAAACAAATGCATCCTGGCTTCTGATTTGCAAAAGATGGTATTAAAGGCCAGTTTTCTTCATGTTCATGGAGCTGCAGCTCCTCAGTATTCACTGTGCGGACAGTTTGGTCTCCTCAGCACAGACAGCAGGTGGCAGCGTTACCGTTTACAAGTTCACATCAGGACATGGATCCATGTTGTGTTGATCAAGCTGTTGCCTGGCAACCTTTGTGTAGAAATGACAGAGTTGCACCAGGCTGCAGCGGCCGGCAATTATGATCAAGTTGAGGAGATTCTGAGGCAAAATAATTGTAACCCCAACCAAAGAGACATCGACTGGAGCTACAAGACTCCTCTTCACTGGGCAGCAGCTAAAGGTAGGAGCGTTTACTGTATCTTTGAATCCTGGTGCACCTTCAGGTTCTGTAGTCTCAAGTTACACCAGTCCTCTTTCAGATGTTGATTTGGTGACTGTAAGATCTGGGTAGGAATTTATGCCAATATTATCTTCAGGTGTTCTTGCTGCTTGACCAACTGGCCAGGACCCAAATATGATCAATTTCTAATCATATAAAGCATCTTTATGCTCACGTGTTGCAGGGTTAGAGTAGAGTTAGTCTTTTGCAAACAAAGTTTTTCAAAGTCTTAAACAAAAAAACAGTTCAAACTTGATTATTGGTTAATCTGGTGCCTCCAGGTCTTTTCAGCCATTAACATTGTCAAAAACTGACAATTTAGAGTTTTTATTTTTGTCTTCCAAACTGTTTACCTGGATTATTTGGTAGAAAAAAAGTAGGGGTTTGTAGCAGGAATTTAACTGCCATAATCATTTATTTTTTTAACAGACTAGATTAAAAAGTCTTCCATGATGCCTTTATTTCTGCACAGGACATACAGAAACAGTCAGGATCCTCATAGAACATGGAGCCCGGCCCTGTCTGAGGACGGAGCACGGCTGGACGGCTGCACATTTTGCTGCAGAGTCCGGCCGGCTGGCTGTCCTGAGGCTGCTGCACTCCCTCCACGCACCCATAGACAAGCAGGACTGCTGTGGAGACAAACCAGCACGGATAGCCGAAATATACGGACACCAAGACTGTGTCAGGTTCCTTAAGAAGTACGACAAAACACACTTGTTTCATTCTTGTGATTTTAATAACCGCAAACACTGTATGATTTCTTACATGATGAATGAACGGCATTGTCTTTGTGTGTTGCAGAGCTGAGACTGAATGTCAGAATTACCGCAAGACAGCAACCCAGAAAGGGATTTCAATGGATGATACAGATGAGGAGTGGGCAGATGAGGGCAAAGAAAATGAGGAAAAATGCATCTCTAAAGGCAACATGTGAACATAGGCTAAAATCACTTTTACATCGCAATAAACGGTGGAACTTCGAAACGTCTAGCATTGCTTAAATCATAGTTGGCAGTGATATGTAGGTGACTTTCAAGCAGCAAACAAACTGTGATATGGACAAAATAAATATTACGAGTTTTTACAGGGAATTTAAGTCATCCTACTCATAAACCAAAATAAACAACAGAAACAGTCACATCAAGGATTTAAAGAAGCCATTATCTGTGATTTTAATGTGTTAAATTTTGCTCTTTTTTTTCTTTAATTTTCAATTCCTCAGTGTGGAGTCCAACTTTATGATGCATTATGAGGCAAACAAACTAATGTGATCTGTACAAAACATATTAAAGCTTTTCCCTACGAATTTAATTCATTTTACCTGCAATAAACCAAAACTAAACGACAAACCGTCGCATCAAGGATTTGAAGAAGCTATGAACTGTGATTTTAGGAGTAAAATGCTGTTTTTGTTGGTCAGTGTTCTCCTCTTCAGTGTCGAGTCGGATTTCATGATGCTTTATGAGGCAAAAAGCGGCTATGTACAAAACAAATATCACAACTTTGTACTGAGAATTTCACTCGCCTAACTTGCAATAAACCAAAAAAAAACAAAACAATAAGTAAGTTTAAAAACTAAAAGCTATTGTCTGTGATTTTATGTGTAAAATGCATTTCTTCCCTTCAATTGTCACAGTGTCAGGTCTAACATAATGATGCTTTATGATTCAGACAACTGAATTTCCCCTGATGTGGGGAGAAATAAAGGATTATCTTATCTGATCTTACATGCACAAAACAAATATCACAACTTTGTATGGTCAGTTTAACTTATCTTACTTGCAATGAACCACAATAAACAACAGAAACAGTGACTTTAAAGCATAAATAAAGTTATCTGTGATTTTATAAGTAGAATACATCTTACTGCGAGTGTGATTTACACTTCTTCAGTGTCGAGCTAACTTGATGTTTTATGAGGCCAACAAATGAATGGTGATATGTACAAAACAGATATTACAACTTTGTAAAGTGAATTGAACTTGTCTGACTGGCAGTAAACCAAAGTAAACAACAGAAACAGTCACTTTAAAGAGCAAATAGCGCTTTTTCCTGTGTGTAAAATGCATTGTTTTTCTGGTGATTTTCACTTCTTCACTTTGAAGTCTAACTTCACGCTGCTGTCGCTGGTGGATGCTGGAGCCTGGAGAGCAGAAAAGGAAAGGAAGTGCCAAATTAATCAGCTGTCATTGTGGTGCTCTACAAACGAGTACATCCGGTCATTAGTGTGCTTACTTTTTTCCTGAAGCGTTTGAGCAGAGCTTCACGGGTCTGTCAAAATTGCATGGAAACACAGTTGGATTAAAGTTGTTGACAACTGTTAAATTACTTTAAAATACGCTGAATTCCATAGAATTAAACTGAGAACAGAGACCACATCTAATGACAGCTGTTCAGTAAGTCCTAATTGTTTTTAAGTTAACCCTCTGAACCCTGAACAGTTTCTGGGTATGTTATTGCGCCGTTCACCTTTTTACTCGGCTAATTTTTCGCTGTAATATAAAGTCCTGCATCTGTTTGGAAACAGCACAACCATAGCTAGAAAAAGACACAACTCAGAAATGTCTTTTGTGCAATATGACACAATTATAATGTCAAACATCATAAAAAACAATATAAGAAAATTACATTTCTTAGTTTAATTTTTCAAATAAAACTGAAAAAAAAAACACGTGATAACACTTTTCATCAACACTGGTGGAAAAACTGTGACTCTAGATACAACAGATTTTTTACTATTTTATTTCTTATTTGCTTTGATGCTTGTCTCCTGTCTGTTCTGTGTAAACACTGCCTGCAGTTCAGCCGAGAAGACCCTGGATTTTGTCGGTTACAGCTCGAATGGCTTCATGGATGCACCAAGGAGAACAGATTTTGTTCTCTTTCAATGGAACTGGAGTAAAATATCACGATTTATAGGCTAAGATTTGTTTGGCGTTTCTAGTGGAAGAGGACGTCACAGATGATTAGATCAAGGGCTGTTGGAAAGTTGAAAATCCGGTTATTCTAACAGTTAGTGGCAGACAATGTGCCTTTTAAACTCGTAGGCAGGCTTTAGGGTTCAGAGAGTTAAATCTGGTGACGTTTTAGGGTTTTAGATCAAACTGTGCAACGGATTTGAAATCTTGCCGATGCTGTAAATATTGCAAATGTTTTGTGCTGCACTACAATCAGATTAATATCGGACAAAATTGAACTGATCCTGAAACCCAAGATGCACTTCAATTTAGGTTGGCATTTTCCCTTTAGAAGTTCAACTATCTCACCGTTCTGTCCCCCAGACATGTGGTCAGCAAAATGAACAAACCCTAGAAATGACAGGCAGAATGTGGTCAGCAAACAGTACTTGGCGCAGATGTTTATCAAAATCAGACAGATGTGTATTGACCCTACCTGGAATCCGTTCATGAAGATGAAGACATAGTTGACTAAATAAGCAATGGGACCAGATGTGAGGTCAACAATCAACACAGCGAGTCCAAAAATCCACGTCACGCCGAAGACTGGAGTCAGAAGAACAACTGTCCTCAAGATGGTTTTTGCAGCTGCTTTCTCTTTCTCACGGGATTTGTCCATGTTCTCTTGGTGATGCAACAGCTTCATGATTACCACCAGCATGGAGAAGATGTTGACGAAGACGATTATACCAACTGGGATGACAAACGTGAAGATGGACCCCGACATGAGTCCGACATAAACCAGCCAACAGGTGTCTTTATGGTAGTAGGAGCTCTCACCGCCAGAGTTGTTGGTAAGAAACGTGACAAAGACAATAAGCAAAGGACAGCCGTAGCCTACGATCATGGAGAACCTCAGGTACTTTGTCCTGCTCACTTGATGGAACAGGTAAAGCGTTTGGTGGAGAAGTGTGGCGCTCAGACACAGCATCCAAAAGAACATGGACAGGTAGGAGAAATGCTTCAGCACCGTGAGGGTTTTACACCAAATGTGTGATAAATCACGTGGCTTACTGGACGCTAGAAAACAGCAATTTCCAACCAGCAAACACACAGAGATGTTCACGTGGGCGGTGTGGCGTAAATGTAAAGTATTTGTCTTGACTACGTCGCTCCAGACGACCAGTTCGATCAGGAGGCTGATAGTCAGAGATATGATTGACACAGACAACCCAACGTAGGTCATCTCAGTCTCGCCAGTGATATTCATGGGATATCTGCTCAGAAGAATTGCAAACGAGGACAAATGCGTGCAGGTGCAGCGTCCTTCATCATCAGCTCCTGCCCATTTGCACCCATCTGAAGACCACTTTCGGGCTGTGTTGTTCCACGAGACGCACTCAAGCCTAACGTGGCGAGGCCTTGGCGTGATGAGCGGGAAATTGATTGTAATATTGACCTTATCTGTGCTTCCATTGGTGGTCGTCGACATAACGATGCTGTTGGGTTTCATCTCCCAGTCGTGGGGCAGGTAGCTCTCCAGCTGTTTGAATCCAGTTGTTTTCACTACGCCGCTTTCCCAATTTTTAAGGGAGACGTTGACATTGAACACCGAGTTTTCACACTCCGTTTTGTTGACGCACGTGACGACCTCTACGTTTGGTTTTCTGCTGATGTCCGTTGTGTTTGCTATTTTGATTAATCGCTCGAGTGAACTCAGATACGTGTCAGCCAGTGTCAAATTGATATCACGAGGTGGTGACGTCCAGGATTTGTTAAGAGACCTATCGAGCAGATTACTAGATGACTCAAGAAGATGCTGAAAAAAAGAAGAACTGCAGTTAAATCAAGTTTTTTACTTTGATCATATGTCCATATGATGTTGTTTTTTTTTGCGTGCTGGAAGCAAATAAGTCAATATCATGGCTGAGCATTTCCACATGTGTACCAATGACTGTCTCAAAAACACACATTCAGAATCCCAGGATTTCATACCCAACACAAACCAGAAGATCAATCCTGTCAACTGGCAGAGCAGACGTTTCAGTATCATTATTCTTTCCAGCTCAAACATGTACGAGTGCATTTCAGACAAGCAGAACATCATGAAAAAGTTTCATATTTCCCATCAGTTATTTAAGAACAAGAAAATTAATGATATTCTTCACTTATTACATGCATAGTAAAATGTTTCAAGCATTTTTCTATTCTAATTTTGATAACTGTGGTGTACAGCTGAAAAACAAATGTAAAAAACATATTCCAAAGTATTGCAATATTTCACTTTAAATTGGAGTAAATTCAAACTGTAAATACTTTATTGTGTTGTAAACCTTTTTTTTGGTTGATCTTGGGAAATATTCCAAGAATGTCTGATATTCATGACTTATCAGCCAAATAATCA
This sequence comes from Acanthochromis polyacanthus, assembly GCF_021347895.1. Classification (NCBI taxonomy): domain Eukaryota; kingdom Metazoa; phylum Chordata; class Actinopteri; family Pomacentridae; genus Acanthochromis; species Acanthochromis polyacanthus. Next base: position 28,238,627 of record NC_067113.1, read on the forward strand.
CTATTAAAACAAACCAAAAGGCTTGAAAGGCTTCACTTTACATAAAACAATAATAATACCAATAATAGAATATAACACAGTTTACCCTTTCGAATTAAATTATGAAAAAAACAACTTTTCTAGTAGTTTGAGATGCACTAATATGCCTCAATCACTCCAATATTCCAACGTGTCATCGTGCAGCACAGAGTAGTTTTACAAGACAGCAGCAGCAGAGACTGATTGTAATAAGACATTGGTGAATGAAAATACATTTAATAATATCATAAATAGGTTTGGAGGTTTTAAAGATATTTGAACATTCTGTGACACTTACATCTATCGAGGAGTTATTATTTATCTCATCCAGCCTTTGGTGCAAGGTGCTGAGGACGTGGACCGATATGTTCACGTTGGCGTAAGTGTCGATATTCTCGGTGTTATTAGTGGCGTTCTCTAAGCTGGAAAGCACATCTGCAGCATTTTCCTCTTTAAAGCCAAGTCCAGTGTTAACAATCTGCAGCAACAGTGAAAAATTACTCCTGATGGTTAAATGTGTCAGTCATTGGTTTAAATCAAACAGCCAGAGTTAAACTTAAAATGTTTAAAGATAGACATGACGAGTGAATAGAATCTAATTTTCAGCTAACAGTTATCAACACAAACTCCCCAAGCTGATTGCTTACAGAAAGGATTTCTGGTGTTCAAAGTATTTTTTATGTATGTCTAAAGACACAAAATAGGGATTAATATACGATATATATTAAAAATGCCCCGATTTGCATTAATTTCCTGTGCAGAAATCTGAACATGATGAAGCCTGCTTTAAAATTCTTGTTTATTAGTGTGAAAGGTTTTTAAAGAGGAAATATGTGTATGATAATTAAAATCTGCAGGTGCAAAGAGACAAAATGTAGTATTATTCACATTTTTTTTCATCAGTCTGAATGAAAGCATTTTACGGAAGCAAAGTATCTCAAAATATTCAAATTGAACAATGTATAAAAACAAGATGTGTGTCCATGTCGTAGCCCTTTAAGCTGCAGTCAATTCCAGCCATTTTCAGTACAAAAAAAATCGTTAATATTTTATTTGTAAATAGAAATATGATGACAAATACAGAGAATATTGGACGCGCATCGCGAGGTGCATATCCTCGAAAACGACCTGTTCGTGGATTTTATACCGACTTCAAGACATGTTTTGGACAAAATATATTACTAGCTTGTTTCGTCTGGATGTCCAAGGTTGGATTATGGCCGTTTTTTGTGGAATATTTTCATCTGTGTGTAATAATGAACCCGGAAATGTGAGTCGCGCTGTGTACGTTGAAGCCGTGTATAGAGAACGGACGGATGGATATTCGTTGTTTGTCGGACAAATGTGTTTATATTACCCGCTGTGGTAATCACATCTGAAAGTGGTTTATACCGGCGGATTCATGAGAATCTAAGCTTTCCATCGGTGTATAATGTATCTATCATCGAGTTGGCAGTGTCGTTCTATTTCGAAAAATGCTTATGCAGATATCAAAACGCGGGCTGCTGAACCGCAACGGGTTTTAAAATTAGACAATTCTCTCTGTCTAAGTATAACTTTGTGACATTATATTTAAACATTTGAACCACAGGACATGTTAATTTGTTGTTTTATATTCTGCTAATGGGAATAAGTTTGGTATGGGTTACTTTCAAATGATGAAAGTTAGGCTTACTTTTGCTTGTTGCAGAGTTCTTTCAAGTTCCACGAGCACACACCTCGAGTCCTCCTCTTCCCATCCCCCCGCCTCACTAAAACGATTAATCGATTAACAGAAAATGAATCAAACAAAAGAGTGAATCAATTGATTGTTACAATCTTTGTCAAAAATTTAAAAAAAAAAGCCCAAAATGGATCTTTTTTGCTTGTCATTCTGAATAATTGCAAGTTGTCTTCTGTAAAAGTTTCAGGACGATACAAGAAATATGTACATAAAATCATGGAGTAAGTAGCAGATTATTTTCTAATAAAGAAACATTATTAGTTGCAGTCTTACCTGCATTTCCGTAGTCTCACACCAGCGGAATTCTTGCATTTTAACTCTGCAGTGAAACCAGCTTTGGTGTCGTACCAATCACCTTCAGCTGCACAAAACTTTTCACCCACTGTTCAGGAGAAGAAACGTTCTTAAACATTTTATCCAAAGCAAACTTTAAGATGACAAGAAGTTAACTGGAAGTTCTGCTGGAGCATGAGACGATCACAAAAGCATGAACTATTTCATGAAAAACACAAAGATTTGCCTTTTACAACATCACTCCTTTGTCAGTGTGAATATTATTGAGGAATAAATAAGCCTCCTGTTCACTTGCTTTTATAGTAAGTGGTAACATTTCTAACACCATTTTATTTAAAATTACATTATATTTCAGGGTTTCACTGTCACTAACACATTTTACTGCTATGATCTGATTGCAAGTTATCTGATTTCTATTATATTTATTTGTAGCATTGTAACTCCAGTGTGTGTGTTTACATCATATCATTACAATCTAATTTATTACTTTGAATTTATTTACTGTAATTTATTGTCCAAGTTGACCTTTGTTTAACTGTGAAGCACTTTCATTATTATTTTTATTATTATTGTTGTGATTGTTATTATTATGTTATTCTCATTATTGCTATTACTTCACCAAGGAACGCCCTGAAGTTATATGACAATTGGCGTACGTTTGTCTGTCTGTTTGTCTGTCTGTTTGCAATACTATTCAAAAATGGATTTGGATGAAATTTTCAGGGAAGGACAGAAAGTGATTAGATTTTGGCAGTGATTAGATTTTGGCAGTGGTGCAGCTTGTAGTCTGGTTCCACAGATTTGTTCAAGACTTCTGTATCACTGCAAGATAGCGGCACTGTAACCATGACAACAAGTGAACACTACATTAGCTGCCTGCTGACGATCACATGATTGTGATCCGACTACAAATCCACCGCTGTGGACTTATCGGGACTGATCCATTGGAAATGATACAAGGAACAATTGATTAAATTGTGGAGGAGTTTCTGAGTCCCATCAATTCCCGCCGCCACGACACATTTAGGTCAGCGATTCAGTATCTGTCCATAAAGTACACACGCATAACACATGTCTGTGCTCAGTGCAAGGTCATTTTTTATATCAAAGGTTTCATCTGCTGGAAATGACACAAAGACTGAACAGCCTTGGCAGAGGACTGTACTCTGAGTGCTTTTCTTGTTATTACTGCTATCGTTGTTATTGTAGTTAATGTTCTTATTGTTTTTCTTCTTCTTGTTGTTGTTCCATCCTGCACACGTATTACATATTTACTTTCCACAACTGGACTGTCTTTGGCATAAATATTTTCAGAATGTAATTATGGCCTCCAGCTAGTCTCTTATGGAGGACCACGTGTCATGAAATCTGTTCATGTCTACGAGGGTTTGTGTGCTTCAGCATTCTACAGATAAAGCATGTGTTGTAAAATACATAAATAAAAATGACATTGAATGAAAAATAACATGAAACAGCAGACTTTAAATAACCCTAAAATTTCCCTTGTTTATCCCCACATTAAACTATATTGATATATTTACAATATTACTTTAATATTTATTAGAGTAAAGTCAGAGTTTTCCTCTCATTTTTTTTCATTGATTGTTTAAAACATTTGAGTTTTTGTTGACAGTAATAAAGGCTTTTATAATACAGTTACGCCCCAAAATGGGAGTTATGCCTCTTGTTTCCAGGTGAGGTTGAGAACTGGGTTTATTTTATGTTTTTTTCACTGGTTTGCATCTCTTTCTGGTCTTTCATCAGTCTCTCTTGTTTTCTTATTATTATGTGGCTCTTTGTAGCTGTTTTGATGTAATTTCTGGGTGGTGTTTGTGGTTGTTTGATTGACAAGCAATCAAGGAATATTAAATATTCCTAAAAACAGAAGCTCTGGATGATGACTCTATGGGCCCCTGAATCCGTTCCCTGACCATCAATACACACATTTAATTTATTTAAACTTGTTTAATTTGAATATTTCCTAAAGGTAAATCACTGTTGTTGGTATTTTAGTTAAAAGTGATATTGATTTAATATGATCTATTCCTCTGTGGGATTATTTTAGGTCAGTGGAGTGCATAAGTTTCACAGTAAGAATTTGAACATCCAAATAAAACAGCAAAAATGCATGTGCTGCTAGAAAATATGGAGTGATGTTGGACAATTTCACCATTTCAAGACAATATTATAACCAAAACATACCTTTAATGAAATATATCTTAATGTCACCACTTCTGGTTTGGCTGCATCTGTTCCTAAATTTGCACTGTAGTTCTACAGGTTTCACGGGGGGTGGATTACAGGTCATTATTTGAACAGCTTTATAGACAATTGTTTCTTCACCTGCAAGGACCAAACATACACAACATGGATTATCATAACAATCCAGATAGCAAACTATGGGTGAATCAATGTTGAATCTATGTTGAGACCTAACGTCGAAATTATACAGAAAGCGCAAGGTTGATAAAATGTTGAGTCAACGTTTGCTTTTCAACCATAAATCACACTTTACCCAGATAGCAAAAGATGTTAAATCAATGTTGAATTAGGGTTAAGAAGGTTGAATTGTGGTTACGGTTGAAGACTGATGGTTGGATCAACGTTGATTCAACAACATTTTGTCAACATTGAAGTTTGTGTTTAAAAGATGCCATTGAATCTACATTGTATTTTGGTTTAATTAAAATGTTTGACAGGTCAATGTTTAATTAATGTTGAATCTATCTTTGCAAACATGTAATCTATGTAAGCAAACGTTGACTCAACATTTTATCAACCTTGTGCTTTCTGTATAATTTCGACGTTAGGTCTCAACATAGATTCAACGTTGATTCACCCATAGTTTGCTATCTGGGAAATTTTGCATGAGGGTTTACTTAAATCAGCTGGCAAAGAAGGAAAATGAACGTACTCTTATCTGGTGGATCCTGCGGGATGGCGTTACCTATCCAGGTCACCACATAAGGCTCACTGCTTTTACTTATCTCACATTTAGCGGTTACTGTCACAACACTGTTTATGGTTTCACAGCGCACAAAAGGTGGATCTGTGGAAGTGGAGATTTTTGGCAGGAGGGAAACATCAAGGAAACCGGTGTCTTTGTGTATTATGGTGACATTAGGCTGCTCTTGTGTGTATGTACACGAGTAGTTTCCTAAAAAACACACACAACAACATAAAAATACGACAAAGAGTTAAAGGCACAATGTGAAGAATTTTTAGGTTATTCTGTATGAGGGGACTGTTTGTGAGAAAAATAGACAATCTTGGTCAAAATGCAAAAAAAAACCCATTTCACTGGATTCATCTGACTTTGTTTCTGCAGCATATTTGAGTGAAATCTGTGGTGTGAAACTTTTGTCGCCCCCTTCTGGCAGTGATAGTAACTACACAAACACTGTAGACTGTAGACTAAACTATAATGGATCTACTGAACAACGAGATTCTTTTATATCTGGAGCATCAGAACCTTTTCTTGGAGGCTGTTGGAAGCGTTTTCCACCAATATCTCACCTTATTTCAAGTTGTTGTATTCTACTCTGTGTTTGTCGCTAAAATTGCTCACCTATTCAGCACAATTTATCATTACTGGTCCAGGAATGTTGCCACAGACACCAGGTTAAAAACTATGTTACACTGCAAAATAGAGATTTATCAGGCAAATATTGTTTCATCTCATTAGTCCTGTACTTGGGCTTTAACGAAAGACAACAGATTTTTTTGGCCGCTTGCGAGGAGCAAAAACAAGCAGTGAAAAAAAAAAAATCTTTTCAGGTGTCACATCTTTGGTGAGAAGATATAAACACAAGTTTTGATGGGTTACAAGAAAATCTACTAGTGGTAGATGCAATTTAATGCAATGATGTGATGATATGAAATACAACAATCACTGTCAATACTGTCAAGCATGGTGGTGGTAGTATTATTAGGGTGTTAGATTGGGCTTCCCAAAGTCCTGACCTAAACCTCAAAGAATGTGTTGACTAAAGCAACAAGTTTCAGTGTCAGGAAATCAACAAATACTAGCATTTCTGTAGGTTTTTTGTGATATTTCTGGAAGACCGACAATAAATCTTTAAACAAACCAAAATGAATGATGGTGTTTTGTAACAAAGATGTATGTGTTTCTATATCCATCCATCCATCAGTTTATAAATATTGTTTCAAGGGTTGTGCATTCAACACTTAAGTAAAATCACAGAAGGACTGTCAGTAAAATGTACCTAAAGTGTCAAAAGTGAAAGTATTAATATAGCAAAGTTACTCCTTATGGCAGTGATATTATAGTATGATAATATTGGATTATTTATTCATTTTATCTGTTAACAGATAAACAAACTTTAAAGCTGCTGCTCTAATTTTACCTCCTTTATAGTGTTGAGTTGTTGAACTTAGAGCAATGCATAATTTTTTACCTGTTGGTTGTACATTTAGTGTGTAAACTCACAAATTCAGCACAGTTCCTGTGAAATGCCATCAAACTTAGAATGTGCAGTTTTTCAAAACCAGTGCAGCAGAACTAAATGACTCCATCAATTCATCTCCTACATTACCCACAATACACCTCCACCACTGACAGTTTCCTTGAAGATTCAGTTGTGTTACTTTTTCAACGAGAGATGAGACGGTGGCTGGAATTTTGGGAATCTTTCTAACTTTTAGTCTAACCAGCTGTGAATAAGGCTGTCAGATAAATGCAGTAAAAGTACAACATTCTGCTCCAAAAGCTGAAGTATAAAGCTTAAATTGCCTCAAAATTGTACTTAAATGCACAATTTACCCGAAAGTACTTCACTCTGTTGGGTTAAAGGTCTAAAATGTAAATACAGCGGCTGAAACTAATACCTTGCCAGAGTTCAGACACTTCTGTGAGGTTGAGAGTGGTCTCCCTTTTTCCTAATGTCACATTTGCAACTGTGCCTGAGGTTATCTCAAATATTCTGTCCGGTCTTTTCAGATTCCACTTTGGCGTAACGCCCAGATCCTCCGTTGAATTGCACCTGAGGACGACACTGCTTCCATAACAAGTAAAGTTGGGTGGCATGTCTAAGCTGACAACACCTGTGAAAATAGGTGAAAAGAGCTGGATTAGTGTAGAAACCACAAATACTGACACGAATCACCTCAGCTTAATCCTGGATTAAGTGCTTTGCACATCTGGGAGACATATTAACCTCAAAAAGGTGCCCAGCTGGTATATCCTCCTGAGAACTGGCCCATTTATTTATGTCCTCTGTACTGGACATTTGTTTTTGATAGATATCTTTTGACTCATTTGAGCTACTGCTCTACTAAATCCTGACGTGCCTAATAGAGGACATCCTGGCCTTTCTAATGATATCTCAAGTGATTGGGTGGGACAAGAGGAACTTTGTTTTCATGCTATGACAAAACGGAGACAGCAGCAAAATGTGCCTGACAGGAAAAGAGAAAGTTTACTCAAAAATTGTTAAGATATCATTGTTTTACCTATTGTAATCCTAGTCTCTTGTTTATGAATATGGTGGGGATAATAAATTGGGGTCAGAGTTCAGGGAAACTTTTTGTCAGGAAAAATAATCTCCCCTTTATGAATGCCAACTCTTACGGACATGAGAACGATTTAACGGGGTTAGCTAATAGCTAACTAGCATGCTAGTTTTTGTTAACATTCAAATTTCTGCCCAGCAACACATTTCTTTGTGGGTTAATAAACACAATGAATGAAAAGCAATTAATGTAATAAATAGTTTTTTATTACTGTTTCATTCAACCTCTTAATTTTTTTACACTATTGCAATTAAATTAAGTTTGTTGAAGTTTCATTTGAAAATGGATTTACATTCTTGTTTTCTTGTCGGCCTGTTTTGATTTCAAAGTGTTGCTGTTTTGTTTCTTTGTAGTAAAATTGTAGTATGAAGTATTTTTTTCTAAAATTCTAAACTGTGAGTTGTTGTTTTAGCTCCAAAAAGGCAGGAAATCATAAAAAGTTAAATTGAAAGATATTGTTTTCCCTCGATATATCGATTTATATATATATATATATATATATATATATATTTCAATATAAAGGAGGATACAGCAGCTGCTGTGCTTTGTAGAGGTACACTGAAACTGAATCCTAACAGGTGCATCCACCACCGTCTTTGCAAACAGACCTGCAGTCTCCAAATGAAATGTCGCTGGCAGGCGTTTGCTCAGTTCTTGCGCTTTATTGATCAGATCCTTTGAATTGACCCCGTCAGCAGTATTCATTTCAAACTCTGCGATGACGCTTCCAATCCTTAGGCAGAAAAAACAACAACAACAAAAAATACAGGTTTCAGTCACATATGGAACACAGGTAGCAGTAAAACAATATTTTATTTGTAACATGCCTGTATCTTGTGATTTTTAAGGTGTCAAATCCCCTGATAGTGCTGTACACCTCCTTCATCTAAAACAGAAGACAAATATTATTCCTGAACGCTAATTAATCGACTAATGTGCTGTTTATTCATAGATATGTTTGTTTTACCTTCATGAGCAATTTGTCATTACATTCCTTGTACTTCTCAGTTGTGTTATCTCTCAGACAATCAGAATAATTTTGTCCCAGAGTGAGATACCCGGAAACAGCAACTGTGAAGAAAAAACACATAAATGGAATTTTTGGGATGTTTTCATGGTCGATGCCCCAAAATGCGCACTTGTTGTCCTTATGTGTACATGAATGTGCAAAGACAGTAAAAGCAGCCACGTACCTGAACGGACAGAAACACACATTTGACTTGAGTTTGTCGGGAAGGTGCATTCTGAGTCACCACAACACATCTTATGAGACCAACAAACATCATCACTCCACCTGTGGTTTAGTTTGCAGCTACACTTTACACTGTCTGAGTTCTCCGTACACTCTTTGTAGGAAAGAAAAGCACAACAGTTTCACTTGGAGTTTTATTTTCTGCTCTTAAAAATTAGCACATGCAACAATTGGAACATTAGAAATCCGCTCACCTGTCGTCATTTTCAAATCTTCGATGCTAAAGTTGGTGTCATTCACAAAAGGTCTCAGTAGCTTGGTGACATTTCCGATTGCGTTTTTGTCTATTTTCAATTTGAAGTAGTACTTTTGCGTCGAGTTTCCTGAAACATGCAAAACAAACCGACATCAGAAGACACTATAACTGTTCAAGAACGATGCTGGGCTTCACATAAATGCTCATTTTTACAATCTTACAAATCACTTTACCTTGTGCAGCAGCCTGGAAAAGAAACAAAATTTAGATTAATGCAATTTAATGGCATAACTTTGAATTTTATAATGTAATCTGTGTTAAATGTGACAAACCTGACAGATGTTTAGGGACAGGACAGAAAGGAATATGAAGGTCCACATCATGTTTCTGCAAATAAAATAATTTAAAAAAACACATCAGAAGGCATTTGAAACAAAAAATGCAACAATAACCCAATGGGGAAAACAAATAGTGCAATTCAGTGCAGCTAGTCTGACGCAGTATTCCACCTTTACAGTGTTTATAATGGCCGGCTGTTTAATTAAATTACAGATAACATTAAGTCACCAATTTAAAAAAATAAACCAAAAAACAAAAAGGCTACAACTATAATTAATGATGATCTGTTCTTTGACATTGTTTGGTCGCACAATTACACCATTTCCCCCTGAATTTAAACAAGCAAAAAATGTAGTTATTTTACAGATAGTAGCCAGTATTTGAAAGAAAAACTAGATTTATTTAATACAGAAAAATATATAACGGTTTGAGCTGCTACTTTACAGGTTTTCCTGTTGTGGTAAATTACAGGTAATGTCCAGTAAAATCACAAAAAAATATATTCATTGATATATAACAAGTGCTAAAACTGTAAATAATGCCTACATCAATAATTGATATTTTTGTTAAATGGTAAATAAAGAAGCAAAATATGGTAGTTGACATTATTTTCAAGGAAAAATTATGAATATTAAGGACTGAAAAACAGTGAATAATTTTTACAGCTGTTATTTTACAGATTTTCCATTTTGCTTAATTACAGATATTTAATTTAATAATATAAAATCATGACAAGTATTAATTTACACGATGACTGCAGAAAGAGAGGCCAGAACTGTAAATCATGTCCACATCTGTATTTTGACAAATAGTAATTTGTTCTTTTACAATGTCTGACAATAAAATGACAGTTCTATTGGATATAAACCAGCAAAACTATCACTAGTGTACAGATATCAGCTGTCACTGTCATAGTGTCTACAGTAAGTAAGCCCAGATGTGTCTTGTTTTATTACTTACAGGATCGAGCAATGACAAATACGTGTTAAAACTAAAATCAGCAACTGCTTCATTTCACTTCAGTGCTGCGTTTCATTTTAATGGCTTGAATAAAAAATAAATTAACATTTCTGCTTTTGAAAAATAATAAAAGTAGAAAATGAAGCGGCTGACCTGGTTTTCTCAGCATGCATCAGCGAACCGTCACAGCAGCATCTCCTGATGTTTAGGATCCGTCTGCGCTCATGAAATGTCAGCAGCACACTTATGAAGCTGCTTCAGCTGAGAAGGAAATGAAAAACACAAAACGGTGTTTACAAGAAGCTGGTCGATTTTACTGCAGAGAGACATGCAAAGTGAAAAGGCCGTCATGTGGCTCCGATTTGACTTTCAAATTTTCAGACTGTGTAACGTTTGTATGATGAACACATTCTGCTTGTACAGCAAATGGAAAGAGAAGGATAATACGAATGGTAACAAAAGAGCCCAGAACAACCTCTAAAGATATTAAAGGTGAACTCCAAGGTCAAGGTACATCAGTGTCAGATCACACCATCCATCGTCATTTGAGCCAAAGTGGACTTCATGGGAGACGACCAAGGAGGACACCATTTTTGAAAAGAAATTGTACAAAAAGCCAGGCCAGAATTTACCAAACTGCATGTTGACAAACCACAAAGCTTCTGGGAGAATGTCCTTTGGACAGACGAGACAAAACTGGAACTTTTTGGCAAGGCACATCAGCTCTATGTTCACAGATGCAAAAATGAAGCATATCTAGAAAAGAACAGTGTCCCTACTGTGAAACATGGAGGAAGTTCTGTTGTGTTCTGGAGCTGCTTTGCTGCATCTGGCACAAGGTGTCTTGAATCTGCGCAGGGTACAATGAAATCTCATGACTATCAAGGTAATCTAGAGAGAAATGTGCTGCCTGGTGTCAGAAAACATGGTCTCAGTCACAGGTGCCAAAACAATTTCTCTTTGGAGATTAATAAAGTATCTATCTATCTATCTATCTATCTATACAGCTAGAAACAGCCATGAATGGCTAAGAGGAAACCACTGGACTATTCTGAAGTGGGCTTCTAAAAGCTCTGATCTAAATCCTATTGAACATCTGTGGAGCTGAAACATGCCGTCTGTAGGAGGCACCCTTCAAACCTGAGACAACTGGAGCATTCTGCTCATGAGGAGTGGACCAAAATACCTGCTGAGAGCTGCAGAAGTCTCACTGACAGTTACAGAAATCGTTTGATTGCAGCGATTGCCTCAAAAGGTTGTGCAACAAAACATTAAGTTAAAGGTACCATCATTTTTGTCCAGGCCTGTTTCATGAATTTATTTTTTAAAATAATTCTGTTGAAACACGTTTCAAAAGCAATGTCTGATTTTCATTGGTTAATTTTCATAACATTTCTATTTATAATTACTTTTTCAGATTCAAATGATTTCTGTGACCATTGTGGGTTTTTGTTTCATTAACCGAGAGGTACCAACAATTTTGCCCACGTGTGTGTACAACCTTTATGGAATGACAGACCTCGTTATAAAGCTGTTGTTTCGATGGAAGCAGAGGACAGAGAAGCTTTGTGCAGCCGGACTCAGTCATTTGGTTAAATGTCATCATAAAACTCTGAGCTCACAACAAAAGAGCTTGTATTTCTCATCTGAGAAAACATAAACCCAAATGTTTAGTCAAATGATGTTTATGAGGAACTGCTGTTGTGAAGCATGGAGATATGAGATCCCAGAATCAGCCACAAAGGGGAGACTCTTACAGAACAACAGCTAAATAAGGGAACATTGTGATGTTCTAACCTGTGATTTAGGATCAGATTATGCCATAACCTAATGAATGAGTGTGAACTAACCAAGTGTCTATTCTTACATTCTTTAATGTTGAAACAGTGTAGAGGTCAGAAGCGTGACTCACTGTGAAAACTGATGTTTTTGATAGATTTGACTAAAAAGAGGAACTTATGCTTTATGAAATGGGAATGCTTTTAAGAGTTTTGATTTGACTACTGTTAAGATAAGAGGGTTTTAACTTTGTATTGAGGTGAGAAGTCACGAGTTAAGTGAACTAGGGTCAAGTGTTCACAGTAAAGGTCTCTAGACTCAAAATAGATTGGGTTTTTTAATAAGTCTGTACACATTGTCCAAAAGATTGCACAATGGGATGCCAGCGACAGTTAGAGGCTGACATCCGCTTTTCCATTTCCTGATCAGGAGCCTGTGCTGAGTTGCAGACAGGAGAGATCAGGGGGGGCAAGATGGGCTGTCTGGACAGTCCAAAACAGACAGTTTCAGTTCCTTAAAAGTGGAGGTGATCATGCGGTCAGTGTATGGGGCAAGTGTGTGAGTTGGGAGGGGGTAAAGATACAGTAAACTATAAATTACATCTGATCGAGATGCAAGTTGGGAGATTGTTGCGGGTATCTGCCTGGGTGCAATCCAGACATCAGTCTGAGCACAGGGGATGATTACCACGTAACTCGGACAGGGAATTCAACATGATCTGCAAAGGAATAACTGTTCTGATGGAATTATGGACCAAAGTACTGCGTTTCCTGCAGTGTTGGAGGATTACTGAACTGTGATCTGGAAATAATGCTGTCTGAAGGAACATTACTGAACTCTATTTTCCATGTGAGGAATACTGGACCAAACAACAAAAATGGATATATGCAGATCTAAATCTGGTCGGACCCCCGTCCACTTCCCCCTGGGCCCCGGCGGGTCTCAGGTGAGCAGCCGGGTGTGGCCACACCGTGACTGCTCTCCCTCCAAATTATGTAATCTGGGTGAATATTACTTCTCTTTTATGAAAGCATAGTTCCACTAATGAGTCGTGTTAAACAATTGAAAGAATAGTGATGTTTGATTAACTGTCTGATGATTTATTGGCTATGCTTTTGCCCTGCTAAAACTATATTAATAAAGCATTATTCTGCAATTAAAGAGAACAAATTGCAAGTGCTATTTTTATCCCTGAATGAATACTTATACATCTAGCTCTGGATGTAAAAAGTCAGATTACTGCGTGCATAACAATAGCAAAGGTTCTGAAAGGTTACCTAGTCATGGGGGCCAGGTTGGCCCTATATAAACATATCCTAGAGGTTGTCTATATGTCCATAACCTCTGAATTAACCTAGCAACTTAACAAGTGCAAGATCTATGAGAGGAAAAGCTGCCGTTAACAGGTGTGTCTGGTGGTTAAATTTAACTATACCGAAGTGGCTACTCGGTTAAATTAATTATCAGAGGAAGCAGGGATAGGCATCTGGATGAAGGCAGTGAGACAGGCGAATTTTCCTCGTCAACCAGCTTAACAGTTCTGCGGCATCCCTCTGAGTAAGATCTCAGGGGGCAGTAGGACCGGACCCGAAGGATGGAGAGCTGGTCCGGTGATTCCCTAACAACTGAATAAGTTAAGTAGGGGGTCACTGGCCCTGAGGATCGACACTGCTCAATTTAGGTTGGATGCAGAAGGTCAAATTCACAATTCTGCACAGTATTGAAGAAATGCATGAATAAAAACATTTCAGATTCAGGAGATATTTTATAAAATATTCACCATTAAAAAATATATTCATTTATATATTAACAAGTGCCAAAATTGTAAAGAACGCTTACATCAGTAATTTTTCCTTCATGATAATTTATTCTTTTACAACATTTGACCATAAACTTACACAGTTTTTAAAAATGGCAAATAAACAAACAAAATTTGGTTCTTTGACTGGTACTTGACATTATTTTCAAGGAAAAAATATTAATATTAAAGGCTAAAAAAAAACGTGAATAATTTTTGCAGCTTTTATTTTACAGATTTTCAGTGTTTTGCTTGATTACAGATATTTAATTTAATAATATAATATCACAAGACGTATCAGTTAATACGCCGACTGCCAAAAAAAGAGGCCAAAACTGTAAATCATGTCCGCATCTGTATCTTGACAAATAATAATTTGTTCTTTTACAAAGTCTGACCACAAAATTAAAACATAAAACATAACATAAAACTGTCACTGTCATAGTGTCTACAGTAAGTAAGCCCAGATGTGTCTTCTTTTATTACTTACAGGATCAAACAATGACAAATACGTGTTAAAACTAAAATCAGCAACTGCTTCATTTCACTTCAGTGCTGCGTTTCATTTTAATGGCTTGAATAAAAAATAAAACATTTCTGCTTTTGAAAAATAATAAAAGTAGAAAATGAAGCGGCTGACCTGGTTTTATCAGCAAACCGTCACAGCAGCATCTCCTGATGTTTAGGATCCGTCTGCGCTCATGAAATGTCAGCAGCACACTTATGAAGCTGCTTCAGCTGAGAAGGAAATGAAAAACACAAAACGGTGTTTACAAGAAGCTGGTCGATGCAGAGAGACATGCAAAGTGAAAAGGCCGTAATGTGGCTCCGATTTGATTTTCAAAATTTTCAGACTGTGTAACGTTTGTATGATGAACACATTCTGCTTGTACAGCTATGTGACCTGGTAAGTCCATGTTTCCTTTAAGAAAACACACACAGTATGCAGAAGAAAGAAAGATATTAAAGCTGAAGCGCACTACAGTTAGTAGAACTGTCAAATCAAGAAAAAAGAAAAGAAACCTGTGAAAATAAACGGTACATTTGTAGATATAGGATACATACAGTTTAACAGTGCGATTTTACAGTCACACATTGTAAAGAAATTAAGTACTATCTGTAAAAAGACCGATTTTTAAGTTGAGTTTTGGCCTGTTATAAATACAGAAAAAAACAAAATTTTTATTGCTAGAACAAAATAAACTAACATTTGTAAAAACACAAAATTTTAAACTTTTGATTAAAAAGTCACACGATTGCTTTTGTGTGATTTTCCATGGAATTTGTTTACAAAACATAGAAAAATCTACAAATATACATATGACAATCACTCTGCCTGCTGATTAAACCCCTGTATATACTGGACACTTCACATTCTAAATGTTCTAAATGTCATGCAATAACATCTGTAAACCGATATGTACTTATGTCATTTGCACATTTCTGGATCACTCTGGTATATTTTGATAATTTTTTCTTTCAAAATTATATTTTCCATATTCTTATTTTACCTTCACTTTATACCTGATCCTAATATTCTGTGTTGCCTTGTTATTGTTGACAATGGCAGAAGATGACAGTTTGTATAAATTATCATTGCAACATTTCAGCCTTCAAGCCACTAGATGGAGACTTTCGTGCTCAAGTTTCAAAGCTGATGAGTTCTTCTGTCTGTTCTAAATAAAATAGACTTTACAGGGCAGGATTAGCTCATTTAATTGATTGGTAAATAGACCTATGTTGAGTAAAGAAAGCATAAGTGAAAAATGGTTGATGTTAAAATAAAAAAAGGTGGCAAAAGTGTTTTTTGCTTTATTTTTACACTAATATTAATTGCTTGCTGTGTCTCCTGTCATATTTTCAAGTGGTCTGATCAACAGTTTGATCATATTTATTTACTTTTGGTCATTTTTAAGGCTTTGTAATGTTGCAGTTGCATGATAAAATGTGTTTATTTAATCAGGATCAGATAAAGTTCCATAAAACTTTGCCCATAAAATCATGAAACATGAATAATATAACTCTCTCTCTGAGGCTCTAATTTATAATGCCCCATGCAGGTGGTCATTGTCATAAATAAAGACCAGATTTGCTCTAAAATACCTTAATTTTTACAGTTATTGAAATATTAATTGTGCTAAAAATTAAAATTCAACAGCAGCAAGAAACATGGAGAACTTTAGATTTACTCTTGGAGCCATGGAGGCCTCTGTACTTTTAATCAAGTTGTATTTTTTTAATTAGGATATCTCTTGATGCCATCTTTTAAATTTGTAAAGCGTGATACATTTAACAAAGAAGCTGCCTTGTACTACCGTGCAAATGTTCGTTCTTGTGGTTCGTGAAATAAAGGGTTAATATGAAAACAATCAGGTGACAATTTCAATGGAGGCAACTAAAATCCGGTTTTATTCAACAGGACTCCTACTTCTCATAATAGGAAATCAGAGGCATGTAGCCCAGCTTCACCTATTGAAGCATGAAGTTAATGTTTTACTCTTAGACTTGAATTTCAGAGCTTCACAAAAAGAAGCAGATATTACATAAATGCATACTGCAGCCACCGTGCTTCACATACTAATGCTGCCACCACCGTGCTTCACATAATAATGCTGCCACCACCATGCTTCATGATGCTGCCACCACCATGCTTCACATACTAATGCTGCCACCATAATACTTCACATAATAATGCTGCCACCACCATCCTTCACATCATGATGCTGCCACCACCGTGCTTCACATAATAATGCTGCCACCACCATGCTTCACATAATACTACCACCACCATGCTTCTCATAATGCTGCCACCACCATAATACTTCACATAATAATGCTGCCACCACCATGCTTCACAATATGATGCTGCTGCCACCACCATAATATTTCACATCATAATGCTGCAACCACCATGCTTCACAATATGATGCTGCTGCCACCATGCTGTGACTTAATTTTTTCATCCCCTTGCTGTAACAACAGAATTTCCCTCTGGAGACCAATAAAGTCTGCCTAAGTTGATAAATATATTAAAAAAAACATTAAACTGTTCAAAAAATTTAAGTTGAAAGGTGATAAAAGAATGAATGACTATTTCTTTATTCTGTTGTGGACACTGTTTACATTTTTTAACAGCCAATATGTGAATAAATACAAACTATTGTCTGTAACAAAACAGGGAACATCTGCAAAATAAGTGAATATTATTAAAAATATATATTAATTTATATATAAAAATTATTTCAAATAATGGAAAAATAACTGCAAAATAACAATATTTTACTGATTTAAATCCAGCAACAACAAAAACGAAGTCACTGATTCAAACATGAATTCTGCATCAAAACAAATGAGACCATTTGCCCGAAAGTTGAACCTTTCAGCAGCATAAAAAACAGACCAGCAAATCCACCTGAGAATGTTTTCTTTAAAGAAAAAACAGAGTTATGCAGCAGCTTCATCAAAGCACACATTGAAAACCTGCAGAAATGTTGAGCAAAGACTTGAACAAGCAGGAAAACCTCCAAACATCTTGCGACTAAATCAATTTCCATGACATGTTCTACTTTTCCACATTTCCATTTACAGTGAGAGATTGTACAGGCAGGTAGAAGTGAATCAGTGAATCAGTGACCAGTTTTTGGGATTTACAGCTTTGTATTTGACCTTTATGGAATGACAGACCTTGTTACAAAGCTGTTGTTTCGATGGAAGCAGAGGACAGAGAAGCTTTCTGCAGCCGGACTCATTCATTTGGTTAAACTTCATCATGAGCTCACTGCTCACAATAAAAGAGCTTATATTTGTCATCTGACAAAACATAAACCCAAATGTTTAGTGAAAATATGTTTATGAGGAACTGCTCTGTATAAGTTGCACAGTATTGAACAAATGCATGCATAAAAACATCAATACATTTCAGATTCAGGGAGATATCTGAGAAAATATTCACCATTATCCTTGACTTTTGGACTTAAAATACTGAAAGTGATATAAACATTATTTATAGTTATGCAACATAACTGGTGTCTGATTAGATTATTTAAGACAAGTTAAATGCTAGTACATCTTCACAACACACTTTAAACTTTACACGCATACCTAAACTTTAAAAAGTAATTCAGGGGAATTTATGAAAGTCATAGTTAGAAGATAAACATAAAATTTTATTGATTTAGATCAACTTTCTAAGTTGCATACAATAATGTTGGTAATGATACCAGCTTAATATTGTGTCTAATTCAATCTTAAATTTCAGCATTAATTGCTTTTAAACCAAATTCAAGATGTAGTAAATTAATTAATCTTACCAAATAACTTTTTCTCCATGTTTAATCTACAATTTATTGCTTAGTACAATTTGTTGGTTAAATAGAATTTCATTAGATGTTGTCTGAACTCAAAGACTGAAGTAAATTGCTGCATTAATTTACTTTTTTGGAGCCTAAATGTTTTTTGTTTTTATTCGTACAGGTCCATTAAAATCATTATCACAGTATAATCTGCTTTTAACTTTATCTTGTTTTAATCCGTTCTGTTGCTTAACTTGTACCTTCAGCAAGAAGATGAGGAAATTAACTTACTGATTTCAAGATTTAAATTAAAGTTCAATGCTTCGATAAATAAATGAGTATCCTAACAATAAAACCTGCATAAATAAAAGTAAAATGCATGCCCTCAGCTCAGAATGTTATTTGTTTCTATTATGATAATAAAAAAAGACCTGTAATTTTTTTAAAAAATATGGTTACACTGAAATTTTTGACTCATAAATTAATAAAATCTGAGTATTTCAAATATATTTATTGATGACTTATGACCTTTTTTTTTTTTTAAATGCTGTTAATGACATAAGAGGAAGTAAAACTGCCCTGTTTACTAGCTCTGGGTGTCAGAAGAAGAAGTACAAAAAAACAACTTTGTTCTCAACAGTAAAAGCACAAATTTACAACATTTCCTCTAGTGTCTGTGCAACAGAGAACTCTAAAGCAGCAGAAAGCTATAATATCATTACTTTTAGTCGTGAGTTCGGTTCATGATCTAAGAAATAAGTTTTACTTCAGTAAAAACAGCGATACAGTATTAAAAAGTAACAAAAATAAAGTGAAAACAATGTTTTAAAAACTGTGCTACACTCTGACAACCTGAAAGCATGTTACATATTACTAGCAAAGGGTTCATTAGAGAAGCAAAACAAGGCGTAAAAGTGTTAAAATCTGATGATCACTACCGATTCATTAACATTAAGCAGCATTTTAATGTAGCTGGTGGCTGTTGAACTAATTAATTGACATTTCTATACTGTCTATAATGCATAGTATTACAGTATATGTTTATTCTGTTAACTAAAGCTGCCAAAATAACACAACAAAGTACAATATTTCATTGAGTAGAAATGCAAAGTAGAAAAAAAAAATGAAAGCACAAAGGACAAATATCTCAGAACTATATCTTCCTGCAGTGCAGCGCTTGAATAAATGTACTTTTATTACATTCTACCTGCCTGGTAAAACCCTACATCTGTAAATGTTGAGTTTGTAATGCAGGTTTTAATTAAATAGCACTAAATAAGACTAGTTAGCTGATCGAAAAATAAGTTTCTATGATTTAAGGTAATTTTGAGCTGTGGATGATGAAAATAAATCAACAAAACATAGCAAAACTTTAACTACAAAATATTTAATCCCCTTTCGAAAAAGGTTTTTACAGTCAAAGTTCACTCAGACATTCTTAAAACGTAAGGCGCTGTCACGTCACAGGACTCCTGGCACAGCTGCAGTAGTGCTAACAATAGTCAAGTATACAGAAAATAAGGATCTTCTGGCTGTAAAGCTTATTAACCTGACATGCAAGACTCTTACTGAGAGAAGTCGTGTTTGTAAACCGTTTGGAAAAGGGAAGACCTTATCAGAAGAATACCTGGCAGGTGATTAGGTGGAGATCTCAACACCTAAAACACGCTTCAGCTCCCAGTAGTTCAGAACAGGACGCTGATTTTCTGATAAACTGTGGATCAACCACAAGTGCAGAGCTTGAAGCCTGAGAAGATGGATTCTGTTGCAGCTTTCTGCAACATAAGAAGCTCACCGGACATCCAGTTATTGTCATAGAGCAGAATAGTGCAGCAAAGTCACATGTGTAATGAGAAATGAAGCAAGTCAGCGACAAATAATATGATCAGTCGTCTCTCTGTGGAAAACAGGCTCAGCTGCAAGTCCTTTCTTGACGACATGTAGAATAAAAAAAAAAAGAAGAAGAAAAGAAACATAACCGTTGACCTTTTGGTGCGTCAAAAAAAAGCACCAAAGTAAAAAATGCGTACATTTTAAGTGAGAGCGCTTCGTGTGGAGACGATTTCCAGCCTCACGTGAAGGGCGTCAAACTGCCGTTTCATATTCAACAAAAGGAGCTTCAGGAAGAAAACTCTCCGTCTCTTCCTGCGACGTTCCGACCTGTCCGTTACTTTCTTTGTGATGTGGAGGCGACGACCTTTGTGGAGCTGCGAGCTGCAAAAATCAGTCAAAAAGACACTGAAATGCAATATGAGTAGCCGATTTCAACTATTAAACACCAGATCAAGACACCACATGACGCGACATCACCGAGCAAGATGGTCGTCTAGTTGGGAGCGTCCCGTTTCAACCACCAAATTACACCAAATTTATCTAGGTCTTGAAGATTTGCGATGGAAGAACTCAACTGTGATTTGAGTCACGTGTATTTTACAACGTTTATTGAACAGATATGAACAGAAAGAAAAGGTTTCACATGTTTCACATCATCCTGTGGTTGAACTGATTTGGTTTCATCAAATTTCCATGACCGATAGCCTGTCAATAATCTCTTTGTGTGCACCACTGTGGACTCTCAGCTCTAAACAGACCTTGTAATCAAATTATAACGTGTTGCAGGTGCAGTTTTCAATATTGAGTTTGAGCGGTCTGCAGCAGTGGCTACTAACGTCTGTATTTTGATCCTCCACTATGAGGAACAAACCTAAACCTAAACAATACTGCAAACATGATAACTAATCGATATTGAGTTTAACTTTATTTTCTCTGTCTATGATTAAACTAATCAGTCTACTCACCGTCTGTCCCAGAGGAGTCACACAGCAGAGCTTCTTTTTGAGGTGTTCAGGTAGAAAACAAAGCAGCTTCCCTAACAAGGGATAGACCGTTCCTGGTGTCACATCTTCTTCTTTCATTGGGCCTGAACAGGAGCACATGTACTTAAACATTTAAAGAGAAAAGCTCTGAATTACAGAGAACATGTGTAAGAACTTTCCTACCTGTCATAAAGCTGATTATCAGGCCAACCAGAATGACTGTGAAACAGTTGAACCCGCTGTACCACATGTAGGACAGCGAATAAAACCTCTTCAGGCCGGAGGGTCGGCTAAAGGACGAAGAGATGATTGACCTGTGAGATGAGCGCAGTGAAAACGGAACATACTGAGCTGTCGGAGCGATTCAAACCTCAGAGCGACGTCGCTGAGAGCCGTCTGAATGGCGGCAGTCGTGTCGTTTGACAGCAGAGCGACTCGGCAGTCGGGCGGCAGCGGTTTCACGCCAGAGGTACGAGTGACGATGCTGCCGACGCCGATCCAGAAAGATACGGTCAGACCTGCACCCAGACCAGCCACCGCTCCCTGGAAACAACATTTTTCCTCTAAGTCTGACTTGTTTTCATGAAAAATAGAATACTTTCAAATCTTTTATGTTACTTGAGCCCAGAGTTTCACTAAAGAGCTCATATTATTCACATTTATAGTTGTAACTGAATTTTTGGGGTCTATTAGAATATGTTTACACGCTTTAATGCTCAAGAAATACACTATTGTTCTCAGTCCCATTAGCCCGAAAAACATCTTTAAAAAAAATCCTTTATTCCCACTGCAATAATCATCCTGAACAAAATGAAATAAGACACTGAACAGTACATTGTTTTTTTTTTTAAATCGGCTGCTGTTTCTTTTTAACATTTCTTTTAGACGTCTGTATGTTCAGAGCTTGTGTCTTCAGTGTGTTTCGATATGTGTTGCATTGTATTGTTAGAGTCTTGTCAAAGGAGAATTTCTGTCACCATTTGGGGCAGACAATAAAGTCTATCTGCAGACCATTTATAAACACAAATAACAGCTTTATAACAGATTACATTTTTTAAAAAAGGCAAAAAAGCACACGGCTTGCTCTTCAAGCTGTGCTAAGAGGAGCACTGAGTGAAACATTTTATTATTTTGCCAACTATTTTCAGAAACAAAAGGGGTTTGACATAGAGCTTGTACAGAGAAGAGGTTTTTTAATGACATATGTTCAAGAAAACACACATATTTATGGAACAGTTCCTTTTTTAAAACCACTGATATATATCATTTTTAGAGTTCCAAAATGTCATACATCTCACCTTTTTGTTTGATATAGTCAATAGCCAGAACATACAGTGATTGTATATTGCCAAATGACTAGATCTACTGAAGTTGGACTTACGATGGAGTTGGCCCAGGGGAAGAACATCCCGAGGCAAAACAGGCCCAGAATAGGACCACCAACCATCCCGAAGATTTTCAAAGCCACCTGGAGTTCAAATGAGATAATCAATCAGTACCAATTTAGTGAAAAATGTTGATTACTACACTCAACAAAAATATAAAATATAGAGCTATCCAGCAATGGAATTTACTACCTGAAAATATGAAAAGAATTAAAAGCAAATACTTATTTAAACAATCTATTAAAAAAGTATTTATGAGTGAGACCACACAATTAGTACAATTAGAATAATCAATCCTTGTATGTTTGTATTTGTTGTTTGTTAGTTTGTTTTCGAATTTTAACAGAGATAGGTATATTAATGTAATGTAGTTTTTATCCTGACGACATCAGTTTTTATTTGTATGATTAGTGTATGTATATGTTGTGATGTTTTATGTGGACCCCAGGAAGATTAGCGACCACGACAGTGGTAGCTAATGGGGATCCGAATAAAGAATAAAGAATAAACGCAACTCTTTTGTTTTTGCTCCCATTTTTTATGAGATGAACTCAAAGATCTAAAACTTTTTCCACATTTCTCTCAAATATTGTTCCAAAATCTGTCTAAATCTGTGATAGTGAGCACTTCTCCTTTGCTGAGATAATCCATCCCAGCTCACAGGTGTGCCATATCAAGATGCTGATTAGACACCATGATTAGTGCACAGGTGTGCCTTAGACTGCCCACAATAAAAGTAGATCTAGTCATTTGGCAAACAATATTTGAAGAAATGGTGATATTGTGTATGTGGAAAAAGTTGTAGATCTTTGAGTTAATCTCATAAAAAATGGGAGCAAAAACAAAAGTGTTGCGTTTATATTTTTGTTGATTACTAGTTTAAAAATCATGAGAGTTTACCTGTAAAACTGAATCTCCCATGAGGTGAGTGAGATAGGCCATGGCCAGACACAGCAGCCCATAGGACATAGCTTATGGAGGAGACAGAAGTCACAACTTTAGAACAAACTTCTTGTTTGTGATGCAGAACTTGAAGCTACAGAGAACTGACCTAAAGCTTTGGACAGCAGAGTTGCTCTGGCTTCTGTCATGGCAGGAAAATGTGGTTTGATGAGATCCTCCATGGTCACAGTAGCCAAAGAGTTGAAGGCAGAGGAGATGGTGCTGCACAGGAAATGCACCAAAATACACAAGCCATTAATGCCACCTTACGAAAGATAGGCAAAATATTAAGCATTTTATTTTAATGTAACTTAATTAAACAAGTGTATGCCTATTGTTTTTTTGTTTCTTTTTTGGCACAACTTGTCAGCTGGTTGTGTTCTCTGTTGTGAAGCATTTCAAGATCCAAAGCACTGTAGATGTTTTGTTTTGAATTATAACATGCAGCTACCTAAGTTTCAGAAAATATGACTAATTTACATCTGCATTACCATTTTTACGTGAATGTTAAAAGATGGGACTTCACATGATTATTTCATCTACTTGTCAAATATTAAAGATTCTGAATCAATTGCATGATGAAAAGTAATTGTTAATTCACAAAAATAAACAAAAGGTATGCATTTTATTCATGTAATTTAATTAAACTTGTGCACACCAACAATGACAAGCAGATACTAACTGAATAAAACTGAGGATGTGATTAAAACTGATGTTGTGATTGAAAGGTCCAACAATAAACTGTCACATCAAGAAGGTTGTAATGTTAAGTTTTTCTTCAAATGAATATACAGAGATGCTTTTTTCAACTCTAATTATTTTAGAGACAAAAAAATTTGGCATTGTTGCATTACAATTCATTAGTTTCCCCCCAGAAATGCTAATTAAGTGCATTTATACATACAGAATTAAAGTTAGCCAAGAAAAAGTCTTGATAAAATGTATTTGATGAGAATCTTGAATGAAAAATATGCTTGCCAATTATAGAACACTGACAAATGAATAACAATTGTAAAGTCTGTGCTCAGAAAAGTGCCACAATCAATAAAACAAGAGATAAAATTTCTCAAACGCAACAACAAACTCTCACTTAAATCAACTTCTGCTTATCTCAAATCATGTCACGAACCATAAAAACACCTGAAATGTGAAATGTTTACTCAGGCATTGGTTACAGATTGTTTTGGCTACGGTAAAGTGGGCACAACCAAACAATATGCACATATACTGACACTAAGGAAACCCTGTACCTGAGCGCTGCACTGAATAAACACGCCACAAACAGTCCAGGCAGGCCGGGAAGACCCTGCAGCATGTCCATCACAAAGTAGATCACCATCTGTTGAAAACATTAACATATTTTCCAGGAACCTTCACCATGATTTGCATCAGTGTATCTGTTACCAGAAACAAAACACACATTCAACAATGCAAGACCTCTCTGTCGCTAAATGAAATTACTGTAAAATATGCAAATAAATACTCAAGCTGCTGCTGTTTTTACATGTCTCTGCATAACCGTTCTTCATTGTTCTTCATATTAATCTCTAGATACAGAAAGAAGCAGCAATGCTCTGACCTACGTGCACAATTTCCTGATAAAAATGGTGATGAAGGTTAAAATTAAAGAGGAAATAGCGACTCACTGCATCCCTGGAGGAGCTTCCCAGTTTGTCTGAGTGATCTTCTCCACAGTATCGTGCGAACATGACCAGACCCATCACACAGCTGAGAGCCAGAGCGAGCTGCAGGGAGGGAAACACCATGTAGCAGGACCTGCAGACACATAAAAATGAAGTGATAACATCTGTGGTCAGCTTTATGTCATTTTTCTGCTGGTGCTTTGCATTTAACTCTATAGAAATCACTTGTCGATTACTGTGAAGAGATTTCTGAAGCTATTCAATCAACTCCAAGCAGCTTGCAGGTGTTTTTATGCTCCTGTCACATTTTACTTCACTGTGGGTTCATTTCTCACTGCAATATAAAGTCACAACCATCACTAGCAGGAGAGAGATCTCAGAAATGTTTTCTGCACAGTATGACAGTTATGTCATAAAAATAATTATAATAAAATAATAATAATATAAAATAATAATCAATTTGTACAACATTTTTCCAAGTGTCCACCTGTATAAAAATACTGGCAAAAATCAATATACTACTGGTAGTTTACTGATTACATTTTTATTTGTTTTCATACGTTCCTCCTCTTTGCTTTTTGCAGTTCAGCCCAGAAAAGTCCTTGACTTTTTGTCACGTGACTGTTGGTCATAGTTGAGTCACTAATGGCTTAATAGTTGTTCTGAGGAGTGCAGCTTAAAAAAATGGTTAGTCAAGAGTTTGGCTAATTTAAAAAGACATGTGGAATAAAGGAATCTTGATGAAATGTCTCAGTTTTAAGTTTAGATTTAGTTCACTTCCTTTATAGAGCAACATCTCACAGATGATTAACTAAAGGACAACCACAAAGTTGAAAGTCAGATTATCTGTTTTGTTAGTACAATTTATCGTTCTGCGTCATTTTTGGAATTAGTTTTTTCTTCTTTTTTTTTTTAAAGAAAACATGTCTCAAACCTGTAGTCTGGGGCTCAGGCAGTTAACATGAAGGATAATAATATGTTCGCAATGAAAACACAGATTTTAGCAGGTATTTTGTTATACCATGTTCAAATGTGCTACACTACTTTGTAGTGAAAAATGAGACCACAGGGACTAAGAAAGTGACTTTTTTGTTTCCTGTAAAGGGAAAATCCTGTGTGAATAAAGATATTGAGCAAAGCACACAAACACTTTTATTAAAAAAAGCAGAAAATTGGTTAATTTGGAGCCTTTGCAATGGAATTGTGTGACAAAACCCTCCAAATACACACACAAAACAATACAAGTTGGAATCTGGCCGTAAACTTAACATAATGTACCTGTTTAGTGTCCAGACTGCATAATCTAAACATGTGTAACACAGAGACTCACTGACTTTCTGTCACATTGGACTGTGTTATGAATTTCTTGTCTTCCACTCTGCATACCTTACAGCTTCTTTCTCTGTACGTGAGCTGAGGTATCTTTGGACCTGAGCCTGGTTCACTCCATACAGCGACAACATGAGGAAGATCCCTCCAACACCCAGAGTCCAGAAGGTGTGTCTCTCTGTAGGATCTGGGTTCAGGCTAAAACCAGGAGAGAAAAGGGGCGCTTTATTAGTTAAATTATTTTAAAAAAAGACACCATATTGATTCAAAACAGATCAACGAAACACTGCAAGACGTGATGAATAAAATGTGTGGCATGAATTTGTCTCATCAAGCATTCAGTGTGTACAATCAATAAAATATCATCACGTGCAGGAGTGTGTGATCCTGAAATCTGAACTATGTAGCTTGAAGCATTTAAGCAAAACACAGTAGTTTGTTTACTGATTAGTTCTTTACTTCTGGTTTAAGTTGTGCTAATCAGTGAAGACCAGATGGTATTACTTCCTGTTTGTCCTAGCTTCAGTGGATCTGTGCTAAAGCTCAAATCATACATCACATTAAAGTCAAAGAGAGATACGATAAGATAAAACTTTGATCTCAAAGGAATTTCTTGTGCCCGATGTTGCCCAGAGCAAAATAAATGACTTGGCATGAGAATTAATGCAGAACCTGGTAGAAGAAAATGGATTCTACTTTCCAAAGAAAGTCGTTTCAAGTTGTTTTACTCATCAGCTGCCAGGTTTAAACTGAACATAAAATAATGTTTTGCCCAAATATTTTAATTTGCTCAAGAAAGCTGTACATTATATTTGGATCAAATGACTGTGAATAGCGAAAAAAGTCCTCAGCTTTAAAAAAAAAAAAACACTTAGATTTTTCTGCTCATTGTTTTGTCGTCTCTCTGTGCTCTTATCACTAAATCCCTTCCGAGCGGCAGGCAGCTGTTTATAGTGAAAAACTTCTGATAAACTGACCACACCTTCCTGTTTAAATGTTAGCTGATGACAGATATAGGTGGTGAGGAGCTGCTGGTAAATACTGATGAGCAGTAAGAAGCTGGAGAGCAAAATATTCCCCTCAGGAGTCGATACAGATGAAAACAGAGCAAATATTGGACTGAGATTCATTGAGTGGACAGAAACATAACTCCAAATGAATGATGATGTCGCTGGGTTACTGTTGAATGTGAAAATAAGAGCTCAGTTCTCACAAACAAGTGCTACCCTAAAGGTAAGAAAAGAGTCAGGCAATGTAGGTTTAAGTCTATTAAACTAAAAACAATTGAAGGATACAGTCCTACATCAGTTGGCTCAAAAAGCGACAGTAACTTATAAAAACCTTCTTTAAAACCGCAGAAAACAAGATTTGAGAGTGATGACAGGGACAGTTTAGCAACAAATTCAAGGAATTTGAGTATTTTTCCTTCTCCCTCTTCAATAAATTCACAAAATTAAAGTACGAATGACCACCTACAGGACTAGAACAACATAAAACCCAGACAACTGATTCCAAACCTTTTCAAATTCCCTAACCATTCAGATGCTGGCTACAAGGTGCAATCAAAACGTTTTGATTATGTACATAACATACACATGCATAACGCACGCCTGTGCTCAGTGCAAGGTCCTTTTGTTTGTGGATACATCTCTATTAAATGGCCACATTCTATGTTGCCGTGATTTCTGATGATCAAAAACTAATAAACATTAGTTTTGTGTTTTTTGGATCCAATGCTGCATTTCTGACAATGACATATGGATGAAGCAACAACTGTGGCAGAGAACTGCGCCCTCAGAGTGCTTTTCTTGTTTGCGATTTCACCATGGATATCAAACTTGTGCTGAGAGCAAACATCAGATTCTGTTTCAAACTGGCCCAACCTGCATGCTGTTGACCCCCAGGGTCATATTCTACTCTAATGCCCTGACGCAGGTGAAGGAGAAGATTCAGCAAAAACCACCTGAACTGCTGCAGATGCCAACATGGCACAGGCTGCACCCAGAAAATAACTTTTTCACACCTGTCCTAACTGTTAGATATGTCTCCCTGCATAACTAAATTTATCTTGAAGGGTTGATGTTTTGACTCATCGGTCAGAGATCCAGCACACATCACAGACAGCGGTTGGTACATGTTACACAACAGGACTTCTTCCAGAGAGTGCTTCAAGCATAGTAGCAGCACTGGGAGAAATATTTTGCTGCGCTAGAAGACTTCTTCAAAGGGGATAACAGCCAGATGGAAATAAAGTGCAGCGTTCATTTTCTTAAGAGCAGATTTGCAACTTTTTGACCTCACATTCTCCTACAAACACTCTTGAAACTCACTCGAGACCAGCGATGCGGTTTCCCTCCCAGACTTTCCTCCACACTTCAGACACTCCTCCCGTCCTCAGAACTCCCACCACAATGACAGCCAGCTGCCCTGCAAACATCACAACCGTCTGAAAGACGTCTGTCCAGATGACGGCCTTCAAACCACCCTGTGAGGAACAGACATGGGAATTAATCTGATAAATGCTGACATTAAAACGCCAGACAGGAAACAGACATAGAATACAGACATTTCTGAATGTTTTTTTTTTTTTGCAGAATTACAATCTTTCAGGGACGACATGCATTTAATTTTCTTCAAAGCAAAGTGCAATTTCATGGGATCTTGTGAGGAAACATTTTTGTGTCTTTTGAGCCAAGACTGACATCACACTTCACACAAGAGGAAAAAAATCCAAAAACAAGTGATCAGAGTGAACCGGTTCTGAATGTGCTGCGATGACAATCACAGGCAGCAAGTCAACATCATTAAAATCTACAAACATCAAGTTAGGCTCTATGAAAGCAGCCGTTAGTATAACTCACCAGTGTTGTGTACAATGTGCACACTAGTCCAGTGGCCAGCACTGTTCCCCACAATTCAAATCCAGTTACTGAAAGAAAACACAGCAACACACTGACCCTCACATTTTATTTACTCATACTGAACACGTCAAAGCAAAATAAATGTGCTTTTCTTACCTGTGTTTAGTGCAAAAGCTGGAGTATACACACAGACTCCCATATAAATAACCTGTAAGTGAAAGAAATCAGAAACGATCAACTTCATGAAGGTTAAATAAAAGAAGATTTTGGAGGAATGAATCTTGCAATACTATCTGCTGAATCCAGTGGTGTGATTTAAAATCTACAGCTACAAAACATCTACAAAATTTTAAAGTACAAATTAAAGCCAAATTTTCCCCCTTTTACATGTAATCAAAAGTTGCAGTTTCAGACTGGCCTAATTCTTTCTTTACAGTCCAACAGGTTAAATGCACTAAAATCACCACATATCTGCCTGTAGTTGCTGTTTGACAACAAATAATTTTACAATTTTAACATAACCTTAAGTGGTTTTTAAAGATGACAATTAGAAATTAACTAGTGACAGGTAGTATTTTCTCTCATCAACTTTTCTGCCCCAGGTGTAAATGCCTTTTAGTAAAATGTGGGTTTTATAATTATTGCATTGTGGCAGAATCATGCAACAGTGGATTTATGAGCTTTTGGAGGTTCCTGGGGGTAAATTCTGTTACCTTTGGCTTTATGTTTAGCATAAAGACATGACAAAGTTTCAAGAATACAGAGAATATTTCCCATAATGCTGAAAAATATCTTTTAACTATACATGATTTACATCTGGGAAAAAGAAAGTGCTGATATTGTTATGGCAGCTGAATCACTATCAGGGGCTAAAACGTTGAGTCAGTGCATCCTGACTTGATTATCTGAAGTGTTGCACCCACCATTTGAAAGATGAAGGTCAAAGTTCCACAGATGCGCACTGTTTTGCTGAAGCGCAGCTCAAGGTACTGCGAAACAAAACAACATGAGAACTGCAGGTCATGACCCTCCTTTAAATCCAGCCCAAGAACAGCAACAAAAAAAACAAAGTCAGCGTACCTGATAAGCGCTGGAGATGCGAAGTCTGTACAACACTGGAATGAAAACATGAGCTGGAATGAAGAGGCCCAGAATGTAGGCGCACCCGATGAACCAGTACTGAGTACCGTGAGTGTAGATCTCCGCTGGGACGCCGATGATCGCCACGGCCGACTGGAAGGAGGCGATGAGCGACAGGGAAACTGGAAGGCACCCCATGCTCCTGTCTGCCATCAGGAACTCCTGTGTGGTTCGCTGACGCCCTCCAGACAGAGCGTAGTAGAGTCCGATGGCCATGGAGGCGGCCAGCAAGACGGCAAATATCACATAGTCTACAACCGTGAAGTGCTTCTGGTCGGACGGGTCCATCGTGATCGTCTCCTGGCTGCAGCTGGAGAAGATTGTGAGTTCCACAGTCAGACAAGCGGTCTTTGTTCACACCCATCAGTCAGGAGAGTCCAGCAACCTTGAAGAAGCAGAAAAAAAAAGCCGGTTGTGAGAAAGTCACTCAAAGTGTTTTCTAAATACACATCCAAACATTTTTATCAAATTGAGAGTGGCAGAGAAACAAATTTGCACAACTTGGATTCCCCTGAGTTGGTTTACGTTTCTTCCCAGGTAAACATCAAGTGACTGTTGCCTATCTTGTCACCTAAACTTAACTGGTCGCAGCATAACGGCATCGTTTCATGAGCAATGGGGCACAACGCAGATCATAACAGTCTATAGTGCAGATGAAATTAGGTCACACAACTTTCCCCCACTTGTGCTGATCCAAAAATACTGACAACTGTTTTGGAAAAGGGGAGGTTCAAAGGGGAGGTTCTCTGCTACTGTGACAAAAAAACAAACAGCAGCAGCCAAACTGTGAGTTCTGAAGGTTACAGATATCAAAAGTTTAAACAAGTGCGACCAGCTGTGCTTGGAAGAGATTTAGTCCGTCATTTCAAACATCGTTTTCTCCTGAGAACAGGCCATTACAGCTTTGTGGCTACATTAAAATATTTTAGTTAATCCAGTTAGAAATTCACATTGACAGGGATAAAAACAGCTGCAACAGTTAGCTGATTACCTAATTAGCAGATCAGCAAAAATCTATTTGGCAATTTTCTCCAGAATTTTCCACTACACATGAAAATGTCAAATATTTACTAGTTTCAGCTTCTAAAATGTGAGGATTTGCTGATTTTTCTGTGTCTCATATGCTTGTCTTTAGGTTCTCTGGACAATTACTTGGATAAAACAAACAACGCAAAGACGACAACTTCAGGTTGGGAAAATACTGAACAGCATTTTTTAAAATATATTTTCGGACATTTTTTTGACAAAAAAACAAAATCAAGAAAATAAACAGCATCTAATCAATAGGGAGAATAACTGTTTAACTCATCATATTCAGTTAAGCTACAACTGTAACCTATTTTCATCATCTGAGGGTTATCAATTAACTATTTATGATACAAACAAACAAACAAAAATACACCTTGCATCTTTGTAAGTCTTGTTTTGATTTACAGTCCTGTTAAGGTGTTCCCATTTGAGAAGCTGGAACCAGATAATGTTGGGCATTTCTTCTTAAAAACAACTCAGACTATTAATAAATGTCAAAAAAAGCTACTGATTCATTTTCTGTCACCTGAAATCTTGATTAATTGGCTAATCAGTGCAGCGAAAACCCAAATACAATCACAGATGAAAGCACAAAATACACCAAGGTCAGTACAAACAAGCTAAGTACCACATCAAGGAATATTGTACGTTTAATGAAGTCACACTTGTTGACTCATGTTCTAATTTATGCTATGATTGTTCCATGTGCTGATATATTCCTCATGTGATGTGTAAAAGTAGCTCCTTAATGCACCCTTTGACCCTCAAATCTCTGTCAAGTGCTGGATAACTTAACTGAACTTCAGGAAATGCGACCAGAAAATGCACTTAGTCAAAACTATTTCACATGTGTGTGACAGAGGTGTGGTAAGAAAGATATAACCAGGTGAAATAACCTGAAACAGACTCACCTTTAGACGCCAGCAGTGCACTTATCCGGGTGAGGCTCGCTGTCAGTGCGGCACCATGCTGTTTAGGGAGACGTTCAAGAGCGCCACGTTGGTTAAAAGCAACTGGTTTGAGCATTTTCATGAAGAAAAACAACAACATTAGGCAATACAGGAAGGAAATCATTTACTAAGATAACTCTCATGTGTTTAGCTCTTTAGTAGTGTTCACAAAATACTGAATTAACCCACCTTGGCTAACCTCTCTGTCCACTGCTCCATGTGATCGCAAACTGTTTAGAATTTTCTTCCGGGGTTGCGGTTGTGGGCGGTGTTGCTAACGACGACGCAGCCGCCAAATTTAAAAACTTGTACTGGATGTTTTTAGCTCAACAGCGTCATTATTCACAGCAAAATAAAGGAAAGGACTCGCGAAACATGGAGACAGCGTCAACGAAAGGTATCATGGAAGGCTAACTAGCTTAGCGACTCTGCTAGCTAGCCCGGAAAGCAGTTTGTTATAATGCGAAGTTAGCTAGCTGATGCTAACGCTGTCAGCTAATAGCCCAGTGTGACAAACTTAACTTATGGTTGTGAAATGAGACTTTTTGTTTTTACCAGCAGGTGTTTTGAGTCTATTGAGTTTGCTGGAGGTTCAGGCAAGGAGCCGCAGGACTCAGCCTCAGCAGCAGAGCCGAGTGAAGGAGCTAAAAGCTAAAATTGAAGCGCTGAAGGTGCAGAAACAGCAGCTGGAGGCAGAAATAGAAACACACCAGGTGAGGTTATCACAGTTTAGACTAATAACTCTCATTACCAGAGGCGATGTTAATACCTTCACGCTCTGAGACCTGTCAGGAATCTGTAACTCTCAACACAGAGCACACACTTCCTGCAGGTAGCATTTATTTTGCGGCTTAATTACACAGATAAATAACGTTATTAAGTGGTAAATCTATTGCACAAGGGCTAACCAAGTAGTCTGACAAACAACACAACTGCAGGTCATCTAGAAGACAACACAGCAATTATTGATATTAAAACATAAAGGCCACAGAAACACAACTGCTATTTGTCAATAATAATAGACACAAAGCAATGAACCCTACATTTTTTTGTCTTATTTTAATTAACTTTTTATTTGTGGCATTTTGAATTTTAGTAATTACTCATTTAAGTCCTAATTATTGTACTTATATTGTATTATTTTTCTATGAGCCACTGCATTTATTCTCATGTATTTTTATCTGAACAATAATCTGGCACAAGAATTTCCTTTTATAGTAATTAAGCTCTTTCTTATCTTAATATCAAGTCACTGTTAATTATACATCACAGCCCAAGCTATGTGAATTTTCCATCAATCTCATTATCTGTACCTGTTTTTCATTGTGATGTCATGGGGGGCTGCAGCCAATCACAGCTCAGATTGGCTGACAAATGGAGACTTACAGTTAATGTAACCTACATGTCTTCAGACTATTGGAGGAGGCCCACACAGACAGTGTGGCTAGATATGGATTGAAAAACACCTTCTTGCACTGAGACAACAGTGCATACGACTGCATCGCAATATTATCCATTGTTCATTTATCTGCAGATTATTGTATCAATCAATCAACTAGTTTTTTAGTCTATAGAATGGTGGAAAAAAGGAAAGGAAAAAGGTGAAAAATGTCAGTCGGTGTTTCAAAATCTCAATAAGACGTCCTCAAATTTCTTGTGTTGTCCACAACCCAAAGATATTCAATTTACTGTCACAGAGGAGGAAAGAAAACAGAAAATATTCAAAATTTACAAACTGGAATCAGAGATTTTCTTAGACTTGTTCTTATAAAATTACTGCAACCGACAAGTCAACTGTCAGAATAGTCAGATACTTACACTCACTGACGACAGTGTGTTTTTATCGAGGTGTAAAAGTCACTGCAGTTTTATATTCTGGTTTCCTGTTGTGTCACAGAATCTCCAGAAACTGAGGTCATCTCTGGACAAACAGTGTGCTGATGAAGAAGATGTGGAAATGGAAGAAGTCTCTGAAAACTCACAGCTTTTACGACTGATGGCCAGACATACACAGCTGAAAGATCTGCTGCACGCTCATCACCTCATTGGTATCAACATTTAGCTGTTTTATCACTTCTTCATTCTGTACTTGCATAATAATGGGATGTTTTCATTGCCGTTATCAGACTCCTCGTTTACCCCAGATTTTTATCAGGCGACTTTTTGTCAATTTCTTTTGAAGAAATTCCTGTTTCACATTAAAATATCAAACAT
Source organism: Acanthochromis polyacanthus (assembly GCF_021347895.1). NCBI lineage: Eukaryota > Metazoa > Chordata > Actinopteri > Pomacentridae > Acanthochromis > Acanthochromis polyacanthus. The sequence goes on from NC_067113.1 coordinate 28,273,119, forward strand.
TTGCTGGATTCAGCTTCTCAAATGTGATGATTTGCTGCTTTTATGTGTCTCAAAGGCTTGTAAATTGAATATCTTTAGGTTTTTTAGGATGGTTAGTTGGAAAATAGGAACAACACAAGGACAGCGCCTTTAGATTAGTTATTATTTCATTTTCTGTTTTCACCAGGTGGCTATGACGTCATTAAAACTCGTCAAGGTAAAGGAGTTTGTGTATCTCTGGCGACGGCATATGAGGGCGTCTACCTGGACACCTACAACCTGGAGATTGACCTGAAGCCGACAGTGAAGATCAGTCGCCACAACATCCCCCCCTTCATCCCCGTAAACGGCCTCGCCGAGGAGAACGACATGCAGGTGAACATGAGGGCTTTTCTGGACGCCCTCAGTCAGCATCTCAACGCCTTTGCTGGTCGCAAGCAGCAGCTGAAGCTTCTTAAGGTGCCAGACTTCTCTTTTTAAAAAAAAAAAAAAAAATCTTAGAAAATGTTTGTTTTTAAAAAAATCTATTTATTTGGACGGAACGTGTAATCTCATAAGTTTACACAAGGTTGGAGTAAATAAGCCGGATTTAGCACAAGGCTAATTTCCATCCATTGTCCCGAACATAAGAGAAAAACATACAGGCTTACAGAGATCCATCCATCCATTCTCTATACACCGCTTTATCCTCACTAGAGTCGCAGGGGGTGCTGGAGTCTATCCCAGCTGACTCGGGTGAAGGCAGGGGACACCCTGGACAGGTCGCCAGTCTGTCACAGGGCTACATATACAGACAGACAATCACACCTACGGGCAATTTAGAGTAACCAATTAACCTCAGCATATTTTTGGACTGTGGGAGGAAGCCGGAGTACCTGGAGAAAACCCACGCATGCACAGGGAGAACTTGTAAACTCCATGCAGAAAGATCCCAGGCCCACCCGGGATTTGAACCAGGGATCTTCTTGCTGCAAGGCAAAAGTGCTAACCACTTAACCACTGTGCAGCCCGCTTACAGACATATAAACACAATATATTAAAACAAAGACGACGATGATGATGAATTAATTCTGGCTGGGTTAAACCTACCTTAAGAGTTCATGGCTGCAATGACATCAGCCTCAAATATAAAACTAATTTCAGCAACTTCATAGGTACAAGAGACATTTACTATATGTATATTTATGTTACCTAGTAAACAAAAAGTCCCATATCAGTGTGTCACGGTAACATTATAATTATAATTTTCTGGTTGATAAAAAAAAAAAGGTCAAACATTGCAACAGTTGAGCAATGCGGCAAAATACTAAAACTTCGTTGGTTCTAATTCACGAAAACCAACAGAGGTTCTGAAAAACTGACATTGTGAGACCAAAATATCAATCAGACAGTTATCAGCAGATTAATTTACAAGGAAAATAATCAAAAGTTGAAGTCTCAACTCCCAGTTTTATTCAAAGTAATGACAGAAAGATTTATAGCGGTACAAGGTTCGTATGGTGTTTGTTCTCAGAGAATATCTAACTGACGACATCCTCCTGCTCGTTTCCAGGAGCAACATAAGTCCGTCGAAGTGATGGAGAGTAATGTTCTGTGTTCGATACTGGTGCTGATGTTCAAGGTGCCGAGAGCGAAGACGGCCGTTCTCTGCACTTTAGACTACACAGACCACAGCAGATGTCTTCCAACAAGAGTCCACTTTGAATGTGAAGGTAGGATTTGAACAGACAGCTTCAGTAGGTATAATCGTCCAAACAGTGCAGCTCTGAAAGCACAGAACAAAACCGTTATTATACTGTTCTGTGCCATCAAACATGCAGAGATTCGCATTTCAGTAGTTTCACAACAAGCATTTTTATTCTTTGGAACATCACATTAGAGCTAAAACAATCAGCCAGTTTAGTAGTTTGTCGACTGAAAATGATTTATAAATAAAGTTGAACTTGTTTGAAATGAATTAAGTTCAATCTTTCGTTGTTCTAGTTTCTCTGATTTGCTCTTTTACATCTTTTAAGTTATATAATTTTTGGTTTTAGTGCAACAAACAACTTGAAGATGTTGTTGCCTGTCAAGATGTTCAATAAAATAAATAAGTGATAGATGAAGCAGCAGCAGCCTTTCATCACACAAACATCATTTTTAAGGAGGGCTGCAACAAGAGATTGATTAATTTGTCGATTATTTGCTTAATTAGTTGGTCAGTCTATAACATGTCAGAAAATGGTGAAAAATGTTCATCATTGTTTCCCAAAAGTCTAGACAACATCCTCAAATGTCCCAAAACATAAAGTTTTACTGTCAGAGTAACAAAACTCAAAAATATTTAAATTTATGAAGCTGAAATCTGAGAAATTTGACCTTTTTTGCCTCCACAAAAATCCTTCAGATTCCTGAAATAGCTGTAGATTAGTAGTTGACAACTAATTAATTGAAAGGTCAGAAGTTAAATCAAAATACAGTTTGTTCAGAAAGTTAGTTTACAAATGTGAGAGGTGCTTGTGAAAAAACACTTTGAATATAATAATGCCGTTTTTGTGAACTATGTGTCTTTGTAATATTTGCTTTTTGTTTTTTTTTGCAGACAAGCAGCTTTCCGACTCTGATCAGTGGAAGAAAAACCACAGCTTACTTATGGAGACTCCAGTGCATAAAGCTTTGACAGCCATGAAGAACATGGGGGATATTGTATAATTTATTCAGCTTTGTTTTAACATTTTGATAATATAACAACGTATATACTCGTAGTTTATAATGAAACTATCAGTTTTCTTGTGTTGAGGTATTTAGGTGTAAATAAAGCTTTCAGGTTCCTCTATGGAGGCTCCGCTGGCATTTCCACGTTACCTTTGTCCTTGAGTTTTTCTATAAACGCAGTCACCCTCTTGTGTAATGTTTCCCTCTGAAGCTGCCTCAGACTCTCCATTTCCTCTCTGGCTCTCTGCTGCCGCCTCTCCAGCTCTTTCTGTGAAATCGAGTCGATTCCTGCGATGTTTTTCATCTGTCTGAGCGACACGCTGCTCTGGATGTTTCCTCTGTGTCTCACTGAACTCGTGGGTTGAACCGGTGGAGCTGAAATCGACCGATTCTGCTCCGTCGGTTCAGCTTCTCCCCCGTGATGTCTGTAAATTCGTCCGTCGGATGTGTGATTAACTCTGCTGAAGTTTCTGTACTCGCATATTTCTCTCATGGCGATGGCGACGGTCGCTTTGGGTTCGCAGATTTTCACCATCACCACTTTTCTCCTTTCCTTTAGCAGCGAGTCTCTTCTTTGTTGAAGCATTCTGCAGGTGTATCTGTGCTGTTTGTCCAACATGTTCAGTCTAAGCTGCAGATCTCTGTCCTCCTTTTGGTTCAACACTCTCAGCTCCCTCTGCAGCACAGATCTTCTATAGATTACATCCATTAGATGCACCTTCTAAAGGAAGAAAAACATTTGTTGTCACTATTTCTCTGTAAATTAAAGCCAAAAATGTTTTCTTACCCCATTAGTGTGCAGTCATACAGGTGTATTTACTGCTATTGTGTGTGTGTAATGTAATATCCCATTGTAATGTGAGTTAAATGGATTCATCGTTGTTCAGTTACTGCGCATCGACACATTCCTGTAAGATTAAATTACAGCACAGTCACGGGGCTTCTTTTTCACATTACACAACCATTAAAACAATGATTAGTTGTCATGCTGCTGCTCTCACATGATCCTCCAATTTAGATTGTGAAAATGTGGCTGGAATATTTAATCATGCTGAAAGTAATTACACAATGTAAAAAAGGTTCCCTATATTTCAGAGATGAATTTCTACATGATAGATGGTGAGTTAGCACAAAGACAAGTCTGAATTACTCAGGCTGTCCTATTTAAAAGGAATTACTGTCACATCTTCAATTACTATAATTAGGTATATAAAAAAATAATATACTTGTTCCAGATAAACTTTCTTGAGCAGATTTTTAAATATATTTTTCTTCAATAGCTTATCAGAGAGTCCAACTCAAATATTGCTTTTTAACTCATATCGTGTGTATATCAAAAGTGAAATAAGATTTTGAGAATACAGAGGTTATGAAAGTTCCCTTCTGAGAAAGGTTTGCTTTGCCACAAATCCACAAGTTTGTTTCATATTTCGTTTCCCAGTATAGTTTGACAGCAAACTTAATCTCAAAGCCATAATGCTTAGATTAAATCAATTAGTTGATTACTATTACAGCAGTCGCTAACTATTCTGACAATCAGTTTGAGTCATTTTTGGAAAAAAAGAAATTGTAAAAGTTTAAATGGGATTATTTTCTGGTTTATTTCCTCCTCTATGGCAATAAAAAAAAATCTGAACGTCTTTGGGTTGCATCACCTGGTTTAGGAGTACAGTCATCATTGTTATTCCCATCGTCACTGACAACTGGACAACCTGGAGAAGAAGCTGCTGGTTACCTTCTACAGAGCCACCATAGAGAGCATCCTGGGCTACTGCATCACGGCGTGGTACGCGGGGTGCTCAGCAGAAAACAGGAGAGTGCTGCAGAGGGTCATCTGCACGGCCCAGAAGATCACTGGCTGCTCTCTGCCCAGCCTGGAGGACATCGCCAACTCTCGCTACCTCAGCAGAGATGGCAACATCATCAACAACTCATTCCACCCCAGTAACCATCTGTTTGACCTGCTGCCATCCGGTCGACGGTACAGGTCACACAAAACCAGAACAAGCAGACTCAGAAATAGCTCCTTCCCAAAAGCTATCACTGCAGTCAACAATCGCAGAGCCTGACACTCACATTCCTTCGGCACCTGAAAGACTCATGCTGCTATTGCATTTGTGCCCTGGTGTAAATATATTTATTGTTCTTTTTAAATTGTACTGTTTATTGCTGTTTTTTTGCTTTGACACCAAATGGGAACTGGTGTCCTAATCTCGTTGTACCCGGTACAATGACAATAAAGGCTATTCTATTCTATTCTATTCTATTCTAACTGTCTTCACTTTCTTCTGGTAGAACCCTGGTTTGAATTACATGTGCTTCCCATTGAACACAGAAACATTCACTTTGTTCTGTGTAAATTAAAAAAGGGCAGAAATTGCATTTAGGGTTCCTAGGTACATATCAAATATGCACTAACCGGCACTGGAGGAATGCAAGCAGTATGATGCAAATACTGAAGACATCAAAACTATGAAAATACACTTATGGAAACCAGAATATGCTTCATAGTTTAGATTCTTTAAATAAAAACTTATTGATCAGAAGGTGTTTCCAAATTTTTCACTGGTACTGTATGATGACGCAAACTTGGTTCCATTAAGAACGCGTGGCTTGTGGCTGCTCATGGTCCAAAAATAACACCAGTGTAGTATATATTTTTTTTAAAAAATTGCCCAAATTCACAATTCTGAACAGATGTATCATCAAGTTATTTACCTTCAGGAGTTCATCAAAATCAACAAAGAGCAAAGTCTTTCACACAGTCCGCCAAGCCAAGCCACATTCAAAAACAATTTAGCTCCTGTTTTGCACCACACCTGTGGCGATTCGTGTGACCTTTAAATACACAGGTATCCAGGTCACAGCACCACCTGCTGGTTCCTGATTGAAATGGCTCCAACACTGCATGTTTATCACGAATGAAAATTTCTGTTATTCTAAACTCATCACTGGCAGGAATGTAATTCTACATGATTAAATTTCTCAATTTTCTTTATTTTTGTCAGTCCAGAGTCTTTTACATTTGAAGAGGAAGCAATTAAAGTTAACTGCTCCACCAGTCATCTATATTTATGACCATGACAAGTCTTTTAGAATACTCTTTCCTTGTATGAAATAAAGAAGAAATGGAGGAAAAGACAGATATTATGACAAACTAATAGCCAAATCCAAAACAGAAGCTCTTTTTGTGTTATAAACATACACTGGAAAAAAAAAAAACATCTGATGAAATTTCTTTTAATTAATTTCTCCCACACATGACAAAATATTCTTCCCAAATGCTTTAATCTTTCTGCAGTGGAACTGTGTTTTCTTTTTACATTCATACATTTGTTTTGTATAGAAATTATAACATTAACTGTTGAACACGGTCTGCTCAGTTAATATCCTACAAATTTCCAGAAACAATACTTTAGGAGTCCTTGGCTCATTCTTAAAGGTCAGCGGCCCTTTAACAAACGCTGTCTTTGGTTAGAGAGCCTCCCCCTCTGGAGTTTGATCCCTCCCGCGCCAGACTGAGTCCAGTGTTGAAGATGGCTCAACAAAACTTCCCAAAAAGTCTCTCAGTCTCCTCAAAGCTGATGAGCTGTTGACTCTGCAGCCTGGTGAGTTTATTTTCTCTCCTGTCTGAACCTTATTTACATGTAGCAGAGTTAATAACTCATTTATCAGCTATACGTTCTCTCCAAAATGTTCCATTTTATTTTATTCGTACCAGTAATGAAATTCAATTCATCAGTTGTATTAATTTAGATGCTTTAATTAAACAGTTTGACACTACGCATTGCATAATTACAACGTAATCGTGGAAGTTCAGCGTCTGTCCGGTCACCACTGAAACACTTTACGGTCCCTGCTGCTTTCTGTTCTCTCTTGTAGTTTCCCATCTGCTCTCTCCTTCCCCTTCCTTCTGCTGAATAGTTTTGTTATTAGTAGAACACCTTTCACCATTCAGTTAAACTAGCAGCTAACTGGCGTCAGCTCTGCATGCTCTGCACTGGTACGGGAACCGAAAGAGGTCATAATTTCTTTGTTTCGCGATATTTGCTCACGCACATACTCAGGTTTGGTTCAGCAAAATGACAAAACAACGTCGATAGCAACAACATTCAGCAATGTTTTATCCACCCATACAGATTATAAGTTGCACAATGCTCTGCAAAACTGCACACATCAGCTACTTTATCATTTACCGGTATATGCAATAATAAATGTATATACATTCTTAACATACACCTGTGAGATCTAATCCAATCAAACCTCTAGTATTGAGGTCATAGTGGGATGTAGTGGTTGTAGATTGACTACACAATCTTTTAAAATGTTCCTAATATTTTGTCCACTCATTAACATACATGAGGGATGCAGTAAGCAATAAAATAATACGATCAAGTTTTTTTTAACAATGTCTACAAAAACAGGAGAAAAAAAACTCTCAATTAAATGTAAATATTACCACAGATTCAAGAGAAAATGACATTTATATTACCCAACACAAGTGCCTTTCACCAAGCAAAACGCAATAAGTGATTAGAAACAAGAAACAGAAACCATAAGGCTGTGCTTTAAATGATCTATATACTAGCGCATCTCAAAAAATAACCATTGGTTTTTAAAGTAAGTGAAAATGTCATATTCTGGATCCACTACATGTAAAGGGAAAGATTGCAAAGCATGACAATTTCTTCTTTACGTAATGAGTTAAATTGAAAGGGTAAAAGTTTAAATTTAAATTAAAATAAAAACTATTTTTTCATGATCTTCAAGGTATTTTAGCCGCATCTATGCATGTGTGTTTGCGTGTGCGTACACAGATTAAAAATCTTTAGAGAAATCCATATATTTAGAAGTTAATTATGAAGAATAAACTGTGTATGAAGATCCATGGTGGAACATTAGCATGTTCAGTTTGTTCCTACAGTTTGTGGAGCTGCTTGTTACAGAATATAAATGTGTTTTCTGTAAGAACTGCTGTTCTAACTACCTAATTTTCTTTTTTTTGGTGCATCAAATTACAGTTGCCACTGCTAAAACTCAAATGCATCGCATCCTGCAAACTGGAAGATTTCTGTTAAGAAGCCAAACAGTAAGTGTTTAAACTAGACCTTCATAAAGTTGAACTGTTTGCCGGAAAGAAAGGCATTTATTTAAAAACCAAAACCTATTTTACTTTCTTTTTTAGGCCTGGCACAAGTGTTCGAGTGTTGCTAATATGATGCAGGCGGTGTGTGTTGACGTACCTGGAGGTCCAGAGAGTTTGTTACTGCGAAGTGTCTGCAGACCTCAACCTAAAGATGGAGAAGTCCTGATCAAAGTTCACGCAGCTGCTCTCAACAGGGCAGATTTACTACAGGTTCTGACAGACCGCATACTGTACAATCTACTTTAAATGTCACTGTGTGATTTGTGGAAACATTCATCAAACATCTCCCCTCATGAAACCTGCTCCATTTGTCTTGCGTTTCCCCCAGAGACGAGGCCTTTACCCGCCTCCCCCAGGTGAGAGTGACATCATGGGCCTGGAGGTCGCCGGCACTGTGGATTCTCTGGGTCCACGAGTGAAAATGGCCTGGAAACCAGACGACCGGGTCATGGCTCTGCTCTGTGGAGGAGGATATGCAGAATACGTTTCTGTCCCTGAAGAGCTTCTCATGTCTGTTCCCTCTAATCTGACCCTCGGCCAGGCTGCTGCCATCCCAGAGGCCTGGCTCACCGCGTTTCAGCTGCTGGTTTTTATAGGTACAACAAGCATCTTCTTGTTTTTGTGACCTTTGTTTAAAAAAAAAAAATGCCACCATCTGAAGTGCAATAAACCAAATCAAAGGAGCTGCAACAAAATGATAGTGGTTAAATGTACCACAACGTACCATTAAAACTGAAACATGATTCTTATTCTGTGGACATTCAGGGATATGCTTTTTGCTCGAGATAGTCCAAAGTTTTAGTCTTTTTTTTCTGTAAAAAAAAAATTGAAAATGATTAAATGCAATAAAATTATGGGCAATATTACGATATCTGTCAAAATGCAGACATTCCTGGTACTTTTAATCAAATCTAATTTAGATCAGTGTCACCTGAAGTGGGGATTCTTTTCCTCAAACTGTCAACTTCATTTTATTCTATTATAGGATTTTGTGTAATTATTGCAAAAATGTTGCCACAAAATATTCACAGAAATGTTTCATTTTAGCTGTGTGCTTCTTTTTAAATTTATTTCTAGGTTTTTCTTTGTAAGTATGTCCTATTTATTAATTATATCTAGAATTTTATTGTACTATTTTTACTGTAATTATTTTATTTATTTTTGTTACATTTTTATTCTTGCATAAAATAATCTTTTATGAAGCAGTTTTTTAACTTTTAATACACGGTACTGGCAATAAAAATTTCATATATAGTAAGCACTGTATATATATTTAAAAGAGTTTATTATTAGAGATCACTGGAACAATTAATTCTGTCATTTATCCGAACAAGGACTAAAACAGGTGCAGAAATCTATTTTGAATATAATCCAGATAAATGTTAGCTGAAGAGGGATTCTTTTCCTAAAATTTATGCATCATTTTATGTGACCTTTTACATAGCTTTTTATGATAAGCAAGAGGAGGATTTTAAATTCTGCACCTGTTTCATGTCTCTGCTTCAGCCCAGGTGAAGGAGGGTGAGGTGGTTCTGGTTCATGCTGGAGGCAGTGGAGTCGGAACCGCCGCCGTCCAGCTGGTTCGTCTGTTTGGTGCCGTTCCAGTCGTCACTGCAGGGAGCGAAGAGAAACTGAAGATGGCCGAGAACCTGGGCGCAGCAGCTGGATTCAACTACAGAGAGGAGAGTTTTGCAAAAGGAGTTCAGGACTTCACAGGAGGTGAGCTGAGCAGACAGAGGACAGGGTGGTAACTGTCATGCATGTTCAGGGCAGTTACACTGCATTTGTCGTTTCATGGCGAATTCATGGTGAATTGTAAATTTCCAGGGGTTGTCATTTTCACGCACTCCGACTTTTGCAGAGCATTTTGACAACTTTTGATCGCCCATGTGCATGTATTGCTTTGAGAAAGTCACGTGACCAATACAGCTGCTGTTTCGCATTAGCCTAGCCGTGCTAGACAACCCACGGCAACGAATTTAATTCTCTGCCAGGGTGGATCTAGTTAGCCTCGGTAAGCCTCGAGGTTGGATGCTCCTAAAACTGGCCGGACGAATCACCATGAAGTGTAGAGTCAGAAGGCGGGCGTAACTAAGTGACGACAGAGGCGCAACGATTCTGACAGAAACAACCGGAAACAACTAGCCTAGCCGCGCTAGACAACCCACGACAATGAATTTAATTCTCTGCCAGGGTCGAAAACAAAAACTACAACAGTCGTTGAGCTCCATTAGCACCGACTCTGAATAATCTGTCTGTTAACATGTCTGTAATATACTTGAGCTTCACCCATTGACTGTATAAATAAGGCTTCACCGAACTCCTGCATCCTCTGATTTCCGGCGCTCTAGGAACTACGTCAGCCTATTCGTTGCGCTGATTGGTTGTATACCTACCCAATTGCTGCAGAGTGATTTGAAAGAACCTTTTAGCCCGCCTCCCTCCCTGTCAAGAGTTCCTAGACCCTTGCGTCTTCAGACCTGGGTCTAGCGCGGCTAGGCTAGTTTCGCCCGTCACTGAGGTGCAAACTGTGTGTATAACGAATCGCATCTGTCAACGGGATGCGTCCATAGACTGTATGTAAAGATGAGCCTCTGCCAAAAGAATCACAGATCTTTCGAAGCGCAATTCTTCGCTTCAAGCAATAATGGAGCCCGAAAGGAAACAGAGGTTTCCACTGTGTGGGGCCATTTTGATTATATATTGGCAAATATGGTATTCCTTTTTATTCCCTTCTTGTTTCATCCTGTTCCTCTCAGTTCCACTTGATCTGTCGGAACTCAAATCCTGAATGCCAAAACCTTGGAAAAATTAGTTTTTTTGATTAAAAAATATATTTAAGAAAAAATCCCCTCCCTGCCTCAAAGACAAGTACATAAGCGTCCTGACATTCACAACACTTTCACTTTGATTTTCATGTTATGACACAAACTCATATTATTTATGGACTGTATGTAAAGATATCAAAGATATTTTAAACTCAAATTCAAATATTAAATTATACAATACCAGAAAAGCACTGAGAGAGTGCAGTATCTGCCAAGGCTGCTCAGTTGACGTATTATTTGCAACAGATGAAATGTTTAATAAAAAATGACCTTGTGCTGAGTACAGGCATGTGTTATGCATGCGCATGTAATATATGAATACCAAACTGCGTGTAAATTTCACTTGTGAAGGTCTGTTGATCAGTTCATCACTTTTGGCAAGCCTTTGTTTTGATAGTGTTAAAATAACAGTTCTCTCTGTGTTTAAATTTTGAAGGCGGATTTTTAATGTTTCGGGCTTTTATTTTGTAACCATTCCATCGACACAGGAAGTGTTGTCTAAGACGCGGTTACTTGACATGACGAAGACGCTGCCATAAAGTCCGCAAAGTCACATAAAGATGACAGGAAAGGGTTCCACGCTGTTGCTGTCTAGCAAAGGATGTGTTTAATCTTATAAGCACCTAGCGGGGACAAGGTGTTACGGTGAAGAAATGAGGGAAGGACAGAAAGGTGAATCTGTGTTTAAATAAGGCTGACGGCTGATGGTGTGTGGCTGGGGTTTGCTACATACGCGACTTAAATATGTGGCGGTCGGCAGGAATTGATTAGAAACACCCTACAATTTACTTGTTTGTTCCTTGTATGATTTCCAACTGATAAATCACAGTCCATTTGTAGTAGGATCGCAATCATGTGATCGTCAGCGGGTAGCAGACACAGTGTTCATGTTATGATTACAGCGAAGCTGTGCAGGCTACTGTATCTGGCAATGGGAAATCTTTAAACAAAGCCGTGAATCCACATTATAAGCCGCATCAGTGCCAAAATGTAATCACTTGGTCCTTGTGTCCTTTCTGACCTTCCCTGAAAATTTCATCCAAATCCGCTGGTCTGTTTTTCCATAATGTTTCACACAGACAGATTCAAGTACACCGACCATCACATAACTTCGCTGTTTCCTTGGCGGAGTAATAATAAAATAGAATAACTTAAATTATATTACTGTATATACTAGGTCATTAAATCAATATGTACCACCTGGAGGTCAACGCTCAGAAGACAGTGGAGATGAGGATGGACTTCAGAAAAGCCCAAGGCCGATACAAAGTTCTACACCACCATCATGAAGTCCATCCTCATCTCGTCCATCACCGTGTGGTCGCTGGGGCCACTCCCAGGGACAGACAGACTTTAGAGCATTGTGTGCTCTGCTGAGAAGGTGATCGGCTGCAGCCTCCCATCTCTCCAGGACCTATATGTCTCTAAAACTCAGGGGCGTGCAGGCCGGATCACAGCCGACCCTTCTCACCCTGGACACGAACTTTTCAAGCCACTTCCCTCAGGCAGGAGGCTATGGTCCATACATGCACTGTCATGTTTCTACTGGTAACTGAGGCGTCATTCATTCCACCTAGTGACGTCTTATTAATTCAAAATGTCTGCAGTCAAAAAGAACAGTATAAATATTATCAGTAATTTTACAGGTAAGGGGGCGAACGTCATCCTGGACTGCATCGGTGGCTGCAACTGGGAGCAGAATGTGAGCTGTTTAGCTGTGGACGGTCGCTGGGTTCTGTACGGTACGATGGGAGGCCGAACCGTGGAGGGAGACCTGCTGGGTAAACTGCTCTCCAAACGAGGCCACTTGCTCAGCAGCCTCCTTCGATCTCGCAGCCTACAGGTGAGAAAGCAGAAGTCAGACACCAGCTGTGTTTCTTCATCTCTGCATGCAAATGTGCTGACTCGTGTCAAGTGGATATTTGACAGTTTCGCACTTCCTTATTCGCTCTCTGTGTCTAATATTCCAAAATAAGGCAATTTATAAGTGAGTTTTGACCATGTCTGTCTGAAACTGGGCCTGATTGTGCATTTTCTCTTCGCAGTACAAAGCGGACCTGGTAAAGGCGTTTTCACACAGAGTTTTACCACATTTCTCAGATCAGTCGGCTTCCTTGAGGCCAGTGATCGACAGCAGCTTCAGCCTGGAGGATGTCGCAGAGGCTCATCGACACATGGAGGCAAACAGAAACATGGGAAAGATTATTATTAATGTGGTTCCACCGAACAGGGAACTCAGTGATTAAAACCTGCAGTAAAATGCAATGAACAGTATGTTTTATGAATGTTACAACACAGTTACACATGAAATCTGTCATGTAGATATGCATTATCCACCAATAAAATGGTTTAAATACAACTTTTTTTATTGCTCTTTCTTCTCTAGTGAAGATTACATAATACTAATTGTTATCGGTTCATACTGGAGGCTGGAGCAGAATGCACACAAATAACCACCTAACCCCCTGGAAACCAGTGTTTGTCCTGTTTTTGTGTCACTCCTCGGTGACCCCAGACAGCCAGTTGTAATGTTTTTTGAGCAACATACCATACTACGACGATTTTACAATTATAGTTCTGCTACGGAATCAGTTTGACATGTTCAGGCGTTCTTTGTGTGAAAACTCAGAGATTTCAGGTATCAGAAGGTGGTTTTCAACTTTCTTTGTTAACTTTCTGCTTCAACTTTTAACTAAATTTACTTCACTAAGCCAGCCCTCTGGACTTCCAGTAAGCTGTGTTCCTATTGGCTGTTCAGGTGGATGCTTGGTGTAATCAGGAACACCTGAGCAGCTCAGTGTCTTCCTGCTTTATGTCTGCAGTCAAACATTTCCTCTGCTTCTCTTCACTGAACTGGGTTTGGCTCTGTTGCTTTAGTTTGTCCTTTAGGCGTTGGTTTGCAGCTTCCAGCAGTAAAATCCTCTTTAATGTGTTTCTTGGTGAGTTTTAGGGCTTTGTACTGGATAGTTGTCTTGGTGAATGTGGTTCTTTAGCCACAGTTAGCACATGGTGCTCGTCAGTGGCGGCTGGTGTTAAAATTTGTTGGGTGGGGCATTTATTAGCCCACCCAACAAATTTTATATACTATACTTTAGTGCTCAACAACATCCTCTCTCTCTCTCTCTCTCTCTCTCTCTCTCTCTCTCTCAACAGTTAACATACAATCAAGCAACTCGTTTTGGCTAGTCTTGGACGTGTACTTTGCAACTTGTGTGTTTGACAGGTGATCTGCTAACTGGCTGTCTTAAAAAAGAAAATTGGTCAACCAGGTCCAGAAATACGCCGCGGTGGGTTGAAGTGGGGGATTTGTCAGACCCCCGTAAAGCTACCCCCCTATGCTCCACAAAATTTAATACAGTCCACAGTCCTCGACAGTGAATGTCTATTTTTTTTCACCAGCTCGTTGTGCCTCTGTACAGCGATGCGGTGGCCCTCATCCAGCTGACAGGCGATGTTAACTTTTCCTAACATGGACAGCTTGACGCTGTTTCCGATGTGACTTGTGCTGCATTCATGTTTTCTAATTTTGTCCGACAAATGTTTCAAATCCACAATTCCTTGTTGAGTCCATGTGGTATCTCCTCCAAAAAGTAAGCATGGGAAACTGAAAAGTGAATTCTTAGCTACACTTGCCGTTAGCCAGTCCTTTCTGTCAAACTAAGAAATGCAAAACTTACGATTTTGTCGTTTGTCCCGTTGAGTTATTTGAACGTCGTTTGGCCGATGTGATCCCAGTCTCTTAACTTCCAGCTTTTCCTCCAAAGACATTGAGGAAAATGGACAAGAAAGCAAATAATCCACCTCGTTCATGCTAACACCCGTCATAGCTTAACTTTTTCTCCCTCCTTCCCAACTCTGGCACAAATAGCAGCACCGCTGCGTTAACTTGCTGCTATTGGTCCAAAGTCAGTGGCCTGTGGGCTGACTGAAGTTAGCCCAAATGATCAGTAAATCACGGGGGCGTGGCATGATACCTGTCAATCACTTACAAGAACGAAATGAATGAAAGCGGACGGTATCTGCTGGGGCTGTAAAAAATAAGCCCATTTAGAGATATTCTATGTTTTTCTTTTGACTGATTGGTGCTGTTGCTACCTTTGGTTTCACTTAAACTTAAAACAATCTGTTGTAAGTTAATTAAAAAGTAATTGTCTCATCTTTTTTGTGTTTGCTTGGGAGGGCTTAGCCCTGTTAGCCCATTTATACCAGCTGTCCCTGCATATTAGACTTGTAGAGCCGGATAATCATAAACCCTCATTGTTGTAGATGTTCCTATAGTGCGCCATTCGGCCTACGACTGTATTTGCAGAACTATGTTCATATACCAAACTTCCATCTTCAAAAGATATAGAGCTGTGGATGGCACTGATTGATTACTAATCGGGACAAGGCATGTGACAATCAGTCCAATCGCTGATCAAGCGGATAAATAGCGGGTGACAGCCGTGCGTAATGTGGCACAATGGATGTGCTGGCACTGCTGGAAGTCACATAAATGGTAGATAAGAATGGAGAGAGATTTCAGGGATCACAGAGATTTCCTGGCCCATGATGACTGGCTAATAAGCCGATTTAGAGTCCCTAGAGCAGTGCTCGTGGATGTATGTGCTGAACTGGGCCCTGTCTTAGACCGACCCATCCGCCGAAACCACACAATCCCGGTACAGACACAGGAGCTGACGACTCGGGGGTTTCTGGCGACCGGCTCCTTCCAGCAGGAATTGGCCGACAGGTATGTGTTTTATATGAAGAATATATGAGGTTACATTTGTTGTCTAAATCCTATCTGGGTCTGATATACAGTTACATGATGTCCTTTAGGTCTGGGATATCACAACCATCTCTCAGCGCAGTAATGCCAGCTGTTTTGGATGACATTATAAACATGACCAGTCAATATATCAGGTTTCCTTACACTGTGGGTGAACAGGCCAACATTAAACGGCAATTTGCAGCAATGTCCGGTTTCCCAAAGGTAATCGGTGCAACTGACTGCACTCATGTTGCTGTAAAACAGACTAATTCAGTGTCATCCATCCATATTAAAGTGCAGTTACCCAAAATGTTTGTTGCATGAGCTCCAACAAAACCTGTCCAGGTAGAAGGCCACTTTGACAAACAGGAAGTGGAAGATTCCAAGCAGATTTATAGAAGGGGGAACCGGACTGTACTAAGTGTGGTTGAGTATAGAGGGGGTGTTTTTTTTGTTGTTGTTTTTTTTAAGGCTGATTATGATTATTAGTGAGACATTTGGAGTAGATATTCATTTTCAGTAAATTAAAGTATTTAAAATCTTGGAGTTAAACTTAGAACACAAATTCTAACAGAAAACTTTGTTGATACGGTTTTGTTTTGTTTACAGATGTTAAGTTAAAGGAGTTATATTTGTGACATATAACCAATCAAATCACTCCAGAAGACAAGAGCGACCACAGGTAGATAAAGGTTCAGAGCCAAAGTAGCGCCATTTTTAAATTGATTTATTACTGTAAATCAATAAAAATAAAATACTGATAATCAGTAAATCAGTCAGCCCACAATTACTACAATTCTACAATGTATGTATGTTGACTTGTTTGTACAATATATGATGTATATGATGACTTTTTTTCATACCAAAGGCTATGCTATGATGTTTTCTAAGAGACATACTCAGCTTTGTGCCTTCGTCCACCCAACCTCCATTGACTCATCCCGCCTGCCGTCTCTGGACATGCCATACTATGGATGTTTTCTACACCAAAGGCCATTCTATGATGTTTTAGAGCAACATGTTATACTATGTTTGTTGGGTGACACGCTATACTATAGGCTTTTTTAATTGACATATTACTATGACTGTTTTTTTTTTTTTTTTTGAGCAATGTATTATAAAAAAATATTGAAGTTAAAGGTGATAAATGGAACCTGTGAATACTAAGACCAGAAAATAATAAACTGCTGAAACAGTTGGTCTGTCCTTCTGAAAGTGAAACCTAAACAGGAAGTGGTTCACTGACGATGTCATCCACTCAGTCTCCTTCTTCACAACCAGATGAGGTTTTCCTTCTGTTGGCTTCACTCAGAAGATCCTCACTGTGAACACGAGACACCTGCGATGAAGACAAACATCACAGTATCAGCAACAACAGCAGAGGTTCATTTTAAAGTGACCCTGGAAAGATTTCCTCTGTCATATATATTTTCCAAGCTCTGAAAGACAGAAAGGCCTGTCATCACTTTAGCTTTAGGGGAGAGGATTTTATTATCCAGTTTATCTATGGTGCAATTAAAATGTAATAACTGTAGTGTTCATCATTACTTTTGACATATTCTGGTAGGTTATTTTTCTAATCTATACTAAAATGTACTCCATGTCAATCAGTCACTAAACAATGTTAACGATTAGAGAGTAAGTTTACTGTTTTCTCCAGTTTAACTTCAGAGACTCAGCAGATATTAAGGACTACTGACAACACAGAGCCTTAACCTTAGCGTTTAAATCACATTTAGGCTTTCTAAACATTACATTAACGTGAACTAGCATCTCCACTGACAGTTTTATTAACTAAATATACCACATTACAGTTACACAACACACTTCAGCTGTTTGTATGAAACTCAACACAAACATCGTTAGCGTAATGCTATGTTAGCTTTAATCAGGCTATGACTGAGCAGCTAGCTCGGTTACATCGCTAACATTAAAACTAATATTTACCAGATGCTAACTTTCTTCTCTGGTCAACACATACTGAAATAAACTCCACCAACATCCGGAGTGCATGGCACACATTACATCTGACACTAAAGCAGCATATAAACTGCATTAAAAACGACACCGATACGAAAATAAATACGTACCGAACAATCAGAGTCCTTTCGGTGTCTGCTGGCAGAATCAGCCGAAGGTAGAAAACTGGTTAAAACGAGCCAACGGGCAGAAAAACTGTCTGTGGAAAAGGTTCTGCTGCTCCACTGATAAATAAACCAACAATTATTCTATCACAATTAATCCCCTTAAACTTTAGTGTACCGCCGGCGGTACACTTACTAATTTGCATAGGAATTTCAAGAATGTCCGACGGCTGCAAACGCGATTATTCAAACACTATACGCCGATGGAAAGCTTAGATTCTCATGAATCCGCCGGTATAAACCACTTTCAGATGTGATTACCACAGCGGGTGAGAAAAACACATTTGTCCGACAAAAACGAATATCCATCCATCCGTTCTCTATACACGGCTTCAACGCACACAGCGCGACTCACATTTCCGGGTTCATTATTACACACAAATGAAAATATTCCACAAAAAACGGCCATAATCCAACCTTTTACATCCAGACGACACAAGCCAGTAAACTATTTTGTCCAAAACATGTCCTGAAGTCGGTATAAAATCCACGAATCGGTCGTTTTCAAGGAAATGCACCTCGCGATGCGCGTCCAATATTCCCTGTATTTTTCGTCATTTTTTAAATTTAAAAATAGAATATTAGCGATTTTTTGTACTGAAAATGGCTGGAATTGACTGCAGCTTAAAGGGTTAATCCAGAGCCCTAAGGCTCTGGGTTAATCCAAATCAGGAGAGCAGAGTCTCGGGTGCCTCCTCCATAGGACCTGTCAATCATTCCAGACCGGACTGTAAATCAAGTAGCCCCGCCCTCTGACTTGCAAAATTTTAACGGTCTGTATAAAATTCAGTATTGATTTATTTTAAGATCGGGTACCTGATCTCTCATTTTGACCATGAAAACTAACGGGAAAAAATATATAGTCTATGCACAGTACTCTGTTTGGCTCCACACTTGCTGATGGCCATTTCCGGTCTCAGACAATGAAAAAAAATGACCTTTTTTTGTTTCTGCCTCTTGCTGATTTGATTTTTTTTTTTGTTACTGTAAATATAAAATGAAAATCAAAGCATTTTTACAATTTCACATATCCATTTTTGATCATGAAAAGGAAAAACGCCTTGTATTTCAATTTTATTTTTCGTATTTTCAAATGCAAATCAAATAACCACTCGTTTTTCCCGTTTCAGAACGGAAAATCGAATCGCCAGAAAAAATACACGAATTAAAACAGACCCATTTGTAATGAAATTAGCAATGCAATAATTTTAACATTTAAAAATTCCACATAAAGACATAAGCATTTCGACATTTTATCATGTTTAACTCTGTTTTTTTCCACTTTTCGTTCGCTTCTTTTATTTTTTATTAATTAATTTATTATTATTTTTATTTTTACCCATGATCCTTAGCTGCCGCGCACTTCCGGGTCCACTGTAGCGGCTCTGAACTCTGAGCTTCTCTCCGGGTCATGGGGAGATAAACACAAAATTAGGAAACCGTGTGACACTTTCTCTAAATGGAATAAACTAAGACAGTCACCGGAGAATTTTCGGATTCTATGATTCGACGGAAAACGACTATATTTATTTGTCCGGTAAGTAAGTTTCAACTTTGTGCTAAAGTTGCTCCCGTGGGTTGACAAACGTTAACCCCGCAGGCTTTAACGAGTTAAACGTGGAGCTGCGTCTTAACCAGCTTAAACCAATGTGGTGTAATAATACCAGTTTTGTCACGACTTCCAGCATTCTTAACTTTATTTATTCTGTTTTATTTGCTTACTTATTGTACTTCTGAGCCATTACAGTCATTCCTTTAGTCAGTCCGCACTGTATGTACCAGGAAATGATTTGTAGTCTTCATGGTTTGTGTTTGACAGCCGCCACAGACACATGAAATATGGAGGATCAAGACAGAGCTCAGAGGAGGCTGTCAAGAGCAGGAGACAGTTTGTACAAGATCCTGGGCCTGGAGAAAGGAGCATCTCCCGAGGAAATAAAAAAGGCATACAGGTGTGTTGTAATAAGATTTTCCCATGTATTTATTCAAAAAAAGTGACACATAATCCTCACAGCTTATATGAAACCCCATTTGTGATATCAAACAATTTGATCTCAATTTCTTCAGTCTAAGAACCACTAGAATCTGCACCCTGTCTGAGTAAATGCTTAATTACTTACTATTACTGTGAATATGAATATCTTTGCACCAGGGTTGGACTGAGTGGTAAGTTAGGCAGATCCAGTATTCAGCGTTTTTCAGATTATTGGTATCATTATTTTTTTTTTAAAACGGTGTTCCCCTACAAAGTAAATTAGTTTAAACATGTGCTATTTTGGTCCTGATGCAGCCGCCTCTCTGTATCTGTAATCAAAAGATTGCCCTGCCCACAACATTATCTCTGATTGGTTACACATTACAAGCACTGAAGGATAAATGTTGACAAGTTCCCCTTTAAAGGTCACATATTGTGAAATTTATGAATTAATCAATGTCTCACATGTCCCCACAGTGTGTCCTACAGTTTTTCACCTCAAAATAGATTAAAGGTGGTTTATTTATTTCACTGTAGTCTGTTACAAAGGATGTAAGTGGTGGGTTTATGTCTGCATTTTCTGGTTATCTCAATACCATGCAACATCAACAACAACAAGCTTCGGGCAGCAACTTACCACACAGAAATGGAAACTGAAACTATAAGTTCTGCTGAAGATTTGGATCAAGAAGTCAGGCAGTTATCAATTTCAATCACAGTGCTGGTCTCCATGCTTGCAAATGTTCCAGTACAAGATTATCAGCCTTCGCTCTTTTGTGTCACAACAAAGCGTTTCATCCTTTCTTAGCTCCGCCCACCATGACTGGGGTTACTTTAGAGAAATACAAACAAGCCAGAGCGTTTTGTTCCTCTACAGCAGAAACGTAGTGTGGTGCTCACTTCAGGAAGAAGACTCTCTCTAGCGCAGAACAAAATAGTTAATTATGAGGCAGCAGATGTTAATGTGAATGAGTGTGGAAGACCAGGACTTCCTATCAACTCTGACTTCCTCTCTGAAGGATCATTTGACCCTGTTAAAAGGGTGTTTTCCTTGCCACTGTCGCCTTTGGGCTTGCTCTGGGGGTCAGGCATATGGGTTCTGTAAAGCGTCTTGAGACAATTTGACTGTAATTGACGCTATATAAATAAAATTGAATAAAAAAAAATTGCCAATTTAACTTATGTGTTTGGTGAGTTACGGTTTTATGATCAGTAGTTAAAGGGCTGCAAATTGGGAAGTGACCATTAAGTGATTGCTGGTTAACATGTAATTTCAATGGGCTGCAATCAAGTCACTATTTCAAACTCCTCATGGTCTGACGTGTGGGCATATGGTCAAAGTAAGTTGTAACGTGTGCCATTTTAGCAGAACAACATGCTAAAACTAAGGATTCTTCTGTTGTTGTGGTGACATTGCCATTAAAAATAAAAGTAATCTTCTAGATGTTCAATCCTCAGGCTGTTCACCCTCGCAACCAGCAGCAGAACATTCGGTGTACTTTGCCCTTGGCTGAGACATTTTACAGTTAGCAGGTGATGCTTTAAAAAGTCAATAAACAAGTAAACTACAGAGAGAAGTTCAGATTTCCTGTGCTTTCAGATTCTACACAGTTGTCCAATCAAACAGAGTAAAGTAGGCGTGGCTGTCAGATTGCTAAGTCCAGGGAATAGGGTTTCTAAAACGACCTGACCATCTAACAAACACTTCTGATTTAGTATACCAGCTCCTCAAAGGCCAAATAATCTAAATTCAAGTGCATTTAGTTGATCAAATGATTGAGATAATCACGTACTATTTGGAAAACAAAAAAGAACCTGAATTCTAACTTCCCCCCCCCCCCAGAAAACTGGCATTAAGGCATCACCCTGATAAGAACCCAGACAACCCTGAAGCGGCTGAGAAATTCAAAGAGATCAACAACGCCAACGCCATCCTCAACGATGAGAACAAGCGCAAAATCTACGACGAATACGGCTCCATGGGTCTCTACGTGGCCGAGCAGTTTGGGGACGAAAGTGTCAAATATTATTTCCTCATGTCCAAGTGCTGGTTCAAGGTAAGAGGCATGGGATGTTGTCTCAAACCTGCAAACAAGTAAATATCTTCACACAAGCGTGTTTTAGCTGTGTAGTAATGTAAGTGGGTTCAGTCGTGGATTTGAATTTGTATTAAATTGTGTCAAAAAACTGTCCTATATACTGACATTGATTTCCTGCAGGGTCTTCTGGTGTGCTGCGGTATTATCACCTGCTGCTGCTGTTTCTGCTGTTGCTGCTTCTGCTGTGGGAAATGCAAAGCCGAAGAAGAAGAGGAACATTTTGTCTACATGGACCCTGAAGACCTGGAGGCACAAATCAGAGAACAGGAAGCAGGTAAGGGGCTTTAGAGGGAAGCTATCTTCTGCAAAATGTCCAGAAAATCACAGTACATTGTGCAGTTGTTGGTTATCAGGTTGCATTGAGAAGTTAAGACTGAACAATGATTAGAATGTAATCTGACCCCTTGTGGATGTAAATTTAACTCCTCCACATACACCATAGACTGTGTATAAAAGCTGGATGTAGCCTCTGGGTCTGAAATATAAAATCCCTTAAATCTGCATTCTTTCTAATGGCCAGCAGAGGGAGCCTCCTGGTTGCCAAAAGAAGTCTATATTTTTTCTTATAGAAGTCTATAAGAAAATGAGCCAAATTCTCACTTGATTTATTATCTCAGTAAACATTTTCCTCATGAGTTTATGGATTCAATTGGCAGCTTCAAGACTGTAAACACATCATAACGTAAATAATAGTCCCATTTAGAGTGAAATAGTCGGTAAATCAGGACATGTTTTAAGGACAGCCTTGTGTCTGACAGGTTACCAGAAAGTATGCAAGCATTTGTACATTTTAGTAAAAATCTAGCAGCTTAACACTACACTTGAAATTGGCTTTACAATTTGAGGAATTGTGATTTTCTGACAGATGTTGAGATGTTATTTTATTTATGGTATATTTCAGTTTGATATTCACCATATAATAGATTTAAAACATGTTAAAACAGTTTGAAAGCTCTAAACTGTAAAAGCGATTTAAGGAATACTTTGATATTTTGTTTTCAGTAAATATGCAGTTGGAGTTAGCAGGCGGTTAGCTTAGCTTAGCATAAAGACTAGAAATAAGAGAAAACAGCAAGTCTGGCTCTGTTCTAAAGCCACGTTTGTGTGTCTGCTGCTGCTGGTAGACAGAGTTTGTTGACTTTAGACAGAGGCAGGCTTTCTGTTTGAGTCTTAATGCTAAGCTAAGCCGCTTGCAGCAGCATATTTACTGTGCTGTGCAAGAAAATATCAAACCATTCCTTTAAATTTCTGTATTCCCTCACATTTAAGCTCTAAAGGCTGTCTGATTTATACATTTCAAGCAGTTTTGTTAGGAAGCAGTGTGGGTTTTCTCAGTGTTGAATTGTGTTTTCCAGCTGGAGACCATGTAATAGTTATTCAGCCCAGCTCTGGTGACTCTTCTAGTGCTGCTAATACTACAGGTAACGCTCTCCTCTCTTCAGGTAACGTCCACCATCCTCAGCTCGCTGCCGCTTTGTGCTGCTTCAAATCTTGGGGCAGTTTTATTTTTTTTGACATGTTTTAGCAGCTTCTAACACTGCAGCTGTGGACTGTGTTCTTGTGAAATAACACACTAACAACATTTCAGTATAACTATACCTCAATACACGGGTTAAAGAATGCAGAAAAATCGCAGGGGGTGATGTATTTTATGATCTGTGTTCCATATACTTTAGCCTTCTGAACCCAGAGCAGTTTTTGGACGCGTTTTGGTACAGTTAACCCACTGTGGGCTCATTTTTTATTTCAATATTTAGTTCTAAACCTCCATGGAAGAAATATCTCAACAACTACTGGACTGACATTAAAAGTAGTCCAGATTTTAATATTTGCCTCATTGTTATACATTTAGGGATCCCTTAAGTTGCTATTTAGCGCCATCATCAGGTCAAAGACAATGACTACAAAGGTGAACATGGATAATATTACCCCTGCTTGTTAACATGGTGAAGTACAGTAAATGCTGTCCATTTATGTGTGAATTTTATCCCAGAATTAGCAAAATAAAAGAAGTGGCGCTAACAATAACTGTAGAATTTCATCTCTGCCTTAGTAGCCGTCCTTTAAAAACCACCAGTTTGGCCGGAGCTGCAAGATAAACTGTGTATTTGTTAACTTTTTAATATAAGATGGCACTGACAGTAGGATTTCTTCCCTTTCACTGTAGCTATCCCTCCTGTCCTCCTTTAACCCTCCTGTTGTCGTCATTTACGGGCATCAAAAAATATTGTTTCCTTGTCTGAAAAAAAATCCAAAAATTCAGCAAAAAAATTCCCCAAATTTCTGAAAATTTGCATAACAGTCAGGAAGAAAATTCCAATAATTTCTTAAAAGTTTTATTTTAAAAAAATTCCCCCAAATTTGGCAAGAAAATTCTTGTAAATATTTTCAACAAATTAGTGAAAATCTTCCAAAAAAATCCTAAAAATATCCAGCGAATTTCGCTGGATTTTGGTTGATTTTTATGTGAATGTTCTTAAGAAACAATTTTTTAAAAAGCCTAAAAATATCTAAAGTGATTACATATATATCAGTAAAACTTCATGTTTTTAACATTTGTTTTTTTCCACCAAAAAAATGTTCAAAGATTTCCCAAAAATGTGGACATCAGAATTTTCACTGTAATTTTTTCCCCCCACATTTTCAAACCTTAAAACGAGTCAGTTTTGACCCGCAGGACGACACGAGGGTTAAAGTATCTTTTGTTGTTTGCTCATTAAACCCCTAAAATCTCATGTCTCAGAATCAAAACTAGATATCTAAAAGTTTTTTCTTCCTTAATAATAATCCCTTCCTGCCTTAAAATCGCTCCAACGCTCCTCCGTGTCGTTCTCATATTTGAAATATTAATTCTGATTCTGTCATTTGTGTGCTGCAGCTTCAGTGTGAACATAATCAGCCATGAGGACGACTGCAAATTTTGCTCATTATATATATGAAGAGAAAGCACCATATGGACAAATTAAACTGTTTTTCTTTACCTTCAGCACGTGAAAGCGACCCGATCGTGACTCAGCCTCAAGCGTCCAACGGCACCACGGAGCACGGAGCCATCCAGATGCCCTGGAAGGAGTAGGAATAAATAGACACAGGAAGAAAGAAGCGAGCTGGTGACTGAGTCGTGTAAATCTGGACGGCTTCGGGTTCTGGACTGCAGCTTAAAACCAGGTTATCATCACCAGCGTCTGTGCCGAGTATAAATGCAGTTTGTGTCTGATGTGCAGAAAATATTTTCATCTCAGAGGCTTATCTGTTTACATGAATCAATCAGCGATGTGATTGTGCCATAGTTTTAATTATTATTATTATTAAACTAATGGTTTCATATTTATCGTTTAATCCTTTTATTTCTGAACTTTGGGATGAGATGAATCACATGCAGACCAAAGCCTCTGGTGAGCTCCCGATTAACGTTTAGTGCACTTTATATTCACAAGTTTATATTTAATATTCTAAAAATGCCACGATGGTTTGAGAACGCCTCGACCCAAAGTTCAGAAATGTTTTATTTACAGACCGATTCAGGTTTTCAGGTCAGTCACAGCGCACAGAGACCACAAAGTGGTGAAACAAAGGGCTTCCTGACATAGTGGACCTCTGTGGAGATTCTTTAAGATTAAACAAACGTTTGAACATTGTTGCACATTTAACTGACAGCTTGGAAATACATCAGAGACGATGAATATTGTGATGCTTTTAAGGAAAAACGCTCAAACCCCTTCATTCTGAGAGTTTGTTGATGACATTGTCTGTGCTTTATCGCCACAACTTTACAGAGGATGAAAAAAAATCCCCATGTTAGTGCCGTCAAACTGAGCCATAATCGCAAAACAACTGCTGCAGTAAAGCGCATGTTAATGGACAGGATGTGAGACGTCCAGATGTTTAAATGCCATAAGTTCAGGCTCATAATCAAGGCAGTGTTTAGAAATATGAAACTGTTGCGTACAGATATTTACGATGGGCCATGAGCGCAGCATTAGAAGTGATTAGCTTAGGAGGAAAAAGCAAGCTTGACGTATCCTAAAGTCCTCATTTAATGGTAATGTTTGTCGTGTGTCGTATTTCTGGAGGTGGTTAGCATAGCTTAGCATTAAGAGTGGAAACGAGGGAGCAGCTAGCCTCTCTGACTTTCTGGACTCTAATCTGCAAGATAGTTTCATCTCTCTTTTTGACCCGTTTGTGATTAAACAAAGGAGATATCTGCTCATTAGCTTCCAGCCTTTATGCTAAGCTAAGCTCACTGCATCCAGACACCGACGCGGGTTAAACCAATTTTCTGCGAGTCTTTAGAAGAAAGTTTTGCTGCTGTTGGTTGAGTCGCTGCACAGAAGTCAAAACACACACGGTACTGATGACGACGGCACAAACGGTCAGAACTTTGTCTGCACTTGATACTAAAGCCAACGTGTTTTAATGCTTCATTTTTCAGATTTATTGCCATTTTTTTCTGGTTTTCCTGTTTTATCAGAAGCATCAAGACAATATTTTCTCTGTGGTGTTTGGGATTATTATTATTATTGTGTAAATTCTGAGCTATATTTTTGATTAGAGGTTTTATGATGAATTGAGTGTATATTAAGATAAAGCCTTAAATTATACCATCTTTATTCATGTGTTTATAATATATTTTTCTATTTTCCTTTCAAGAGGAGTGACAGTCTGACGCATGCTTCAGGACAATCCTCGTGTTTAGTGTATTTAAAAGTCCATTCGTACACTTATGTGCCACAAATCATGCTTGACAAACTTCACAAAAGTGCCTGAATATATTGTAGTGGGATATTTTTCTTTATTTTTTTGCTCCAAGTTTGTAAGAAAATTGTATATTTACTTCGATCATGTCAACATTCCCACATATTTTTCTACTCTTTCCACTTTTCCCTGCTTGTAAACTTTGCAC
Organism: Acanthochromis polyacanthus; assembly: GCF_021347895.1. Taxonomy (NCBI): domain Eukaryota; kingdom Metazoa; phylum Chordata; class Actinopteri; family Pomacentridae; genus Acanthochromis; species Acanthochromis polyacanthus. Next base: position 28,299,640 of record NC_067113.1, read on the forward strand.
ATTTTAAAATTCCTGCAAAATGAATGTTAATAAATTTGAATTATGCTGGAAAATGTCTCGGAGTTGTGCTTTCACGTCGCCTCTTTGCTCAGTAACCATTGGCTCCTGCAGCGCTCCACCCCTGACAGATAACTTGTGTGTTTTCGAGCAGGTGGTAAGTTGTCAAGCTTCACTTTAACTCCAGCTAAACCTAATAATCAGTGAGTCTCTAACGTGCGGTCGCTTAAAGACATGGAGCTCTCAACAGATTCAGAGAGGCAGCAGCTGATTGAGACTCACTTGGAGCATCTAATATGGTAACGCTTTCACCTTTTTACACTCCTGAGAACTTAAATTCGGCACATTTGGTTTTTACATGTCTGATTTTCTGCCGTCTGTCAGGACGAGTCCCCCAGAAGAAAAATATTCAGACTCGGAGTTCAGTGAGGAAAGCTCCAGTGTGGACGGCTTGTGGGAGTCTGGCTGGTTTTGTGAGGAGACGACTGCGACGTCTGAAAGTCAGACGAGACATTCGGCCAGAAAGAAACTCTACGTCGCCTGCGCTGTCAGCCTCGTGTTCATGACCGGAGAGCTGATTGGTACGATCAAACGCTGATGTCCTGCCTTGAATGTATTTACTTTTTTTTTTAAAGAATCAGGTTTTTATATCCTGAGTTTCTTGTTAATTTGTGTCTGTGAGCTGTCAGCAACATTAACCCTCCTGTTTGTTTTTTTTTTGCTCCTGTCACTGTGGGCTCATTTTTCACAGCAATATAAAGTTCTGCACCTCTGTGGAAACAACGCAACAAACAACAACTAGAGAGAACTCAAAAATATGTTTTGTGCAGTGTGACACACTTCTAATGCTACAAATGATAAATTTTAAAAACTTCAAATCGCCACATCTCACATTTTCCAAGCACTCACAGATGTTACAACTACTAGAAAATACAACGGTGGCTCCACATGCTATTAATAATTTCCACTTTGAATTTGTTTCTGTACTCGTTTCCTCTCTGCTCTGTGTGAACACCGCCTGCAGTTCAGCTGAAAAATCTCATTTTTTTTTGTCACATGACTCTTGATCACAGCTGAGTCACCAAAGGCTTCACAGTTGCGTCAAAGCGGGCAGAATTTTTAGTTTTTTCCAGAATTTGGTTTGAGCCAATATTTTATTTTTGGCAAATTTTTAAATAATATGTAGATTAAAGAGATTTTGGTAAAATATGTCATCTAAGGACAGTTCGAAAGATGAAAACAGTCCCTGAATTTTTGTCATGCGAGTGTTGGTTGCAGATAAATCATTGAAATCTTCACTGTTGCCCAAAAATATGCAGAATTATTAGTTTTGCACAGAATGTAGTGGGCGTGAATGGTTAATTTTTGGTGATTTTTTTTACACGTAAAGTGATATTAATGAAATATTTACACTTTGAGCTTTAATTTGGATCACTTTCACAACAGAATAGCAAGAATCAGGCAGCTTCTTTTTTTTTACCATTACTGACTGATAACTGGTGTAATTTTTTAGTTTGAAAAGACTCAAAGAGTGTTAAATTGATGAACATAAAACCAGCCTTTTCACAACCTGCCAAATGTGAAGTTTAAAATACAGAGAGCTTTTTTTTTTTAAACAAGTGAGATTTACAAATGAATTCCTGTAAAGCACATTGAGCGATACAAACTAGTCGTCCTGGTCTTTATTTGTCACATTACAAGCTTCCTCTGCTTGGTAAGTATTTCCTCGTTTCTGCAGAGCTTCTTCCTTACCTCCAGCTGTTTTCTCCTCTGCAGGTGGATACGCTGCTCACAGTCTGGCCATCATGACGGACGCAGCTCATCTTCTGACCGACTTCGGCAGCATCGTGGTCAGCATCTTCTCTCTGTGGGTCTCATCCAGGCCTCAGACACAAAATATGACCTTTGGGTGGCATCGGGCAGGTGGGGAAAAAGTCACAAAACAGAAAAAGTTGATTGTATTCATACTTTTAAGCATCCCAAATTGGTACTGTTTAATGTTAAAAAGTAAAAAAATGATTCCTACAGCTTTGAAACAGATTTTAGCATGTTATTATTTTTGCATTTTAGCTGTTTAAGCTGATTTCTGGTGCATAGATTCTTTCTAGAGCTGCTTTTGCTAACTCTAAAATGTCTCAACAACAAGCAAAGCTCACCAAATGTTCTGCTGTTGGCTGCAAGAGTGAACAGAACAGTCTTCATGCACTCCCAGCATCGGAGACACTGAAGATCCAGTGAATTATCTTCATTATTGATGGCAACAATAGCAGAACAATAGCTAAATCCTTCATGTTAGCATGTTGTGCGGCTAATGCGGCTAATATTAGCATTAGCTTTGATCGTGTGCTCGCAGGTCAGAGATCTGTGGAAAACATGGAGCACATTCAGAGATGATGGAAACTTTAAGACAAGTTTAAAACCAATAAACAAGAACCGTATAGCTAATTGAGCTTCAGTGCAAGCCAGCATCTATTAGCTTCTCTCCTGCTCTCTGCTCACATAAACTGTATTTTATTACAGCCAAATTCACAATAAAGCTGCACTCTTTACATATTTTTCAGTTTCTTTTGTCAAACCATGGAATTAGTATGAAACAGTGACTGAAATGCAGCTAGTTAAGACGACATGATAACTAGCAACTACTTCACAGCCATTTTCCAAACTGCCGACAGCTAAACTACTGATTTTATAATCACAACGCTGTCTGACAAACTCACTGCACACAAGTTCAAAATTCTGAGATATTTCCATGTCCTGGCCTCACACACTCACTGGTGTCTGTTTGCTGCCATGTGGTCAACTGTTTGCTCCACCTGTCAATCAAAGATACAGAGAGAGTTTCCTTCCTGAAGGGGGCGGGGCCAGCAGCAGCTCAGCTTAATTTAAAGCTCCAGACAGATACGGCCTGCTTAGAAAAAGACAAAAACTATTGCATTAAGACATGTACAATTATGGCAAAATAAAACATCTTTGTGGTATTTTGAGCTAAAAAATTTAAAAGAGATGTGACACTTTGCTGAAAAGAGGCTCAAAAGTTTCATTTTAAAGCAGATTGTGTCCACTTTCAGGTTCATTTTGCAGCACCTTTCTTTGTACGTAATTATTTTTGTTTTGGTTTAATCAGTATTTAGAGCATTGTTTCATATGGAGCCAAGCCTGAAATTATTCACACCCCTAGCAAATTTTGACTTTAAGTTACTTTTATTCAACCGGCAAGTTTTTTTTTTTTGATCAGAAGTGACAAAGGTGTTTCCCAAAAGATAATAAGATGATGTACAAAAGTGTACATCATTGTGGAAAAAATAATTTCTCAGCTTTTATTTACATTTAAAAGTAACTTTAAGCCCAAATTTGCTAGGGGTATGAATAACTTCAGGCTTGACTGTAAATGTTTTCTGCTTCTTCTATGACTCTCAGTTGTTGTTTTCCACAGAGATTCTGGGCATGCTGCTGTCCATCGTGTCCATCTGGGCTGTGACGGTGGTCCTGGTCTTATCGGCCGTCCAGAGGATCACTGATGGAGACTACGAGATCAACAGTCAGATCATGCTCGTAACTTCAGGCTGTGCTGTCGGGGTCAACGTCCTGTGAGTGCGCCGAGCTCACTTTCACTATCATCTCTGTTAGTTCTAGATGAGCTGCTCTTCTAAAAATAGCCTGTTTTACTCAGGATGGTCCTGATCCTGCATCAGTCCGGCGCCCCACACGGCCACAGCCACGGGCTTCCCACCGGCCAGACGCACAAAGACAAACAGCATCACGGTCACAGTCATAGTCATGGGAACGCGAGCGTGAAGGCGGCTTTCATCCACGTGGTGGGAGATCTGCTGCAGAGCGTCGGCGTCCTGCTGGCTGCCACCATCATCCACTTCTGGGTGAGCAGCTAAAAAAAAAAAACACTTCAAAATCACAAGAAACAAGATTCGGAGTCTACAGTTGTGCAGCTTTGAGCCTTTCTGCTCCTGATTAATTAATCTCAGCTGCTCTTTCTTGCAGATTGCTTCATGTTTTGACAGATTTTAGTCTTTCTTGCACCCCGACTCCATCAGCTAGCAGTTCTTTGTCCAGCTATAGAAGTCAGCCTCTTTTCATCTTCACTTTTTCTTGACTGACTGCACATTTACATCCACAACCTGCTGATATTTATTTAAATCCATCGTTCCTCCCATCTCATAACCACTTCCACACAACCAAAAGCCAAATATTTAACAGTTGTATGACTCTTTTTTCATTAAATGCTGCTCCGTTTCCTGAGGTTACAATAAGAAACTGACGAGTCCTGCATAGAAATAAAAAAACACTAAATAAACAAACCAGTTCTGTTGATAAATCTAACTCTCAGGTTGAAAACTCAAATTCAGACGACTGTTTTCTGAGGTTGAAACTGAACTGTTAATAAAAAACGCTGATATGCTTTAACTTAAACACAACAGAATAAAAAGCAGAAAACTGTTGTTGTTTCACTGATGCAATGAGGAATAAAACCCTGCAATAACACACATTTTAGGGCAGATACCACTTTTGATATTTGCAAATTTTAAAAAAAATCTGCTAAACATTTATCAGACATTATATTTTCTGTACACAGTCAAAGATAGGATTAAACATTTTCAATAAGGTCTCCTCCTTGCCCCATCTCTCCACTGCTCCTGTAAAAAAAAAAAAAAGAGGGAAAAATGCCAAAAAAAAAAACTTTACAAATTGCTTTAATTATTGCCAATAAATGTACAAGATGAAAACATTTTGCAGCTTAAAGATAAACTTGTCTATATACTTTCTGGTGGACATTTTTGGGATGCACATGCAGCAAATGTTTTGATATTTGAGAGCTAAAATAGACACCAACAGCAGAAACTACATTAGCTATGTGGAAACATGAATCTGGTAACTTTCTTACATCATCCTGCTGTTGTAAATGTTCAGTAGAGCAGCAGATGTGTATCAATCCGCTACTGAAAATAGTCCCTGTTTCAGTACAAAAACTACACTGCTGAGGTGTTTTAGGTAATTATTTTAGAAAATGCTGATGTAGATTCTGAGTTATCTGGATCACAGTAATCCCTCGTTTAGTTTAGTTCTGAAGGAGCCTCTTAAATGAAACATCTTCAAACAAAACAAGTCGTCAAGCTGCGTTTTACTGAAGCTCTTAACTCTGTTGTGTAACGACTTGTGTCAGGATTTATGTTGTGGAAACAAACAGGACTGAAGCAGAGAGCCACACCTCAGGCTCACTGTCTAAAGGCTCAGTTCTAAATACACAAATGAACACAAACGGGAGAGACTGAATCCACAGTAAAAGCCTCTACATGCGGACGACTTTGTAAAGTGTAGAAATGACAGAGAAGACATTAGTTTAACAAATTGTAAATTTGGAGAGTTCATTTGCAAAAACAGGTAACTCCGTTTTCAGAAAACTCATTTTTTTATTGTTTATTTGAGATAATAATAATAATAATAACACTAATAATTTATTTTTTCTCTATTTTGTTTCTCTATATTTTTGTATTTGTCTACTCAGTCAAATCCACTCAACTTCAGTTTGATTGATATTATCTCAAGTAAACAATAAAAAAGTTTGCTAAAAAATTTTATCAAAACGGAGTTATCTGTTTATGCAAATGAACTCTTCATTTGTAAAACTAAAAATTTAAGATAATTTCTAGACTATGACAAGTTGTTTTGATCATTTGTGTCTCATTTGTGTAATTTTTGTCTTGTTTTTTTGCAAGATTTTTGCCGTTTATCTCATGTTTTTGTCGTTTTGTGTTTCCTTTTTGTCTCACTTGTGTTTTTTGTCCTATTTTTGTCATTTTGTGTTTCACATTGTTTGTTGTTTTTGTCGTTTTGTTTTTTTTGTCTCGCTTGTGTTGTTTGTCTACTTTTTAGACATTTTGTTTCTCAGTTTTGTCATTTTTTGTCTCGTTTGTCCATTATTTTGTCGCTTTGTAACTTTTTTGTCTAATTTTTTGCCTCGTTTGCTTTGTTCCGTGTTATTTGTCTCATTTTTGTCATTTTGTGTCTCAATTTTGTAATGTTGTCTTGTTTTTTGTCTTACTTTTGTCATTTTGATCATAAAGTAAAACATTACATCAGATATGACTAAATGTTGTGTCCTTTGTAGATAAACTGTGATCTGTAGGTTGTAATGTGTAAATGACAAACTGAGGAATAATGTTGTTGAAATTAAACTTGTTTTTCTTGAGAAATTTCAGGTTGTTCATGTTTTGTGGAAAGATAATTCCTCTAATGTGAACATTTTCAGGACATACTTTTTTGCACTAAAACAAAAGAAAAATTTGGAGATGTCATTATTTATAGGTTATTATGCTGTATTTTTACTGGTCCGGCCCACTTTAGATCAAATTGGGTTGAGTTTGACAGCCCGACTCTACATGTATGCTCCAGCATTTTTTAAACATGTAGGAACACAGAACAGACTCCAGGTGAAAACATGGAGTTAAACTAATAGCATTTTTGTACAGTAATAATCTCAACTGTGTGGTTTTGCTTCTAATTTTATCTGTCATCTTCCTCACAGCCTGAATATAAAGTTGCGGATCCGATTTGCACGTTCCTGTTCTCGGTTCTGGTTGTTGCGACAACATTTCCGGTCACGAAGGATGTTTTCAGGATCCTGATGGAAGGTAAACGCGTCCCTCCACCTTCATTATAACTTTAATTTAGCCACTTTATGTGATCTGTTTGTTCTGTACAGGAACTCCTCAGGATCTGAGCTTCAGCGCTGTCAAAGATCTGCTGCTGTCTGTGAGAGGAGTCGCTGCCGTTCACGGTTTGCACATGTGGAGCGTCAACATGAGTCAGTCTCTGCTTTCAGTCCACGTGGCTGCAGGTAAAACCAACACGGCTAATCTCTACATACACAGAGGGGAGAGGGAGTGGTGCTCAAGTTAGAATAAAGGCTAAGTTAGCAGCTTCACAGCCCCCAGAAAGAACTCAGAAATGAACTGCGACACACTCTCCTACCTTTGTCCTGTTTGTTTTGGTCAAATTTCTTACATTTTTTTCTGCATTTCAAGTCAGTAATGCACAGAAAACGTTGCACAAAGTCGTGGTAATATGGCAGAGAAGCGTTGTAGGGCTGCAACCAACGATTATCTTTAAGAAAAAAAATTAAATCACCACAATTTATCAGAGCCAGAAAGTGTAAAAAGACTAAAAGAGTTACTGGATCTTCAATTTTCCCACAGCCCTTGAACTACTCATCTGTGCTGCACCTTTCTGTGGGGGAAAAATAGTCCAAAGTCAGGCTTAAAATCCACAACTTTCCAACGAAATCTCTTCATTTTACATGTCTCGTTTAAACATTTACCAGAGGTTAACCACATTCTGTTAAAAGAACTAAAGTCCTGTGCTCATCGATGCAACTAAGAAGCAATGAGCGGCCAAAAATCGCAAAATTAAGACATTTTTCAGCTGAACTGCAGGCAGTGTTTACACAGAGCACAGGGGAGATGGGTAAATAAACAAATTATTAAATTTAAGTAGGAAAATATCTAAGGATTGCTCACATCCAAATGCCTTTTTTTGGTCTAAACATGACACAAAACACACAAAATTTAAGCTCAGAGTTAACAAATGCTAGAAAAACTGCTGATGGACTGTTCAACTAATTATTAGATCAACAAATTAATTTGGAGTTACAGAAATGCTCCTTAAGCTATTATTATTGCAAGACGTATCGACTTAAATACAGGCAGACATGAGAACTAGTTGAAGGAATTTTTATCGATCAGTCTGATATTTCTGGCAGAATTCAAGGCTATTCCAAATTACTGACTGTAAATGTTGCTTTATTCCACAGGTGTAATCTGTTTTCTTTTGTTTCTTGTCTGCAAAAGAGGTTTTCCAGCTCAGTAAGATTAATTAGGATAAGAGCAGAGTCAAAACTATGACATTTATAATACCAACATACATAATAAACTGTTAATATGTCCTCAAAATATCCATTTTTGTTCTGGAGTTTTGGCTTATTTAGTTTCTGGAAATACAAGCAGGTAAATCTTTGCTTGTGCTGAAGATAAAATGAGGAAAAACAAAATAAAAGTGAAAGAAGCGACGTGTTGTCGAAGCCTCAGCACTGATAAAAAAATGTTTCCTGTGTTTGTTTCCGCAGAAGAAGATTCTGATTCCCAGGTGATCCTCAGGAAGGCGACAAAGCTGCTGAGATCCAAGTTCGGTTTTTCCAGCATCACGATTCAAGTGGAGCGATGCAGGATTGCTGCCGACAGCCTTGAAGCTGTGAGATGAGTCCGGACCAGACTAATGACTGGAAAAGAAACAAATGAGGGAGAGAGTTCCTCGAGAAAACGGTTGCTGCAGTGAAACCGCGTCTGACTCGAACGTTTTACGGCAGGACTGTTGTGGGAGCAGATAATTAACAGCTTCACACTGCAGGGGATGTTCAGGAAGTAGTCAGACCCCGTCACTTTTTGCAAGTTTTATTAAATTAAAATATAATTAGCATTCTTAGTTTAATCTGCTCCTAATATCCCAAAATAACAACAAGAAAGCATGTTTTTATTTATTTTTCGTGTGGATTTATTAAAGGTTTTCAGACCTGGTGGCTCATCTTTCTTATACAATCTATGATCTGAATGCTTTTGTAAAGGAGAGATTTCAGCTTTAGATTTTTAATAAATTAGAAAAAATGTCCAAAAATGTGGTTTCACTTTGTTCCTACAAGTTAAGTGTAGATTGATGTGAGAAAAAAAAGTCAGCTTATCGATTTAAAATGAAACCTTCAACACAGTAAAGTGTGAAAAAAGTGACGGGGTCTGACTACTTTCTGGAGTTTCTGGTTCATGTTTTGATTGCAGAAGTGCAGCTACTATAAAGCCAGCTGCTTTAACATTGATTAAGTCTGATGCAGGTAAATGTTATTACATTCAACCGACTCAGGAAGAACATTATAAATATCCACATTGTCAGTTTTCTCATTCCAGATATCTAGAATTCAGCAGGCATCTGGAATGAGAACTGCAGATATTAGAGTTAAATTATAATTAGATGTAAATCCAGTTTAGCTCTGACTAGTCAGACTTCTGGTCATAAGATGTGGTTAGGATATCTGCATTGTCCTTAATGAAGTTTGTGGCATTCTAGAGGTCTGGAACTGGAAATCTGCCAAGTCAAAATGTGATTACAGAAATCCTGAATTAAACTTTTAACTCTGAAACTGCAGATATCTGTGATTACAAGTCGTACGTTTGCTTCTCAAACTGCAACCAGTTTTACCACCTACCAGTAAATTAAACCACAAGCCTCCAATGAACAACGCTATTTTTGACATTTAAACTCTTATCCACCACAGAAGCCGCCATTAAATCTTAACGATGTTTAAATTTGCTCGATATCCACGAGCAGCATCAACCAGACCAGTCATGTCATTTGAGATGTCTACAACTATAATTTGAACCAGTCAACACTGAATTGCAGATATTTCTAAGTGTCTTTTTGACTATAGACAGATATCTGGTATAAAAATTCAAACTGTGCAGCTACAACTAGTCAAATGACGTCACGAATGTGTGCAATTTTATTTATGGAAGCTATTAAATGTTAAAACCGGCTGCCAGAGCTGCTCTTCTTCTGTATACAAGTAGAATCTAAACATATTTATTCATGCTGAGAAAATCTTTGTGACATGGCAACATTAATTTTTACCTCTAATTTAATATTAATGTGACTTTTATGACCTCTATGTTTGCACAGATCCCATGTTTTATAGTTTCCTGTTTATCGCAGCATCTTGTTTGTCCGTTCTACTGAAATCTATGGATTTTTCACCTTCAGTCAGCTGAGATCTGTTGTTTTTAAGCTTTAAAATAATCATCTGTGCTTATTTAAATACATTTTCCATGCAGAGTGGAACACATTTGGTTCATTTTGCAGCATCTGTGTCAATTTATTTCAACTGACAACCCGGTCGGACGGAGGAACGCGTCCTCACGCCGTCCAGGCACAAATGAGGTGATACAAAAAGTTAATTCTAACAAACATACAAATATGAACAATCACACATTACTTCTGGAAGCTACAGTCAGTCTGGACGGAGGTACTTGAGGACATCTTCTGGCCGAGGCTTCCCAGAAACATCTTGTCAGATCAGAATGTACGAGTTAAACTGTCCAACAACCACAAACACTCCGAGAAAATCCTGCTGTGAACATTTTCGTCTGTCTTCAGCGAGCAGACCGAGGCCGTCCGTCCCTCCAGTAGCTCTCGTACGCCTCCTGGAACATGTTCTTGCAGGCGATTTTGGCTTTTAGTTTGGAGCAGATGAGGAAGGAGCCGCCCATCTTCCTGTGCAGAGAGTAGGTTTCCTCAGGCGGAGGCGTCAGGCGCTCCTTCAGCATCACCGGGATCAGTCTGTGGATTCGCTCCGTGGTGCTCTGAGATCCGAAGTCGAACGGCTCGGAGGAGGAGAAGGCTTCACCCAGGATCATGACGGCGTCCACGTGGGCGTTCTCCATCGTCTGGTGGCAGAGGACAGACAGGTGGTTTACACAGAACCCCGACGGTTTATTTTACACTTTATTCTGCATTTTGTACTGAAGTATTGATCAGATATTTCTGCTCATTTATTTGTTCACTTTACACTCTTTGTGGTTGTTCCTGTAGCAACAGAATCTGCCCTTTAGAATCAAGAAAGTATTTCTATTCCGCTATAAAATATTCTATGCTATTCCACTCTATTTCACTATAATCTATTCTACTCCACCATATTCTATTCTATTCTTGTTCATAGCGTTATTCAAAGTTCTTCACAAGCAAACGAGAGGAAAAAGTGAGATAAAAATAGAATAATATTAATTAAAAACAGTAAAGACCAGCTGGATACTGACTGAAACGGATACAAGATAAGACAAATAAAAGCACTAAAGAGATAAAGTTTAATACAAAGTGAATAAAAGTCCCAACTATTACAGGCAGTGTAGACTGGGGATTGGAATGTTTTGTTTTAACTGAATTACTTATTCATTCATTCATTCATTTACGGGCTGATAATCGATATTTGGATCCCTTACTAATTGAATACAATGACTTCACTGGAATCGTATCAATTAAAATGCCTACAGATGAAGTAAGTTTTCTTTATCTCCTGTGTAATAAATCTTCACCAAACATCCACAATCAGTCATTTAAAGTGAAAACCAGAGAGGAGGAAGTAATCAGTGTCGTTGCAGTTCCACCTACAAGACAGCAGAGGGCGATAAAGACTCAGATCAGACCGAGTATGTTCTGATTAAATCATCTCTTAACAATCCCGTATATATATTTATTATTGTTTATATTTATAAGTGCGTAAAACCAGCTGCTCTGTCTGGAAACTCTAAACTGCATGTTGTGAATCTCAGGTTTGAGTTTCGGAGACGTTTCTGCTGGAGGTTTTAGTATTTCTAACGACATTTCTCAGACTGAAAACCTGTAACCTGCAGGTGATCCAGTAGTACCGTTAACCATTGCTTAATGTCATTAAATATTGTTTAATAAAGTGCAGCCTGATCTGATTCATATTTATAAAGATTCATCACCTTTGACTCGTATCCTGTGAGGAACTTCATATCTCTGGATCTCTGCAGGACGCCTTCACTGTTCCGATCTGCAGCTTCCTTAATAATCTAAAGAAACAAGTACGGAACACAAAAATTTTACACATTTTCTCTGATATTTCTTACTCGATCTTGCGCATACAAGTGAATATCATGGAATTTGAGAGAAGTTTTTGTGGTTATGTAATGTGGTGCAAATAGTTTGTTTTTGGTAAATATTTAAATGAGAAATGTAGAATAAAGTGATATGACAAAAAAATATCACAATTGTTTGCAGTTGAGTCACTCGTGGCTCATCTGAGATCAGTTTGTACACTACCTGGCCAAAAAATAAAGTTGCCACCTGGATTTAGCTAAGCAAACAGATAAGATCCTTCCATTGGATAATTACTGCAGTGATGAACACGTTTCAGCTGCAACTACTTATTTACTCGTAGCTGATGCAGTGACGAGCTTCTCACTTCTGAAACAACCATGTTGGAAGACAAATCCTGTGGTGATGAAAAGGATGTTAATCTGTCTCTGAATGGTCAAATTATTGGCCTGCATCAAGCAAAGAAAACAACTAATGAGATTTCTGAAACTACTAAAATAAGGTTAAGAAACATCCAATGCATTATGAAAACCTGAAGGATAGTGGAGAACCATCATCTCTGAGGAACAAACTCTTAGATGATGGTAGGAAATCAACAGTAGAACTCACAACTATGTTTAATAGTGAAAGTAAGAGAATTTCCACATGCACAATGTGAAGGGAACTCAAAGGTTTGAGACTAAACATCTGTAGCTCTAAGAAAACCACTGATCAGTGAGGCCAATCAGAAAAAAGCTTCAGTTTGCTGGGTAGCATAAAGATTGGACTCTGGAGCACTGATAGAGGGTCATGTGGTCTGACGAGTCCAGATTTACCCTGTTCCAGAGTCATAGGGGTATCAGGGTAAGAAGATGAATTGAGGCTAGTGCCTACATTCCCAAAGAATGAGGTCAGCTGATACATGAACTTACTGAATGACCAGATCTTTACATCAATGGAGTTTAGCTTCCCTGATGGTATGGGCATGTTCAAGATGACGACACCAGGATTAATGGGGCTTGAGACATAATTTTTACACATGGATTGACCTCTACAGAGTCCAGACGTCAGTCCCATTGAGAATCTTTGGGATGTGATGAAGAAGACTTTGAGCAGTGGTCCGACTCTCCCATCATCAATAGAAGATCTTGGTAGAAAATTAATGTAACTCTAGACAGAAATAAAGGTTGCGACATTGCAGAAGCTTGTCGAAATGATGCCACGGCGCCAAAGCTAAACGCAGTCCAATGAAATATTAGAGTGAGCGACTTATTTTTTGGACGGGCAGTGTTATGCTGCTGTAACAAACATTTCGTATTTGAACAAATTTATCTTGTGTTGCATTCTGATGTAAATATGTCAGAAAACGGTGCAACGTGACGATGAAAATGTAACTCCTGCAGCTTCTCACCTCGATGTAGGCGTCAGTGAAGCTCTTGTCGAATCCTCGTGTTGCTCCGAAATCCAACAACGCAACCTGAAGACGAGAAACCAGAAAATACAAACTGTACCTCAGTGAAGAGATGATGTGATGCTAAATACTGACTGGGGCAAACTGACCTTATGGTTTTGTGGATCGAAGAAGAAGTTGGACCAGTTGGGATCAGTCTGCATGTATCTGAACTCAAACAGCTCCCTCAGGCATAAAATCAAGATCTGCTCACAAATCTGGCAACAGGAAACATGAAACTTTAAGAGCTAAAATGGTTTTCTGTCCGACGCGTCTCCGGAGGTTTTAAAGGTCTCGTGTCTCCGTTTCTGGCTCGTCACCTTTAACACCTCAACAGACAGGCCGTCGTCCTGGCTGAGCTCATGTGTTTACTGTAAGTGGTGTTGAGTTCGGGGTGATGGGACGCTCCGAATTCGTACCTCATTCCTGACCTCCTCAGGCAGGTCAGTGGCCCGATCCAGGGGGAAACCGTGCACCAGCGTGGCGGTGAGGACGCGACGGTTGCTCAGCTCGTCAATCACGTCGGGAACATTGAAGAAGGGATGATCCTTCAGCAGCTCTCTGCCAAACAAACAGTTAAAGGACATCTGAGCACAAACCCAGAAATAACGCGGGAGAATAAACAGTCGCTATTATTAACCAGACAACTGAAAGCAGCATTTGTGTGTTTCTATATCTATATTTTATAGGCAATTAGCATTTTTCCCACGAGAGAACAGCGTTTTAAAACGGATTCTGCAAATATAATGAGTAATTACGAGCTTAATTCATTTTAAACTTGCGATAGTTTTTGTTTTTGGCCACCACCAACTGAAAACTATTTAAGTTGATAAAATGCAAATGTTTAGACAAAGATTAGGTTCAACAGCTTCACAGTAATATTAAGCTTTGCTGCAGCTTGTTGTCTAAAGAAGGGACTATGCCTTTAAAAGTCATATCTTGTCCTAACGAGTCCAAAATGAAAAGATATCCATCGATTCCGCAGTGGTTTTAAGTATCTTTCACCTCATTCTTTGCTTCAGCAGCTTCAACATTCATTAGCAGCGGTTTTCTTTGCATCTGATGACTCAAAGACCAACACTGACTCTTCCTTGAGCTCCGTTTTTGGTCTCCACCAACTCCAGGAGGGAAATTTCCGCTTCTTTAGCTGCATTAAGTTCACCAGTTAGTTGTCGTTTGATGCCGTCTCAGGTAAAGTCAAGTGGGTTTATCAAAGTTTATCAGAAAAGTCAATGATAAAAGTGGACCCAAAGAGAGAGGTCAGCTCCATATTAACAGGAATGGAGGACATTCTGCAATGCTCACTGATTTTAAACCAGCAATAGCTAGTTTTTTTTTTATGTGAGCTAAGTTGATATAATGAAGACTGCTCAGATGTCCAGTAGATTTAGAGCAGCATCTATGTTCATCAGAGGTGTTTTCTGTGCATCTGATAACTCAAAGACCAACAGTGACTTTCCTTTGAGCTCCGTTTTTGTTTTCCACCAACTCCTGAGAAACGTTTCTGGCTCTTTAGCTGCATGTTGTTCATCAGCTAGTTGTCATGTCGCGCACAGTCAGGTGAAGTCAAGTGGGTTTATCAGAGAAGCTGCCTGCTGCTCAAAATGTCAATACAAAGAGTAAGGTAAAACAGGAACAGGAACAGAGCAGATTCTGCAAATGCTCACATCAGTTTCGTCTGAAAACAGCATCGCTAATTGTTTTGCCTCTTTGGGGCAGCTGAAACCAGCCGAGAACAGTGAATTTAAGTTGATATAATGAAGACTGTCAAACATTAAATGGATTCAGAGGAGCATCAACATCCATTCAGAGACGTTTTCTGGGGACCTGATGAATCTACATCCAGCACTGATTCTCTTTTGAGCTCCGTTTTTGGTCTCCACCAACACCAAAAGCGAAATTTCTGCCTCTTTAGTTGCGTTATGTTCACCAGTTGGTTGTTTAGCTCCGATTCAGGCAGCAAGTTTATCGGAGAAGGTACCTGCTGCTGAAAATGTCAACATTAAGAGAAAACCAAAACAGAAACAGGAACAGAGCAGATTCTGCAAATGCTCACATCAGTTTCATCTGAAAACAGCATAGCTGTGTTTTTGCTACTTTGGGGCAGCTGAAACCAGCCGAGAACAGTAAACTTAAGTTGATAAAATGAAGATCTTCAGACGTCCAGTAGATTTAGAGGAGCCTCAACATTCATTCGGAGGCGTTTTCTGTGCCTGTTAAACTGTAAGTTCAACACTGACTGTGTTTTGAGCTCCGTTTTTGGTCTCTACCAACACCAAAAGGGAAATTTCTGCCTCTTTAGCTGCATTATGTTCACCAGTTGGTTGTCGTTTAGTTCAGATTGAGGCAGAGTCCAGTGAGTTTATCAGAGAAGTTGCTTGCTGCTGAAAATGTCAATGTTGAGAGCAAACCAAAACTGAAAAATTAAGCACCATAAAAACCAAACAATGAAGTGAAAGATGCTAAAAGTGCCATAGAGTTGGTAGTAAGTCTAGACTCTGTGGATTTATTACAGAACATCACTATATGTATATATATTTATGTTTAGGACTGTTGTTAAGACAAAACAAGACTTTCTAAGGCATCACCTTTGGAACAGTCCCTAAAGCATATCATTACTGTGAACGTGCTGCCTGGTGGGTCTTTCTAGGAAAATCTGCTGGAGCATCAAGTTCATTTGTTTTTTCTACAACAGCAATAAACCCAAGAAAACACTCTGTAGTAAGCCTGAGTTATGGTGACCAGCAACAAAAATAGTGGCATCAAAGGTAAAACCACCTTCATCAACGACAAATCCAAGAAAAAAAAAAAAAGCACTGGGTGGACTGTATGACCCAAAAGTGAATTCTAGGAAGTGTGATGCAAAAACACAACCGTAAGAAACAGTTGACTGAGTACCAAAGATGAACACAAAACAAAAGAGACATCGGATCCAAAATATAAAACCGACCATGACCAAAATAACAACCACGACGATTTTGAACCATACTGAGATCATGATTCATTGTTGATTTTATGAGCAATTTTAGCTTTTTTTGACCTGCTTAACAAACCAACACTACAATGTACAGATGTTCCCTCACATGCAGGCTACGGTAGCTAACTGAACATCTCTGCCCAGAGAAGCTTCTAGTCTCCACTCAGTTATTGCAGTTGTGTGTGACTGAAAATTACTTCAAATAGAGTAAAATAAGGTGTCCTAATGTCAGTTTTACCCAAGTTGAAAAGATTTTTATCGACATGGGTTGTTCTCTATGAGCAGAGTGGATTTTTTTTTTTTTAATGTTAACCCTGCAATCACTCATGATAATTTAATTCCACAAAGCCAAAATCATGATCACTATTCCTTTAATTGTGCCCAACATTACAGCTGGCTTTGGAAACCTGGCGTCCTGAACCCCTACAAAAGGTTGTGAGATTAATTTGGAAAAGAAACCTCACACTTTCTCTGGAACTGAACCCCAAAACTTTGTCATCATGTTACCTTAACAGAAAAAACGCCAAATTTAAGCCATTAATCAAAGGAAAAAAACTCTAAAAACAGACAGATTCATCAGATTTACTCATTTACGATGGTCATTGAGCTACTACACTATGATCTAGGCTTAAGATCACTTTATTCTATGTGTCCATTTTAAAATTCTCCAAAATATATTGTTTGCAATCCTGTACAGAACAAAAAATTATGTTCTTCTACAGTGTGTAAAGTCACCACTTCCCCCCAGTATTGGAAAAACCTGTTGACACTTGGAAAAAATGTTGTACGTGTTGATTACAGGTTTTTTTTTTTAAATAAAAAAAGTAAAGAAATTCAACTTTTCTTGTTTCTATTGTATGATTTATGCACCATAATTGTGACATACTGCATAAAAGACATTTCTGAGTTCCCTTTACTCTAATACTATACTGTATTTTTATTTTCTAATACTCTTTCATGGTACCATCACTGTCTGTTTTGTCTTACACCTTAACTTGGTCTTCTATCAACCAAACATGCACCAATTTTTTTCTTCAATTGGATGAGCTACAGGATAGCTTTTTCCCAAAGGGAATGAATAAAGTATCTATCAGGCAGTATTTTTACAGTATTTTTGCAACTTGACTGTATTTTTTCCTGTGTTTAAATCAGCAGAAATATTGTTGTTTTCTGTACAAGTTGTTGTTGCTTCTCTTCTGTCATGGTTGTGTTGTTTCCATAGATGTGCAGGACTTTATATTATCATGAAAAATGAGCCCATAGTGAGTAAAAATGTGACAGGAATGAAAAAACACTGAAGAAGTTCATATAAAACAATGTAGAGGATTAAAATCATTCTTCAGTTGATGTCCTCAAATGCAACCAATGAAGAGGGACCTCAGGAAAATATTGTTTGATATTAAGGGGTGGAAAATAAAAAAAAAAGGCAGCACTCAAAAGATTGTAGAAAAGACAAGTAAAATGTAAAACTTACTGGAATTTTTTGGCACAGTTTGCCTCTCTTATGTAATCGCACTCCAGCGTTAATTCACGACTCATGACCTCAACAAGATGGTCAAGAAACAGACCTGTTAAAAAAAAAAAAAAAAGAGAAAAAGAGGAAAAAAGTGAAAATCACGACTGCTGTGGGTTCTTCTATTGACATTACTGCAGGCTACAAACTTCACACAAAAGCAGCTGTTATCATAGAAACGATAAAAAAAGCCTCCAACAATGTTACCTTCAGGCAGCGCGTTGCTTAAACTCATAACGGTCATGATATTATTCACGTCACTGTCGATACTCTTGGCGACTCCAGGGTACTGAGGGAGGGAAAATACAAGATTTGATTGTGTGGACTTCTTTCAATTTGCTAAATTAGGTCACAGTTTTCGTGTTTTATCTCAAACGCTCACCTGGATCTTCATGGCCACCTCTCTTCCATCCTTCAGTCTGGCTAAATGAACCTGACCGATGGACGCCGCTGCAAATGGCTTCTCCTCAAAATACTCCAGTTTGTCCCTCCAGTTTGGGCCGAGATCACTGGTGACGACTTTCTGCAGAGAAAAGAGAAAGAAAAAGTGATTTATTGAAGATATTATTAACTGCGTTTACGTAGGTTGCAGCAGTTCTTCATACTGTACCATCATCTGCTTGGTGGGCATGAAGTCTGCACTCTGTCGAACTCGCTCAAAGACTTTAGCCAGCTGAGGGTTGATAAAGGCGTCATCTGATGGGAAATAAGAAGAAAATAGTGCAGTGAAACATGTAGACTTGACATTTGCTGGTTTAAATTATCATTTAAAATGAATGTATTGTTGACAAAAAGGGTAAATGTGCTGAAGTGTTCATCCTGGTGTGTTGCAACTAAGCCTGAGGTGAGACGAATTCCCTACAAATCATTTTTAAAAACCCCAGGAAAGACGCTTTGAGTGGAAGTTACAAATGCCCTTGTTTATTTGAAATAAGAGAAAATGACATCATTGTTGACAAATCCATCATGTCAGGGTCCATTTAGTAGCTGTCGTGGACCTTTAGACTGAACCACACCATCTTAGTCAGCGTATACAGTTGGTTGAGTTCAAATTTAGATGTTCAAATTCCATTCACTATCCAATCTCAATTTCTTGCAAGAGGAAAGCTATTTTCGAGGACCTAAACATTGAACTTTATGTAGGAAGCCTGAAATTTCCACATTTATTTTCATTAAGACTTTATTATTTGATATTTTTGGACACTCTAGTGCAGCAGAAAAACACTTTTACCTGATGTAGTCACTTCTTAGGACACTCAGGAGTTACAGAGACACTTATCAATCATTTGGTGAACGCAAGTTCAGTTTTAACTCTGGTTTTGGTCTCCACCAACTCCTGAGGGAAACATCAGGTCCTATAGCTGCTACATAACTCCATCATGTTCATCAGTTAATGGCTAAAATTACATGCTTGCTGTTTGGTAAGCTAGCCAAAAATGATTAGGCCCACAAATGGACCAAATTCAGTACACAATAAGAAATAACGCAGTCCAAGTTTGATACAAATGGTGCCCTGGAATCAGCTAAAGTACTCCGAACTGGTCTGAATCCAGGTGCTGAAATTGAACCAGGTTTGTGCCAAATTCTGGTCACCATACATGATCTATATTCACATTCAGACTGATCTATATTCAGTCTGAATGTGGCTAAATGTGCTATCCATCAGTCCAAACTGGCGTAATCCACACAGCCAAGACATAGGCAAATCTGGCAACTGTTGAGCTGATTACCCAAAAAAATCTAAACAACAATTTCTTGAGAGGGATGAGAGTCAACTAAAACAGCAAATTTAGGGGCCTGACAGCAAAACAAAAAGCTGAATAAGAGGAAAAAAGTCATCAGGCTCCTTCAGGCAGCAGCCATTCGATTCATTGTTCATGTAAAAATATGAATCGTAGCGGCTTTAAGTTGGTGAAAAATGACACTCTTACATGTAAAGTTTTTAAATCCTTTGGAAATAGGAAATAAGCGTTGTTCAGCCAAACAACAACACGACCTTATTCATTAAGTGAAAATGCAAAATAGTATTAATTAATCACCAAACTGTCTGACCTCTGCTGATAAAGATCATCTGGTGTGACTGAAAGCTTTACAGAGACACTAAATGGATCTAGAGGGGAAACTGTTCAAGAATGAACCCTGAAAATCTGCATCAATACACTAGAAATGAAGGTTAAATCTTTGCAATATTGTCCCATGTGGTTTAAATCTGAAGACAAGTTGAAATAAGCAGAACAGAACCACCTTCAAAGTGAGTGCTGCTGGACGACCTTGAGGGTTTTTGAAAGATTTCCAAGGTTTTATCTATCTGGAAGCAACTCTGTAACTCGACTGCTGCAGCGATGTTACAGGAGTTGCACAACAAACACCGCACTGTAAGCTTAAAGTCAGCAGTGTAAGTTTAGACTCCTGCTGCCTACAATAGCTCAGCTGGAATGGCACTTATTGTGTTCAGCTGGCCCTGGGTGTATTTTCGGTGATGACATTTCGTTGTTGGTAAAAGGGATCTTGTTTGTTTGCATGCGACTTTGAATAAGAAACACGATGAAGTTCCAGACAGTAAATCAGTGTTTGGTCTGTGATGAAAGCTGAACCTTTATTTGCACACTGATACATGAGGGTTTACGGCCCATAACATGCCTCAGCGGCATCCAGATGTCCTTGTATCACATAAAGTCAGTTATTTACCGAGTCAATAAATATTATTTATTGTATGCATCAACAGTAATTAGCACAGTTTTAGTGCATCTGTATAAATCTCACCTTGAATACTGAGCATCTGCCCGAGTTTTAAAGCAGCACCTCGGACTTTGCAAAGCGTCCGGACGATTCTTTCAGCATTGGCCTCGGAGAGGAAGGCGTTAGAATCCAGTACGGCCTTTTTATCACCTAAAAACATGCAGATCATTCAGTACAAGTGCAATGATAATTCATCTTCCTGCATCTACATGGACGCCACAACTCTGTAAAACTTAATAACCCTTGTTGTCCCTGCATCATCATCATCTGACAATGTTCAAAGGAGTTTCTTGCCTTGTTGGGAATGTTTCTCTCTCATTCTTCACGTGCCACCATAAATATTCAAAAGTGTTAAGGTCAGTCTGGGACGCTTCGCAGTCCGTCTTCTGGCGATCAAGGTGGCCTTCAAAGCTTTGAGGTAGTTTGTGTGATTGTTTTTCTCACGTCCCAAATAAAAACCTTCAATCTACAAATTACTGCTTTGAAATGACATCATTGCTTAAATTTACAATCTGACACGTTTACTTTGTTGTGATGCTGCGTTTCCCCTCATCTCAATGCTACCTAGTAAAGTAAGCCCTACAAATAAGCATAAAATGAAATCTTAATGAATATGGACAAAAATGGCCCAAAACTGGCAGAACTGAAGAAATAAGTCAACGTATGGTACAAGTGATGAATCCAGTACACTGGAAAAGTTATGTCCTAAAAACCAAACCAGGTCTGTACCACCTTAAGGCTACCATTCACGGTATACAGTTGGTCTGACTGGCTGTTAAATGTGACATTCATTGGTCCAAACTGGACTAATCAACACGCCCCAAGTGTGGCGATGCTTAACTGCAATGATTCAGCCGATTTCCTGGCAGCACATAGTATTTTTTTTGGGGGGGGGGGGGGGGGGGGTTTGTACAGAAAACAGATGCCAAAAACACCCAAAAATGACACCTTGAGAGTGACTCAAAACAGTAAAGTTAGAAGCCAGAAAGCAATAAATCTGACAGGCCAGAAGCAACACTTCGACCCAACTATGGTACAAATAATGCCCCAGAACTGGCTGGGGTACACTGGTTTGACTCAAGTCCAGGTACTGAAAATGAAACAGGTCTTTACCAGATTCAGGTCACCACATATGGTCTATAGATGATCTACGAATCTGGCAACCATTAATGAACTACAGTCTTATTTTTGGTGCCAGAACTGAGCAAAGTGTGCTTAACTTTACTGGTTCACTTAACTACCTGGCAGCATATAGTAGGTTTGACAGGGACTTTTTACTGATGATACATGCCCAAAACTCCAACAATGGTGCCTTGAGAGTGATGAAAGTCAATAAAAACTGTCAATTGAAGGGCAAAAAGCAAAACAAAAAGTTTAAGGACACAAAAAAACCTCTATTTTCTCCAAATATCCTCTTTGCTTCGACTTCTTGACTTTTGAGATGTCATGTTCTGATGCAACGTTTCCCAGCTTAATCATGCTACTTAGTACAGCACTGTCCTATAAATGTGTATCAAATCAAATCTTAATGAATGTGGACACAAATGGCCCAAAACTGGCAGACCACAAAAAGTTACTCGACTCAAGTTTGGTATAAATGATGCCCCAGAAATGGCTTGGAAACGTTCAAGTCAATGCCTTAAAACTGAACCAGGTCTGTACCAGATTCAGGACACCACACATGATCAAAAGATGATCTACAAATCTGGCAACTACTACTGAACTAGCTTGCTACCCCTAAACTTCAGTGATTCAGCTTATTACCTGGCAGCATATGAGTAGGTTTTTCAGAGTTTTAACAGCGAAAATTGACACCTTAAGAGTGATGAGAGTGAATAAAAACTGAAACAGAACCAGGTCTGTACCGACGTTAGGTCACCATACATGGTTCATTATCGATCAGAATGCAGCTACAGTCCAAACTGACTAAATCCACACACCCAAGACCTACACAAATCTGGCAACTGTTGCAGGGTTCACTGCTGACCTTTTACCGCAATGATTCAGCTTCCTGGTAGTGCTTAGTAGCTTTGTCTGAATTTTTTCACTGACACAGATGCTAAAAACTAACATAATCAAAAAAGCGCTATGAGAGCAACAGGAGTGGAGCTGCTCTGAACTGGTTTTCATCTTGCTGTTGACACGTTTAGTTTATGAACTGCCCTTGTGTCATGTGGAGCCCCACTGGGCTCCGTCCTTGGCCCCATTTTGTTCGGGTTATGTCTGGTACCTCTTGGCCATGCTATCCACTCCTTCACCGCCATGTTACGCTGATGTCTCCCAGCTGTAAATCTCAGTATGAAAATCACAACAGTCTGAATTCTCTGGATACTGCCCTGCTGACATTAAGGACCGGATGGTTTGACACTGATGACACTCAAGTCCTGGTTGTTTGACCTAATCATGTTTCTAACAATCACTCCCCAACTTGGAATACTAACGATGAACGTGTCAGCCACAAACCTGGAAGAACTCTGGTTCAATTTTGCCATCTACAAATGAAAACATAGAATATCTCATCCACAGTCTTATTTTCCTGTCTGGACTACTGCAACTCAGGGAACACATAACTTCAGTCGTCTGAATTGCATTGCCTTCGTTACAAAATATATACTTCAGGGTTGTCTTGGTTACTTTTAAATATCTACATTATCTGGCTACACTCTACATCTTGGAACTTTTAACACTTTTTTTTCTCTGCACTGAGACTTCTTGGATCAGAGAACCAGTTAGTGTTAAAAATCTCCCAATTCATGTTTAAAATAAAAGGAGACCATGCTGTTTTTAACACCAAAACTGCGGATCAAGCTCCCACCTACTCTCAGAACAGACCACAGCCCTAATTACAAGATTTAAAGAACTGCGAGAGCAATTGAACTATTGTCTTTACTGTGAACTTGCAACATGTTTCTGTCTGTACCCAAAAAGTATTGAATTCCAACCCCCAGTCCAGAGTCAGATTACCTGACATAAACATCCTGAAGATAAATGAGCAAATATTTGTTGTTTGCACAAGATATTATCTTAAGTGTCTCTGTTTAATGATAAGAAGCTAAAACCTGCACCAAATCACTTTTGTGACATCACCAGCACACCCCAATACGACCACATTAGTCTTGATGGTCATTAAAGCCCCAACAATTAATCATTACCAAACCCTAAAACAAATAATAAAACATGAATCTTCATTTTGTCACCTTTTTCTTTGCTTAGGAAATTCTTCTTGGCGATTTCTGCCATTGCTCCGATCCCCAGTCCAACTGCCAGACCTGCAAAGAATTGAAATTTTTTTTTAAATTACTGAATAAACCGTTAAGTTATCAGCCTGTTTTTCTGTTTGAGTCCCCACAATGTCCTTGCATGTGTCCTACTCTCCCTCTGATAACAGCAACAACAGAAAAGGACGTGATAACAGCAATCAGCAACCAGAGGAGGGTTTCATTTCTGAGTCCTTGAGAGTTAAGGGGCAAATTCAGGCCAGGAAAGAGTGGAAGTATTAAATGATACTGCTGTAAGCATGCTGCCCTTTGATGAGAGGAAGGCTGGCAGCACGTTTGTTTTATGAGCTGGATCCTCTGGTATGTTCCACAAACATTTTCTCAGCTACTGATACTCTGTAAGTCTGGTGGCAGAGGACAGCAGCAAATTCCCACTGTGGAAATCTGCTGAGGAGGCCAAAATTAAACGTTCAAATCCTTCATTGTATGAGAAAAATAAAAATTAGCAACGATACTATATAGGAAAAACAAATAATACAAATAAGATGGACATGAATAACAAGAATCGGTTGGTTTTCATATAAATATGATGTAGCAAGTTCAAAATTGTTAAAAAAGAATACACATTTTTTTTCAATAGATCAAATCTAAGGTATTATAGGAAATTATTAGGTAATAAAAAGTATTAGAAATATGTACAGTGTGCAGAAAATTTGCAAAATGACTTTATACGGTGTAAACAACCGGAGATGTGAAAAGGATAAAAACCCTATTTGTCTAATAGCATGGACTTTTTGCCAGATTGCACAAACTCTTGTCATGATTACGTCCTGCAGAGCGACTTGCGAGTCTCCCATGAGCCTTTGCTGCCGTGAAGGAAGTACCGGCGCTGCCAAACTCATTTGCACAACTTTGTTTGCACAATTTCTGTCAAAAATAGTTGAGAGTTAGCTAAGAAAATACCACAGTTTTGACAGTAATCACGAATACTGAATAAAATGCTGCAAGTTGAGATTCTGGGTCATTTGATTTGTAAGTTTTTTGAAAGAGAAAACTGAGCTTAATGTCAAATTAGTCTGGTTTTTGTTATTGATAAATCTGATGCTTGTTTGAAGACAACCAGAAATAGAAACAATCACAGTAAAGATGTGGGTTTTTTTTGTTGTATTTCTGCTTTAAAAACTGCTTAAACAGCCAGTATGTTTGCAAAATTGTTGCAGATTAATTGCAAATTGAGCTAAATACACGCATATGTGTACTTTAATGTTGCCTTTTCACAAACTCCCAGCAAATACAGAGAAAAATATGACACAAAACATGAATTTAAACAACTGTCGGTGTCATAGAGAAAAGAAAATTCCAGAGTCTATCTAGCAAAACGCTGCAAATCAGATTCTGGGTCTTTGATTTGTAAAGAAAAACGTGAGCTCAAGATTAGGTTTTATTATTGATTAATCTTATGCTTGTTTTCTCATTTATTCCATACATTTAGACAATGTCGGACAATAAGAAATAATAACTAAAGGTCACTTTTGTTTGTATTTCTGCTCTAAAAATTACTTCAATGAGAAATCAGTTTGCAAAATTGTGGCAGATTAATTGCAAATTGAGCCTCTTCATGCACACTTGAATGCAGTTTTTCTGAGAGAAACACAAAAAGAAAAACATGAGAGAAGCACACTGAATTCAAACAATGCAGGTTTCAAAGTGTTTAACAAAAAAAAAAAAACTTGTTTTGCAAATGGCTTCTGAGGAAGGAAGGAAATTCTTTTGACATGTCTCGATGACAGATGCGCTATACATTTCAGTGGAGAGTGAACACAAAGTGCAGCTGAAACTGTAAAGGTCACGTACACTCAGCCAGTGATTCATGTAAAACAACATGTTGGGTGTTTGCTTAATTTAGCTTTTTTTGCTGACAGTGCACATTGTGATTGGCTCTGCTCTGCTTCACATTCATACATGATGACACCTTCACGGCGCCTGGCAGACCACCAGTTTTCCCACACTGGCTGCAGAGCTCCGCTACGGGAGAAACCGAGGATCAAACGCCAGCAGCAGCAGCATAGTAGAACATTTTAGCAGTTTTTTTTTTTACAGATTTTTCCTGCTTTGGTAACAGATAAATTGTTTAAATTGCTTAAATTGTTTGTTTTAATGATGTCTTTGTTATCGTTTTATTTTAAATGTGATTTGTATCTATCTATTTTTTAAATTGAAACAAAAGTACAAAATGTCTACATCTAAAATGCGTATCGTTACAACTAGATATTTGTTCTTACAGAATGTGGGACTGTATTAAATGTCATTATTTTAAAGATGAAGGTTTACGGGCTGTTTTCTCTGAGGTGTAACATCACCCACATGCCAGTAAAAACACACCCACCTCCAAAATTCATCAGCCGTCCTATCCGTGTGACCGGCACCTTCCTCTCTCTGGCTTTTTCACTCAGCTGAAATAAAACAAAAGAACACAGCTTTTAAGTACAAACAGCAACACATTCATTTCATTCAAACATTAAACAAAAGGAGACTGTACCGCTTGTTTATGTTGCTTCATTTCGTTTTTCTTGGCGTTCCTCGCTTTATCGATGTCCTCCGGTGTCAGCCGCCCTAATGTGGAGTTGCCCTGGTGAAAAAACCTTGCATGCCTAGAGAAAAGGTGACCTGACCAGTCTCTGTAACACTTCAGGCTTCTAGTAACAGATCCTCCGCTGCAGATCCCCTGACGCTCATTTGCGCTTTTAGTAAAGCAGGCACCGAAACAAGCTCCCACAGCTGAGTATCTGTGAAAGCGTGCCACAGTCGCTCTGTGGACGCAGACGTCCTTTGGTCTGTTGAACATCTCCTGGATGAACAAAACACAATTTATCTGAGTAGCTGCTAAGTTCTGCTTGAGCTACAGCACATGACAATACAAGAGGATGAAACCGTTTATGAATCTGTGCTATTCAAGTCCCTGTTTCCCCGTCTTTGTGCACATATTTTTACGTTTTCGCCATAAAAATAATCTCTTCTTGCCTTAAAAATCGCTTACATGATTTATGAAGTCGATGCCTCCATCTATACATGATGAATACAGAAAATCGCATATTTGGCATCTTTACAGGATTGGTTCTTTGGATTTGTGACATAATAAATCCAAGAAGTTTGAATGTGTGTTTTTGAGACTGTCACTGCTACGCTGCAGTTTCAGGGTAAAAAAGGTCAGCCACGGTGTTTACTGCTAATTTCAGTTCCAGCATATAAACACCACCATACAGGCGTGTTAACAATGCCAAAACTAAAGCCACATTTCCACCAGAGAGGAGCTTTAAAGCATAAAATCAACAACAGCAGTAGTCATGTCCGTCCTCAACAAGAGCTGCTGCATGCGCCGCCTGTAACTGCGGTGTTGGTGCTGTGCTGCTTCAAACATACTGAAGCTGAGCTGGTCTTTACACAGAAGGGACCTCGTAGCTGTGTCTATAAAACTGTGCAGTAAAAAATGATTATCGGACTGAAAACTCCTGCTGGAATGAGTATCAGGCATCAGTTTCAACTACCAGGTGATGAAAACACAACATGAGCCTCAGCAGTGACTGTTCATGTCCACACTATGGCCTGCAGGTCAAAAGTGATCTAACCTGGTAACCTGAGGATCAGATTAACATTACATACCATCATACAGCCCCATATGTCAATAATGTTAGCCCTGGTAGTCCATCAGGTTCACCAAACCTCCACACAATACGAGGATGTCTGGTCCTATCGTATTTTATAAAGCATCAGAATGTTTCATTACTAATACAACAGCTCTTGTTGGAGGGCATTAAGTGTCACAGAAGTCTTTGTCATGGTGCTCCTTTACAAACTAAACTCCCACAGTGCTCTACTTGCCAGCACATAGCACGAGCATTCTGATGGACCGCCTCCTCAGGTTCCTACAGTGATAAAGAGTAACAGGTGTGACCAGGTACTACAGCTAATCTCCAATACTTGTTCTGACACGCGAGTAGAGAAAACAAGATTTTGCTGCCTTTTGGAGCTGATGCAGGAACGCAGTATTTGTTCTTAACGCACTGCAGAGCCATTCAATTATCAAGCAATTATCAAGATTGATTTTAATAAATTTAACGTACCAGAAGTTTGCATTATCGAGGAAAACGGCTTTGGATTATGACTCAGTATTGGTAGACACAAAATATTATATGAATCGGATTGGAACCAAAAAATCTTGATAAGACATCCCTAAAGAATACTACAAAGGGCTTTTCAATGAAAAGCAGCTAAAAGATGCAAATGAAATATTCCTAAAGATGTTTGTTATGCCAAAGTGTGGCTTCTGCTGGCCTTTCATTCCTAATATAAAAACATTTTTTAGTAAAATTACAAAGTTTTACCCCTTTATGCATTTGTAAAACCTGTATGTAAAAGAAAATCTGTAAATTTAAAGTCAGTTGTTGGTGAACATATACATAATGTCACTTCAATTTAAGTGGGAGAAGCTTGTCTCAATGTTGTTTGGGAAGCATTTATTTCCCTGTGAAGACTTAAATTCAGCAAGAAACTTTCCACATTTTCGTCATTATGCTGTCAGTAATAATAAAACACAAGAGCGCCACCGATATAACAGTTGACCGATCATGAGTATATCAGTATTGTTGTGAATGTTGTCTGATTTACTGCGATTTGAAAGCTTTCTTATACAGAAAAAAAGCTTGTGGTAACTCAGAAACAGTGTAATGACAGTTTGTCCAGCAGAGCAGCTCTGACTCCATTTCACTGTCTGCAGCACATGTAGCAGAGCAGACAGTGGTGAGGAGTCAAGCGGTGACTTGAAGCTAAGATGCTAACTAGTTTGTGAAATATACTGCTGGAAAGTTAACAGACAACGAAACCATATTTTACAATTTTCAATACAGCTCTGACGTAAATCTAAACCGCATCATACTAATATCGGCATCCACTCATTCATGCTCTATAAACCCTCTATCTGGCTTTGGAAACCTACTTCAATCCTTCACCGCCTGCTTCAGAACTGAGCTCCTCTCCTTTCTGGTTTCTGTTCAGGCATCCTCGGCCTCATAAAGCTGCTCGCTAACCGCTGAGCTGCTGATGGTGACAGGAACAACTACAGAAGGTATCTGGGTTGTGTGTTTCTGAAAGATGAGCTTCAAATCATGGCTGATTGCTCACCCTTGCTGATCTGGCGCCGTGATGGAAGTTGACCAGCCTGCGTTTCCCGGCGCAGCTCAAGCCGCCCGGCGGGATTCTGCTGACCGCCTGCTTCACCCAATTTAGACCCCTAAACACTATCGAGTCGCCCGTCATGATGCCGACCTAAAGAGACCTGCAGAAGAGTAACATCAGGTGACGTGGGTGTTAGGCTCTGAGGATGAGACGCACTGCAAAGAAAATGTGTTTTTAACTGTAATTTTTTTTCAAAACAATGAACAGATTTTCCCTGTTTTGTTACCTCACAGATAACTAGAAAAAAAAGCATTAATTTACCTGTTAATCATTAAAAAAAAAAAAACAAGGCAATTTGTACGCTATTTAAATCAGCTATAAAATGACAATATTTTACAGGTATGTAGCGTTATTTGTAAAAAAGAAAAAAAGTTATGGATATTTAAGATTGGGAAAAAGTTATGAATCTATTTGGCTTTCTGTTTTGTGAGTTTACAGATGAGATCTAGTAAAATCAGAGAAAAAAGCATTAATTTCCATATTAACTTTAAAGCTCACAACCCAAAACGGTAAATAACATCAGTATTTGCCATTCGTATAAACACAGCCTGCAGTTCAACCCAGTTCAGTTGAATAGTAAGTTATTCTTTTACAAAGTTCACCATAAAACTATGCTATGTTTATCTGTATTTAAATCAGGAAACATCAATATTCAGCAGTTTTCTGCTGTTGTTTGACAGAAAAGTTGTTGAAGCACCTTTAAACCTTTTAATTACAAAAAATCCAATTAAAAAAAAAAAAAAAAATCGCAGAAAAAAAATATTTTTTGCTTGTTGGCTGTAAAATTGCACAAAATGTCAACATCAAAATCAAAATTCTGCATTTTTACAAATAGTAATCTGACCTTCGTCACTGCAACTAAATCTTTTTTAAAAAAAGTTTAAATTATTTTACAGATGTTTGTCATTGTTTGACAAAAATCTGTATATTTTGGACTGGGAAACGGTAAATTAAGTTTTTCTGACAGGTAGTGTACAAAATGTCCTTGTTTTTAAAGTAACTGTTTAAACCTGCTAAAAGCACCGTTATTTTACACATATGTGCACTATATTTAAAAAAAAAGGTTTTAGGATGTTACAGTAATACACCATTGTAGCTTTTTGGCATCCTTACTGCACGTTTTCTCAGGTTTGACTGGACTATTTTGCAGTGAGTGTAGAAGAAGCATCAGTTTCTGTTCCCATGCTGCTGCTGCTGCTCGACTAAAACAATCTGAACAAACACTGATTAAACAGAAACATTAGCTCAGCTGGCAGCCTGATAAAGGAGCATGAAGTGGAAAAAATAAAGAAAACTCTCAAGAACAAAGACAGCAGACACGAAGTGACTCAGAGCTGATGATGAAAGAAAGGAACTCACTAGCAGAGTCCTCAGTGAGCGGACCGTCCAGGCTGCAGAGCGCTGCAGCAGCTGCCGCCGTTTGCCTTGATTCAACTTCCACTAAAGCGCCACAAACGTTCCTCCAGCGGGGCAGAAGGACACGAGAACCTGCCCCAGGCGACCCCGGGGGCAGTTAGACTTTCACCGGCCAAAAATGCAGGGCAGAGCCGCGGGCTGAGACCGTCAACAAACCTCCGCACTGGTCCTCTGTTGTGTCTGTCGATGCTCCTCAACCGCGTGTGACCGCTGACGTGTCAGGGCGGTTCTTGAATCCAACACGTGATGCGTTCACGGACCACTCCCCAAACAAAGAAGTTTAGTGTTACTCCAACTCCAATCACAACAGTTTCTACTAAACCATCTCTTCTTTGCTTTAAGTTTCCATAGGATAAAGTTGCTATATTTATAAAGATATCTGTGAACTTCTACCTTCATATATTTAATACTTAAGAAGTATTTTTTTAAAGTTGCACACTGACCCACTTTCAGCTCACTTTTTCCACACAAATTTGAGGCTGTTAAAAAAAACTTTTGATTTTCACTGTTATTTCTCAACATGTTACTGATTCAGAATCTGAAATACTGGACAAGAAAATATTAATTAACATGTTGACTGTAAAACAAACAAACAAAAAATGTCCACATATATTTTTAAATCAAAGTAATTTGCTCTTTTACATTTGACTGCAAAATGACATAATTGTTACTGCATTTAAATGAGGACTTTTAAAAAATATTCTGTAGATATTTGCCATTACATAGAAAAAAAATGTCTAAGAATTAAGGATTGTAAAACTGTATAAATAAAAGAATGAAACACGAGTTATATGGTTATTCTAAATCAAATCATTCTCATTTTTTTAACAACAGTTTCTAATAAATCATCTCTGATTTGCTTGAAATTTGTATAGGAGGAAGTTTACATATTTCTAAACATATCTGTGAACTCATACCTTCATGTATTTAATACTTTAGGACAGAGGTGCACATTGACCCACTTTCAGCTCAGTTTTTCCACATATAAAATCTAGAAAACTTGGATTTTCACCGTTATTTCTCAACATGTTACTGATTCAGACTCTGCAATGCTGGACAGAAAAAATAAATAATTTAACATGTCAACTGTAAAAGCAACAAAAACAAACTGTAAATAATGACATCAAAAAAATCTGCATTTCTACAATTTTTTTTTCTTTTTATGTTTGACTGCAAAAGGACACAACTGAGACTGTAACTGCATCATTTTTTAGGTGTTTCAGAGAAAAATGAATGTACAGTGCCAAAGAAAAAGGCACACTGAGCAGGGAAACGCAAAACTATTCATAAATCAGTACTATTCATTAAATAT
Source organism: Acanthochromis polyacanthus (assembly GCF_021347895.1). NCBI lineage: Eukaryota > Metazoa > Chordata > Actinopteri > Pomacentridae > Acanthochromis > Acanthochromis polyacanthus. Next base: position 28,331,140 of record NC_067113.1, read on the forward strand.
TTGAAATCATCCTTGGACACCACTGTTTTCAGATCTGCACATTTTAGATTAAACTTCAAACCTGCCTACAGAATGACGAGTGAATTTAATAAGCAATCGAGGAGACCTAATCACTTGTAATTTCAGAATATAACAAAAGTGAAACATTTAGCAATACACTTCATTGTGTTTCTATTAGATGTTGCAGAAATTTGCTATTTTTTTCCCTCAGATATGCTTTTTCTTCAGTTGGATATACAGAACTACACAAAATTAGAAAGAAATGAATAAATTCTCCTTTGGTTGTTGGCGGTTTTCTGAGGAGTAATGTGGCTTTTATTCCACACAGGAAGTGAACATCAGCCACTAACTTTAGTGCGTTTAATCATTTAATTGTTCATTCTGTCATTTTAACAGCCTGTTTTTATGCACAACAAAGTGGCACGATAAAGTTTATTTGTATGGAAATTCACTTTACATAAACATACATAAAAAAGCAAGAAAAGAAAGAAAAATGAGGAAAAACAATGAAAATGAAAATTAAAGTTAATATCATCTTAAATAGAAATCTTAAATATGTCTGCAGCTTTGTTTTAAAGTAACCTGAGAGGAGTGGAGGGTTCATGTAAGGTCGACATAGCGTTCTGGATTTTTTGCTTTTATCTTTTATTTATTTTTTTAATCTCCGTCTTAGGTAGACCTGAATAAAGTCCATTACATTAATCAGATGGAGATAAAAGTGTCAGTTTCTCCAGATGAATCTCCTCTGACTTCCTCACAATGTAAACAGGAAAATCACATCACCTCATCAATACTCTAATTTCCTACTGAAGACATGAATTTATTCAGCTTGTCCTCACTGATAAATGTACATTAATGTATATAAAAATATTTAAAATATAACTCAGAAATTTTCACCGGCGTTTCTCATATATCGGAAAAGTGGATCAAGTAATCTCTGAATATGGGTGAGTTGAAATATACAAAAGTAAAAATGAAACGGGCATGAAAAATCCCACCTTTAAACATCTATTAACAAGGAAATTGATAAAGCAGAACTCAATAAGTGACATATTTTATTCATATGTAATTGGATGTCACAATAGTATAAAAGAGAACATATGGAGTGCTTTTTATTATGAGATACTCGTGCACAAAAGTGAAAAAAACATGCTCAGAGATGGCACTTTTCATTGCAGTTTCAAATTTTTTCATAATTCAACTCATAGACAATCAGAGATTATTTGATCTACTTGTCAAATATTTCAGATTTTAAATAAATGGCATAATGACAAATAACACAGAAAATTCCAGGCATTTGCACTCAGCAAAAATATAAACGCAACACTTTTGTTTTTGCTCCCATTTTTAATGAGATGAACTCAAAGATCTAAAACTTTTTCCACATCCACAATATCACCATTTCTCTCAAATATTGTTCACAAATCGGTCTAAATCTGTGATAGTGAGCACTTCTCCTTTGCTGAGATAATCCATCCCACCTCACAGGTGTTCCATATCAAGATGCTGATTAGACACCATGATTAGTGCACAGGTGTGCCTGAGACTGCCCACAATAAAAGGACACTCTGAAAGGTGTAGTTTTATCACAAAGCACAATGCCAGCGTGTACCAGTCCCCCCCCAATATCCAGCAACTTCGCACATCCATTGAAGAGGAGTGGACCCCCCCCCCCCCAATAAAACAAAACTGCACCTTTCAGAGTGTCCTTTTATTGTGGGCAGTCTAAGGCACACCTGTGCACTAATCATGGTGTCTAATCAGCATCTTGATATGGAACACCTGTGAGGTGGGATGGATTATCTCAGCAAAGGAGAAGTGCTCACTATCACAGATTTAGACAGATTTGGGAACAATATTTGAGAGAAATGTGGAAAAAGTTTTAGATCTTTGAGTTCATCTCATAAAAAATGGGAGCAAAAAACAAAAGAGTTGTGTTTATATTTTTGTTGAGTTTACATGTAATAGCTCCTGAGATATTGTCCTTCACAAAGCCTAACATTTTGATGAATTTAGCTTATTAAAAGGCACCATGCAGAGTCTTCTATGACATTTAATGACCTCTGGCCAGAGTTCAGGACCAAGTAGAAAAGCATTCCTACATCCCAGCAGGACAGAAGAGATGCTTCATCAGTTACTAGAAATGCATGTCTACTCACACTTTAACTTCCTGTAGAGCCCAGCTTGTGACTTTGGTCTTATTTACAAACGATATGATCTGCTTGTTCAGTATTGCAGATTCTGAATCAATGACATTATGAGAATTAAGACTAAAGAATTCAGGCTTTTACTTTGAGTTGTTCCCGAGTTATTGTCTTTAAAGCATCGACTCAATTTCAATGTAAGAAAAAAATGTGCTGAAAGTGGATCAACAGGCAGTTACTCTGAAAAATTACATTGAAAAATGATGGATATATTCATGTAAAACTTCACAGTTACCATTTTAAATATGCACAGTTTGTTAGTTCAGGGAAATCATAGACGGTCAAGCAGAAGACCCCTGAGGATTTTAGATGGACTGACCTCCAGAGAGGGGCTTAAAAGAAGGGAGTTAGATCCTAAACATTCAACAGTGTGACGAAACGTAAGCCATTTCACAAATTTAATACATCAGCGCTGAAATATGGGAGCTCATTAGAAGCACCTGAACACAACACCACCCCAAACAGATGAACTGTGGCTGATCCAGAACCATCAGAGCCAGAGAATGACAAATAATCTTTTAATTAGAATGAGAGAACATGACCTGAGAACTCACTAATTTTATATCACTGCTCTGTTTAGATCAACTGAGGGAAGCTGTAAATTTAACACCCCAGCATGCTGCGATTATTCACTGCAACCCGATGTCAGTGTTCCATTAAGAGGCCGTGACTCACGTCGGTAAGCTGCTGTTGTAGCATGACGAGGTGTTTATGAAATGCTGGATGTTTCACATGTATCACGTGTGTGAAAAATACACAACTCAAGTGTTACATTGTTATCTCACCTTTCTTTGTGTAAGAATGTGAACATCACCAGTCGCATACAGATAGAGTCCATAAATTGTTTAGATTTTAATATGAGGCTCTGACAGCTCTATTGTCCCTGAGTGTCTTTTCAATATATTTACATCTCAGGGCATCTGGGTTCAATCAGATTAGTGCATTCATGTGGGGCCGGATTAGTGGAAAAAATTAGTTCCTGGTTGAGAAAATTCCATGTTACACCATCACAGACACAGAAACATGGCAGGAAAATAAGTGAATAGTTGGTCGGTTGCAAAGTTTCGATTACTGATGCAAAGTATTGCATTTATTCTATTATATATTAGCTAGTAACCGTCTGCCTGTCTGTGCATATGACCTAGAGTTATTATCAGCAGCAACCCTGATAAGTTCCTTTCCTCTTTGTCATCACACAAATACTAAAAAATACAATCAGCATGTTGTTTAAGCACTCTAGGCATAAAATACAACCTTTTTTATGGCACACAAACACAAAAAAAATGAAAAAACTGCTTCCCATGTCACATGAATGCATTATTATTTGTTAAGATAAATTAAAAATTGCATTTGTAACAGAAGATTATGGACATTTAATTATGGCTTCGTCAGGGTCTGACGGCAGATTTCAGCTTCGGGAAAAGTCGGAGAGCGTTTTGTGTCGTCACTTCCATCACCTTCTCCAGAGACACGCCCTTGATTTTACTGATGAACTCGGCAGAAACGCTGATGTTCTTTGGTTCATTTCTCACCTGCAATCAGGACACAAAACGAAAATTATCGGACATGCAAGTGGAAAAAAATGGAATTACACAGTATTAAAAACAACAAACTATTAAAATGTAGCAGCTTTTATGCAGTGGAATCAAATTTGCTACAAAAGCTTTGAGACGAAAATGAAAGAAAACATTTACTTTAATCAAAACGAACAAAGAAGATTTTACCTGCTTTTCTGGACCGAGAGCAGGTGAATCAGTTTCCAGACAGATGTTCTCTAACGGCAGCTGTTTCACAAGTTTTTGCTTCTTGGTGGAAAATACACAAAAAAATAACATCAGTTATGAACACCCAATGTGGCAAAGTCAGAATGCCAGAGCAGACAGAGGACTGTAAATAATCAAAAAAAAAGACAAGCTGGAACTGTGAATTACATCTGAGTATTTTTATGCATGTAAATGACAAATAACTTGACATCTTTCAGTATCAGGTGTTGGATTTACCTGTTCACTCCGTATTATAGATGGAGGGATAGAAAAGAAGTATCCAGCCTTCACTCCCTCCATGGCAACGGACGGTTTCCCATCAAAAGCATGAAGAAGGGCTTTTTCAACACCTAGTGACATTACAGAGGAACTGCAGGTTATTTCTCAAACACTCAAATAAAAACATTTAATCCTTGTGTTAACAGAAGATTTGAACTCAGCTCTTCACCTTGTTCCTTCAGGAGGTGGATGGTGGGTCTTCCTGCAGACCTTGAATGAACATTTCTAGAAAAAAAACACAAAATATTAGAGAATTGTGTTTGCTATTAGATGTATGACGGTTGGTTTACTAATTAAAACCAAAATGTTTCAGCACAACAAACATAATACAACAACAACGATTGCCAAAAGCTCCAAAACCTGACAAAACTGTGTATTTTGGGCAAAACCGCCATTAATAGTTTAAGGGTTGGGGTTAGGTTGCACCAAGAAGAACAGAATTTTTTGTTTTTTACAGATTTTGATTACTGCAAACACTTTTTTTTTAGAACAATTTCAAAGGAGACGTGTAGAATAAAGTGATTTTGACCATGAAATATCACAACTTTAACCTTTTAAGCGCTGATTGGGTTAATTTTTCCAGCACAACCCTAAGTCACACATGAGTAGTTCAAGGGCTGTTGGAAAGTTGATAATCTGTAAATTCTTTCTGTTTTTGTAGTTTCTGGCTCTGAAAAATGGTGATATTTTGGTGATTTTGAAAGCAGAAAACATTCCTTTCCTTGGATTATTTTGGCAATTACAACACTTCTACAGATACTACTGAGAGACTGGAGGAAGAAACATCTTAAGCAGAATGTTCCACAACAATCACACAGTTAACGGTTTACTACAGAGTGACTGAATTATCTTCTGAATCAGCTCGACCAGTAAATGAGAAGTCACTGTAGTGATCTTGTGTTGTCAGCGGACTGTTTTGCTCATCCTTTGAGGAAGCGTTGGTGCTGAACTCTCAGTCATTTCAAAAATATCTATTAAATTCTTCTTTGATGAAAATCTGCTCCAGAATGTCAAACATGAAATTGAGGAGATGCCAACAACAGCTGGTTTTTAATCAGTGATAAATATCAAGAGTTTGTGTGGAAGTGGACTTTTTAAAATGAAACATGATCAGCTGAGCAACATCATCATTTCATTAACCAACTCATTAACTCATCAGCTTCATCAGCACAGTGTCACTCACAGAGGCAGATCCAGCTCCTTGGCTATCTGTGCCTGACGAATCAGGACCTGCCTTTGATTCTCTTTATCAGCATCACTGCTGATGAATCTGGGCGTAAAATCCAAACCAACCTACAAGGGAAAAAAAAAGGTTGAACTGCTGCAAGACTGTAATTAAAAATGGAAACTGTAATTTCAGTCAAAAAGGTGGAATCTTTACCTCCCCTATAGCGACAAGTTGGTCTTTGTATTTCTCTATGATTGGTAGAGCAGCATCAAGATCCTGCAAAACAGACAAAAAGACAGCTTTTATTCCAACTGCAGATGCAAAACAATTCATCAACATTTTAACACGTCATCAAAGCATCAAGCAAATAGTTTTACTAGTCTCTGAGATTTCTGCCACCATTAAAACACAGTTTTGGTGCCTGCACAGAAATAAAAATGTAGAAAGCAACACATCTCTGCAGTAACAGTGTTCTTCTTACAATAGATAATCTGCAAATCTTAACCAACTAGTTTTCAGTGGAACTATTAGTCTCTAAAACAAAACTGAATAAAATCAATCATCCAAAGAAATAAGCTTGCTGTTTCAGGAAATAAGTGCTGCTGCGATTCAACGATGTAAGCCCCACAAAGGATTGTTTAAAATATGAAAATATAAAAATGTCAACAGAATAAAAGAGAGAAACTAATGAAGAGCACCGGCACAAATAAACAGAATAGACCAAGTAAACACATAGTAGAAAGATATAACAATCTTAGAATTACAATGTGGTGAAACAGAATGACCACATCAGGGTAATAAAGTGTGGGTGACAAATTAAGGGCAAAGCCAACATAAAGTGTCCACGTAAAAGTCGTCCTGGGTTTTGATTCTCTGGACTCTACGGGGAGAGTTCAACAACATTCTTCCAAAAAACATTCCCTCATTTAGTGTGTTGATGATTTTGGTGCAGGGTGCTGTTTAACACATTAGTCTAAAATCACCTACAGATATTCAGCTGGGTTGAAATCTAGTCAGCTGTAATTGTGTTCCTTATTAAACCATTCAGTGACTCCTTGTGTCCCATAGATGGAGGCACTGTCATCCAGGAAGAGAGCTCTCCCATCAGAATACAAATATTTCATCACAAAAAAAAGATCAAAAAGCAGAATGAAACAAAATCTCAGCTTTCAGGCTCCCGGTTTGTGTTCAGGAAGTAGATACCCTCTCTACTTTTAGAAATGGGTTTAAAGCTTTCTTTTTTGATGAATCCTGTAGTCAGATGAGCTCAGGTGTCTCTAAACCATCCATTGGTATACCAATAGAGGCCCAGGGTGCTAGCAGACTTCCCATGATGCACTGCATGTCTCCAATTGTGTGTGTTCTCTCTCTTGGAATTTGTGTCCTCTCTGAAGATATCCACAACTGCACAGCCACCAGCTTCCTCACTCTTTATTGTTCTCTTTCGTGTTGTTGTCTTTTTCTCTCTTCCTTTTGTCATCACTCTAATCAGTTGAGGCAGATGTCCATCCTTCCTGCGCCTGGATTTTTTTTTACTTCTCAATGTCACTGAAGCGCTATTGAAAGGGAATCTTTTGATCTGCTGGGTTTCTTTATTTTATATAATACTCTATAGCTTTCACCTTATAATGTGAAGTGCCCTGAGATGACATATGTTGTGAATTGGGGCTACATAAAACAATAATTGAGTAATTGTGTCATCCCTACCTGGGGAGAAGCTCCTCTCTGTTGCTCTGGGGAGACTTCTTGAACAGGGTGGACTCCCAAGCAGGGAAAAATAAAACCTGGGAACCTAAGAAAAAGCGACACCATCAATTAAAATTAAAACAACCCCAAAACAGTTACATTACACCATTTAAAGTAATCATAGTTACCTCTGTGACAACTCAATAATCTTGTCAAATTCTCCAGCATGCTCAGCCACGGCTAACAGTCCCAACAATCCAGCCTGCACAATAATATCGTTACAAATTTAGCTTAAACAATAAACAACAATCACCATTTGAGTTTAAGTGTTTAAAATAAATGGCTCACCTTTTCTGAACTCTCAATCACTTCATCTATGTCCTGACGACAAAAACAGACAAAGTTAAAGGTCTCGTAAGAAGTTTTAAAGATAAAATGTGAATATTTATGGATTTAAAGTGCGTTTATACCTTGTCAAAATCCCCCGCAGAGATATGACAGTGACAGTCGATGTAGCCGTGCATGAGGACGCCGCAGTACTCCTAAACCAAAACAATAGCAGCTTCCTGATATAAAAATGAAGTGCGCATGTGCGGACACGTTGGCGCGCTACATCTATAACTCCGCGTAGCCCAGAGGAGCGGTGTCCCTTAAAATCGATTAGTTGGACGTCAGCGGTGAGTAAATGGAAACATATCAAACATTCCCAGAAGCTGCATCTTTTTCGGTTTTTAAGGTACCTCATTTTCTCAGTTTGTCTGTTGTATGACCTTTAGCTTTATTATATGGTGATTTCCGTCATTTTGATGCTTTGTAATGTGATTTATTTGTAGTGATGGCGAAGATGAAGCTTCATGAAGCACTGAGGCTTTCCATCCAGTTGGTTCACTCATGGTTCGAAGCTTCATGGTGCTTCATTTGCTCTACTGCGCCATCAAGTGGACAAATAAAAGTAAAACAGGCAGAGTGCCTATAATGACACGCTGGCTTTGCTATGTGAAGCTTTGAATTGTGTTTAAATGATAATGCCAATAAACATATAATATACTTAATATAGTGTCTGTTTTTCCTGACAGCAGAGATAGAGAGGAGAGATAGAGAGGAAAGTGGAAACAAATGGGGAGAGATTTGAGATCTGTAGTTTGACTGCTTGATTGAGGTCAGGTTCTGGATCTCTGTAAAGTGTTTAAATACTTTTAATTGTAATAAGGGCGACATAAATAAAATGTACTTGTGCTTCTTTTTGTTTTGTGACTGTGCTTGTGGTATCATTGCAAAACTAAAGTAGGGACAGCATTTTATTTGATATTATTCAAAAATATGAGAATTATTCCACAGAGCTGGGATTTAGGTGGTTTCTTTTTTTTGAACAATATTTCTCCAGCTCCTTGGAACACCTCACCTTTAATAAAATCATACATATTAGGACTGATAGTTCAATATATGGCAGGTATCCAATATATTATGAGTTTTCCCACATAAAAACCTCATTATGAGTAGTCAACTCAAAATACTCCCACACGGGTGAGGGCTTCCTCTTTCTTCCTTGCTCCATCTGTGAGAGAGTATTTGTGATACAACCAACAAACATGGAACTGGCAGGAATTTGAATGTTCTTACAGTGTTTTCTTGTAAAATCACTGTCACCACAACATAAATATAAATATATTTATATATGCACCATCACATGAATTAATCATTACCCAACACCAGTGTATAGTTTACAGCTCATTTTATTAATAATAAATAAAACTTTTGTACATATTTCACTTACACATGTTGTCTTTCAGAATAGGTAACACAGAAACTAACACATGCTTTGCAGGCCCTGCTGTAGAACTGTGGCTCCCAGTGGCTTCTTTGCAGACACGTCAAAGTAGTGTCTAGTTCCCATGTGACTGAAGAAGGTGACAGAAGGTGCAGACACCAAATACAGGAGTGACATTTACAAATGGTAAAACTGACACACACAAACACCCATAATTTTACACAACCCATAAACCAATGTAAAAGAAAAAAATATATAATGCCTCACATCAAAGCACTGCAGTTGGGAAATAATCTAAACTGCTGCTCTTCCTACACTTCTCCTACTCCTCCAGCTACTGCTATTTCACACCGAATAATACTAACTAATAATACTTACTGAATAATACTAACTACAACTCGCTCTCACTCTTCTCTCCACAAACGCCAACAACACCCACAGTGGGGCTCGAGATCTGAAACGTTTTTATGGGACAGCGATACGTTGAACGAACCAATCACGTGATCTGCACAAACCGAGGCCTCGTTTGTCATCGGTCACGTGACTTTTTCAGAAGCGACCCAAGCCTCGAAGCGAAGCTTCATCTGACTCGCCCACTTTTACTCGAGACACGCCTCGATGCCTCGGTTCATTTGTCCCATCACTATTTATTTGTGTCATGTCGACTGGTTTTGCCTTAAAATGGCTGTAAATGTGGGCTATTTACTCGTATCGATGCTGCTGATCGGCACCTGCGGAGCCAAATATGAACCCAACTGGAAGTCCATCGACTCCAGACCGCTGCCCCAGTGGTACGACCAGGCCAAGTTCGGCATCTTCATACACTGGGGGGTGTTTTCTGTGCCCAGCTTCGGCAGCGAGTGGTTCTGGTAAGCTCTTTTCCCTATATAATATCACAGAAACTCAAATTTATGAGCCCTGACACCCAGGAAACCACAGCTATACTGGTTATACACATTCCTATTTGTAATTAATGTACTATATCGTGTAATTAACCCCAAATACTGTATGTGGGTTAAAAGCATTTGGATCAGATTAAAATATAGGTATGACATGGACAAATATAGGTCGAAAAAACTCAATTTATGGTGCATTTGGTAGCTCTTCTAGAGCTTTTGATCATCTCATAGTCTTTAGCAGCAGTTGGAGTTAATATGAGGTTGTCTTACCAACATCTGTTTTATTTATTTCGATTAACTATGACATATTTTGATTTTAAAGTATAATGCTAAAAAAAAATCTTTGCTATGTGACAAATTTCTAAAGATCTCACAACTTGTATTTGTTTTATATTTTGTTTACATAATAAACTTGACATTGGAGAAATATATTCGCGAGATTATTCGTAATAGTTGAGCATTTTGGTAGAACTTCGACTAATAATTTACCCAACTAAAGTAAAGTAAGATCAGAGAGTGTAAGACAGAACTTTATTGATCCCAAAGTAACGGCTTGAAAAAAAAGCGACTCCGGTGGGACTCGAACCCACAACCTTTGAATCTCTTCGCCTCTACCTAGAAGTCCAATGCGCTATCCATTGCGCCACGGAGCCGTTGAAGTTCATGGAAGTCACATGTCTGGTCAGTAAGATGTCATAAAACTAATTATAAAACCCGTAATTCGTAAACTTGTGATCTACGTTTTATTGCGTGTCTTATTGACCAAACCCGTAAAATATTCACTTTACTGCCATATCGAACAACAACAAAAAAAGCTTCAAATCGTCCTATTCGAGAAGCTGGAGCCAGGAAACACGTGGCATGTTGAATTGAAAAGTGACTACAACTACAACATTGATGATTAAAATTGCTGTTATTTAATTTTCTGGCAATTGACTTGGGTGGGAAAAAGTTGTTTAAAGTTCAAACAACACTTAAAATGGTGGACTGGAGTATCAAATAGTTAATTTCCTGCATTCTGATGATTTTTATGCACCGATTTGTGGACTGAAGTGCATATAAGTTACTTGTTCTGTGAAAAAGATGGTTAAAAAACCCTACATTATCGTTTTTGATCGCTTATCTTATTGACCAATGACCCAAAACTCTTAAGTATTAATTTATTTTCAAATATGAGAAAGAAAAGCTTCAAATCGTGTCATACAACTGGACCGGACTCGAGCAGAGAACCACGCTACCAAGGCCAAGATGCAGTTTTAAGAATGATTTATTGTAGGGAGGGGGAGTGAATTTGGAGAGCCGGAATCTTGTCTGAGGGGAGAACGAGGAGTGGTACCGGGTGGACGGCGTTCCTGTCGGGGATCGGTGGCGGCTGGTTCCGGGAGGGGACGCAGAGTGCGGCGTCGGGTGGTCTTAGGATCCCTGGCGGCTGGAGGGGAAGCGGGGAATGAGGGACTGGAGAGCTAGGACGCAGGCAGGGCAGACTGGAGGAATCAGAACCGGATTGGTTCGAAGTGGGTTCCTGATTTATCGCAGGCAGGGCTGAGGAGGGACGCCAGGAGACGGGGGAGTGACACTGAGAGAGGGGTTCGGGGAATGACTGGGTCCAGGAGGGAAACCGGAGAAGCACAGCAGGCAGGAGTCTGAGCAGCGGATTCTGGCAAGACAGGAAAAACAAGGTTAGGTGTGTCTCAAAGACAACAGGGCAAAAATGCAAGAAGGTGACTGCAAGGTAAGTTGAGTCTAACGATCTGGCAGGGCGTTGCAGGATGAGCCGGTGTTTTAATTGTCGGTGTGGAATCAGAAGAATGATCGTCAGCTGCTCAGACTCTGGTGGAGGTGACTGATTGAAGGACTGGTTTCAGCTGCTTCTCATCAGCTCTGCTGTCAGGAGAGGGAGAAAGGCATGATGAGTATTAAAGCACGTCAGATGACTGTGAGCATGAGGGGAGGGTCCTGACAAATCGTCATATTTGAGAAGCTGAAGCTTGGAGACATGTGGCATGTTGTCTTAACAAGTGACTACAACTATAATTTGATTATTATAAAAGCTGTAATTTATGTTTCTGTTAAGTGACTGTGGCAGAAAAAGTTGATAAAGTTGTTTAAAGTGCAAACAACAGATAAAATGGTGGTCTGGAGTGTTAAAAAGTTCATTTCCTGCATTCTGATGATTTTTATGCACCAGTTTGTACCTTTTCTGCACGAATATATGGTGGAAATGCCTTTAAATACGTAAAACTAAATGCAAAAATCAAACACTATGTGACAATTCAAAAATTAATGCAATATAATGAAGTATATAATGTATTCATTTGTATCATTTGTTATAAATGTTGAAATATTCACACTCAGATCGCTTATCGAAGATTAAGGATTGAAAGCTCCAGTATGGCTGCTAAAGGAACACATTTATTATAACTTGAAAACCTCCCAGTGTTAAATTTTTGTCATCACCAATCATGGCTCTGACATGTTATTACATAGGGCACGGGGAATTGTAACATTTTCAGGATATTATAGGAGCTTAATGTTAAAATACCTTTAAATAGATACATTCTAGGTTTATTTTATGTGACTTCCAGTTAAGTAAAGCACATCTGGGCGTGTCATCTTGTATTATTATACTATCTATTTTGTCAACATTCATTTATTTATTGAAAAGTCTTTTATTTCCCCCAAAAGGTTGCTGTAAATATTTGACATAGAGCCTTTTCTGCATTTAATTTGTGTTCCAGGTGGTACTGGCAGAAGCAGAAATTAAAGCCGTATGTTGACTTCATGCAGAAGAATTATCCTCCAGACTTCAAGTATCAAGACTTTGCACCGCAATTCACCGCTGAGTTCTTCGACGCCAAAGAATGGACGGACATCTTTGTCTCATCGGGAGCGAAGTACATCGTCCTGACTACAAAACACCACGAAGGTACACCGCAAATGAGAATGTGTTTTTATAATGCTTGTGCACAAAATATCAAACATCGACTGTATTATTGTGAGTATCAGTGTTTCAGTCACACGGGAGCTGTTTTGTTTTGTTGCTGTGTTTCTCAGGTTTCACACTTTGGGGCTCAAAAAACTCGTGGAACTGGAACGCCGTAGACGTTGGACCAAAGAGAGACCTTGTGGGCGAGGTGGTGAACGCTCTACGCAGTAACAGCGACCTGCGTTTAGGACTTTACCACTCTCTGTTTGAATGGTTTAACCCACTATTTGAGCAGGACGCTGCCAATGTTTTTACTACAAACTACTTCCCCACCACTAAAACTCTGCCTGAGCTTTATGAGCTCGTTGTCAAGTACAAACCGGAAGTGCTTTGGTCCGATGGGAGCGGAAACGCTCCTGACAAGTACTGGAACAGCACGGGTTTCTTGGCCTGGCTCTATAATGACAGGTAGACTTGCAAATTATGTGATTTTGACCTGTTTCCTCATCATAGGTATAAAAACAGAACCTCTTCTTTACAGTCCAGTGCGAGACACTGTGGTGACAAATGATCGGTGGGGTTTGGGCTCCACCTGCACCCACGGCGGTTATTACACTTGTGCCGATCGCTACCAGCCAGGACACCTGCTCCAACACAAATGGGAAAACTGCATGACCATCGACACCAAGTCCTGGGGTTACAGAAGAAACGCTCCTCTCAGCGACTACCTCGGCATCGAGCAGCTGGTGGCGGTGAGAGTTTAAGACCTGTTTTATTAGGCAGCAAAACTCCTGAATTTGATATGCAATGTGATTAAATGGCTATTTTAATGATGGATTCATAATTGTAGTCATTTGTCAAGTAAAAATATCCTAAGTTTGCCTCTCATGTGATGATATGGTGCTTTTCTTTGTCATCCATGACAGTAAACTGAATATTTGTAAGATTTGGATCGTAGTCATTAATACAAGCAGTCAAAACATATAATTTTGGATGTTTTCATCTTATTTTTCACTGTATTTGTAACAGTTAATTCCTTGAGAAAATCATTAGATGGAGTCATTCCCAACCACTAGTAACAGTCTTCTTACAAATGTTTCTACTAAATACAGTCTAGTGTGTGAAAAAACAAAAACAGTTGAGACTAGTATGAGAGTTTACGATTTTTCCATTTAACAAAGATGCAAAATATACAATTAAAAAAAAAGATTATGATTCTGTGGTAATCACAATGTGCTGTAATTAACTGAAATAAACATGACAGATATTTGTCAGCAAACTTACTGACTTACCTGCTTGCTCTGGAGCTTTTGACCAGATTACACCTCATCAGAAGGCATTTTCTGAGCACCTCTTGTGGCTTTTCATACATTCTAGACCTCATAAACAGGCAGTAGTGCTCCATCTGTTGGTAAATGTCATGTGTAGCAACCAAAATCCCTGGAATAAATGAGAAGGAAGACCTTGAGTTTGTTGAGACAGAGATTGTTTGAGATGACTGACTCCAAACTGTGCAGAAATGTTCATACAAAATGGAGAAACTGCACTACACGTATATCCTGTTACTACTTGTTTTCCCTTTCAATTTGTGCAAAAACACAAACCATAATCCGATTTTAACTGACATTTCCCTCCTTCCTCTAACTGTTTTTGCAAGAAACTCTAAAAATGGATGTAAATAACAATTGTCTTTACCATTTGCATTTGATTTTCTAAATAAAGTTTTCATTTTTGGTCTTAAAATTGTCAGAAAAATGGTGAAAAACACATTTAAAATTTGAGTAACAGACCATAACCCAATGATATTCAGTGTGCTATTGTAGAAGACGAGGCAAACCAGCAAATATTCACATTTAAGAAGCTGAAACCTGCAAACCATTAGCAGTATATGCTTTAAAAAAAACAACTTCAACACACATTAAAAGCCGCTATTTAGTTAATTAATCAAGTAATCAATTAATCTACCAGGTTGAGGGGCTTAACTTACAAGTTTGAGCCACATTTGCCTCAAAGAAGACCCCCTCCTGCTAGAAATCTTTATATTCCATGCCTTTTTTTACAGTTTTGTTTGTTTATTAGTAATCATGTATTAAAATCAGCTTAAAATGATGCATTAAAGTGCAACAGATGCACAAATCAGCTGTAACTCCTGTGTGTTTTTGTGTTTTTCAGACACTAGTAGAAACTGTGTCCTGCGGAGGAAACCTGCTGATGAACGTCGGGCCGACACATGACGGAAGAATCGCTCCGATCTTTGAGGAGCGTCTGAGGCAGATGGGTCGGTGGCTGAAAGTGAACGGGGAGGCGATTTACAACACAACAGCGTGGCGAGCTCAGAACGACAGCGTCACTCCACACATCTGGTGGGTTCCCATTTCTGTTGCTGCATTCGGGTTGGCTTACAATGGCCAACACTTTGGGTAAATTGTCTCAAACTAGTATCCTGCAGAGCCTTTATACACTGCCTGGCCAAAAAAAAAGCACACTCTAATATTTTGATGGACCACCTTTAGCTTTGAGTACGGCACTCGGTCGCTGTTGCATCGTTTCAATAAGCTTCTGCAATGTCATAGCATTTAGCCTGATTGTAGTTTCAGAAATCTCCTTAGTTGTTTTCTTTGCTTGATGCAGGCCAATAATTTGACCCTTCTGAGACAGATTACCATAATTTCCACGACCATAGGATATGTCTTCCAACATGGTTGTTTAAGAAGTGAGAAGCTCGTCACTGCATCAGCTCGGGTTAAAGAAGTTGTTGCAGCTGAAACATATTCATCACTGCAGTAATTATCCAATGGAAGGCTCTTACCTATTTGCTTAGCTAAATCCAGGTGGCAACTTTTTTTGACTAGGCAGTGGGTTTAATGAATATATGTCTGTGTAATATGTAGAGTTTAAGTTGTTGTCGATGAAAAATGTAGCTTGAGATGGACAGGTGGAAGCTCCACAACAGGTGGACGTTGTTTCACGTATTTTCTTATTAGGTACAGCATTATCAATCAACAAATGATCCATTACTGAAAGAAGTGAACTACAATGGTCAGTTAAACCCTGTATATAAAGATGGACGTAGCATCTGGCTCCAAAAATGAAGCCCACCCGGAAGTCTCAAAAACTTGCAATATCACGCCGTCTGCTAGGGTTGGCTCCAAAAAGCTTTTGCTCCATAGACCCCAATTCATCACCGGAAAAAATAAAATTTGATAGACTGATTTTCTACAGCTCAGCATTTTTTTGCCGTTAGTTTTCATGGTCAAAATAAGAGATCAGGTGGCTGATCTTAAAATAAATCAATACTGAATTTTAAATAAATCGTTAAAGTTGGCGAAGCCAGGGGGCGTGGCTATACTTGATAGACAGTCTTGTCTGGAATGATTGACAGATCCTTTAGGGCAAGGCTTTCAGCAGTCTGGCTTCAGTCTGGCCCGCCCATAGACTGGTCCCGCCCCTAGTTGCTCTCCGGTCCAGCCAGACTTCATTTCACAAGCTGAAAGGATACAGGATTACTGTGTAACTTGAGGTCTAGCTGGACTTCATTGAGTGTCACAGAAGTCTTTGTCATGGTGCCCCTTTACTGGTTAAACCTTCACAATGCTCTCTGTTTGCCATCAAGAACCTGCCCTTCACCGTACTAAACAGTGGCACAAGCAAGTACCACAGCTAATCTAAAACACTTTGAAGTATGTACTATATAGGAAAGTGGTATGGGATTAGAGCTACAGATAGTACATATTAAATGTCTCGAATTGGGGCAAAGGAACTTGATTGTTGGACACATGCTAAATATATAAATATGCTAACTAGCATGTTTTACATTGTTGATAATTATATATTGTTAATTATATTTAAGGCTCACATAAAAACCTTTATTTTTATGTTCAGTTCCAGTTTATATCCTCAAAGTTCTTTAATGAGCCTCGCCTTCAACAGGTACACCTCCAGACCTCAGGAAAAGTCCATCTTTGCCATTTTACTCGAATGGCCGAATACCGGAGCAGTGATTCTGAGTGAACCAGTGGCTACACAAGGACAAACTCAGGTAAGACTGGAGTGCCACAGACATTTATGTCAGGGTATTAACGTCTTGCAGGCACATTAGTATTGGTGTGCTTGGCTCTGAAACACCAAAGATATGCAGTGTGGTCAGAAAGGTTTATGCGCTGTTGTAAAAACTAATTATCGGATGGTATTTCAGTTCTAGATTTACCTCTAAAAAATCTAGAAGTTGCTTGTTACTAATTAGCTGTAGAGACTGGGGTTGGATTTATGTCCGAGTTTTTAAACTAAAGTCTGTGCAGTTAGTCAGTAATATCTGTATGAAGAGACTACAGTGATTAGCATGTTAATGCCGGGTAAGTCACTGTATAATGAGACAAAAATTACTACTGATTAATCTCGCTCTTGTTTTTGTTCAATTAATCGATCAATAGTTTTGTCTAAAAGTGTCAGAAAGTAGTGAGAACTGCCCACTACAGTCTGGTATTTTAAAATTAGAACTAAACCATCAAATATTCAGTTTACAGGAGGAACAGCAGCAAATCCTAGCATTGGAAACAGGTGGCAGCTTGTTGCTTTAACCCTTTGAGCCCAATAATTCACCAGTGCAAGGCATCTTTTTACAAAAATACCAAAATTACAACATTTATCAGAGCTAGAAACTGTTAAAAACAAAGAATTTAAAGACAGAAATTACCCAAATCTAAATAAAAATGTAGATATTTCATCAAAATCACTTTAGACTACATGTCACATAAAAAATGTCAAAAATGAACTATTTAATCTATTAAAATTCTGCAAAAAACAAAAAAATTCTGCGATCCACGGCACAACCATGGATTCATAAGCAACTCAGCTGTGACCAACAATTAAGTGCCAAAATCTCAGGGTTTATTCAGATGAACTGGGTTGAACTGCAGGCTGTGTTCACGCAGAGCAGACAGGAGAAAAGTATCAAAGAAATTCAAAATGTAAATAGTCATGTATCTCCCCATTTTTTGCCCCCAGTATTGACAACCTCTGCAGAAACCTGAAAAAATAGGACATGTTGATTCTTTATTTGTATTTTGTAAGAAAAATGTTCAAAGAAAAACTTTTCAACATTGTTTTCTTTTTTCATGATTTATGGCATTATAGATGTGTGCTACTACACAAAGACTAATTTGATTTCTGTCTACTTCTAGCCATGTTTGTGCTGTTTTGCTGTGTTTTTAATTTAAAAAAATAGTTATCAGTTAATTCTACATCAGTAGCTGGTTTTACAGATTGCAATTTTAAAAAGCCTTTATATAATTAAAGCTCATGTCCACAAACTGGTAGAGCCCTCCTGCTATAACGTCCAATAACTGCTGTCCATGAGGATGACTGGTTGTTCATGGAACAGTTCTCTCTTCTCTTTTTACTCTCTTGTCTTTGTCAGCATGTCAGGCTTGTTCATGTGTTGCTTTTGTTCTAAAAAAGGTAGAGCTTCTCGGTCACGGGTCTCTGCAGTGGGAGCCTGTAAAGCCCAGCGGACTGCAGGTTCTGCTGCCCCAGCTGTCCTTCAGCCAGATGCCATGCCAGTGGGCCTGGACGCTGAGGCTGACAGGTGCCACTTAAAGGAACCTAAAGAGGAACCGACAGAGCTGCAGGCCGACAGCGGGACCCGACTCTTATATGTTTAAATCAACAAACACAACTGGTACTGTCATGAAATCGGTGATATTCTGAGAACAAAAAGGGCACACTTTACAGCAATCTGTACTATGATGAAAAAATGTCTTTTTTTTAAATAATGATGCGGGGAATCAAGAATAAACATTTTACATGATTATGATAAAGGTAAAACATCTATGAAAACCTGGCTGTGTGCCTTAAATTAATGACTAGATGTGACATTTATGACCTTTGATGTCAAAACATCAAGGAATATGTTTGAGCTTTTGATTTTTGGTGCAAATTTCTGCACATTTGCTCCTATTTTTATAGATTCCATGATTGTTAAGAAGTCTGTCGCACTGATGAGTGTAGCTTTAGGTGAAGGAATGTTCAACCTTATGAACCCCAGAACCCATCAGGGGATTTGAAAGGAATGTTATCTCCAAAAAATAAAAATAAAAAATCAACAAAATTACACAATTTATCAGAGCCAGAAACTGTAAAAACACACAAGCTGTTCCATCTGGAAAATTAACTAAATCTAAGTTTACAATTGTAATATTTGATCAAAATCATTTTATAGTACATACTGAATTTAAAAATTCACATGAAGATAAACAGTTTGCATCAGATTCTACAAATAAAAAATAAACAAAGCATGGCTCCAAAACCATATACAGACGGCCAAGCTGTCGGAAGATACGTTCAACATGGTTAAGAGTTGATGTGCACAGTAACGTGCAAAATGACTAATTTATTAAGGTTAGTAATAAAATATCTCCGGTCAGTGGAGCTACTATTTCTTCCTGTATTGGTAACACTTTGGAGCTTAAAATCAACATGTTCTTTATGTTGATTTCTGTATTCTTCCATTTTTGCAAAGCAAATAATCAAATAAATGAATCTTTAGCTTGTTCTTTTTGAATATAATTTCTGGCATTATAACATTCTCATATATTTTTAGCTCCCTCTACTTCCACCCATGGTTGTTCTGTTTCCATACAGGTGCTTGATTACATATTGCAGTGAAAAATGAGCCAACAGTGAGGAAAACTATTTGAGTTCATGTTTTATTTTTGCTTGCTTGTTTGTTTTGTAATCGCCAAAAGTGACACCATTAAAAATAACGAGACACGGGAAAACAGCAAGAATAGTTGGACTGGATTTAAGGTTTAAATAAAGTGTCTGTAGGAAGAAGATAGTTTAAGACTTTTTGGCTGACCAGCAGGCAGTGTTACCTATATAGTGCTATTTTTATCTGTTGGTCTTTGTTTTTATTATGTGCCCTTGAGTTCCCTGAAAAGTGCTATAGAAATATAATGTATTATTATTATTATTATTATTATTATTATTATTATTATTATTCTGTGCCCACTTGGAAAAATATCGCACACTTAAACTCTGGGATTTTTCTTTATTTCTAACATAAATAAACTTCTTTTAATGATTTATTGCACTGTAACTGTGTCATACTGCTCATTTCTGAGTTCTTAGGCCACATTCAGTAAAAACAGCAGAAACTGGTTGGGGTACAGATATTTAAATAAAAGCAGCTGGATCTCTGTTGACTTGTTCTGCATTGACTGCACGAGAAGTCACGTTTTCTGATCATTTCTCAGCTCGGGGTTGTTTCAGTTGCCTCCCTGTGGCGCCCTCTGCTGTCCACACATAGAACAACACCCGATCCGCCTCCTGTGACATTTTAATAAAGAACCCGTCGTTGTGAAACTGATCCGTGCACCCCGCTGTGCACCGACGACCCGAGGAAACAACACTCCGTCTGAAGCCGCTGTAAGGAGGCTCTAACACCGGTAAGACTCCGCACTCCGAACCTCCACACCGCGGCCGTGGCGTGTTTTTCGAAGCCGATCTAGTGCACCTTTCCCCCGGCAGATCCGCAACAGCAGCAGCGGTGGTGGGTGGTGGGTAGGTGTATTTGTCACCTGAGCTGCTGGGTCCGGCGCAGGGCAGATCTCTCTGTTGTGTCTGCTCTCTGTTGCACGCCTTTAAGGTGGGAGGTCCCTGTTCTGCAAATGTTCCATGACGTGCAGATGGGGGGTTTGCAAGGGGTTCTCACGTCCGTGCATCCCCCCTTTCCTCCCTCTTCCTCCCCCCTGCAGCAGGCTATCCCCAGCCTGAGACCCGCACATGGCAGCTGATCCCCCAAACAAACAAACAAACAAACAAACAAGCAGAAAGCTGCAAGGATGCAAATCAAGTGTGGAGCTCACGTTTAATCTGCAGGGTTTGGGAGAAATGGATGATTATTAACACGAAGAAAGAACCGCAATGTAATTTGATTTATTTAAAGCAACTGCAATTTTATTATTAGCATTAATAAGTAAAGGGTTTTAGCTAATCTCGGAATCTTTATTATCGATTAATGTGTGGATTTTTTAGTCGATTAATCAGCGTTACTTCACAGTTAATTGACAAAATGAGCCCACAGAGGGTTTTAGAAGCATTTTATTTTATCTTTTATTAATCCTTCAAAATGCTAAAATTTACTAAGAATCTGGAAAAACAGGAAGACGAGTGGGATTTACAACTGTAATGCGTTATTCATGTGTCATTTTTTGATTTCATCTGCACTTATTTGTAAATTCATGACATTTAAACTCACCAATTTGCCAAAAATAAATAAATACATATTAGCCAGATTCTGTAAATTTAAAAAAAATAATAATGTGAATTTGGACTTCTCAGCTGAACTTTAGGATGTGTTTAAACAGCGCAGGTAGGAAAATATAGACACAAATGCAAAATGAAACTAGCATATGGTCCTGGATTGTCCTTTTCAGTTTCATCTGAAAAAACTAATTGATTATTAAACTTGTGATATTTCACCAAAATCATGTAAATTAAATGGTAAAGTCACATTTTTTTCGCAGTATTGGTGACACCTGTGAGAATTTTTGCTCAACTGGTCCATAAAATGTGAAAAAATATTTTAAAAAGAAACTGTAAAAACACAAAGAAATATAAGATTTTCCACTTTCATCGTGTGGTTCCAGCTAAGTCTAAGCTTCAAATCATGATATTTAATCAAAATCATCTAATAGTTCACCAAAAAATAAACAGTTTGCACTAATTAGATTCTATGAAAATAAAAAAAAATTAAAAATCTGCATTTTCACAACCAAAAAGCCATCAGTGACTCCGCGGAGACCAACAATCACGTGAAAAAATTCAAGCTTTTCTCAGCTGAACTGCAGGCAGTGTTTAAACAGAGCTGATATGACACAACTATGTAAAAATTATTTCAGGTTTTCTTGATGTTTTTGTGCATGAAATTGGAAATGTTACTTCAAATTTTGCATTTATTTTTATTAATATATTTTGTAAGTTTGCTTCAGCGTTACTTCAAAGTCGCTGATTCACTTCACTTCTATTACTAGCTGGTGGCTAATTGATTAATTGATTAATCCTTTAAGCTGGGGTTCAGCACATTAAAAAAAATAGGAGCTTAACAATTAAAATCAGTTTGAAGCAATGCAATTAGCAAATCGCTAAAGCTGCAATTAAAAAAAATCCTGCTGTCCTTGTCACAGTCACACTGATGATGGTGCCTCATGTAGCAACGATTCATCACGTTTTAAATCTACTACACAGTTAATATTGAACTGAAGCTATATTATGCATTTATATACATATATATGTCAAAAAAAACTGTTACATTTTTGAATTTCAGTACACATGATGAATGCATAAGGGACTAAATGAAGACAGCATTTTATATAAAAGCCCAACTTTCTTTATATCCGATTTTATGTAAATTGACAGCAGCTGTACTTAAACGTCTGTCAGCTGAGGAACTAGAACACAGTTTGATCACATCTCTGTCTGGTCGACTGCCTGCTCCTTCCGCTCATTTCTGCAGCCTTGGCGCTGTAATCTGTGGCAATAATTATATATGTAGACAGGAACCGGGAAACTGTTAGAGACGTTGGCATGGTTGCCATGGAAACACACAATCATGTCAGATTATTTTCAGGTACTGCTGTGATAATGGCATAAGTACGCCCGCTCGAGAGGCTGACTCGAAGAGACGGATAAATGAAACGGTGGATGATTGATTTAAATTAAAAAGAAAGAAAGAAAGGGGGAATCGGGAGAAGTTTTCTGAATGGATTGATGCGTCAAAGCGAGACGTGGGAGGTTTTAGTGCCGTTTGGTGTCGGTATCAGCTGTTTGTTCAACCTGCAGGGTTCAGTGTCCCCTGTAAGGGATATCTCAGCCAGCCATATGACCGCCACTACAGCCAGCAGGGAGGAAAACCTCATTCCTTCCATTCATAAACATTCCCCCACACTCTCCCCCTCCCCCCCTCCCATCTATTTTAATATCATTAGAGGCCTTCTAGTAGTCGGATGCATGTGTGGCATTCAATCACATGCAAATTTGTGGCAGATTTGAGCCGGTCAGCGGAGCGGCGGTGTAGCTTTAGATAGTGGAAATGCCAAGCAGTGTGGAACATCCTGGGGGACAGACCATTATATTTATAGAGGCGGGCGACTTGACCTTCACTGCACACTGAGTATCAGCCATTTTAGTGCCGCTCCTCTAGATACTGAATACAGCATAATGGATCTCAGCTGCAGTGCAGTTAGTTAGCTTCAACTTCATCTTTGGCTTGTTAGAGGCTACATCTATTAATAGCTCCCTGCAATTCCATACTGTGGAGGGACTCTGTCAATACACAGTCTCTGCATTCACTGCTGCTCCACCACACTGCCACTTCACTGTTTTCTCAAGGAAATGCGCTGTGAAATTACAGTTTTTCGGGCTGCTCGGGAAATAAAAAACTCGGATTGGATTTTTTTTTTCTTTTGAACTGGGAGGTGAAGTTCAACAGTAAGTCATTGCATAAGTTTAAAGCCTTTGTTCTGCTGCGTAAGCTTTACGTTTCAGAGCGGGAGAGCTCGGTGAAATACGTCTTAGCCACAGCAGCCGGTGCAAAACCCAAAGCCAAGGACTCCTATTCATAGAGGCACCCAGTTGTTCTCACCCAGTGGCACAGAGTGAAACTGAGCAGTATGGTCAAAGCGGGTGAAGTATTTATAGTTGTGCAAATTACATTGTGTTGAAAGGCCAAAGTTTCACACAAGCGACAGATCATAAATTCACTCAGAATCAGGGGAAAGACCTCGTTTGATGTATTAACTGACAGAAAACAGGAGCAGCTTCTTAATAAATGATGGCACAAAGACATTTTGGCCGGTCAGACCTACAGTATATCCAAAGATCACTGTCAATTAATATTCAGTTCACTCAAATTTAACCGTTTATGTGCTCCAAAGCAGCACTATTGAGGCATCTATGTCAATAAATGAATAAAAAACAGAGCAGCAAGGTGATGGCACTAATCAAACACATGCAGTGTAGTAATAAAATACAATATTTCCCACGAGAATGCAAAAATAACCACAAAAGCAGTTAAAGTTTCATCTGCAAGTCCTACTTTAAACTTGTTGCAAGTAAATATCATAAAATATTGGTTGTTTCATCACAATATATAATTGATTGTGAGCTAATATTACTGGAAAAGTATCTAAAAATTAACATTACCTGTCAAATGAACAAAAAAATTAAACTATTAACAACTTAATGAGCCATAAATTTGAATAAATATATGTCTATCTTAGTGCTGAGTGCAAAAATCGGTGAAAAAACACGATCAGGAAGTATCACAGGCTTCATTAATTCAAGAATAAAAGAATATTGCATCAAAGTTTAGTAAATACTAGCTCAGTTGTGATTCCTACACAAACTGACTCAAGCAATTAGTTTCAATTCTAATTCTAATACACATTTTCATTGATTTAAGATGAAGAACTGGTTTAAAAAGCAAAATCCGACAATGCAATCTGTGGCTTTAGGGTCACATCTCCTCTATTTATCTCTCTTTCCTTACATTTCCCTTGTTTCTGCGTTAATGCAGAGGCTGTAAAAGCTTAGCGTTACACCGAACTCACACATCTGATTCACAGGATGAGGTCTGCAGCTGCACATAATCTGCAGCATTGTCCTAGTTTTTCCTTCTTTTTTTTTTTTTTTTTTTTTTTGCTGTGTTAATGACACCCTCATCACGACTCTCTCCATTCACAAAGCAAATCCTGTCGTGACGGGAAGAACTGGCTCTGAACAGGCTGTGGGTGTCTCAGAATTCAGAGAACATGTCTAATTTTTGCAGCAGCAGCAGCAGCCTCACATCCAGCCGCCTTTCATTGAGCTCCTTCTCAGCATACGCGCTGAATAGCATCACGCTGTAGGAAATGTACATTCAGAGCTGCTGCGCCATGTGATTACAGTCTTTCAAAGCACTTAATGCATTTCTCCTCTGCTTTGCATACACTGTAATGCTCCATCCAGCTTGTGAGCGTAGATATTAACAGTCAATGAATACAGGTACCTCAATGGATTCATGACTTCTTCCAGGTCAGGCAGTTTCAGATTAAAATAAATGCGTTTGAATGAAGTGTGGCTGTGCAGAATGGTGGCATTTAGCTCTGTGGATCATGATAGCCGGCTCCCCACTCTGTGTGTGGAGTGAGGCAGCTGCTGCTGTGCTTTGAAACACAGCGAGAGAGAGGAAAAGCGTCCTTAAACGTGGGCTGTTGTGTAATCCCTCCCAGGGCCCCTTTGCTATTTTTGTGCCTGGGTCCGCACGTCACGGTTGGGTATTTTCTCTGGTGACTAGCTCGCATCAATAGATCTTCTAATGTACACCCAGTCGGCCAGCAGCTTCATGACTGATGGGACTTTACCTTGCTAATTTCTTTCATTATTGTTGCCCCGACATGAGGAGAATGGAGAAATGGACTATGCAGCATGAGGAATGTCACATGTGACTGTCGATATGGGACGGGGGACTATTCAAATGTCAGGTTTGTATGAGGATTATATTTGATATCTGAATGTCAGCTGCTGTATGAGCCGAGGCTTTTTCTCCCATCAGACCGTGTGCTTTTATGTCATTCTGATCACAGCTGTTGATTCATTCTGCATGCTATGTGTTATGTTGCTGTTGGAGGGTTTTACCATCCAGCTCCTTTGAAGCCAGTCATCTCCTTATGATATTTATGGATTTGTTGTCAGCCTGAGACTTCATGCCTGTTCCCTTTAATGGCCAACTTAGCCTCTAATGATGTAATGCAGCGGCATAACGATGCTCTCCGTAGCCAGCATTTGTTTGCTCATTGTCCTCTGTCATGTGCGGAAAGCAGTCAGGGATGTGCCCAGCGAATGTGTGCCGTTCAAATAAACGTCTCCGTGAAGACATTTCTCCATCCATGCGGACATACTGTATCACAGTCAGCCCACAATCACCCTGAAACACACCTACTGCCACCCACCTGCCTCCTGTTGTTGCACGTCATTGCTGCTGTGTCATATATTTTCGTATAGGTTAGTGCTTGTTGCCGGGAGTCAGAGTCGTTTGCTGTGAACGGTCTGCTGGCTTACAAAAAGTCTGAATCTGCTGAGAGACTTGTCAATGAATATGTCGGCTCTGTTCCCTGCTCAGTTCAAAGGTATGCATTGTTTCTGAGGGTCTTATCTCATTGTCACTCTGCACCCATATTCTCCTTCCCTCCTCTTGTGGCTCACAGAGGATGGAAACTAAGCAATGAGGTCAGATCGACCTTGAAAGGGAGCTCCCTACCAGGCCTCTGAATTTTGTTACCCCCAGGCACCCCACTTAGTTTACCTCTGTAAACCTCCCCGTTGAAATATGGACCGCTCCAATCCGAGGCCACCCCCCTGCTTACCATCTTTTATATGCCTTCGTTATTTTTTTCTGCATCCGACTGAGGAAGAAGCCTTCAAATCTGTATGAAAGCGGAGCCACTGAACCGTAAAGAGGGAATGGGCATTTGCACAAGAACACAAAAGGGCTCGATTATCATCCTTACAGCTGCTTTCAGGCATCTCTCGGCATCTCCAGAGTCACCTTGGATCCTTATCCTGTGGTTTATGCCTGAGCGGTGTGTGGTGTGTTAACAAAGAAAGAAAGAACGAAAGAAAGGGAGTGAGAGAAAGAGAGTGAGAGTCGGAGGATGTCCTAATTAAGGGGAACTCAGAGGGTTTGAACCAGATAATCTTACATAACCTCGTTAGGGAGGACACAGCATTTGATACTGAGAAGATGGAAATGACGTGCCCTCAGATACCCATTCCCGTGGTAGGGGGAGAAAGTGTAGCGGCCAAACCAGTTCACTTTCGCGGTGTTTGAGCCTGACATGTTTACGTACAGCTCAGTAGGAGGCTCAGTGTGGAGACTATGACACTCAGACAGGTTGAAAGGTTTGAATCCCGCGAGAAGCAGTACATGATACAGTAGCAGCTTCGGATAAAAAGAGCAGAAGTGTTGGGCATTTTATGTAAATATTCCGTCGAAAAAAGAGGAAGGGTGCTGATATTCTCATCACACTTCACTGCCACTGATTTAACAGCACCAACTGTGTGTGCTGGCATGCATCAGCACACATACCATATTCATAAAAATGTTTATTTCTGACATTATGTCCTCTGTCTTCTGCAGAGTTTTACATTTTGGTGCAGCATTTTCACTTTTTTTGGCATACAAACGTCCAGTGACGCTTATATTTCACTCCTAATAGCCAAAAATGTCATCAAAGGCTGAGAAATTCATTCATTTCAGTTAAATTTGTAATACGGAACGAAGAGTGGTATATTTCAGATATTTGTTAGGTTTTAAAATGTCCTCGTTTTTGTTGTTTTTGTTGTTTTTGAGTTTTCATAGAACGTCGAGCTTCTAAACTTTGTTGTATTGTCTTGCACGGCGGTATGACAACAAAGTTTCTAATTTCACTCTTAATAAATAATTTTTCTGGCCCACAAACATCCAATAAATTTTATATTTTGTTGGTAATTGGTAATAATGTTGACAAAAGCTGTGAAATTAGTTCATTTTAAGTTAACTTGGAATACAGAATGGAAAAAGTATCGGAGTGGTATATTTGAGATAGTTAGGTTTGAAAATGCCCTCTTGTGTCATTTCTTCAAAATTTTGTTGTATTGTCTTGCACTGCAGTATAATGACAATAAAGCCTCTAATTTTTATCCCCATTAACTTTTTTCTGCATACAAACATTCATTGAAGTTTATATTTTGTTCCTAATAGCCAACAATGTTGACAGAAGCTGAGCAAATGAAAGTAAAATGGAAAAGTTACATCTAGAATACTGAATAATAATAAATTATTTATTAAGTTTTAAAACGTCCTATTGTGTTCATCTGCCTTTTTTAATATCGTCTTTTCATTTTACACACATTTTACTTAGAGTGTGCCATCAAAATTTCATTGCCTGGCAGTATATTTACATTAAAGCTTTCTAAGTCATTGCTAAACTTATAATACCTGCAGCTTTCCAAAACAGAAGTTCTCCTCTTTGTGGTTGCTATGCAAAAGTAATTTCAATATCTGGCTGTTTATTATTTTTAACACAAATATTTTCAGTTAGAATTGTTACTTTTTTCCTAAAAGTGAATATTCCAGTAAAAGTGACGTTTCACATTATGGGAAAGGAGTTAATTTTGATTTTGTTTTATTATTTTGTTGCCATTCCACGCACACACACTGAAAATAAACATATACACATGTACAACCATTCGTGACACACATACCAAAGCACTGGAATGTGCTCTAAATACCACTGCACGCATTTATGTATGTTCGCAGGGCTTCAGGAAATTTGGGGCATCTGCCAGGGTTGACATGAGGTATCTCGGTAAAGAGACTCAATTTTTTTTCCACTCCTGCTGTGCTGCACCTCGTTACAAATTTTATACCACAGATTTAATAGGAGGACTTTTGGGAAACAGCCTTGAATAGCTCCCACTTTCAAACAGTGAATTTACGGTCACATTATACCACAAAGGATAACTTTATGCTCCTTTTTGCATCCAGATAACTGTGTTGAGCATCTTTATGTGTCCTAGTTTATCTTACTGCATTTATATCTGTGTTGTCTAACTCTCAGTTCTTTCTTTTTTCTTTCAGATGACCCTGCCCTGCAATTCACATGTATGATAATATCACTACAGTTACATAACAGATATTGTCCTTGAAAATCGATCGCAAAGGAAGTGACATTGAATTCATGGAGTCACTTGAAACTACTACAGGGGTGAAAAGCTCCACTGAGGGTCAGGACAGAAATGTTGCACAGAAAAAATGCACATCAGAGGCTCCACAGACTAGGAGGAGACCATCAGTCGAATTAGAAGGAAAAGGGTGGCACCAACAGCGAGAAGAAGCTCAGAGCAGAGACACATGTGGTTTCAAAGAAATGTCTGACTCAGGGAAATCACTGCAATTAGAAGATCAGCACTCCAAAACTCAGTCCACAAGCCATCAAGACTATGAGGTGTCCTCATATCCACTGCAGTCCACAAAGTCGCTTTCTGTTGGCAGACAGAAAGTTTCTGCACAGTCTCCAGGACCTGCATCTCACAGGAAGTCCCCCAGTTCACCTGAAGTCCAACAACCGTGTTCCCATTCAGGGATGGATCAGCTGTCAGAGACAGCAGGTAAGGTGGAACAGAAACCACAAAAGCCTGGGAAGTATGTTTGTGATTACTGTGGAAGGGCATGTGCCAAACCCAGCGTGCTTAAGAAGCACATTCGCTCACACACCGGGGAGCGGCCCTATCCATGTGTCCCCTGCGGATTCTCCTTCAAAACCAAGAGTAATTTATACAAACACAGAAAGTCCCATGCTCACTCAGTCAAAGCTGGAACAGTGCCATTCTCAGAACTTGGTTCTTACAATGCCAATACAGACCAGGGGTCCTTTGAAGGAGAAGGAGAGTTATTCTCTGATGCTGAGCAAAGCACGGACACGGACGAGGACACTCTTAATGACCCGCTGCTGCTGCTGGACTCTCCAATGGAGGGATCAGATAACACTGCTGTAAAAGTACTAAATCTCATAGCTCAGAAAAAGGGAGCCACGTCAATGTCAGCTCAGGATGGTTCATCCCAACCCCAAGAAATCAATGCACCTCCTGCCGCTGCCGAGGCTAGTCGTGCAATTCAATCTTGCACGATCAAACAGAGGCTTGCACTTCGGCTTTCTGAAAAAAGAAGCAGTGACTCTGACCACAATCTGTCCCTCCCAAGTCAGTCGAGCAAGGGCAGCACGGACTCCGGATACTTCTCGCGCTCTGAGAGCGCCGAGCACCAGACCGGGCCTCCAAACACCAACGCAAAGTCCTATCAAGAAATCATGTTTGGGAAGTGTTATCGGCCAAGCCCTAAACAGACGACAGCTTTCGTTGCCTGTAGCACAGAAAGTGAATATATCGGGAAATGTTCAGAGAAAGGTGTTTCCCGCGTATTCACCCAAGAGAAAGACACTGTTGAGTCCATCAAAATAAACACAAAGTCATTCATGAGGGAAGAGGTTAAAGAACCCCTGTTAGACGCTGGCTCTGATGTAGGGCCTCTGATCAGAAGCAACTCGATGCCAACATCGTCAGCAGTCTGTCTGACGATGCCTCAAGCCCTCAGAGGCAGCCACTCGTTTGATGAGAGAACAAGCACTGGGGGCATGAGGAGACTCAGGCGGCAGGGTGCTTTCGAACTATCTGCCCATGATGGCCATGCAGACGCCGAGGGCCATGGAAAGATGAGCGAGAGCAGCGTTTCACCCTCAGGATTGGAAATGGAAAATTACCCGTCTGCAGCGCCCAGTATGAGCCATCAGCGACATGCAATGGAACTGGCAACACGGAAGCGCCGGAAAGAGAAGAGGGAGGAGGAGGATTTGCCAGGTCATTATGAGGTCCATCATGAACAGTGTGAAGAAATGTTTGACTCGAGCAAGGACTATGATGTAAAACAAGCTGCTGTGGGCATTATGGCTTTAGGGAAAGGACTTTCTCAGTGTGACATGGATATATCAATGAGTCCTGAAATATCTGGTCGAAAAACCTTAGGGAATGTAATTTCAGTGATTCAGCACACAAACTCAATAAACAGGCCTCACTCTGAGCAGTCAGAATCTTACAAATATCACAGCCAGAGACAGGAAAGTATTTCTTCATATCAAGCTATGGAGGCTAGTGACTCATTCGAGATGGAACGGAGCGACAGTAGATTAAGGCAATCAGTTCAGATGGGGCCAAAGCTTGTGCGGCAGCCCAACATTCTAGTCCCAGAAATCAGGGTCACAGTAGAGCCTGATAGTCCAGAAAAAGCTCCAGAGGTGCAGGTGAAGGAGCCTGAGAAGCACGTGGAGGAATTTCAGTGGCCTCAACGGAGTGAAACTTTAGCACAATTCCCTCCAGAGAAGCTCCCTCCAAAGAAGAAAAGGCTACGCTTAGCTGATATCGAGCACTCCTCTGGTGAATCTAGTTTTGAGTCTGCCTGCACCAGTCTCTCACGCAGTCCA
The DNA here is from genome assembly GCF_021347895.1 of Acanthochromis polyacanthus. Lineage (NCBI taxonomy): Eukaryota > Metazoa > Chordata > Actinopteri > Pomacentridae > Acanthochromis > Acanthochromis polyacanthus. The sequence goes on from NC_067113.1 coordinate 28,361,886, forward strand.
AGCCAAGACAGCAACTTATCTTATAGCTCCACCTTCTCCTTTGACAGGGAAGAGAGCCTAAAGTCGGTCTCTCCAGCCAGGCAGGATGAATTTGGCAAACCGCTGGAGCTCCTAGCTGTGCCAGGGAGTGGGCACTCCCTCTCGGTGCTCAACCAGCGTCAACAACATGAAATGAGACGCTCCTCCTCAGAGCAGGCGCCGTGTAACTTGCGCAAGGAGTTCCCAGAGGTACGCAGCATATCATTTGACTATGGCAGCCTTTCTCCGACATCCAAAGTTAGACACGTGGACATGAGCGCTGTGAAGGAGAGGAGGAGGGGGAACTTGGTGCGACAGGAGTCCTTGAATATGGATACTGAGGTAACACAAGTCCCATCACAAGTGTTTCCACAGTACCTCAGCAGCACCTCCCCTCCATTCACTGCAGTCACTGTTCTGCCGCAGACTTTGCCAATATTTTCTACAGGGAATACATTTCCCCAGCTGTCACATCCAAGCCTTCTGGTTCCTGTTAGGATTCAGACTCATGTGCCGTCCTATGGCAGTATCACATACACCTCAGTGTCGCAGATTTTCGACAATCAGTATGGCAGTGTTAGCTCTACAACGCCCACCCTTCAGAATCAAACTTCACGATTGTCTGGAAACTCTGATTCTCATAATGTATTAGCATGTACAAAACCACCTTCAACGCACACCCTCAATGTTGAAGCCCTCGATCTGTCGTCAGCTAAGCTGAAGACAGGCATCCCTCTCTCTCTGACCTCCAGAACCATCTCAACCACTAACGCCTCCAGTGGTGGCGCCAACAAACGGATGCTGTCCCCTGCCAGCAGCCTGGACCTGTTCATGGAGGTCAAGCAGCAAAAACGTGTGAAAGAGGAAAGAATGTTTGGGCAGATTGTAGAGGAGCTGAGTGCTGTGGAGCTGGGAAAATGTAATTTGAGCGAAGAGAAGGGGCACAGGTCAGAGATGCAGGGTGCATCAACACCTCATGCTCAGGATGACTCACATAGGAGTAAATTTATCACACTTCAGCAAAAAGCGACCGAGGCCACTGACCACGGCGTCGAGTCAGCTATGGAAAGCAGCTCCCTGGAAACGAACTCGCCTCCTTACTCCATGATATCAGTCAGCGAAGTGAAAGAAGTTGGCATGGAGAAACGGGTGCAGATGGATATGGCAGCGCAGCTGGTTACCAGTCAAGACATCCTGATCTCAGACGCCGAGCATTCGAGGCTGTTATCTCAGTTTCCAAGTCTTCGCACGACGACAGGTGTGAGCTGGTGTTATCTCAACTACACCAAGCCGAGCTGCTCCCACAGCAACGCCCCATTCGCCTCCGTGTACGCCACCTGGTGTGTGAGTTCCCACAATCCGAACCCACTTGAGCTGAGTACCAGCACGGCTCTGGCTCTGCTGAGGTCCAAACAGAGGGGAGACAAGGTTATTTACACCGTGGCAGCCATGTGTCAGCCTGGCACTGGGAAACTGGTGTCCTCCCTCATCCTGTGGAGGCAGACCATGGAACAGGTGAGAAAATAATCATAATATCATAACAATCTGTATGTTTAATTGGTCTTTCGAAGGAGGCAAGTCCTTACATTAAGCTGCACTTGGAAGTTTTTCACCCTGTTCAGCAAGATATGACTTTTTTTTAAATGTGTGAAGTTTGAAGGACTTTATCACTCAGAATTTGGCAAACTGCACATTTCAATCATTTGGCAGCCTGTTCCCTTGGCATGTGTTTGCAGAGAGCATCTGCCCACTGCTGATCATGATACTTAACTTTGATTCATCACTTGTTTTGCATTTTCTGCTAATAAAAAAGATGAACTAAGTCATAGCTTTGGATTTAGAAGCATAAAATGAATATATTCTGGTATAAAAATGGGAGGTAGCTGTCCTGGGCTTTTCCCCCAGCTGCAGCAGCATAATTCATGTTTGCAAAACATGCTGTGTAATGCCATGTGTGACACACAATATTGCGGGCATCGCGTTACACTGTCGATATGGCGTCCACTTAAAATGGATGTTAACACAATGTTTGTTCATCTGATTCAGCTGCAGAGGAAACCGGAGCCCAAAGAGGTGGACACCACCTACGGGAAGAAGGTGAAAGACATCAGCTGCAGAGTGAAAACTGCCAAGGAGGAGTGGAAAGAGAGGGAGGCTTCCACAACCCAAACAGTGCCAACACGAATTAAGATCTTCGAGGGAGGGTCAGTCAAGATATTAGTTATCATAACACTCGTCATTTCTGCTGACTGGAAATACAACAGTTATTTTAGGACCTTAGTGCGTGTGCCTCAGCTCTTTTTCCCTGTTTAGAGCTGTGCTATTTTATGTATTTATTCATTAGAAATAAAATACTGCTTCTCTATTTCAGGTATAAGTCCAATGAAGACTATGTATATGTCAGGGGTCGAGGACGGGGGAAATACATTTGTGAGGAGTGTGGCATCCGCTGTAAGAAGCCAAGCATGCTGAAAAAACACATCCGGACCCACACAGACGTACGACCGTACATCTGCAGGGTTTGCAACTTTGCTTTTAAAACTAAAGGTGGGCATTCTTTAGGGTTATAAATGACTATACTGCAGTGACTGCAGGAGTGACAGACAGGACTTTATCCATTTTGAGTACTAAAAATGGATAAAAGCTGGTTGAAAAACTGTGTGATGATCAAACTCTACATATATTATCTGCACCTGCAGCCAAAGCTCCGTCGTTTGTGCTGCTATTTAGAGCTACTACAGTATTGTGCAGAATCAGCTGATCACTTTCCTGATTTTTCACTGCATTTTCTGCCACTGTTAACCTTTATTTTCACAAAACTGATCAGTGTTTTCCTGCAAGCTTTGTTCAAACAGATTTTATATTTCGTCTACAGGAAACCTGACTAAACATATGAAGTCAAAGGCACACATGAAGAAATGTCTTGAACTGGGAGTGTCGGTGACGATGGATGAGACGGAGATACAGGAACACGGTAAGATGCTAACATGACTGATTCACTAGAGACATTTGATCTTTTGCAGTCGAAAACAACTGCTGGTTTATAACATCACAGAGAGCCCCTAAAGTTCCAGTCTGTCTCCAGTGCTAATAGTAGTAGCAGATAATTCATTGTCTATTGGACAGCCCAAACCATCAATAATCAAAAATGGAGGACTCTAATTGGTATAAAGAGCCAGAGAAGTGAGACTTTGCCAATAATATATCAAGTATTGTACGGAGAAAGAAGTTCAGTTACTTATCTCTGCAGAGGCAATTAACTAATATCTTGATAATGTCTCTTCTCTGAGTAATGTTTGAGTCCAAGTTTCAGCCACACAGTAATCTTGTAGTTTTGCCATCATAGCACACTAAAACAAGCTAAACTGATGTGTTTGTCTTTTAAAGTGGACGACATCCAACAAGAGTCGAAGGCAGAGGTGGCTGCGACGACCAAACATCAGTTCTCAGATGCCGAGGACTCTGATGGCATGGAGGAGGAAGTCGACGAAATCGATGAGGATGACGAAGAGGATGATGAATACGAGGGCGATTCCACCCCCAAGTTGCGATCAAGAAGCACCAGTCCTCAACCGTGTGGAGTTACGTCTCTGTCAGTTACAGCCACCGCCGCCATCCACGGCTGCTCCCTCACCTCTCTGCCTGGAGTCGACGTCCGTCAGCAGCCGTCCGGCCGGCGTTTGGGATCCGACCATCGACCCGTCCTCACATCCGACCAGAGAGAGAAGTCGGTGGATGAAGACTCCCTCACAATGCTGTCTCCAGAGCAGAGCAGCTTCCTCTTTGACCCTTACTCTTCTTGTCTGCTCTCTCCTGGCTGGGAGTCTCCGATCAGGGAGCCTTCGCCATCACGTCTGCGGTATCCGTCCCCGAGGCGAGAGCTTTCTCCGAGAGGCCGCTCCTCCCCCAGATGGGATACGTCTCCGCTGAGGCCCGGCTCGCCCAGCTTCACGCCTATCCAGCACCCATCACCGGTGTCCATCGAGCGACCATTGTCTCCTGGAACGGAGCTGGCTGGAAAGCGAGAGTCCTCGATCCGAGGCAGGCAGAGGGTTGTGCTCAGGGCTGTTTCACCACGCAGAGGCTCCCACCAACATAAAGGCGGCGGCGATAAGAGCAGACATCAAGCGAAGATGGAGATGGTTCAACAACAAGGAACCTTTGAAATGGAAATGGTACGTAACACACTGTGGTCTGCACCCAAGTTCAACTATAACTCTGCTCTGCTCACCCAATAATCCTGGGTGTACCAATAGTACCCCGTCTATATGCTTCTTTATTTTATTTGTTTTTATTCTGTACTTAGACTATTTAATTCTGCTTTTTCTATCTATCTATCTATCTATCTATCTATCTATCTATCTATCTATCTATCTATCTATCTATCTATCTATCTATCTTCACACTGGCTGCTTAGTTTTTTCTTATTACATAGCTGGGTTTTCACTAAATGCTGGTGAATTGACATGATAAATCACACAGGATCTTGACCTTTACATTTAAATCAATCTTATTCTCTATTGCAAAGCGCTTTCGCTCATCGTCTATTGCTTTAAATATGCTGTATAAATAACAGACTTGACTTGACAGTGCAAATGCTAACATGCTAAAGATTATCAAATATAATGTTTGGCATGTTCAAAATTTCTGCTTGTTAGTTTTGCTATGTTTGCTAGTAAAGCCATTTTGCTGGTATTTGATCATAAACAATGATCACAATACACAAAATGCAATGACAGTCCATCTAATTGTTGTGGCAATATTTCAGTTGGGACAGAAATAGAAGAAAAATGTCATCTCAAGAGCTTTACTGGCTGAAAACTAAATTCTTTCTGCTATTTCTTTCCACTGAATTAAGAATCTTTTAAGGAGTATTCTGTTTTTGTTCGTTGAACGCTTTCAGTTTTTCAGTTGATACTAACATTTCTTCATGATATATTTTCACATGAGAAATTGTTCTGTGGATGGTGAAACTGCTGCTAACGCTGCCAATATGTCGTTTCAGGATCAAAGGAGCAGCTTGGCTTCCACTCTGCCCGGCGCTGCCAGTTCTCATCAGCAGAACATCCTCAGCCACCTCCCTCTTCACTCCCAGCAGCAGGCCCACAGTTTGCTCCCCATCGTTCCTGTCGGAGGCCTCCAGATGTTGCACTCCCCGCCTTCCTCCAGCACTGATGTCAGCCCCTCGTCGGCGCCGAGCCCCCAGAGCAGCGATGGCCAGCGCTGCAGCAGCAGGGAGGGATCAGTCCACGGGCCCGAGACCGGAGGAGAGGACCAGCTGTCCTGCCATCCAGCCGCTCAGGAGAAAAGTCCCGAACCCGGAGTCGGGGACAGCAGGCAGGAGGAGAACGTCCAGACCTGCTTGAAAGCCATCGCCTCGCTGAAGATCACCACAGAGGACCCTCATTAAAACCCCCATTTCCGTCTTCTTGATTCGATCCAGGAACAGCTGCCTCCCTGCTACACAAAGTCATCTTCAGCCCTTTAGGCACATAACCTCATCTTTATCCCATTAGAGGCAATATAAGAACACTTCCTCTGGTCTTGCACATACAACAGACAACTTCTTTTAAACATGAGTGGAGCTCAGAACTTCACCGTGAAGAAGAAGAAACCCACCCTGTCTGATGTGCTCTTGTCTTTCGAGGATGTTTGAGACTATTGGACGAGCAGTGGGATGTTTTTGCAAAGGTGGAGAATCATTATTGGGTGCAGGTGCAATATGGAAAGATATTATGCTAATATGCCTTTGTCTGACATAGTAGTTTGCGTACAATTGCACATAAATTATATTTATGGATTCTGTACAAATGTCCTTAACATATACTCCTTCTTAGATGCATACAAACAGTGTATTTTACTGTGTGTACTTTGAAAATAGACTGTTGTTTATGTAATCATATCAAGGTGTGATGCAGTAGTGCAGTAAATAAAGACTATTTATAAGGGGGAAAGTATGTGTATAACGAAACAGTCTGACCAAATTTTAAGTAGACGCTTCTTGTGCAGTTTGGTGCTTCTGATCAAGCGGCAAGGGTCTGTGCCTTTATTTTGCTTTTCATCATTTCTTTATTGAAAAGGTTGTTGTCGAATAAGGAAACGTGTCGAGGTACTCTTTACTCAGAAGTGTCTGCGCTTTCGGAGAGTTTGCTCAAAGAAAAGCTTTTTCTTTCTTTCTTTCTTTTTTTTGTTCTGTCGGTTTTGCTGACAGACGGATGCAGCTTGATTTATGTGAAACAATCTTAAAAAAAGTTTCCTATGTTGCATTTTTTCTTAATGTTGTGGTTTTTATCTTGGTAAAAATGCATGGGATTTGCTATTGCACAAAAATAGAGGAAGTAATTATGTAATTATGAATACTGTAAGATGTATTTATATATTAGAACGTAAGCACTTATTGATACTGGTAAATATTTGACTACTATTTATATGGTATATCTGTACTTATGCAGCAGTGATGCAGTTATGCAGTGAGCCACGCTGGCATTCGCTTTTGATCTCATGTCTTTGCTTTGATTAAAGAGATGGCTTTTTTTTCTCGCTTATACAGATGACCATAAGCATTTCATGAGTTTTTAAAGATGCACTTTCATCCTTTCATCTTTGATGTTTTTTAACTGACGTGGTCAGTGGTAACGGGAGAGTAAAAAAACAAAACAAAACAAAAAAAACATGTTACGTTCTCTTGTGGTTTTAAAACATTCCAGTTGTTTTTCACGTTTCTCATTGTGTGAAACATGTTGCACACAAATCCAAGGGGCTACGATGATCAGTCAATAGTACGTTTTTCTTGCATTTCAAGTGTAACTGGATAAAATCAATATCACTTACTGTAAGTAATACTAAAGTAACGATGTTAACAGCATGAGTTGGTTGACTATTACTGTGCTTCAGCTCAAAATGTAAGTAATCATTCACCAAATGCATTACTTCTTCTCTGTATATATCTGTGTATTTTTATGATTTAAACTATTTTTGCAGTGTTGAATTCTGAAAACTTTTTATGTGGATTGTTTATATCTCTTTAAGAGGTAAAATGTCTGCAGTTGCTGTAATGGCAGAGGTTTAACGAGGGCGAAAATAGCACAGTGTTGATCGCTAACACGGTGTGTCTCATCTTTAAAAACAGAAAAATGTATTCACGTCTTCAAGTGGTTCTGTTATCAGTTTGAGAATGGATTTCAAAATAAAAAAAAACACTTTGTTCACTCATGTTTACATAAAAAATTTAAAAGGTGCACTGCTTTAATTTTTTGTGTTTCCCTTTCTGAAGATGTATGTAGCTTTGATTTCACGGTTGTGTAAATTTTATTTGTCGTGATTAACGGTGCAGAATGCTCATAAAATGTGAAGGGAAAGTGAAGCCTTTTATTTTGCTTTGGCATACAGTATGTATTCAGATTGTGTTTGTGTTCTGTTTTTTATTGTGTATTCATATTTACTGAACTGCATTGTGCCTCTCATGTCTATGGAAATTCCCTGTAAAACACACAGAGGACAAATCATTTTACCTCTCAGCTAAGATTTTTTGAGGGAAAAAGCCTCAGTAGCCAATCCGTTGTTTAGCTATTTGCATCAAAAACTGGTTAGTCAGGACGGAGTGCCTCTTTTATGCTATGAGGAATTTATTGTTTGGTGCTCTACTTTTTCAGATTAAATTCAAAATTGTTTTAAAAAGAATATACTTCTAACCCAAGGATGTGTGTTGCAGCTTATTTCGTGGTTTTCAACTCGACTCTTGCATAATTCACCACTGTTTAAATCAGAGCTCACATGAAAAGGTTTTCAGATGAAATCATTCACATTTTATCTTTAGGGGAGTGTGGAGAAAGGGAGGGGAAAAAAAGGCACATCTCTGAGTGAAAAATTGGAGAATCTCCGACCAGTGACATCCTCTGGTGAAAAATTATTACTGCAGTCATAACATGGCACAGGAAAAACAAATGAATGCTTCCAAAAATAGTTCTCACCTTGTGGATAATATTCAAACAGACGTGGAATCAAGTTCAGAGAATCTGCATCATCTTTACTGTGTGTCATGCAGCAGAAGTAATACTGCACGCATCGAATATATATTAAGTGAGGAAGTGATCTTACAGCGTTTTATTCTGACGTTCTTCTCTCATTTGGGAAGGAGGTTTTGTTCTAATTCTGACCAATCAGAGACATGGATCTTTTTTTCCCCTCTCCTGCTCAGTCACTCGGCTTGTCAGGCCCATTTGTTAGAATAATTATATGGCTGTTAACAGGAACCCAGCCTAAAATAAAATGGTTTAAAGCGGCAAAGGCGTCGCATAAAATGGCTGCTTGAGACCTTAGCAGAAGGTTCATTGACGCAGCCACTGTGTCACACACTCTGGGGGGAAATTCCTGCTAAGATTACAATCACAGGAGGCCTATGAGTTGTTCTTTTCTAAAGTGAGGCATCCTGAGACAGAGCTGCATTGTAGAGTTCCTCCCTCTCTCTGCTCAGAGTGAGCTGTGAGCTCCTCTGGTTTATTTTGAGGTGGTCTTATCACAGCTGTTGTATCTGTGGTGGCAGCCTGTCCAAAGCCCCCTCGACACTCTTCCTTTTCCCCCTCTGGCCCTTGGTCCCGGTAAGACCCTGTTTGCTCATTACCCTGCTTCTTTTGAGGACATTTACACTTGAATTAGCTCAAAAAAAATAACCTTAAATCTGGTGCTGGTTTCCAAAGCTCTTCTCGTACTTACACGTACTAATGAGTGTTTCTTTGAATTTGACGGCTGCTTGAGGCTTGCCAAGTTAGCTGAAGATGAGAAGGTGTTAACAGTTGTGAGACCCGCCTGTGTCATTTCCTAACAAAATGGGGAATAGATCTTTGTTTGAGTAAATATGACATTTTCCTGTTGTTTTCTCGCTCAGTGAAGAAACCAACAATGCCCTTTTCCTCCAGTTTTTCCATTTGAACAAGTGCCTCCTTTAAAAAACTTGAATATAGATGAGCTTGCTTATGTAACGCTTTTTACTGAATATTAATAGTTGAAAATTGCAGTTTTCTTGCGCACAACCACTGACACTGACATCAATGAGAGTGGATTAGAAATAAATAAATAACGTGCCCATATTAAGAAGTTCCTAAAATAGCCCGTGGGTCTGGAACAGGTGCCATGTGCTCTGCTTGTGAAAGCGCAGGCAGTGTGAAGGCTGCACTAATTTTATGCACGTAAACAGGCTCTGGCTGTGAGCCTGTACAATGGAAGACCGACGCAAGCAGGTCATAAGGCATTACATTACTGATCCAGTCACTTTGGTCAACTGTGAAGTTCTTCTGCTACTTTAACTGATAGTTTTGATTCACTTTATCCCCATAAGAAAGCCATTTTCTCCACATTGCCTGCCGTAAAATGCTCTCAAAACCACAGAAGTAGATTTTGACTGCAGCTGCTACAATCATGAAAAAGGAACGAGTATTTTCCACATCTGGAGTTGCTCCATAAATACGCAGTATATAGGTGCCTTTGCTCAAATGCGCCACAGTGGCACTTGCTGAAGGTGATGGTGAAGGTATAAAAACCACCAAGTCACAAATGTAGTCTTTTATCAAACCAGCAGCAGCAGAATGTTATTGATTGCAGTTCGAGCTGAACAATTAATCAGTTATTTAGGTGGTCAATCAACAGAGCGTTGTCAACTACTGTCATTAATCATTTTCCTAGTTATTTAAGCAAACATGCCAAATATGCTTAATTAATTTTGAGGATTTGTTAGTTAGCTAATGAACAAATTGGTCTCTTGATTGAACAGCACATTTTTAGAGGATCACACTGTTTTCTAACATTTAATGAGAATTTGCCAAGAAACTAATGAGCAGATTAATTGATAACAAAATAATCATTCAGTCAGAGCCATAATTATGATCTGAATTTAATTAACTGGATGCTAAGCACAGCCAGACCAATACAAGATTTAAAGGCAGATAAAACAAACATTTGAATCGTGTACAAAACACCACCTCGTACTTGAACTGTGAACTTGGTATTGCTGTAACCTCTTATTAAAATAGTGATATCAACATGGATCTGCTGGAAGCTAAAACCTGATGGTATATCAGCTTGATTAGTTTATGGGAAAGCGTTTAAGTTAAGTTACCAGTTCAATGCTAAGACATGGGATAAAACTCGACATAGTGTGCATTTTTCATATCATCGGTATTAGTGCTTTTTAAAGAACTGATTTCCAATAAAATAAATTAATCCAAAAATGTGCTATTTTGTCTCCGATATAACCACCTCTCTTTCAGTCAGCACTAAAGCACTATCTGACTGGTTATGCATCACGAGTAACAGCCCAAAAACACTGAATGATAAAGGCTAAAAACCTCTCTTTTAATGAAACAAACGAAAAACAAAAATTTACAAAAGCACTTTAAGTTTTGAATAGGGCTGGGCGATATGGCCAAAAAATAAAATCTCGATTTTTTTAGTCATCTTGGACGATTACGATTTTAATCGATTTTTGTTGGTTCTTTGCGGTCTGTTTGCTATGGCTAGTGCTAGCCATGCTGCACTCCTGTAGCTGCGGTCACTCTTCCCATTCTTTAGGATGCCTCTGCCGGAGGTGCTGAAAGAGGTTAGTTGTGCTGCTACTCTTCGTTTTCACAGTACTTTTGCAAACCTTGCACATGACTGTACTTTGCTCTGTGTCAGTCTTGTCAAAGTCGAACCACTTCCATATAATCGATGTAACATGAAGCCCTTTTCTCGCGACCAACTCTTTGTCTGCTGTTGTGTCCGCCATGACGGGGATGTGAGTGTTTTGGTGGAAGGAGATGAGAATCGGAAGCAAACGCCAGTGCACAAGTCTTAAAAGGCAGAAGAAGGTTTTAAAAAGGCGAATAAATCGAATTAATTCGATTTATCGCCCAGCCCTAGTTTTGAATTAAAATTTGTGTTATTTTGAATGCTGACACCAAGATTTTCATTTTTAATGTAAATATATATCAGTTCCAAATATCAGCTGTTCTCCTTGATTAATAATAATCACTATCAGTCCTGGAAAAAAACACATCTGTCAAACCTTAAAAGTCTTACTAGTAACAGCGCTTTTCCTACTAGGACAAAGCTTTGATTTAGTATTGCATTAATTATTGTTTGAAATTAGCCCTCAAAAAGCCTAGCTGAAGTTGCCAAGACAGAAAAATGACCACTTTGGACACTCAGAATGATTCAGAAGTCAACGCAAAATCAAAAAAAATGTAGTTCATGTCAGAGTTTATCATGAGAGTAAACCTGGTGTATTTATTCCTCCATTACAGGACCAACTGTCTCCCTCTCAGTACTAGAGAATCGGAACAATGGAGGCTTGTCAGGAGAGCAGCCCTGCACCCATGGGTGCGTTGCCAGCCGACGATCGCCACATTGACCTGACAGAGGACCTGGACCAACAGCTGGAGGACATCATTAGCACCTACCAGGCTGCAGAAATTCCAGCTGAGCTCGAGGACACAGAGGAGGTCACCGCCGTCAAAGAGGCCGACGCCCGCAAGGACCAGAAACTGGAGAAGAAGATGCTCAAAAACCTAGGTGTTGTGTTTTTGTTTCTTTTTTTTTAAATTTCAGAATGTGTTATTGATTTTAGCTGGGGTGGGTTCAATTCAGCTCAGTCAGCAGAAGTCATGCTGAAACCGATAGGCATGTAAGCAGAGCCGTAACACGTGTAGGAGCATCCAGCTGCAACAGACGTGCAGGTAAAACAGTATTTCCTCATGCCTTTTATAGCCACGTCAGGATGGTTTTTCACAGTATGTAATCAAATTCCAAGACAATATCGGTTAAAAATCAGCTGAAGATGGATGGTCTTTAACTGGAGATCCTCTGTGGCTGTTCAGGGAAGGAAGCCATGCTGCTGATGCAAAGTCTCAACAAACTCGGCACTCCTGAACAGAAACTGGAGGCCATCATCAAGAAGCACGCCGAGCTAGTGAGTGGATGACAAATGAAGGCGAAGAGGAATAAAGGAGCTGTATCCACGAAAAGATACATTCACTCCTGTAATGTGTTTTTGCAGCTCGAGGAGCATCGCAGTGATCAGAAGCAGATGAAGGTTCTGCAGAAGAAGCTGCTCCAGGTGATGAAGGAGAAGGACCAGCTGCAGAGCGAGCACAGCCGGGCGGTGTTGGCTCGGAGCAAACTGGAGGGACTCTGTAGAGAGCTGCAGAGACACAACAAGACTCTAAAGGTAGTCCAGCTACAGCTCGACAAGTTGCATCAGGATTTAACATCAGCTAAACAAAAATGGTGGCTAATCTAAGTTGCTGAAGTTGCCGTTTGCTGTTAACCGAGCTACGGTGCCAGCTGGTGTCACCATATGTTCGGCTCTACAGGAGATGACATCAGCTGGCAACAAAAATCGGCCATTATGTCAAAGCTCAAGATTTGACCTCGAAGCCGAGTGTTGTTCAAAACCAGCAGAAATTCATTTTAAATGACAGTGTTGCAAAGAGTTCGCCACATATCAGGCTAAAATGAGGGGAATGTGGGAGCTAAGCAATACACACAACATCTACAGTATAGTCAGTTTGGCTGCAAGTGACGAGAAAATAGGTTTTCTTAAAATTACAAGAAATGTGAGGGAACTTCATGGTTAGCTGAGAGTTTAGAGGGTAAAAGCAGGTTGTTTTCGAGCCTTGCTGAGAAAGCTGCCAACTAATAAATGAATTAATCTTCATTTTTTTCACAACAGCAAGAAAATTTAAAGCATTTCTCAACAAGGAGGGTCTAGGATTGTTTGTATTGTGTTTAGGCGAACTGACAAGACAAAATAATGATTTTTGAGAAGATATAATAACATTACTACCATGTCAATCATCTTTAAACAGACGAGTTTGAAGGGTAAAAGTAGGTTGCTCTTTGGCGTGACTACTGCTAACAGTTCACATTAGCTTAGATTAGTGATTATGAATTATTATGAATTCGCTTTCAGATTCTGGGGTAACGTTTTGAAGAATTCAGCAACTATAATGCCATAATTGTTTCACAACAACAATAATTTCCAAAGCATTTTCAAACTGGCAGGGTCAAGTATTGTTTAGACAGCACTGCCACAGCAAACTGACAAGACATAATAATGATTTATGAGAAGTAACACAGACACTAGTTAACTAACACTGCTATATCTATCACCTTTGTCTTCATTAATATAAAGAGTTTTGAGGGTAAAAGTGAGTTGTTCTTCTTTTAGTATGCCCATTGCTACCACATTCTGACTGAGATGTAAAGGAAAAACAGAAAACAATTCTTTTCATTTTGCAGCCATAATGTCCCCAGAACATGCACTGGAATGTGTTATTTACAGAGCTGCAAGTAATGCTAATTTTCATGAATAAATGACCTGACAATTGATCAAAACAGCTGCAGATTAATTTTCATTCTATCAAGTTACTCAGGAATTAAATAATTGTTGCCACTCTCGCAGCTACAAGCAAATATGAAGCCTATAAAATTCTTAAAAGTGATTTCAGTCTCACATAAATATTTACTGTCACCATAAGATATCAGACATTCAGCTCTGATCAAGTTTTAGCGTCCTGTATGGCTGACTGTGGTGGGTTTTCTAACACTGAGTAAAGAAATCCTGAACTCCTGGGGATTACACTAGCTCAAAGTATGTTGCAACTGCAAATGAATCTCAAGTTTGGTTTTAGCATTAATGTGTGCTTGAAATCGCAGGAAGAGACTCTGCAGAGGTGCAGAGAGGACGACCTGAAGAGGAAAGAGATCACCACCCACTTCCAGGGGACGCTCAGCGAGATTCAGGCCCAGATTGAGGAGCACAGCAGCCGCAACACCAAGCTGTGTCAGGAGAACAGCGCTCTGGCAGAAAAACTGAAGGGACTCATTTCACAGTACGACCAGCGAGAGGCGGTATGGATCCCAGCTGCCACATACTGAGCAGACATGGGCTTAGACCAGACAGTCACATAAGGTTAGAAACAGTTAAAGGAACACATTAGAAAGTCAATGAGCACTCCCAATGCAAACTAGACCTCGCATGAACTGGACTCAGGCAAACCCCTCTACACATCTGCGCTCGTGAATTATTTGCAAATTTCACCCGGGTCTTACATTTATTAGTTACACTATTTCAGTTTAATGTAGCCAAAGCTCCCCTGAGCGAGAAGTGAAACAGCTTTTCTGTGTGAAAACGACTCATAAATTCACCTGAATGTCTTCCAGAACCTGGAAAAGGTCTTCAAGCACAGAGACCTGAAGGAAAAGCTGCTGGAAACCAAACTCCAGCAGGCAAACATGTTCCTGAAAGAGGCGGAGGAGAAGCAGAAGCTGGAGAAAGAGCTTGTATGTTTTGAGCATTTTTAACTAAACATTTGCAGTTGTAAACCCCTAAAGCTCATTTTCATGTAACATTTCGCTGTTCCACAGCTGCTAAAGCAGACGGCGGAGTATAAATTGCAAGTGAAGGTCATGAAGGAGCAAGAAATCGATATGAAAACCCAGGTACAGTAACAGGGGTGTTATGAGCAAAAACTGGCTGGTTTTTCTGCCTCCCTGGAGACACGTATAATGTTTTGTCACCATTTCTACCTCAGCTCGATATGTACTCCAGGAAGTTTGATGAATTCCAGGGCACCGTATCAAAGAGTAACAGTGTCTACAGCGGCTTCAAACAGGACATGGACAAAGTAAGTGTGGTTGTACAGGATATTTGAAGTCAGCTCCACGATATTGGTTAGATTATTCAGTTTATCTGTGAAAACAAAGATGACAAGAGGAAAAAATCCCATGAGCTTTTCAGTAAAACTTCAAAAAACAAATGCCAAGCTACAATCTTATACTTGAGTGTTGCAGCTAATTTTAGAAGATGCTTTGATTGTGTGCAATGTAACATGATTTTTTTTTTTTTAATTCTTGCTGTGTAGATGGCCAAGAAAATGAAAAAGCTGGACAAGGAGTGCCAGTCATGGAAGACTCGCTTTGATGGCTGCAACAAGAATCTCATTGACTTGGTGGCAGATGTGAGAGACGTTTGTTGTTTTCATGAAATGTGTTTACTAGATGAGACTTTAATTGATATGTTTTAATGCTCCACAGAAAGCGATCAAGGAGAAGGAGTTTGAGCTTCTCACTATCAAGAACCAGAAGCTTGAGAACCTGTGCAGAGCTTTGCAAGAGGAAAGGAAGACTTTGTTTGAGAAGGTACAGGGAGCTGGCAGTCAACCGGAAGTCGTCAAGGAGGTCCCTGACGTGCAGGATACCCCTAAGGACCCCCCAAAAGAGGATCAGCCCGTCCAGACCACTACAGCTCCACTAGCTCCTGCAGCTCCAGAAGCTCCAGCCAGGACGCCGATGCTCACATCTCCCCTGACCGAGGAACTGGCTAAACTGAAAGCCGAACAGGCCCTTCTGAAGGAAATCGCCACTTCTTTCACGATCTCTCATACCGCGCCCACAGAAACAGACGCCAGCCAATCACATGGACTCTCTGAGGGCGTTGAGGAGCCACAAGAGAAGCACACAGAGGAGAGCAAACAGCAGGAAGTCAATGAGGACGGATACCAAGAAGAGCGAGATCTGGAAATGGAGTCGGTTGATTAATGTCCAAACCTCCTTGAAAAGAAACCTGTTTCATGTGAGATGCAACAGCAATAAAAAGAAAAATGCTGGCTTTGTGTTCAGTGTGTGAGGCCGATATGTGAAGATTTAAGAGGAGTTTCATTTTCGCGTCTGCAACAGGCCAACTATAACTGAGCAGTTTTATGGATTTTCTAACACGTCGATTAAAAAGAAAAGAAGTTATGACACCTTTCCCTTTTTTTCTACACACAATACCAGTACAGTTATTTTGAGGCTTATACAAGTACAGATATGACTATTAAACAGTATTTTCTGCAAAAAAAATATGTTTAAGAATCTGCCACATTAGCTGCTAGCGGGGTGCAAAAACTAAAGATTACTTTGTTGAGAAAACTCATAAATTAATTCACCTTCAGATTCTGGGTTGATTTTGAAAGATTCAGCAGCTCTAAATGCCTTATTTTGTTCACAACAGCAATTATTTTCAAAGCATTTTCAGACTGGCAGGGTCAAGGACTGTGAGCATTGTATTTTGAAAACACTGCCGCAGCAACGTAATGGATAAAAAATAATGAATCCCAAGAAGTAATTCTGAAATAATAACAATACTACTATTATATTCACAGTTTTCTGCATGAAGTAAAACTGAAAATATGATTAAAAGGTAAATTTCAAATGGAAATAAAGAAAAGAGCATAGTGGTTCAGCAACAGAAATTCAACAAAAATAACGTTTGCCATCTTTGTGACCAAGAATATCATATTAAAAGTATTCTAGATGTTTAGTTTTGTATTATTGTGACACACAAGTACATATGGTTTTGAAAATGTCACTGTCTGACTTGTGCATTATTCATTTTTTGGTTATGGAGTGCTCAAAAATGGGATTTTAGGTCAACTAAACTGTTTTTCACATTTGAACTCATTCATAATTAGAAATTATTGGAGGTATTTGTCCAACATTGCAGATTCAAAGACATGATGAGAAATAAAAGTGATCATTTTATGCTTTATACCATACTATTAAATAACATCTATAATAGTTTCTGAGACACTGTCATCCAAACATAGCCTCAAATTTCATTTTGTAAATGTGCCGAAAGTGGGTAAAGTTTGTAACTATTCATATGTTATGCTATAAAAATTTTAGGTAAATCAGAGATGGTTGAGCAGAAATTGTTCTAAAAATTTGATGATCTGAAATGGAATGACCCAGCTATGAGACTAATGAATGACCCAGCTATGAGACTAATGAATCCAGCTTGGGGCCAAAAAGAAGTAAAGCATCAGCAAAAGCAAGCAAACATGGCAACTTCTGTCAACCGCAGTCTTATGTGAAAGGAAATCTGCTGCAGTCTAACAGATACAGCGCTGTACAGTAGTGAACAAGCACAGCACTGATCAGACTCAAACGTTCAAATCTGCATGAAAACAACCGTCACTTGACGTCCCATTACTCCATGCTGCTACACTCCGCTCAAATGGAAGACATGTAGCTCACATTTGTGTCTTTTGTTTTGTTTTGTGGTGCTTATTGATTAGAACAGCTGGAATGAGTGAATGAGACACAGCAGAAGCAAATGCAGGCAGTCAGTTCTTCAATAAAGCGCCATCTCGAATACTAAACTAAGGTTTGCTCAGCAAGTATTGTGCAACTTTAAAAAGCTTCTCCATAGTCACAGAAGAGCACTATACAAATGTACAAACAGGCTTCCTAATCAGTGAAGTGTCCCTTTAAATTGCTGCAGAATCTCTTTTGTTTCTAAATTTGCTCAGACTGGACTTCGAAAGCAGACGTTGCTGATAAGAAGTTGCGTATCTCGTGAAAGAACAAACAGAAAATGACTGCAAGTCCAGAGGCGACCGCAGCTTCTTGTGCGAAGGCTCTCGTGGCTTTTGTTGAAAATGGAAAAGCTCTGCTGGACCTCGCTGAGAAGGAGAGCAGGGAAGGTAGGCAGCATTTTGTGAGCCCAGACAAGTGTACATAAAAATAGACGCGCAGACACCACGCTCTGCAGTTGGCAAGCGATTCATGGTCGCACCAGGAACAGGGCCGTCAGGAGGCCTGTCAATCATTATCCATGAAGAATCAACCCTTGCAGACTGTTATAGACTAACTATATGTGCTTTTTGTAATGCAGGCTCTTGCCAGGAATTCATCAGGCAGAAAATCCGCATCGAGCAAAGACAGTCGCTGCTGGGGCTGATTGAAGCCGGTGCAGATTTGTACAGCAGGTCCTGAGTCGTACCTTCAGCATATAAACAGCCTGTAACTGTAAAGGCTTTTAATACTTTCATTGCTGCCACTGAAACACATAGTTTATGAGTGCATGCTGTAGATTTATGAGCCTTATAGCACTACAGATTCCACTTTATATTCTTACTCTATCACTCCACAGCCTGTCTGTTAAGAGGAAAAAGGACGCAGAAGATCTCTGGAGAAAAAACAATGAGTAAGAGCAAAAAATAGTGCTGAACATCAAAAATAAACACTTATTTTTTTGGCTTTTTATATTAACCCTTGTGTCATCCTGAGGATCAAAACTGACTCATTTTAAAGTTTGAAAATGTGGGAAAAAATAAATTCTCAAAGTGAAACTTCTGATGTCCACATTTTCATTTTTTGGGGAAATCTTTGAACATTTTTTGGTGGAAAAAGGAAATGTTAAAAAAAGTTTCTTAAGAACATTTATTTTAAAAAATCAACCAAAATTCAGCGAAATTCAATGGATTTTGATTGATTTTTTGTGAATGTTCTTTAAGAAAATATTAGAAGTTTTACTGATATTTATATATATGGAATCACTTTTGATATTTTTAGGATTTTTTGGAAGATTTTTACTTGTTTTTTCAATGTATTTAGAAGAATTTTCTTGCCACATGTGGGGGATTTTTTTTAATAAAACACTGAAGAGAAACTTTTAAGGAATTATTGTAATTTTCTTTGTGAAGGATTTGCAAATTTTCAGAATTTTTTTTTCAGACAAGGAAACAATATTTTTTGGTGCCAGTAAATGAGGACAACAGGAGGGTTAAAAACTACAATCTAGACTCATTGAGGATACCAAACTGGCACCCTGTAGTAATAAATATCTGTATGCATCCACTCACTTAATCACAAAATACAGGAATCTGCAGCTCTGATGAACTGAAACAACCCTAAAAACTCTCTTGTGTGATGTTTCCAGCTGTGCTGCTTTGCGGGATGCCGTGCGCGACTTTCAGCAGCTCGAAGTGAGTTATTGAAGTTCAAAAAAAAATCTTAAAAACATTCCTAACAAGGCCGTATTTTTACTCAGTGCAGCCAATGTAACACAGGTGCAGTGGGATGCCTTTCTGCAGCGCCTCGACGATGAGTTACAACTGAGCGCTGAGCTGCTGGACGGCGACCATCAGTCCAAGTGTATTCCACCAGATACGCCTCTCACCGATGCCAGAACAGGACAGTGAGTAGAGGATTTGGAAATGCAGCAAAATGCCAGTTTAAATATCTACGTGACGGTGTTACGTTTTGCCCTTTTGTTCCGTTGTGTTTCGTAGAACAGTGACTCTGCAGAAGTATCTTGGGAGGAGTAAAAAGACTTTGCTGGTGTTAATCCGTCAGTTCTCATGCCTGCTCTGCCGTCTGCATATTAAAGACCTGGAGAAGAATCAGGTAAATTCCACACATTCAAATGCCTTCTAAAAAGAACTGATTTTGGGTTCAATAAAGAATTACATTAATCTAAATTAGGGCTACATGACATATTGTTCCAGCATCGACACAGCAAGGTGAGGCAAACATTTTTGCTGCTTAATACACAACAACTTGGAGTTTTTTGTAACAAATCTACTTAAACATCAATTTAATCTGACTGAGGGATTCTTAGACATGTAGATTTTTTTAATTTTTTACTTTATGTTCCAGACACAGTTTTGTTGATATGCAGGCGCCACAAGTGCACAGCAACATGAGCGAGAAAAGAGGAAAGAAATACTAAAAAAGTAAGATTTAGTTGTCAAAAAGTAACAGAATGCCAGTTTCAGGGTGGCACAGTAAATGGAATATTAATCCTGATCATTATTTTGGATTTTCATAGCGACTGACAGCGACATAGATGTTTAATCAATGTGTAAATCTGACATTAGAACATCTTATTTAAATCTCTTCAAACTCATTTTTTCTCTCACGCCTGCCTGAGTTGCTGCAGTCACTGAATGGAGACTAGAAGCTTCTCTGTGCACAGCTGCCCATGTTGTAGCCCATGTGTGATACGTTTAAAAACATCTCGATAAGCAGCTGAGTATCACTTTTATAATGAGAAAATCTTTTATTATGATTCTGCGGCAGACGATTGTTGATTGCCGGACATTGCAAATATGAATAACTGATGAAGGTTTAGGTTAAATCGATTTAAATCTGATCCAGTAATCATTTTGTACACAGGTAAAACATGATGATATGCTTATCATAATGTTCAGTGTTTTAGTTTTAAAAAGCTGTTTAGAATTGACACGCACACTTAGACAAACTGCCCTGGAAAAGTTTACCTTTTTAAAAAAAACATGTAGCTTACTTTTTGAGCAAATATTAAAGTTACACCCACCTCTAGTCCACTGGATGGCAGATGTTTTCTGCCTGACACTTTTGTCGACAGAAGATTTATAAAAACTTTGTTGAAACTGATGTTTTTGAAGGAGAATATTCCTAAGCTTGTATCGTATTTTGTTGTTTAGCTTGAAGTAGTAAATGATTTTAGGTGGCTGAATATGTTGAGCATCACGTTTTATAGAATTAAAAAAATGTTGATTGTTATGCATTTTGCAGTAACCACACAAGCCAGGGGAAAATGCCAATTTGTCACATATAGGTTTCTTTGACATTGTTTTCAGTCTCTCCTATAAAAAATACTTCCAAACTGTGTTCATTTAATATGACTTTGGAGCTCTCTCTTCTGGTTATGTGCTTAGAAACTGTAGTGAAGTTCTGTTACATGCTGTAAATTCATAATCAAATTAATTCTGAGTAAATTATTCTCCCTGACAGTGCAGACAGAGCCAGCACAGTGAGTTTAGAGTTTGACATTATCAGAGAGCAGAAACTGGAAAGCGTCCAGTCACGTTTCCTCCTGTGGTGGCCAGGAAACACGTCAGTCTATGAAAAACCTCTTTAAAGATTCCAATAAATGAAACTGGCATGACTATACGTTAAACTGTGACATTAATTGACAGAGCTCCCTGGATGGACACTCTGTTCAAGTGATGGTGGTGTCATTTGGCTGTCAGGAAGGAGCTTCATACTGGCTGCAGGACACATTCTGTCAGTACGACATGCTGCTGGACCCTCATAGAAAGGTCAGGAGTCAACGCCGGGCAGCAGAATATACACTTCTCTCACCATCTGGTTGATAAATTCATAAAGTTTCTGCTGGGTATCACAGATTTATGCTGCATTTGGCCTCGGCGCATCTCTGAGGAAAGTGTTAAACTTTGGTAACATGCTGCTCTACGCTGAATATGTGGCGGACAACATGGAGTTTCCACGAGGGCTTCCGTCGATTCAAGACGACATGTTTCAGGTTAAACTTCACATTTTATGCAGCAGAACCTAGAGGTCTTCACTCTAAGAAATAATGTTTTGGCTAAAAGAACACAACAGCTTGCCCAAGTCTTTATAAATTATGATAACTTGTAATGAAATGGGGAACTAGCCTTTCCACTACAATCAAAGATGTTGTAAACCACCATTTACTTAATAATTGGCAGCATAAATACAGGTTTTTAAGTTGATTCTTCATAAAAAAAAAAACTGTTGTTCTAGCTAGTATTTCACCATTATTTTAAGAGACTTTTTAAGTATTACATACATAATTACCAACATACTAGCTTGTAAGTAACCAATTTTATAAAAGGGTTTCTCCAATGTTAAATAGGTAGTAGAGGGGACTTGAAATCCTGACCTTAAGATGAAGAAAAATTACAATATCAGACAGTTACCTCAATTTGAATTCAGTTTAAATTATTAAATAATGCAGAAACTGTCAACATTATAACTGTTCCATCCATCAAAATATTATTTGCAGTTTAAAAAGTTTATCTAAAATGATCTGAAACAGATATTTCATCTTGCGGCCATGCATTTAATAAAGTGGTCCTTAGTAATATTTGTCCTTTGAAATACTTTTTAGGGTGTTTGTGCAAGAAATCTGAAGTCCTACTTTGTTATTTACCCAAAATACAAGAGTAATTCAGTGCAGATGTTGTTCAACTATGTGACAGTGAAGCAAAAAATAAGAGGTCAGATGCTAATACGTTTATGTTATGATAATGTCCTTTCAAAATAAAATGAATAACGTACGACTCATGCACAGAAAATGATGTAGAAATCCGCAGCTGGGGTTTTTAACTCATGTTGAAATGTTACATATATTTTTACCAAAGAAGAAAGGATGTTAAGATTGATAAATAATTCTTTGTTGTTGTCTATTTTCTTTGCATTTTTGCTCCAGCTGGGAGGCGACTTTGTTTTGGACGAACATGGGAGGGTGCTGTTCTCTCACTGCTGCCAGAGTCCCATCGACCGACCCTCAGTGGGGGACATTTTAAACTCTTTAGATAAGATTAGCTAAAGGAAAACTGTGACGTCAGCTGATACATGTCTTTGCTAGTATAACAGTAACTATTAATCCGAGATGTAAAATAATAAAGACTGTGAGATTCAGCTCTAAGCACACACAATTTGAGTTTTGGAGTGGTTAAAGTAACAGATGATTACATCCAAAGCAATCCTAAACTACTTGAGTCTTACTTGTGCAATAAACATCCAAAACTGACTTCGTAATGAAATTCTAATTAAAAGCACACATCTTTTTTTATCTATACGTCGAGTAGAGTATATATATTCCAAGTTGAATCGATGTTTCTTCACATGTTATGGCCTTTGGTCTGTAGTTTTTCAGCTGGGTAAATTATTCCCCGATAGATTACATTGTCAGTGCAGCACGAGAGATAAGAGAAGACAGAGCTATTGTAATCTGCAAGGACATCTTTACGCCCAAGATGCTCCGTATGCAAAGGCAACACTGTATATATATGGAATGTGAGTATAAAATATAAGAATTAAATAAAATCAAGTAAAATAGTAAATAAAGAGAAGCGGAAAGTACAAATGATAATGCAAAATGGATGGCAGAGCTGAAAGTTATTGGTCCTTATCTTGCCCCTCTTTATACTTTGAAAGAATCAGATACTACACATTGCTTTTATAGTCATTATGCTGCTTTATCTTCCCTGACAACATATGTACTCTTCATGTTCATTAAATCTGTAAATTACGAAAGTGAACAAAGTATCGTTTATTCTGAATGATGGTACAGGTTTAAAAAAAATCATTTTAAAAACAAAAATCTGAAAAAATGCATCCAGGAAAAGATGAAAAGGCTGAAGTAGCTTGACTTGTCAGTGAAATGTCCTCAAAACAGGTAACGCCCAGCTTACGGGTCAATGTGCAGCGACTTCAAAAGAGAATTAATTAACTGAACTTCTCAGACAGCAAAATAAGAGGAAGGCTGTTTAATCAGTTACATCACAGACTGTGTCGCTACATAACAACATAGATACGTAACATCTGTAAAAACCAAACATTCATTAACCGGGTTTATAGCGTATCTGACTTCTCTGAAATGCTGACTTTATGGTTGATGTTTACGTTATTTTAGGAATTTGATAAGACAAACTGGAAACGTATACACTAAAACTAGAGTTAGAGCCTCGTGGCTGTGTGCCTCCACCAGTCATGTTGCAGTGTATGTCCACGTCTGTCGAGTCTCATGTAATCTATGATGTTCACTGAGGGAAAGAGTCAAGTCCCTCACTGTGTTCCTGATGTATCATGATCACAAGAATGGCATGGATGTATGGACAACCTGAAAGCATAATTTTTAAAGCAGAGAAATCGACCTACTTTACAGGTTCTTCTTCCTCTAAATGGGTTCATCAGGGTCTGAAACCAGTTCAAGTAATGATTAGCAAGCGACACTCCAATTAAAAGAAACACCGTACAGTACAGTCAATGTTTAGGAATACTCCTTACAGATATTCAGCTGACCATGCAAATGATGCAACAATGGTCAATACACACAAAAGTTAAAAGAGAACAAGACTAAGACCCATACCAGCACCTCTGTTGAGCCCATTTCAGACATGGGATGTATAACACTGGTGGCCATCTGTGTGTTAGTTATATTCCGCTACATGAAACAGCAACCTCCAAGCAGCAACCTACCACAGTGAACATTTCAAGCTTTGCCAAAGACTAAGATTGTGCACCGAAACACCAAAACTAGATCCTTCACTTCCCCTGGCCATGATGACTGTGACTGGTGTAATGAAACAAAAACAAGCCAGATAAGTTCTTTTCCCCTACTGCAGAATGATAGTGTGGTACAGCCACAATGACCTGTAAAGCCAGACTACTTTTACAAGCTCCCTTGTTCTTGGAGGTACTCACATGGATGCTGCAATTGTAAGATGATGTGGACATATTCAGTAAACTCAGAGGAAAGAGTCCTACAAACAGCTAGAAGCAACAGACTAAACTTAATTTGCTGTTAACATTTTGTCAAAACCGGAAGAACAATCTTTATTAGTGACTGTTATTAAACATTCCTGTTACAATCTCTGTTTTAATCACTATAAAGTTTGATTTGTATGAACATTTCAGTGTATGATGGATGTGAAATGTCAGAGCAATGAATGTGATTTTGACCACAAACTGTCATTTGCACTCTCAATGATGTTTTTGTATCGATATTGGTGCTGAAATACGGTAAGTACATTTCACACTCTAAGCATGTTGCATGTGCATGCTTATTCAATCATGTGACAACATGCAGGTCAAATAATGCCAAGTTCAAAGGTCCATCTTAACAGGACTCATGTTGCAACTATTATAGAATCGTGACTCATTCAGACATGAAGCAGAAGCTGTCAGAAACATAGAAAGAAAAGCATGTCTGAAATGGACTTTAGGCTTTACTTTGACATAACACTCACTGAGCTACATGCTAATATCAGCAAGCTAATGTTCTCACAAAGACAATTTTAACATACCGATGTTCAACAGGTATAATGTTCATCAAATTTGCAGTCTCAATATAGTGTGTTAGCGTTCTAACATTTACAAATTCCCTCGAAAAACAAACTCCATCTTATGCTGATAGGAATGCTATTAGTATTCAGTCACAAAGCTAAGTGCACAAATTAGGATTCACTCTCTCGGGATCATGAATGCTTGAACAGAATTTCACAGCAATTTGGTTTGCAGATATGAGACATAAGTAATATGTTGAGTCAGAGAGTTTCTGGAAGATAAAACACGTCTTTGTGCTAAAAATGTAATTCTTTGAAGCTTCATAAATTCTGCTCATTAAAGCAACCTCTGATAAAAATATATATATATAAAAAAAGGTGTGTTGGGCAAAAAAAATGACCTCAAGAGAAAAAGCTAATTTCTTTCACTGATTAGAAGAAGGAAAGCATAAAAGCTAAAAGGAGGAAAAGAGACCCCGAGAGTCTTGTAAACAGGGTCCATAAATCACAAACACAGAACGTTTGCTAGTGCTGGACTTTTAATGACATGAAAGCTTGCCCAATACATTGAAAAGATTACCAGTAAACTGACTGAAGAATGAGAGGGAAGAGGGACTTTGGCCAACTCCGGCCCCACTTGTCTCTTTAAAAATTCCACTTGAACAGACACAGCACTTTGTGCCACACTAGATAATGAGCAGAGATGGCGAACGTGGACAAGTTCATCGAGCACGTAGGAGACTTTGGGCCTTTCCAGAAGAGGATTGTCACACTTGGTTCAGTGCCGGTGATATTTTTTGCCTTTGTACTTATTGGTGTAGTTTTCATAGGGCACACTCCAGATCACTGGTGCTGGAGTCCTGAAGCCAAGCGCTTCCAGGAGGAATGTGGCTGGACGGATGTCGAGGTGCAGAAAGCTACTGTTCCTCGCTCTGGACAGTCCGGATCCTTCAGCAGATGTGAGAGATTTGCAGTGAACTGGAGCAAAAGCCAAAACAAATGCGATGAACTCGACTGGCTGCAGACTTCTAATGCAACCCAGTTAGTGCCATGTGACAGCGGGTGGATGTTTGATAGTAGCCACAGCTCTACTGTCTCAGAGGTGGGTACAGTTTGTTCAGCCTGACTACATAAACAGTATTTTAAAAAGTCAGATACAGGAGGCTGCTAGTAGATAATCTGTAAATACACGCTGCAGCTGCTTTTGCATTACTTTTCTTTGACTATTTACTTAAGATGAAACTTGCTGCACAACATAAATGAATGTTCATGAGGTGTTGTACATCTGTTCAGCATGGACCTAGTTCACCTACAGCTAAAACAGACAAACTGTATTTCAATGACAGTTTTTAGAGTAATCCAATATTTTGAAGCTTTTTTTGTATTTTTCTGTCAGAATAGTTCTTATCCTGGTGGAAAATCTTCTCCAGGGTCTTTCAAAATTTGTTGTGTGTCTGAAACTAAATAACCACAGCATCACAAGTATAGCTGTGCTAAATTTGGCTCTGGATAAAATTTCTTCCCGTCTAGTTTTCGCTGGTCTGTGGGAAATCCTGGCTGGCCGATCTGAATCAAGTTTCCCTCGCATGTGGATTTTTTGTTGGAGCTTTAATCAACGGCTACCTGGCAGACAGGTTTGTTGTGCACCAATAGGTCATTTAAATCAGTCATTTCCTTTTCAACATGTAAAGAGTTGCAACATCAGTGTCTTCCTGGTCTTTTCACAGGTTTGGTAGAAAACCATGCTTCATTGCATCTATGGTGGGCATGGGCATTTCTGGTATAGGGATCATGCTGTCACCATGGTACCCACTGCTTCTCACCTTTCGCTTTGTGCAAGGGTATTGTGCAAAGGGAGCATGGATAGCAGTCTATGTACTCGGTATGTTTAACAATCACAACTCATATCAGTGACTGTAGTCACCTCCCCTCGTTTGTAGAGATAATACAGATGCAATCTAGCTAGCACACAGCAATTTGTACCACTGATAGATTCTTGATCAATAGATCAATATGGAAAATATACTACAGAATGTTCAATAGTTTCCCTTGTCATTAAAACATACCCTCAAATTTCAACAAAAAAATGTGCTAACGGAGATTTTTTTCAAGATTATCTCGTAAAATACTAGATAAGTCAATCTAATATTTTACAGATACCATTTTAAATATCCATACATTGTGACATAACAGTTTCAAACAATCTTGAAGAGGTTGAGCAGAAGGTGACTGATGATTTGAGATTAAATGGTCTGATTTACCAGATATAGGATTCAGATATAAGCCACAAATCACGTCAGTTGGCATCTTTCACCCCTTCGGCTATCTGTTTTCTGTGGTAAACAACAACAACCATCTCTGGGCAGCAACTTATCACACCAAAAATTTGAAGTTTTGCTATTTTTTTCAGTGAATTATCCATTCTAATAACAGTGCTCATTTCCCTGCAAGCAAATGTACCAGCACAACAATTTCATGTCACTATTTTTAGGGTAACGGTACACCCTTGGCGAAGCAAGGAAACTGTGACTGGTTTAAAGAAAAACAAACAGACTGGAGCACTTTTTCCTGATACAACAGAATGATAATGTTGTGTAGCGAGGCGACTATGTTCTACAAAATTAAATGGAATAACCCACTGTTTTATCGTCCAGGCCTGTTTTTGAAACATCTAAGAAGTTAGTCTGTCTGCTAAAACACATCCTCTTCTTTCACACAGTGATCGAGTTCTTTGGCTCCGACAACAGGAAGTTTGTGTCCATGGTGAGTCGGACTTTCTACTCCATGGGAATGGTCATCCTGCCTGGTCTGGCCTATTATCTGTCCTCCTGGAAGGCTCTGCAGCTGGCTACGAGCCTTCCCTGCCTCCTGTTTATCACATACTACTGGTTCGAATATAAATTGTCTTAAATACGCCAGATTTTGGTTTTGTCTGTATTGAAGCATCAACGTTAGTGCAAAATCCATTTTAAAGATGTGTCCATTTTTAAAGGATTGTTCCTGAATCGCCACGCTGGCTGTTTTCACAAAAAAGAACTACAGAGGCAATGAAAATTTCTGCGAACATTGCAAAACGCAATGGGAGATGTGTACCACCTAATCTTCCAGAGGTACAGCAGTATATTTCAAAGATTGGGCATTGTGATTACTTCGGGAGTTGTGATTAGCAAAGCTGTAAACTGAGTTTAATCAACTGTTCACTATATTTTTCAGATAATTGGCTTGGACGTAAAGAAGGAAGTACACTCTATATCATTTATGGATTTGATCAGGACACCAATCATAAGAAAAAACACCTTCATTTTAACTTATGCCTGGTAAGTCAGTTTGATGCAAGTTCTTGTTACTAACATAGCTAGCTGATTGTTCCCGGTGGATGTGCTGCTAATTTCAGAGATGCATGTTACTTGATGTTCCTCTGATTCAGGTTCACAAGCACCGTTGTATTTCAAGGTCTGGTCCTAAGACTCGGAATCACAGGCGGCAATCTCTTTTTGGATTTCTTCATCTCTGCTGTGGTGGAACTTCCCACCGGAATCATCTTCTATCTGCTGGTGGACAGAGTCGGTCGACGTACCCTGATGGCCGTCACTAACCTCACTGCTGGCATAGCCTGCCTTGCAGTTCCCTTCCTGCCTGCTGGTAGGTGCAGCTTTCATGACTGGTAGAGATGATGCATCTGCTTGGACCCTGTTTTCATTCTTCTGTCTTCTGTACAGATTTTTCCTGTTCGAGAAAGTTAATTGCAATCCTCGGGAGGCTTGGTGTCGCCATCGGATTTGAGACTGTGAACTTCGCAAACACAGAGATGTACCCGACACCTCTAAGGTGTGAAACCGTGCTGTGCTGATAGACATGGATGTTTTTAATAAGATAAGATAAGATAAGATAAGATAACATAATCCTTTATTACTCTCCGTCTCCGGGGAAATTTCCCATGTTACAGCAGCACAATAAAAAACAATAAACAACAATATAATTATAAGCATAATAATATTCACAGTAGTTCAAGAGTGTAGGATGGAAAAAGTGGCTTGTAGATTATGTAAAGTACAAGAAACATTCAGATGGTGCAAGAACTGTGCAGATTATGTGGTAAAAGATGATGTGATAGAATCCAATTTTATGTTAACATCAGCCAGTGATGCTGATGTTATAAAGTCTTATCGCAGATGAAATGAATGATTTGCGATAGCACTCCTTCTTGCAGATTGGGTGTCTCAGTCTGCTGCTGAAAAAGCTACTTAGAGACTCCACAGTGTCATGCAGTGGGTGAGAGGGATTGTCCATGATGGATGTGAGCTTTGCCAACATCCTCCTCTCACCCACCTCCTCTATGGAGTCCAAGGAACAGTCCAGCACAGAACCGGCCCTCATGACCAGTCTGTTCAGTCTCTTTCTGTCCCTCTCAGTGCTCCCTGCTCCCCAGCAGACCACTGCATAGAAAACAGCAGACGCTACCACAGAGTCATAGAATGTCCGGAGCAGAGTCCTGCACACTCCAAAGGACCTCAGTCTCCTCAGCAGGTGGAGACGACTTTGGCCCTTCTTGTACAGGACCTCTGTGTTGTGTGACCAGTCCAGTTTGTTGTTGAGATGAACACCCAGGTATTTGTATGAGTCCACTATCTCGATGTCTATACTCTGGATGTTCACTGGTGCAGTCTGAGGTGCCCTCCTCCTGCAGAAGTCAATAGTCATCTCCTTCATCCTACTGGCGTTGAGCTGCAGATGGTTCCGCTCACACCAGTCGACAAAGTTAGAGATGACTGTCCTGTACTCCATCTCGTCCCCATCAGACACACACCCAACAATGGCTGTATAATTCGAGATTTTCTGGAGGTGACAGCTTCCAGAGTTGTAGTGGAAGTCCGATGTGTACAGGATGAAGAGAAAGGGAGAGATCACTGTCCCCTGTGGGGCCCCCATGCTGCTGACCACTACATCAGACACACATCCCTGAAGCCTCACGTAATGTGGTCTGTTGGTGAGGTAGTCGATGATCCAGGCAGCCAGGTGACAGTCTACTCCTGCTCCCTCAAGCTTCACCCTGAGCAGAGAAGGGTGGATTGTGTTGAAAGCACTGGAGAAGTCAAAGAACATGACCCTCACAGTGCTGCCAGTGCCCTCCAGGTGAGTCAGCGATCTATGCAGCAGGTAGACGACTGCGTCATCCACTCCAATGTTCGGTTGGTAAGCGAACTGCGGTGGGTCCAGATTAGGGCTCACCTGGGGGGGTAGGTTCCTGAGGATGATCCTCTCCATGGTCTTCATCAGATGAGAAGTGAGGGCCACAGGTCTGAAGTGGTTTGGCTCCCTGGGGTTCCTGGTCTTTGAGACAGGAACCAGGCAGGAAGTCTTCCACAACACAGGAACCCTCTCCAGACTCAGGCTCAGGTTAAAGATGCGCAGCAGCAAATGACAGAGCTGGTCTGCACAGTCTCTGAGGAGTCTGGAGCCTATTCCATGTGCTGCGAAAGATGAGTTGTTGTACTGATGTGCACATTAGACCAACAAGACAGAGATGGAAAATTCATATGCAAAATTTAAAGTGGATATTATAATCAATGTAACAAAACCAGTCAATATTCACATATGTTAGATACACTTTTATTTTTAAAATCTCATTCCATGTTTGTTGTTTAGCCAAAATAGCAACATGTCTCTGGCAGTGTTGGTATGTCAGTCAGTCTGTTAACCATTTTGTTTCATACCTCAACAACTAATTGATGGATATCCATGAACAGCAACAGTACATTTCAAAACTGTTAAAGAAGAGTTACGATATGCTTTATTAATACAGTATAATTTACAGTATTGCTGTTCTAAATAATTAGCTAGTTGTAACTTAAAAATGAACCTAAAAAATATTAAAGCAGCAATAATATAATAATAACCACCTTTAAATGACACACTTAATAGAAGCTAACAGATTACCACATAAGATGAGCAGAAAAATATTGTAAATATATTAAAATGTGTATTAATAGAAAAAAAGTAATTTATTACAGAAATGGCAGTAAAGTAAGAAAAGTGATTTTGCTAAAAGAAAAAAAATCTGTAACTTGTTCCAAAGCTTCCAGCCAAATATGCAGTGTAGAAGTGTTAGCAACATAGTTATTGAGAAACAAGAGCTAAAAGTCTGTTTTACTTCACACCAGCTTCCTTTTCTCTGTATTTTTCACAGAAATTTGGGGCTGTCAGTGTGTTCATCAGCTAGTGACATGGGAGCAATTGTAGCTCCATTCCTGCTCTACAGACTGGCCAACATCTGGCAGGAGCTGCCTCTAATTCTTTACGGTAAATTTTAAAGCTTTCTTCTACCTGCCGCCATTCATTGGATTATATCTGGTTGCTCAAAACAGAATTTAAAGATGCTAATTTGCTCTCTGAGAATAAAATTTGTGCCATATTTTTTCCAGGTGTGATGTCGGTGCTGTACAGTGCACTGGTGACAATGTTACCTGAGATGATGGGAGTCCCGCTGCCAGAGACCATCGAGGATGTGGAGAATATGAAAGGGTAAATGGATTTTACTGAAATGACATTATGAAATCTACAAACGTATTCCAGTATTCACTGTCAGTCTTATCCACAGCAGGTGACAATGGGGGGTAACAGTAACAACAACATCCTAAAAATTATGGGCTGACAATATTACAAGGAACAAGTACTAAGCAACTAGACAACAAATATAGCTCCTTGTTTTCCAAAAGTGTTTGAGGATAACAGAAAAGATAAAGTCAAATGCATGAAACAGAAAAGTCAAAACTGGAAGAACAGAAAGCGGAAAGATTTGGGCTTCAGTTCTTAATGTGTCTTTTTGTGTGTTTGTGTTTTCTGACAGGAAGACAGAAAAATCAAAGGAGGGAAACAGTTTGATTATATGATGAAAGACTGAGGCCTTGAAGCAGCAGAAACATTGGTGGATTATTTAGAGACAGTCCGTGTTTACGCTGCACATGATGTCCTATTGTCGGCTGCTCATTAGAGCACTGGAAGAAGAACTGCAGTGACTGTTATTGCACACTTGTGTTATGTTATTATGAGCTGTTTAGAGGTGTTGACTGGAGACTTACGCTGTGAGAGGATGAAGCACATCTCTGCACCTCTCGTCTCAATAGTGCTAATTTTCAGCAGTGAAAGTTATTTATATCTGGAATGGGTGATATCAACAGCAGACATCTTCTGCTGTTTTCAGTGCCTTTTAGTTTTATATACAGTTGTTGTTGTAGAGTTGTATATACAGTACAGTAGTTCACACACACTTGTAAAGATCATGTATGTCATGGCAGTCTTGAGTTCCCAATGACTCTTATTTTTATATGATACTGTCAAGCATGGTGGTGGCAGTATTATGCACTGGGGCCTTTTTTGCTGCCAGTAGAACTGGTGTGTTACACAAAGTAAATGGAATAATGAAAAAAGAGGATTTGTTTTATCTTGGATGCAGTTGGGTGTTTCAAAGACTAAGACAATGACCCAAAGCACAGAACAAAAGTGGAAAAGAAATGTCTAAATCAGACTGGCCTCCTCAAAGACCTGACTTTAAGTCCATCAAGAACCTGTGGACTGTGATGAAGAAACAAGTCTGTGTCAGAAAGGCAACAAATTTAGTTGAACTCCACCAATTCTGTCAAGAAGAGGGTCAAAGATACAATGAGAGGCAGCACCAAATATGTATGTTGAGGTAAAAATGGACATTTAACCAAATATTAGTATTGCTGGATCTATTTTATTTAATCCAGCAGATTTTGTCATATCTTCAGAAGATCAATAATAAATCTATGACAGAACCAAAACGCATGATTGTGTTCACAGGAAATTCATAATTACAGGAATCATTGAAAACTCAAGACTGCCATGACAGACACAGTTTTTACAAGTATGGAAACTATTGTTCACAGCTATGTATGTTACTTAGTAGGATATCTCTGAAACTGATTGTAAAGCACTGAGAAAAATGTGATTGATCTTCTTTTCACCGAAGGACATTCCATTTCACCACAATGTGGTCACTTGTAAACATTTTATATTTGGATTCTTAAAGAATAAGTTTGGCAATATTTTTCTTATTGTCAACAAATCCAAGGGAAGGGGACTTATATAGTTTAATTCCTCTGTGTCACAGAGCTGCTTTGTTTTCTAAGAACCATTAAAACACATCAGTGAGGCACACACTTGTAAACACTGACATGCTCCTTTGTTAAGCCGAATGCAGGCGCTGTATTTATTTTGAGTCAGTGTCACATACACAGTCCTGCTCACTACTCCACCATATCTCCAAACAAAAATACTCCAAAACAAATGCACTATTCCAGTTTGAGTAATACTTGCAGTATCAGCTGTCTTACAAAATGTTTAATGATTTAAAACAATTAAGTGTGTATTCATCAGCTGTTTTTAAAGAAAGTATTGGACCAAAATTATGCTTAAGAAAGACAAAGAAAAAGAGCGCTACCTGGACTCAGCAGAGTTAGTTTGAGGTGCTCTTTGGAAGGGGATTCAAAAAATCCTTGAAACAAAAGGTCTATATGACCATGCCGTTTAATAAAGGCTTTTTAAATTATAATATTTTTTAGAGAGTGCCTTGGAGTCTCCTCTTTTTGTTTCAAAATTATGCTTAATTCCCAACTGCACCACACAGAGGGACATTTCTTGGTGTTTTAGAAATACACGTGTATATTTTTATTTTGAAAACACAAAAACTGGTATTTTTTCTACTGCTGTTTCAAAATTTAGTCAATCTTCACCAAACTTGATACACTGTTGTGCAGAAAATGTTTCTGTTTTCCCCAATTAGATGTAGTCCTTCAGAAATCATGACTACATCAGTCAGTTTGGTGCAGATTCTGTTTTATCATTTGTAAACTGCTTTTATTTAAATAAAAATGCAAAAAAAAAATGTTGAAGATTATGTAACCTTGGCAAGAGTTATGCTCTCTGAAGTGCAAATAAAATATGAATCAGAATTATGCTGATGGACTGCAGCCTTGTGTGTGTTTCTCAAATGGACCATCCTTTTGGAAACTATAATATTTTTCCCACTAAAAAGAGCTTCTCTGCATATCCCAACATCCAGACAACAATACCCTTGATTGTTTGCTTTTTTAATGCCATACTGTATATCTAATTGAGGGTTGTTTTTGTTGGGGCTTTTGTTCCATTGTAGGTTTGCCCAGAAAGCTTTCGGAGCAGCCAACAAAAGCTGCCCCACATACATAGCGCTGACTGAATGGGAAGACATGTTACCATAAATTGTGCTGAAAATCCCTGGTATGCATGAGAAGTAGGATTCCCTCAAGCGTAAATGGCCGTATCGCCGCGAAAAGGAGGATGAAAACCTCTCATGGTGACGGTGAAAACGCTGCTGCACGCCGTCAGCATCGCACTCTGCAGTATTCTTGGGAAAATATCTGAAATAATCAAGTCAATCACTGTCAGAAAACGGCAGATTAAACTTGGCAGCGGACTGGAAAGATGGGAATCACTTGCTTGTGTCAGATGTACGATTAGGAAACAGTTTGCCTCACATAACAAAGATGCACTGACCTGTTAAATGAGGGCAGCGGGGCGTGGGGGCTTCAAGAGGATCAGGATGTGAGGATAGAGTAGGCAATTATGTTTAAGGACTCGCTGCGGAGGACAATGAGTTTATAACGAATGGCAAAAAGATTGACAAAGGGGTGGGGTCCGAATAGATGCAACACCCACGACACATTTTCTCAACTTTTCCATCAGGGGATATTTTCCTTCTGTCTGTTTCTGGATGAAATTTGCAAGAGCAAGTAAAGACGCAAAAGTTTTTAGGTAAAAAGTCGAAAAATGCCAGAGGAAGAAGAACGAGAGAAGCTAGCCAAAGTCATCAGACAGTGGAATAACAACAGACTGGACCTGTTTGAAATCAGTCAACCTGATGAGGTGAGTCGTCTGCAGAGGTCAGAGATGATCAATACGTTAAACACAAAGTCTGGAAACTTTAATTCTGCATTTAGCACCAGTGTCAAAGCTGTATTTACCATGCAACTACAATAATTTACTGTTAAAATGTACTTTATTATACGTAATAGAATGTTACTTTAGTGCTAAAATTAGTCAAACAATTAATTAATTAGTTGATCAAAAGAGAAATAATCAGCAACGATTTAGACTGTAAAATATTTTAACAACTTTCAAGCAAAAAAAGCAGGTTTCAGTTTCTCAAATGACAGGATTTGCTGCTTATCTATTGATGTAAAAATTTATTTTGCTTACACACAGTAAAATATTGTAATTTTACAGTTGCACAATTTTTTTTATCAAGTTAAAATAAAAATAAAAAATGGTTAAAAAGACACCAATTTTCACAGTGTACATCCTCCGTGTTGCTCCAATTGGACTTAGAGAAGTCATGGAGCTCCACAGATTGAGGCTCTGTTTTGTTAATGAGTTGCAATTGTTGTATTTGTAAGTCCCTAATTTAAGATTTGCTTTTTCATTATGTGACAGACAAAATTTCTTGAATTCCTGAATCAGTTTCTCTTTTTCTAACCGTTTGCAGTGCCTGGTTTAGGCACTAGTGTGGAGGAAATCAGGGTAGGGACCCTTTATTTGGCCCTAAAAATGTCATATCCAGCCTTGATAAAGAAAAACACACAAAGTTTTGGCTCATGATGTTCTGCTACATGTTTAATTTCTCTGTTCTTTTGTGATGGAGTCCCTCTTTACTGAACATGAATGTCCTTAACCTGAGCTGCAAAACGAATCCCAAATACAAATCTCATGAAACAGATTTTCTCTCATAGTATCGACTACATTCCTGTTTTTAGGTTGAAATTCAAAGCTCAGTGAATGGTTGATTGTTTGGTTTAATACAAGCAGGAAGCGCAGCAGGAAAATCTCTCAGGGACATTTTAGAAGCTTTCTAAATTCCTGAATCCACTGCAGCAGTTTCTAAAGAGAAGATTGGTCTATTCATCCTCAAAGCCTATTCAGCTCAGTGGTTTCAGAACACTTCATGCAGCATAGAAAAGTGTGTTTTTTATAGGGAAAAATGATTAAACGAATGTATGGGAAAGCACACGGCGCACTGAAGGCCTGTCACCTGTTCTCTGGCAGAACCTGGAGTTTCACGGCGTGATGCGCTTCTACTTCGAGGACCACGTTGTCGGCAACGTCGCCACAAAGTGTCTGCGTATTTGCAGCAACTCGCCAACTCATGAGGTCATCGAAACTCTCTCGGAGAAATTCAGGCCTGATATGAAAATGCTGACGACTAGTTATTCTCTGTATGAGATCCACACCAATAAAGGTAAGAGGTTCGAGTAGAGGTTAAAAACTGCACTAACACTACAGTGTGGCGGCTGCTGTGTCTACTTGAAGGAATACGTTGATAGTAATTCTCATTACATATTGTTAACAAGGGCATATAATTACGACATTTTGCTTCACTCGTCATAATTTATCAAATTGTTGAAATTATCGATCAAGTAAAATGCTGGTTTCGACTTCTAAAATGTGATGATTTCCTGCTTCCATATGGTTTTATGACAGTAAATTGCATATAAAAAGTGCTCTAGGAACTTGTGATGGCCATTTCCTCTTGTTTTCTGTCAATTTAGAGCATTCTGATGTTTAATCAATATTGAAAAGAATTTGTAATTGCATTTCCGACTTTGTGTTTTGAAACAATTCACATAGCATAAGGATGTCTGTAAAAAATTAACACACATGAACTGACATTGTCCAGATGTTCCATGAACAGTCGCATCGCTGATTTAACAATATTCTCTCACTATTTTTATGTATGTTGTTTGTGGAATAAGAGCGTAAATTGGATCCAGATGAGAAACCTTTGGTGGTGCAATTGAACTGGAACTTGGACAACAAAGAAGGACGCTTTGTGCTCAAGAAAGACAGTTCAGAGGTAACCCGAAAATCCAATATAGTACACTGGATCATAACCAGAATCTGAATTTTGAAGTAATGTGCTGATTGTCTGATCATTGTGTGTGCAGTTTTACACTTCCTCCATCACATATAACTTATTTATAATCTGTTCATGTGTTGGAACAATAAAGGAAAGCTGTCAGGAGAAAGAGAAAGGAGGCATGATCCAAACCTTTAAGAGGACGCTGTCAAGAAAAGGAAAGAAGAAAGAGAAAACCAACGCAGCTGACAAGGTTTCAGAGGATGAAAACGGGTAAAATCTTTCATTGTTCACCAACTTATTTATTTTCCAGACTACTAGTCACTGGCTTGCTGTATCTAACGATCAAAAAAATGTCTTCTCCTTTTAAATTAATATCCAGGTCAACTGAAAATCTACTGAACAACAACAGCGTTTGTTTGTGTAGCCTTGAGACACAAAATAAAAGGCAGCAGAAGCAGCCTGCCGCGGGTAAGTCAGTTTAAACAGTTGAGTCAAGTGCATGAACAAGACCATTTCAGTGCAGCATATTTAACTTCTAAGGACAAGATTATCTGACATAAATCAAACATCTGCAAAGCATTCCTCATTTACCTCACCGTGACTTTTCAGATCAACCTGGATTACCAGCAGGAGTTCAATTCTGTGATCACTGTGAGTATGAAACCAAAGAAAATGCTCCTTTCACTGTAATATTTTTTAGTTTGAAACATGCCAGCTGTGAGCTCGCTGCCTTTCCCTTCTCATAATGTCCTCCTGCCCCCTGCTGGTGTGTTTGCCTTTCAGCTGAGGAGCCCTTCCTGTCTGCAGTCATAAATTACACCAACAGCTCCACGGTTCATTTCAAGCTCTCACCTGCTTACATCCTCTACGTCGCCGGCCGGTTTGCTCTGCAACGCCATCACGGTCGAAGCTCTCCGGCCTCAGGACGCGCACACGGCGTAACCTCCATCACCAACAAAATGGTGGCCATGACAGGGAAGGTCATCCAGGCAAGTCCAGGGAAGCTCATGTTGCACCTGCAAAGACAAAATGGAATCACAACATAAGAAAATAGTCAAATAAGTTGACATTTTACTGTATAATCAAGTTGTTGCACCTTTAATATAGGCTAAATAGAAAATATATTAGTTATAAACCTGTCTTTCAAAAAGAAAACAACGTTAAATTTAATCTACATAATAATAAAAGCATCAGGCACCAGTTGTCCCTGTCCGCTGCAAAGCTTTTTGTCTATAGTATGCTTTCCCATCTGTTTTATTAGAGTACAAACTGCTCAAAGTTAGGTGTAACCACACTCAAGCCTGCGTAATCGCTCTATAAACAAATCAAGCATTAGATTCTTAAAAAGTGGAGCCATCATTTCTGCAAAATCCTGAAAAAAAATTCTATTTCCTCAGTTTTGATAGCGTTCTATTTCACTCAAACACACTTGTGATGTTTCAAATTAAGCTGGTGGGGCAAAACAGCCTTTAGTCTATTTGTTTTCTCAGGCAGCTTTGCACAGAGGCGTCACCTCCAATGATTGATTTGTTGCAGTAACCACACTAATACTATTTATTATTTTATACATATTGTGTTGTTTTTTGTTGTCCTATGAGGTTTTGTCATCTTTGTGGCAACAGCTCCAATTTAGCTGCTTGAAATTACAAATATTTGTGCGATGTCTGTACAAGAAGAAAAAAAGACCTCTAAATCAAATGTGCAGGTTTTCTGTAAGTTAAAATGGCCCCGCTGTGTGTCTTGTATCTGCCTTTACAGAGGCAGCAGACCATCGCCGGGGCTCTCGCCTTCTGGATGGCCAACTCCTCTGAGCTGCTAAACTTCCTCAAGCATGACAAAGACCTCGGTCCACTGACACAGCAGAGCCAGCTGGAGCTGTCGCACCTGGTGCACAAAGCCTACAGGTACAGATGACAGACTAGAATACACTGAATCAATCATCCAGAACCTGGAGCTGCAGCGATTAATCAGCTAGCTGCCAATTGTTCGATTAATTGCCAGCTAATTTGATAACTGTTGAGTAATTTCTTAAGAGAAACAAGTAAAAAGTCTATCATTTCTTATTCTGTGACTAGAATATTTGCAGTTTCTTTCACTCCTCACAACAAAGTAAACTGAATATCTTGAGAGATTCAAGTATACTTGTTTGGCTCAGCATAACACTGAACGACATTTAACACCATTTGCTGACATTTTATTGACTAATCAGTACATTTTAAAAAACAAGCAATAGATTATTTGACCATGAAAGAAACTTCATCTCACCTATTTGTAAATACTGTCTATCGATATGTTTATATAGTTATGAACAAAAGTCATATTTCCAAAAGACCTACAATAAATCTATAAAAGAACCAAAATGCATGATTTTTTTAGTAAGTAAATTGCTAACTGCATATAAATAAGTATACATATAGGGGAATTTTGACTACAGAAAATCAAAATGTGTCTGAAATGTATGAAAATGTTTACATAAGAACAAAATGACCAGAACTATGCAGCCAAACTGATTCCGTTTATGGATTCTATACCATGTTTTGTGTTTATTCCCAAAGTTGCCTGCTGCAGTGTCTACAGAATGAATTAAAGAAACATTTACCAACTTTTCTGATCGATCCTGAGCAACATGGTCCACTGCCAGCTGGTATAGGTACAGATTTGATTATTTACTGTACTACAGATATTATGACAGTCAGTACAGTAGTCCTGGAAGAGCTGTGACAGTTTTTGTTGTGTTGTTACAGAGATGGTGCTGAACACCCTGATGAACGCAATGTCTCTGCTGCGCCGCTGTCGGGTCAACCCAGCCCTCACCATCCAGCTCTTCTCCCAGCTCTTCCATTTCATCAGCGCCTGGCTCTTCAACCAGCTCATGAGCCCCGAGTCCAGCACTCCAGGCCTGCGCTCCCACTACTGGGGAGCTGCTCTCCGCCAGAGGCTCACCGGCATCGAAGCCTGGGCTGAGCGGCAGGGCCTGGAGCTGGCTGCTGACTGCCACCTGGGACGCATCATCCAGGTATGGAACTACCTGCACTGCATATCAGAATGCTGGTAAAAACAAGGCTTCATATGAAATGTGTGGTCAGTGTCTTATGCCACCCATATGCGTCAAGCTTCTACCTCAAAAAATAAGCAAAACCTGAATCGAGTGCTTTCTCTACAACTATTTTATGTGGGTTTTTTTGTGAAATAATACATTTCTGACCTCTGAGATTTCATTTACAGTGTCGGAGCACATGTTTCATTTGGAACAAGCTGTTAAAATAGCTTTGCCTGGCTGTTTCTAGGCAACCACGCTCCTGACCATGAATAAGTACTCGACGCAGGATGCGAAGGACATCCAGAGTACCTGCTTCAAGTTGAACTCGCTGCAGCTGCAGATGTTGCTCGTCGGTTACCTCTATGCAACCAATGAACCTCACATCCCCCCTGTGAGTACACTCAGCCTGTTGTCCCACTCCATTCATGCTTGCAAAGCCGAAGACATTTTTGATATCAAAAGGAAAAGGCTGTAGAAACACTACTGCAACTGATTATACAAAATATTTAGTGTTTCTTTTAGGAGCATTTGGTGTTAAATACAGACATAAGCTTAAGATGAGCTTGTGAGGGGAGCAAGAGCTTCAGCAGGAGCTCAGCAGAATATATTTAATGGTATGAATAATTAACAAAGATTAATAATATCTGAAGAATAGTAAAGTGAGGTGTCACTTCACCTTATTGCTTTTGGGCGTGACATATTTCTCTAATATCCTGCTGAATGTGACGTGTGAAGAATAACGCTTGCTGTGAACATTCATCCCGTATGTGACAAAAGCAATATCAAATCTCCCACTGAGCCAACGGGGGAGTTATTTTGTAAATGTGCAGTGTACAACTACCTACTGAGACTTTAATAGAGCCAGCAGAGAAACATCTTTCTACAGAAATGTGCCACAGCCCAATTTGGTGAATAACACTCAAACCAAACATCAGTGTTTGTATGTCATAACTATAAATACCAACAGACATTTAAGTTTCATAATCTCTGAAAACCCTAAGAAACTACTATGTAGTTTTAATGAGGTGTCTCCTTTTTTCCAATTACAACCAAAGTATTATCAGTATTTATCTATACTAACACTTGCTGCATTCATTTATGCTCATATTCTTCTTGTGTGGCACATAAACAAGGAAGTACATGCATTTTTTTTTTGCATCTGTTTGAATGAGATTATACTGACACAACAGGAGTTTTGAACAAAAAAAAGACCTGTTAATTCCACGATTTGCAATGTGCATGTGTATCAGTGAGTGACGCTTAAATAACAGAAATACACACTCCAAAGTGATCACATAGTTGAATTAGCTAACTCCTCAAACCAAACCTAAAATTTTAACCTTAAAGAAAAGCAGGATTCATTGCGGAATATTGTTAGGCTTATTTGAGACAGCTGTTTGGAAAAGTATTAGAGGATAAATTAGCTGATTTATTATTTTTAAAAATGATTTCACAATTAATAAAAAAATACGCAAATACTTTCTATTTTTTTAAGTAGCAGTAAAAGCCTAAGTTAAGCAGTTACCTAGCACCAGTGAGCAGAAGAGCTTTTTTAGATAGCAGCCTCATTAAGCCCCAGCAGCTCATTAACCTAGCAGCTTATGCTAGCATCTCATTAACCTAGCAGCTTAACCTAGCCTCGCCAAGCACAGAAACACTAACTGGGAAAGTACAACTTTCAGTATAAAAGAAAATATCAGCGGCAAATACTTACCCTCCTGAAGTAAAACGATGAGCCGTCTCAACAGAACATAAAAGTCCAGAGTCTCAAATGAAGTAACATTTGTGGCTGTTGTGCTGTAAAAGGCTAGCTAGCTAACCAACGAAAGGAGTCTGTTGGGGCTCTAACTTTGCCTTCTGAGTGACGTTTGGTGTCAAATATTTCACTCACTTTTTCCATTATAGTAATACTAAAGTGTACACTGCAGGTATTACTTCTACTAGTACTACAACAACATGGTAAAGCACACAAATATAATAGCCTAGCAATACTAAACTCTTTTCTGAGGTTGTTTCTTTTATTTTGCCATGGCTACCCTGACTGTAGTCATGGCAACTACAACTGTTAACTATAAAAACTACTGCTGCTGCTGCTTCTGAAAGTACAACTACTAGACACTACTACACCTAATGCTACGGCCACTTTTACTTAACCTGGTATTTAAAATCAAATAAATGTTTTATCCATTTCTGACGTCACCACAGTACAGGCATAGTCACAAGTCAAAGTTATGCATTGACCCTTACTGAAATATTACCATGTAAGAACTATCAAAATAGCACATAAAATATAAATAACGACTACTCAAAGTATAATAAAACAAAACTATGTCATTACACTGTTAATGTGTGATGGGACCACTTCCAATAATTTCAAATACTGTTTGGTTGTTTTTGCTGCAGTAATGCATTCATTTAATTAGCTGATCATATAATAATAATAATAATCCCAAGTTATAGAACACTTTTCAGAATCCAAGGAACAAAATGCAGAAAAATAAAACGGATCATGAAATCATTATACTCCAAATGATATTTTGGTGTATATAGTGCCACCTCTTTTGGAAGTGTTCCGCCTTTATTTCTTGAAAATGTTAAATTGTTGTTGCTGAGCTTTGCAGCATCACCAGTGTTGAACTCGGGGAATAACTTGGCGGAGGCAGTTATCTGGCATTTTATTTATTGAGGGGAAACAACTCAACCTCATACATGTTACTCGTTCTCATCCTGGAGGGAATGACGTCTGAACTTAACAAACAAGAGGAAGACAATACAGTTCCTGAAACACAGATGTGCGAACACAGTGGCGAAAATAAAGTACTGCACCTTGTTACAAACGATACAGCCTCATCTTATAACAACTGAGTACATAAATTAGAGATTGTCTCTTAACAGTTGTCAATATGTTTTGACATTTTGACAAGAATTTACAAAAAAAAATCATGTCAAAGTGAAAACTGATTTGTACAATGTAATGTCAGTCAATTAGACATGTAAATTTACCCTCTACTTTCACAAGCCTTCCGAGGCCTGCTGCCGAGAAGCATCCCCACATTATGATGCTGCCACCCCCATGCTTCATAGTGGGGATGGAGTGTTTGGGATGATGAGCAGTCCAAATATATTATCTACATGGCCAAAAAGCTCAATTTTGATCTCATCAGACCAAAGAAACTTCTTCCATTTCACTTCAGAGTCTCCTACGAGCTTTCTCGTGAACTCTAGTCAAGATTTAATATTAGCTTGTTTCAATAGTGTCTCTCTTTTCCACTCTCCCATAAAGCTTTCACTGGTAGAGAACCTGATCAACAGTTGCTATATACACAATTTCTTCTCTCTCAGCCACTAAATAGCCACTAGTCAATCAGTCTTTGAGTATGGCCTGCTCTAGGCAGATATACGTATGTGCCATATAACTTCCATTTCTTGTTAATGGATTCGATTTTACTCCAGGGTACATTCGGTGGCATGGAAATTTAAGTTATGCTTTTCAATAACCTTTTTACTGAGTTGGAATGATCTTTTGTCCTAGTGGTGTAGTTATATCCAGGAGTACTGATTCATTCCAGATACCGATGTCTTTATACCACAATCACTTGAGACTCAAGAACGGAAATTAAAACTCAAGTAAAGGCAACTCAGGAAGTGTTAAAT
Organism: Acanthochromis polyacanthus; assembly: GCF_021347895.1. Taxonomy (NCBI): domain Eukaryota; kingdom Metazoa; phylum Chordata; class Actinopteri; family Pomacentridae; genus Acanthochromis; species Acanthochromis polyacanthus. Next base: position 28,405,129 of record NC_067113.1, read on the forward strand.
GGTAAAGATATATTTCAAGAAGGGTCTTAAGAGACGTAAGTGACTTAGCCAACCTGATTTCTTCAGTCATATCGTTCCAGAGTGTTGGGGCCCAAATGCAAACATTTTGCGTGTATTGCGCACTAAGTGGTTAGAGAGACAAGTGGAAAAGGATCCATGAAGGGCTTTAAAGATATCAATAAAATCTTAAAATCTGACCTTAAACATAGCGGGAGCCAGTGTAAAGAGGATAAAACAGGAGTGATACAATCATGTCCCTTGGTTCTGGTTAAAATCCTGGCAAGTCAAGTTCCAAGTAGCATCTGGAGTTGATTGATAGATTTTTGGTTTAGGCAGGCATAAAGGTTGCTGCACTAATCCAGATGTGTTGAGGTAGACGTGTATAAGATGGTCTAAAAGTTAAGATAGATTGGATTTGAAGGGTGGTATTGTACAAGCTTTGTGGTACGCTGCTTAAAAGATTACTATCACATTATATGCCAAGATTCTTTGCAACAGACAATGGCTTAGCATTGGAAGTATTACATCTGCAAATGACTTAGAAGTGTAAAATACATGCAAAGTCTAATACCTGCTTAAATGCAATAGAATTAAAGTATACAGTAGCAGAAAATGGAAATATTTAAGCAACATAAGATTGCCTATTGATTGTAACTACAATGTCTACTTCACCTTCTATTTATTACTACATCTAGTGGCTTCAAAGTTGTTGTGCCATCATAACTTTTGTGTCATGCTTTTGCATTTTGCTATGTCTCCATGGAGGTGAGAGTTCAGGGTCGTCTCGAGTATTTTTCAGAGTCGCAGCAGGCGGATCAGATGAGCCTCCCCTGAAGCCTTGTCACACAATGACAAATGCCCATCTACTCTATACGCCAGATCGACCTTTTCCTGAAATATTTCCGCCATCCGATGCGCTGTCTGTCATCCTCGCTGCAGGATTTGATCGATGCCGTCGTGGCTGCTGCCGAGGCCTCGGCTGATAACCTGATTCGAAGTGAAGGACGGGACATCCAGCTGGAGGAGAGCCTCGACCTCCACTTGCCCTTCCTGCTGCCGGAGGGGGGATACTCCTGTGACACCGTCAGAGGAATCCCTCAAGGATTTACAGAGTTTATGGAGCCGATATGCCAGAAAGGTAAATTATCTTGACTTCACATGCAAAGGTTGAATCATATTTAACCCTAACATGGCTTCTTTGTCAAACATTTGCATTATTTTCCTTCCTTTTGTCAAAGGTCTCTGCTATTTGACGTCCCAGCTGAACTCTAAAGGAGACTGGACCGTACATTTCAGTGAATCTACAGCTTCTGAAGAGAGAACATACCTGGTAAATAAATTCGTTGTTTCCAGATGTGCTGGTCCATGATTTGAGATCAAGTTAAACATCTGTGTTTTTAAACAGGCACCACACAGGCAGCCAGAGGTTGTGACCATCACACTGAACAAACCTCTGAACAGTGGGATGGGCGTCAGCATCGTGGCTGCAAAGGTGACTATCAAAATGTTATTTTTCTTAATTGCAGCTATTGAACTACCAGTAAAGTGTCTCATGAATGAACAGCCTCTTTCTTTCACTGCTGCAGGGAGCAGGGCAGGGTAACATTGGCATCTATATTAAATCCATTGTGAAGGGCGGACCAGCTGAAATGGTGAGAGGTTTGAAGAACCTGAACTTGAGGTGTGAAATTGTTTTTTATGAAATCACACAAAGGTAAAACTAAATTGTGTGTCTGTGTGCAGAACAGCCGGTTAGCAGCTGGAGATCAGCTACTCAGTGTGGACGGTCAAAGCCTGGTTGGACTCAGCCAAGAAAGGTAGAAACACAACAGTGTGGCGGACAGATAACAGAGAAAAGATGAGGTTTATATCCTTCTACAGAGATGTTGGTGCAGATTGAAATGTGCAACAACTACAAAATGGACTGATGAAATTTTGTACAGATACTCATTAATTCCTGGTGAATAAATCCTAATAATATCCTTTTTCCCTTGCGTACCACCATGAGGTTGACACTTGTGTTTTTGAGGGAAATGTGTCATCAAATGCTGCTGAGTGGTTAATGAATTTCAAATTAAAAGCATCATTTAAAACAGTGCAATTAACAAATCAAAAGGCTCGCAATTTTAGATATATATTGTGCAGCACATCTGATCTATGGCTTAATTTTATTTACTATTATTACTACTTTATTTAACTTAAATGTGTAATACGCACATGCTGCTCCTGTTGTAATGCAGAAAATGCTATGAACAGGTGGTTTAGAATCATGTGTTTTTTACTTTAAAATCTCCTCCAAAATAAGTCCAAACTCAATATTACCTTTCAGCTTTTTATTTTGCTTTTCTAACCTCATTATTCTTTCGATTCAGGGCAGCAGCGATCATGATGCAAACCGGCCCCGTTGTGACTTTACAGGTTGCAAAGTTCGGAGCGAGTTATCACGGCCTGGGGGCTCTGCTGAGTGAACCAACTCCAGAGAGAACAACTGGTAAGAAAATACTAGAAGGAAAATCTGTATTTTTCCCCCACTTTCTGCCCTAATGAACACATTCTCTTGCTTCACAAGGCGATCGAGGCCTCGCTAAGACAAATGGTAAAGCGTTCATGCTGTACAGCGTCGTGGATCCTGGACCTTCAGAGCGTCTCCACGGAGGCAGCAGACGACAGAAAGAGCAGATAATGCAGAGAAGCAGGCAACTTTATCGCTCCAACCCCAACATGACCAGTGGGTACACTTGTGCTCTGATCACTTATAGCTGCTGGGCACTAACAGCACTCAGCTTTAATGTGAAATATATTCAAGGCTTGAGGGTGAGTCATGAGAGCAGCTCCAGCATTTTTATTTTTCTCCTTATTCCAGCAGACATTTGCCTGGAGGATGAGGATGAACCTGTTGAACCTGCTGTCAGTAGAAATCACAACTTTGCTTCGTTTTCCAGCATCAACCTCTGCACTGATGTGAGAACCCCAGTTTGTGGTGATGAAACACTGAAGCAGCAGAAACAGATTCACAAAACATTTACTGACACGAAGACGTTCAAAGTATTTTTCTAGGAAAACCGTGAAACTTGCCAAATTTTGCTTATTTGTCAAAATATCCACATTTCAGTGTTTAAAGAGCCCATATTATGCACATTTGCAGGTTTAGAATTGTATTTTTACATATTTTAATGCACAAATACATCATTTTTGTCATACAGTACATTGCTGCTAGGCTAGCCGCGCCAGACAACCCACGGCAATGAATTTAATTCTCTGCCAGGGTGGGTCTAGTTACCCTCCATAAGGCTCGAGGCTGGATTCTCCTAAAACTGGCCGGACGAATCACCATGAAGTGTAGAGTCAGAAGGCGGGCGTAACGAAGTGACGACAGAGGCGCGACGATTCTGACAGAAACAACCGGCGCACAATAAACGGTTATCTTTCGACTCGGCTTTGGCCACAGCCCTTAAAGATTTGAAGCTAAAATTCAACTTGAAAGATAAACAAAGGACGGCACTGAAGTGTTTCATTGAGAAGAAAGACGTATTTGGACTTATGCCGACGGGATATGGCAAATCCTTAATATACCAGTTGGCTCCGCGGCTCCGCTGGTTGGGAAGCTAATGGGACTTAGCCACAATCCGCTGGTGCTCTCGGAACTACGTCAGCCTATTCATTGCGTTGATTGGTTGTATACCTACCCAACTGCTGCAGAGGGATTTGATAGACAACCTTTTAGCCCGCCTCCCTCCCTGTCGAGCTTCCCTAGACCCTTGTGCCATCAGAACATGGGGTCTAGCGCGGCTAGGCTACATTGCTGCAGCATTTCTTCTCAATCTCTGTCTGAAACCCTCAGTTTTACCTACTCTCTCTTTAAAGACTCTCTACCAAAAAGCCCAGTTTCCTCTGATTGGTCAGCTGATCTGATACATGTGAGACATTTTTTTAGGTTTTATAACCCCAAATCTTTGAATATAGGGACATAGCCCAAGCAGAGGCAGCTCTAGCAAGAAAATAACGAGTGACAACAATGAAGCTGCTCATGCTTTGTTGAAGTTGTTTTGTAGATTAGTTACATAGTGATGTCACTAAGTAACAGAAAAAAAGCCTGGACATCAAACGAAGTGTTTCAGGCAGGTTAGAAGCAGTGTTTTCTGTGAAAATAACTCACTTTGGTGTATATTTTGGGCTTCAACTCATTAAAAACAAAGCTATAAAACAATACTCGAAAAACACAAAACCTCAAAAATATGGACTCTTTAAAGATACATTGAACAGCGCTATATTTGCCATTGTCTTACATATGCACTGCAAGTAAAGTTTACATTTTGAGTAAAGATGATTTTTCTTGCCTGTTTTTGATGTTTTGGGGAAGTAAATGTAACATTTTGTAGGAAAAAAAATCAAGATTTATGATTCAGTTAAACATTCACGGTGAAAGGAAATATGGTATAATTGCAAAAATGTGCAGCTCTTGTCACAAATGGAACAATGTTCTGTTTTTGTATTTATATTCAGACATTTCACAGGGAATACTTGACACTTCCGACTCCTAAATCCCAGGACAAGGGCATATCTGAATCCAGTCGACCACAGCAAACATTCAAAGCACCTCTGAGACCTTTAGACGGACAAAGATCCAGTCAAAGGACCTTCATGGTATGTCTGGATCATCATTTATTCTATTTATTTGGCATTAAATGAGGACAATCGCACAAGTACAGCTGGTTAAATGCTATTAAACTCTCTTTATTCCCTCTAAAGCGCCAAGCCCTGTCACAGGAGAACTTGTGTATGGACAGTGGAGGCCCCCTGCTGGACAAACGGCAGAACATGTGGCTGCAGAAGGACCAGGCAGCAAAGCAAACCACGAGGCACTATTCATCTTTCCCGATTCGCTTGAGCGTTTCCACCCACGACATCCTCTCTGAGAGCGCAAAACAACAGCAGGGAAGTCGCACGAGCAACGCCGGCGTCTGGAGAACGCCGTTTTCCCAGCAATCAGCACCGACTCCTTCAGTGCAGCCGATACGCATTGACATCCCCATAACCAGAGCAGTGAGCACCCAGTCAAACCCTCCACTCACCACCTTCCAAGTGAAGATGAGCCAGACTCTCAAAGTCAACAAGCAGAGCCCTCACATATATGCATGTCCAGTTTCTGCAATAAAGAAGCTCCCTCAGTCCTCACAGCAGCAAAGAAACCAAGCAGCCAAACCCCAAGTGAGCATCACTCCAACCAAACATGTCTCCTTCCAAGAGCCTCCCCACCAGCAGAAGACGAGCTCGGGCCCGGCAAAGCAGAAAGACCCCCAGGAGATGTCGGGCCCCTGGAGGAGAGAGGCCCAGGAGAAGCTGGAGAAGCAGCAGAGGCTTCAGGTGGTGGAGCTGCTGCAGCAGGAGGTGCAGGAGCTCCAGGCCAAAGCCAAGCGCTCGTCGGAGGAGAACGACCGACTGCGGAAGCTGAACCTGGAGTGGCAGTTTCAGAAGAGGCTGCAGGAGGTTCAGCAGAGGGGAGAGGACGAAGATGAGGAGGAGGATGAAGACTTGGACATGATGGTGACACTACAGCAGCTGGAGGAAAGAGTGCAGGTAGAGTGCACCAACAGGAAGATGTTAAAGGGAAAATAAACCCAACACTTTTTTGTTTTTTGATGGATTTTGAGCACAACAACCTGCAGAAAACTGTGACTAAAGGTGGTTCAATTAGTGGCAAAGATTTTCTAGAAAAATTTAAATATTAAGCAAGAAAATATACACAACTATGTGAAATATCTAACATATCTGAAGCACAAAGAGTCACATTTTTCCATTAACATTTCAACAGACAATTATTGCTATTAATTCTTATGGGCAACAACAGAGCCTGAAATTATATCAAAAAGTTACATAATTAAGTTATGCATCTTAAAATGTTACAATAAAGTGATTATATGTCCGTTTGCCATCAACTGCTATTCAAAAAGTAACTATTCTGTATCTATGTACCATTTTTTCCATGTTTAGAATACGAAAAAGGAGAGTAATGAGATGGAGAAGCAAGCAGGAACTCACCTCTGTCAGGAGGAAGACAGAGCAAAGACTGGTCATACAACTTTTTTTTTTCCCAAATTCAAAAGAGTTTGTGTTCATCTGACATCTCATTTTAGATTAAACGGCAAAGTTTTTGTGTTTTTTGCAGATCAGAAACCAAGCGGACCGAGCCGAGATGTTCACAACATGGAATCAAGAGGGTGAGTTTACAAGAAGTTAAAATTTTATTTAACACACAGCTATTGATGCAGCATTTTTTCAAAAATGTCCACAAACAACTGTCCACCCCAAGAAAGCAACTTAACTCTTTAAAAGAATCTCCCTGAGTAAAAAAGTCTGCAGATGGCATGAGCATAAATATATTTCAAAACCGTTTGCGTCCCCCGTAAGAAAGAGAAATCAAGTATTTGTGCTTATTTTGTGTTTTTGCAGGAATCAGGAGGAGAAAACGAGGAGAGTGTCGGCTCCTGAGAAGCTCACCTTCAAGGAGCGTCAGCATCTCTTTTCTCTGGCGTCCAGTGCATAAAATAAAAGCAGCTTAAAGCCTTTAAATCAGAGACCTCAGATCAGAAAAACGTCTTAATGAAGAAATGTAATAATCTGTGAGCAGGGCGACGGTGTACAGCAACACGTAAAAAAAAGAAAAAAAGAAAAGCTGAACACATTTGCAGTAGAAATGTTTGAGTAATTTCTACATTTAAGCCGAGTACTATTATCTGTATCAGTCATTCCTTGGATTTATGAAGGAATGACTGGAAAAACACTGTTTTTCATGTTTCCATACAATAAAGCCTTAATTTAGGAGTAGTTGACTTTGTTTTATGCTTATTTCCTGTAAAATAAGAGCTTTATGTTGCTACTTTTCTTCTGCTAACGCTACTTAGTGCGCTGGTAAAACTGCACCACTGCTTTCTCTTGTTGGCTGGTTTCAATCGAACCTGGCCTCAGTCTGCGGATCTCGTGGATGGCGTCTTGTCCAGAAATCTTCCTCGTCTTCACCAGGTAGCAGGCCAGCATGGTCCCCGTTCTGCCGTGGCCATGCATGCAGTGAACTCCCACACCCTGACGACAAACAACACAACGTTTATTCACTTCAGTGGACTGTAACGCAGCAAACATCCTGCAGCGGTCAGGAAACGAGACGTTTACACGTAGCTTCACAAACACAGGTTTTAACCCTCCTGTTGTCCTCCTTTACCAGCACCAAAAATATGGTTTCCTTGTCTGAAAAAAAAATCCAAAAGTTCAGCAAAAAAATTCTCCAAATTTCTGAAAATTAGGATGTATGAATTATAATTATGTAGAAAAAATAATTAAGAATGGATAAATGCTGGATCCGATATTCATCCATTTCTATTTATTACTGTAATTTTTAACTAATTTCCAAAGGAAAAAAAACTTTTGTTTTGTTTATGTTTTACATCTATGCACTTGAAAGAAGTTTTTTTTTTAAATCAGTTAAAAATTGTACTAAAAATTAAGAATTGATGAATATCAATAGATTTTCACCAGTTTTTAACCGATTTCTGATAAATAAAATAAAAACATTTCTTTTGTTTGCTTATGTTCTACATATATGCAATTAAGAGAGACATTTTATACTGGAAATCAGTAAAAATGACACTAATAATTCAAAACTGATGAATATCGCATCTAATTTTCATACATTTTTATTTATTACGATCATTTTTAAAAGTCTCTTTTTATTATGTTCTGCATTTATGCAATGAAAAGAGACATTTTTATTGGAAATCAGTTAAACATGATACTATTAAGTAATAATTGATCAATATTGGATCCGATATTCATACATTTTTAAGTATTAGTATAATTTTTAACTGATTTCTGATTAAAAAAAAACAGGTCTTGTTTGTTCATGCTCTACATTTATACAATTAAAAGAGACTTATTTTTCTTTATTTGAAACCAGTTACAAATGTTAGTAATAACTGAAAACTGATGAATACGGGATCTAATTATCAGCTTGTCTGAAGATTTTTAAAGCCTTTCACCTTGTGGACTTTTCATTTATGCATTTTGGAGAAACTGCAAGGTTGTGAAATATTTCTTTCCCTGCTGCTGCTGCTGTTGCTCCAGGGGTATGCCAGATGTTTTAGGTTACAGTGCTGTTCAGCCCTGCAGAGTTCTGAAAATACTTTAAAAACATCCATTAAACACAGTTGGTCAGTATCTGAGATCCTACCTCCCCCTTAGAATTGGCTTCTTCCACGATGGAGAGGAATCTATCGATCTGACTCGGTGAAGGAGGAGTGAAGTCAGCGATCTTGATGTGGTGAAGCTGTAGGTTTGGACATGAGTCATGATAGGGTGGCTTCCTCTCACACAGGCAGACCAGGTGTTTGATGCCGTTGTCCAGCAGATACTGGTATTCACATGTCATCCTGGGCAACGCCAGTCCAGCTAGTTTGCCTGGTTCCACCCAGGAGAAGTTGTTTGGAGCAAAGGAGGCCATGGGTGGAAAACTGGAGCGAGGAAACAGAGATGGAGGAGTCATTATCAGAAAATAGTCTATTAAAACTCTGGATAAAAACATGTGAAAAAAATGCATCTTGAATTTCTTCAAGGTGATGAATAAAGTATATATCACCTATATGTCTGTCTGTCTCAAATAGGAAAATATGAATATTAACTTTATTCATATAGAATGTTTAGAAACAAGGGTTTACAAAGTGCTTCGACTGACAAAATGAACACAGGATACCCAGGTCAGTAAAGACAAACCAAGCCACACAAAATTAGGATAAAAAGACAAAAGTGATAAGACAGAAGGCATAAACTCATCAAGGCAGTATTAATTAATACTAATAAAATAATGAATGCAGTAAAAGCATTAATAAAACACAAAAAACGAGCAAAATATAGATGTTCACTGTGTTTTTGAGCACCACAAAGTTAATTCAACTGTAGTTTGGTCAGGAGAGATTAATAATTAGTTGTGCATCATGTGGCACGCATTTTGAGCAAATGCTACATTTTCAACGTGTTTATTAATTCAAATTAAGCAGTTAAGAGCTGCAAGAACATGCAAAAAAACACACACACACACATACACACACAACAGGAGTGAAATGCAAACACAGTGTTTAACTGTCAAGTTATTTGTCCATAACATTTGCACAACGTTACAGACTAGACTGGATGGTTTAGAGACCTATTCTGACAGTAAACATATTTTAATCATAATAAGACACAAGCCTGGTGTTGAAACACACTGCAGGCCTCACCAGACACCACACAGTTTGACTGAAATATAGTAAAAAGAGGACATGAAGGTAGCTGTTAGCTTAGCTAATGTACCAAGAAACTAACTTCACAACCACTTAGCAGTTTCGTAAAGATTGCTCATGTGAGTCAGCTTCAGCGAAGACACTGCCTTTGTATTATTTAACACAGTCACATCAGTGCCTCACAAAATCACAAAAATACCTTTTTTGAGAAACGGACGCTCTGGTCTTGTTAAACTGCTGCTAGCTAGCAGCTAACTAGCATCTACTTCGACGTGCTAACTACTACTACTTCAGCAGAACAACACGTTATATAACCGAGGCATGCTGGAGTCAGTGTGAGGTGTCGCAGTGTCAGACAATCCATCAATCTATGATGGATAACAGCTCTCACTACAAATCAATTTCTGAAAGGAAATATTAACCTACTTAACGTGGTGGAAAGTTAGCTGACCGGTGGCCGTTAGCAGTCAGACAGGAGACCCCAAATGATGCCGGAACAGCAGCTTCGGATGAACCGTTGCATTTGCGAACCTGGTCCGTTTATATTTTAAGTATTTTAATCCCATTTCAACCAAAATAAATCATCACAATGTAATTTTTTTATCATTTAATATGCTACATAATATGGCCTGGTATATCCCTTCAGTATGTCAGGATGGCCGAGCGGTCTAAGGCGCTGCGTTCAGGTCGCAGTCTCCTCTGGAGGCGTGGGTTCGAATCCCACTTCTGACAACAAAGTTTTTTTCTCCTGGGTGTTCTTGTGTTTACATTTTATGCCACATAAATCATGTATGTTCTGTTTTCTAACATTCCATTCTTATTATGACTATTATTAATATGCATACGTCTGTTACTGTTGGCTGATAATGTGTTTATATCATTCAGCTAAAGCACCAATCTTCATTTGGGTGATCTTATTTATCCCTCCCAGGACACATCCATGACCCCATTTTGAAGTCTAAATGTACAGGCTCTTACTAAACCAAAAGTAGCTGTTGAATAATTCTTATTTTACATTTAAAATGACAAATAATATAAATTTAGCTAGCAAATGGTCTTCTTTTTTGAGAAAAGATTAAAAATTGAATTTCTTTTGTGAGAAATGGGCTCAATTTAGCCAAGTATGCACAAAAAACTATTGAGGTGTTCAACTGGAGACAAATTCTCAACCATTTTGGTAATTCATACCTTTATTAGGTGTGGCTTTAAAGGCCAACTTTCAGATCCGAAAAAGCCACTTTAAAATGCTATTTTATTCAAAAATCTCAACACCAAACATGTTGGTTGGATGGATGTTGGCATGTCAGTTCAAGTCGTAACCTGACAAGCAAATTCCAACAGTTCTGCCATTTGTCATCGAATAAACACAGAGTGAGATGACATCCTGTAAATCAGCATCAGATCACAATATGAATCCAATGTGCTGCAGATGTGCGACTTGTAGATGACTTATGATTTCTGGTCCATTATCTGACTCTTAATCTGTTAATTATCATCCAATATAGTGCATATTTGGTTGTTTTGTGACATTTGTTCTGTTGCGTTTGGAATAACAACTACATTTTCCCATAGATATTAATAAAATATTGTATGCTGCGTTTATATTTTTGGTCCGGTATGCATTTAAATTAGAAAATTGAAGTACGTATCATCCACGCAGCTGCACTTAAATATCTCTAGGGGGCAGCAAAGAGGCAACACTCTACCTAAACAGGAAAAACAAGCTCAGAGTCGATTATAACCTGATAGATGACTGCTGGAGCCATTTTTACAACTTATGGTGGGCAAAAAAGTCCTTTACAAAATTTATTTTAACTATCTCAAAGCTTAGGACCTCAAAAAATACAAAAAAAATGAACAAGAAATTGTACTTGTATGCAAGTATGCTAAGATAAAGGTTTAAAAAAAAAAGGTTGAGTAGAATAAGCAGATTTGATAATGTCCCACTGATTTCTAAAGATAGAAACTGTTTTTTAGTTTGTAAAATGTGGTTTCGACTCCAAATCTGTCACCAGGTGTAGGTTAAATTGCAGAGATGTTCCTTGCTGAGTCTGCATTGAATCATTTCTCATTTTAATATTTCTTTTTCACTTCCAGATCGAGGCTGCTCCTGCTCCACACAATCTCCACATGAAAGGAAAGAGAGAAAGACGACCGTTTGTCCATTTCATGCAATAGTTAATGATACAAACACAAACGTTCAGAACTCACAGCACAGCACAGTTTACTTGCTAGTCATTTTATACAAAGAGTAGAAAGAGGGTTTGTATCTGAAGGAGACAAACTGCATCACATTTGCCAGATAAGATGTCGATACACAGAGACTGATTTTCAGAAAGGTAAAGGTGTAAATAGAGTCACAGAGTCAAATGTTTCAAACATCCCATTAAAAAAGCTTCCACTAACCTGTTGGTGTAAAAAAAAAGAGAGAGAGAGAGCGAGAGAGAGAGACTTCACATACATTTATAGAAAGATATCTAGGTAAAGTCGGAATAAACACAAAATAAACAACTTAAAAAACATTCCAATAACCAGGTGGCATCTAGTGGTAGGCGTAGTTTTGTTTGCTGTCCTACGGTGCTCGAGCCACCAACAAACCATCTAACAGAACATCTGGAAGTCCCAAAAGAACCACAAAATATTTTTTATTTATCTACTTTTTTGTTTGTTTGTTTGTTTGTACACATCACAACCTGAAGACCTGGTAAGCTGACTGGTAGTCCTTCAGTTCTCTGGGTGGTTATCATCATCATCACACTCCACATCATCATCATCATCACTTTAGTGTCGTCTAAAAGCCCCTTCAACATGCCACACACCCTCACAAAAAGCAATCACAACCCCTTTAATGGTTACATGTTAACTCTGGTTTTTAATTTGTGCACTCTTTAGGTGCCGTTCGACAAAGGGGGCCAATAATCGCCGAGCCCCCCCACTAGAAGATTTCTACGTATTTTGAACGTCCACGTTCAAAGTGTCACACCGAGCAGGCTGCTGAAGGGCCATGCCGAAGTTTACAGGATGGCACAGAAGAACTTCTTCTCCCTGAACGGGTTCTCTGACGCTGGGACTGGCGACAGCAGGGGGTCCTCTTTAGCGTGAGCTTCACAGTACGACATCAAGTCCGCCGCTGCTTTAGACACCTGAAAATATGGACATACACACCCATCAGCCACAACAATACGAACACTGACTGATGAACAACAGCGGTCATCTCGTTGTAATGCAACGTTCTACTGGGAAACCTTGAGTCCTGACGTCAACATGGATGACATGTACCACCCTCCTAAACATTGCAGGTCAAGCAACCCCCCAACCCCCTAGGCAACAACGGTCCAGATACCAGTTGTAACCCTCATCAGGACAATAGGAAGAAGAAGAAGAAGAAGAAGAAGAAGAACAAAAAGAAGAACTATTTGTATGGCACCTTTCAGAAGAACATTCACAAAGTGCTTTGACAGGTAGAACATAGTGATAAAGAGAAATAAAAGAGAACTCATGATAATTCATTAAAATCATTTTTAAAATGTGCTGGTTTGATTGCCCAATAATCAAACCAAATTGCTATTTTATTTCAATAAATTCAATTCACTTGCTGAACAAAGCTGGAGATGTAACTAAATGCAATTAACATACAGTGACCATTAGTACAAACAAAGGGGTTGAATATATATTTAAATACTGATTCATGATGTTTGCTGCCTCACTTCAAGCAACATTATATCCCTAATCTCAGTAGCCACTTTTTTTTTACAGTATATTATTGTATTTTTATCATAGTAGAGGAAACACACTTGGGCAATTTATTTAAAACTTTTTTTTTATTATAAACTATCAACAATAAGGACATTTCGAAGTGACCCCAAACTTTGGGACAGTCGTTTATGCAGGTTCATGGATGAAGACTGGCCTTAAAAACTTGACCCACAACCCTCCGGCTCACCTTTATCCTGTCGATGTTGGCCTCCATCTTCAGCTGCTCCACCAGTTTCCTGGCCTGTGCGATGCTGGCCGTGTTATTGCTCGCCATGGGCGCGACGGTCGGTCAGGTCTGGGGTGCTCTGTCTGCAGAAAGACGGCGACAGACATCTTAGTTCACCGATGAGCACCATCATGTACAGTAACAGGCGTTCAGAGGGGAGTAACAGATACCCTGTTTATTATCACATGCCTGCGAACACACACACACACACACACACACACACACACACACACACACACACACACACACACACACACACCCAAGCGTATTATTTATGGTGTCAGTTGCTAGGCAGCCTGACAGTAAAGAGGGGAGGAGAGTGTGGGGGCGGCGCTTTGTCCGGCACTATATTTAAAATAGATAAACGGATAAGAAACGTTGCTGGTTTTACAGATAAAAGCTCTCATTTTGCACTGATTCTTCGTCAGACATTAGAGCAAAGCGAGTGTCGCCGCCTCACGTGAAGGGCGATAAATCAAGAATTTGATGTGTAGTCGTGAAAAATAATAAAAAAAACTCTTTGTCCAGTTATAGATTTTGTCATTTTAGTTTTCTTAAAGTAATGTGAAAATATCGTCTTGTTCTCGTGAACCCAATATCATGTATGGTCTCATCTCGTGAGTTGAGTGTATCATCACACCCCTAATATTGAACTCTTCAGCAGAGAAAAACTTCTTGTAGGTGTTTTGTGTAACTGTCTACCAATCTCTGCTGTAATTTGCTGACATTTTTTAGCTCTCTTCCTTGTAAATGCCTCTTACTGTATCCATATATGTATATATTAGTGTGTCCATACAGCTAACCGTAACATACAGTAGACACCATACTGTAAAAAATGCACTTTACTGCTGCATTTGCACTTCTGGTTAGATGCTAAGGTGCATTGTTTTGGTACTTGGACTCTGTTCAGTGACAATAAACTTAAATCTAATCTAAAATTGGTTCAGATGAAAGAGTAACACTGAACTCTAGCAGAAAAGCACTTCTTGTAGGTGTTTTTGCATAATTCTCCACCATCTGACATCAACCTGCTGAAAATTTCATCAGTTACAAGATGTAGGAAAGGTTTCTTTTTTTGCATGTGCTTTCTTTTTCTAATCCTCCTTCACAGCATTTTCTTAGACTTGGCCCCTCCGTAACCCTCCATGTCTTCTTTCGGAGTCATTCCTTGGTGGATTTAATGATGTGCTTAGGATCATTATCCTGCTGGAAGGTCAACCACAGGTTCAACTTGTGGACAGATGGCTTCATTTTATCTTCAAGCACTCTTTGCTATGATGTAGAAGCCATTGTTGAATCAACCGTAATACTTCCACCTCCATGCTTCACAGTTAGTTTGAGGTTCTTCTATTGAAAAGCAGTTTTTGGTCTAATATGTCTACTTACTGTTAGTTCATCTGTCCAAAAACATCATTGGCCTGTGTGTTCACTGACAAACTGTGGTTTTGCTCTGATGCTGTTTTTGGACAGCAAAGGCTTTTTCCTTCCTTAATCCACGATCTCCTGTTTGTAGATACAGAACTTTGACACTAACAGCTGCAGGCCTACTTGCAGATCCTGTCATGAAACTTTGGGGTTCTTAGAGATGTCTTTTAGAGGAACCTACAAAACTTGTAGATAATGTTCCTCACAGTGGAATGATTGATTTTAGGTAACCTAGAGGTCTTTTGAAATCCCTTGCCAGACATACAGGCATCCACATCCTGTTATTCTGGAGGTGTTAGGAGCTCCACACACTCAGAAATCAGAAGAATATAGATGTCAAAGGTTTAGAAAATATAAGTTCTAATCATTGGCCTAATGTGGAACTCCTGATACTTATTTGATTTAATTGAAGGTGTGATAAATGCACTTATTTTTTCCATGTGAAATGTGAATTTGTCACGTAATTTGTTGGAGTCCATTGCTTTTAACTGTCGGCACTATTTCAAGAAGAACAAGTGTTCAAATATGTTGAAAAAGTCAACAATTACTTCCTCTTAGCATGACTGTAGTTTTAGGATCATGCACTTTAAATGATATAAAAACATTGGGAACTCCTTGGAAAGCCAATATAATACTGCATACTTGGAGAGAAATCTTTAAGACTAAATGCTTTTCTTACAAACATATTCCTTCGTTGGATAATTTAATGCTGGAGATCTACACTCTAAGTTTTTTTTTAACCCATTTCTTCATAATGTTTGTCATTTGTCTATGTAGTTTTCGTTTAGCGTCCTCAGATGCTCCCTCGTCTTCTAAAACCTCTTCGATTAAACGCGTCAAGCTCAGGAACAGCTTCATCCTCAGTATGTGATCAATCGTCCCTCCGTCATCCGGCTGTTTGCTCCGCGGTGCGACTCAGCGTGGCGTCAGCACTGATCTCAGTGAGGCTCTGGAGCTAATCGTGAATATTAATGCCCCAGTGTGGCACATCTGCTCATCAGGACGGTGAGCTGCTGCCAAAAATGAAAAGCTCAGCAGAGGCGCAGGTTATTTTACACAATAATCAGGACTGCTCCTAAAAGAGCTTGTAAACAAATGTACTGGATAAATTCGATAAAATACGATGATTTTTTAATTCTTTTTTCTTCATTTTCTTTGCGAGTTTACAGATGTAGAGATGTTTATTTTCTACGACAGTGAAGCTGCATGCGATAGTTGACTTAATGTGGAAGGATTCTTCACTGATATTATATTTTATTTTCAATTATTTTTAACTGTTTCAGGAATAAAGTGGCAGAAAATAATGAAAAATGCCAGTTTCGAGCCATAAGTGTTCATTGTGATGTAAAAATTTTGCATTTTTCTGAGAAAAATCACAAAAATTAACACGCAAGAAGCTTTAACCAGCTTTTTTCCTGCACTTTTGCTGAACAACTTACCTAAACAACCTTTGGCTATTTGTATTTTTAATGCCAGTAAAGTTTAATGCAATGCAACGTAAAAGACTGCTGTTAAACCAATTCATTCATTAACTACACCTTTGAGGATGGTTACACTTAATAAATCAGTCTGAGGTTGACGAGATTTAACAGTAGGAGAGTTTTTGTCCATTTTACATTTAAATCAAAAGAGTTTCCACTCACAAAATGAAAGCTAACAGACTAAAACACTATTTCTAATCTTTTATGACTTCATGGAAAAAAAGTATTAAATGAAGATCGACAGTATTTAACTAATTCTCGTTTTTAGTGAAGCATTTCCTCCCGGTCCGAGCTGGAACATCTCTGAACAGCGTCAGTGCAAAGCAAACGACATTTTGAAGAGGATTTATGTGTGCGACCTGCAGCAGACCGCACAGTATTAACAATGTAAAGTAAACACAATGTTTTACAGTCGGTGCAGCTGAAGGATCCTGGTTGTTCTCCTCCTGTCGAGGAGAATGTTGCCTTGTAGGGGTATAATGTGTCGAAAAACAAAATCTAAAGTGGTGTTAAAGTAAAGAAACTAAGATGTTGGATTTTTAAAATTTGATGCACAATGTTAAACTAATTATTTTGTTGGTTTTTGGTTTCAAAAATCAGACATTGTAAAAAAAAAATCACATTTTTAGAAGCAGTACGTAAATTCCTATTATTTTGAGTGGAAAATATGTTCGAAATTATTAGCAAATATCTCAGGATTGCATGAAAACTTCACTTTAGTTTCTCATCAAAATAAAATTAGGGCAGAGACGCACTACAAAGCCATGATTGACGAGAAGAAATTAGTCTTTGGTGTCTTTTGTATCAAGGCCATAATATTGTTTCAACACTCAAGGGAGACGACAAAACAGGCCAACCTATCATCAGACTATTGATAGGGATACATGTCACCCTTTAAGGTTTCTGGGATGCATGTTAAAAAGTAGGTCTCGTGTTTTTTTAAAAATAAAACGCTGTGGTACAATAGCCTAGTTTAGAGGGAAAGGTGATGTCTTTGATAAAAACCTAGAGGCGAATAGAAAACTATGAAGATAAGACTGATTTTTGTTAGTTTAAGCAGCAATTGGCGACATTAAACTGAACTTATGAAAGCATTTTGTTGCAATATTTATGATTCTCATTTTTTGTATTGTATTAAAAATAGTCAGAGGCAGTCCCGACTTAAAATGGCTTCTCTCTTTGCACCAAACTACTCACCTGATGAAATAGATGTGTAAAGAGTTCCTTTAGTTAAAATCACAGCAGAACAGTATCTACACCTTTGGCACCAGATGCTAACACTGAACTCTAGCAGAAAAACACTTCTTGTGAGTGTTTTGTGCAAAAGTCCTTAAGTTACAAGATGTTTCGGGATTTTCTTGCCTTTGCTATCTGTTTCTAATCACCCACAGACATATTCTGTCGCTAGGCTATCCTGTAATCCTCCATTTTTGGTTTGGAGTCATTCCTTCGTAGATTTGATTGTGTGCTTAGGATCATTATTCTGCTAATCCAAGAGAAACATTGGTGATGGTCATGTGACACTACAGCCATGCTAGCAACTTGTTTCAAGCGAGAAGTTAACACGCTAACAAGCAACATGCAGGCTTTTACTAGGTATGATCTTTGCTATCATCCATCTATCCATCCGTTTTCTTGCACTTATTCGTGATCAGTTTGCAGTGGCAGTGGGCTAAGCAGAGCATTCTTTACGCCCCTCTACCCAGCAATGTTCTCCAGTATATCCTGGGAAGCCCCCAGGTCGGATGAGATATGTCATCTCATCCACAAGTTCTGGGGACTCCTCCTACTTGAAAAACTTGTAAAGCATGTGAAGTGGAGGCCCGAACCACCTAAGCTGGTTCCTTTAATTACTAAAAAGCAGCGACTCTACTCTGATTTCCCTCAGGACGTCCTAACCTCTTTCTCTACCTGAAAGACTTCCAAGCAGCACAAGCTCACAAGCAGCATGCTGGTTTTTACTAAGTGTAATCTTCACTACTTCATCCATTTTCTTCACATTACTCTGGTCGGTTTGCAGTAATCGGGGCATTTCTGACTTCTTCTCCCCAATGACAATTTCCACTTCTACTTGGTGTGTTCTCAGGCCAGATGAGATATATAATCCATGGGGTTTCAGACTCTCCTCTAGGGTCTTCTCCTAGTAAAAGATGCCTAAAAAACTTCTAAAGGATCTTAATCACTGGCTCCTTTCGATGCAAAGAAGCAGCAACTCTACTCCAAGCACTCTTTAGATGTCCAAACTCCCATTCCTATTCCTAAGACCGAACCCTATGGAGGAATCTTATTTCCACCGCTTCATTACACAACCTCATTCTTTCAGTCAATACCCAGAACTCATGACCATAGCTGAGGGTTGGAACATAGATCCACTTGTAAATCTTCTGGAACAGCAGCAGCATTTCTACTGGCGCTGCATCAATCCATCTATCCATCACATGCTCCATTTTCCCATCACTCATGAGAAAAATCCCCAGATACCTAAATTCCTTCTCTTGAGACACTCTCAACCCCAATTTAGTAAAAAATTACTGCTTTGGAAATCTCAGTTTAGCGTATCAGGATGCTAACGGACAAACCAGAGAGCCACATCGAATGGCTTTAAAAAAGGAAAACCTGAGGCAAAAACATGAACTTCCGTACAAAAGAACACACAAAAAAAGGTAACCAGCAATTTAGCAGAGCTGTCACTGAGTCCACAAAGTCGCTTTCCTGCTTATTATCGTTGAAGTGTGCGAAAATGCCACCCTGACATTTTCTTATCTACAGAAGGAGGGAGGGCTGAGGAGATGACGGTGACATGTAGCAGATGCCCCTGCTGGAAAAGGCTGCTACCTTAAAGGCAAGAAAAAGGCTTTAAAACAAACAATAAACAGTCTCTTTTTAGAAGTCTTTCAGGAGAGAATTTTATTGCTGCTCAGCTGTGTCATAAATCCTCTTTTTCCTTCGTTTTCCTATCTGTCAGCTGCTCAAAATACCGACTCGCTGCACGTGATTCTGATAACTGTGACATCCCAGCTGATAAATAATGCATTCAGATGGACAGCGGCCTTAACCGTGTCAGCTGTCGACAACTTTGTGGGAGCTGTCATGGCTAGTTCGAAATCTCTTTGCAGCTGCAGAGCCTCCACTCACCGCTCGTGTTGTAATATTGACAAAGAAGCCGCTATCTTCCGGTTCCACTTACCTTTTCTACGTTCTCCTCCGCGTTCTCCTCTGCCTGCAGTTCAGTCAGCAGTTCGCGTCCCGCCACACTCTCTGCAAACAGGGAGGAAGAGATAAAGCGAGTGAGGATCGGAGCTCTGCGCGCTTTCATTCCTGCATTCCAGATAAATTACGCCGAGGCGCTTGTGTGCAGCCTCTGTCCTCTGATCACTGTGTGTCAGAATGTCACAGCTCGCTCTCACAAAAACCGCTCAGAGGAAAACACCGATGGGGAAACAACACAACACGCTGCAGAGGGAAGAGATGGACGAGTGTGGGGAATGTGACTGAGAGTTAGGTGAGAAGGTTGTTACTGTATTTATCTGCACTGTAAAAAAAAATAAGTGGAAAAAAGTGTGAAAATTTGGGAGCCCTAAGGGTGCCAGGAAAAAAGTACGGAATATTGTGACATTAAAAAATGCAAACAAAAAAAAATGGTGGTAACAGTAGAAAATAACTGCAAAATAGTGATATTTTAGCCAATTTAATACAGTAAAAACTGTAAAAAAAAAAATAAAAAAAGTGATAAATAGCAAATATCTGTGAAATAGTGGTATTTCAGCCAGTTTCAACACAGAAAAAGCTGTAAAAAATACTGATAATAATAATAGCAAATAATTGTGGTATTTTAGCCAATTTAAATACAGCAAAAACTGTAAAAAGTGATAATAATAGCAAATAACTGCAAAATAGTGATGTTTTAGCAAATTTAAATACAGTAAAAACTGTAAAAAATAGTAATAATATCAAATATCTGTGAAATAGTGATTTTTAGCCAATTCAAATACAGTAAAACGGCGTCATTTCATAGTAAAGTCTCAAGGATAAAAAAAACATGCAAACTGTTAAAAGATGCAGAATTAGGACGAGTAATGTGTGTGACGGAACCAAAATGTCATAACTTTGTTTGCTCAAATTGTCACAACTCTTTGATTTCAGCTTCTAAAAGTTTAATTATTTTTTAAGACAAGTAACTGAATATCTTTGGGTTATAGGGCACTAATAGTAATCATAATAACAATAATAATAATAATAAGCCCTTAGTTGCAGCTCTAATGGAAATTGTGACGTGCAGATATGCAAGAGTCACATCATGGGAAGTGCGATGTGAAATAAGGGAAATTAACTTTTTTTTTTAACCATGTGATCCTTGACTTCCTCTTCAACAGAAGCCTATCTGATGGAACATAATTTATTCTGATTTAATTGTTCTTGGAAACATGGAGTTTTTAATTAGATTTACTCACAAGGCACAGAGTTTATTGACATCCAGGCTCCATATGTGCACGGCAAAATGAACGAGGAACAGGAGAGAAACGCGAAAAAGAAAGAATTGTTCGCAAAATGACATCCAATGCCAGTTGTTTGTAAGTTACAGCTACAGAAAGAATTAATGTAGAAGAAAATTGGCTACTTTTTGCAATTTTCTTTTTTTTTGGTCATCACAAAGCTCTGTATGATGAGTGAAAAACTAAATCTGAATCATAGTTACTTTGTCAGTGTTAACTATATGAGAAAAGTTACAAACAGCTTTTTAAAAATACTTTTATGATTCAGATTCACTCTCCTGCAAAATTAGCCCTCAAATGATTCACTCTGCCCAGATAGTCATTCAAGTCACTCGGTTAAAAAAAAAATCCTGAATTTTTAAAAATATATAACAGAAAAAACAACACTGTCACTGGTTTCCAGGATGTTAGATGAGAAAGTTGACCTCTCTCATGTCTCTACAATAAATGTGAAGCTACAAGCAGCAGCTAATTAGCCTAGCTTAGCATTAAGGCTAGGTTGTGACTGTTTCAGGAAGCCACCACGCCCACTCAAGAAATAATCCAGCACACATAATCCCTCCATTAAACCATGATGTATTACTTTTACTGGGATTAAACAAACAAAGTGTTAATTAGTGAGATTTAAATGTGCTGGTTTCACACGGACTTGCACAGCTCTCAGCAAAAAATGCAAATAAGGATAATTCTCCAGATTATTCCGTTGCTGACCCCGACTTTCTCTCTCGTTCTACAGATTCATTCTTAATGCATCTGTGACTCTGCATCTCTGCTGCTGCTGATAAATGGGCCAATTACGCTGCATGAGCAGATCTGCAGAGGAAGGGAATTCCACCCGCCGTAAATCACGGCAGCGCACAACATTAAAGCAACGCTACAGCGAGGCATCCATTAACAAAACCTCGCCAACAGCGGCGGCCGAAGCACTGAGCCAAAGTGTTCTCGCAACTCTGGAACTGCTTCGGGTTTAAATAACAAAAAAAGAGAGAGTAGGAGATCTTATTTTAAGTGTGCTGTCACCACTCCATGTCCACTGGAGCCGTTCATCAACACTGTTGCACTGTGTTATGAAAACTGTGTGAAAGTTTGATCAGTGCTGTGATTCTTTAACTATTAGCTGCTTCACAAGGAAAGATTTAGTGTCATAAACTGAACGCTCCGCATGAGATATATTAAATTAAATGAGCAAAAACAAACAGTGGTACTTTGCAAACTTGCTTTAACATCATTTTACTTCAACAAAAGACACCAAAGTTCTCAAATGCTGCAACTAAGATGTAAAGTAGTGGGGAAAAAACACCACAATTTAACAAAGTGATGTCCTCAGTTCTCACTTTTCTCCAAATATAAGTCTCAAACCCAAAGAAAATCCACCATAAATGAAAAGAAAAGTAGCAAATCCGCACATTTGACAAGCTGGAACCAGGAAACGTTTAGTATTTTGCTAGAAAAAATATTAATGTACATTACTGGTGGGCAGATTAGTTTCTATTTCTTTGCTTGACTCCCTGTTGCGACTGCAACTAAATCATGCCTATCTGTCCTATTTTGCAAGTAAGTCACCTACACTGTAAAACAAAACAAACAAAACGCGAAAAATAATTGTAGGAAAACTTCGAGAAAATATTTGTAAAAAATCGTGGAATACTATGTTATAAAAAAATTGTAAAAAAAAAAAACCAAAAAACAAACATACAATATCTGGGAAATACTGATATTTTGAGCGATTTTAAATATTGTAAAAAGAAATTTTATAATTTCAGCACCATTAACAATAAACAAACCAAACCACAAAAAACACCACTGGTAAAAAAAAAAACAAAAAAACAGGTGATTGAGGCTGACAGGTAAAAATTATTTACCATTTATCATTTATTAATCAATATCATTTATATTTCAATATTGGCAAGTGTCTGTAAAATTGCTATTTGTGGCTTATTTATTTTTAATTCATTTTTTCTCATGTTTTAATTATGTTTTAACTGTAACTGTTCTGTATTTGCTGCGGCCTATCTTGGCCAGGACTCCCTTGAAAAAGAGGCTGTTTATGTCTTTTTCCTGGATTAATAAAGGTTAATGAATTTAAAAAATCATTTAAACACGGCAAAATAAATAAATAAATAAAAATCAAGGGTCAAATGTTGCAAACCCCTCTCTCCCCCTACCCCCCCAAAAATGAACTACCATTTTTAAAAAATACAGTATATTTTTAATTTACAGTTTTGGCCTGTTTTTTATGATCAATGTGTAAATTATAACTTTTTTCTGTGATTTTATTAGTAATTTATTGTAATTTAACTACAGTGAAAATCTGTAAAATAAATAAATTGTCCAAAAGAAAATGCAAGGTAAAAACAGGTAGAAGACATATTTTTACAGTGTATTTAAGCACGTTAAGTTCTTTTAACATATGAAACCTGTTTCATCAGTCTTCTATATCAGTCTGGCCCAGTTTACAACTAATCACCTTTATTGACTTTAGCTTCTCTGATCAAAGATGGAGTCACATAAGAAACAGTCCGAGTCACGTGACCTACGACTCATGACGAGTTTTTTTTGTTCTCTGAGACTCGTCTCTCATCAGACTCACGTTTACATTTGGGGAGTTTCCAAAGAAAACTGTTCAAACATCTCGGGTTGTTTGTTGCCGGCTGTAAGAAAGTAAAGGCGAAACTTTCACACATCGGATGAAATGTATGAAAATGAATTTACTCAGTTTGCTGCTGGTTCTACCTACAAAATGTACAGTTTGTGCGTCATGCTGAAAGCAGCATAGCAGTGGTTTTGGCAGCATTTTAGTCCATTTGTGCAATTTATGCTTCTGTGTTTTCAGCCCTGCACAAGACTTACATTCCTACACAACTGTTCTCTGCGTTACAGTTTGAAGGAAACACACTTTCTGCTGCTTTGCTTTCCATGTAACACAAATACATTTCAGATCAACATATCTTTGCCATTTATTTTATTACTTTACTGTTGCCCCTTTTCATCCAACCAAATATATATTAGATAGGATGGAACTCCTGCATACGTTTTTCATAATAGCAGAAAAACTAAATAGAACAGATTTAATTGCTTTAAGTATCGGACTGAAATATGAAGGCTAATCCTTTTCATGTCTGTACTATAAATATGAAACTAAAAGGAGCAGCTAATTAGCCTAGCTTAGCATTAATGCTAGGTTATCTGTTGGGCTACAAAGCAAATACAATCCCTCCAACCTGGTGGGCCAGAAATGTTAGAAGAAGCTTCAAATAAGGATCATATTTTAACCCAAAATTGTGATATAAGTGTGATTTTTGTACCACAGAATTTTGGTGCCTAACTCAAATGAAACAAGATCCTCCTCTATGACCTTCTCACACCTACCCTGTGGCTCCTTCAGTGACTAAAACTTGGATTTTCTACATTATTTAAAATATGCTTTTTTTTAAAAATGAGAAAACGGTTTAGTTTTATAGTAGTTTTAAAGACATTCTGATACATTTTCCCATTGATTGCTCTACAAAAAGTGCATAAAAATCTACTTTAAATTCTTGAAAGTTGCTTGAGCCTGTACTCATTTCTTATCTTTGACTGTGACAGATTACACAGCTCAAGCAACAACCTGCGAATGTGTTTTCTTTATGTGCAGAACTCATGAGCAAAATTAGTCTAATCAATTTCATCTAAACGTGTGTATGATTGCTACACTGTTTGTCTGTTCAATTTGCATTTAAACTTGGTTCAGCAGATTTTTTGGCCACTTGGGAGCAGCAGAGGCAAAATATAAACACAACCTATGACCAATTTTTACATCAAACATGCTCACAGTTTCTTATTTATCCATCACCCACGGAGTACCATTATAGTATCTACTGGGAGCCATGTCCCCTCATGTAGCCCCAAATTATTCCACTATACAAATAAATTACATTCTATGTTTGTTTGTTTTTTTTTTAAATCTGTTCGGTTTACCTGTTAGTGTTATGTATTTTTATTGTGCAAAGGACTGCAGATGGAAATTAGCTTTGTGCGAAATCTGGTGCGGGCATCTTTTTAATGTTACTGCACATTGTCCTTTTAAATAAACTAAACTAAACTAAACTAGGCACCAAAACTATGTGGTTATGTTTATGAAAATGTCAGTTTTACAAGTTAGAAGTCTGATGATGTTTAATCACCGAAATGACTTGGTTAGGGTTGGAAAAATGTCAGAGTTTGGGTTAAAAAAACAACCTTTTCACCACCAGTTTGAAGCTTCTAATGTGTAAAGAAGCTGTAAAGAAGTGAAAGTAAAGCAAATGGCAAAATGAATGGCAGAGATCTATTGATAAGAAACATACTTGTGATACATTACGAACTTAATCAATCCGAAATTACACTTCCTTCCTGGTTGGTTGTTTCAAAATCTACTTTTACGTTAGCTGTGGTCTGGTTGATGGTAAATTCCAAGCAGAACATTTCACTTTTTGGCTTCTAAACTCTCCAGTATTTCGACCAGCTAGTTTAATGCTGAAAAAGTTGTGTAAAGTTGGTAAAACTGAACCAAACCAGTAAAGTTGTGGACCATAAAAACCAAAACAATGAGCTAAAAAATGTTTTAAAAGAACTGCAGAGTCACGGCAGTCACAGCTCTTTCCACATACAAGACATTGTGTAATTCTATCTACCGGGCTTTGCAAAAGTTCTGTTACACAGTTTCATGATCTTTAGAGACGTTTACATGTCGGAGTGAAAAATTCCATTAAATAAACTGAAAGTTCTACCTTATAGGCAGGTGTCCTTAATACAATTTTTTTTCTCCGGTGAAGTTGTATCAAGATGGAAGTCAAAAGAGTTGAGATATCTGCTCTCCTTCATGCTGGCCACAACAAGTCTGACAGAGCCAAGCAGCTGAACATCAGCCGGATGACCGTCCACAGAGTCGCGGAGAGGCTCAAGAATGGTGAAGATCTTTCAGTGATCTTTCAAGAATGGTGAAGACCTGAAAGATCTTCACCATTCTTTAGCCTCTCCGCGACTCTGTGGACGGTCATCCGGCTGATGTTCAGCACAAAGGAGAGCAGATATCTCAACTCTTTTGACTGCCATCTTGATACAACTTCACCGGAGAAAAAAAATTGTATTAAGGACACCTGCCTATAAGGTAGAACTTTCAGTTTATTTAGAGGAATTTTTCACTCCGACATGTAAACGTCTCTAAAGATCATGAAACCGAGTGTAACAGAACTTTTGCAAAGCCCGGTATCTATCTATCTATCTATCTATCTATCTATCTATCTATCTATCTATCTATCTATCTATCTATCTATCTATCTATCTATCTATCTAATTCATTATGACTGTTAAAATGTTGATTATAGCCATAGAGATCCTTGGATATTTTCACATTTTGCTGTTGAAAAAAAAAAGATGTGGCGTTAAAAGTTTGGACTGTGACATTTGAAAAGTTGATCGAAGTCTTGACTGCGCTCTCACATCTTTCTGTCTACTCTCTGTTTTATTGTTCTTGCATCAGTTCACTTCATGCAGCAAAAAAAAGTCTGTTCTTAAAAAAATTTTAAAAAGCTGCTGAATTTGATTTCCTTGTGAAGTGTGGGTGTCATCATATTTACGTTGCGAAGCAGCAGTGAGATCAGTGGAAAAGAGAAGGAGAGTGTTAAAACACAGAGTGCGAGCAAGTTTTTTTTTTTATCTTTAGCACTACTGTTCTCCACTTTTATGCCAGTGAAGCATCTTCAGCTGGAGTGTAGAGGTGAGAAAAGACAGAAAGGTGTGCTATGGGATGCGACTGGTGATCCATTTCTCTCCTGTGTTCAAACCTTCTGCTTCCCGTCCCTCCCTCGGTGGCAGACAGGTGTTCATTGATGAGACCTGAACCCCCCCATCGAGCTCCGTCCTGCTGCTAACACCAGCGAATCAATCTGACCCCCTCCGCCATCCTTCCCCTGCCATTTGGAGCCTCTTTTGAACCCCTTCCTCCGGGTTTTCGGGGGGAGGTCTGTGTTTGTGACGAGGCCCTCCATAGATGTGATTATAGCTGCTGGGTGTCGCTGACTTAAAGGGTGATTAAGCGCCGCGGGAAACATCCTGGCGAGGGAATTATAATTCCTGGCCTGTCAAGAGTGACGATCTCTGGCGGTACTCCCACACACGCCAACCTCCCCCTTTTCTCTCTTTCTGTAAGTGCACACCTTATTATCCAGACTTTTAAAAAGAAATTCTTTACACCATCTAAAAAGGGAAACTAAAGCGGTCGGGCGGGGGGGTGTTCTGTCCTCTGTGATGCCCAGGGTGTGAAATCAGAGCGTGGTAATTAAAAATGTGTCCCCAGTTCAGCCATCTGGACCCTGGAGAGCCGGTGATTAACCTGTGAGGGTCTACGGGGACGAGGACGAGGTGGGAGGTAACCTCTTATCTGGCACTGACTATATGAGAACGCACTTCCTTACTTCTGGTCGCTACACCTGGAAATCCTTCATGGATCATTAGGATGATTCTGTCTTAATTCACCAAATGCCCCTCACATGACCATCCTCAGTTTGTCAGATTTTTATTTAAAAGTGGTGAATACTGATTGAGTTGACCATGTGTACAATCTCAGGTCAAAGGGAACATTATTTTATATAATGACAGACAAGAGATGTTAGGTGTGAAATGTTTGTTTTGTTTTTATTTGGTGAGTTTTTCTGTAAAACCACACAGCTACCGTTCCCTTTGCCCTTGCTAAGCTAATCTTCATTAAGAGAAGAGGTTTAATGAATGTGCTAAGTGTCTCAATTATGTTATAGTACCAATAATCTATGCTTGATAATACGAGCAGTACTTATTTGGGTGAACTAACATTTAACCCTCGTGTCGTCCTGCGGGTCAAAATTGACTCGTTTTAAGGACCAGGTCTGCGAATTAGCTGTTAGCTGTTGACCTATGAACATGACATCGCTTAATGTAACAATGTTTGTTGTTCTGTCCCTATCAAATAAACAAATGAAGAAAAGAAAGTTTGAAAATGCGGGGGGAAAAGCAATATTTTCACAGTGGAACTTCTGATGTCCACATTTTGAACATTTTTGGGAAGTCTTTGAACATTTTTTGGTGGAAAAAGAAATGTTTCTTTAAGAACATTCACATAAAAATCAACCAAAATCCAGCGAAAATTCGCTGGATTTTGGTTGATTTTTATGTGAATGTTCTTAAAGAAAACATTAGAAGTTTCACTGATATACATGTAATCCATCAGGATTTTTTTTTAAAGATTTTTACTCATTTTCTGAAAATATTTACAAGAATTTTCTTGCCGAATTTGTTTTTTTTTTTTTTTAAATAAAACTTTTAAGGGAAAATTTTAAGGAATTATTGGAATTTTCTTCCTGAAGGTTTTGCAAATTTTCAGAAATTTGGGGAATTTTTGGATTTTTTCAAACCAGGAAACAATATTTGTTGGTGCCTGTAAATGAAGACAACAGGAGGGTTAAAATAACACTGATGCATGTCAAATGCAGAATTTTGCAGACTGAATTACTTCTTTTTTTTTACTACCAAAACGATTCCTGCACATTTGTATTATTTTTATTACTTAAACGTCTTAACAGCAGAGGTGCATGAATGTGCAAAAAAAAAAAACACTCGAGCGCGCACTGAAAGTTGAGTCGCAGTGTGACTTGGTGACTGTGCCGTCCTCGGTGTGTCATGGGACGACGAGCTGCGATGTCACCGTGAAACTAGAAGCAGCAGAGGGCGGCTAAAGAAAGATTCACACAGCAGTAAACCGATAGGAGAGGATGCACGAGTCGAGAGGGGATGAATAAATAAATAAATAAAAGCTGGAAAAAAAAAAGTTTATCAGGGAGACAATGGAGGAGATGGTGATGCCTTCTTCTAGGGGAGGCTTTTACAGCGACCGCAGCAAGGAGAAGTAACATAAACCCAACCTCTGGAGTTATTAATGAACACAATCAAGGGGATATCGACTATTGACTGTAACACAGCACGCATCCCTGCCCTTGAACAGGAGAAAGGACGTGCCTCCCTCTGCACACGAAGCGACGGGACACCGAGAGATGAGCTGTCAGGTCGCGATCGACTATGGAGATGATTCTGAGGGTGACAGCTGAGTGTCCTTCTCCATCACAGCTTCGGCTAAAAGCAGATTCTCACTCCAACCGGGACATTTAGCATCATATTATACAGAAATCTGGAAAAGCTCAGTCAGTGTTGAGGAGATGTGATGTTAAAAATGAGTGATAACACTAAAAAAGACTAAACCGAAAACAATAAAAATGTTCTTTATTGGAATATTTTGTGTCACATTTGCACCCTCAACTGTTTTGTTTTACTGAATCAGTAACTACAGCTGATGTCTGTGTACCATTTGTGTTGTTTTTGCCATTGTTATTAATGCACTACTAAAAGAAAAAGAGCTATTAGTTTCTGCTTCACCTATCTGACTGTTTTTGTCTCTGCCAGCTTATGTCAGAGTCACATTACATTAAAAAAACTCTTGAATATTTAAATTTCTACAGCAACCATTTGAGATAGGTCCGTTAGCGTCTGTTTCCTGCAATAAACTAAACTTAAAATGACTGAGACATGCACAGACATCAAAAGATAATGTTATTGTCACTTTTTATTTAGCATTTAGCATCTTAGCTACTATTAGAGTAGTGTTTTTGTATTCTAATATCTTGGTGGATGTTTCTGGTTTGTTTCATTCATGGATTTGAATAAATGCACGCATCATACTAATGAAGTTATTCAGAATTAGAAAGCATTTCTTTTCCCCTAATTTTTCACTAAATAAGAAACACATGACAAAGCCTTTAGCTGCAAATTGCGTTTTAAGCCCTCAGAGTTTAATCACCACTGTGTGGGTGCAGGTTTATTAGACTTAATTGTGGAAACAGTTCATCAGTCATTGGTTTTCTGAGCAAATTCAAGGACGAGGTACAACATCTGGCATACGTATAAAGCTACTTTTATGAAAGAAATTATGTAAAGTGTGCATGAACTTGGTGCAGCTCAACAAACAGTTTCTTAAATCTGACACTACTGATAAAAGCTGTTGGTAGAAACAGCTGCTATAGTGTCTAAATGACTTTGGTAGGACAGTGGTACCTCATTATTAAGTGGTCAGGTCAAAACAAACTAAAATAATCCAATCTACCATTAAGGAATAGGTTAAAATTAAGCACAACATCGGCAGATGCCATTAGAACAACTTTAAATTAGTAGAATGTAGGAAGAAACAACATAAATATGGAGATTTCTCCAATAAATTACCCAGTATTGTTGTATTTTTGGTGTGTAACATTTTGTGACAGACTATGCTGCTTATAGTAGTAAGAAAATAGGTTTTGTTTCTGCTTGAGCATCTCTGATTTGCTGGAAATTGTCATCAAAACATAGCCTCAAATTTCAATGTGTGCAAAACATGCTGAAATTGAGTCAATGAGAGTTTATTTTTTATTATTATCTCAGAAAGAACTTGACAAATCAAGCTACATTTTCATAGATAGCATTGTGAATACGCATAGTTTAGAATAAAAAAGTTTCAAGCAAATCAGAGATGGTCAGACGGTAGGTTGCAGATGATTTGAGATGTAATAAACTTGTTTTAAATATTGTAAAAGCATCTTATAAATATTACTTATTATTCAGCAATGGACATTATGTATAGTTTGATTTTCCTAAAGTTACCTGACATTAGAAGCTTTACTCTCGATGCATAATCCTCTATTAAACCGAGCCTTAACTCTCTCTCCGTCGTCGTGCCGCTGCCTCTCGGTCAGACCACCACCACCCATGATCATTCGATTAGCCGGGACATCTGTGCCACCCCCAACATGCCCTGCCCATCCTACCGTCTTAGATTGTGCGGTGCATTTATATGAGTGTGTGCTGGGGGTTAATCTAGGTCCCAGAAGGGGGGAGGGGAGGAGGCAGTGGCCCAGGAAATGATGCATCCCCTGGGAGTCAAGGAGGCAGCAGGGAGGAGGCTTATTGCTCCAGGGAGCGCAAATGTGGTCTGTTATGTTTATTAAATCAAACAATCAAGGCCTGCCGTGTTTCTTCTTTGTTGGCTTAAAGCAGCAACCAAGTGGTTTTCTTTTCCTTTAGACGTCTAAAGCAGTTGAAACCTTTGATATGCGTGTTGCGTAACAGCAGTGTAGTTAGTGGGCTAGAAACAATGCACGACATTGGCTGTCACAAGAACAGCTATAAGGCTTCAGAAAAAAGAAACATACGTTTTTGTGTGACCAGGGTGGAAAATTAACACCAGCCAATGGCCAAGTGATGCTGATGATTTTTGGCTGTGAGTGATAGAGCTGTTTAAAACTCCCCTGGACGCTTTGGACAGAAACCAGACATCGTGCGAAGCTTCTTTTCCAATCTGTAAATCATATTTGAAGGTGGCCAGTGTGATTGCCAAGTTTACAAGGTGAGCTTCCTCTCCCACTTGTCACAAATGATAGTTTTGTGGACATGAAGCTCATTTTAAAGCTCGTCTTAACTGCGAGGATTCAGCAGGATTTTTTGCTTTTGCTTTCAGCGAGGAGGCATAAACATAGTTTCCTCTGGAATCAATCAGCATGCAGCGACTAACACGGCCAGACTCTCGGGCTGTTAACAACATTACAAACATCCGGGCTTGTTTAGATTCCACAGAGAGTTTGCTGCCTCAGACGCTGACATACTTTAACTTTACCATCATCGGTGTGTATCTGCAAGTCAAAGATCTCATCCAAGTTCTCATAAACAGATAAAGATTGCTTGCCAGTTCATGTCTTTGTGGTCAGCAGCTACAGAGCAAAAAAGATTCTGAAACGACACACAAATTACTCCAGAAACTTGTGCGAACAAGACTTACTGACAAACTTAATCTGGACTTGGCACATGTAAGACTTCAATAAAGTCCCTGAAGACTCATCTTGACTTTAGACTTGTTTTGGATAAGATATGAAAAAACTTTAATTCGATTTAAGATTTGGACCGGAGTCAGAGCTTCATTACAAAGACACCTGACACATGTCTTAGACTTGATGGCTTTAAGAACTGACTCAGACTGCAGACTTTACCTAACAGAGACTTGACTCAAGACTTAAGAGCAAATGCATTTTTCCATCAGTGACTTGATTCATGGCTTACAACGTAGACTTGATTCAAAAGACACAAACACAGCTATAGTAGTCTTGAAACTTGCAGATTTTACTTTTGGTTGGACTAGCATCGAGTTTACATGAAGCATAAAAACACAGCTGTGGTGAACTCAACACTCGAGACTTAAATGCGGGATCAGTAACACTTGACTTATCTGAGACTTGACCCTCTAAAAACTTAAGTGAAAATACTTGTGTCTCATGTTTTACCCCCAAGAACTTGGGACTTGTTTTGGCAAGACTTGAGGCAATAGACTGACATATAGTCAGACCTAAGTCGTGAGAAGAAGGACTCAGGTGACTGTTCTGACAAAAACATGATATGAAACTTGCTTGGTCAAAACATAAAAAACACTCTAGGTAGACTTGAAAGCTGGTTCTGATTCAGACATTAGTGACAAAAAATTGCACTAGAGACATTACCTAAACCTAACAGCTTTGATACTTCACTCCCCACAGACTTAACCAACCAAAGACTTGACTGGAGACTTGAAAGTAATGTGTTTTTCCTTTAGTGACTTGAGCCATGACTTTAAACTTTGCTTTATTTGCACTAGAGACTTAAAAACAGCTCCTGTGGAACTGAGGATTTAAGTTTTAGTTGGACAAGTTTCGCATTTGGTCTAAAACTCCAAAAACCTGGCCAAACCCAGACACAAAAAACAGGAATGGTTAAGGATATTTGTTTAACATTTGGCTTATCTGAGACTTGACTGAAGCAAAGTCAGTCTCAAGTTTTAGACTCAAAGACCGGAGATTTGTTCGGGAAACACTTTAGGAACTACACTTAAAATTTAGTCTTGGTACATTTGAGTCTTAAGACATGGGTTGAGATCAGATTTAAGTCATGAAAACCAGGACTTAGATTATTGTTGTGACACGACTTAGACAAGACTTTTGACTTGATTTATACTAAGGCAAACACAAACACCAATGGAAATTTTGGTCACATAAAAGTAAGACTTGGAATTTCATTTGTACACGACAGTTGTGGTAGTAGTTGAACCTCTAAAGATTTGACTTGAGACTTAATTTTTAAGAAGACCTAATATACAGATTTGGACCGAGTCCAACTTTAGTCACAAACCAGGGAATCTGAGACATGACTTAGACTCGACTTAGCTTTGTGATTTGACTTGAGACCTGTTCCTGAGTCAGAACTTAAGGCTTCTGTGACTACCTTAAGATGAAATCTTTCAGGTCCCGTGTTTTACAGACTTGAGACTTGGGTTCAAATTAGATCTAAGTTACGAAAACAAGGACTTAGATAAAAGTTGTGAGACAAAGCCTGACCTGAGACCTGGTAGGACAAGACTTTGATTCGATTTATACAAAAAAAACACAAATTTACAGGAGACGTGACTTCTGAATGACTTAACCAAAATCTTTCATGTCTCATGCTTTACCCTCACAATGACTTGAGACTTGTCTTTGTCAAAACAACAGCAGGGCAATAGACTTAAAATATAGTCCTGGTACACTTGACACTTGAGACATGGGTTCAGCTCAGCTCTAAGTCTCAAAAATAAGGACTTAAATTAGCTGTGACACAATCTGATTTGACAGTTGGTTGTACAAGACTTGGCAATTAAATTACACAAAAAAAGACAAACGAGAAAAAGAATTTCACTTCACTCCCTAAAGACTTGACTTGAGGCAAGGAAACTCTTATGTTTTACCAATTAGGACTAGAGATGTAAGATTCAAGACTTGGGTGAGCAACACTTAAGGGTTGAAACTGCTGCCACGTCGTCCAAACTGAGTCACAAACATCAGGTCTTAACTCCCTAAAGACTGTCTCACGAAGACTAGTGGCTTGACAGGATTTGAAACTTTCTCTGCCAACTCCAATGAACACCTCTGGATGCTTTTATTCTGACAGAACGCAGCATGGTTGAGTAAGCTTAAAAACCCAAAATCAACATTGTCAAAAGGCAAACAAGTGCAGCGAGTACAAAGGTCAGAGCCTTCAGCACGACAACATCCTTCCTTCATATGTATCTAAGAGATCAGATAAGGATAACAAGAAGGCTTCTTGAAACTCCTCGCACATTGGACTGAACTGGAAGGCTTTTCGTCTTTTTCCTTTCTGCCGTTAACACTCAGCTCTTTCTGGAACTCTCAAGGTTTCTACCATTTAGTGTCTGGACTTTGTGAGCCTCTCTTTTAGCCTCAACACGTTTGAAGCAATCTGTGGCCTCGGAGCCATTCGTCTTGGAGATACAGTGCGACCCGCCTGGTCATGAGCTCTTGCGTAATTGTGACTGTGCATTCGTAATGGGTCTGGATATGTAACACAACACATGATTGGGTGATTTAACGTGAGTTGAATACGTGACGGTTCCTTCGTGTGGAAAAACAATGCCACATCTGTGTTCCTTTTCTCGGTTTTCTCGCAAATGCATACTACTGTCAGCGACTGTGTCTGTCCATGAGCATCATAAAAACACCAACCCCCTCCTCATACTCCTCCTCCACCTCCTCTTCCTCCACCTCCTCCTCCTCCTCTCCCGGCCATCTGCCTGACACAACCACTACATGGAGCTTGTGTGTGGTCGACTGCTTTCTCCTCACGGTATGGACGCTTGCAAGAGGGTTGGCCAGAAAAGCCTCACGGGAAGCTTGTGGGATTCCTCCTCTGGCTTTTCTGCTGCCTCTTGTCTTTTGCATCCCCCCCTTTTCTCTCCCCCTATCCTCCCCACCTCCCTCGTCATCCAAATATCCCCTGAAACAGATGCCCTTAATTCCTCCGGCTCCACATTATAAGATCTGGCAAGAAGAAGAATGAGGCAGGAAGAAGAAGAAGGGGAAAAAAAGGGGGAGGAAGGGGAGTCTATTCTATTATTCCCTGCCTCGCATATAAACATGCATAAAAGGAAATAATGGATGGCGGGATGTTAGGCAGCAGCTCACCTCCGAGCAAAGGAGCTTTTTAGTGATTTTAGAGGGAGGAGGGGATTCCATGATGTAAAACCAGCCAGCAGCATCAATCTCACCCCTCGAGCGCTTGAGAAAATGACAGCGTGGATATGAAACCCCCTCCTCCTCCTCCTCCTCCTCCTCCTCCTCCTCCTCCTCTTGTGGAACACACCCTGTTTTGGATGCAATTAACCCAGATGCGACCACAACAGGAAAATGACAAACAGCACCTTTCCAAGATGATTGGAAAAACGCAACGCACCTACCTCTGTTGTGGTTCTGTGTTCTCCGTGCGCGATGCCAAACACATCCAGCCCCGTAGAGTAGTATCCACACGTTCTCCCCGATCGCTTTCCTGTCACACACAGTCAGTAAGTCAGCGAGGCAGGCGATTACATCCACAACACTCCTCTCTCTGTGTGCCTTCCTCCCTCTCTCTCCCTCTATCTACTCCAGCTGAGATCCTCCCTCCTCCTCCTCGCTGCTGCTCCGAGTCTCCACCCTTCAGCTAAACACTCAGCCTGCAAGAAACTACCCTGCTTTCGTTTCTTTCTTTTTTCCCCTCCTTCTCCTTCCACCCTCCCTTCCTTCGCTCTTTGTGTCGTTTCTTTTTCTTGCTATTAGGACACACTCCCTCCGTCTCCCAGAGGTCCACAGGAAAAGCCTTGACTGTCTCTCTAAACAGCCGCACAGTAAACAAATGCATACCAGGACAGCTGACGATCTCAACGAGCTGCATTTTCTTCTTGACATTTTTTTTTCTTTCCAGACAGGAACTTCAAAAAAAAAAACAATTAGAACAACCACAACAACATCCTGTATCGCAGCACACACACACACACACACACACACACACACACACACACACACACACACACACACACACACACACACACACACACACACACACACACACACATGTGCCATGCCAGAGCGAAGCTTTTAATCTTTGGTCCACTTGCATATTACAGTGAAGCCATCAAAGATTTTTTTTAAAAAAGGAAAGAAAGCAGGAGTCATATACCAGAGCTGGAACGTAAACAATGAGTTTTTTGCATACAGAGAACTTTCTGCATGCACAGGATGCCTTCAATTAGACCCAGTTAAGCAAGATCATGAGTGTGATGTAGGCTTGTGTGTACGTGACAAGGAGTCTTATCTTAAACAAAGAGGCAGTTTTTTAGTTCCTTATGGTTAAATGTGTTTATGTGTGTAACTGTAGGCAGGCTCTTTAAAATACATCCAAACAGATTAAAGTAAAATTTGCTTGAATAGTGATAGTGAAGGGAAGAACAGATTATTTCTGGATGTGGATGAAGTCATGGAGAAACGCTGGGAAGGCAGTGAATGAAAGACTGAAATATCTCAATGACTATTTGACGGATATCTTGACAGTCTATATGGGTATTTATGTTAACCTGAGGATAAAATGTCACACTGTTTCACCATTTAGTACGTGACTTTGACTGTCAGGAAATAAATTTGCATTATCTGCATCATCATGTTGACAAACCACACTGTGACTAGTCACAATTTCCTTCCTGATATCTAAAATGTCGTCCTGACAAGTCAAAGTGAGAGTTATAGATGTGTGTAACTCAGTTTTGCTCAGTCAAAATAATAGTTGTAAATATACCAAACGTTACTATAACTACACATACAACACTTCCCATTAGATATCATTCAAGCAAAGCGTTTCAATAGGTAAAATGATGGGTAAAATGAAGACAAAATGTCACAAATACAAAAATTATACTAACAAAGACTTTGTTGAGAACATTTGAGCATTCCAGTCAAACTTTACAAAAGCCTCTGTACAGTAGCAGTGCTGTCTGTTTGATAAGTGGGCCACCTCCACCTTGTATTTGCTGTTGATGTAACTACAGATTACTGTCATGCTGTCAAGTCAAATTTCTAATTGAAGCGATCTGTAATTACATTTAGTCTCAGCAGAATTCCGGTTTAAGATACCAACGAAGTAATTCTGACTAGCTCAAACCCAGTTTAAGAAATCTTAACAGGTAAATGTAGAAATATGACGATACAAAATTTAATTGTAGATGTCTGAAACTGGAATTGCAACTAGTCATGA
Organism: Acanthochromis polyacanthus; assembly: GCF_021347895.1. Classification (NCBI taxonomy): domain Eukaryota; kingdom Metazoa; phylum Chordata; class Actinopteri; family Pomacentridae; genus Acanthochromis; species Acanthochromis polyacanthus. The sequence continues at coordinate 28,441,925 of NC_067113.1, forward strand.
TTCAGCTGCAGACATCTGCCATGTAAATATGGATTTCTGTAATATGAAATAAGAACTCCTGTCACTCCTGTGTTCTAATGCTACATTGGGTTAGCTAATGGTGTTGAAAGGCTAATTGATGATCAGAAAACCCTTGTGGAATTATGCTAGAACATGAATAAAAGTGTGAGTTTTCATGGAAAACATGAAATTGTCTGGGTGACCCCAAATTTTTGAACGGTAGTGCATCACCAAAAGGAATTTAACGACCAATCTAGCTATCAAATGCTAAAACAGTTTTCTGTAAGATGAAGCCAGTTGACTTTGTTGGCATTTATTTGTAAAGTGTTTCAAGTATTGCCAAAAAATTTGGTACATGTATTTATTACATGTACATATTTATTATAGCGCCTTCAATTTTTCATTTGTCTAATACCTGCAATGATAATCCCTCCAGCTGGAGCTCTCCTTTACATTTAATGGAAATTAGCGAATGCTGGGATTCTAAACTGATATGGTCAGCATGAAAAACCATCAGGATAGCAGAACTGCTAGCTAGATTTAGCACAATTTTTGGCACCACCAAAGAGGTTTAAGCTAGTGAACCAAAATGAGAGGAATTGATTTTTTTTTTAAAGAAAATATATGTATGTGTTTTTTTAAACCATGTTTTTTTAATTGAGGCTTGATTTTATCAAACATTATGGACATATTTGCTTATCAAACAGAAAAAACAAGAAAATGCATAGATTCTGTCAAATAAGGTAACACAGCATCACTGCCCTAACTGTATACAAACTAATCACTCATGTAGGTACCCCAAAATCTGAATCTGATTCTGGAAAACCAATATTTGCCAAAGTATAAGTAATAAGTAGTCTTGCATTTGCCAGTAATCGCCATATCGCTTTCTAAGACATGGTACAATTGCAGCCTATTTTGAAAGACAAAGTCAGACATCTACACCAGTAAGCCTTACTAAATGTACTGATAAAAGTCAATAAAAGAGATTTTATTAGTTTGTTCATCATATTACAAAGTCCTACTCATCCTGTGCAGGCTATAGAAATTCCCCAAATATCATCAGCCATAAAGCTAGCTGTCTATCGTGTTTATAGAAAAATTCTGAGGACACCAAGTGCACTATTTAAGAGCTTCCTGGTTCATGAAGTGAGCCTATTTCTCTGCATTCGCATTTATGTGAGCGTACTGTACATCTGCTTTCATGCATGTTATGTCATTCGCCTGCAGGTAAACTCGGCTAACCTTATTCATCTTCTTCCCACCGTCTGAACGTCACGTTTTCTGTGAGTCACATTTTCCTCGGCTCCATTCATGCAGATGTTATTTTCTGTGAAACTTCCAGTCGCAGCTCACATGCAGGGAGAGCTGGAGAGAGAGGAGGAGGAGGAAGATGGAGAGCCGGTGAGTCACGGATACTGTGGAGGCCAACGGAGGAAGCCTCTCGTCACCAGGATACCACGGTGATCTGGGATAGCCCTTCCTGGATCCACTAAGCCAGCGGTTCCCAGTCTTTTCTATCTGATGTATCTCTGCAGTCCTATCAGCTCATCACCTCAAATACCCCTCCACTGGAACCACCTGTCATGTTCCAAATATGCTCTCAGGAATAATCTATAGGTACTTTACGGGTTCAATACTGATTAGATATTCCAGACCAGTTCAGTTGTTAAAGTTTACGTTCCTTTGGGGAAATCACCAAATCAATGAAATCAATATATATTAGTTCCAGTTGCCTACAACTCCCCGACACTCACAATGGAGTTACAGTACAGTCAGGACTGTACAAAACAAAACAGTTTAAAACAACATCATTAAGAAGAGAGAATACTAAACTCATCAGAAAGACACAGTTGATCATGGTTGGTCAAATCAAAATGATATTCGCCCAAATCATCTATCAAAAAACAGCTATTTCAACTGTTTAGCCTTGGGTTTTTCAACTCTTTATCAATTACTTTACCATTACCATTGTTTTATCTATTAGCTTATGTTAGCCTTTTTTAAACATTTTCAACTGTTTATCCAATAGCTTACTCCCTGGATAATTATTTTAATTGTGAATCCATTGAGCCTGACTTTAGGTACCTCTGTAAACTGTCCTTTCATTGGCCTGCTTTGAGCTATTTCCTTTGCTTTTCCTATAAACCTATATTTTAGCAAACTGTTTTAGTTGTTTTTCCATTAGCTTACTTTTAACTACTTCCATCCATTTTTTTTAGTTTAATTTTAGCTGTTTTATCATTTATCCATTAACCTGCCATCAACTGTTTACCCATTAGCCCACTTTTAGCCAACAATTTCAAATGTTTATCCATTAGCCTGTCTTAACTATTTCACTTGTTTACGCATTAGCAAACTTTTCGCTAACGATTTTAAATATTTGTCCATTAGCATGCCTTTAGCTATTTAAATTGTTTATCCATTAGCGTCATTTTAGCCAACTATTTTAAGTGTTTATTCATTAACCTACTTTTAGTCAACTATTTCAGCTGTTTCTCAGTTAGCCTACTTTCAGCTAACTATTCCAACTGTTTATACATTAGCCTACTTTTATCCAACTATTTCAATTGTGTGTCCATTAACTTACTTTCCACCTGCTCCATGAATCGTCGTATCAGTTCTCCTGGTTGTGAGTCATTGTGGCCTTGTTTAGCATCAGCAGAGGCTAACAGTGACTCTCCTCCCTCCATCACCAGAGTGGAGATAAATCCAGAGATTTGTTTCTTTGTAATCTGATTACTATGTTTTATTATCGGCTCTGCAGATCATCTCTGAACCTTTTGATGTCGCTGCAGCTGTTTGGGTTAATAGGCTGGTTTATTAAGAGCTGCTAATCCATCTCTATGAGAACACGGGCAGATGTGGAGCCTTCACAGACAGAAACCAGCTTTTTCTGCTGCGTTTGAGTGTGATGTTGACATTCTGTTGGTTTTTCAGGAACCAGGAAGTCACATTTAAAGTGGTTTTGTGATCCTTAAGGGTTCCTTTGTAGCCTTAAAAGCTGAGAACAATCCTGTGGCGCATGTTTAGCGAGGTCCTCACTCCTGGACGGTGTCATTTTAGGTGAGCAGGAGGCGGATGATGGATGTTCGAACGCTCCTGTACATGCACTGTTTGTATGAGTGTGAGGGTGGGGTTATCATTGCAGGCGTTGGGGGTGGGGGGGGGAGGGCCTGGATTTTCATTTCTGATTTGTGACCATCTGCCTCCTCCAGGCAGCTGCTGCTGGCCCGAGCCGAGCGCAGCCGCCCCGCCTGTCCTGTCCCGATGCCCCATGGGATTTACGGAGAGGTCACCACTGCTGTTGGAGACTCGCCGTCACCTAATGCTCTCAAACAATCAGCTCAAATGATCATGATGTATGGAGGAATCACAGAGGAGGCAGCAGAGGGGCCACAGAGGCACACGACGCCGTTAAGTCTGCTAAAATTCACAAAAAGCAAAGCGTGAAAATGCTCCAGAACTGAACTGCACCTCGTTCAACAAGACAAAAGAAAGGATAAGGGAGAAAGGGGTGGGGGGTGGTGACGGAGACAGAGAATGGATTTCCCCTCTGTGTTGCCATGGTGACAGCAGTGGATGGTGGATGACTGATTTCCTGTACAGCTGTGGAGGAGAGAGAGAGAGGGAAAAAGAGGTGGAGCTCGCCGAGGAAAGCATCCATGTTTTCTCTTAAATTATATCCCTTTGTGGTGATCAGTGATGTCTGTACCGATGCAAAGAAAAAAAAATATACAAAACTCAAGTGTCTCTTACTTAGTTTTCAAGGCTTTCAAGCGCATCTTGGGGCCTTCTTCGGAGAGCTGTAGAAATAGTGCAGAAAAAACGATTCAGGTTGACCAGCAGACTGTATAAAAACACTGATAATGAAATCACAGCACTTAAAAATTATAAACTGGACTCCTCCTTTGGATATTCATTGGATACAAGGCTGCTAAAAATATTAATTTAAAAAACTTTATTTATTTTAATTATTTAGAATAGAGTAGATTAAATACAGATGAATAAGGCAAAACATGTAGTAAGTAAAAATAAATAAGAAACATCTAAAATGCAAAATGTCATATATCAGCCAAATAAAATTTTCTAAAATATTCAGAATTTATCTACTATTTAAATGAATTTTTAAACTAATTATTTAGAAAGGAATCATCTTTGTTGCCAAACTATAATATAAAACATACTACTAATATTTTTAAAAATCATAACCAACTCAAAAATAAAATTACAAGGTGCTTCATAATAAAACAAATGCCGAATTAGAGATTACAAACAAATAAGCTCTTAAGTGTGATAAAATAAAGTTAATAATATTTTTTACTTAATTTTTTTTATCTACATTTATTTAAAGTGCACAATATAACAAGATAAAGTAGCTAAGTCACATTCTTCTTAATTTTTCTCCACATTTAAGAGAATTACTACTACTACTATTACTCATCCTACTATTACTACTGCTACTCATCCTACTACTACTACTACTACTACTACTAATAATAATAATAATAATAATAATAATAATAACTGAAAAAAAGGGCTAATCTCCAACACTATTCTTTACAACATCACAATGTCCTTTTTTGCAATATTAAACATCAAGCAAATTAGTGTTCACAGATATCTAATGCTCATGAATAAAGAATAATTATTGCACTGTTGTCTGCAAGTTTGTTATTCACAGTGTAACATAACTTTCTAATGATGCCATTATGGTCTATGTATTTTAATTGGATTTTTTGTTCTGAAACGGGTATTGCATCGGCAAGTATGGAGCCAAACAGAGTACAGTGCAGTGCATAGACTGTATGAAATTTTTTCCCCTTTAGTTTTCATAGTCAAAATGAGAGATCAGGTGGCCGATATTAAAATAAATCAATATTGAATTTTTCATAGAGCCTTAAAGTTTTGCAAAGTCAGGAGGCGGGGCTACTTGATTTACAGTCCGGTCTGGAATGATTGACAGGTCCTATGGAGGAGGCATAGACTGTATATAAAGATATACAGTCTATGAGAGGAGGCAGCCGAGACTCTGCTCTCCTCGTTTGGATGAATTCTGATATAATAACTGTTGGTCTATTTATCAGTGGAGCAGCAGAACCTTTTCCACAGACAGTTTTTATGCCCGCTGCCTTGTTTTAACCAGTTTTCTGCTTTCGGCTGATTGTACCAGCAGACACCGAAAGGACGCTGATAGTTCGGTGTTTATTTTCGTATCGGTGCCTTGCTGTCATTTAGTCTGGACTAAACAAATAACAGCAGCATAAATCTCAAACATCTTTATAAGGAGTCTGGATTGAGGTTTCTCACTTGATAATGATTAAACCAACCAATTTAGGTTGGTTTAAAGGAATATTCTACTTTAAATCTTTGAATGTTGACCTAAACGGTTGGTTTTAGGAAGTATTCCACCTACAAGGTCCTCACACATTCACCTTAAAGGAACATTCCACCAAAAATCCCTGGACATGCACCTGAAATGTTGGTTTAACCGAGTATTCCATCCAAAATCCTCAAAGAGACCTGAGGGGCTGGTTAAAAGGAATATTCCACCTAAAACCTCAAATATAGACCCGAAAGAGTGGCTTAGAAAAAATCCTTCTTTGTGGACCAAAAAAGTTAGTATGGAAGAATATTCCACCTGAAATGTAGCCCTGAGAAGTTGGTTTGGAAGAAAATTCCACCTGAAGTCCTCCAATGTAGACCTAAAAAGTAAGTTTAATGGTATATTCCACCTAAAATTGACTACTGTAGACCTTGGAGGTTGGTCTGATGGTATATTCCACCCAACATCCTTGAACATAAACTTAAAAGGTTTGTTCAAAGAAATATTCCACCTAAAATCCTTCAATGTAGACCAAAAATCTTGATGTAAAGGAGTATTCCACCTTAAATGTAGATGTAAAGGATGGTTTAGGCTTGTCTGTTTCCAGAGCTTTCCACTTTTTAATTCTTGCCTTCTCCGCACCAGCCTTGCTCTTCCTGTTTTCCACTTTTCAAACACCTCTGACCGTGTGCACGAATGTACTACGTCACGGTGCGTCTGCATAAAAAAACAAAAAGCAATTAGAGCTGCCAGTGGAGGCGACCCGGGAACAGCGGTAGCAGCAGAATGATCAACCCAGTGCCACGGCTGAACACCGGCCCAAAAAAGAAAAAAGTGGCCAAACATCAGACCGGCCGACTGGGAATTGTCCCGGTCCTCCTGATTAGCCACTCCGGGCCTGCGGCAGAAAATAGCGTGCTGCTCTAAAAATGGAGAAGAAAATGCAATTAACAATAAAAGACAGACAGACCATCATAACACTTAAAAATGTAGGTCTTTCCTACAGAGAAATTGTGAAGAAAGTCAAGGTGTCAGTGACTACAGTTTTCTTCACCATGAAAAGAGTACAATGAGACATTACCATGCATCATTTCCAATAAAAAAGGAAAAACTGGGGTGTTGTAAAAGTTTTTGACCAGTAGTGTACATGTCAGTCTGAGACCAGAGAAGGACAGCAGCTGGAGGCTCATGTGTCAGACAACATCGCCCCCTTCAGGCCACAATGATAATAACATGACAGTAAATGTACAGCAGAGGGCAGCAAAAACCAAGGAAACACTTCACACATCACACTGCAGCTTCACAAGGACAAACTTAGTGATATTTTTCATCCATCCATCCATTCTCTATACACCGCTTTATCCTCACTAGGGTCGCTGGAGTCTATCTCAGCTGACTCGGGTGAAGGCAGGGGACATCCTGGACAGGTCACCAGTCTGTCACAGGGCTACATATACAGACAAACAATCACACTCACATTCACACCTACGGGCAATTTAGAGTTATCAATTAACCTCAGCATGTTTTTGGACTGTGGGAGGAAGCCAGAGTGCCCGGAGAAAACCCACACATGCACAGGGAGAACATGCAAACTCCATGCAGAAGGATCCCAGGAAAGCCGGGACTTGAACCGGGGATCTTCTTGCTGCAAAGCGAAAGTGCTAACCACTACGCCGCTGAGTAGCCCCTGATATTTTTCAGATTTTCTGTATTTTAATAGTAGTTTTAGTGAGTTGCTGGTGTGTAATATGCAGTATTTAAACCCTATAGATATTGGTAATATAAGACAAGGAAGCATTACAAATAAAACTGAAATACTTATTTGAATCATTTGAATGAATTGCCAACCATTTTGACAACGAATTAATCAATTTCTGTCACTTTTTAAACAAAAAAAGTGAATAAATGTGAATGTTTTCTGGTTTCTTCCCTCCGTTGTGACAGTAAACTGAATGTTTTTGAAGTTGTAGACAAAAAATCTGATGAGGATTTCACTAGTTTCTGACATTTTATAAACCAAACAACAAATAAATTAATCAAGACAACAAACCAGACAAATCAAAAGTTGAAACAATCTTGAAATGACCAGACAGTAGCAGAAGTTTGGTAGATAAATGTACCTATTTATTGGATATTGAGGGCATTAGTACCAAGAAGGCACAGACCAGACTTCATTATAACAAATCATTTTTTTCTCTCGTTTTTAAACTTTTTTGTAACAACAGGGTGACAAAAAAAATCAGTTTTTTTCCAGCAGGGAGATCCTTTCACAGAAAGGATTATGGACACAGACATACAGACTCTTACAAAGGTGTAAGTTTGACCATATACTGAAGCCAGAGGAGGAAGTTACAACAAATGATGAACACTTCAAGGACATGGGTTATGGCTGTATGGCTATGTACCTTAAACACATGCTGCTTTAATATAAGAAACATCGCTGTCCGTCAAAATACGACTCCAGACATTTTCCATTAATGATTAATTACAATAACAGTGAAGGAAACAAAGTGTAAGAAAGATAGAAGTTGCTTTTAATTACACAGCAAAATCAAATTCATGTGTTTGTTCTGTATTACACAAAGACGTTGTTTAAAAAACATCGTTCTGATGCTGTATTGCCAGTTTGAAAACACACGGGAAGACTTAAAGCTGAAAGATAAAGGATTTTAAATCACTATTAATGAGTGGGCTGCACACACAAAATGACACAACACACGGCTAACTCATTTTTGTTCACTGACGGCTCAAGACGTCAGCCGATGGAAACACTTCTTAAAATCGTGACATCTGCAGGTGACGTGTGAACATATCGAGGAAAATGTTTTAAAAATGCCAGATGAGAAGACTCATCGCTCTCTCATGTCTGTAACATACATTTGTTTGTTAGCTTAGCTTAGCATAATGACTGGAAACAAAGGGAAACAGCTAGCGTAGCAAAACCCACCAATCAGAACACCTCCTGCATTAACAGAGTTTTACATGTACATGTATGGAAACTGAAATATTGATTCTCTGCCTCTTTTCAAATCCAGACTCAAACCTCATCTGTTCAAGACTATTTATCCTCTCCAACTCCCTCTTTCTTTATGTATGTTTTTTTTAATCTTTTTGTATGGTTTATGTGTGTTCTATTGTATTTGTTTTTCCTGTAAAGTGACCTTTGGTGTCAAGAAAGGCGCTTACAGATAAAATGTACTATTATTATTATTATTATTATTATTATCATCTTCCAGGGGTAAAATACAAAGATGCTTCCTAAAGGTAACTCACAAAGCAGAAGATGGAGAGCTGTGGAGATCTCTGACTATCCCAGCATCCATCTGGAGACACCTTCAGCTTCCACAGATGAGTGAGGAGGTTTTATGTGCGGAATCCTAACAACCCCATGGAACATTTGCTACTCTTCAGGTTGCACACGGACGAAACGAACGAGATAAAAAAGCGTTTAAGAGTTAATTAGCGAGCTGTAGGGTGCAGACGTCGTTGCTTCTGGTCAGAGGCAGACTCACTGCTTCCAGTCTTCATGCTAAGCTGAGCTGTAGCTGGGTCTTTTTTTTAGATGGTTTAGATCTTCTCATGTTCCTCTAAATCATCAAACTGCCTTTTTCAATTCATGTTCAATAATAACTTAAAGATTTCAACTTTGCAAAATTAGAAAACTGCAATTCTGTGGTCATGATTAAACAAATAAAACTCTTTTACATCAATCTTAGAGTGAGAAGTTAAAAAATCGGACATTATTGATATAAAACAGACAAAGCTGTATAATATAACCTCCTTTGTCTCCACCTTTGTCCACCTCTTGCAGCGTTTCAAAATCCTGTCAGCTCAGTTCTCTTGAAATTTACCGTGAGATTACAATAAAACCAGTCTTTCTTGTTTAGAGCCACAGGTCCTTAATACTGTCGCCTACATTTGTTTGTAATACTGAATGAAAGCAACCGCACGCAGATTAACTGTTCATATACAAAAATACAACGTCTGAAGAGAGTCAGGGTAAGACGAGAGGAGGAGAAATAAAAAAAATGTAACAAATTCCAGTTTGAAAGGAGAGACAAACAGAAGACGAGCTAAAGAAGGATGAACATGTATGCATCGACATGTTTTGTTTTGGATGACAGCCAATCAGGCTCCATTTTGAGTTCAGATTACAGGGAAACTTTTGTGGCCACAAACTCGACGCAAGTCAGAACACGTAGTCGACCTAATTCCTCCCAGGAAACTCTGACACTGAGGTTTCACAGGACATTAAAAAAAAAGAGTAAAATCCGGATCTTTTTGAAATCTAAATGCTGAATAACGAGCTGGAGCTGCTGCTGAAGTGTGCGTACGATGCTAAAAACTAAAGCAGAGCCTTGAGTTGGGATGGCTCGGGTCTTATAACTGCCTCAGGTGAAGCTGTGTGATTGTCAAGGCGAGGAGACACCTGCAGTGTGATGAAGGCACGTCGGCTGTGTTCACATGACTCAGAGTCCAGTCTGGGGGTGTTGGCACGCTGCACTTCCTGTTGAGGTAAAACAAAGTGGTGTAGAAGAAGAGAGTCACTGAGGGTCCATCTGCCCTCCCTGTGTGGTGAAGCTGGACGCAGAAACAGACGTTTGCTTCCATCTCTTGTCTTTGGTTTTCAGCTCAGAGTGAATCTGTCCTTCGTGTCCTCCACAGAGACCTTCGGTTTGCTCGTCATGTCTGTGCACGAGTCTGTCTGCTGTGAGTCGACGAGTACAAACGGTCTTTGTGTGACTTCGTATGCAGGAAAACAGTCTGGAGGAGACACATTTCAATGAGTTTTGTTTTTAAAGAAGGTAACATAATCCCTTTAGTTTCCTTTGACACAGTTTGGGTTGCGTTTGAAAGACACAGGTTCCATGTGAGCCCCGTGTTCCTTCTTGTCTGTTCGGTTGTTTTGTGCTAAACGTCTCAAGTGAAGGAACAGCCAACTTGCTGCCTCTTTATTCTCAACCTTTCCTCCCTCGTCTCGTTCCCTGAGGCCTGAAACTTTCCTCCACGTCCGACACGGAGCGGCGAATCGGTCACCCTGAGGTCGTTTCTGCCTCCGTCACACCACGAACTCGGGCACCTCGTCGCTGGTCAGGTCCAGGGAGAAGTACTTGTTGGTTCTCTTGATGTGGAACGAGTGCTGGTCGGCCAGCATGCCGGCCCGCTGGTCGGCCAGGCCCTGGTAGCCGCCGCCGTCGCTCAGCTCCTGAGCGCAGCCGAAGGTGTAGCTGTGGGCGGTGTCCTGGCAGAGCTCCGCCCACTGCAGGCAGTCCTTCTGGTAGAGCCGGATGTCGTCCAGGGATTGACTGTGGCGGTCAGTAGAAGACTGAGGCTTCCTGCACGCAGACGTCTGCGGGCAGAAAACAACAAAGACAAAGCGGTGAAGAGAGCTGCAGGGAATCCAACATTTAGGAAAAGTTAGGAAAGTTTAATGAGGTTATTTTATTATCAGTCCATGGTGATAAAGCAGGAGAGGCAAACTCATTCTAGTCCTCATTCAGCCCAGTTTGATCTCCAGTAAAATCACAACATAATAATCTATAAATAACAACAACTCAAGTTTTCTTTCGTTTTAGTGCAAAAAAGTACGTTCTGAAAATGTTCACATTTAAGGAATTACCTTTTTACAAAAATATTACGAACAATGTGAAATTTATTAAGAATAATAAGTTCAATTTCAATAATATTATGCCTCAGTTTATCATTTACACGTTACAACCTACAGATCACAGAGTGTCTGCAACGGAACAAAGCATTTAGTTACTGGTATCTGGAAATGAATGATATGGTGTTTCACTTTATGGTCAATATGACAAAAGTCAGACAAAAAAACAACAAAAACAAGACAAAATAGTACAAAAATGAGACGCAAAATGACAAAAATGAGACAAACGACACAAAACTAAACAAATACAAGAGACAAAAAAGTTAGACAAAATTTACAAAGTGACAAAAAATGGACACAAATGAGACAAAAAATTACAAAATATGACAAAAAAGGAACAAAACGACAAAAAAGTAGACAAACAACACAAGTGAGACAAAAACACGAAATGAGAAACAAAAACAACAAAAGTCAGACAAAAAATGTTACAAAAATTAGACACAAAAGCGACAAAAACAAGAAACAAAATGACAAAAAATGAGACAAATGACACGAAACAAAACAAAAAGAGACATTAAATTACACAAAAGTTAGAAAGTGACAAAAAAAGGAACAAAACAACAAAAACAAGACAAAATATTACAAAAATGAGACACAAAATGACAAATGAACAATGTAGTATTTTACTTTATGATCAAAACAACTTGTCATGGTCTAGAAATTATTTTAAATTTATAGTTTTACAAATTTACACTCTGCAGTTAATGTCTTCTCTGTCATTTTCACACTTTGAGGACCGGATCGACTCTCTGGAGGACCAGTTTTGGCCCACAGGCCGCAGGTTTGACACCTCTGTGTTAAAGTTTGTCGAAAAGTTGCTTCTTAGTCAACTGATGTAATTTACATTTATGGTGAAATCTGGCTGTTTTTCAGATCATTTTCTTTTTATTTCCTGTATGTAAAAGTATTTTACATGCTGCACATTTCTATGGAAAAATGGATACTGGAACCAACCTTGTGTTAAAGTCGAACAAAATGTTTTTCTCGTGCAAGCTCAACACTAATTAAAGTGTGTACCAGTGCAACAATGCAGACAAAAACACCAGCACTTATTACCATAACTATTTACAGCACAGATAAGATGCCGAACAGGAAGCAGCGTCTCACTGCTAAACAGCCATTTACAAAGAAGCAGAGAACAGCGGCTGCCGGAGGATCTTGTTTTTCTTGTCTTTTATTTCGTCCATAAAAGCTGCAGCACATTAGCACACAATGGAAAGAAACAAGTCTTCTGACAGACTGTCACCGATAGTTTTAAGCTTAACTGAGCTGAATGGAACATGAGGTGAAAACTAGCAAAATGGGCCCTGAAATGTTGAAGTTTTATAGCTTTTACCACAGAATTTTGTGTTTCTCTGAACTCATTTCATTTAAATGCTCTGGGTGACAGTATTTGCTGTTTATGGGAGCTGCTGATGAATTCAACGTTAATTACCTGCGGCAGAGACTCGATGCTCTGTCCTCTCATCTTGACGACGGTCTCTGAGGAGCTGGAGGTGGACGAGCTGACGTCTTTTACTATCAGACCTAGAGGGAAAAACAGATCATTTTAGCTGCAGAATGTCGCAGGTGGCAAAAATTCACTTCTCTGGGTTTTACTTCAGGGTTGTTTGTTGCTCTTCACATAAACTTCAGTTAAACACACTGATAAACTCCACCTGAGTATCCGTTGGTCTGATCAGGCGACATGGTCAGCATGTCCTCTGTGATGTGGATGCACAGCTCCTGGTCCAGAGCCATCTCATGGAGCTCCTCGTAGTCTTTGGGGTCGTCCACCAGCATCTCAATCTCTGCAGGAACAAAACAAAATATCAAATATAACTTAGACTTATTGTGGGAATCTGCACCATTCCAGTGTCTTGTCTTTGTATCTGCGTGTCTGTTGGTGCAGAATCAACCCTAGAAATCCCTTCACAGAGTTATCTGCTGACAACTTCTTTCTTTAATTACATGCTGTGTTTGCTACTGACATAATTAGGCAAGTTTTACAGCTTAAATTTTGCTGTTTTTGCTCTAAGAAATGTCAGGTGAAATCTAAAATCACTGAATCAAAAACTACATTACTGACTGAATTTATATTTCTGCTCATCAGATATGCTGTTCTTTCCCAAACATGTTAAATGTCTTAATGGTTCGTTAAACTCAGTTAATTTGTGTTGTTGCTAATGTGAGCTTAAAGACGGGACTTTTCATTCAGATTACGAATCAAAGACATGATAAGAAACAACAGTCAAAGTTCCTGAAATATTGTCGTTAAAGCACAGTGTCAGTAGCATTGTAATCAAAATTTTGAAAATATTTTTTTAAAAAGCTTTATCTCAGAAACCATTTTTTGTATCAAGCTAAAATTTCATAAGTCATTTTCAGTTCTAGTTTATAATAAAAAGTTTCTAGCAAACCGAAGGTGGTGGAGCAGAAAGCCCCTGATGGAATAACCCTGATAGATCATTTTATTTACATGAATGTAAACACGTCTCACTGTCATTATCTAGGATGTGTTTTTGTCTTTAAAAGTTCCTGAGTTATTGTCGTTTGAACATACCCTCAAATTTCTGTGTGTGAGAAAACAAGCTAAAAGTTGCCTCAGAATTTATATTTTAAAGCAAAACTATTTAAAATTACTACTTCTCAAAAACAAAGTATTGAGTAAATCGAGCTAAAATTTCACAGATATCATTTTAATCATTGACAGTTTATGATAAAAAAAGTTTCAAGCAAATCAGAGAAAGGGCCCTGATGATCTGAGATGGAACAACCCTCTCAGATTTTAGCTAAACGTTTCATAAATGTTCTCTCACCGTCATCATCTAGGATCCGTTCCTTGCCGCTGCTCTCGATGCCGGAGGTGTGCGAGCTCCCGTGGCTGGTTGTGGACGAGCTGCAGGTCCGTAGAGGCCGGTGCGGGGCCTGACCGGGGGCCCTGAAGCTGTCCGTCTCGATGCCCGATGTGTGCGAGCTGCCGTGGCTGGTCGTGGAGTGGCGGGACAGACGCTTGTGATGAGAAACGCTGCCTGCGCTGCTGCCGCTGGCTCGAGAGCGTTTGTCCAGATGGTCCATGTCAAGCTCGAGAGCGTCGCTGATGTACGACTCCCGGTACTGCTTCTTCTCTGAAGTCACATAAACGGAGGCGAACCTTAATAACAGTCTGAGGGCCGACATGGCAAGTGCTGTTTGATGCGACAGGTAGAAATACAAACATAGAATCCAACTAGACCAGCCCTCAGTAGATGGCAGAACCACGCCCAGATATCTGACCTTGACCTTGATCTGCTGACCTCTAACTCCACAACTGAGCAGGGGACCTTAGACTGATCTTCAGTGCCAAGTTTGATTATCTTGACTTCAGCACTTGCAGAGATATCTGACCGGACATACACACACACACACTTACCCATCCAGCCAGATACTGAAGCGAATGCAGTAACCCCGCTGACGTGTACGTCAGGCGTGGTAAACAAGTCTTGCTAAATATAATGCAGAGTAGACAACCTGAGCTGTATTAAGCCAAAAATCCTATTTTTTGCTTTTTAATAATCAACAAACTGGATACACTGTGGCTCAAAATGTTATTTTTTTGTGCCAAAACTTAAACACTGTCTTTAAGTTGCAACGTTTAAAGCAAAAGTTCAATATTTTGGTAAAGAACTATTTCTGGTGTACATTTAGATGAGAATAGGGACTCTACTCTGAAAACTGTTCATTAAATATAATGATACAGTCTGCATCCAATGAGCTTTCTATTCTCTGTGGAAAGAATAGAAACGTGGCTCTTAAATGGTGACCAAATCTGCTGAAGTGCAGCTCTAAAGTTAATGAAGATCACTTTTTATTTAACCCTCGTGTCGTCCTGTGGGTCAAAATTGACCCGTTTGAAGTTTGAAAATGTGGAAAAAAAGATACGTTTTCACAGTGAAACTTCTGATGTCCACATTTTCAACATTTTTGGGAAATCTTTGAACATTTTTTGTTGAAAAAAGAAATGTTAAACGTGTTTCTTAAAGAAAATGTTAGAAGTTTTACTGATATATAGGTAATCATTTTAGATATTTTTAGGATTTTTTTGAAAGATTTTTACTCATTTTTAAAAATATTTACAAGAATTATCTTGGGTTTTTTTTTAAATAAAACTTTTAAGGAATTATTGGATTTTTCTTCCTGAAGGTTTTACACATTTTCAGAAATTTAGGGATTTTTTTGCTGATTTTTTTTGGATTTTTTTTCAGACAAGGAAACAATATTTTTTGTTGCCCGTAAATGA
The DNA here is from genome assembly GCF_021347895.1 of Acanthochromis polyacanthus. Taxonomy (NCBI): domain Eukaryota; kingdom Metazoa; phylum Chordata; class Actinopteri; family Pomacentridae; genus Acanthochromis; species Acanthochromis polyacanthus. The sequence goes on from NC_067113.1 coordinate 28,457,174, forward strand.
GGACAACAGGAGGATTAATTTGTGCAAAAACCAAAATGATCTTAAAAAAAGGGGTTCCAGGCAACAACAGACTTCAGGAGGTTATTGCTCCGTCCTTTTATTGTATTTCTGGCAAAGTAGCTGCTGAAATTGATTGTTTTCTGTCGTATTTAACGTCATTGAAATCTCTAAAATCCTAAAAACTCATGTCCGTATAAAGATAAAGTTAGATATTTGTTTTTTTCCATGAAAATAATCTTTTCCTGCTTTGCAACACTCAGATGTCACTCTACTCTGTTACTTTCTCGAGAAAGTCTGGATCGACGCCAGCTCGAGCACACCAGCTCACCGATTTTGCTCAAATGCTATAAATCTTCTCTACACTCTACACATTGAATAGCTGTAATATTGGAGTAATTCAGCCATTGTGAAGCAGGATACCGATGCAGAAAGCTTAATTTTCTAAGTTTATAGTACTGGTTCCTTAAGTTATTTATCCTTTTTTTTAAACCATCAGAAGTTTGCCGCAGTTTTAAGGATAAAATGTGCAACTTTATCACTGTCTTCGGTGATATTAAAAAACCACTATGGACATGCAACAAGGTAAAAAACTTTGAAGATTTTGAACTTTTATGCTATGGTGTTCTGGCACATACTCTGCAATTACATAATGAAGTAAAAGTGCAGCAGGGTACCTTCGTTTTCCTCCAGTCGTCGGACTTGTTTGAGGACCGGCTGCAGGTTCATGTAGAGCCGGTGGCTGTTGCTGAGCAGCTGCAGGAGGTGGCGAGATCGCATCGGACAACCGGTGTAGTAGATGAGCTTACGGGCCGAGGGCAAACCGTCAGGGAGGATCTCGAACTTCTTCCCCTGAGAATGTGGAAGGAGGAGGAAAAAAATGTTGATTACAGGACTCGGTGATTTACAGCAGTCCATAATAATACAAGGATTATGAAAGTGGAATGTGGATTTGATGATTTAATGAGTAAGCGCCAGGAAGGCCTGAAGGCAAACATCGGCGGAAGAACAAAGTCTGTTCCTGAAAACTATGCTGCAGCCGAACACAAAGCGGCGGACCGTTTGTGTATCTGTTCTTCATTTCCACATTAGAACGGAGCATTTTTGTGCAGTTTTGACGATTTTCCAGGGAGAGGACATGTTGGCTGGATGCACGGAAAAACTAAAATGGTGGGTTTGTGCGTTCTCCCGCGCCTTTTGGCAAAGCGTCGACCCAATAACAGCTGTCTTTGGTGTCAGCGGGGTTGTTTTCAATTCAGACCTATAAACATTTCTGCAAGGGTTTGGACTTTCGGAGGCGACGAGTGGGTTTAAAACCTCTGAAAAATGCAAAGAGCTGCACATTTCTGACTACAAGGCCGAGCTTCACTGTATTTATCCAGACATTTTTTAAAGAAAGCAGCTGAATCCAAGCACGTTTAAAGCTTATGTGTAAGGTAGGAAGGCACATTGTAGAAATTCAACTCTGTTTTGTAGGGAAATGAGTTCATAAAATCCAGCTGACAGTTCTCTGAAAGCAGCTTTCCTATAAAAGAACATTTCTGTGGGCAGAGGCAGCAAGATTTCCTGTTGAAATCCCTGGACTGGCAGAAAAACTCTGGGTGGGAAACTGCAGGAGAAGTTCTCTTCCATCCCTCAAGTTGAGTATTTATCTTTAACCTCAAACTGCTGCTCTGCTGCTCCAACAGGCCACCAGTAAAATACTGAAGTCGGACTGGGCAGCAGCCAGGTGTGAACGAGGCAAACTGAGAGTCCAAACAGGCTACTGTGAACTTTACGCTCCCAGGCAATGCTTTTTTACCTTAAACCTTTTAAACCGTCGGCTGTTTTTGTTTGGTTTTTACTGCCTATATTTACAGACTACATGTCTTAACTGTGCATGGTGTAAATTTATGTGGTATGGGACATTTTTTAAGGAATTCTCTGTCTTTAATAGACAGTAGACAGGAAATGAAGGGAGGCAGAAACGACATAAGACAAAGACATCCAACCCACAAACCGGAGACGCTGCATTTCATGGTCGCTGACTAAACCTCAAAGCCAAAATGGAACTAGTTCTAGGACAGTTTTGTGTTATGTTTGATGCATTCAGAAATTGTGTAGGTTTTATGTCTGTATGTAAATGGGATTTTCAGAACACAGTAAACATCTGTGCATGAGTAGACAGAGAAGGGCGTCAGTGGAGCTTTTTAATGACTTTGTCGCTGCCATTGTTGGGGGTTTTCTTATTACCATCAGGCCTAAAATATTCTCTACATGCTTTGCGGTTCATCATTCATGTCGTAATCTAATTTCACTGTACTTTCACAATGACAGTAAAGGCTTTTTGGGGAGCTCTGAAATCTTTGAAGACTTGGTGTGTCTGCAAACTAAACAAACATCGTTAGGTCCAAGTTCAAGTGATAAACAGCTACATCGTCAAAGTGCAGTATTCTAACCATCATACTTGTAACTCCACAGTCATGCAACAGACTTCTGCTCTCAGATGATGTGAGCGTTTGAATGTCTCGCATTTTTCCAAATCTGCATCATGCTGCAACACCACTGCAAATATGAATGTGTAGAAGTTCAAGAAAACAAGTTTTTAACGTCATTTTCAAACTGATTGGTTGTTGGTAATCCAATGGATGATAAAGGTTTTGATTGGTTTGACTGTTCTCTTTTAAATGGAGTTTATGTTCTAAACTCTGACACCAAGACTAGCATTTTCACTGTAAATATATGTGTTATCTATGAACATGTATGTACAATTACTAATAATTGTTTTTTGTGTCGGTCCTGAAACAAATATCTCAGTTAACCTCTCATTTTGATGATTACACCAGAATATGTAAGCATTCAGGATTTGGCTATCTGTAGTATCAAATGGGCAAAACTAATGTAAAAGACGTACAAGACAGAACGCTATCGCAAGTCATTCATTCCATCTGCCATAAGACTTTACGACACTAGCATCACTGGCTGATGTTTACACAAAAATGGACTGTTTCACACAATCCCTTACCACATAATATGCACAGTTCTATCGTAGTTCACATCATTCCATAAGCCACCTTTCCCATCCTACACTCTTGGACATATTGTGGTTGTTATTATGATTAACATTATATTGTTGTTTATTGTTCCTATTGTTGTATGATGTATGCTGATGTAACATGGGAAATTTCCCCGGAAACGGGGAGTAATAAAGGATTATCTTATCTCATCTTAAAAACCAGGACCAGACATAATAAATCAACAGCCTCCCTGCTGGTGGTTACTAAAGACCAACTCACAGCAGCAGATGGGTGTCAAGTGGCAGGTTATTAAGAGGTATCTAGAAACCACTTTAGAAAAGTTTCCAGTTTCATGTAGTGCACATGATCAGTCCATTTGGAGTTGCTGGACAACCGTTGAGGCCACACACATCGAAAACACACCATCACCAAGGAGCTGCCGTCCAACTATTCCTCAGCATCGACCAGAGAACTGTGGAGCCAGAGGTTGGCTGAAGATCCAGCACCACATGACACGGGGTGATGACTTCATCTCAGCTTTCAGAGGCAGCAGATCAAACCCTCACAAGAGAAGCTCAAATGGAGCCTTTTGCCTGGGAAAAGCTGAATTCCACCCTTTTCTAACACGAAGCAGAAAACACACCCTGCTCTCTGTAAACCTTGATACAAAAGATGAGCTAAAGTTATTCCAAAGGCCAAACCCCTGAATCGAACTCCCCCCCAAAAAAACCATCCCAACATCTGGTGTTTATTGACCCACACGTCCTTCTGCTCTCCGGCTCGCCTGTTGCTGCAGCAGCGGTGTTGGATGACGTGACTGGTGGGTGGGGTGGAGGAGAAAGCCTGTTATTCAGGAGAAGGGTGGGACGGGGCCGCCAGAGGCCCTTCGGGTCCGCAGTGAAACCACAGCCACGCCACCGCTCATTCACTCTCACGACGCTGCAGACGGCCGACGCGGAGAAACCGCCGAAAAAACAAGAATGAGGAAAACAGGATGTCTTTTCCGTGAACTGTGTGGCAGATGCGACGGCTGTTTGCTCCAAAATTAGACCAAACCAGAACTCCCTCTTGGGACAACAAAACAAGTTTCTCAGGGACCTTGCAGCCGCTGTTGCATAAAAATACAGAGGTAGCCAAAATTGGAGCCACAAGGAGCCTCGTTTTGGTGCAGCGATAAGTAATAATGACCTCCCTGGTTTGTGATTAATAGCCAACTGGGTGAAAATGTGAATCCGTCAGAGTGAAACAGATATATAGTAAGCTTCTCTGCCTTCCTGTGATAACAGAAACCCTATGGAAGTAAATTAAGCGACTGCTGTGCTCAGCTTAACGACAAGCTGAGTCAGAGCAGAGATGAGAAGATTTAACGGGGTTTTCTTTCAAAGGATGCAGGGACAACAGTGATAATTGATGAAACAGACGACTCAATAAGAGAGAAAATCCTACTGCTGATTACATGGAAATATATATGTGGCATACAGTATGTGAGCATGTGTGTCTGTGTGTGTGCAGGGAAAGTCTGTCTAAATCCCTGATTAGTTCCAGAGGACTTGCAGGGCTAAGATAAAACAGCAGTGTGGGAAGAAGAAGCCTTGCGTAAAAATTTCCACGACCCTGAGCAGGAGGGAGGCTTTCACAAACATCGCAAAAGCCAGAGGATGCTCGGGTTTCGTCATCTTCGAAAACAAAAACAAAACAAACGATGATACTGCATGTGACTCACCACAAACACCAGTTTTCCCACATTGGTCCAGGGGAAGTCGTACAGCAGCTGCCTCACAGAGCCCACATTCTGCAACACAGAGGCACAACTGTGTGGATGCTTTCCAGCTGATTAAAAATTCAACAAAGGAGAAATGACAACACTGCTGCCACTTACCGTAAAGACTCCCGACAAGCAGCTTTTGTCCTACATTCAGCTCTGAGTGTCTAACTTTGTTGTTTAAAGCTAGTTAGAAATCTACCAGTGCAGAACCATCAACTTGTTTCGGCCGTTTTCCCAAATCAGGAGCCAAGAGAGCATCAACATATTGTATTTTGTCTTTTGGCAGCAACTAGCATTTAATTTCACGTCTGATTAATTTATCATTTAATTTTTTGATCAACCGATTTGTGATTTTGGCGATAAAACGGCAGAGAATGTGACTAAAGCTCACAAAAAGACAAAGCTGACATCTTAAAATTGCAGATTTTGGATTGCGGATTTGGTTTTAGATTTATAAAACCAGGTAAGCTTTATTGTCCCATGGGTGATTTTCATTTTGGCACTAAAAGTTTTCAAATATTAAACCTACAAAATCTGCGCACCTTCACATTAGATAAACAGAGACTAGCATGTTTTCTTCTACATTCACAACAGTAGCAGCAACAGACTAAAATCTAAGTAGGAGCCAGTTTAATAAAAGTAAAAAAAATAACTTTAACTGCTTACCTGGAATATTTGGATCCCACGTAAAGTCAGCCCCAATGTAAGAGACGCTTCAACTTCTTTTTTGTCCTGTGGAAAGAGATGAAATGTTGATGATGTGAAAGAAACTGAGCAGAATAACGTGAAACCTAATGAGCTTCTGAATCCCAAAACCTGCTGGCGGGTTTGAAAGGCATGTTGTCTTTGCAAAAAACACAAAAATTACATCATTTATCAGAGACAGCAATGATAAAAACTGAGAAACCTGTTGGATTTTTAACTTTGCAACAACACTTAAGCTGTGAATTTATGATGTGATGCTCAGCTGGATAACCTAATCTAATCTTAAAATGGTGAAATTTTGTCAGAATCACTTTATTCTACACGTCTCATTTAAAAATTTGGCAAAGTTGAACTGCTTGCTCTGAAAAACCAAAATATTCTGTGCTCCTCGCCACCACTGGGAAGCCATTAGTGACTCAGCTCTGACCGACAGTCACGTTACAAAAATTCAGGGACTTTTCGGCTAAACTGCAAGCTGTGTTTACCCAGAACAGATAAGAGACAAGTACAGAAGCACACTACAAATGGAAGCAGTAAAATACAGAGTATGCAGAGCTACCGTCTTTCCCAATATTGACAATTAGTTATAATTACAACTGAGCACTTGGGAAAATGTTGGACATGTTGATTTAAGCGTTTTTTTTTGTAAAATAAAGAGATTCAACTTGAGTTTTTTTTCTGTTTTAGGAGTTACTGCATTATAACTGTGTCAAACAACATTCCTGAGCTCTCTCTACTTCTAGCCGTTGTTGTGCTGTTTCCACAGAGGTGCAGGACTTTATACTGCAGTGTCAAATGAGTAAAAATGTGACACAAGGAAAAAAAACCCAACAAAGAAAGCTGCTTAGAATTCGTAAGTCTTGTTTAGTTAAAAACTCCACACAAGTAAAAAACAAAAGCAGTGACATCACAGGGAGGCAGCAACAATAACTGCATCTGTGATGGAAAACCCTTAATTTACTCGTACAAAAGCTATTTATAAGGTCATATGATTCCCATTCCTCACCTTGTAGAGTCTGTAGTAGTGGACTGTGACGTCATCCAGCTGAGCACACTCTTTAATGTACTTGAGGTGAGCCTCTGAAGCTGTGAGAGCAAACTGGTCTTTGTGCATGTTCGGGATATGCCTCAGGATGTATTCACGGCCACGCTTGGCTATCACCTGAGCAGGAACACAGAGAGAGAGAGAGAGAGAGAGAGAGAGAGAGAGAGAGACATCAGGTTTGGCTGCCCTGAAGTTGTACAGACTCATTACAGCAGACTGGCAGCACAGGTTGCCACTGAGGGTAATGAAGCTGCTTGCCACAGGGCAAACAGATGTCAACCTGGAGAGACTGAACGGGAGCCAGAGGCAGGAACTGGAAATGCTCCTGCTGAGTGTTGCGAGCGGCTTTTCAAGATTTTCTAAGCAAGTATGCTTTCTAAGCACCTAAATCTGTGGCAGATTTACTGTAGGGTAGCACACACTGTTGATCTTCAAACAATTTCCTGTCACCACTGGTTTGGAGTGGCGATAAGGAGGCTAATCACAGGAAATGGAGGGCAATCAGACGGGCGTGGCTGTCATATTCAGACGGGTGATGGTGGTGGTGGTAGGGGGGCAGTGCTGCCAGAATAGCCATGTCATCTGGAGAGTTTCTCAAGATTAAAATAAGAAAGGAAAAACAGTGTGTGTGCCACTTCCAGGGACAAAAATAAACCTGGTGTCCCAGTTCTTATTATCCCACATGCTCAGATGTGGAGCTGCTGCTAAGTGTTTGGTCAGTGTGATTAATGGAAGGTAGCTTCAGACCCGCATGCTGCAGGACAGGACAATGCCTAACAGACTCAAACACATTCTAACACAACCTTCACTGTACTTCCAGCTCCTCGGCCACTGATACAGCAATTTATTTTTGGTTTTCTGCATCTTAGACCCCTTTATTTCACTGTAATACAAGGACATTCACTGTGAGTCACTGGCATATCCGACAGACTCACCACAGACGGCTTTACCAGTCTGACACACTCATGTGTTCGCTGTATTACTCACTTTTAACATTACTTTCAAGGGTTTTTTGTGTGTACAGTGGCTCTCTACCAGAATGCAATCAAAATAAAGTACAACAGCAACTGGAATGCTCATTATAGAATAGCTTTTCTTGCTGCGGCATCATTAAATCACATTTTGATTCACATTTAAATTTCAGTCCATCGATCACACACAGCAAATCACTGGAGGTTTGAGTGATGTGGCCAGAAGATCACATCACAAGCTTTTAGGATAGATCCATAAACTAAATCAGCTCATGTGATGACATCATTAGTTGTACGTTTGGTTGCCTGGATACAAAATTAGTCAATTCAGCTCAAAGATAAAAGCCCAACTAAGGAAAATCTGGATCCTGTTTTTTGCTCCGATTTTATTCAGAAACTTCTGAACAGTAACGGCGGTTTGCCTGCTTTGTTGGTTTTCTCGCTGGTAATCTTCGTCCACCTTGACAAGACGCTAGTAACTGGTTAGAAACCACTGAATTTTCAAAATAAAGTACTCACAAACGCACCTTTACTGATGCAAACTGTATGATTAGTCTAAAAAGCAGATCATTTACTAAATTCAGATCAATAGAACACCATCAGATCGCCCACCGACAGCTACTTTTTGAGCAAAACGCCCTCAATCGACTTGTTCCAACTTTTTCACAGAGAAGATTTACTGTTTTTCCCAAATTTAAAATATTTTATGTTGGATATCTTCAAGTTTTGAACTTGTGGTTGGTCCAAAGGAGACATTAAAGGTGCTACCTTAAATTTTGAGGAACTCTGATACACATTTTGCAACAGCTAGAGAATGAAAAGAATGAAAATTATCATTACTTGGATAAAATAAAATCATCCTGTACACATAAAAATAAATGCCAAATGTGAAAAAAGAGAAAGTGTATATGAGTCACAGAACCTGGACAAGCGTCCCTAAAAGCATTCAAGTAAGACTGTGTCATATTTCGTGTGTGATATTAATGTAAAATGTGGTCAGGTGGACACACTAAAGAGAGGAGAAAAACCATGTATGATTTGGTGTGAACAGAAGGTAAAGTGTGAATGTGTAGGATGATTGTCATCTTAAATCTTCCCTCAGAGGTTTGACAGTCAGGGGCTCAGCACACATGCAGTGTGCGTTAGGTAAACTCACCCACGGAGGGAAGTACGCTTCAGGTTCAAAGTATTTCCCAAAGTGCTTGTTGCGTTTGAAGTTGCCGAGGTCAGCCTGCAGGGCGAAGGCCGCCAGGAGGAAGTAGGCCTCCTCCCTCTGGATACACTGAGAGAGCAGCACCTGTTTCCTCAGGTGCCAGTAGTAGTAGTACCTGGCCGCTCGGTCACTGCAGGGCAGACAGAGTAGATTTAACCAGCTTTAAAGGATGACTGAAGCTTAATGGAGGGATGTTAGTGCGGTTTGCACAGGTGGTTTTACATTTAGATATTGTTTTTACATGTCACTCTTTACTGACCTGATCAATCTCCCATTCTCAACGTAATACTGAGCTCTGAAGTGAATGATCATTGGAGGCCCAAACTGGTCAATGCCCTGGAAAACACGCGAGCAGAAATACTTGTTTATTTACTACAACCAGCAGAATTTAATACTCCTATCAGACTGCATGAATAATGGTTATGTCAAGTGTATGGAAAGTGAAAAGTGAGACAAGAAGAGCAGCTTCTAAGCAGCTTTTAGGAGTTTAGTGTCCAGCTGGAAGAAGTAAACAGTTACACAAACATTCCAGCGTCGTTTCTCAGATGTTGTATCACATGATATAAGCAAACACAGCAGAACACGTGTGTTTACTAACCATGCTGATATGTCATTAGTTAATATATGAGCTAAAACAAAGCAAGTGACACACGAATGTAAACAGAAAAGTGACCTCATCGTTTGGTTGTTAGCTACACAGGAGAAAATAATAAACATTTTCATAATTTCTGATGCATTTATATCACTAACATTTGTAAACTTAGCAGTAAAAACAGGAAAATACTTGCAGCTATGAAACCTTTTAAACACTTGACATGTTTTTATCTAAACTGGAGAGGAATCTGACCCAAATTTATTCTGCAGCTTGACAACAAGCCCAAACATCCAGCCAGAGTTAAAAAAAAACCATCTTCAGCTGCAAAAAGAACAAGGAATCTGGCAGCAGACGGTCTGACCCCCACAGAGATCTGATCTCTACATCATGGAGGCGGTCTATGATGACCCGAAGTGACAGAAGACTCTGAGACAGACTGAATCCACAGCAGACTGTGACTAGATCTTCAGATGGCTAAAATAAAGTACCTGCCAAGTAACTTGTGCATTGTAACGCTCCAGATTGCACTTTTTGAGAGTGTGCGAGTCCAAACTTCACACGGTAGCATTCGTGTGAGTGTATGGTGTTCATTAGGTTGAACTGGAGACACTCTGGTCAGCGTGGGTGTGACTGTGTTTATCATTGCGGATAAAAATATTATTTCTTCTTCTTCACTGCTCTAGTTAGTCTGTCCCTGCCTGATGTGTCAAACTATCCATGTAGCTGTTACCATTTTCCAAAGATAAATACATAGATACTTTAATCATCCTCTTGGGGAAATTCAAAGTATCCAGTAACTCACACACATCACACACAAAACAGATAAAGTGAGGAATTATGCACAAAATAGCATGTAATTAATGTGCAAATTGTGCTGGTCAAAGACATAAAATAAGGTGCCTATAATACTGGTATTTACAAAATATGCAATAAAATTGTTAATATTTACAATAAGGTGCAAATTGGTGGTATTTACAATCAAAACAGAGCATGATAAGAGGACAGAATGCAATAAATAGAGTAAGATGAATTATTTTAAAAGACACACCTGATGATAAAGAGACAAGTGCAGGCAGGGAGACACTGAATGAGTAATTTGAAAAAACAAACACAAAAAAGTATCCCACCACATTCAATCAAGATGACAAACGGAGTACTAATGCTGAAAAGTTAAACAAATATCAACAGTGGTCACGACTTTGGCTTCCCACAGTTAAATGAACATGATCCAGAGCAGTACTGCTGTTGAAAACACGCTCCGCTCTTGGAAAAGGCCAAGCAGATAAAATTACTTGGGAAAATATGACATTAGAGCTCCTTATTCAACTCTATTCAAAGTGGTTTTTGGTGACACTGAATCATATGGTGGCGCAACTAGCTTAGAAAGTTGGAAAAGTTAGTCTGGAGTCCTGCATTTTAATAACAGTTTTAAATTTCTGCTTCCCGTAGGTGGAAAAGCGTACCTTGCTGACACTGAATTTTATTTATATAAATTTTGTGGATCCCAGGTAGAGGATCTATTTAATCCAGTTTTGTGACTTAAGCTGGAAAGTGGTGTGAAACGTGTGTTGACAAAACAAGACTTAATGTCCTCTGCTAAACTTGTGATTGAACAGTCAATAATCCAACACATCACTTCTCACCTTGCTGGCTTCTCTCTTCCATTCTTTGGGGCAATACTTGGACAGTTTCTGATCCAGCTCCATGTAGATGTGTTCATTATCTGTAGGAGGAGAGACACAGGTTTAGCTCAGACACTCTGAGCGTGTACAGCTGGATGTATGCAGTGGAGAAATCCCCCCTGAATGAGTCCCGTTCAAAGACCCCTCAGAGCAGTCACATCAGTCAGCCACTGCACTTCGCTTTGTAGTCTGAGCTTCTGCTGCTGCTCATTTCTTCACCTCACTCCGTCACGTCTTAATCTGCTCCTGAAGTGACGCCTTTCATGAGTCGCAGGCTGCTGATGTAACAACTCAAGAGTTTCTATACAATGAGAAGCAGTCGAAAAGAAAAAGACACATAAAGGGCAGCAGCAGAGCCTCTCTGACAGAACGTCGATGTTCATTTTATCAACTCTTGGCTGGTATTTGACTGTTTGTTTACATGTAACTGTAATGACTAGATCCATGAAGATGCCTTGTTTCTACACTGTCAAATTTAAAACATTTCCCACGAAAACTTTCGGGTTATTTGGTGACGATTGGAGATCTCCGCAGCTGAGACTTCTGCCGCCATGTTATTACACTTGAGGTCACTTGTGTTTGGTTTGTGGCACTTAAGGAATCCAAAAATTACATTTGAAATACTCAATAGCGCTATCTGTTTCCAGAAACAATATTACTCTGACTGGGGCCGATCCACAGGCCTATTTTTGCGGTCGTGCATTGGTAGAAATGGAAGTGAACCAGGGGAAGAGTGGGAAAGTATATTTTTTGGTATTTGGGTGAAGTGACCCTTAAGCTTAATTTTGTGGTGTTTGATGTCGATCCACATAGAGAGGAACATCTTTTATGAAAGGCGATGTGAATGTTTATATACAACTTGGCAGCTGCAACAGATATGAGTGGTAGAAATAAGTGGAAATATCTAGCAAAAGATATTAAATTATAATCACAGAGTGCTAAAAAAACAACAACTGTCCACATTTGGAAGCTGGAACTTTGAGAGTGACTCAGTTTTTACATAAATGCAGATTAATTCTATGTTAAAAGCCATCAACTCATAGTTTTAGCTCCACGCTGCAAAGGAAATTCATCTACATCTCACCTAAAGTGTGACAGAATTCATAAATGCTGGATTTATTTCATTTTGTAAGTGTTTTCAGCACAACTAAGCACTGGTATATCTGAACGTGAGTCCGTTGTAGACGCTGTGGTCGGGGGTGACAGTGGGTGACACACAGGGAGTGGGTGGCCTCTGTTTGCCTTGGGGATTTCACGCTGTTCAGACAAGCACTCCAGGAATGTCCCACAATCAGACCCATTGGCTCCTGCTCAACTGACCTGCGGGGCCACTATTGGCTCATCTGGAGGCCAGCTGCCTGAAAACGCTGCCTTCACAACTCACTCTCCCTTTGCAGCTGCCTACAACTGTCACCCGCTGTCGGCCCCACCACAGAGCAGACACGGTGACTCATTCTCTGTACGTACGACCCTCGCCGAGCCTCGTCACCGTAAAAACAACTCTGGTCTTGCCACACAATGGCAACCAGCCAGGACGAGGAGGGTCTGGTTCCTGGGAGACCGTCATGACAGATAGGTGAGAGATGCTACATTCAGGGCTGATTTTTGTTTCTCAGCCAAGTTATTGGTCTGAGGAAACTAACTCCTGGGTTACACAGTGTATTTTAAAGAGGCTCTGATGTAAACTGTGTCTTTATAGTGTATTTTTAAGTGCCTTTTGATTAGAAAAAGTTAAGGGACACAGCAAGATTTGATAAAGAACCACTCACACTCACTCACTCGACAGTGGTTTTGACTCTGAGGCAAACATTTAACTCACATAATTGATCAGCAGTTTGCACTTCTTTTAGTGTTTTTGCCACTTGAGAGCCTGAACAAGCCAACACCAGCTGATATGAAACAATAATAAAAACTTTCTCAGAGGAGAACAATTCCTGAAGGCCTTCTTAACGTCTTTCTCTCAATATGAGCAAAGTATTGTTTGTTTCTTCTGCTTCATGGTCTTTTGTAGCAGTTGGTAAACCTCGGCTATGTCCTAAAACACATATATTTTATTCTTTCTTTGAGTATATGCTGCAAATGCCCCTATAAAGTTGACACTATTCTCATGCACTTCAGATACAACTGGGACCTAATGCTTTAGCATAATAAACTTTCATCATTGCAGTCTGTGGTGCAAAATGAGCTGTCATCTGTCCCTGTGCTTAAGTCGGCTTTGCTTGTTTACGTGATGTAATGGGGCAGAGGATTGTGGGTGAGAATGTACCACATTTGACATACTATGTACTGGGACATATTAAATATTTGTGTGGCATACTATAAAGAATAATATGTATATTGGAAAGAAAAGCTGGTTTTGTTTTTGGATTTCTATCCTCTTTTTCTGTCATTTTAAAAGGTTGCTTCAAATCTGCTGTACAAATGATATGGAAGCGCAGCGGTGCATAGTTAAGAATCCAAACGTGTTTATATAATTAAAAACAATCAGTGCGGCAGACGATACTTCAAAGATAAATAAATAAACTGTGTGTGGCGCACAACAAAGCAACATGTGTGCCCCAAACGAACCCCTGAGATGACGAGAAGTACTTACTCTGAATAACACTGAGTCCAAACAGGTGACAGTCCTTCAGTCTGAGGAGGTCACACACCTGGACCAACAGTTCCTGGCACAAAGTCTTCACCTGAGGAGGAGATATCAGAACAGTTTTAGCTTTCCCAGGGCATCTGTTAGCAATATCATAAATATCACAACCATAAATAATCGCACACATGCTACCAGACAGTTAATGTATTTATCTTCAGCTGTCATGAAATGCTGTTAGGAGTCAGTGCATACATGTGCAGCACATTTGTCTGGGCGTAAACATACTTAGGAACCAAGCTTATTGACTTTCTTCAGAGTTACGTGAAAACTAGAGGTGGCAGCTAGTTAGCTTAGCTTTAGCGCAAAGATCGGAAGCATTTGGAAAACAGCTAGCTCTACAATATTTGGATAAACTTTTAAAAGTTTTGATTTTATGTTGCATGCTGCTATTGTTGACTCATTTCTACTCTTCATCCTCAGCAGAGCTAACCAAGCTTTAGATTTATTATACAGACATGAAAGTGGTGTTAACCATCTCATCTCAAGTCTCAGCGAAAAGGACATAATTTCCCCGTATGTGACTACCTGTCAAAGCATTTCTTTAATGATGAAAAGTGTAAAAGAGCAGGATAAGTGTTTATTTCCATCTATGTCTGACTTCAAAACCTATCTACAAAATAAAACTGCCTGTTTTCAATTTGCTGTAACTTTCTCAAGTCTAAAACCCGCTGACAGGTTTGAAAGGCACGTCGTTCACTGAAAAAATTGCATGATAAAATTATAAGACATATTAGTCAAACTGGGATGAACTGCAGGCTGTTTACAGCAGATAGGAGACAAGTATGGAAACATGGAACAGTTAACTGTCCAGCATTTCTTTCCAGTGCTGGTAAAACCCGTGGACACTTGGAAAATTTTTGTACAATACTACTTTATACTACAGTACTTTTAATTTTGGTATTAATTAGGACAATTTAGTGATTCCTCTCCACTTTTTTGCTAAGTTATTGTGTACCTCTAATAGACTGACAATAAAAAAGTTGCATCTACTCACATTGACTATGACATTGAGCGTGTCATCATTGGGCAAAAACACACAAACACAACGGCGGTCCTGCATGGTTTTGTTGTTGTGGAAGTTCAGTTTGTTCATCTTCGTGTGGCTGGGACTGGACAGGCCTCTTCGCCTGCTGGGGGCCCTCTGACGACCCACCACCACCTCCACCACCACCCAGTCGCTGCAGACCTGCTTCAGCTGCAGCCCAGTACAGACACACCTACGGGCTCAGCAGGCCAGGCAGCGCTCACCAGACAGGGCATGGGGACGAGAGCTGCAGCCAGCCACTGCAGAGACACAGAGAGGACAAAGGACTTGATGTTAGTTCATTCTGCTGTATGCAAATATGTTGGACTTTAAAGATGTTCTCTGCAATCTGAGGAGGAGACAGCGGCTGCGTGGTTGACATAAAAATTATGAATTTGCTTGAAGATCTACATTAGCATTTAAAAACAGCAAATCTGCACTAACAAAGTCTGACAGGATAGGAGAAACAGACGACCAAAAAGGAGGGCAGCATTCCTGCTTATGTCCATGATTATGTGACATCACTTCAGGGGAATGTCAACCACCGCAGAGGAACATGTGAACCTATGTCTGCAGAGGAGCTGATGAAATGTAATTACAGCATGAGGGAAACACTGATCAAGGGACACATTTTTCACAACGTATGTCACCTTCTTACCTAAAACGTAACAAAATTCAGTTCTCAACTTTGCTGCAAAACAACGATATATTGTGACTGCTGAGTTGAGAAGCTGTGAGGAAACTTATGCATGGAGGTTTAGATGTGGACTGAGTGTCTGACTTTGTTGGCTCTGCAAGCCAAACAGCACCACATTTTCCTCCTGGCATCGCTTTTGTCAACTCACTCAGTTCTGTTGGCACGCTTTCGGCTGTTTGACTAGCTTGAATTTTTCACCGTCTGCTGGTATTCATATGCAGGAGTCAGACTGGGGCTGTGTCTGCTCCGAAACCTTTCTACTTTATATCTTTGAACTGAAGTCTGACTGGGAAATACATGCATTTAAAATTCTATTTCCAGCATTGGCTCGAAATAAAGGCTTACTTATTCTCTAAATCTGACTTGTTATCATCGCAGAGCAACACCATTTTCTGTGCTCAAAAACAGTGACTTTCTCCTGCATCTGAACTCAAGTCAGGTTAGATTCTCTCTTTAGCTTTTAACAGCTGTGTGTTGCTTTGTTTTCTACCAACTACAATACCTCTCTCACACACAGACACACGCTAGAGAGAGTAAAGTAACACTTCCACCTTTACCAGCTGTCCTACGAACAGCAAGTGGCTCACAGCTTGAACTACGCCCGAGGATGTGTGAGACCTTCAGAGGGTGTGAAAAGTCTCAGACCAGACAAAAGAATGTTAAAGAACAATCACTCCAGATTATCACTTCTTCCTGTTGGGAGTGTCTCACCTTGAAGCCGCGTTGTCATTAAAAACAGATAGGACGGATACTGGTTTGCAGAGTGAAAAACTATTAGCATTTAAAAAGATGTGGTTAGAGAATGCAGTGCTTATTCACAGGGAGTTCAGCTCAAATGTTTTGTAAGCTGTTTCACCTTAAGCGACATTTCACTGCTCCCGCTGCAAGTTAACAACACAAGAATGTGGATTTAAGTTACCGTTATTAGCGCTGTGAGAGCAAAAGTGGAAAAACCTGTCTTAAAAATCATTAAATAGTTGCTTTAACAAATCAAGCAGCAGTGAAAGCAACCCTGAAACAAGTAACACCGATAAACAGCATCCTTAACTGCAGAACTGGACTTTTGCTGCACAGCCAGGAGGTGCTTTTCAGACTAACTAGCCATTCAGTATGCCTGCTGTCGGCTTAGTTTCTGCCGAGGCAAGTAGCATCGCGGGAGAAGCAGCCATAAATACACGTACTGTTGACATACAGCATCAGTTCTCATTAAAGCTGGTCATTGGATGTGCAGCGTGGCAGGCAACCAGCCACTCAGCAAAGTCTGCTGATGAACCGTGACTGGGGCAGCTCCCTGCGATGCTGCTGCTGACCTTGACTAAACACATCACAACTGCACTGCACACGCAAAAAACATATGTACATGGAGGCAAAAATAGACACGCATGAACCACACATGCTCGCACTGGGTATGTTCTTGCTTTCTTGCCACGACCATATGTCAGGTGCTACTACACAACAGCTGAGCTCTGTGATGGCGGCGAGGTTAATTCGAAGTGAGACCCATCTAATTGGATCACCTCTCTGCATCACTCATTTCCCCTCCAGAGAGCTAGACTGATGCAAGTCAGCCAGGATAGATGTAATATTTGCTGAAAATATCTTGATTTGAATCATTTTGCAAGGGAAACTGATGGTAAATGAGACATGAAACAAAAAGAGTAAAAGTTTAAACCATGTGCACACTTTAGCTGGATTTACACTCGATACAAAGAGGTTAATGTCAGTTCTACTGCAGATTCATTGTAAAAAGTAAACTTTTCTTTAAAAATGCTGTTGATGATCGGTGCATATTCCTCATGCAAAGTGGTGTTTGTGCCAAAACGGAACACAAAACAACTGACTGAAGGTTTGCAGTGGAAATATGTTTAATTAATGTGTTGTCACTATGAACAAACTGTATCTGCAGTTGAAACTTGCAGCCCAAGCTGACCAATCACACTTCTAGCAGACTATGGCTGCAGCTCCATAGCCACCACTGCTCTGACTTGCAGTTTCATTTTAAAGCATAGCTTTTTTTCCCATTTTGGCCTCATTTGCACATCAAATGAGCATATTTTACTTGATACAGAAATGTGCAGAGCGGCTACCTTTGACATACTGCACACAAAGATAAGAAGGAAAAAGGTTTAACAATCTCACACAGAGCAAAGTAACTCAACTCTGTCCATCTTACCCAAAAATGAATGCATTTCACAAGGAAAAGGCAGAGATTTGGTCATTTTTCTAAAGGTCTGACATTCATTCTGGATGGGAACATTTTCAGAAATTATTAGAAAATGATTATATGGTTATTTTCATCGGCAAAGGTTACAAAAAGGTTTTGTTTCTCTTTCTTGGAACTAGTCAGAGGACGTCACTGTGTCTCCAAATGACACTAATCCACAAAAAAACAACTTAAAGAAGCATTTAAACAACTAATATCCTCAGATCTTTATCTGTCAGAGGATGACACTTCCGTATAAGGTGGAGACATTGACAAATACATGCTTCTCTCGTCTCCCTGAAGAAAAATTAATGGCCCTTAAAGTGGGTTTGGTTGAAGTCATATCATATAGCAGCTTTCAACCAGAAATATGATTCCTGACTTCCACAGACACATCCTTGTTACTCTACACTTATTACACTGCTGAACTGGTGAAAGGTGAAAGCGGATGCTGATTTTAGTGACAGGAGTAATTCAGACGTAACTGTGTGTGCGGTCATTATTGATGGGTTTTGAAGTCTACGGTGTCATGTCTGGTTTACACACGAGACATCGCTGCAGAGGGGATGTCCACCATGAAATGAAAGGGTGGATTCTCTTACACACTGTGCGAAGAAGCAGAGTGCTGTATAATGACATTACTGCTGCTTTCCATCCCCCTTTCGCTGCCGTGCAAAGAGTGACGCAACACCAAAGTCCATCTAAAGCAACACATGCACAAAGAGCAGCCGACTGAGCTTCCTCCTGCCTTTTAGTCCCAAACAGGGATTCTGTCAACGTGGCAAACCTCAGAGTCCGGCACGACACCAAATCCCACGTTGGGATACCGAGAGAGGGCCTCTGTCACAAATACACCTCATTTTTTCCTCATTTAGTTTAGAGTCTATATCCAACTGTTGCAGAGGAGAGTGAAGGCAAAAAAAAATCTGCTTGGAGGTGGAAGAACAGACTCATGGAGGGAGGATGTCACCACGCTGATTTAACCATAGCTTCAGGTGCAGAGTGTGTCAAAGCTAAAGAAAAATAAGAGAGAAGATATATACAGCAAAGAGAGCAAGAGGGAGGGAGATGGAGAGAGAGGCAACGCTCAGAGCTTAGGCATGAAAAAAGAAAAAAAACTGCTGCAGTCAGGAGAATTCCTCACTAACATCTGCTTCTCATTCCAACAATGGCGGCCTTTGATTCGTGATGCACACAACGAGCTGCAACACCGTCGTCTCCATGTGCGGGCAATCCTCTGACAGCATCCTAAAACCTGGAGGCACGGCAACACAGGCACTGGAATACCTGATCTGGAGCCATGCGAACTTCCTGACGCTGTTTTTTTGAGCGGGAACACTTAAGCAATTAGTCAATGAACAAGGAATTAATTAGCAACTATTCTGAGAAACATTACTTTCGCTTTCTAAATACCTCTGGGGTTTGGACTGTGAATCAGACAAAGCAAGACATCTGAAGAGGACACTTACATAAACGTCTTTGATTCAATTCAGTCAAAAAAATGCAAAAAACCTTAGTAGATCATTAAAATTCAGGAATATTAGCTGTGCTCCCATTCTGAAATGTTGTAATAAACACATAAAATAAGGAAAAGTACATTAAGCTTATTTCCGTTAGCTAGGCTAGCGTCAGAAGCCAATCAATCAATCAAACTGTATTTGTAGAGCACTTAACAACAACATAAAAGAAGACCAAAGTGCTTTCCATCAGCATGAAGATGGTGTTACAGATGACCTTACACAAAACTGTAATAAACATGATAGCAGTAGCACAAACAAAACCAGATGTTACTTTAAAAATCTCAAAGAAGAATAAAATTTTTCCATTTGCATAAGAAAAATGGAGTGAGGTCTTTAGCAATTGCAAAATGTTGTCTACATTAGAATATAATTTTTTTTAAAAAAGGTGTCATGTACATCTCACATTACGTGCATTAGCTGTTTACGATGAAGTCAGAAACCACCTAAAGCAAATGTAAAAACTTGTTTGCCAAATTTGGAGAAGTTTTTTGAAATTTTACTGCTTCCATTAGCTTTTTGAATGCAAAAAGTGCATAGAATACATTATGGAAACACAACTATGAACTAAACACCTGCAGCGATGTAGCCTAGCCGCGCTAGACCCAGCTCTGACGACGCAAGGGTCTAGTTACCCTCGGTAAGCCTCGAGGCTGGATGCTCCTAAAACTGGCCGACGAATCACCATCAAGTGTAGAGTCAGAAGGCGGGCGTAACTAAGTGACGACAGAGGCGCGACGATTCTGACAGAAACAACCGGAAACAACTAGCTAGCTGCGCTAGACAACCCACAGCAACAAATTTAATTCTCTGTCAGGGTCAACAACAAAAACGACAAAAGTGGTTGAGCTCCATTAGCACAGACTCTGAATAATCTTTCTGTTAACATGTCTTTAATATACTTGAGCTTCACCCATTGACAGTATAAAAAATAAGGCTTCACCGAACTCCCGCATCCTCTGATTTCCGGCACTCTAGGAACTACGTCAGCCTATTCGTTGCACTGATTGGTTGTATACCTACCCAATTCCTGCAGAGTGATTTGAAAGACAACCTTTTAGCCCACCTCCCTCCCTGCCGAGGGTAACTAGACCCTTGCGTCGTAAGAGCTGGGTCTAGCGCGGCTAGGCTAGCAGCGATGAACATTTGACAGAAATTTAAGTACCACAAAAACAATGTTATGGCATTATATGTCTCGACGTTGCTGAAGCTTAAAACACTTTACAAAGAGGTAAGTGTGAGCACCAGAAACAAGCCAAATTCTAATTTTATGCAACCATTCGTACGGACGTCAGCCTGTTTCATGGGCTCCAGATGCTGACACAAACTGCCCTTGCTGAAATATTTAAAGGGTTTGCCTTCCAAAGGGCACAGCTTTTATAAATAGTGCCAACACCTGGATCCAAGTGGGCTTTTTTTCCCCCTCTCTCCCTCGGTTCACTGCCAAGAGATCAGTTTATTCAGCTAATGAGAAATGTTGCTGAGCTGAGTAGTAGCTTTAAATCACATTGGTCACAAGGCGGCATTAGTCTTCATGGGGAGACTTCACTTCTCTGCTGTGTTTAACCTGCTGATGCACTAAATGAGAGGCCAAGTGTTGCAGAATAAACAGGAAAAGGCACGCTAGTGGGAAACAGGCTTAGCCACACGGCTTCTGGATGGTTTAGGATCTATTCTGGATTCTTTCTTGCGTGATACGATGTTGGGAAATGTACTGGAAATAGACAAATAGACTATGATTATGTTTCCTTTACATAAAAAAAATCCTTCTCTGTTGTCAACAAGTCATAGATGCTCACAAACAATACTTGTGACACTTGCTTTGCTTTGTTTAACTGCTCCTTTGTAAATACCTGGGTGCGCTAGGTGTGTGTTTTTAGCCTTTAAGCCTAATCTCAGGCGGAGGCAGAGCACTATTTAAAACCTTGATTCCCATGATCTCCTGCCCACAAGATCATCTAGTTGATATTTGCATGTTGACTGTCAGAACCCATCGTCTGGGACCAAAGTAATGTCTGAGAACCGAAAACAGATTTTACCGACTTATCGAAGGCTGATGAAACTCGGGATCGAAATCACGGTAATTATCCACAACGTAGACAGATTAAGCTGAAGTAAATATATCACTCTTCGACATGTTTCCTCACGCATATCTATGATGATAGAGGTAAACACGAGGGTGTCCTCCTTGATCAAATGTCAGGCTCATTAACTCTAGAAGGTCAGGCCTGTACACAGCAGGGTACAGTAATGCTGTTATATAATTCACAGAGAAAAGACCAGAAATAGATGGTAGGTGGCCTCAGGGTAAACTACTACAAGCACGCAGAATGCACATTAATAGAATTCACAGGAGAGGTTAATTCTCAGTGAATCATTGTTTGAGTTTTAAATTTAAATCACTCTTGCATCCTATATCTGAGACTTATTCTGGATTAAGACTCACCAGAATCTTGACTGCCCTGCTTGAGTCAATTGTTGGCCAACAGTTAAAGACATTAGGATTTAGATTCTTAGAGCCACAGTTCAATTAAAAAAGCAACAGATAATGCAACGCTGTTTAAAAAGTGTTTCAACATGAACCACCCTTAGTGGTTAAGCTAACTTTTCAGATTTTATTCATAAACCTAAACTTCTACTCTAAATTTCTGCAATCATTTGGAAGCAAGTTACAATATGCTGCACGTGTGAGAACCATAAAATAAAAAGTAGTTTACTCATCAACTCACAGGCTAAATGTCTTTTGTAGAACAGAAATAAGTCCACTTTACTGTTAACAAATCTATATCTATGCTGCTGTAGTCACTCTAGTTGCACAATAAACCTCAAGTTATTTCCTACGCCTGAGTGGAAGGTTTGTAAAGTTGTGACATGCACACAGCATACGATACTCACTTTCCGGACAGACAAAATAGTTCATCTTGTAAAGCAAATTGGGTTATTAATTCAAAACGGATGGAAACGCTTGATTAGTTTTAAGACCAACAACATACGGAGTCTGCATTGCAGTCTTGTGGTGGCTTTCTGCTTTTTATCCCTGAGTCAACAAAACTTTCATTAACAAAAAGAATCAACGTTTTCCTCACTACTGCTTAAAATAATGACATTCTTGACTGCATAACGAAAGGCCACATGTATTGGTATGGACACACTTCCTTTGTTACAGTAAGAAAATGGCAACAGAGAGCTCAAGCAGCGAGGATTCAATGAGTTCTCAGGGAGGTGCACTTAAACTCGGCTACCTTTACGGAAAAATTACTTCAACATTCATAGCATCTGGCATCCATGTGGCTCTGAGCAAGGACTGCGAGTGCGCACACACACACACACACACACACACACACACACACACACACACACACACACACACATATCTTAAACTACCGGCGCTGCCAGACATGTTAGAACACAGTCAGCAGTCGCTCCCTTCCCTCCCCGCCCAGCATTCAGGCTTGGACTCTGCATGAGTAACCTCACAAAACTAGCAATCGCAGTGCAACACACCGCAGAGACGTCAACCCGACCATTACGTATGCTCGAAATAGCGCGAGTAGCCTTAAAGGAGAGGGTTAAAATAATGAGCTGCAATTATAACAAAACCCCAATTGAACCCTGTTGTTTTGTTTCAAGTGAAGAACTTCCATTTTGACTGGAAGAAAACATGCAGGTGATCTTCTGTTGTTTACACAGTCACACCTGAGGGAGCGTTAAAAGACTGAAACGTGGTTTGTCTTTATAACTCCTGGTAAAAAAAAAAAAAAACTGAGCAGAAAGTTTTGTGCAGCTTTTTATGAAATGAAAAGAAAATATTGAGAAAGTGTGTAACGATGTACAGTTGCACGAATTGAGCTTTCTTAATTATTGGACTGGAGGGCTGCATAATTAATCAAATATGAATCACAATCTTGATTTTGGCTTTGACTCAATTCGTAGGAAACACGTCCTGTAGATGAAATCACTAGGTTCCAAAATGGGTAAAGCTGATATTACAACACCTTTATTCACTATTTTCTAAATTATTATTGGTGACATTTGTCAGAGTTGCACTGCAGTATCTGAGTGGAGACTAGAAGCTTCTCTGTGCACAGTCAATAAGCCAATGTTTAACATTACCTGCATGTAAGGCTTTTCGACTGATAAAATGTTCAGCAAATGAGATGTTATATATATATTGCCTCTATAAGGTGCACAAGTCAGGTGAAGAAGAACCTTATCTTATTAACTCTTAATCTGACACAAAGACTGATACATTAGCAGGAAAGTTACACAATGCAGCTCAGCTTGGTTGTCATTGTTGCTCCGGAGCATTAAAAGTACCAAAACAAAGTCAAGATAATGCAACAAGGCTTAAAGCAGGAACTACAGAATAACATACTGAAACATAAACATGCTGCTCAGATGTATTTCTGTCCTCATTGTCTGGTGTTATTGACCAATCAATGGATCTGGGTCTCCCTGTTTCCAGTTCGTCCAAAATCAAAGGAAACATTAAGGGCTGCAGTAAGGAGCATGTGAAGTAAGCTGATAATATCCTCAGGGGATGCTGGCAGGTTAAATCTCTCAGGTCCACTTCCTTCAAAAGACTAAAGCTTCACTAGGGAGTCCATGAAAGCAGAAGGAAAAACACAATTCAAGGAAAAGGGACAAAGGGAGACAAAACTAGGAAGCACTGACCCATTTTTTTCTTATGTCTTCTGAGCAAACTTGAGACACTGATATGAGGAGTCTAACAGCATCCCTGAGGTTGCAGTAAAAGCTGATGTTTTCAGTTGACATCAGGGTTTGTGATGTCTGTTGCAGAATGTTTGCAGCACTCACAGGGCCATAAAGAGAGTCAAAATACAGGATTAATACAGAAATAAATATATGGCTCCTCGAAATTGAGCTTTCTGTAACATGACTTTCCTGAGATATGAGGTTTGAATCCAACAGCAGCTACATGGACTAGACAGTGTAGACTGATAGCAGCAGAGGGCCCAGGGCACCTGTATAACTTACACAGACAGGATTTGACTGTATACACACCCTCACTCTGTAGACAGAGATAAGACATGCAATAGGACCGTCAGAGATAGAGTTTCTCGTACTTTATGGCAATAACAGTAATCTCATCCTTTCTCATGGAGCTGTGGCATTCTTAGTCCTCAGCCACATTCTCCTGACAGTCAAAATACAATTTCTCTCTCACTTTATCTTCGAGGAACAAGGCTGAAGGCAGATTAAGCGATAAAGTCAGAAGAAAGCATTTTATAAACAAGCTTCTAAAATGTTATGAAGATCTCCTTCTAGCACGTATCGGGCTTCCCTGGGAGAATTTGCATTCTGAAGAGACGATTATGTAAAATCTGTATAACAGGTTATCTCCAGTTACCTATGTATTGCACCACAGATGCTTTCTTCTTCAGCTCAGGTAGCAGTTTTTGTATTCACAGTGGAGTGTTAGCATCAGGGAAAGTCAGCCCCGAGGCTAGGGATTCAGTTAAGCTTCTGATGCTGAGTTAAATGCTGAGGAAATCACTGGTAAATTTAAAAACAACATCAGCTCCAACATTCGCTGAAGTCATATGTCAGCGGGGGTTTTGTGACAGCAAGAAAAAAACGAAGGATAAGAGTTCCACAGCGTATCCGCTATCCACATAAAGTTTTAGTGGTGCTCCAGTGGGAATGGCCTTGTGCAATTATGGACCATCCCGTCGCACATTCCTACACAGACTCATCTGAATGAGTCACCGACACACATACCAACCATCTTTGTTCACACATTTCCTTTATGTTTCCGACTCCAGCGCTGCTCTTCCTGTGCAGACAGCACCTGCACCATCTCTCCCCATTCACACTGCTCTGTTACACCACCTAGCCAAGACAATGTCACGACCTCAACAACACGACTGTTTTTCTTCCCCCACAGCTGGAGCGGAGACCTGGATCGAAAGTGTTGTAGCTGGGGAATGGACCGCAGAAGGTAGCTGATTAACCTGCCATATGCGCTGGATGAGTTTCAAGTGTTAACAGGGGATCCCCGCACTGAGTGTAACACTGATTTTGTGCAGCTCAAGCCAAAAGTCTTGATTTCATCTGTAAGCTGCCAGTTTGAGAAACACAATAAACATCATTGTGGAACAGTGTTTAATATATTACATCAATGTCCTTATTATGGTTTGACAAAGGGCATATGAGTGTCAAATTAAGTTAAACCAACCAACAACAGGACAAAAGTTCAAGTGGCAAAACATCCTTTCTCCTGAAGTGCCCTTGAGCAAATAACCAAAACCCCAGCGGATCCAGAAAGTGCTCAACTTCTGACACTGACCCCTCTGAAAATGAGGCAAATCTAAAAATAACTTTAGCTAGTGCACAACAGAACTTTCACATTCAAGCGATGTTTACATCTTATAATAAGCAGGAAAACGTTTCTGTTTTTGCTCTTGGTTGCTCTGTGGTCTAATATTAAACAGGGGGGGGGGGACATTGTTGGGATTCCTGGGGACTAAGACAACAACTTTGCAGTTTGCTCAATAGGAAAACAAAGGGGGAATTTGCAGCACAAAACAGGATTGATGAGAACGGGGTGCACATAATTCAGTGCCATACAAGTCGTGGCATCCACACTTAATTGTTGGTGTTAAGTGTGGTAATAATGCAAGAATAACAACTTTTAAAGTATTTTACTGCTTAAAACAGACAAAACGTGGGCAGAGACACTAATTCCTCTGCTTTTCCACGAAGGCATCAGATTGATAAGAAGGGTGATGATCTGAGCAACTATTTAGAACTCTTTAAAACTGAATAAAGTATGAGTTGAACAAGTCTGCTTTATATAAGTAAAGATACAATGCCACAACTATGTAGAGTCATATTTCGGGGCAGCATTCCCAGTGAATATCCTGGCAGCATCACCGCTGATGAAGCAACACTACTCATCTGCCCTGACTTTGCCTCGTAGCGGACATAAATTGCTCAAAATACTCGTGTAAAATGCTAAATATACTGAACAAACTTGATAAAAAAATGGAAGGAGACGTTAAAGGATTAGCTTAGCTTTAAAAAGACGCCACAGCTAAGCTAGCAAAAAGTCGCAACCGTTAAAAATCCCCTCAGTGTGAAGTAATTAAAAAAAACGGATGAAGGCATTCAAAATTTAAGGTAAAACTCACCTTTCTACGATAAAACAAGTTATTCCCTTTAGGAGAGTTAATCCAAATGAGTTCTCTTGAGGTGTTGAGGAGGGAAAAAATCCACAGTTTGGAAATACTTCACGAAGTTTCGCGAGGTGAAGAGTCGCCGATCGGCCGCCACCGACGAGAGCCACAGTCTGTCCCCGCTGGAGCCGCGCATAGGAATACATGTGCGGCGAGTGGACGCGCTAGAGGAGGGGACGCCGGGTGAAGATACGGATTTTCTTTTTGCTAGAAACAACAAAACAGACAAAAACAATATCAGAAAAATATTCAAAGAACTATATAAATGCCGTGGAGCATTCTCAGTGTACATTTGTTCGTGTTAATGCCAAGAATATCCGCCGTACTCATAGCGAACCCCCCCCCCCGTGAGGAGAGTGACTTGGTACGTCCCACGGCTGCCTCTCATTCCATTCCTCCAGCAGGACTGAAGCTCTGCAGCAGTAAATTTGGAAAGTGGCAGCGGGGAGAAATAGCAGCGGCGTCGGTCGCATGTATTAAAAGCGCACTCAGAAAAAGTTTTGTGATGTAGGACAGTTTATTTTGGAGCAGTTGCAGCTGGTTTTCTTTTATAAGCCTTTCCTCAGCAGGGCCACTCTGATGGACATGCGGCAACAAGGATAAGAGAAAGATACCCAAGGAGACCTAAAAAAATAAAATACTCAATTCTACATTAGGACAGGGCAATAAAATTATCATAAGGTGACTTTGAATTTAATGAGCTGTCAGTCCATGTGAAATATGCAGCACAGTTTGCATTGGCGTAGATTTTGGTGAAGAGTCCACTCTAGGGACTCGGATGAATGTTTACAGTGAATTTGCAGTGGAAAACAGCATGTATTAAGACCTTTTTGCATGTTCCAACTGCAAGAGCCACCCCTGTAGAGCCTCTTTCAGGGTTTGTTTTCAGTAGTGAAAACAGTACCTACTCCATGGTACATGAGTAGTTCAAAAAGTTCTTGACCGCACCAGAAAACGCCACAGGAGAAAGTTTGTTCTTGCTTTATTTTTCAACACAGTCCTCTTTATTTCCGGTGTACTTGGTCCATCAATGCTCAAATTTCAACATCCCTTCGCATAAGAAGGTCACATCTTGAGTCTCCAGATACTCCTCAACAGCACGCATGATGTCCTCATCAATTTGAAAATGAAGAATGGGATTTCAGTTTGGGACACAGAAAAAAGTCAGATGTTGGCATTAAGGTGCAGTTCAAAGCCACTTTTGGTTGCTTTTGTCACACCAAAACCAGCCTTAAAAGAAGTTCTCCAGGGGCGTTTCTTGTGGTTGAGCACATGCAAAAGCTTGGGTCTGACCCAAGACAATCTGCAATGGAAAACAGTCAAATTTTAGTAGTTAAAACACAAGTCTTTGACCTTCCCAATAAAAATATAAAACAGGAGAAGATTTGTGTTTTGAAGAACTGCTATAACATCACTAACAGACCCAACAATGCTTCAGACAAGGGCAGGTCTGCTTGTATTTATCACTCTTTCCCTCAAAATGATGAATTATGAGCTCTTGTAACTGTTGAATCAATTGTGGAAAATAAAATTAGCTCTCAAAATATATAGAATTATGTTTTTAATCGTCACCTAGTCTCTGAATTTGGCGTTTTCCATAGTAAATGAATGCAGAAACACACCAATTGGTGCATTAAAATGTCATAGAAAATGTGTCCTCCTCCAGTATGAAAATGAAACCGACACCCATGACAGTTGGTGAGTTTTGTTGGGTCTACATGAGACAAACTAACTATAAATCAAAAGGTAATTAAATCAAATGAAACAGTGTCAAGAGAAAAAGGAACCCTTTGATGCGCAGTGTGGCTTAGGAAATACCCATTTTCCATTGGATTTGGGCCACTTTTGACCCCTGTTGTGCATCAAAGGGTTAAGAAGTAACAGTCATAGTAACATACTGGAGTCACTGTTGGGCTACAATAAACAATTAAAGGAAATTATCATGTTTTAGTGCTTCTAACTTGGCATGTTTAACAGGGAAATTGGGAATGTGGGGAGCCAAGAGGATCCTTAAAAATGCACAATGATAAATATACATATGCTTCATGTTTATTATGACAAGCTGCTTGTTCACTGCATCCTCCAACGTTCACGATGTCAGCCGGTGGTTTGAAAGCGGGGTGAGCCCCTCTTAGCTGACATTTTGACCTGTAATTAGTGCTCGGGGGCCCAGACTCCGCTCCAACTGCTTGTCAGGGAGAGAAATGAGTGGCAAACATGAAAAGGGGCGCCGAAGTGTGCCTGGTCAAGACGGGCTAAACCCCCTCCGGCCCACATCGGACGGGGCTTTGAAGTGACATCAGAAAGGGACCTGTGAACAACAAAGCTACCCACAGACCATTATCTTCAACAAAAAAAAAAAAGAGAAGAAAAGCAATCTGCAGACCAGGAACCACAAATCCCTGGATCAGACACTAAACTGATCAGGTTACTGTCATGTTCAGAGGTGCAGGACTGGGAGTGGAGAACCATTTAATGTGTGACGCTTCAGTGACATCTTCTCTCAGAGCACTTTTCTTTCTCACTCACTGCAAAGCCTTGTGAGCCAATGCCACTCCAAATGTGACAACACCTGACATATTCCACGGATTATTTCCCTCCTCAGAATCCCTCTAAACCGCAGAGTCCTTCCAGCCTTTGTCTGCAGACGTCCCGCTTTTGATTTGATTAGCTGGCTCTGGTCAGGCTGGAGGTGCAGCAGGGAGCAGGTCGGGCTTTCTGTAGCGGCTGTATCTCGCTAATTGAAATAACTCCCCCTGCGTTTCTGCCTTCCCCAGGGGGAAGATGAGTAGCTCCCCCACCAGACCTCAGTCATCGTGGAGAGTCCTTGCTACCAGCTCTTCCCTCGGCTTAATGTGACACACGCAGCTGCTTCTCTACACCCAAAGCGAAGTAA
The DNA here is from genome assembly GCF_021347895.1 of Acanthochromis polyacanthus. Taxonomy (NCBI): domain Eukaryota; kingdom Metazoa; phylum Chordata; class Actinopteri; family Pomacentridae; genus Acanthochromis; species Acanthochromis polyacanthus. Next base: position 28,486,326 of record NC_067113.1, read on the forward strand.
AAGCAACGCATTATGACACTCTCAGGCACTTTGCTGCTCTGTAAGACAGAATGACAAACCACAGCAGTGATTAAACATGTTGTAATCTACTGAAAATGTTTGGTGCATGAGAATTTATGCAAAAAAACAGCGGTAATATTGTGGATCAAGCACATTAAGATTCAGTCCAAGTGAAGCCAAAAGTATATTTTATATGGTTCACAATCAAAAACACAAGCATTAATATGTAGCTATAACATCCTATCTTCTTCTGGTTTCAGGCTTTCACAAGATTTTGGAACCTGTCTGCACAGATTTGTTTCCTTTTCAGTCAGAGAGCATCAGTGAGGTCAGGAAGTGATGCTGGGTGATAAAGCCTGACTCACAATGTGCATTCCCAAAGGTGTGAGAAAACAGTTTATTTCTTTCCTTGTCTCAAAAAGAAGAAACTAAACTTTGGCAATCTATGGGAGAAAAATGGACGGAAGTCTTTTAGAAATGTTTTCAATCAAGGAGGTTGTACGTATTCATTCATGTCAGCTGGTTTTGGATATGTTTTGTGGTGTTCTAAGGCAAAGACAAGGGAAGAAATAGTGAACTTATTAAAAAAAAGGTGTTTCCATCTCTCATGATATACCTACAAAAAACAGCTCAAACAAACGTAGACTTTTATGACAATATCGTGGATTTGTTTTTCCAATTTTTCCATTTCCATGAAGTTTTTCTATGTAATACCTCAAAATTCAGATTAAAATACATTATTTGAACACAATTTGTATTATGTTAAAACATGAAAGGACAAACACACTGCTGACACAAACAATGGATATTTTTGTCTGAAATATACCCCACATTTTACTGTTTTTAACCAACAAATACAACCTCTGACCATAAATATATGAAATCAAGTAAAGGGGGTGACCACATACTTCGTCTTTGGCTGCATAGTGCATGTAGCTGTTGTTGGACTCCTGGATATTGACACAACAACAGTTTGGGAAGAAGAAATTGTTCTGCTGCCATTTATTTGTAGTCATGCATTCCTCACATTTACTGGAACTGCTTTGTCTGCACACCAAACAGTTATGCATATTTGAGCCGTACTTGATGAGCCTTTTGTTATTTTTCTCCCTCTTTGCCCTCTGAAGAATGCTTGTAAATGGCGACACTTTAAATCTGACAACAAGCATGTGTTTTGGAAACTCCTCGCAGCTTGGACATCAAATCTCAGAAGCCGTGTGTTCAATCAAACCCCAGCAGATGTTGTCTAAATGTGGTCATTTGCCGCTCTGTTATGTCAGGATGCATACCAGTCTCACTGAACAACGCCAGAGCAGAGCAATGGGGGAAACTTCCCTTGTTTTAAGTGCCAAATCAAATATTGCCGGTCATGTTTATTTTATGCACTTCTTTTTCTTTTTTGAATGAGTTAGGCAATAAGGCAGATGGCCGGTCAGTTTGCATGGGATCCTTGATTCAATATTCTCCCTCCTCGGGGAAATATCAGGGAAATAGGGGCGGAAGATAAATTACAAAGTGTTATGGGGAAAGCAAGGCTTGACTCTGGTGCGCTGCAGTTTTATTAGGGTGCAATATTGAAAGAGATCGCTGGAAGTTTTAAGGATGGACTTTCTCGTCCTTTAATCTCGACGGCAGTAACTCTGAAGCCCCGGTGCGCTGTAAAGTTAGCCGAAGAGCAATACTGCAGAAACGTGCCGAGATCCCTGCAGGCCGAGAGCGAGATGAAGGCATCGATCTAAATTATTGTGCCAAGGCCGTTTTACAGATGCTGCCGGAGAATCCATTAATTTCTCCGCGGCGCCGGCAATGGTATTGTGAGCAGAAATAATGGTGCAGAGATTAACAGTTTATTATATAGTCTAATTATTATACCCACAAAAATAACGTGGTACAGCTGTTGACAACAAATGCCATTAATTTGCGAAGAATTGTCAACATTTTCCCTCCTGATTTTCACATTGTTCCATCGACTGAGACAATCGCTGCTGGTTTTTGTTCAGACAATAGAACCGAATGTTCAAGTCATGCTCACATCTGCACAGTCGCCGGCTCAATGTGCTTCTCGGTCGAGGCCGGACGATGCAGCCCGGAGAAAGTGAGAGGGGAAAATAGCAACAAAGACTCAAAGTGAGAAGGCGACGGAGGAGGGTGGAGGAGTCAAGTCACCAGATGGTACAGTGAAAAGAATGCACAATGGTAACAATACACTGGTTTCATTCACGGCGCTTATGTAAGGCGACACCGCAATACTACAGAGATGCAGAATGTAGCATGACGGTGGCATCAGTGGTTCAAGATGTCATCCGTGAAACATCAGTTGGAGAAGGACGAAGGAGATGCAGAGATTTATTTATAAATGTGTAGCATCAGTAGACGTGTTTTTGTGTCGTTGTCAAGCAAATATGAAGTGTCTATTTATTCATTGATTTGATCAGAGACCATGCAATTAACATAGAACACATCTGATGTATTACATATAGAGTGTATAGCATCATAGACAACATTATAAACCTATAACCCCTACCCACACACACACACACACACACACACACAAACACGCACAATGACACAATCAGTCAGTCGGACCTTTTAGATGTCATAGGTGGAGCATTCTTGGTTTTTTTCAACCAAAGCTTAACTTTTGCTGTAAAAGTTTTTAAACCTGCTATCATATTGATTTCGTTAGTTCCAGATGACAAGATGATTGAAAGGCTTTCTATCCCAATGTAGTTCTGCGGCAAGCTATTTTGCAGTTGTAAAGATTTGAAATGATTTTTTTTTAAAAACAGGAAATGTAAATTAAGCTTGTTTCCATTAACTGCTTGTTTCGTCAAAAGGTGGTGGTAGTAAGACAAGAAGTAGAAGAAACTCAGAATAAAACCAGCTCCTGACAGAAGAAGAAGAAACAAACAAAACTTTGGCCATCTACAAATTATTACTGGTATTACAGCTGATAATGTCCATGTTGTCTGGTGGCAAAGACAACAAAAGAATCAGGAATAGTTGATCCTGAAATGTTTGCTACATCACAGCTTATCTGACAAAAAGGTGTTTCCATCATTGATTATACACATGAACCCTCAAACAAAACCTTAAGCATTGTTGAAACTGGGAAATTGGGAATATTTGTTCAAATTCTGCCTTTCCTATCAATGTTTTCAAAAGAAATACCTCAAAATGTGCATAAAAACATGTTCCAGAAACAATGCTAGTGATGGCCACAGTAACTGCTGACGTTGTGTTACATTTGACGGTAATCGGATGCTTGGAACTTCAAACAAAACACCACTGAAAGTCAGATATCCTACATGGTAACTTGAGTAGGGTTTCTGAACCTTGACTTCTGCACAAAATACGTGTTTGAGCAGCTACAATGCTACAAAAGTGTGTAGTGATAGGCATACACCAAACTACTGTCAATGTATGATACAGAGCCTAGAAAGTAGTATAATAACAACTTCATGTCTCTGGTGTCCACATCTGACCATATTCAGGTCCACAAGGGACTTCACTTACTGCTCAACCCTTTGCTCTCTTTATGTTTCCCCTTTATGCTCTTTCTTTGTTTTTTTTTACTCCCCTTTAATTACAAATACCGGAAGAAAAATGGCACAAAGCTTCCTCAGACATGCCACGCCTGAAAATCTCCTTCCATCTCCACATTCAAAGCCTTCCTTCCCTCCCTTTCCTCCCCCCTGTGACCCCTCTCCTCCCTCCCTCCCTCTCGACCCCTTTAACCATGACCCTTCGCTTGGATCCTGCCAATTAATAAACCATTTTTCATCTGTTGTGGCTTAGTCTTTGTTAGTGAACTGACACCTGAGAGGGAGGCAGATCCTTAGGAAAACATGGGCATCAGTGATACCCTACAGGGGGAGAAAATGACCCAAGTCTGCAGCAGCACAGTAGGTTCTGTTTTATGGTTGCTGAAATGCAAAAAAAATTTAAAACAACCCTTATTTTGAAAGCATCCAGGTCACTGATAGAGAGGAACTCAGAGTAGGCAGGACTTAGCTGTATCTGTGGTGCTTCAAGATACACCATATCTGTGCAGGTGCATCCCTGATAGTAACAGACTCTTATTTTGCCTGAGTCATTCAGGTGAGTCAGTACTTTTCTACTTTCCTCGCTCTATTTTCAGACTTTTTTCTTATGAGTTTGCACTGAGAATCATCTGAGTGTTGGAAATATGAGCCATGAAGTATACGACTACAGTCTGTGTTGTCACAGAGGGACGTTGTTTTGTTTTGCCACGGCGTCCACGTGGCTAATGTAGCAACCTGGGGTCAGTCTAGTGTGGTCGATCTAAGCACCAGCTGTCATACCTGGCCTCATCCCCGTTCACACAGACACCTGGCAGGCTGTCAGCTCGGCAGAAGCTGTGTTCTCTGTTTAGTCAGGTCCATTTGGAAGAGGTTCAGCATTAGTAAAGCATGCTCTTCGTTTAGAGGAAACAGTTCTGGAGATGTCTTTTGCTAGCAAGCTGGGGTGTTTTTGCACCGAATTTCTATGAGACCTAAATCAAATAATACAGAAAGTAAACAGACAGTTTTTTTCAACAGGTAGCTGCTCCTAACATGACAAAGTAAAACCTGCCGCTTATTGTTTTGAATAAAGAGATGTTTACATAAAGCACTGAATAGGTAATGCGGTTGGTTTTGTTCATTAAGTTAAGTGGGTCATGTCGAGTTTTCCAGCATTTCTCATTTAAACAAGTTTGTTTTAGAGGCCTATCACGTTTTTAGGCTCTTATTTAAATAGTTCAACATGCAATTTTTTCCGTTTTTGACCCAGTTTTCATCTTTGCTGCCTGCTATGCTTTAACAGTCAGTGAAACTTGTGCTAGAAATGCTTGTTGTGGATCCTGAGTCCTTTTGTATCTTCACTCTGGTCTCTCTTAGCCACAGTGATGCAGAATGGTCTGACTGCACCTCATTATCATTCTGCTATGGATAGAAAAACACTTTAACTTGCTTGTTTCTTTAAACCAGTCACAGTTATCTTGGACGGATCAGAGCCCAGGATGCAGTGATGGTGCCCCTTAATAATACTGCCAGAGGGACTGTTTTTGTGGAACCTTTGCAGGATTCAGATCTTCATTTAAAACTTGCCAGCATGAAGATTGGTGTTACCTGTAGCAAAGGGAATTTTAACCCGTTGTGCTTCAGTGCGCTTCAGTGTCCCGCCCGCGGTACACTTTGAGATCTGCATAAGCAATTTGCTAAACGTCTGAAACTGCAAACGCGATTATACAAACACTATATGCCGATGGAAAGCTTAGATTCTCATGAATCCGCCGGTATAAACCACTTTCAGATGTGATTACCACAGCGGGTAATATAAACACATTTGTCCGACAAACAACGAATATCCATCCATCCGTTCTCTATACACGGCTTCAACGCACACAGCGCGACTCACATTTCCGGGATCATTATTACACACAGACGAAAATATTCCTCAAAAAACGGCCTTGGACATCCAGACGAAACAAGCCAGCAACATATTTTGTCCAAAACATGTCTTGAAGTTGGTATATACTCCACGAATCGGTCGTTTTCAAGGAAATGCACCTCGCGATGCGCTTCCAATATTCCCTGTATTTCTCGTCATATTTTTATTTACAAATAGAATATTAGCGATTTTTTGTACTGAAAATGGCTGGAATTGACTGCAGCTTAAAGGGTTAAAAACAGGAACACAGAAAGAAAGTATGGAGCATGCAGGGTGAAATGACACCATATGGATTATACTCACAGTTGAACAGATGGATTCATTTTCAGATTTCACAGATTATTAAGCTGCTGAAGCCTACATAATGTTCTAACATTTAAAAGCACTTCTGACAATCTTTTGAAGGACTTTTTTTAATCATACTAAAATCGCTTTTAGGCATGGGAAACATAAAATTGCAGGTTTTATTGTTCTGTTAAAGTGACAGCATTCTGTGTTTCAAACACTGGTCACCAATGAACTCAAAGGAAAGATTCCTTCCTGAACTTCAGCTCCTGTTAATGTTTATTATCATCCATGATTACTTATTACAGTAAAGGTTTTATTTTTTATGGAAATATCACTAGGTTTGACCTCGTAAGATTTCAATCTTTTAGACAATTTTTTTTTCAAAAAGTGTGCAAGGCACTAAATCAGACATGACGTTCAGATGTTGTCAAATTAACGGAAGGAAGTGCTTGTCACACAGGAGCTTAGGTTTCACCTCCATTGATGGATATCTCACTTAAGAAACAATCAAGCATTGACTGGAACTGCCTTTAGCACTGAGCACCATCCTCATAAAGATCCCTGACGTGTACGTGTTTTAAATTATTCATCGCAGGTAGTGAATGCTTTGGCGAGATGCAAAATTTATTTGAGCTTGGCCCATGTGTGGCCTCTGACCAGATGATGACAGCTGCGCATTGAACAGAATGTTAAGACAAATGGCTAATGGACCCTTTTATAAGAATCGTAAACTATTATTGATTTTCTCCGTCTGTCTCCTGGTTCAACTTTGCTGAAGGACGAGGGCTCGGAGTGGCCAGTCATGAGCAGATTTGTGCCTTTGAGCAAGGTTGGAGAAGGATGGACGGTTGGTTGGATGGTTGGATGGATGGTTGGATGGTTGTCCTTGGGCTGAATTTGTCCTCTACTGACACAGCCAGATTTGTTGGTTTTACAGTAAATATCTTTTATTGTACATGACCTTGCAGCATGAATTCACTGTAAATATGCATCGAACAATGGTGTAAAAATAGCACCGAGCTGGACCGTTATAGCTCCACCTGTGCTATTAATAACTACCATATATTAATATTGTGTGCTGTCAAGGTTAAAGTGTATCAGTGAGCAAGCAGCTGAGACTGATGCAGTGTGCAGAAACACAGGACACCTTGAAAACCACTTATTTTCCCAACCATTCCATCAACCGCTGCTACCCAACCCTGAGTTTATTGTTACTTCCCAAAGCGAGAGGCACATCCGCAGTCCATTAACATGAATTAAGATGTTTACCTTTCGGTTTAGACTCGACAGCAGCCTTCAGTCAGCCGCTTATTGTCCGTCCCGCCACAGGTCACTGGCTGTTCCCGAGTCATAAATCACCTGAGCTAACCTCTTCCGACGTCTCGCATCGGTTCTACAGCGGATTGTCACAGCGGGGATAAGAAAATCTGTTGCCGGGATTAGCGCCGATTGTAATCGCGGATCCTTCCCGGCTGTAAAGGTCACAGAGCCGGAGGCCGAGGAAAAGCTGGAGGCCCGGCAGCAACAAAACAAACACCTCCCCTCCATCAGCACCTCCCCACCCCCACTAAAAGGAATGTGGCTGTTTGTTAGCTCCACTGTTAGCTCAATCTGTCATCCCATAGTATAAGTGTCAGCAGGTTAATGTTGTAAATGTGTGCTGAACACTGATAGGTCATCATGTCGTATTTGATGTATGCTGAAGCTCCTGTATCAACTTCCTCCCCCCGCTTTACTGCAACAGAAACTATTTTCTCTGAATATGTGAGTTGCAGGGAGTTGAAGTGCAAAGACAGACTCACAAATAAATCTTACCTGTTTTACTATCTTGGTCAGACAGAGCCAAAAAATTCCACTTCTCGCTTTTGGTCCGGTGGGATTTGGTTGAGGCAGACAAAATTTATTTCCCAAAGATAACATCCACCTATTTTGCACTAAAAAAAGACTAAAAGCCTGGAAGGATTTTATTTTTTTAGGCATGTAATGATTCAGCAAGTGACAAGTGGCCATAGAGATGACAGAAAAAGTACGTTTTACCACCTACACGCTCGTTTTTACAGAGAAAGGCCTCATTGTTGTCGCTTTGCTTTCTTAAAATGCTTTTAAATGATGTATACTTTGATTCAGAATGAGCCAATACCATTCAAAACAGCACAATTTATGCTTGATCCATATTCAGGCTGGTGAGTGTTAAGCCACCATTATACATGATTTACTTCAAATACTTGATTAATCAGTTAGCTGTCAAATATTAAATGATCGATTAATCAATCATTTTGAGTATTTTTTCAGAAAAAAGTGAAATTTCTCAGATTCCAGCTCCTTAAATGTGATTATTTTCTGGCGTATTTTCTCCTCTATGACCGAATTGAATATTTTTGGGTTACAATTGAAACAATAAGTTGCCATCTCGGACTTCAGGAAACACTGACTGAAAATTTTTACCATTATCAGACATTTTATAGGACAAACAACCAACAAATCAATCAAGAATATTCTAATAATAATATAATATATAGTATAATAATTCTGTTACTTTATTATTGGTGTAACAGCCAACAAAAACATGGTTTCGTACCACTCTTGTTGCTTTTTTTTGGTGCAGCAAAAACAAGAAATACGTACTTTTTTTCTTGTTTAACACTGGTTTTCAGTTTGCATGCTCGCAACTGAGCTTTTTCTGGAAAACTATGGAATAAATCATTAAAGGGGTCGACGGGCTGAACGGTGCTCAGAGGCACAACATTTTAATATTGCACCACTGATGTGAGATATTTCCTCATTTGCGCATGTTTGAAAATGTCGTGGTCAACACCTGAAACCCAAGTTTAGATTGCAAATGTCAACAAGCACGTTCATTCAGCTTCATTTAAATGTAAAGAGCCCCACATTAAGTTTAACAGAACGACTGTACACAGATATATATGTAATGTTTTGCTGTAAAACACGGTATGGTGATTTGGAATTTATGAAATACGTAAGAAAACTAAGAAAAGTGTGCAAATATGTCTATCCAGCTAGCAGGTGACTGTGTTAGCTTACCATAAACACTGGAAGCAGGTGGAAACAGCAAGTTTGAAAGATCATAATTAACCCTCCTGTTATGTTGTGGGTCAAACTGACTCATTTGAAAGTAAAAAAAATCCTTTGAGTAAATAGTTTAAAGTATTCTTTTTAATATGAAACATCTTCTGCTCGGATTAAAAAGTGTAGAAAACATAAAATGAAACTGGTTCATTTCACATGTTCACCCTGAACAGCCTAAGGTCTTAATTTATCAACTCCATAAAAGGAAAAAAGATGAAAATGTAAAATAAATGTTTTTAAAAATCAAAACTATTGTATTTTTAAAAAATTTAACATGCATTTTTTAATGAAAAACAAGTGAATTATGTTGATTGAACTTTGATCTGTGAGAGATAAAGAGCAGCACTGCATCAAACACTGATTGAAATGGTTCATAATGGAGTTAACAGTGAGATATAAACAATGTTTACTGGGATTTTTTTTTGGTTTCTGCCATTTTTGGAGAATTAAAAATGCCCCAGGAACATCTTCGCTGCTCCTGAGAAACTAACCTAACAAGAGGGTTAACATGCTAAATCATAGTTTTCATGCTAAACTAAACTAACTGCTGGCCAATGCTAGCTCCAGTGACCTTTTTAACCTTGAGCATTCGAACAGGGGCGGCTATCCGTGGGACTTTGTGGTTTAAATGTAACTTCCGTCTTTCATGCTTCAAAACAAAGCAGTCTTTTTTATGTCATGCATACATGAAATTCATTTGAACAGAGCTAAACAGAACTACAACTGAATTATTCATAAGCTAGACCACCAAAACAAAAGCATTTCATTAAAAGTCCTGCAGACCTTTCTACAGTGTGCTTTCTGTTTGGCAGCAGAGTTTTTCTCTAGTAGCTTCCTTTAAGTCTTTCTGGGTGAAAGTCAGAGTTTGGATGGCGTGAGTCTGAAGCACATGTGGACAGATAAGAGATTAAAAAAAAGAGCAAACTGTGTGCTAGTTAGGTCAGATTAACCCTCCTGTTGTCCTCATTTACGGACACCAAAAAATATTGTTTCCTTGTCTGAAAAAAATCCAGAAATTCAGCAAAAAAATGTCACAAGTTTCTGAAAACTTGTAAAACTTTCAGGAAGAAAAATTTCCAATAATTCCTAAAAAGTTTCCCTTAAAAGTTTTACTTTGAAAAAAATCCCCCAAATTTGGCCAGAAAGTTCTTTTTTTAAAAATGAGTAAAAATCTTCCAAAAAAAATCCTAAAAATATCTAAAGTGATGACATATATCAGTAAAACTTCTAACATTTTCTTTAAGAACGTTCACAAAAAATCAACACGTTTAACATTTCTTTTTTTCCACTAAAATGTTCAAAAATTTCCCAAAAATGTTTCACTGTGAAATTTTTTTTTTCCACATTTTCAAACTTTAAAACAGGTAAATTTTTACCCGCAGGACGACACAAGGGTTACAGTTACGACCATCAAGCTTTTTTGCTCCTTTGCTTCCATCTGTTTTGTTATTTCCCACAACAGAACATCTACCAATATCAAATTTAGTTTAAATCCTATCTTGCTGTTTTTATGCAAAGCCAAGAGGCGAAAAGTCACAAAGACCCAAGATGCCACTAGTCTCTGAGGGCACATCGCCCTTCTTGAGGAACCTTGTGTTCATTATCAGCCTAAATCCCAAGTCCTTGACTGTATCCTGTAAACTAAAACGCATGTACGACGAGACAAAACAGGATAAGATAAACAGAGGACACAAAACACACAAAGGGAGAGAGAGAGTGCTGTGTTGTTGTAGAAAAGGAAAAGGGGTAAGAGCAAATATTTGCCCTTGCTGGAAGGGTGTTTGGGTTTCGGGCACCTGGTGTAAAGTCCAGAAACTAAAGTTGGTCGCTTACGAACCTCCCTGAACTCTGAAACTCCAGCAAACATAAAGTTAAAGGTCCGACTTGCCAGGTGTTGTTTGACCTTGGATTCCTACATGCGTGTCATTCTTTTACGGTCCGGATGAAGACTGATAGGCCGCTCCGAGTGTCAGATTATAAACCCTGCTGACGCTCGTCGTGAAGGCTGGGAAAGCTTCAGAAAGCGAGCGACTTCGCTGTCCTCCCACATGTTGGTTGTGTCTCCACAGGCGGAGATAGCGGCAGGGATCGGAGGAGGACGCCGGGATTAATTTACTGGGAGGTGGTGGGCGTGTGAAGTTTTCAAGGATTAGACAATGAATCAGCAGAATATTAACCGATAAGAGACGACTCCTAAGTCCTCATGTTAATACCACCACCGCGTATTTATGGAACAGCTCGACCTGTCGTGTTTGTGTGACGCTTAGAGAGGAAATATTTCGCTTTTAATCCTCCCACTCGCTGCTATTCTTAGAGACACCGGATTCATGACTCCATATAACATGAAGCTTTTAGTATATTATGGTTTGTATATTGTAAAAACACTTTTTGCCGAAAACTGTTGCTACGTTTGTCAAGTTTTCCATTGTTACTTTGCACCATAGAGTTTACAGTAATATTGTGTTTAGTTTTATTCAGATTTACCAACAAATACCTACTCTTTAATTTCAAAATCAGTAGGAATTTGTTTCATATTTGTTTTGGTAAATAACAGAAGTAGAAGACGGATAACGACATTTTAAAAAAGCATTAAATAGTCAGAAAAACAACAAGTGCAGCAAATCAAGTGATTGTAAACAACACAAAATAGCAGAATGAATTATGATATTTCCAGTTTTTCCATCATAAACGAATAAAAACAGACTTTTCATTTGTATCTGTTGATTTTTCTAGCTAAAACATGCAGCTGTTTTCCACCTCTGTGCATTTTATGGCCACAACAAAATTGACTTTCAAGGTCTTTTTCAGAACAGAAATACGTTCCCACTCCAAAATAGGTACTTCTTAGCAGTGTTAAAAAACTCTACAGAATCTGTATTCTTCACATATGTACAGGCTGTATTTTTTTTAGCATAATTTCAGCTTCCTGTGAATGCATGCCACCTTCGCTACATTGTAGTTTGTCTTTTTGTTTAAAAAAATAAGAAAAGTGAAGCTTTAAAATGCCCAAAATTGAGAATATGGGCACAAAATGCAGCTTTTACATTCGATTTTACACTAAAAAAATGAAGAGGACGACAAATAAGTTTAATTTTTTCCGGCCTCTTGATGTCTATGTTGAGTAAAAGTAACCATCAACAATATGGAATTCCCTACTTAGCCGAACATAACAAACCTCCATTGTTGTATAGAATACATGGTCATAGAAGTGGAGTTACTAGATGTAACTCATTCAGGGGAGTCATACGTGTCTTGGTGGCCTCATTCGTCAGTTTTTATAGACAAATTGCTTTCTGCAGATATGTACATGTGCCGTCGTACTTTCATTTCTTCATGATGGATTTAATTGTAGTCCAGTGTCTTGGTGGCCTCATTCGTCAGTTTTTATAGACAAATTGCTTTCTGCAGATATGTACATGTGTCGTCGTACTTTCATTTCTTCATGATGGATTTAATTGTAGTCCAGTGGATTTCCAATGACTGAAATTTTCTTGTATCGTCCCTGACAACCTTTTCACAAAGTTGCGTAATCCCACACTGCTCATCAAATGGTTAGTCATTCTTTTGCCTTTGTGATGTAGTTATATGCTGCTCAACCTTACTGCTAATTTTTCCGAGTGGCTATTTGTTGAAAACCAGTTTAATTTAATGTCCCATCTCAATTCTAGCTGGTAAATCAAGTCGCTGCTCTAAATAAGGCTTTGTGAATTGTTGTGTGAACATTTTTTGTTCATTTTATTCACTCATTTCCAAAAAAGGCATCAAACTTTACTGTATTTATTCATATTTTGGAAGAAAACTGTCCAGTACATTTAGAATTTGACTGCATTTTGAAGTAAATAATTACAGTGCAATGCCTTTTAAAACATATTCTGCAACTACAAACCAGCATAATTAGTTAATAATGAGCACGTGTAGGTAGCAAAGTAGTTTACAGGGCAAACTAACAAGTGTAGCAGATAAAAAAACTACTTTAATGTATTTGTAACGTGTTTTATTGTGTTATGCTTTTGAAAACATTAAAAATACGTACAAAAAAACACCCTCCGAACTCTATGAATGCCATGTATCACTCATATTTGCTAGACTGGACATTCCCTGTTAGAGGAGAGGTTGTCTTTGCCATGCCAGAATAAAAATCTGAGCTGACACATCTCTGCATAAATCACGTCGTACAATAACAGACATTTTTATAGGAGAAACATTGCACGTCACACGACATTCGCAAAGGACCGAGTCTCGAGTCGACCCGTTCACGTGGAACAAAAACACAGTGTGCTCCATGGAGACATTGATTTAACGCTGGAGGATGGACGGGGAGGGTCAGGAGGCTCTTTCAGCCTCCGAGGGACATATTGAGTGAAGGGACCGTCCTGTTCTGTCTCCTCTCCACAGCATCGAGCATCATGTGCCCACACAAAGGCTCAATGTTTGCGTCTTACGCGTCCCTCTAAATGCGCTGCCGAGAGAGCGGCTAAAAATAGAAGGCTGGATGAAAAGTTTCAAGGCCCTCGGGGTTGTGTGAGAGAGGCACATTGGTCCCGCTGTGAGCTCACTTTTAAAGGTTGAAAGGTCTGGTTTTTTTACCCTGCAACAGCGCTAATGTGATGAACGCTGGAGGTTTACCATAAAGCTGAAGAACTACATTAATATTGCATCATTCAGGAGGTTTTCAGACAAACTTTAATCATTCCAATGGGGCAATATCTTTAGTTTATGTTGCGTCTATTCACAGCAGGTAATTCAATAAACATTACAGCTTGATTTAAAGGAATGTGAGTGTGGATTGTTAAACAGCACATTAATCTGAAGTGTTTGAGACGTATTTAAGCAATTAACATGCTGCGATGTCCAACAATCATGCAGAAAAGGGGAATTTTTTAAAGATTTTCAAGAAATTTCCAGTCTTTTAGAGACATAAATAGAAGTCTATGGTCACAAAGCTTATTTTATGCTTTGGAAAATGGTTGGCATTAATATATCTGGTAGCATCTGGGACGTGAACGCTAATGGAATTTAACTGGCATCTTTGATTTTCATGTTCATGCAGCAATTTAAGGCCAAACCCCTTCAGTGGACAGACTCTTTTACATTTAAACATGTCAGAACAAGAGTACAGTTTAGTTTACCAGTTCCTGTGTACATGTATTGCACGTTTACAGGAACAGTTTACTGGGACGAAGGCTAGAATAGCAGCTGGACAAAGCTTTGGACACAACTCCCCTGAGCTACCAGCAACCTGAAAAAACCTCACAGTGCGCACTCGAAAAAAAAACTATTCCCACCACTGAGTTACATACACAGCTGCAAAACCAATTACATCAACTTGATACTGTGTTTAATTGAAACTCTTTTTTGCTTTAGTTGATTTCAAATTCTATTCAAGTTGAGTTAAATTTTTGGCACATTGAGGTCAAAATTTCGGGTCCCTTCCTCTACCTGCCTCACACCTTAGAAACTCATAATTACACTCACACACAATGGTATACTGGAAACATATTGTGGCTCTACACATTATACACACGTGGACAAAATTGTTGGTATCCCTCAGTTAAAGAAGGAAAAACCCACAATTCTCACTGAAATCACTTGAAACTCACAAAAGTAGCAATAAATAAAAATTTATTGAAAATTAAATAATCAAAAACAGTCATTACTTTTGAATTGTTGATTAACATAATTATTTAAAAAAACAAACTAATGAAACAGGCCTGGACAAAAATGATGGTACCTCTATAAAAGATTGAAAACTATTTGACCAGAGTGACATGATTAACTCAGGTGTGTCATTTAATTGACATCACAGGTGTTTCCAAACTCATAATCAGTCAGTCTGCCTATTTAAAGGGAGACAAGTAGTCACCCTGCTGTTTGGTGAAAAGGTGTGTACCACACTGAACATGGACAACAGAAAGCGAAGGAGAGAATTGTCCCAGGACATCCGAAAAAAAATTATAGACAAACATCTTAAAGGTAAAGGCTATAAGACCATCTCTAAACAGCTTGAAGTTCCTGTGACAACAGTGGCTCATATTATTCAGAAGTTCAAGACCCACGGGACAGTAGCCAACCTCCCTGGACGTGGCCGCAAGAGGAAAATTGATGACAAATTGAAGAGACGGATCGTTCGAATTGTATCCAAAGAGCCCAGAGCAACCTCCAAAGAAATTAAAGGTGAACTCCAAGGCCAAGGTACATCAGTGTCAGATCGCACCATTCGTCGTTGTTTGAGCCAAAGTGGACTTCATGGGAGACGACCAAGGAGGACACCACTGCTGAAAAAAACTCATAAAAAAGCCAGACTGGAATTTGCAAAAATGCATGTTGACAAGCCACAAAGCTTCTGGGAGAATGTCCTTTGGACAGATGAGACCAAACTGGAGCTTTTTGGTAAGGCACATCAACTCTATGTTCATAGACTCAAAAACCAAGCATACGAAGAAAAGAACACTGTCCCTACGGTGAAACATGGAGGAGGCTCAGTAATGTTTTGGGGCTGCTTTGCTGCATCTGGCACAGGGTGTCTTGAAAGTGTGCAAGGTACGATGAAATCTGAAGACTATCAAGGCATTCTGGAGAGAAATGTGCTGCCTAGTGTCAGAAAGCTTGGTCTCAGTCGCAGGTCATGGGTCTTCCAACAGGACAACGATCCAAAACACACAGCCAAAAACACCCAAGAATGGCTGAGAGAAAAGCGTTGGACTATTCTAAAGTGGCCTTCTATGAGCCCAGATCTGAATCCCATTGAACATATGTGGAAGGAGCTGAAACATGCCATTTGGAGAAGACACCCATCAAACCTGAGACAACTGGAGCTGTTTGCTCATGAGGAGTGGGCCAAAATACCTGTTGACAGCTGCAGAACGCTCATTGACAAATACAGAAATCGTTTAATTGCAGTGATTGCCTCAAAAGGTTGTGCAACAAAATATTAAGTTATGGGTACCATCATTTTTGTCCAGCCCTATTTCATTAGTTTGTTTTTTTAAATAATTATGTTAATCAACAATTCAAAAGTGATGGCTGATTTTGATTATTTAATTTTCAATAAATTTTTATTTATTGTTACTTTTGTGAGTTTCAAGTGATTTCAGTGAGAATTGTGGGTTTTTCCTTCTTTAACTGAGGGGTACCAACAATTTTGTCCACGTGTGTAGATATTTTGCTATCTGTGCTATGTAAACACAGCCTGCTGTTCAACCAAAACAAATCCCTTAATTTTTAATACATGATTGTCGGTCACCGAACTGTTGTAGCGTTCACTTGTTGTCATGGCTACAGTGACGCCGTGCTGCTATCTCGCATGACACAGAAATCCCTAACAAATCAGTGGATCCAGACTAAGCTCCATCACTGCCAAAATATAATCCCTTGGTTCTTGTGTCATTTCTGACCTTCACTGAAAATTTCATCCAAATCCGTTCATTCATTTTTGAGTAATGTGGTGCACAGACAGACAGACAGACAAACGTATGGCAATTGTCACATAACTCTGTGATGGAGTAAAAATGGATGTTTCAGTACTAATGCTGCAAAGCAAACACAAGATGTTCAATAAAATAAAAATAATATAATTTTTTCTTACAATATTTTCATCCAGATCTGTTCATCTGTTTATGAGCACAACAGACAGACAGACAAACGTACGCCGATCATCACATAACTCCGTTGTTCCTTGGTGGAGTATTAATAACTGCGTTTCAGTGTGTCAGACCTGACAGAGTTCGAGGTCACATCTGACATCAGATTGTGGTTGTTACACTCTTCCTCCATCACGCTGCCCGTCAATTACATCACCATCTGATTACATCACCCTCCACTGGGGCTGGTCCGACATCCCAGCGTCTCCGGTGATTGGCCCTCTGCAGCTTCCATACCACAACCCGAGAAGCTGCGAGCTAAAACCTGAACTGTGGAGTCATTGTCGAGCAGCAAAGATGTCACCGTCAGCTGCTGCTGCTCCGTGTCTGCCAGCCTCTCAGATATATTTCAGAGAGAGCTCAGTTGGAATTACCAGCTCTGGCTGCTCGCTGGCTGCCTGCCCCGCCTTCAAAGCAGACGCTAATCTCAAGATTGACTCAGGCAGTAAAACACAAGTGTGGCCAAAGTAGCTCAGCTCTGATCGAGGGTGTCGCATCACTTTGAGCTTGTTGTACTCTTCAGGTAGAGTTTCATTCGCTCAGGTGGGCTGAAATATGAGCTCAAATCATGTGTTGCACAACAGGGACACACAGGACTTCAGAGTCCAACATACATCAATAATAATGCTCTTTTTTCTTTATTATTGTCATTTTTGAATCATGCTGATGGTCAAGCAGTGGTGACAGGTTCACGCCTCAAGATCAGAGCTACTTTGTTGGATATTCCAACCAAAAATATCCCTAAATAGAGCTGTTTTTAGTCATCAGGTCAGAGTGAGATTTTAAAATTAAGAGCAAAAATTAAAACAAAATGATTATATCTAGTCTGTCTTAATGGATATAAGCCTACCACTGGATGCACATTTCAAGTAGCTCTGTTCATTAGCCGTTGTGTGCTTTACTGTTTTCTTCCCTATAGGAAACAACAACAACAACTGAAAATCTAGCAGCCTACCACACAAAAATGTAAAGTTTTGACAATTTGCAGTGAGTTTCTTTTCGGTAAACCATCCATTTTACTTACAGTGCTTGTCTCACTGCTTATAAATGCTCCGTCACAACAATTCCATCTGCCATTACTTTGAAGGAATACCTAAGATGTATCCTTTGCTTTACCAGCATCAAGTTGAAGAGCCGCTGCTAGTTTATTTTAATTTGGCATGTAGATTCAGCAGTTGACACAGCTGGGGTTTGACATGATTATTTGTCTTCCATGGGAGCGTTACAAGTGTTGCAGGAGCACTGGGAGCTGCACAAGGAGAGCGCTTAAAGAGGGATGGCATCCACACAATTACGGTTTTTAATTTCACCACAGTGTCTGAACTGAGAGATCGCACCTTGTAAATATCTCTGTGTCACTGAACAAATGAAGGAGTTGACCTGCTGGTGGCTGTAGATGGAAAGTCAAAGGAAAGTCAGCCTGTAGAAACACATCAATGTGTTTAACTAAACACTGGTCAAATATTTCTGGACTAAAGAGATGGAGCAGCTAACTGACAGACAAGATTTGCCATCCAAACTCTATCCACTATCCATACGGATAAGAACATATAAATGAGCCAGATTATTGCAATAGGAGAAATATTGCTTGATTGCAATTAACTGTAGCCAGTCAAATGTGAATTACTACAGCGCCTGAATAAAGTATTCCCCCTCTGTGAAAGTTTCCTCTTTTATTTGTTTCCATCCTTGATCCATGTTCAATTAAATTTGGCTTTTTTGGCAAAATTTACCAAAAAAGACTCTTTCATGTCAAAGTGAAAACTGATTTCTGCAATGTAATGACAATTAATTAAAAATACAAAATGTAAAATAAGTTCGTGCACAAGTGTTTCCTTCCTTTAAAGTGGCTTAAAGTGGAAAAATCCCATTTTATTTGGAAATGTTTTCTAAAAACTGAAGTTCCCAGCATCTTTAGGAAGGAATTGTGTGTAAAATTGAAAAAACAAAACACATAAAAAAAAAATTCTCACCAGTTTTTTAGTAGAAAGCAGTGAGCTTGAAACGAGTAAGAAAATATTAAAAGGTGGAAAACACACTGATGATTTTCAGGTTTTTAATGGGCTTTACTGGCAGTAAGATGAATGTAGAATCCAATAATCACATGACATGCCGTACATATTTATGTTTGTATCTAAAAATTAATTCTTGGCCGGAAACACACACATGGGAGATGGGTTTTTGTGTGCCAGAGGGATTTAATCATATTAACTGGAGATACTAACGGCTTTTCTGCTTTTGTGACAACAGCAAATGAACATATCATTGGGTTTTTGCAAGAAGGTGTTCACATATTCACAGACAAACACACTTTCTAATTGTGAGATTGCAAGTTATTCTGCAGCGAGCTGTAAAATGCGAGAGCTGCATTCATTGATATTTTGTCTCTCCTGAATGACAATGCTCTGTTTGTCAGAAGCCTTTAAATAAAACCATTTATCATCCTGTTTTTATTAGCTCAGTTTGCTCATACGGTTCAGCGTAGGCAGATAATTGTATTCGCTAAATGTCATCTAACAATGAAGTTACCAGAATCGGGCGTTTGCGTTTTAAATTATTCATAGTCAGCTTTCAGAAGCCTCTTTAGCTTTAAAACGGAGGGAGACGCACATAAAGAGGAAGAGCTGGGCTTTCTTTGTTCCAGATGGACTCGGTTTATTCGTGGGATGATGCTGCCGTCAGTAATTTCACCTGTCATTACCCACACAAATAGAACTCCCTGTTTAATCTGCAATTCCATCTCTGCGCGCCTCTATTAGTACAAAAAAAGCTAAAGCTAATGACTGGAAACGATGGGCTTTTCATTCATTTAGACGCTCACTAGCACAGCCTGGCTCTTCATGCTCGATAGTCCGCGATGTGCCTGTTCTGTCTTGTGGTTTTATCGGCGGTTTTGATCTTCGCTCGTGGCCTTTGTTCTTTGTCAAATACTTTCTTTTGATGTTTGTTTAAAGTGCTTCAGAAATAAATCCGGCTTTGACTGGATTTCATTTTCCACGCCGTTGCATGAGACCCGACCCTTTATTTTTGTTTTACTTAAATTTCCCGAAAGGCCCGTCACGTGCGCATTGAGCGACTTCGCAAGATGTTTTCTGCTTCGTACAAATGAGCAACAGGCTCGGCGAGATGAGATTCATGACAACGGAGCTCGATTAACAGACTCATGAGTGGATGTTTCCTGGCTGCTTGTCAGGCCTAATGAGCAAACTGAAGAATTATGATTCTCCGAGTCGATGAAATGAGCTCTGTGTGAGTCACGCTGTGCAGGAGCTTCGCCCGGCTCAGCAGCTGCTCGTCTCTCTGTCTAAACAACATCCACAACACGCTGGATACCAACCGCAACCTGCTGGTGTTTCTACATCCATCAGGACGTATCATCATCCTGCAGATTAGCTTTGACTTTCCAGGGATAAATACGTTGGAATTAAAAATGTAAACGTTGGCTGCTGTTCAATCCCGAAACCTTAAGCAGCTCCTGGCTGGTTTTCTGACTCCTGACTCATTTTTTACTGCAATATGAAGCCCTGTGCCTCTATGGAAACAGCACAACCATAGTTAGAAGTAGAGAACTCAGAACTATCTCCTGTGCAGGTTAACGAAGTTCTAACGCCATATATCCGACTTACTATTACTAGCAAAACATGGTGGGTCCACATGCTACAGATGTTTAAATATTTGTACTTTATGACCTCTACAAACTAAATGTTTTCAAATTCTTAAAAGAGATTTCACCATGCGGAATGTATCTTTCGACAACTTGCTAACAACTTGCTCCTCTGTATGTCGTTTTTGAGCCGTGCCATATTTATTTTATTGCTCAAGCATGTTTTATTTTGCTCAAAGGCTTTGGAATTTGTTTTCATATTTCTTCATCCGAAAAGTCCACAAATTCTTTCCATGTAATTGTGGGTCACCACTGAGTCAGTTGTGGCTTTTCAGTTGTTTTTTTCCAGAATCTGGTGAAAGAGGTTTATTGTTTTGGTGGATCTTTAAATAAGACATGTAGAATAAAGCAATCTTGGTGAAATATCACAATTTTACTCTTAGGTTTTGTTTATTTTTCTGCCGCAACTGCACATCACTCAAGATTTCTTCAAGTGCCACCACAAATGTAAAAGTCCACCAAATTGTGTAATTTTGGCGATTAATTAGCCCTTTTGTTGTCCTGCGGGTCAAAATTGACCCGTTTTAAACTTTGAAAATGTGGAAAAAAAATCAATATTTTCACAGTGAAACTTCTGATGTCCACATTTTCAACATTTTGGGGAAATCTTTGAACATTTTTTGGTGGAAAAAAGAAATGTTAAAAATGTTTCTTAAGAACATTCACATAAAAATCAACCAAAATCCAGCAAATTTCACTGCCTTTTAGTTGATTTTTTGTGAATGTTCTGAAAGTAAATATTAGAAGTTTTACTGATATATATGTAATCACTTTAGATATTTTTAGGATTTTTTTTTTGAAAGATTTTTATTCATTTTTTGAAAATATTTACAAGAATTTTCTTGTTAAATTTGGGGACTTTTTTAAATAAAACTTTTAAGGAATTATCAGAATTTTCTTCCTGAAGGTTTTGCAAATTTTCAGAAATTTGGGGAATACTTTTGATGATTTTTTGGGATTTTTTTCAGACAAGGAAACAATATTTTTAGTGCCCGTAAATGAAGACAACAGGAGGGTTAAATACAACATGCCTTTCAAACCCACTGGTGGCTTTTAGGGTTCTGGTGGTTAATATTCAGCTTTAAAAAAAAATCTTCTGTGGCTGCAGCATTACATCACTTTCTGTAGCGTAATCTCAGACTCATTTTGCTGTCCGACATGTTTAACTTTTTCACTTTAAAGTCCCAGTGCGTTTGAGCAGACCACATCAAGCCCGACTGTTGGCTCACACACTGCTTTGTGACTCTGCTACATCAATTTTTCCATTAAAACAAGCCCGAGCCTTTGGACAGCTGAGGCACACGACTGAGTTATGATGAAGCACAACACACGAGGGGGAAGGTTCCCGTTTCAAAATAGAAAAACACACCTCAGGGTACATTCCCCGTGCATGATTGAACTGCTTCCTGAACCTGAGTCAGGCCTGCAGGCTCGTCAGGTGTCGATCACTGAGCAGGTATCCTGGATTCTGATTGGCTCTAAACGTTTTTTAAACCCAGTGACGCAGCTTTGAGTGTTCTTACATCTGCATGACAAGACATGAGGAGACGACATGTTCTCGCTGGAGTCATGCCTGAGTAGTATCCGGATTCTTCTGGAAGTCCTGATTAAGCAGGGCGAGGAGGTTAACCATCATAAGGATGTTTACCTGCCTGCTGCTTGTTTGTGCTTGCCAGCTGATTGGGTGTTATCGCATTTAACACCTAATCTGCTGCTGTATTTCAGCTGCTGTATAAATGTGTGGCAGCCTGTAATTACAACCTGGTAACTGTTTGTTTTTAAAGGCTTTGTCTTTACTGCTTTGCCCTTCGTCGTAAATGTGCTTTACAGTATCTGGCAGGATGATGTTGGTGGGATACAGCGATCAACAAAGGGAATTTTGTGAGCTATTAATCCCCTGCTGGTCGGCCCGTTTCTCTGTCATCCAGTAATGGGCTAATTAAGGGGAACAGTAACCCGTGGGATCACCACCCACCTTGTGCGCAACCCACTGTGAAGCATACCTGTTGTCTATATTAGGATGTCTAGTTCAAAGCAGGGAGGGTTTTTTTCATGTTAATGATGTGGAACAAAGTTTGCTGGTTCCCAAAAGAATCCTGTTTCATTATAAGCCACATGAAAAGCAGAGTCTTAGTGGAAAATGGGTTAACTAGTGTTATAGTGTTAACTAACTGCAGGTGCGACAAGTTAGTCACTACAGTATGTAGACAGAAACATGCTAATAATGTTTAGTTTCTTTTAAATGAATATAATCTAAAAAATTAATAATTAGTCTATTGAATCACTATTGGCCTGCACAGCGGCGTAGTGGTTAGCGCTTTCGCCTCGCAGCAAGAGGATCCCGGTTCAAATCCCGGGGTGGGTCTGGGATCTTTCTGCATGGAGTTTGCATGTTCTCCCTGTGCATGCGTGGGTTTTCTCCGGGTACTCCAGCTTCCTCCCACAGTCCAAAAATATGCTGAGGTTAATTGGTTACTCTAAATTGCCCGTAGGTGTGAATGTGAGTGTGATTGTTTGTCTGTATATGTAGCCCTGTGACAGACTGGCGAACTGTCCAGGGTGTCCCCTGCCTTCGCCCGAGTCAGCTGAGATAGACTCCAGCACCCCCCCACCCCGCGACCCTAGTGAGGGTAATGCAGTGTATAGAGAATGGATGGATGGATGAATCACTATTTAAAACTGGAGATGGGATAAGGGCGGTTCTTGGAGGAACCTTTAAAGGTTTGATTCAAAGATGCAACTGGAGAAATCTTTCATGATTCAAAAAAATTCCTCTAGGGCTTTTTTTTGTCATTATATGCTGGCCTGACATTTTACACCTACATTTACACTTTGATTTTATTTTCAAATTTATGTTCATTGCAACTGTGTACATATATTAACATGCATAGAATAATAATCACAAGAAGAAGAAGAAACAGATAAAAGTACCAAATAATCAGCTAAAATCAAACAGGTAGTTTAAAGGAATAAATAGTCACTAAATGCAAAAAGGAGTCAGTTAAACATAAGAAATATTTAGCTAAAAGTAACAAATGGTTTGCTCAATGAATAGCTAGCTTAAACACATATATAGTTAGATAAACAAAACAAATAGTTAGCAAAAAAGTAATCAACAGTTAGCCAACTAGATGTTATTTAGTTTCATGCACAACTATTATATTAACATGTAGCAGCATACCATGTCTATGCATTGACAAGTAATTCAAACAACAGTAATGTCTGTAAAGATGGACGCACAGCTGTATGCAGGTTATAGCCACAAATAAATCTGATTTAAATTAGTAATAATTAAGAATAGAGCGTCTTTCTGCATTCAGACCATTCTGTCAACCCAGCAATGGAATAAATCTTTAAAAACATCTTATATTAAGTCATTGCAAGAGTTTAAAATCAAAAATAGTTAATTTGTTTTCATTTCAATAGACCATCTCCAAACACTGTGCGGATGTTGTTCCTACATGTCTGTAGTTTCTGACTGGAAAAATCCAATTTTTATGATACTCATGGATTCCACTGTGTATTTGCAATACTGTTGACTGTGCTTGTTCTAAAATAAAATATGTTTATGGCATTTTATGATACATTTTAAAGACTTTTATTGTTAATTTTAAACATCTGAGGGAACTCACAAGGCACCATGTCATTAAAAGAGAAGGACGTCATAAAATTTACATGTCTCTGTTTTATTTTCAAACACCTCAAATATGGAACTAATCCAGCGGCTGGTTGCTGTTTCTCCTCTCTAAACACATTGTTCAATGATTAACCGCTGCTTTATGTCCACTCTGGCAGTCCCTTCACCTCTTTGCTTTGACTGTGTGATCTCGTGCTGCGTCTGCCTCCACCACCAATATAATACTTCACTGATCAAACCCTCAACTCCCCCCCAGAGCCACAAAGTCGGCTTCAAAGCACCTGTAGATCAGCTCCTCCCTCCACACATTAGTCTGTCTGTCCCGACTGAAAACCGATTCTTGCTGGCCACCACGTTTTGTTTTTGTTCTGCTCGTGTGCATTAATGAAAGTCTTTGATGTCTCGTGAGCTTCCAGGAGCAAAAACTGAAAAACTACATCCACATTTGCTCTATTTAAGCTTTTAAAACTGTGGAAAATGACTCCATTATGCGTAAAGTATTGCAAAAGTAAACAAAGATTAACAGAAAATGTGCATGAACTGAGTGACATGTCCCCAAACTGTGCTCCTAACACACCCTTGGCAATGCTTTTACAGTGTTTGAACTGTATCATTGCTTTTAGATACGCCTACAACATTCACAAAGCACTTCATATCTATATTCCAATCGGGGCTCACATTTACAGTAGCCGACGCCTCTGGCTCTGTTTGCTCTTCAGAGGCTTAGAGTTTTATATCAACTGGTATCATGAAAGTTTTTGCAGATATTTCAGTGAAAGTGGGTGAAGTTTTTGACATTGCACCACCACGCATGCATGCCGCTTTCTTTATTGTGAATTAAATGAATTATTGATGCATCAGCCTCATCGTGAATCAGTAACAGTCTAATTAATACACATACTCCATGAAGATAAAGACATAGAAACATGGAAATGCATGGAAAAAAAAGCTTGCTGTCAGTATTTAAGAGGCACAAATTATGTTTTTACTCCTTTGTTTGCATCCTGTTTTTTTTCACTGCATAAAAAATGCATCTCTTAAAAGTTATATTTTAAGAATAAGGCTGGCTATATTCTACATTTCTATTACTATGAACAAATCCTACAACATCTCAGACTTTTCTGACAGATTCGTAAATTAGTTGAACTTATAAAGAGCTCCTGTTCATGCTAACAAAAAACCCACATCACACGTGTTCACCCAAAATTCTTAGAAGTAGAAGAATCTCAAAGAACCTTTTAGAATTCCTCACCGTTGCCACTGTGAAGGAAGTTCAGAATGGTTTCTGGTGGAACTCCTGCAGAGAAACAGTCTTCAGAGAACCATTGTGATCTTGGCAGAAAGTCAGCCCAGATCACAATTGGCCCAAATACGTCAAATCAGTCACTAACACGTACATTTAGTAGTATTTCCAGAGTCGTTTGAAAGAGCTCTGGTATTTAATGCCAAAAAACTACGCCGTAAAATCCTCAGTCATTTTTTTTACATTAGTGCTGAAAAAAAAAAGACCTCGACCTGTGATACATTTTAAATTGTGACTTTTCACAGGAGAAACACTGAGTTCTCTTCAGATTTTGTTCAGATTCTGTACATTTACATTAACTGCCACATCTGTGTAGGAATCCTGACCACCTGAATTGAACTGACACACCATTAAGGAAGAAGGTTAATGCTTTCTAAATGTATAAAATTTAAACAGAAAATACACCAAAGTTGTGGCAGTGCTTCAACAATAGGGTTCAAACCAAATTCGTGTACTGAAGCTGTTGATTCACATTATATTGCACAATGTTCAATGGCTTTAAATATTTTCAAAGTAAGTATTCATTTTCACCTCTAATTTTCATCTTTGCAAAGTCATCCCGCTGGATTGGAGTTGTTTTGGCCTCCGGTGTAGAAGGTCATGTAGGCCTGCACCTAGTTCTACCAAAAATCAAGAAAGAACTCCTTCAATACTTGTAAGAGCTTCAGTAGAAATCAACTGGACTTCTCTTTTAGGTTCTTGAAGATGTTTTACCTTCAGGTCTAGATTGGCCCCACAGAACTGAAGAAGCCTCTTGGATGAAGGTGAAACTTCTTCAAGGAACCTACAAGAGACGATTATCATGACCTGGATGACTGAGAATCTACACAGACTCTTTTAATAACATTCCTCCAAGAACCCCTTTCTAGTTACACTATCAGAGGGTCTTCCGGCAATGCCTTCTACTAATTTAGCTGTTTAAGGTCCCTCCAGGAACCCTGCAATCAAGCAATCAGACAATCAGGCAATGTTCCTTGAATATCCCTTAGAGTATCTTGAGGCTCTCCTGATCTTTTAGGTATCCACTTTAGAGAAGATCATTGGTCAATGTGGCCAAAAGAACATGTTTCTACATACAAAAAAAATCAGACTATACAGAGAGTGACAGTCTTGCCACTGGCGGCCTGTAATGGCGTGTTTCTGTCACCACAACTCGATATGTGGTGAAACTATTGTTTGATGTCTTCAGTCTGCCTGGCACCAGATCTGGAGGCCACCGGCTTCTGTAAACAGTCCTCGCCTGCAGATATGTTTGCAGCTTTTCCTTGAAAATCAGTTCACTGTGTCCCTGCTGCTCCTGATCTGAAGGCCACCGACTTCCTGAGGATTGTCAGCGAGATCTGCGTGGCGGCCGTGATAAACTGGGCCAGGAAACCGGTTTATTGGGAGTGTTGAATGGAGGCTGAGCAGACTGGGAATATGGTTGGAGCTGGAGGTGGAGCTGGAAAGGATAATGGCAGTGGAAACGGCGGTAACGGCAGTGGAAATGGTGCTGGTTTCTGTATCCAACAACACTTGTCCTAAAATAAGTTTAACGGCTCTCTGGAAAGCGCTGCAACATTATTCAATTCTTTTTTCTTCTTCCTTTCTGTTTTGGGGGCAGTGGAAATGAATATGTGTCACGGCCTCCACTTTTCTATTTCAGGTCCTTAACGGTGCAATTTTCTTCTCCTAAAAACAAAAGCCTGCTTTTAACTGGTCGCTTCATCCGCCAGCGGTCCTGATTGCTTTGGCTGAATGAGGAAACGTCCCGTCTACATGCAGAGCTCAGCCACCTGCCTTTGTGCAACACACAGCCACCAGAAAATAATCACAAAAAAAAAAACTGCAGACGAGATGCTATCGGCCAAGGATGAGGGGGATTAAACCCAGTTTAACCTCAGGGACGGTGGGGGAGCTTCAACTTTGCTATCTCATGGCTGAACTCTCGTCTTTGGGACCCGGTCGACTCCTCGGACGCAGGAACGCATTACAAACAGCTGCTGGAACGACGCGTGGAATAAACACCGAGCCTAAACAGAACCAGATGTGATCGGGCTCTGGGTTGGGCCGATCCCCAGCGTCACCGAGGAAAAGCAGCTCCGGCTTTAGGCCGAAGCAAAACAGCTCTCTTCCTGTGCCTCGCAGCGGCAGCTATTCCTATTCTGAGGCCCTTTATTCGGCCATGTGTGCACTTCATGTGAAGGATATTAACTCGGCAAGCGACTCAAGTGATGCCTTTGAGGTGACCTGGTGACTGCGAGGTCTGTTATTTAAGCAGAAGTGTGTAATTCCTTCAGCCTTGATATGGTCTGAGCTGAGGCCGCAAGTATGCTGTTGACACAAACCTGCATATTTTCTGAAAGACAAACTCAGATTACGTCTAAAGAGAAACAGTCTGCAGCTCTGTGAAGCAGCTTTGAAACGAATGTCACAGTGACAAAAATACCAAAATAAAGTCAGAACATTTACCACCATCACCATCTAGGTTTCGTGTGTTAGTATTGTAGACTTTATCTCTTCCATGCTTTTGTTTTTTAGCTGCTTCAGTCAAGTTTTGATAATTCTACAAATCTAAGGACATTTCATTCAGCTTGTCTGTACTGGAATTCATTCATTCATTTATCTTTTTCTTTCCTTTACCTATAAAACACTGAATAAAGACTGTGTAAAAAGGTGCTATATACATAAATGTGCTTGTTTGTTAGCATTAGCAGTTAGCGCTACACAAAAAATACAGCTTAAACTTACAGGAATGGTTTCAGATGATAAAGAACAGCAGAAGCAGCCTTTTCTCCTCAAAATTACGCTTATATTTAACTAATAAGCAACAATTGTGTTTTAAATGAGGCATGAGGTCTTTTGGAAGTTGACACAATGCAGAAATTCATTTTGAATTTTAAGCTGTCAAATGTTTTGTATTTGTGATTTGTCTTCCTTACGATATCTGCTGTGGCATTTAGTGGAAGAAATATGTTAAAGCAGCTTGATACGCTTGGATTAAAACTCCATGCAGAAAAGTTTCAGTGTCCTTTAGCTAAGGTTACAGTTCTTCCCACAACTTCTTCAATTTTGATTCACTCTTAATCCTCTGACAACATCCTATCTACCTGTTCAGTGCAAAACAAGCAAAATTAGTGACAGAGTGAAGCATTTTGTTGGTGGAGACCAAAACTGAGCTAAATTTGGTATTAATGTTGTCCTTTCATTTAGAGCAGGACATTGTAAATAACAAAATGTCTACTTTCAGTTGATCTTCATAATTTTGAATGGTCTTTTTTAAAAAAAAGATGAAAAGAAAAGGTTTAAAATAAACAGTTTACTTTATATTAAACCACTTTTGTCAAAGTACACAGGCAATAATTTAAATGTTAAAACAACAGTGAAAACACAGCAGGGTCCTTCCATCTAAAATGGTAAAGTTCATCGAATGTTTTACTGTCTGCTCGATCATCTCTGATTCGCTCGGAACTTTCTCACTGTAATCTGTATACGGATAAGATATTTGTGAAATTTTAGCCTGAAATATTAAATATTTTCTGGGATATTTCTTTGAAACAAAACTGCCACAACCTTCTTTCAACACAATTTTTCGCACATTAAAAATTGAGGCTGTTTGAGGGACAATATCTCAGGACCTATTAAAGGTCTGACTGTTATTATAGTGAACATGTAGATGAAATAGTCTCTGATTATGTGTTGCTGGTACTTAACACACATAAACACCTAAATCCTTTCCTTAACCACAACCGAAACCACTCAGAAGACGTGAAGTTCAGTCTCCAATGTAAAACTCCTGCAGCTCATAAACCTACACTAACCACTTCTTAGAGCTTCTGTGGACTCTCTCAACTTAAAAAAAGATTTCCGGTGAATGTAAAGCAGGCAGCAATTATGTCCCCCCCACAGTATAACTGGCAGCGTAATTTCTGGGTGACAAGACAGCTGATTTCTTCAAGGTTCCTGAGAAATTCTCATTTTCTCTAACATCACAGCCCGAGTGAGGAGACAACGAGGCCCCTGATAGTTCATAAAACTGTGAAACTCTAATGACAGTCGATAAACTCTGAGCTGAAAACCTCGATGGCTGTCTTGGCAGCAGAAACATGCTTTTGTTGTAACTCAAGACTCAGGCTGGGGAAGTTTGGAGAGGCAACAACTTTGTGGGATTAGTCTCCATGGCCCATGTATATTTTCACTGAAAACAACAGATTTTCACATTCCGCAGCATCATTTATTCATCTGACAAGCATTATGGCTTTGCGTTATTAGATGATGCAAAACATTTTCCTCCCGGGTGGAATCTGGCGAGTTTTTTCTGTATCTTGTGTTTTTTATCCTCAAGTTTTGAAATAAAGCGAACGTCCAATTTGTAAGTTCTTCACGGGATCCACCCTCGTTCTTTGGGAGGAAACCACTTCCATTCCCTCCAAATTGAGCTTCGCCGCAGCTCCGAGGCTGCTGTTACACAACCGGCGGGTTGGACGGCGGCCGTCTCACATGCTGATGTTAACTACATACGCAGCACTTTCCGCTGGTCAAACCCAGCTTCCAAACCCACAGACTATCTATTAGAGTCAGAGCCAAGCTGTTCATTTGTGCTTGCGGTTCGGATTCCATTTGTGTTACAGTAAAAAACTTTAGCTTTGTCATGGTACAGTAGAAGATGGAGAGTCAGTTCCCAGTAACTCAAACTGCACTGCTGGTACTGGACAAACATGAACTCTCTGGGAGTTTGTTGTGCACCAGTGGAGGTTCTGTTGTGTAGCTGTTGACTTTATGTTAATCCACATTCACATTATGGTACAGATGGAAGCGACATAAAGATTCTCGTGCTTAAAACAAGCGAATGTTCGTGTCGTCAGATTTTATTATTGGCTCACTTTAAGATTTTTCTTCTGACATTAAATTTAGAACTTAGATGTCAACTGGAACATTATTGTTTTGCACTGCAGCGAAAAAAATCTGTGCAAAAACTGTGAAAATCTGGCAGCAAGAGTGCCATGAAACACTCTTAAAATGGTAGAATATTGAATATTGCTTCTTTAAAAAGACAAAACAATGAAATCTTACAGTCACACACTGTAAAAGAACAAATCTGTAAGACTTTATGTACAGATTGGGCTGACTGCATGTAAATTAATATTCTTTTCCCATCAGTGATTTCACTGGATATTATCTGTAATTTACCAAAACAAAAAAAAACCTATACAACTGTTTAAAAAAAATATTTATTGTGTTCCAGTCTGTAACACATATATTTTTCTTTCTAACAATAGCAAATATCTGTAAAATAATATTTTTTGAAGATTTTAATAGAGTAAAAATAGCCTCATTTTACAGTCACTCATTCATCAAATTTAAACCTGGCAACTGTTATTCGTCCTGCAATCACCGTATTCATGTTAATGTTGAATTTTATTAGCATTAAACTGTCAAGTTCTCTGGTTTTGCTGCCATTTTAGTGTTAGTTTTCAACATTTTTGCAGCTCTCTTCACGAATTAGAAGCCATCATCTTAGTTTCTTGTCATAATTACAGTTAACCAGATTTATTTTCACCAGAGGGCTTGTATTTAATGCCTGTACTATTTAACACATAATAAAAGTAACTGGAAAAATGCTTGATTTAAGAAAAAAGTGGGAAAATTAAATTTGCTATTATCCACCTATCGCATTTATTGCCATTTAGCCACTGTTAACAATGTAGCAAAGGCTTATTTTGACTAAACAAACTCACTAAAGCAGGCTTAAACTGACTTTACGGTTTGCTTTATTTTGAAACCGCACAGAGATTTCCATGAAGTGAAGAGCCGTCTGGATGACACATGACAATGCAGCGGCTTTATACGTTTACAGGAAGTGTGAAATTTGTTAGAAGTTTGACACCAAAGTAAGGAGAGAGAAGGAAAAAGTGTGGTTGTGGTTACTGTAGCTTTTGATGCCGTATCTCGTGTCAAACAAGAGTCCTACAAGCCGAAAACTTGAGGAGCAGGAAAGGAATGTGAACCTCCACGTGTTCGGTCCATGTCCTCCATTTGTCCTCATGTTCTCCTTCGAACCAGACCACCAATAAGAAATGAATGAACAGAATCTCCGTGGCAGGAATCTGTACATGATCCCACATCAAGAGGGGGTCATGAGTTTGTTCCCCACCACATCCAACATGTCTGTCAGCTGCCATGAGCCAAACAGCCAGAATGTGATGCCAAATAATTAGTCTCGTTCGAACGTCGCTGCACTCCGACAGAGCGCCGCATTCAGCCAAACGGGTTGGCGTAGAACTCATCAGACAGCCCTTTATTATCATTCCACGAGGCTGGCACCGACCGCAGAACAACGAAAATAACAAGAGTCATTTGGCACCCAAACATCTCACGCATCTGCCGTGCACGCTGAGGCTTTGATAGTTTCTGGATCGCCCACAGAGAGGACCAGATTCCTCCTCTGAAAATAGCGGGGCTGTTAAAGTAGATGATGTGTTTAAAATTTGCTGCTCTTTTGAGGAGATGCCGGAGTGGGAATTTCCCCACTCGTCATTTAATGTGGGAATGTAGGGAAGCTGACCATAAACATATGGCAGCAGAGGAGGGAAGGAGAAAAAAAAAAGTCAGTTTCTTTTTAGTGTAAGAATGATGTTTACACCACTTTCTGAATGTATAAATACATAGTGTTGTTCTAACCAGCTTTTTGCACTAAAAAAGGAAATGTAATTGGAGTTTTTATTTAATTTCTGCTGCCGTAAAGCGCTTTGATGGGATGAGAATCCTGAAATTTGTGGCCGAATTCCTCACCACAGGAAGTGTTGCTGCAAAATGAGACACTGGCTGTTCGTAATGTATAATTACAATCTGTTCATTGTTGTGTGGATTCAATTCAGGGACACAGCTTCATGCAGCAACACAAGAAAGGCTTCAAAATGTAAAAATCTGACATGGTATAAACTGTACGTTAATGTATGTCTCTCACCAATTGGGGATCCTCATGTACATTGAAAAATCATGCAAAAATGTCTGCTTTAATGTACATGTTTTTACAGGTATGGACACATATTTAAGAACAGGAATACAGATTTATCCCACAATATGTAATTTTGTGTATATACACACGTGGACAAAATTGTTGGTACCCCTCAGTTAAAGAAGGAAAAACCCACAATTCTCACTGAAATCACTTGAAACTCACAAAAGTAACAATAAATAAAAATTTATTGAAAATTAAATAATCAAAATCAGCCATCACTTTGAATTGTTGATTAACATAATTATTTAAAAAAACAAACTAATGAAATAGGGCTGGACAAAAATGATGGTACCCATAACTTAATATTTTGTTGCACAACCTTTTGAGGCAATCACTGCAATTAAACGATTTCTGTATTTGTCAATGAGCGTTCTGCAGCTGTCAACAGGTATTTTGGCCCACTCCTCATGAGCAAACAGCTCCAGTTGTCTCAGGTTTGATGGGTGTCTTCTCCAAATGGCATGTTTCAGCTCCTTCCACATATGTTCAATGGGATTCAGATCTGGGCTCATAGAAGGCCACTTTAGAATAGTCCAACGCTTTTCTCTCAGCCATTCTTGGGTGTTTTTGGCTGTGTGTTTTGGATCGTTGTCCTGTTGGAAGACCCATGACCTGCGACTGAGACCAAGCTTTCTGACACTAGGCAGCACATTTCTCTCCAGAATGCCTTGATAGTCTTCAGATTTCATCGTACCTTGCACACTTTCAAGACACCCTGTGCCAGATGCGGCAAAGCAGCCCCAAAACATTACTGAGCCTCCTCCATGTTTCACCGTAGGGACAGTGTTCTTTTCTTCGTATGCTTGCTTTTTGAGTCTATGAACATAGAGTTGATGTGCCTTACCAAAAATCTCCAGTTTGGTCTCATCTGTCCAAAGGACATTCTCCCAGAAGCTTTGTGGCTTGTCAACATGCATTTTTGCAAATTCCAGTCTGGCTTTTTTATGAGTTTTTTTCAGCAGTGGTGTCCTCCTTGGTCGTCTCCCATGAAGTCCACTTTGGCTCAAACAACGACGAATGGTGCGATCTGACACTGATGTACCTTGGCCTTGGAGTTCACCTTTAATTTCTTTGGAGGTTGCTCTGGGCTCTTTGGATACAATTCCAACGATCTGTCTCTTCAATTTGTCATCAATTTTCCTCTTGCGGCCACGTCCAGGGAGGTTGGCTACTGTCCAGTGGGTCTTGAACTTCTGAATAATATGAGCCACTGTTGTCACAGGAACTTCAAGCTGTTTAGAGATGGTCTTATTTTTTTTCGGATGTCCTGGGACAATTCTCTCCTTCGCTTTCTGTTGTCCATGTTCAGTGTGGTACACACCTTTTCACCAAACAGCAGGGTGACTACTTGTCTCCCTTTAAATAGGCAGACTGACTGATTATGAGTTTGGAAACACCTGTGATGTCAATTAAATGACACACCTGAGTTAATCATGTCACTCTGGTCAAATAGTTTTCAATCTTTTATAGAGGTACCATCATTTTTGTCCAGGCCTGTTTCATTAGTTTGTTTTTTTAAATAATTATGTTAATCAACAATTCAAAAGTAATGACTGTTTTTGATTATTTAATTTTCAATAAATTTTTATTTATTGTTACTTTTGTGAGTTTCAAGTGATTTCAGTGAGAATTGTGGGTTTTTCCTTCTTTAACTGAGGGGTACCAACAATTTTGTCCACGTGTGTACATGTCTTTAAAATGCATTCAATTGGGTCTATACTTTTGTTTTTCTTTATTTAGGAAGTTGTTTATTATTTTTGTATGTCTTACATTGACAATTCAAATGGTCTTAAACCCAAATGAAGCCCTAAAGTTAGCATTTATAAGCAATATATAATCATTCAAATAGTATTATTAATGTAATACCTCATACTGTAGTTATGAGCAGATTTAAGTGATTATTAATTAACCCATTAGTCGAAGTGAAAGGATAATATTTTTAGCTGAAATAATACAAAATATATCTTCAGAGACAGAGATAATGCATAATAATTCACATTTACAATATATTGGCTTATAATGTCCTAATGTTGTGTTGCATGATACATTAAATGCCAAATAAACACAATTTAACTCTCTGTCAGGTTTGAAAGGCATGTTATTGTCAAAAATTTGCCAAAACAATTTGCCAAAATTCCACCAGTTATGAGAGCAATAAACTGTAAAACAGAAAAATTTCTCAGATTTTTAGCTTTCCCTTGAACAAATTGTTTGACATGACGTTCCATCGAGTTAATTAGCTTAAAAACTAAGTGTAAAATCATGATATTTAATCAAAATCACATTATTTATGTACGTCATTTTACATTGCTCCAAAAATAAACAACTTGTAGTAACTAGATCCTGTAAAAACAAAAAATTCTGAGCTCCTTGGTGCAAACATGAAGCCACTAGTGACTCTGCTGTGTGACAAAAATTCAGGGACTTTTTGGCTAAACTGCAGGCAGTGCTCACATCGAGAACATAGAAGACAAGTATGGAAAATAAAAATAAAAAATCAAGTAATAAAATATTAATAATATGTGGAGCCACAACAATTAGAAAATATGATTAATAAAATAAAAATGCCAGCAAACTAATAATGACAAAATGTACAAAATAATCACAACAGCGAATAAAATATGAACATGTAAGAGTAGAATATGTGAATAACGGTACGTGCAAATCACCTGTAAGAAACCTGTTAATGTGGTCAATATTCTCTATGTGTGCAACAGTATATATAAATATTATCTACCTTCAGTCTGCTATTGCATCATGTGATAGAAATCTGAAATTATTCTTCTTGTCAAAACAGCCCATTTTCCTGCACATTGTATATATACTCTGTTTATACACATACAATACTCTGACATTTAGATTCTCATCTCTGAAGTATCTAAACTGCCTGCACTTCATACTACACATGCCTGCACAAAGACCTGCGAGTAAAAAGCGCAGCGACACAATACAATGTTTATTTGTCGTGTAAATCCTCTGCTATTGTTCAGAGCATCTTTTGAATGTTTGACCTGAATGTTGGCTCAGCGTGTCTCTACCTGCAGGAGGCTTTTACCGAAGGCATCAAACACTGAAGAAACTACAGAGCAGTCAGGGGGTTTGTTTGTGTGCTGTTCCTCTGCTTAGTAAACCTCCGAGTTTTGGGATTCATCCAAGCGAAGCTCCTGTAAATAATGTTGCTGTTTACAGGAGATTCTTTCTAAGTAGAAAAAGAAGCAAAAACTACCCAGAAGAACTAGTGGGGATAACAGGTTTAAAGCCTACAACGGGGATTTACAGGCATTTCATAATTGATTTCTGTGTGGAACAAAGCCAGTTGAGTGTGAGCGATTGTGTTACTGCTCAGTGAGGGATGTCAGCAGGGCTGTGAACAGGTTACGGCCTGTCCTGCATTTAAAGCTGGATCCAAGCTGACATGTAGGAATGTGTCTGCATACGGAGCGTAAAATCTCTGCAATGCAATCGGCCTTGAGAGCCCAAAACGATGACCGTGAGCTGAAAGAAGTCTCGATCTTTGCGGGTTTAAAAGGTCAAATTGAAGTTTTTTAAGTAGCAGCTGTGGCAGGTAAATTCAAGGGTTGTTGAAAGTGAGTAGCAGTGTGTTAGCTCCTCAAAGATTCAGGCTGGGATTCATTACGCTCTGAGTTTGAAGGATGTGTTTGCATGATTTATTCAGTTGCTTCATTTTCCTGCTGGCAAGCAAACACAAATGATTCAGTTTATTGGGAGTGGACACGTCACAGTCGAAACGCAAACTGACAAAAAATTTCCTTCAACGTTCAGATTTTAAACCCACATCTGCTGTTTGTACTGAGATGTAGTTACAGTGTCTATAAAAAGCATTAACTCCCCTTTAAAAGTCTTCTCCATTCACTGCTTTTTAACTTTGAATCACTGTCAATATGGGTTTTGAACCAAGAATTTACAAAAAAGACTCTTTCATGTCAAAGTGAAACAAATTCTTTCAAAAAATGTCATAAATTGACCCGTTTTAAAGAGATGACACAAGCGTTAAATGCTTGAGAAACTATGTTTGTTCAAACACAATTCACAAACAAGATTGGGGACCCTCATAGTGGTAGATTTTGTTCTTCAAAATTGGGATTAATGAAATCATGAAAGACTTTGAGGTCACTGTACTTCTGCAGCTCTTTCAGTAAAGCAAAGAATTCACAAAATATCTAACAAAAACATCACAAACAAAGCCAACGCATTGACAGATTTGCAGATTAGGACTTTGAAACAACCCACACATGCAGATCGAGTGGCACTTTCATTCAGACAGAAGGAAATTCTTTGAGGAGACGGACGCCGATCTTTCCACCGTGAACTTCCCCGACCTCGGCTGCCTGAGAGTCGACCTCTAACCCGCTGACCGACCCTTCGCCTGCTGCTGACGAATCAACAGCGGTATCTGAGGGCTGCAGGCGAGCCCCTTTAGTCAGGGGAAATGAATCGTCCACATGCTGCAGGAGGAATGTCACGGTCCAGACGGTCTGGTGTTTCCCCCGCGGGAGTTCAGGAATTCAGGCACCTGTGAAATTCCCTTTAGCCTTTCCAGGCCGGGCATCAATCCTCCTAAAGTGCATCTGCAGGCACGAAAGACATTCTGCTCATCTGCCGTGGGGTAGTTCTGCATATTTGTTTGGTGTTTAACCCTCCTGTTGTCCTCATTTCCGGGCACCAAAACATATTGTTTCCTTGTCTGAAAAAAAATCCAAAAATTTACCAAAAAAATTCCCAAAATTTCTGAAAATTTGCAAAATCTTCAGGAAGAAAATTCCAATAATTCCTAAAACTTTTATATAAAAAAACGGCAAGAAAATTCTTCTAATATTTTCAAAAAATGAGTAAAAATCTTCCAAAAATTCTAAAAGTATCTAAAGTAATTACACATAAATCAGTAAACTTGTAATATTTTCTTTAAGAACATTCACAGAAAAATCAACCAAAATCCAGTGAATTTCGTGAATGTTGATAGGAAACATTTCTAACATTTTTTCCACCAAAAAATGTTAAAAGATTTCCCAAAAATGTTGAAAATGCGTACATCAGAAGTTTCACTGTGAAGATATAGTGTTTTTCCACATTTTCAAACTTTAAAGCGGGTCAATTTTGAGGGTTAAGCAACTTATCAGAGCTCTTGATTTAAGTTCT
This sequence comes from Acanthochromis polyacanthus, assembly GCF_021347895.1. NCBI lineage: Eukaryota > Metazoa > Chordata > Actinopteri > Pomacentridae > Acanthochromis > Acanthochromis polyacanthus. The sequence goes on from NC_067113.1 coordinate 28,523,556, forward strand.
CCAGCTTGTAACTCAAACAGAAAACCACTAAAATCATGTTTATTATCAATATTCTTCTGTATCTGTTTTATTTCTGCTCTTAAAAAAACAGAGTTTGTTTGTTAATGAAACGTAAGTTCAAAAATGTTGTAAAAACAGGATGAAAAGCAGTGCTTCCTTCATAAATCACTCATACGGACTTTTATCACCCTCTGACCGTCCTTTCTTTTTTTCTTTCTTGTCTACAGAGTCTGTGAAGTTCACAGGATGACCAAACGAGGCCCTTTTGATGTGCCGCACAGTCAAATCACTGTCAACGGAGCCGGCAGCCCAGACAATGTACTGGTGTCACACTTCATAATCTCTGCAGGCACAACCTTTGAAGCAGCTCGCCCGTGTTTTATGAATGACAACACAACAAGAAAGAAAGAGATGATGGTTTGAATCTTAAGTTCGACTGAGGCAGCATCAACCTACAGTAAGTTTAAGGTAACATGGAGAACAGAAATGTGTGATTTTAACCTGAAATCATATTATTTGTTCAACGCGATAGGTGCCTCGATTACCTTCTAAAGTTGGCAGAAAAAAGTGCAGTCAGACAGAACTTTACACTAATTTATATCCACGTCCGTCTGTCGTTTCACTTTTAACCCTTAGTTGCACGAGTGATGTGTTTTTATCGCATCTTTTTGTCATTTTGGATAAGAATAATCATGTGTATTATTGTTTGTATTGTACTTTTGTCCACACAAGAATGATTTCATGTTTGAAAAATGATACATTTTCACTTTATAACATATTTTGATAATTGAAAAAGGAGAATATTACATAGAACGGCAATAGAAGAATCCATTTTGTTGACATTTTTCCATTTGTTTCCTCTAGTTGCTGCTACAGTCTGTCCCTCCAAGTTTGTGCACTTCATCACTTCTTTTATGATGGTATCAGTGATAAAGAGCTCGGGGTAGTAATACAAATATTACAACTTCTTTAAACTATAAAAGGCAACTTAAGAATTTAAATGGAATGATATCAAAAACATGTTTTGGATGAATAGCTGGAATATGGAATGACAAAGATACTGAAAAAAAACGACCTCACCAGGTCTTATAATTCTAAGCGTTACTGGTGCCTGGATCACAATTTTTCTGGATCAAGTGAGTTTTCTGTATTAAATATCCTTTCAATGGACTGGTCCACCAAACTGTTTGCTTCCTCTAAATCACTGTTCTAATGAGTTGACCTTTCTAAGACATAAGCTGTGTCCGAAATCGCATACTAACGTACTACTCATACTAAGTGTGACGTGCGTTCACATTAGATAGTATGAAAAGACTGAGTACGCGAGAAATACCCGGATGTATACTATTTCCGGAAAATTTTTAAGTATGCGCGGTGACCACACTAGTCATACTCAACCGCCCCATAATGCTTTGCGAGCTATCCACCGAAATGCAAGCCTCTGCGGGATATGTGGCCGGACCGGAGCGATTTTTATTTTATTTTATGTGGTTAAGTAGTCATCCTACTCACCCCACAGATTTGAGAAATAGGCGTTTTCTGACCAACGTTTTAAATTTGTCAGACGCCTCACAACGAGCTACTGAATGCTAGCAGCTAGTTGCAGCAGCTCGCTTTGCATACAGAACAAGTAGCAGCTACCTCCAGTAGCCTGCAGCTACAATTGAAACGATTCGCATAATCTGGCTAATAACTGCATGAGGAGTGCCGGCTTGAAATTGCCACATTAATTATGCGACTGTTTGTTAGCGTAAAATCGACCTGAAGCCGGCATTCAGCCGAGATATTTGATAGCCGTGCTTTCGGTTTTTGTCGTCGGAGGTTTGAAATGCATTATGGGAAACGTAGTAGTATACTACAGTGTGAACGGTCGGCATTCTAATCATACTTATAGTACGTAGTATACAGTATATACTCATTGAGAATGTAGTATGTAGTACGTTAGTATGCGATTTCGGACACAGCCATAATGTTTGCACGATATAAAACCTACCAAAGTGTACGGCATATAAAGAAGGGATAACATTAATTTCAAAACAATAGTTAGCCACGTTAGTAATCAAAAAATGATTTATAATTGCAATAAATGCATAAAATACAGTGGATGTTTATCTATATGCTGATGAAACTGTTTTTAAGCACTAATAGTAATGATTGCTGCAAAGTCTGAATTTGAAAAGCACATAAATTAAACACCGGGTTATTTGAATTACAAATGAAACATCAAAAGTAATCTGATTTGAAGTTGTCATTGAAGAACTGGCTTGGCTAAATCTGAAGTATTACACACCGAAAATGACTATAATAAGTAGAAGTATCCCTTTTAAAGTGTCTAAATACACAGCGACAAATCTCACATGGTGGATGTTGACGAAAAGGGACTTTAATATCTGCTCATAAAGGACAGATCATCAATCAAACTATGTCTTCTCTTCAAAGGTGCCAAACTTATGATCTCTTTTACAAGCTGGGAATACTGTAAGGGGGAATCCACTCAATCTGTTATTTATTGGAGCAATGCATGAGTCATGTAATTGTGATCATTTGCGCAATAGTGGTCTGTAATTATAATACGTTTACTATGCTGGTGGTGTGACTCACTACATCCACCTCCATTGCTCAGCTCCTGGCCCGCTCATCTTTCTGGGCTCAACTTGCATTGACGTTCAAGCTGACTTCAATCAAATTAGACACCGCCAGTGTATTTGCTGCAAGTTTTTAGAGTGCAACACATTAATAAGTCAGTAACTTCCTGGTTACAAAACCGAGACAGATTAAATATCAGCACCAAATTTGATTTATGGACTGTTTCTTAATTGAATGTTATTGATTTTGTGGTTCACAAGAGTTGAGCTTTGAAAAACAGTTATGCGGTCGTCAAGGAAAAAGTTACAGGATAGCAAAGAAGGAAAAACAAGAACCAAAAGTGCTCTCCAATGTGCTGATCATAAATCAGCTCGTGCAAGAAATTTTAAGGTAGTAATGAATGTTTGTGAACCAAATTTGACTTGAATGTGAATTTAAATATATCCTATTTAAGTCACACCTGAGTGGCTCAAAAATATTTTAGTAATAAACTTTTTGTTGCCTCAGTGGATGCATTTCATCCATTTCTGTAAATAAATGTATGGTTGAACCTTTGATTTGGATACACAATTGAATATAAAAAGAAGAAATAAAACAGCGTCCACATTTTTTTAAAAAAAGGTTAAGTTATACGTTAAAAAGATAAAATGCAAAATGTGCAGCCAACTTATTATATATGTTGTATTTTTGGCAATAACATTATTTTGTGGGAATCTGTTTTCACTTTGACATGAAAGAGTCTTTTTGTGCAATTTTGTCAGAATAATCAATAGTAGCTATATAAAAGGTGCAGGTAATTCATTTTACACTCTAAATGTTTAATTAATTGATATTACTTTTTTGGATTCTGTTTTCATTTTGACATGAAAGATTGTTTTTGTACATTCTTGTCCAAAAAAACCCAAATTGATTAAATTAAAATGTAAAAACATAAAAAAAGTTGAAGCAAACTTATGTCCATACTTTAGAAAAATGATTTCATTTTCGTGCAAACTTGAGTTTCTCTGCTGCAGCACATCGTGTCCTTCCACTTCCAGTTCAGCACAGACTGTTCACCACTCCACACTCTTACATAATTCATAATATATGACTGAACCAGCTTTCCAGAGCTGCACATACATTTGTTCATAACTTCTGAATATCCTGTTACATTGTAAGCTGCTGTTACCTCGTATCTCTGGCCGCTCTCATACACGTTCTAACATATCTGCTGACAGACTCTGTCCTTCAGCATGACTTGGAAGATTTACTGATCTCTCCTGATAACTGAAGCGTAGTGAAAACATCAAAAGACAAAGGGAGTTAATTTTAGTGTTCATCAGCTGACATGTGCAGCTGCAGTATGAGCAGTCAGACGACATGAAACATGAGCGCAGCCTCTTGATAACTTCATTACTGACGTTCATTCTCGGAATTCTAATTAGCAGCTCATAAAATCTGTCCTCCTTCATGGTCGAAGGTTTGCTGAGTGATTCCTGTTGTCTTTTCCTCCCTTGTGGACGCCAGCGACTCTGTAAAGTCAGACAGCCTCAGTCGGCTGTTTTTCATCTTAATATGATTGAACTCATGACCATATTTCATCCTGTGCAGCACAAAGCTCAGGACACACACGTTTACTCTGTATATAAAGTCCCGTTTCTGCTCATAAACTTGTTTATTTCCAAAGATTTAAGTCGCATCTCATCATCTTCGTCCACAGATGGAATCAATTCGAGCAGATCCATGAAACATAAAAGTTAAATAAATCAGTTTACTTTCTGAAAATGTGGTGGTGCTTGTTGTTGTTTGGTGAATTGCGACAGCTGGATCTGGTGGACAAACTATGTTCACAAATACTAAAAAGTCTGTACAGGCTAACACAATAGCTCAAAACATAAGCTGAATGCAGATCTTTTATTTAAAAAAGTTTTTTTAGTAGTTTCAGAAATTCACTGCTATTTTACAGATTTTTTTTAAATTTATCAATATCTAGTAAAATCTCAGAAAAAAGTATTTGTTTACATGTAACTCTAGCAAAACATAGGTATGTGTGTGTGTGTGTGTGTGTATGTGTTATATTTATATAAATAACCCTAACTTTTTACATACACATATTCTAGTCTTAGTCACATTCTGGGGACCAACTACACAAACACACCCACAGACACATCTACACATTCTAATCTGAGTAACATTCTGGAAAGCAACAACACACACACCCAGCCCATCCATCCACCCACAGACACACAGAGAGACACACCCACTCTCGCCCACTCACATATTCTAGCCCCAAGAACATTGTGGGGACCAAGTACACATGTTATTTGAAAGCAAAATTCTGATTTTGCGAAATTACAGATAATGAATTTTAAATGTTGACTGGAAAAAATATAGATATATGCTTTCATTTGACAAAAATATTACGTTGATTAGATTGATTAATGTTGATTGGAAAACAGTATTTATTTATTCATTCTTTTTTTTTAAATGGCCAAAACTGTGTAAGTCTACATCAAAAATTTGTATTCTTACAGTGTTTAACTTTCTTTTTACAATGTGTAACTTTGAAATTACACTGTTTTACTCCAATTTAAATCCGTCAAAAAGATAATTACTTTAGAGATATTTGCTGTTTTGCCACGATTTTCTAACAGTTTAGGGATGTTACAGCATTCCATAATTTCTTGACATATTCTTTCTGGCACCTTTGCTGCCAGATATCCACTAATTTTATTTATTTATTTATTTTACATTGTAGAATAAACACGTCTTTCCTAATGCTAGAAAACAAGCATGAAGGACAGGAGCTCCAACAGCTGAACTCAAACAGCTGACTCATTAATTAAACTACTGTGATCTGAAGTTGTGGACCAATCAGGTGACTGCAAACTGTATCGCCATCAAGTGACCCGACTTCAGACGTCAACAAACACACTGTGAAACTCTTGGTTAATTACATTACGTGACCTCAGACCGGCTGACTCGCGGCTGCACAGTGAGCTGCTGACAAACTTCAGTAATTGTTCCCCTGCCACATAAAGCGTGTAATTACCTCATGGTGATCGAGGCATCTTTTTCTCTGCGAGGCTGTCCAGGACACTACAGAAATAGTCAGACTCTCCTCCCCAACAGCTGCAGCTCTCCAGGAAACGCCGGCGCTGAGGCTCGGAGCGTGGAGGCCTTTTTCCTGACACTTTGTCTCAGAAATAAACAGGACGCTGGAGCTGTGTGGCAGAAACTGTGCTGGGAAGTGTTGAGGGCCACCTTCATATTGTGCGGATCGGTTGTTCTTCAAGCTCCATAAGTGGGTTGTGGATGTATGTTTATACTCTTTTATTCTCTGAGCGGTGGCAGACCAAAAGAGGCGGCTTGATAGATAGCTGGGGCAGCAGCAGGTCACAGGAGAAAGTTTCCAGCTTCGACGCCGCGAGCAGCTTTATTTTTATGATTAAAATACACCTGAGGACAAGACGAGGACTTGTGTTACAGAAGCAAATGAAGCAAGAAACAACAAGAAATGGCAACAGGACAGGATTATAAAGATATAGTAAGTCTATACACCCTTTCCCATGGTACAGATAGGGAATTATGGTCAACATACTAAACTCCAGGACAAACATGTAAAACGGTGGCTTTAATTTGGTATAAAAACACTTCTAATTTCTGTTATTGCACAACAAACAGCTAGGACAGAAAGGTCTGGTGTGGTTCTAGTTTTTCATTTGCTTTTTAACTACATGTACTACATCATTCACTGAAATGATACTAAAAGGGCACACATAATAAGTCTGTTTGAAAGACAGTAAAATATCTTCAGCTTTCAATGTTGCTTTTTGGGTCTTTGTGCTGTTTTGTGAAATGAGCTTCCTGAATTTGTACCCCAAATGTTGCCCAAACTTAGAATTGTCATGCAGCCTCTATAATTTGAAGGCAGAAGAAAGCTGCAGAGAAAACAGAAAAGCTTGAAATAAAAGCAAAATAGCATCAAGAGAAGAACAATCCCAAATCAGAGACTCGATAATTCACTTGTGACTTATATTACTACTGGACCTCTGTGTTTGTGTGCAACATAGCTGGTAATCTGCAGTGGAATTTTCACTTTACAAATTATGTACACTGCAGATTCGCACAGGATTAAGATCAGCCTGTGTTGCTGCAAATTACTGGAGGTCAATATATATTATCAGTCCAGTGCGAACAGGGCTTATATCGGATAAGCTGCATGGGCTCCATAACTTTGTTCAAACCTCGTAATCACGTTATTCCAGCAGGATCTTCCAACGATCCAGTGAGCTCAAGAATGTTTGGTTTTCTCATAGATGTCCAGAGGGGTTGAGGTCAAGTGATTTGGGGAGGAAAGTCCATAACGGTCAACAATCCTTGATATTCTTTGGTGTTATAATCAAACTTTTGAGATGTGTTTGGACTCATTCTTCTAGTCAGAATGGTTTGCTGCAGGTGTCAACTCCAGACTCGAATATTTCCTCGTGTTTCCTGTGGGTTTGATCCTCTGTGATGTCATTCCTGTCCTTATACTCTTTGTTCCACTAATATCAGTTGGATTCATCACTGAATACCACTTTGGTCATCATCCACTGTGAAATGCTACCTTGCTTCCCTCCTGAGATGCAGTTTGGAGACTCTCCTAGACAGCTCTGTCTTCAACAGGATTTTGTTTAAGTTATTAAATTCTGCATTGTCCTGAAGCTGCTTTTCTGTCTCACAGTAAACAGAGCTTGAGTATTGATCGTGTGATGGTGTGGCCACTTTTGGTCCACCTGGTTCATCTCTTTTCTCAGTTTCTAAACGTCTGACTTTTGGTTTTAAGCAGGTGCCAGAAAAGTTATCACATTCGATAAGTGGCTTGTGGCGGTCAAGCGTTCTTAGTGACGTGCTTTTTGATCCTTCGATGTTGGCTCTTCCTGTCATTGTGCAGCAGAATTCACCAAGCGTTGGATTGTGTCACGTGCTGGTTTAAACCGTTGTGAGACAGGTTAGTTTTACCTACTGATGATGTGTTGTTGCAATCGTAAAGACAAAGTCTTTTAGAGTTCCAATGCACTGCTTCCTTAGAAACCTTCAGCGCAGCCAAAACTATTCACCCCATTAGTAGTTTTTACCCTTTCATTGAAAAGCAGTAAAAGGCAAACCTCAAATTGGGTAAATACTTTTATACACTCTGTACACTCTATACTGCTGGCATCTGTGCTGTATTTGCATTATATTTATTGTGAATTAGCTTCCTGCAGTAGCTGCTCATGCATTGAAAGGCTTTGATGCATATTATTTACATATTTACAGTGTTAAAATATTAATCTTGTTCCTCTAATGCATATATAAATGTCCTGAGGGTCACCCGATTCCTGTAATGTACGTAACATTTCATAAGAAGAGGCCGTTTGCTCTAAGGCATGAATTTTCAAATATTAATATAATACCAGCTGTATCTGTGATGAGTCTCATCCTGCTGCTACAGTGTCAGATCTGGATTTAGATTTGTTCATTACGTGGTTTGTCTCGTGTCATGGTTGGGTGTGTTTTTGGTTTCCTGGTTGCTGAATAATGACCTGTCTGTGACTTGTTGGCAGCTAATAGATGAATAATTAATTCAAATCTCCCACTGTGGCAGCCAGTGGCGTCTTTTGTTCCAAATGAAATTATATTATTCAATCATTTTGCTTGTTAAGGCCAGTGAAGTTCCCAGACTTCAGGGAGTTGTGGCTTCGAGGCGCGTTGCCAATAACCACATCCGCCCAGTTATGTAACCGCGTTATGAAGCTGCACCGGTCCTGTATTCTCTCTCGCTGCTGCTTGTAAATAACAAACATCCAGACGCCCGACCTTTCGGTTCTGCAGTGAATACTTCTGATTACAACACTGTAGATCTAAAGGGTTTAAACTTCAGCTGAAATATATTCGCCCCAACCGACAGCAGGGACTTAACCTCAACAGACACATGCCAGGCTCGGTGCTAGGGGCTCTGACCGCCTCTTATCTGCTCTTTGTACTGAGCTGCTTTTCTTCAACAGATACAAGCGTTTATGGAACAGACGGGCAGCTTAAAACTGACATGTCAACCTCTAAATCAGCATGTAAGACATTCAGAGATCTGAGAGGACCACCAAAGAAAAAAGAAAACTGAAATGCATTCACTTGTGTACACTTTTGAGGTACTTGTACTTAACGTGTTACTTATATTCCCATAATTAGCTACTCCATGCTTCTACTTCAGAGAATTTTAAAATTAAGTCATGAGCTTTCCACTGCATTCACCAAAGACATGGAGTCAATACAAAATAGATGAACCGTGATGCCCTTTATAGTCCAAATACTTTTTTGGCTATTGGCTTCTTTGATGGAATTTACAAAAGAAAAAAAAGCACTCAGAAGGCCTATTCGAATGGGATTAGTATTACCTGGGGACCAATGGTGATTTGTAATAACTGCGGAGCATGTTGATGATTTTCATGCTATGCGAATGCGCCATGTCTGTAATTTGTAAGGTAAAACTTCCACATAACACAGTGTGATAGTAAGTCCACAAATATTATATGCGGCTCAAGATAACCGACTCCCAACCTTTTGGCTGTGACTTCTTAACCTCCTGACCTGCACTTCTAATGTTGGCAGCTGAGTCTATACTTGCACTGGTAGAGCTACGAAAAGGAGAAAACAGCATGTTGGCAGAATACTGGCTCTTAATTTTGCATTATAAGCAAACCAGATCCAATTATAGATGTTTAAATTTTACATTTTGTGTCACACAAGCATTATATGTGTGGAAATCAATATGTGGCGTAAACATAGAACACTCCAGTGCAGGTAAATCACAGTTTAATTTGTGGAGATTTAACGCAAAATCTTCACAAGTGTCCAGTCAGGCTCACTGAGAAGTCTTAGATTGTCAGACACATCATTTCCTGCAATCTGGTGAGTTTTTATGTTCCAGTATGTCTTTCTGCATCAATTTATGGTTGAAATGTCTTCATTTCTGCAAAGAAAAGCTCAAAATTCAGGTTTCAGAAATTAAAACTGTTATGGAAAATAAATGAATCTAATTTTCCAAATTTATTTAATGGTTGTTTGAGTTCATAATTCATATTTTGAGAGTAAAGGAAAGGAAGTAGTTCTGACAACCAAAAAAAAAAAAAAAAACATGACTTAATTGTTTCCTCTGGTAGCAACATGTCCTCTGCTACTTTTATTTCTCCTCATATTTGGCACATTTTTCCTGTTTTGCTAAAATCCTAATAACTGGTGAAATCACAGAAAAAGGTATTAATTTACATGTTAATTGCAAAAAATAAAAAACAAAAATAATGTCCACATCAAAAATCTCTATTTTCACACATTGCAATTCATTCGTTGAATAATAATTCAATTTGAATTAGCAAAAACATCATTATTTTCTAGACATTTGTGGTTAGAAAAACTATACACTGTATATTAAGGACTGAAAAATAGTAAAAACATTGTTAAGTTTTATTTTAGAGATATTCCCTGTTTTGTTAAATTAAATATAATATCTAGTAAAATAACAGAAAAAATTACATGTTGAATGTAAAAAAAATTGAAAATGGCCAAAACTGTGCATAAAGTCCACATAAAAATCTGTGTTTACAAATCCAAAATTACACTAACTGCATTTGAGTCATCTAAAAGCATAACTATTTTACAGATATTTTCTGCTATTTTCATGTATTTGTTTTGCAGTTTTTACATCAGCGCATTCCACTGTTAAACATATTTTTCTTGCACTATTGCTGCCATATTTTCAGTTATTTTACAGGATTTATTTGTATAAAACTGTACAGTAAGCAGCTACACTGAAAAAGCTGCAACAATACATTACAAGGACTTTTAGTTTTGCAACTTTAAACACCGGTTTCTGCTGTATTTTTACTCGAATGCAGGACTCTGAATTCTATGGGAGCATTTATATACATTTGTATTTGTAGTTTAAATCAAGAATCTGAGCACAACTTCCATCAGTGGACCTCACAGCCGGCAGACAAACATGTGGATTTACAAACAGTGTACCGAAAGATAAACTACCGCACCAGGACTAAATGGAAATGTCCCGTGTCACGACTCCTCATATTTTAGCGGCTTGAAAAACAGCTCCCAGCCCTTCCCTTTTCCTTTTGTCCAGCTGCTGCTAAGACATTTAAGATGCAAAAAAAAACCCCTCTGCACAAAGGAATGCACATGTCTAACACACAACCCACTCCCAGACTCTCGGCCAGCTTTCTGCTCATTCTTCTGACCCGTGATAATATTTAAACTGGACCGGGGGTGTTTGGCGTGTTAGTTTAGGGACTTCGAGATGATCCAAGAGGACCAGATGTGCGTTTCGCATCAGGTGACGAGCTCCACAACAAACCTTCATATCCATGGGAACAGCTCAGCAAGTTTGGTTTGGAAGTTTGGGATTTGAGTAAACACCGACCTCCTCCTGGCCACATAATGAATGTTTTAACACCAGCAAACCACAACTCACACGAAGCAGCGCATCAACACCTCAGCGCTCAGATAAACATTTACACGGAGCCGTTTTACAGGATTTACAAATTTCATGTTTGTGTTGCAATAAGGATTTAGGTTTTATTAACGAGCAGGTCGTGATTAAAGCAGCTAAATCTGACAGTTTAATAATAGTCGTGTGAAATAACCTAAAGATGAACTCACAGAGCACCTGCAGAGCTCCCTGTTTAGCTGTTTGACTCATAACTTTACTGTTTTGGTTCATTACACTGTAAATAATGAACATTTTTAACATGTTTTACTGTGACAATTTACTGTTGTTTTACAGATTGTCCTGGTTAGGGTAAATTACAGATAATATTCAGTAAAATCACACAAAAACAGCGTGAATTTACACATTAACCCCAAAAAAAGAAGTCCACATCAAAATTTTGTCATTTGTTCTTTCACATTTGGCTGAAAAATTTGTCCACATTTGAAATCATTAAATATTACAAGTTTACACAAATTTGTTATTATTTGAAAGAAAATTATGTATGTTAAGAAATGAATAGTAAATATAGTAATTGTTTATTAAAAATTGCATAAAATTACTGCTCAAGAAACAGACATGAGAATTTAAACTTAAAACTCCATCAAAATCTGTATTTTTCAAAATAGTTGTTTGTTTTCAATGTGTGACCATAAAATTACACTTTTTAATGTATTTTTTAAAAAAGCATTTTTGTTCTGATATTTTCCAATGTTTACACATTTTTTGTATGTCATAGTAGTCCGCCATTTTTTAAAACTCAAGGAATATCACTTTGTTTCCAGTAATTAAATGCTTTTTGTGTTAGTGTTTTCCAGTTCAAATGAAACTCGTGCAACTTTAGTACTAAGTGTACAATCCAGCTTGTCCATTAGCCAACATATTGATGATGCTGTAGGTATTAGCGGTCCTGCTTCACATTGCTTCCCATATTTGCAAGTTACTTGCTCCAGATTTAAAAGTGACTAACTATAAAGCTATTCTCCAAGTTTCAGTTCAGGCCCAAAGCAAACCAACAGGTGAGGTATTTCTTGCTACAGTCTATGGTGGAGACCAAAGATAGAGGTAAAATAGAGAGAAAGTAGGACTTATTTTTATCAGATGAACAAAAATCCAAGTTCTAATGAATGATATTATTGTTCAGTAAAAATAATACAAATGTCTCAAGCCGATGTCAAGGATTGTGGCCAGTCAAAGTGTTTATGGATGAAGTGGCATTGGCTCTTTCCTTGTTCCAATCCTTTGTTTATATTTGCTGTCCCATACATGTCAGACTGGAAAATCACAAGTTGTGTCAGGAGACGTGATTAAAAGCAGCATAGCGCTAGTCAAGGTCATTTAGCCTCACATGAGACTTTGTCATGGTGCCCCTTTGCTACTTAAACTCATGCAATGGTCTGTTTTACAACACGGAACTACATGTAGTCTGAAGGACTGACTCCTCTGGTCACTACAGTGTTAAATAGTAAAAGGTGGTGCAATCAGGTACTACATCTCAACTGCAATACATGTTCTGACATGTTTACAGTGGGTCCTCAGTTTATGACATCCTCAACCTATGGCATTTCATCGTTATCTGAGCCAATCAGAAATGAGCTAACTCACATGGCACATTTATTGACATTAGGTAAATCTCAAACTGAACAATAAACATTGAAACCTCAACATCAACAACAATATCAGTCTGTTACAACATACTGTTATCTTGTAAAATGACTCGCACATGCATTAAAGTTGTTGGTATTCGTGGCTTTTCCGAAAAAAATGATCATAACGTGATGCACGTAACGACTTTGTTTACATTTTGGTCGGAGTATCAGCATACAGTGAAAACCGACTTATGACAAACTGTCGGAACAGACTTCTGACGTAACTCAAGGCCCCCCTGTACAGGATTTTACTATCTTTTGAAGCTTGTAGAGCTGATCCCTAGTTAATAGCAAACAATTGCTTGCCATATTAATGCAAAACCAGCTAATTATATGCTAGTGTGGCATTCACCACTGCCCCCAAGAGGCCAAAAAATTGGTCATTGCAAGTTCAAGTAAGCAGAAACCGTGTTTCGTGACTTTATACATGCAGTCATAATTTATAAATTCCTACTTACAGACTGTTCGTGAGAGGAAACCCCTTTAGAAGCAGCAGTTTTGTGGAGTTTCCCTGTTGCATGAGTCAAGCTGGGGGCATTTATTATTTCTTTAAATGGACCTCGGCGTATTTTTTTCTTCTTTGCCCTCCTGGGATCTTCCCTGAGCTTTAGCCTTTATTCTAAACTGGCCCGCAGATTGCAAGCCCAGTCGGTATATTTTCCTGTGTTTATACAGCAGGAAGCTAGTGCTGCTATTTTAGTATCCCGCATACAGCAGAAAGAAAGGTCTTTGCATCCAGGCAAAGACAAGGGGCAGGCTTTTTCTCTCGGGCATGACCACATCATTTTCCTGAAAATATACCTGCTGTAGACCGAGGGGGAGACATGACAACAAACCTTTGTGTTTCTTTTTTATTTTTAAGCCACCATGTAATTATCTGGTCTGAAAGGAAGTGACACAGCTCGTAGATGTAAATATGGGTGGGTAGAGGGCGTGTTTGTGGAAGAAAAAAATCATTTCGGTCAACTGTAATCATAGTGGAGAAACAATTAGTCACTAAACAGTCAGACTTTGTCATGAATGATACAATGAACACAGTGTTGTCAAACAGAGTATTATACATTTACTGTAGCTGACAGACTCCAGTGTAATGTTTTTTTTTAGATTAAAGTTGAATAATCTGTTCAGAAAATTTAAGAAAAAACATTTGCATACAAGGCTTTTCATGATCTGAGCAAAAACCTGTGCTACTTTGGATTTGGCTTAATTTTTAGCTGCCCTTATCGACTAAAACTGCAATTGTTCTTATGAAGTTTTTGTGATTTACTCTACAGGATTTTTGAATTTATCTGCAAATTCCAGTTCTAATCCATCAAATAGTGTTTCAGATATTTTGTTCCAGAACAAAATGCTGTAAAAAATCACACTTTAGCCAAATAATGTTGACCTTTCCCTTGATTTCCATCTATTTACAGCATAAACGCTTAAAAAATCTAAGGAAAATGGGAGAAAACATGCAGAAATTTGGCAAAAAAATCTACAATAGTTCATATCAACTAGTGCTGCAGTCAATGATTGTTCTGTCAATCATTTTCTCTGTTAACCATTGGCTGTCAATCAATATTTCCAAATCCTACAATGCAAATATGTTGCATTTACTGTCATAAAGGAGGGAAGAAATCAGAATATATTCACATTTAAGAATTCTCTGTTTAAAAAGCTACTGAACCAATGATCAAAATGGTGATTAATTCACAGCTAATCGATTAATCATTGCCGCTTTCATATAGATTGAAAAAATGTGAATGTAAAATGTTTATAGAAACATTTAGATTTGCTACTTTTGTATCTAATGAGCTCCACTGTTTAGAAAACTAACTTCCAAACTGAGTAGACCCATTAGGATACTTGTCTCTAAAGAGGATAATGTTTTTGTTTTTAATTTGTTTTACAGATTGGATTAAACAGAAATAATGGCAGATTCTCACCCGTAGGGCCTATATTTAGATTATTTTATGCATTTCCAGGGTTGCAGGCTTTTTAAAAACACTTTTTAGTGCTGCTATCAGGAGAATCATCCCCCTATCTGAGCCTTCTAACTCTCTGTTTTGTTTTGTAAGTTTATTTCTGTGCATTTGAAGGAAGTTTTAGGAACAAAATAACTACCAGCCCCATTGTCTCCTGATAATTTTTTGCAAATTTTCCGATCAATAAATCATCATCACAAACCCAAACAGAGGAATCTGAATCTCTTCATCTTCTTGCCAGGTTTTAATGGTCTGACCACACAGAGGACGCTGGAGGGACCCAGCAGCTCGGAGAACAAGTGCTGCCTTGTTGAAAGCTCACACTTGCACCTCGCTGGCGTCCAGTAGCCCGGCGAGAGAGGTGGGATCGTATAACACTGTCCTGTTTTTCTCATGGATTTTTGTGGTTTGAGCAAAAACCTCTTCTGGCCACGAGCCCGGGGATTTAAATTCAAAGACGAGCTCGGTCCAAAAATGCTTCGGCCTCATCCTGCACGCCGAAGTAGAGCTCCGTTCTCATAACATAAAAACTTCCAGGAGTTCAGGGAATCAAGTTCACATCCAGTAATTTATCATTTGTTGGATTAAGTTCCTATTATCATTACGAGATTCGACTGAAAATGTCGTTGCCAAAATGGAAATTAAATTGATTCCTGCTGAGAATCAGATGAATTATGGAAAGGGACGAGAACAGTGTGGGAAAGCGGATCGCCAACGTTTCTGTTTGTGTTTGTGGTGGGCTGCTCACCGCTGAGGTGGAAACAGTGACTCAGGTTTAAACATGGACATCCTCACTGACAGCAGATAAAGAAGAGCCTCTATGATAAACACAGTCTCAGGT
This sequence comes from Acanthochromis polyacanthus, assembly GCF_021347895.1. Classification (NCBI taxonomy): domain Eukaryota; kingdom Metazoa; phylum Chordata; class Actinopteri; family Pomacentridae; genus Acanthochromis; species Acanthochromis polyacanthus. Next base: position 28,539,093 of record NC_067113.1, read on the forward strand.
TGTTCCACAGACGTCATGAAAGCACACTTGTTTATACTTCAGCTCCACTTCAGAGGGAATCATGATCAATCTAACAGCTATTGTTACTACTTAGCTTTCACATTAAGATAAAAAGCACTCAGTTTATAATAAGCAATGCATTGTAGAAGAATTAGCAAGTGGAATTGGCTCCTACAATTCTACAATAAATAATGACTTCCTCCACTACAATACCTCTTTAAAGCTACCTATGCTGGGTTCAATGTGAAGTCAATACAGTAATGATAACAAAGAGGCAGAAAATAGCCACAAAGAGGCACATAGAGCACACAAAGAGACCAAATATTCACTACATTTGCACATTATAGTGCAGAATAACCACTAAGAGATGCTAAATGACCAAAAAGAGACACCAAATGAAGCACAAAACAACCATAAAGAGATGAAAAATTACCATAAAAAGACCCAAAACAATCAGGAAGAGGAAAAAATGACAATAAAGAGGCAGCAAAGAGACTAAAAATTCCCATCAGTAGGCTGCTACATGTTTAGAAAGAGATGCAGAATGACAACAAAGACTTGTTGAATAAGCGAGAGAAGAAAAATGGAAAAAATGAAATGTAAGATGAGCACGGATCACAAAAACTGACCATTAAGAAGCAAAAACGGCCATAAAGCGGCACAAAGTGATAATTAAGAGGAATAAAATGACTATAAAAACAGACAAAATTACCGTAAGGAGAAACAAAGTGACCAACAAGAGAAGCAAAAGGACCACAAAGACATGGTAAATGAACGAAAAGAGATCCAAACTGACCACTTAGAGATGGAAAGTGACCAAAAGGAGATGCAAAATGGGAAAAAAATAGATAGGAAAAGACACAAAATCACAAAACGAGGCACAAAACGACCACAAACAGACACAAAATGACTCCAAAAAGATGTTAAATGACAAAAAGAGATGCAAAATTACCACTAAGAGACATAAAATAGCCAAAACAGAGTTGCAAAAGGATCAAATAGAGATTTAAACTGACCGAAAACACATGCAAAATGACCACAAAGACACACAAAATTACCATAAAGAGACATAAAACAGCCACATAGAGTTGCTAAAGGACTAAACAAAGATGGAAACTGACCAAAAAGAGATGAAAAACGACCATAGAGACAAAAAAATACCATAAAGAGACTGAGAAACTAAGAATGATCACAAGAGGACAAGGAACAGGAACACCTCAGTGTCTGTAGTAATAATTATGTACTTTTACTGATGTACAATTTTACATAAAAGAGTTCTATTTTTACACTGTGGTTTTACGGATCTGCACCTGATTTTCTTATTGAGAGTCTGAGCAGACGTGGCTGTCATGAGGCTGTTTTTCACTTTGGCGTGAAATATCTTCATCCTGTGGGCCTCAAATAAATCTGACAAGCCCGCTGACATTTTCACAAACGCTCATCTGAACTTATTTCACCTTGTTAACTGCAGCTCAGCACCATAAAACTGAGGCTTCAATCACTCCACCTTCACAGTACAGTGGATTGAACTCCTTCACATGCAGTTTTCCCTTCAGGTTTCTCATACGTAAGACACTTTAGACTCTGAGCATCATAAAACAGCAACAATAACAACAAAAAATGATAAAGAGCTCTGTTTATGATGCAGCAAGGGAACACTGGAAAAATATATATAAAAGGTCATATTTTAGCAGCTAAAGTGCCAAAAAATACAGTAAAATTATAGAAAATATCCATTTCATAACAGTACTGTCATTTTAGTGTCCTGTGAATGCAGTTAAAAAATAAAACTCTGTGTATACAAGAACCCTTAAATTTGAGAAAAGCTGTGTTCTATCAGACTCCTCTTGTAAATTAATCACAAAAAATGAGAACCATGTGAGTTTTCTTTTCCGAATCAAGCAGCAGTAAAAGTTGCAGCAATATGTATTCAAGTTCATTTCAGTTAATTCACATTGCACTTGCCTAGAATGTGACTAAAATGCCACATGATTTTGATGCTGTGATGAAAACACTGTTGTTTCTCTGATCAACTGGTACCACAAGTCAAAAAAAAAGTTCTCGTCAAGATATTTGTTCTCAACCAGAAATGCCAACTTTGTGGTGATGCAACATGAAAAGTCTTACAAAGTTTGTGGAATCCATTTAAAAGGGGCCATAAATGTGTGCAAAGCAGACGGAGGCTTGCTATAAACGTGGCTAAAACAGGAGAATTAAACATCCTGCCTACAAATGTAACACCACAGTAATGCCACTACACAGAATCCAGTGTCAGTTTGTCCGCCGTGGCTTTGGCACTTAACTGGCAAAGTGAAAACAAGGACGATGGAGAAGCATATGGACCGGAGCGAGCTAAATGAACAAGAACAGAAACCACTAAACCAGCAGCGATGCCATCTGCCTTCACTTTACATAGCAGAGCGGTAAAACAGCAGAGCCCAGTGTGGAGGAATCTGTGTATGCGGCCGACAAATCAGAGCCGGGATCAGTGGAGTGTGCAGCAGCTCTTATCAAGCATCTGCCCGGTGTGCTGTGCACACGGCGACCTGAAGCACCCGGCGGGCCTGCAGCAGGGGGAATCCCATCAAACACCTTCCTCCTCCTCCTCCCTTCCAGGAGATTAACCCCTGCTAAACAGAGCGTGTGCAGAACGCCGCTCCAGCTGCAATCACAGCGCTGATTAGACGAACCCCTCCTTAAATCCACTCAGGAGACTCCACGGAGGAAACAGGAAGCCCCCGGGGAGCAAATAGGAGGAAATGTGAGCTGTAGCTTTACATTTACTACAACGTGCAGTAAGTGCCACTGTTAATGTCTTATAACCACTTCCTGAGATGCAGTGTTGTCGTACTGGTGACCCTTGAGGTGAATATCGTCAGAGGTTTTAATACGATCCAAAATGAATGCAAGAGTGACATCTGCTGGCAAAGACTGGAGCTCATTGTATTTTCTTTTTTCTATTTAGAATCAGTTTTTGACCGATGAGACAATACCAAGAGTAGATGTACTTATTTGGAGTGTATATTTGTCCGGTTTCTCATGAGTCTGGATCATTACATTTTACACGTTGTCCTTTGAACATACTTAATTAACCCTCCTGTTGTCCTTATTTACAGGCACCAAAAAATATTGTTTCCTTGTCTGAAAAAAATCCAAAAATTCAGCAAAAAAATCCCCCAAATTTCTGAAAATCTTCAGGAAGAAAATTTCAATAATTCCTTCAAAATTTCCCTTAAAACTTTCATATTTAAAAAAATCCTCCAGATTTGGCAAGAAATTGTTCTAATAATTTTTTTTAAATGAGTAAAAAATGTCCAAAAAAAATCCTAAAAATATCTAATGTGATTACAGACATATCAGTAAAACTTCTAATATTTTCTTTAAGAACATTCACAAAAAAATCTATCTTTTTTTTTTTGTGAATGTTCTTAAGAAACACTTTTAACATTTCTTTATTCCACCAAAAAAAAGTTTCACTGTGAAAATATCTATTTTTCCACATTTTCAAAGTTTAAAACAGGTCAATTGTGACCCGCAGGACAGCACGAGGGTTAATACCAATAAACGGCTGAATTTGACAAAAAGTAACCTCATTTTGATCATCTTTAGTAGCTAATTCTTGTCTCCTTTGTAATATTACCACTACACCATATGTGATATTGTGCACAGGAAATTGAGACGTATGTTTACTAAAGTATTTCTGTTCAGTTTAGTTCTGCTATACTACAATTCAGGAGACAGGGCAGTACTGGGACAAAAAAAAGCCAGTGGCATTTTGGCAGAGACCAACGCATCATAATTGATCGCACTCAATTCATCTAAAAACACTGGACTGTAAAATGAGTAAGAAGATTAAGAGCAATAAAAACATGATAAATACCTGAAATGACTGCTCTGTGATGAATCCTAAAACAAGTCATGGCATCCTGTGAGAAAAAGAGTAGATATGATAAATTAGTGATCAGATAATCACTGTTTTCCAGACAAGTAATGCTGGATAAGTTAGAAACTCACAAAGTCAAAAGGATCCTTGTCAACTCCATGGATTAATCCTTTAAACAGGCGATGAAATCCTGTGTATATGAGAGAGAGAGTGTATATATGAGAAATAATTGATCAGATGACCAGTGTCTTCCAGATAAAGGTGCCATTAAAGTTAAACAACAGAAAAAGCTGCCACCCAAACATGTTTATTTCCAGAACCCAAAAGAGTTCTGTTCCCCCGATAACAGGGGTTACAATAGGCCAGAGTCCACTGAAGCAGCACCTCCATTTCTGTCAGAACTCAGTCTGTGTATTTCTTTTTGATAACAACTAAGACCTCCCTACATGGTGACATGGATGTTAAATCGAATTAACTGGCTCCAAAGTACGCGTTCGTTCGTGAAAGTCGCTAGCTAACGGCAAAAGTAGCTAGTTAGCAGCTAAAGTAGCTAATTAGCGGCTAAAGTAGCTAGCTGGCGGCTAAAGGAGCTAGTTGGCGGCTAAAGGAGCTAGCTAGTAGCAAACTTCTCTAGCTAGTAGCCAAAATAGCTAGTTCGTAGCAACTCTATCTAGCAAAATTATTGACTTAAATAAAGCTACATAATTTGCTATATTCTAATTGCATCAATATGTTTGTAGACACTTACACTTTTTTTGCTCAGTTTTATCAAGCAGACTTGAGTGTAGCTAACTACCATATTTTTCATAGCACATTGTTGAGCCATTGTTAGCTTCTGTTTAAAACAAGTTCTCAACTCTCTCCAGTCTCACCTTCGTCTGTCTTCCTGACCTCCTCCTCTTTATCATCATCATTCACAAAATGTGTTCACTCTTTGACACTTGCTTTGTAAATTCGTGTTAATATTTTGAAGGTATGTCATGTGGCAATGATCCATCAGATGCTTTAACTCTACTACACAAAAATAGTGAACTGAAGCTTTACAAATTAGATTGGCAATTGTAGTATTTGTACAACATGAAATCAACATCTTTCGCAAATTGTTCAACCCAATTTTACCTAATCGAAATATTCTTTCACAGGTTTAAATGTGTGTAGGTTAATGACTGGCAACAACACAAATGATAAAAGTGAGACAGTTTTCTGAGTTAACTGTTTATTCAAAGAAACAATAAGGAGCACAGCTGGCTCAGGGTAAAGAGAGAGAATGCTACAAGCCATAAATAGTGGTTTGATACAAAAGAAAAAACCATAACCGAGAAGATTAGTTAGCTTTTTTGAGATACAAAGCAATATAAAAATAAATCAAAGTCAATGCAAGACATTAGAAGCCTCATCAAAACAGAAATGAAATGTTTGCTCAGACACACACACACAGCTCCTTTTTTAGCCTTAAAAAATGAAATGGAAGCAGATGTTGTAAATGTTCTTAAATGTGCCAGTGTTCATATGCTCTCTGAGAAATTTGTGTACAAAAAATGGCATTCATGCAGATAAATTAACTTCAGGTGTTTGACATTTTTAAAGTGGATAAAAATGACAGTCGGCTAAATCGAGCCTCTTTTTGTCCTCTTTGCTGCTCCGTGAAGCAGAGCGACGTTGGGACGGATATGCCACCAGGGTCCCTCCACATTGTTCCTCTTTTTAATTGCATTACGGCATGCATATACGGTGCTGTAGAAACAGCATGTCTGGGTTCTTTAAGTAAACATATTCTAATAGTTAGAGAATCACAAGTAAACATTAGAAACAGAAAAAGTAAGCCAAGTAAGCCAAGTAAGCCAAGTAAACCAAACGTCACGTTGTTTGACTATCAGATGATACATTGTGGGAACATACGGTATCTACAGAACGACATTCACCAGGCCTTTTATTTGGAGTTAATATAGGTCCTTTCTTAATGAGTAGCATCAACTACACGTGGCCTACTTTTCTGCTCAGCAAAATTTAGTGTCTGGGGTTCCTGCCCCACACATACCTGTACTGAGAGGATTCACAGAATATAAAAAGTTTAATTTACAGCGATCCAATTGATATTCAATACAGGAGTCACAATTTTTCCTGCAAGTAATAAATTAACGCATCTATATTCCACATTTTCTATATTTACTATACAGAAATTTTTTCTGCATGTGGCTAAATTTAAACCGCCTTCAAATACATGACATAAATAATGTCATAGTTCACTTACACTCACCAGCCACTTGAGTAGGTACATTTGTGAAATCTAATGCTATAAAATACACAAATCCTGTCATAAATTCTGCTTTTTTAAAGCCTCTACATTTACTGTTTTTTCGAAATTGTCAAAAACGTGACAATTCAACCTCATGCTTGTATGGACTGCATCCCAATTAAACTTGTTTCCAATATTTTGCTCTCCTCGTATGTTATCGGGGGAGACAAAGAATTAATAACTTGTTTTATTGTAAAGCAGTCAATTATATCTTCTGTAACTTCAATAATAAACAATGCAAAATTGTGGAGTTTTTTTAGACATCAGCAAAAACTGAACATGTAGAAGCTCTGTAAAAGTAGAATTAAAGATGGATCTGTTCCATTAAATTTCACAGGTGTACCTAATAAAGTGGCCAGTCAGCATGTAATTCTGATCTAGAACTGTATTAAGTTGCAGCTAATGCCTACTGAACATTTCCTGCTGCTGCTTCACATTTAAAATATTCAATTTGCAAAAAAATGGGTGGCTTTTATTGTGAAGTAGCAACAAGAACCCACTGTGCAGCATAAAGACACTCAGCACTGAAACCTTTCTAAATGAACATTGTAGCTGTTTTCACTCCTCTCTTCTTTACAGAGTCAAAGTATAATGTGTGTGAACGTTAAACTGTCAGGGTTTGTAAGCACCTGAATGTATGCATTAACTGAGGAGGACATAAACCATAAGCCTGTTTTCAGAATAATAGTAATTCTGAGATAAAAATATAATAACACACATACTTTAAAAAAAAAACAAAAAAACAATGCATAGCATAAACAGCATCGCAAAATCCAGCTGTACTCCACTTCTTATCTAAACCCCAGCCAGGCGGTTTTTTTCCACGAGTGAAAACAGGTGCAAGGAGTGCTTTTTTGTTGTTGTTTTTCCAGGTGGAGCCTGCTGCTCAGGAGGACAGAGCGGTGGTGGGAGTCTGAAGTGCTCCGGTTAAAATCGAGGGACGGGAAGGAAAACAAAGCGAGGTGTTTCTGGGGGGTGGGGGGGTCCAGAGGAAGAGGAAAGATTTTTGGACTCCCTGCTCTAAACGCTGCTGCTCAGGACCACGGCTCCTCCAACTCCGCTGACTCCACGGCGCTCGTATCGAAAGGAGTGAAGAAGCTCCACGCCGGATCTCTAAGTGTCCTCTTCCTCCTCGCGGTTTCCCACCACCCTCTTCCTCAGAGCTTCGTCAGGGAAAGCCTGTCCCTTGGGTTCTGGGCGGCCCTCCGGGGACCCTCTCCGCCTTCTCCACACGTCGGAGTCGTCATCTTCCTCCTCCTCGTCGTCGTCCTCCTCTCCATCGGCCTCGTGGTCGTCGTCTTGTTGCTGGATCAGCCTCGCCTGATCCATCGTTTGTTTCTCTGCAGAAAAAAAAAAAATTAGAAAAACCAGTCTTTTTTAATGAAACAAAAACAAGCAAAACTAATACAAGCACATTTGTAATCTACATTGTAAAAAAAAAAAAGTTTTTTAAATTAGATTTTAATTGGAATTTTGTTTACAATTAACTGTTATTTTACAGATTAACAGAGGAAAAAGTTTTCTTTTACAAGCTAAGTCTTAAAACATAAACGTATGTAAAAACAAGTCTCTTTACAAACGTTAATTCTTTTGACCCTGAAAATTTACTATTTTTACTGGAAAAAAAGCATTTTACAAATATTTTCTTACAGTTTACAGATGTTCCCCGTTTTATTGAAATATACTTAATATCTAGTAAAATCACAGAAAAAAAAATAGTAAGTTACACGTTGACTGCAACAAAAAAATCACATTATTTTATGCATATTTACCATTATTTAAACGAAAAATAAGTGTGTATTTGATGGCAAAGTGCCTTTGACCTTGTAAGACCCAAATACAGAAAAAAATGTGCAAAAAACAACTAAAAATGTTTTGTTAAAGTACAAATAAAATCTCGTAAAATCAGGGAAATGTGTGGTAATTTACAGGCTGTCTGTTAAAGGAATCTGAATCATCTAAAGACAATCTTTATTTTCAAGATATTTGATGTTATTTTCACCATTTTGTAAAGTTTCTGAACATTACAGTTATTTACCATTTTTTAACATGTTATGGCACCTTTGCTGCCAGAATTTTGCCATTATTGACTTCACTGCAGTGCATCTGTGTGTATAATATAAACTGAAATGTGCAGCTTGGTGAAGCAGTGTTCAGCAGAATCTAACATGAAACTCACTCTGGTAGTAATCAGGAGAAGAAAACCGTCTTGAGGGGAAGACAAAATCTGCGATGAACACCAGTAGCTGCAGAAGAAAGCCAACAGCAACCATTAAATCATTGGTAAAGCCTGTTTATTACCTGATGAACACAAGAAAAGCTGAAATGCAGTTTCATAAAGTGTGGCGAAACGACTCACCAGACCCAGAGCCAGGCCGGAGAACAGAGTGGTCAGGCCAAAGATCACATATGAACCCCAGACAGGAATCCCCAGCTGCTCAGTCATGTAGTTATGACAACGCTGGAAACCACAGCGACACTTTCACACATTGCTCAGGTTTCACGTATGCTTAAAATTACACACAGCACTGTGAAATGTTTTTGAAATCTCTCCATGTATCTGTTAGCAGGTGACCAATATTCATTACCAAGAATTAAATGTGACTGAATGTGCCTTTCTGTATTTTTGTGTTCTTGCATTGTGCATAATAACTGTGCAGGTTTAGAGCAACGGTTGGGTGCTGTATCTGGTCCAGATTTGGAATGAAGATGCTGACAGGGCCTAAGAATCAGACTAATTCCTGGGAAGGTTTTCTGTGGGTCAGACGAAGAAGAATCTATGGTGCCAATGAAATCACAATATGAGGGATAACCCCCTAAAACAATGTTCGTTTTTGACAGTTTGGTCAATATTTGTGCAATACTTCTGTCACTGAAATAGGAAATGCTATTTTAAGATGCATTTTACATTGAATTTTTTGCACAAAGTTATTTTTTAAATGTTGAATACAATCTTTTTAATTTCTCCTTATGACTATTGTGTTTGACGGAGGAAACCAGCAAACCTCCGGCACCATCATCAGACTACAACTTTAAAGGATATTAATATTTTGCACTCCTTTGTGTGATGGAGATCCCCTAACCAATAACTATTAAAACAAGCTATTAAATGAGCCACACTGTTTCTTTATTATGAACTATTGAGTTAATCCTACATACTTCCTCCTCCCACTCACTAGAGCAGGAAATGTGCAAATAGTCTCCAAAAAAAGCACTACTTCCTACTTTTTTTAGCATCTTTTTTTTTTGGTAATTTATTCCGCATACAGGTGTTTTGGAAACAAAACAAGTGGAGAGACCACCAGTCTCACCTCGACACGTTTTCTTAATGCTCGTCATTATAAACAGACATAAAAAAAGAGGATGAGATGACAACAGTGACAAACACAAAAAAACATCAACAAAAAACATGTAAAAAGCTTAACCAATCACAACATAAATGCACAAGACCGGGGAGAGACGCTGGAATTATAATAATAAAAAAAAAACAAAGGTGTCAAAGAGGAGAGGAAATGAAAGTAAATAAAGGCAGGGCTGCGTCAGATTCAGAGTAAAAGGGTTCGAGGAGATGAGAGAGACATTCATTGATTTGTGAACAACAATCAAAACAGATGTTTTTCTTTTTTTTGTTTTAAAACCAGAGAACAGGAAGTCATGAGGAGAGAAAAATTAACATTCACAAAGGAAACTGTAGAACACCTGATATATATATATATGTTTAAGCACACACGACTCCTCAGAGTTACACTCCTATATCCAAGGATCACAAGTTGTTCAAGGTTAACTTTATTTTGAAATTTCAAATCACCCTTCAGTCATGTTGGAACAGCTTCTTGCCAAAGCTCTCCCTTCGTATCGCCATATTTTTTTTAAAAGAAGTGAAAAAGAAGTTTTTAGCATCATTTGATTAAAAAAACAACAACACTGAGGCCAGATGCTTTAGTTGGTTTGAGCTTTTTTCCAAAGTGAAATTCTATCTTTTTTACTTGTTTAAGGCTGACTTCTTCATTAGAGTTCAGTGGATTTGACAATGAGTCACACAGAAAGAGCAGGGAAGTGAAAGCACTGAGAGACAGACTGTTGGTTTTGTAAGTTTATCCCGCCGTCCTACCTCACATATTGTCTGCTGCACTTTGTTCTGCGTTACCGTGGTAACTCTATATTCTGTAAAACTGGATTTTTGATGCTTCAGCTCAGAGCAATTTCACCGTGGACAAAGCGTCCACGCGAAACAAACGCTTTATTCTGTGTGTGTACAATAACCTGCAGCGAAATCCTCACTTACCCGGATAAACATGGAGAGCTTGAACAAAGCGGACATAGAATTCATTCTGCCAAAAGAGGAGACGACGGCATGTCATTTTACACAGATTTGTCAGAGTGGAGCATCACTACAAAGCCTGAACACACAAAAAAACACAGTAGAGACCAGAGAGGCTGTTTGTGTGTTTCACTTCAAATCATCTGATGTTATTTTCTGTTATTTCAAAGCAAAAAGGGCAAAACAGTGATGCGGTGTTACTTTACTGAAGCATCAATGAGGAGAAATGTGCACAAAAACCATCACCAAAAAATGTTAGAATAGGCTCATGTGTCATTACACAGCGTTAATCTGGCTGAAGCTCAAAACTCACAAAAATGAGGACGGCCCGAACCAGGAGGAAACCGGCTCCACTGCTTTCCATTTCTGCTCATCGACAAAGCTGAGGAAGTCGTCTTTGCTTCGAGCTCCCTGGTACTTCCGGAAGACGCCGTCCTTACAGCTGAAACACACACAAAAGCACAAAGACTTAGTTTGCTTTACAAACATCTCATTTACTGACACATCATTTTTTAAAAAAAGTGCCCACAGTCGGTTCTCGGTTTACGACGTCATCTACCTACGGCATTACATGGATCTAGTTGACAAGCGGAGTGGACTCATACATGCATTAAAGTCAATGGTATTCAGCTCATTTCCGAAGAATTGATAACGTGATGAACGTAACAGCTTTGTTTAGCTTTTTCACTGGAGTTCCAACTTATGGCGAAAATCGACTTATGACAAACCGTAGGAACAGACCCTCAGACATAAGTGGAGGACCCCCTGTATTTAGCTGCTTTTAGCCTCCTGACGGTGACAGTTAAAGCCTAGTGGAAACCCCCCAAAACAAGAAAGCTCCAGTGGCAATGAGATAAAATGAAGAAATTTACTCCACAATGCAGCGTTTAATTTGACTGCATGACACATATTAGCATAAAAGATTATTTTGGACAGTATGCAGTCGTAATCTTCATGAAAAAGCAAACCAAAACCACATTCAAAAGGTCGCTTTCTATTAGAACTAAGAGTGTTTTTTTGTTATCAGTGATGACTAAGATACTACTAAGACCATGAGCCAATAAACGAACCAAAAAAATCCAATTAATTTAAGTCATTTATTGGGACAAAGTGTCCTTTTAATGGCTCCAGCTCACACAGACTTGAGAGCAGCAGAGGAAATCATTCAGCTTAGAATAGATTGATTCTAAACCTCGTGAAACAGGATCTCCTTTAAAGACCGTGAACAGCGGCGTTAACACACTCGAAAGAGGAAGAAATGAAAACCACAAAATAACCAGAAACTTACTGATAAATAGTAGGAAGTGATGTGATGATGAATCGTCCACTCAGACCTTGAAGAGAGAGGAGACGAGTTAGTGTCAGTGTTCAGGAAGCAACATTGTGACTCAGAACTAAACTGAAAAGACCTTCAGACTCTGCAGACGGGCTCAATAATTACGTTTAAACAGTAACAGGCTCACATTAATATTAACATTTTTGCAGAAGACTGGAGAAAGAACACAAACACACAGTACAGCAGAATAAACTGTCAAAAGAGATGCTTTGTTCAAGCACATGAGGATCTTTTTTGATTTTCCGAAGACGTAATTTTTCAAGTTTTGGTTTATAATGTGTCGCACTGAATAATATTTAAAGAGTCCACATGCTACTTCTGTTTCTGTGAAGCTCTTCTACACTGAAGGGACTTTTGAGACAACTTGTCTAACCAACAATCTTTGTATCAAAATGTGTTGAAATCAAAACACCAGATTAAAACTGGTCATTGGCATAAGCTCCTAACTGTCTGGCCTTACATAATGATGTGACAGTATAATAACAGATGCTACCATTCAATCTGAAGAAGTCTATGTATGGATTGTGGGATCTGCACATGTGCCAAGAAAATTAATACTCAAAACCTGCTTCGATTTTAGCATTACAAGAGTAGAGCTCGCCTCTATTCTACAACAATGCTGAATTCTTGCAGTTCAGTTCTGGCCCCAGCTAAGGAAATGCTCTGGGTGCACCCCTGTTCAGTATGGAAACCATTAACTGGAGGATATGCATGTATGCACAAGTCACAGTGTGGTATGCTGTTGGGAAACAGGGCTCATCCAGGCTTACCGGGCTGCTCTGTCACGTCCACCTTGGCTATATTGACCCCCATGTCCTCCCCCCAGTCCGCAAACTCCTTCCACACCGGCTGCAGCTGCTGACACGCCGGACACCAGGGAGCGTAGCTGAGGAGGGAGGGGGACAAAGTTTCACAAGTGAACACGACCCAAATAAAGAGCACGCGAAAATGAGCATTCAAAACTGCTAGTGTACTTTAATAGCATATTAGTTAGCAAACTAGCTAGCATACAAGTGTGCTGAGCTAAAGATGGCAGGTGTTAACGTAGCTTACACGTGTTCACAACTTTAAAGCAGACAAGATAATAATCGGATAAGTCGGAATATTCACGTCTAAACGGATTCAGGTGTTAAAATCACGTTTTGTTTATATACGAGCTGGAAATGAAACTGTCAAGCTATCTAGCTGGTTAGCCGTTAGCAGTGGACGTTAGCAGGTCACTGACAATTCAATCATCCACTCTCCCGTCAGGATGTCCTCCCAGTTCCCGTCCGTCACTTCTCTCAGGCTGTCCGGCTTGGCCGAGACCGACGATAGATAAATCCCCAGCAGCAAAAAGCGCATCCATGAGCGGTGTCCGGCTCGTCGAGGTAAAGAAAACATTGCTGTGCCGCCGCTAGCTAGCAAACACGCCATGACTGAGTCGCTCACTTCCGCTGTGCGCCTCATTAACGTCCGAGTCAGCTGGAGGCAGACTTACAGTAAAAAAAAAAAAGATTTAAAAAAATTATTAAAAATTTTAAAAAGAAAGAAAAATTAAAAATAAAAATCTATATACCTCTATACACTAAAACAAGTATAAATAAATAAATCAAACAATAATCAAACCCCATAACTGCATTTTAAAAATACTTTTTCTGGTGTTGCATTAAGTGGGTTCTTCTTCTACTTATGAGTTTCCGGCAGGCTGGATATTAAGTAGGTTAGTAGATAGAGTCAAAAATAATAATCACACACTACATTTCTAATTATTTTACTCTTTTTACACAATAAAATAAGATCTTGAAATTGTCTCTTCTCTGAGTTTTTCTTGAGTTTTTCTCTCTTTTTTGTTTAATCTACAACCCAAACATCAATAAATAAATAAAAAAATAAACAAAAATACTCAAATTATGCACAAATAATATTATTCAGTATGTGGATATTGCACAGATTCTTCCATGACTAGAAATACTGACATTGTACAGATTTTTTAAAATCTATGTTTGCATCGTTCTTCTCTAAGTAGAAAAATACCAATTCTTGTACATCTCTGAATGTTTTAAATTATTCTGCTTTTGCGTGGTCTCTCAAACCACTTTGTCAACCTGTTGTTTAGTAAATACTGTATTAATAAAGTTATTAATATTATAATTTCATACCAGGATAAATGTACTAACAATGGAAACACCTGGAGACTTTAAGGTTTTCTTTGCATTTCATGTCTTTAACAATACGAATTACCTTAGCATATTTAAGTATATAAACATGATGCTTTTATTACGATCAAAATAGCAAACATCTGCATTAAATTGGGTTGATTTTTCTTTTTTCTCTTTTCTCATAAAATACTGCCAAACTGTCACTGCTGTAAAATATTTCATATACATTTTGTATGTATTGATATTACCAGCAGGTGGTGCTATTGTCCCTAAAATAACCCAGAGAGGAATATGAAATCCCTAATGAGTGAATTTGAATTGAGCCTTTCTTGTGAGGCAACTCTCATGAAATATAAGCTCTAATTAAAGTATTAATGGGAAATAAATATTTACTCTTGCTTTATAACATTTAAGTTCATGAAGACATTTATTTGGGCTGCAGATAATCTGGAACCCCAACCCTTATGTCAATAACATTGAATTTATTGCGTTTTTATCTTTAAAACCTGATGATTTTACAAACTTTTCTGTTTTATTTTCACTGTCTTGTGAAACACTTTGTCACCTGGGGATTGCAAAGAACTCTAGATGTAACAATAATAATATTTTTGTTATTATTTTTTAAGAATTGCCAGCATTTTAAAATCCATTATTACCAACAAAGAAGGATGAATGACAACAAATATCTTATTATTGATCATTTATAGAGGGTTTCTTATTAAAAATGGGATCAAAGACTGCAATGAATTAATGAATAAATTAACTAATTACACTAATTGTCTGTGTATATTGAAGCTGTAGTAGAGGAAATGTAAGGAAAGAATATACAAGGCATAAGCTGAGAATCAGATAAATGCATTCATCTAGTAAAAACAAAAATGAAAAATAACGACTGCCCTTTAGTTGGCGTCTTCAAAAGCTGCAACATCCAAGTGTTTTGCATTTTTCATCTGTCGCATGTAAAATTCATTTGATCTGACTTGAAGGTGAAGTGGAATCCTGTTAGACGCTGCCTTTAAAGTGATGTCAGACTAACCCAAACTGCCAAATGCACAAATGTCCCGTAGAAGCCGGCGACTTTGAAACAGTTTGCAAGTTCGCGTCATAATTTCATCACATCTGAGCGTCCAAAGCATCCTTTGTTGCAGCCACTTCAACCCAAAGGCTCTCTTGCACACATCATTTTGTGAGCACTGCATTGAAGTAAACTTAGAAAACAATCAGTGAAATGAAACTTTGTCTGCATTTCCAACCACCAATAGCAGCTCTGACCACCAGTCCGACCAAATGCTCATATTATCTTGTTTGTTTGCATAATTAGCTTCAGAAATGCTTGAGTAGAGGAACATTTACAATAATATGCATAACTCTGAGCAGGATAAATGTGTTTTTTTTCTTCTGTTACTAGTCAACTTTTCTCACCCTGCAAAGAAAACTTACTGCAAATCTCAGTGAACTTCTGCTGAAGCTGCTTTAGCAAACAATGGCAGAAGAAGAGCAGAAGTTTGCCGACAAACATGTTCTGCACACAAATCTGTCCCTTCTTTCAGCAGACTGACAGCTTGAATTTGCTTTGCTGCTCACTTAGCTCCATCCCTTTGAGCACGTGGCCTCGCATGTGAGTTTGTGGAGTGTTTCTGCACAAGAGGACGCCGCTCTGAGTGAACGTTCAGAATGAGAGCAGTTATTATTGCTGGGAAACCTGCAGGCAGATTGCAGCCGGTTATCAGTGCACCTCACGCTCTAAAAATACCCTCCAGATGACATCCTTTTGTGCCCCGACCGTCGCCCCTCTTTTCTCCAGCCATCAGCTCTGCTCCACTTATGGCACAAAACACTCCACGGTCGTCTTTTAACTCGATGTGGCAACAAGGAAAATAAGTGGAGAACAGGGGAGTTGTAGCGTTGACTTAAACTCTGCTGCAGTTTGCTGCTAAAATGCAGCTGAGTTCCTGTTTTAACGCCTTTAATGGAGCTTTCAGAGGGAAGAGTTCGCCTGAAGGACGCCGTGATGCGACACACACTGGGCCGTGGAAGATTTTTCTAATTTTACATTTAATTTGCTGTTGATTAAACTGTTGATAGCTGGCCAGAGGCTGATTGTTGCCATAGTAACAGCTCTGCCACAGTGCAGCCTGTAGATGCGGTTTGGAGACATGAATGTGGTTGGAGTCCTTGAAAAATGTTTCTCTTTGAACACTTTCTTTCAGAAAACCATAGTTTACATCCGTCTGTGTATTTTAACAAGAGGTCACACTGGTTTTCGTTCACTTTCACTCAGGGCTGGATGATATTTGGCATTTAGCAAGAAGATAAAACAAACTTCGGATTCAGTTTGTGGTACCAAAGCAGCAAAAAAATAAATAAAAAAATAATGTGTCAGTACTAATGCTGCAGATCCAACACAAAATGTTCAATAAAATAAGATATGAATCCAGTGAATACTAATGTATGCTCATGACTGTAAGAAAATGAATAAATAAAATCCATCCATGTGATTATTGTAGCAGCGCATCAGCAAACAGCTTCAATTATAGAGGTTGAGGAGACATGGAATAGAAAAGACATATTTTATTAATCACAGAGAGGGAACTCAGTTTCTTCTCTATTCACTGTTTCTGAGCCATGCTGCATTTGTTTTATTCATCCAGGAGCTTTCATGTTCCTCTCACTCTCAGTAAAGTAACACAAAATTGCCCAAAACAACTCAAAAATTCTTCAAAATGCACCAAAAACGATGTAAAATTACCTGAAACTATTTCAGAAAGACTCAAAATATGTTTAAAATGACCAATTTCAGTCATTTTGGACAGTTTTCAGTCAGCTGTACTACAATGTTTCACCGTGCTGAATGAATCTCCAACAACTCGCTCCTCTGTTCACTGTTTCTGAGCCAAGCTGCATCTACTTTGTTCATCCAGGAGGTTTGATTTTCAGTCTTTGCTAAAAGAACAGAGTTACCACCACAGTAAATACAGATAAAGGAGCAAAAAGGAAAATACATATTTATAGTATTAAGCTTGACTTGATCAGATTCATCCTTTAAATTAACAGGATTTTTTGTGTGAAATTGTAATAAATTTACAAATGAATTTTTACACTTAAAAATATATTTATAATGTCTTTGTTTTTAAATCCAGTTGCATGGTTGGATAGAATCACCATTTTTAAAAACAGAATTTTACATTGCACATGTAAATTCAGAGTCGATTTTTGTAAATTTGCTGCCCTTTTGGACTATGATTTTTTTTGTGTGTAAATTAGTAATAAATTTATACTGTTTTCTTGTTTGTATTTTTTACAGTGCAGAGACTGAACCATAATATTAAAACTATAGACTGTTAAATGATTCTCCATAATTCCCTGTGGGTTTGTATTAGCTTTTCTAAAAAACATGCAGTAATTTGATCCATTTTTAATACGTACTGCTGCATTGTTGACTGGATGAATTTAACTTCCATTTGCCTTTCCTCTGTCTTTCTCATGTGACTTCGGTGTGATGGTAAATGTAAAAGAAGGATGATTAAGTGCAGCTCTTTGGCTCCAACAGGTGGAGATTCTCTTCTTCTAACAGCCATAATTGTCTCTATTTTCCTCCCGTTTCTGGGTTACTTACTGCTGTATCTCTGCGTGGAAGCAAAGGCCATCAGCGCTCTGTTTTATGAGCTACGGCTCTCTGAGAACGTCCACGTGACGCCTGATGGATTCCAGTAATTTCAAGGTTTTCGAGAGTGACGAGTGCGAAGTGGTGCAGCGTGGGAGGATCAGCATCAGCCTCTCCAACACTCTGCAGCACACTACACTCTGCAATCTCTGGGGTTTCCTGCTTACTTTCTGTCTTCAAACATCATATGTATCTGCAATCCTGTCACCTTAGCTTAAAATTGATGTGTTGCAACCTGAAGCTTCAGTGATCTTTAATGAGAAGCAGGAGATGAGATGAAATAGTAAATTCTCTGCGCTCTACAACACAGTTGAGCGTCAATTTGCAGAGGTATCCAATCTAAATGTGTTTTTTTTTTCTCTTTTTCTGATGATGCTCTGCAAATTTGAGCAGGCAAAACTCTATATGAAATTACACAACTTATATTTCTGTTTCTGTTCATTTTAACTCATTGTGCCTGATTTTAGAAATATGTAGTATTTACAGTATTAGGCTTGAATTTATTCTCTGCACAATTCTCTGTGTTTTTTGCTCTTTTTCTGGTGATGCTCTGCAAATTCTACTTGTGTTTTCATCTGGATTATTCATTACCTCCGCCAAGGAGGTTATGTGAGACCCGGCATTTGTGTGTCTGTCTGTCTGTCTGTCTGTTAGCAAGATAACTCAAAAACGCCTGGGCAGATTCACATGAAATTTTGAGGGGATGTAGACTATGGTAAGAGGAAGAGCTGATTTAATTTTGGTGGCAATCCGGAAAGGATCCTGGATTCTGGATCACTTTGAATTTTTTTAGTATGTTTTAGTATGTGGTCCAAAATATGACAAAAACATCATAGGTTAGTATGTTATCCAACAACTTGGAGCAAGGTGTCCAGATAGCTCAGCTGGTTAAGAAGGTGATTGTGTCAGAGATGCAGGTTTGATTCCAGCTCATGATCCTTTACTGCATGGGTTTCCTGTTTTCCTCTCTGTCCTTGGCGGAGGTCTGCACTCTCTGAGTGCTTTTCTAGTTTTGTTTTTAAGTTTAGTTTCTATCATGTCTCTCTGAAAGACGGGACATTGTTCTTTCCAGACGTTCTAAACTTTGTTGGTGATACATTTAACTGTGTCCCAATTCAGATATATCAAAGACTGGGAAAGGATAATAAACAGATTTTTTTTGCTTTGTTCAGGAGCATTAAACATTAGTTATTTAGTTAACACCCATACGGGTAATGTCACTGACCTTTGGCAGTGTAATTTCATGCTGAATGAAACAAAGGATATTTATTCTGTATATAAGTACAAAGCTGAGGTCCTTGTAGTTTATTCCAGTTGTTGATTTTAGCATTTCTACTTTCTGTAACTTTGTACTTCAAAGGATTTAAAGATTTGATTAGTAAAATATGTGAATAGCTGAGTTGCAGCAGTTCAGGTCACTAATGTCAAATATTTTAACAAAATTTCAAATTTTTAAAGTTTTTTACATCCATTTTAATAATTTTAATGTTAGATATTTTAGTAAGTTAAAACCCAGCACTTAGATTTAAAAGTTCTGTGATATTCTAAGGATTCCATGGTGTACCAGCAGATGGATCCTTTCAGGGTTTACAGCATTTGAAATGAGACAGCCTTTGTTGCATTAAGATGATGCCAGTTACTGTTAGACCGTAATACTGTGACATTCTTAAAACAGATGGAGACTATTTAGTCCCACCAGTCAAAATACTTCAGTTTCAGTAGCTCTCATCATGGCTCTAACTATCCGTCTCACAATTTTTTTGACTTTTTGAAACCAGCAAATCCACTAAGCAAACCCAGGGATGTGTTAGAGAGCATTAGCATGCTTTAAACTTCTCTCTCAGTCATTATTTTCAGTTATAATGCAGTTTTATCTGCTGTTTTTAATATGCCCACACCAGTGTTGGAACACGAGGAGCCTCAGTCACATGGACGACATCTGACTTGTTGAACTGACATTTATTTTAGTGGTTTTGATGCACTGAAACAACATAAACAACGTTTTCCATCATTATTACACTTTGCCTGATTAAATGAGTCACTGACATGATTCAAATAATCCACTCAGACACTCAGGGAACTGGATAAACAACAGAAACTATAACACGGAGAAAATAAATATGTCTCTGTGGGTTCAGTCTTTTGAATTTCATATACTGAAAATAAGTTTTGTGTCGGAATTTAGAGTAATATAAGCCAATAATCGATCTTATGTGCATTTATCGACAGTGGAAATTAAAGCTATTCCACCTCTACACAAACAAGCAATAACCAGTTCAGTTCCAGTTCCTCCCACGGC
Source organism: Acanthochromis polyacanthus (assembly GCF_021347895.1). NCBI lineage: Eukaryota > Metazoa > Chordata > Actinopteri > Pomacentridae > Acanthochromis > Acanthochromis polyacanthus. The sequence goes on from NC_067113.1 coordinate 28,559,033, forward strand.
TGCTTTATATTCATTCTGTCGTCCACTGCAGCCTGAAATCCAGTCTGAGTGACACACAGTCAGCGGTGAATATGAAGCACAACATTCATTTATTTTAGTAAACCAGGAACCCCTTTAAAGTTAAAATCTCTTCTTTGAGGGAGTCCCGGTTAAAAAGGTGCACCAATATATAGTTAGAAAAGATGATAAAATCAAGAATGACAACAACAAACGAGTGGAAAAAGTAAAGCACATTAAACAAACAAGGGGCTGAAGATACACTGCAAAAAATGACATTTTTAAAACAGCTTTTAACTATAATTTTTTAACAATACATTGTTGTTTTCCCTGTTATGTTAAATTACAGATAATATTTAATCCAATCACAGAGAAAAAAACATATTTAAATAAAAAAAATCACATGTTTGCTGTTATTTAAAAGAAAAATTGTGTATATTAAGGTTGGAAAAATCCTTAAACTGTTATATTACAAATTTTTCTTCTTTTGTCAAATTATAGTTAATAATTAGTTTAATTACAGCAAAAATATTAATTCACATCTTATCCCATTAAAAACAAGCCAAACAGTAAAAACAATAAATAAAATAAAACAAAAACTTGAATTTTTATAGATGATAATTCATTGTTTTACAACATTTCACAGTACAATAACACTCCCATTACTATACTTAAATCTGCAAACAAATATTAATTCTTTTGACAGATATTTGCTGCTATTTGAGAGAAAAATTATATTAAGGATCCAAAAAAAATTATTTTAACCTTTTTGTTGTTGTTGTTGTTGTTGGATTTTTTTTGCAGATTTTCCTTCTTTTATTAGATTGAAAATATCTAATAAAAAGACAAAAACAAATATTAATTTACATGTTTATTGTAAAATAACGGACTCAAACTGAAAATTATATCTACATCAGAAATCTATGTTTAAAAAAGCTGTAATCTGTTCATTCACAACATGTGACTATAAAACTATTTTATGCTAGATATTGCAGATATTTACTATCATTTTTACAGTGTCCTTTTTGATTGTTTGTTTGTTTTACAGGACTACAGTATTACATCATTTTTAACTCTTTTTTTCACCCGCTCTACAAGACTATTCTATTTTATTTTATTTTGAGCCCAAGCTACACTAATTTGACGCTTTAATGTCTTCTGAAGGTTGCTCCAGGACAAAATAACATAATAGGAGAAGATCATTCTGCCAAGTTCAGAATAAATCCTGGATGCCTTTTATGTGATTTCTATGTATCTCAGGTACTTTAGCTCTTAATGTCAGTGGTGCATCACAGCTGAATAAATGTAGAAGAAGCTGCTGCTGTGTACAGAACATGCCTTGTATTTTCCTTTCCTGTTCATGTGTTTGGGTGGAAGTTTTATTTAAACTTGCTTTAAATCCACAATAAAGATTTTGTTCCTCCGGTGCCTGTGTGGGTTTTTCCTCCCACAGTCCACACACATCCACGGTGGATTAATTGGTGATTAAAAATTGTCCGTGAGCGTGAATGGTTGTCTGTGTGTCTGTCTGCGTTATGCCTGTGATGAAGTGACAGCCTGTCCAGGCTGTAACCCGCCTCTCGCCCACTGTCAGCTGGAATATTTGTCTATTTATGGCTCCGCTGGGTTGTTAAGGAGGAAACCCAGAGAAAGCAGTGAGCACAGCGAGAAGAGTTATTCTCAAACCGAGCTGGATGATTTGTTCTAAACTCTTTTCTTTTTTACCCTAAAGGGAAGGATTTTGAAGAAACAGGTCAGGATGTCCAAACAGGAAGATGATTTCTTTCTGATGAGACAAAAAAGAGTGCACTCTTAAAAAGTTACCGTTTTTGCTGTAAATGTGAAGTGAGGAATCATGTAAAGTCCTAGAGTGTATATAAAAGATGGATGCAGCCTTCAGGTCTGAACAGTGACAGGAATGCAGAAACACCTTAAACCTGCGTTATATTTAACAGCCAGCAGGGGGCGACTCTTGCGGTTGCAAAAACAAGTTAAATTGTATGGAAGTCTATAAGAAAATGACTGTACCCTGCATATGTTTTAGGGTGTGGCTACCTTTGAATTGACATTAATTGATCATATTGAACTGCTTTTGACTAAATCCCAGCCTTATTGCTGATCTGTGATTTGTTTAGTGTAATTAGAAAACTCAACGTTTCCTCATTAGCACTGATTTCTTCAACCCCAAGTTGCACAACCATAACTAGAAGCAGAGAGAACTCAGAAATGTCTTTTGTGCAGAATGCCAAAGTTGTGCAACCATAAATCATTTTTAAAAAGCAGGAATTTCTTTTATTATTCTACAAAAAAATGACGTTTTTACAAGTTCCCACAAGTATTACCGATACTGGGGGGAAAAAAGATTGCTCTAGAAAATTATCTGATTAAAGTCTAGTCAAATACTTTTCTTGAGCAATCTTTTTTTGTCTAGTCACTAGACCTATTTATATTTTTACAACCTCTACAAACTTTTTGTGTTCTTTTTTACACTACTCTGCACATCGACTCGAAAAAGGTGTTTCACCATGCTGAATGGATCTTTCAACAACTTGCTCTTCTATTTGCCATTTTTGAACCATGTGGAATTTAATTGATCAAATATATTTTGTTTTTCTCTAAATCTCTCTTGTCGCCTTTTATCTGCTTTGTCTAAACACAGCCTGCAGTTCAACCGAGAAGTCCCTGAATTTCCTTTTTGAGTCACTAATGACTTCTTAGGTGCGTTTAGGTGTTCAGGATTGGCTCTATTTCTTATTTTGTTTTACAGAATTAGGTACAAATGGTTTATTTTTAACAAATGTTCAAATGAGATATGTAGAACAAAGTGATTTTGATGAAATATCGTAGATTTAAGCTTAGATTTGATTAATTCTTCACACGTCTCATGATATGTTTAAGTACTGTCAGAATGTAATTCACAGTTTTATTAAAAAAAAAACAACATGACTTTTGGATCTGCTCACGGCTTTTGAGGTTAAAAGAGCAAAAATGATTCAGAGCTTTGTATCTAATGGTATGTTTGTCTGCCCCCTAGTGGTAAAAATTTAATTAATGTCGCTTTACAATTAACTCATTCGCTGCCAATGACGTCTATAGACGTCAATCATGTTTTTTGACTGGGGGGGCTGCAGGATAGTCTGTCGGAGCTTGTCGGTGAAAATCCTGGAGTTTTGGAACGTGACAGTGTTGCGGTGGGCCAAAAGAATGACAAAGACAGTGAGCATGGTGGGGCGACAGCAAAAAGTGCCGTTGCCAAAAGCCGCTGGCGATCAAAGCCGCGCTAGTTTTCGGTTTCGGTTTCGCCACCACCGCTCTCTTGAGCTCATCTGACTCGGCTTCGTCAGATGAGTCTAGAGCGAGCACACAGACACACACAGACACACACACACACACACCTAAAAATAGATTTTTTGTATTTTGTAAGATGTATTGTTCTGAACCAAAATGTTGACTTGTGTTGTTTGTAAATAAATGATTTAGCTCAGAAAAGGTTAAAAAGTTGACCTCAAAATGCTTTTTCCGAGTTGTTTTTGTAGTTTCATATAAGTAAACAACTGTTCAGTTGTGTGGGATGTCACTAAACCAAAAAATATTGGCATCAAAGTGATTGATGTGCCTCTCTGTACAAAAAGCTCGTTATCTCTGTTTTTTGGTCAAAAACAGGTGTTTTTGCTGAAACGACCCTATGTTCTGCTGCCGATAACTTTAGAACCGAAAAAGCTAGAAACAAATTTTTTCTTCCTGATGAAAGAAGAGAATCTACACTTTCTTTTGATAGTTTCAATGTCTATGTAGTCTTAAAACTTGATATTCTGTAGATCTTGAAAAATCTGTCAAAATTCTTAAAAACTCTGGCAGTAGGGGGCTCTTTGCTCTGAAAACAACTGGCAGCCAATGAGTTAACTTCCACATCTCCATCTATTTTTATTGTGTTTTAATGAGACAACTGGCACACTTTGGAGCTGCAGACATGTTCATATTGTGTGCAAACAGTTACGAGCGTAAATTAAGTTTGTAATTGCATCCTCTCCTGGTCCACTGAGTACAGTAGTCAGAGTCTGAGTGTATTTGTTCATTTATTCCCTCTTTAAAATGGTGTCATGTCAGCAGAATGAAAGCGACACAGACAAGCTGTTTCAGTAGACGGACAGAGAACACCAGACTTACCTGCGAGCTGAAAAGCCTGGCGTGGCAATTAGAGCTAAACACCAGCTGTTCCGGCATCCCCGACAACATCTGGAGCCAGCGGAGCGGTCGTAATTACCTGTGAGAATTCATATTTCGCCCCATGTCCTCGCATACATCTTACTCATTTTCACCACGAGGACCTCCTATGGTTCAGACTCTCCAGAGGGATTCACCGCCAACTGCTCACAGGTTGTCAGCTTCAGGCAGCAGATTACTGTCGATAACTAAATTTGATGTTAATTACATGGCAGTGTGTCTTGTAGCTGCAGGCAGATGTTGATTAATCCGTCTTTAATCATTTCATTCATTTTGGGAAAGTTAAAATGAGGAGACCTGTCCTCCATCCTGAGCCTTAAAAAGTTACGACTCTTAATAAATCCAAATTTTCGATTTTAATTAAATGTGAAATGCTTTAAAAATGTGAGAAAATTCCTTTAAAAGCTAAAGCCGTGAGCGTTCTTCTTTGCTTTTATATGCAGTTAAATTAGTGAGTCATGTGTGAAATAGGAGCTGGGAGTAAAACGCTGAAAAAAATCAATCTTTTATTGCTTCCTACCAATCTTCGCTCCTTTTACATCCCACTGTTATGAGTTTTTCTCCCTCAGTGTAAAATCCAAACTTCGGTAATTGCCTTTGTAACCAAAATAGCACCTCCTGCTGCTTTCATAAGAACTATCAATCACTCTGCAGCCCCCCAACCCACATTAAGGCCTCCCCAGCATAATGCCTCCTCTCATTTGTGAACAGTATCTGCAGCGTGCAGCTCGGCAGCCTACAGAAGTGTCAAAGCTTCACTGCTGAACCCTCCAGCCACTGATTAATGAGCCTGTATCCTCCATCAGCCCACAGGCCTCCTCAGGTCGTCGTTTGTTTTCTCACCTGAGGGACGATTTTGGATTCAACCCGAACGAAATGTTTGGATGCGTGGCACACTGGATGATGAATGATTTCTTTCCTGTTCGTGTGCATTAATTACGCTCCTCAGACAGACACTTGGATAGGCATTACCAAACATTTCTGTAAAAAAAAAAAAAAAAGGCTCAAACACAAAAAGTTGGAATACGTCAATGCCAGGATGTTAAAAACTGTAATCAAATGCAGCAATTTTCCCTTAATCACAAATTTCATGCTGAGAAATGTCTTTAAAAATTTATTAGGTTTCCCAAAATGCTTTCAACCCCATCCCCATCCCCATCTGGTGTCCCAGTACAACAGCTAATGATCTGTTCCTGACAGTTACTTGAGGGAATAGACAATGAGCACATGAAGCGTGTTAAACCAGATCCTCATACATTTAAACTTGGCATAGTTTGTGCTTTTACTGTATGCACTAGCAAATTTTTATGCAGAAATGAATTTAGGGATGCAATTAGTGATATATCAGTTCATATGCTAACTATTTTCTTAATGATTTGGGCAACAAATGCTATATCACAAACACACCAGCCCCACTGTGAAGCACGGTGTTGGCGGCATCATGATATGAAGCATGGTGGTGGCAGCATCATGATATGAAGCATGGTGGTGGCAGCATCATGATGTGAAGCATGGTGGTGGCAGCATCATGATATGAAGCATGGTGGTGGCAGCATCATGACATGAAGCATGGTGGTGGCAGCATCATGATGTGAAGCATGGTGGTGGCAGCATCATGATGTGAAGCATGGTGGTGGCACCATCATGACGTGAAGCATGGTGGTGGCAGCATCATGATGTGAAGCATGGTGGAGGACAGAATCCACGTTGCTTCTCCTGAATCCAAAGCAAGCAGATGCAAGAAAAGGTGTTTAATGGTGATTTAAGATGTGAAGTCATCCTCTTAAATCACAAGTTTAGCTAGAAGCAACTAAGAACTTAAGAAGGACTTAACACACAAGCTGGAGAATAGCTCTGGTAAGTGTGATAGATGGTCATAAATTCAGGAGCTAAAGAACCGTATGAAACGGTGAATGCTCCGGTTCGACGTGTGATTTCTTGTGGAATAAATTTATATTACAGTTTCAGCCGCCCAGGCAGAAACATGGATGGAGTAATCCATCACCTACAAGGGAGGAAAACAATGCCTTACCCACACAGAAGCATCATTTTGGCCAAAGTCAGGCTGCAGGTTAGAGCCTCACAGATCAGTGTTAACCCTCCTGTCGTCTTCATTTACAGGCACCAAAAATGTTTCCTTGTCTGAAAATATTCAAAAAAAAATTCAGCAAAAAAAAAATTCCCCAAATTTCTAAAAATTTGCAAAACCTTCACGAAAAAAATTCCAATAATTCCTTCAAAATTTCTCTGAAAAGTTTTATTTTAAAAAAATCCCCCAAATTTGGCAAGAAAATTCTCAAAAAATGAGTAAAAATCTTCCCAAAAATTCTAAAAAGATCTAAAGTGATTACATATATATCAGTAAAACTTCTAATTTTTTCTTTAAGAACATTCACAAAAAAATGTTGGATTTTGGTTGATTTTTTGTGTGAATGCTCTTAAGAAACATTTGTAACATTCTTTTTCCACCAAAAAATGTTCAAAGATTTCCCAAAAATGTTGAAAATGTCAACATCAGAAGTTTCACTGTGAATTCCCCCCCCCCCCACACACACACACACATTTTCAAATTTTAAAACGGGTCGATTTTGATCCACAGGACGACACGAGGGTTAAATATCCTTGATGGGTTTAGTGTAAGCCTCCTCAGCAGTGTTACATGCATCTGTCTTATGATGGAAAACACAAACTCTTGACTTAAGACGCCTTTTCTCACACGTCACTGGATCTCCTTGTTTGCATGCGTTATTAGGCCCTTTTGTGTGCCTATTTTGTGTTTTATCTTTACTGTAAATGTGCATCTAAACCCAGGAGGTGATTCTCCAGCTTGTCACTGTAGCGCTCTGAGGTTTACTGCCTTCAAGGTGTCGCAGTATGGCGTGCGAAGGGAAGCAAAGGGAGGGGAGCTTCGCTGAGTGACATAAGGAGGAGGTGCAGTTAAAAGTGGATCAGTCGGACAGTGGGTCAGTGGGCCGGGGAGCCCCGCTGGTTCTGCTGAGCTCAGCTTACAGCCTTTTGTTGGCCAACAGGTTTCAGATTTAACACTCCTAATCTTTATTGACGCTTTATTGCTTCCACTGAGGCTGTGAAGGGCATAAATTATTGCTTCAGAAGTAATTTAACGTGTCATGGCCTCAAGATTAGCTCACCCAGGGTTCTCCGGAGTGAATTAACTTTTATTTCATTATGTCTGACTTGCCCTCAGAAAGCCTGAATCATTTCTGGTGCTTTGGTGATTGTTGTTGCCGGAGAAACTTGTGTGGACTTCAAATTCAAATAGCATCTCTTTGTAGTTACAGTCAAAGAATGCAGAGTTCGTGCTGCGCTGAAAAACATCTTACAGAAGTGGAGAAAACGAGGTCAGTGATATTCAAATGATGTTATCTGTTGCTCTGCTTGTGTTGTTTTATTTCACTGTGTGTGTGTGTGTGTGTGTGTGTGTGTTAGCGCTTAATTAAAAGAAAATCTGCAGTGGTGTCTATTCATTAATTACAGGAAACTGAAGTGCATTTGTTTTGCATATTCTGTTTGGTTTTTGCAAAGCAGCAGGGACAGGGTTCACTGGGATTTTGGGATTTTGCACGCTGTAGATTAGTTCAGGAGCGTTCGTGGTTAATAGTGTGCAGCTTGGGATGCCTCTTCGTGAGGCTCTGTAAATGTGTCAGGCAGCAGCAGGGGAAAGCCAACTCCTCTGGTTCTTCTAATTGGATTTACACGTGTGGAAGAAGGGCCTGGATTCATTTGGAACAAAAGCCTTTATTCTGCTCGTCCTACACAGTCCGTCCTATTGTTTCACACTTTCAATTACCTGGTTTCCACGCTGGAGGAGAACCAGGAGTGAAGCTAAGAATCAGCTCGCTTGTTTAAATGAACAGGTTTGGAACAGGACGGCGTAGATTTAACACTAAAGAGGATGGCACAGTCTTTGGATGCTTCCTCCTACAATTATGTTGATACACAGTATATAGAATGAGCACCAGAACTGGACCATGTTGTAGCAAAGGGAGTCATGTCTTGGACCTTTATTTTTCCCCTTTTAGTTTTGTGACTCAGGTTAAATTTCCACCAAATCTCTTTGGTTCATCTGGGTAAATATACATCTTATATCATTAAGGACATGTTACAAAGTAAATTTCTCAGTGCCTGAAACTGAGTAAACTGGACGACACCAGCTGAGAACATTTGGTTACAAACTGTTACAAGTGCAAAAGGCTCAGCAGCAGGAAATGAAAAAACAGACAGTAAAAGGTTTAACAATCTTTATTTACACCACAAATATAACCCAGAACCAATACCCCAGAAACAGAAAAATGAACTGACTGTTAGAGGTTGAACGGGGCAAGAAAGCCACTAGAGGGTTGGACAACCAACTACAAGCAGATGGAAAATAAAGCTACGGTTAACCCACGTATGGTACAACCAAGGCAGGATAACTCAAAAGTACAAAACTAAACAAAATCCGAGACTACTGAATCACCTGAAACAAAACCCAAGACTAATGACTATTCTACGCTGAGCATAAAATACAAAAAACAGAAAACAAAAAAACTCGGACCGCGAATTGGAAAATTCATCGTGTAAAACAACTGCATAAACTAATAGCCTGGTGTTACTAGGGCTCGAAACCTAAGCCGATTTGATCTGGGGAAAAGCCCAACTTGAGCCCAATTTTATCCAGCTCACAAGCTCCCAGATGTTCAACACCAAGTTGGTGAATTGGTGTCTGAGGGTTGAGGAGGAGGCAGGTGTCCCAGGTGGTGTTACGTCTTAGGTGCAGGGCGGTTGTTTTCCCAGGTGAAGCTGGTGAAAGGTGGGTTTCTTCTGGAATGAACGGAATCCTTGGAGGAACAGAGAATCAGCCGAGGATGGAAACCCAGGCAGCCACAGAAGGCAGGCGTCAGCTTTCTAGACACAGAAAACAGGCAAGGCAAGGCAAGGCAAATTTATTTATATAGCACATTTCAACAACGAGGCGATTCAAAGTGCTTTACAAAGACATTAAGAACAGAGGATGATGATTATTAAAAGAAAAACAAAAGAAAACATTTATGAAATCATTAAAAAAAAGTCAGAACAGTAAAAAGATCAAAAACAGAAGTCAGAAAACAAGGGCTGTTTAAAATAACTGTCATAAAATAAGAGTTAAAATAACTGTTAAAAGTAACTGTCATAAAATGAGGTTTAAAATAATTTAAAATACTTTAATCAAAAGCAGCTGAGAACAAGTACGTCTTAAGAATGGATTAAATGTGCTGAGAGTTTCAGCTGATCTACAGTTTTCTGGGACTTTGTTCCATATATATGGGGCATAGAAGCTGAATGCAGCTTCTCCGTGTTTGGTTTTTACTCTAGGAACTACTAGAAGATCTGATCCAGATGACCTGAGTGGTCTGGGTGGTTCATACTGAGTCAGGAGGTCTCTGATGTATTTTGGTCCTAGACCATTTAAAGCTTTGTAGACCAGCAGCAGGACTTTAAAATCTACCCTCTGAGTGACAGGAAGCCAGTGTAAGGACTTTAAAACTGGAGTGATATGATCTCTTTTCTTGGTTTTAGTGAGGACTCGGGCAGCAGAATTTTGAATCTGCTGCAGTTGTTTGTTTTTTTAGGTAGACCTGTAAAGATACTGTTACAGTAATCAAGCCGACTGAAAATAAATGCATGGACTAGCTTTTCCAGGTCCTGCTGAGACATCAGCCCTTTAATTCTTGAGATATTTTTTAAGTGATAGTAAGCTGACTTTGTAACTGCTTTAATGTGTTTTCCAAAACTGAGTTCTGAGTCCATCACCACACCCAGATTTCTGGCCTGGTCTGCAGTTTTTAACTGTAAAGACTGAAGCTCTAGGCTCACCTTTAATCGCTCTTCCTTGGCTCCAAAAACCATTACCTCAGTTTTGTCTTTATTTAACTGAAGAAAGTTTTGACAGAGCCACTCATTTATCTGTTCAATACACTTTCCCAGCACCTGTATAGGGCCATGGTCTCCTGGGGACATTGTAATGTAGATCTGCGTGTCATCTGCATAGCTATGGTAACTTACATTATTGTTTTCAATAATCTGAGCCAGTGGGAGCATATAGATGTTAAACAGAAGAGGCCCCAGGATGGAACCTTGGGGAACTCCACATGTAATTACTGTCTGCTCAGACATGAAGTTACCTATAGACACAAAGTAATTCCTATTCTTTAGGTAAGATTTGAACCAGTTGAGTACTGTGCTGGATAGTCCCACCCAGTTCTCCAGTCGGTTAAGTAGTATATTGTGGTCGACTGTGTCAAACGCAGCACTCAGATCCAGCAGGACTAGGACCAACATCCTGCCGCTGTCTGTGTTTAAGCGGATGTCATTAATTACCTTGATGAGAGCCGTCTCAGTGCTGTGGGGTTACTGTGAGTTCTGGGGCAAGCGGCAAAGACAGTTCTACTCCCAGCACTGCCTGGAGATTAGACGATGGCCCAGCTTCAAATGACAGGTGAAGTCTGCTTTTATGGAGAAGCCAGAGTGAGCAATCAGGTGCGTATCATCTGCTGATTGCCACAAGCCACACCTGCTGCCATCTTCACACATTGCACAGACCGAGGAGATAGAGCGAGAGAGAGGGAGAGGGAGAGGGAGAGAGAGAGAGAGAGAGAGAGAGAGAGAGAGAGAGAGAGAGAGAGAGAGAGAACACTCCCACAGCCTTAAGCTGTGACAAACTCATGGCGTCGATTTTTGACATTTAAGGATTTTGTACACTCATCAAACTAACCTACGTGTTGAAAAGTGACACTAAAGGTGGTTTTTAGTGGATTCAAATGGTTTGCCAAGATGTGTTGAGAAAACAGAAGTATGGGACGACTTAATTGCAACACTTTGCTCCTCTCTTGTACCAAAACCTGATTTAAAACACTGTAGCAAAAAAAATATGGCACCAGTATTTGAAAGAATACAAGCCAGCCTGTGTTCAGATGCCAAACGCCCACATTATATTCACATTGTTGTGCAGCTACATACAGAATGAAGCCTGTCAGTCGTATAAGGACACGTGTATTGTGTTGGCTTCATTCATTTTAGGATGTTTTAAAGCAATCAGAAGACTGATGAGACGCTGTAGATGGAAATATGAGTCTGTTGGTTCATCCATCACTTTCTGATGCACTTCAGGCCATAACTTTGATTTTGAATGTGTTGCAGTGCTGATGCTTTGCCCCAATTCACCTTCTGATATGATCATAACCAGCTGAATACTCCCCTGAGGAGACAGAACAGCAAACAGCCCTCGTTTTGGCTCACAATGTCCCTGAACAATCACCGGGTCTATTTTAGAAGCATAAATAACAGGAACTGTCTGCTTCTTTTACTGGTGAATCAATGTGGATGCTCCAGATACAAACAATCAGACGTTCCCGTCTTCATCCAGACTGTAATGCAAATGAATTCACAGGAAAACCTCGGAGGAGTCCTTTAGCGTACGTACATGCTCAATTTAAAGTTGCAGGATGTGAAGGTGAAGGCGGGAGGTGTGGAGCATGTGTGACAACAAAAAAATGACATCCTGTGCTATCTCGTTTGCTGCTAATGGTGAGACATCTCCAACATACCGAGGACTGCTCATCTGTCGAGACATAATGGAGCTGACAAACTCAGTCACCGTCAAAATTAGATTCAAAAACAATGCTGCTTTGTGCTGTCCTTCCTTATATCTGGGTCTGTTTCCAGGCTTGTCTGGACTGAAATTGAATTTGTAGAAGATGTTTACCAGATCCTGCAGTGACAGACTTAAGACTTTGTATGTCAGGAGAAATCAGTGGTGGAAAGTCATTTCTTTATTTCAAATAACACTTTCTTTATCAATAAGGGCAGCACACAGTAATCAATATTTGTATTAATGCACCACTGTTAGCCAGGCAGTTGATTTTCACCTAGAATTCCTATGGCAAGATGGTCAGTACATTTGATTACATATGGTGCTTCAACACAAATTTAAAGGAATTTAGTGACGAGCTGATCATTTACCCGAGTTAGTTTCACATTTTCACAACTTATAAGATGGTGTTGGTCTAATAAATCCATTTTCAACTTTCGAAGTTGAGTTTTCGTTGCATACTCTGTTGCTGATTGCTTTTAATTATGCTACAAACCTACTTGTTAAACTTTAGGCACCAAAAATACTTGGCTAGTTTTGGGAAAGTATCATCTTTTGGATTAAAATATCTTTGCAAATGCTAACCACATCTCCAGCTGCTTTCTTGGTTGCAAGGGTGATGAGCTACACCTCAGTTTGCAATACACCTCCCAATATCATAGACTGTTTTGTCATATGACTACATTTTTGTGCTGTAAAACAATTGCAGCTAGTGCACATTTTCCATGTGTGCCAAAAATGTGGAATTTCAATCTCTGTGAAACCCATTGTTCTGCCACTTTACTCTGCAGTATAAGTGTATTTTACGGCTCACTCCCTCATAGAAAGCTTAAAGTAGTTATCTTGTGTTTACCTACGTATACCTGCACTACATCACTGCCTAGACCTTACTCCCAGTTCACCCAAACAAATCTTTCTAATGCTGTTTCATTTATTGAAAAATAACATTTTGAGAGAAAATTCTGTTCCAGTGCCGAACTCTTCAATGTTTAAAACAGACGAGGCAAATTTTTGAGTTAAATATTGTAAAAGGTTGATGCTACGGGTACGGACCCGTACCCGTAGCATCTGTACGAGAGGTACGGACCCGTTAAGGTCACTGAAGAGCTGGCGCCGGTTAACTATTTGCTGCACATTACAGGCAGTTTATATGAATGACTTTGACGGCGAACATTGTATAATTTAACCAAAAATACACCGTCTCCTCTCACACTTTAGACAATGTAGTTTTTACGCTTTTAGACGCCGTGTCTAAATTGTTTGAAGTCCAGTTCCTATTAATTAGTTTACCGCGTTCAGTGGTGGAAGCGGCTGACGAACTCCATTGCAAATGTTCCCATTTAATTTCGGACGCTAATTTACAAGATAAAGTTAAGGATGTCGAATATGAAACAAACACTCGTGAATGGTGAGGAGCAGCTCTTTAATTCGGCATGAATTAAAAAAAACCCACAAACTCGATTTACTGTGATATTGTGAGATTTGTTTGTGGTTATGTAACTTAGCCATTCAACAGAGTCCGCTAACATTAAAGTGACTGACGTGCAGTGTCTGTGTTGACAGACGTAGAAAATACGTCAGGGTTTTGTTTAGGTTGTTAATATGTAATGTCTGTCGCTACTTTTGAAGGTAAAAAATACTTGTAGTTTGCTGGCTGTTAGTTCCGCCATTTGTTTTGTTTGCTGTTTGTGCTTTATTAGAACAGGGTCACGTGAATAAAAAGTTTTGCTATTTTTAATAGTAGTGCTGATTTCAACCCCCAAATCGCTGTCCGTGAAAAAGTCAGATAATGATATTTATAAGACATTATGCATGATAGAAAAGAGAACAGCAGATGACTGACATGACAGGCTCGGCACGCAGATTCACCTCGAATCACGGAAGCGCCTTCATCACTCAGATTACCAAACCGGCTCATTAATATTTATGTACGTCGGATTACCAGCCAATCACAAAGCGCGTTCATCAGCCGGCTCATTAATATTCGTGTACGTCTAATTAATATTTATGATAAGGGAAAGTGCCGTATCCGTAGACCACAGGCTTCGGGTACGGGTCCGTATCTGTAGACACGACCTTCCTGTTCAGTGCCAAAGTCATTGATCTGCATAAGCAGCACATGGCTAATTGAATATTCATGAGATAAGCACGGTCGAGCCGGTTAGCATTCGAAAGGCTATCCAGGCTAGCAGCGGTGAAGACGTAAAGCTGATGGAGGGATAAAAACAAAGGGACAGCACAAAACTACCAACAAACGGAGGACAACACCTAACTATTACTGGACCAGAGGACAACACCTAACTATTACTGGACTGGAGGAGCCATTTTTTTTCTGGATGTTTAAGTTTAAGATGAACAGGCCTGCAGCTAAATTCATTGGCTTATGAAGATCATAAGATCGTCAATGGGTGAGCGACACAGTTCATTTAAAATGCAGAGTTTGTGTTGGTGTTTTGTTTGGAGGATATGTGGCTGTGAGCTGCTCATCAGAGTTTAAATGCTGTGGGCTAACTGGGAGTTTACTCAGGCGACTGGTGACTTAATGTGTGAAATGAAACCAAAGACAGATATGAAGCAGATTGTCATGCTGAATGATCTATTCTATCCAACTTGCAAGCAAATAGATGGAATTATGACTTTTCCAGTCATTTTGGAGTTGTGTTTGTGTGTGATCTGTGTTCACAGACGGGCTGTAGAAACAGGACGGTCAGCTCAGGCTGAGGTTTGGTTTGTTATCGTCTTAAACTCTGGTGAACTAAAATATGTGGCTCCAGTCTTGTTCTTGTGAGATGATGCTGGATCCGTGTTCGTGTTTCTGTTTTGTTGCTGTTCATTATGCCCGGTAGTTGTTATTGACTGAATTCTGGAGTTTGGTCAGCTGCCAGAGTGGAGCGTGAGCTCTAGACCTATATATTTGACAGTACTCTTGTGGTTCTGTAACGTTTTGATTACAAGCATATCTGCCGCTGTCTCAGCAGGCAGCATTTGGGAGTAGACGCGCTGTTACACCACAGTAATGGCACTGCGGTCAAGCCAGCCGCCTCTCGTTTCTCCGTAGTCAAGCCAGCCGCTCCTACATTTTCAGTGCGCTCTTATCGTCAGCTTACGGTAAATGCACGACCGCGCATCAACTATTTCCGGTTTAAAAAATAAAGCGCTGCATTCGCAGATGTATTATACAGGGATGTTTTAAGTAACTGACTCAGCTTAACTGTTAACTATCGAATTGTACGGCTAATATTTACACTAAATAAGTAGCTTGAAGTATAAGAAGCTGAAAACTTGTTTATCTATCTGTCTGTCTGTCTGTCTTAAAAATTGTGAATTCAAATAAAAAGTGATGTGTGTCATCCCAGTGATCTATTAGTGTGATAATAAAATAAACCTCAGTCGAAAAGTCACATGATCTGGACCGAAATGAGAAGACATGCTGATATTTACATTAAAAAATGTTTAATTTTTTGCTTTAAAATCTTTAAAGCCAAACTATTTCTTCTTCTTTGGCGTTTGCTGACCAGGTAAGGTAGCATTGTGATTCTGCATTAGTTTGGGGTCAATACGTCACATGACCTGAGAGCTATTGAGCAAAAAAGCTAATATTTACTGTCAAAAAACTGTTAAAAATCAATTATGTCCTAAAATCAAATATAAATTGCCGTATGTTGACCATCTTTAGTAGCACTATCATTCTGCATTAGTTTGGGGTCAATAAGTCACATGACCTGAGAGCTATTGAGCTAAAATGCTAATATTTACTGTAAAAAAACTGTTAAAAATCAATAAAGACCAGAAATCAAATATCAATTGGCGTATGTTGACCATCCTTAGTAGCACTATCATTCTGCATTAGTTTGGGGTCAATACGTCACATGACCTGAGAGCTATTGAGCTAAAAATGCTAATATTTACTGTCAAAAAACTGTTAAAAATCAATAAAGACCAGAAATCAAATATAAATTGGCGTATGTTGACCATTTTTAGTAGCACTATCATTCTGCATTAGTTTGGGGTCAATACATCACATGACCTGAGAGCTATTGAGCAAAAAAGCTAATATTTACTGTCAAAAAACTGTTAAAAATCGATAAAGACCAGAAATCAAATATAATTTGGCGTATGTTGACCATCTTTAGTAGCACTATCATTCTGCACTGGTTTGGGGTCAATACGTCACATGACCTGAGAGCTATTGAGCTAAAATTAATAATAAATTCATTAAGTATCCAAATGGTATAAAAAGTGCTGTGTCTTGATCAGTCTGTTTCATACTATAATCCCAAATAGATTTGGAGTCTTTGGGTCACATGACCTGGTAGCTATTGAGCTAAAATGCTAATACTTACTGTAAAAAATTAATAATAAATTCATAAAGCATTCAAATGTAATAAAACCTGGTGTGTCTTGATCACCTTTTATAGTCCTGTCAATCCTTATTGATTTGGAGTCTCTAGGTCGCATGACCTCGGAGCTATTAAGCCAAAATGCTAATATTTACAGTTAAATATCAATATAAAATATGCAAAGTATCCAGATGGAATAAAAAGTGCTGTGTCTTGATCACTCTATGAAATGCTCTAATCCTGCATAGATTTGGTGTCTGTAGGTCACATGACTTGGGAGCTATTGAGCTAAAATACTAATATTTACATATTGAAATTAATTAAAAACTCACAAAAAAAATATTAATAGTCTCCAAAAGCAATAATAAAGTCTGTGTAATAAACCAGGTCTAAATCTATTTAGCCAAAAGATCACATGACCTGGGACTTATAGAGCTGTAATGCTCATAATTACAGTATAAAATACATGAAAAATTCACAAAACATATGAATTGTGTCCAAATGTTCATTCAATGTTTCTAAGTGTGACAAAGAATCTATGAACTACAAATCCCTATATTTGAGTGCCGTAATGTATTATAACATAATGTAACATAACGTCACGTCAGGTCTTTGCTCTTCCTTTTTCTGCCTCATGTAAGTTAACCGTTAATTATCAATGAAATAAGTATCCAATCGACTGAGCCCGTAACACACGTGCTGCTCAATATCCAGAACACCATTTGGAGTCAGAGTTGTGCGATGGGTCGTTTGAAAAAAGGTAGAAGTATCGCTCAGTGGGTAGAGTGGCTGGTTGGCACCCGGGAGGCCGGGGCTCGATTCCAGGTGTGAGTGAGTGAGATAGGCAGAGGGAGTATAGGAGTGAGTGAGTGTGATGAGTATAGGAGTGAGTGAGATAGGCATAGGGAGTATAGGAGTGAGTGAGTGTGATGAGTATAGGAGTGGGTGAGATAGGCATAGGGAGTATAGCTCAGTGGGTAGAGTGGCTGGCTGCCACCTGGGAGGCTGGGGTTCGATTCCAGGTGTGAGTAAGATAGGCATAGGGAGTATAGCTCAGTGGGTGAGTGAGATAGGCATAGGGAGTATAGGAGTGGGTGAGTGAGATAGGCATAGGGAGTATAGCTCAGTGGGTAGAGTGGCTGGCTGGCACCCGGGAGGCCGGGGTTCGATTCCAGGTGTGAGTGAGTGAGATAGGCAGAGGGAGTATAGCTCAGTGGGAAGAGTGGCACCTGGGAGGCCGGGGTTAGATTCCAGGTGTGAGTGAGATAAGCATAGGGACTATAGGAGTGAGTGAGAGAGGCATAAGGAATATAGCTTTGTGGGTAGAGTGGCTGGCTGGGACCCGGGAGACTGGGGTTTGATTCCAGGTATGAGTGAGTGAGATCGACATAGGGAGTAACGCTCAGTGGGCAGGTTGGCATCCGGGAGGCCAGGATTCGATTCCAGGTGTGAGTGAGATAGGCAAAAGGAGTATGTGAGTGAGATAGGGAGTATAGGAGTGGGTGAGTGAGATAGGCATAGGGAGTATTGCTCAGTGGGTAGAGTGGCTGGCTGGGACCCGGGACTATAGGAGTGAGTGAGATGAGTATAGCAGTGATTGAGTGAGAAAGGCATAAGGAATATAGCTTTGTGGGTAGAGTGGCTGGCTGGCACCTGGGAGACTGGGGTTTGATTCCAGGTATGTGTGAGTGAGATAGGCATAGGGAGTGTAGAAGTGAGTGAGATAGGCACAGGGAGTATATCTCAATGGGTAGAGTAGCTGGCTGGCACCTGGGAGGCCGGGGTTCGATTCCAGGTGTGAGTAAGATAGGCATAGTGAGTGAGTGAGATGGAGTATGTGAGTGAGATAGGCACAGGGAGTATATCTCAATGGGTAGAGTAGCTGGCTGGCACCTGGGAGGCCGGGGTTCGATTCCAGGTGTGAGTAAGATAGGCATAGTGAGTGAGTGAGATGGAGTATGTGAGTGAGATAGGCACAGGGAGTATATCTCAATGGGTAGAGTAGCTGGCTGGCACCAGGGAGGCTGGGGTTCTATTCCAGGTGTGAGTGAGTGAGATCTGCATAGGGAGTATAGGAGTGAGTGAGTGAGATAGGCACAGGGAGTATATCTCAATGGGTAGAGTAGCTGGCTGGCACCCGGGAGGCCGGGGTTCTATTCCAGGTGTGAGTGAGTGAGATCTGCATAGGGAGTATAGGAGTGAGTGAGATAGGCAAAGGGAGTATCGGTGTGAGTGAGTGAGATAAGCATAGAGAATATAGCAATGAGTGAGATAGGCACAGGGAGTAGAGCTCAGTGGGTAGAGTGGCTGGCTGGCACCCGGGAGTCCGGGGTTCGATTCCAGGTGTGAGTGAGATAGGCATAGGGAGTATAGGAGTGGGTGAGTGAGATAGTCATAGGGAGTATAGGAGTGAGTGAGATGGGCATAGGGAGTATAGCTCAGTGGGTGAGTGAGATTGGCATAGGGAGTATAGGAATGAGTGAGATAAGCATCGGGAGTATAGCTCAGTGGGTAGAGTGGCTGGCCTGCACCCGGGAGGCTGGGGTTCGATTCCAGGTGTGAGTGAGTCAGATAGGCATAGTGAGTATAGAAGTGAGTGAGTGAGATAGGCATAGGGAGTAAAGCTCAATGGGTAGAGTGGCTGGCTGGCACCCGGGAGGCCGGGGTTCGATTCCAGAAGTGAGTGAGTGAGATAGGCATAGGGAGTATAACTCAGTGGGCAGAGTGGCTGGATGGGAGGCTGGGGTTTGATTCCAGGTGTGAGTGAGTGAGATAGGCATAGGGAGTATAGGAGTGAGTGAGTGAGATGAGTATAGAAGTCAGTGAGATAGGCATAGGGAGTATAGGAGTGAGTGAGTGAGATAGGCATAGGGAGTATCGCTCAGTGGGAAGAGTGGCTGGTTGGCACCCGGGAGGCCGGGGTTCGATTCCAGTTGTGAGTGAGATAGGCATAGGGAGTATAGGAGTGAGTGAGTGAGATAGGCATAGGGAGTATCGCTCAGTGGGAAGAGTGGCTGGTTGGCACCCGGGAGGCCGGGGTTCGATTCCAGTTGTGAGTGAGATAGGCATAGGGAGTGAGCGAGTGAGATAGGCATAGGGAGTATCGCTCAGTGGGTAGAGTGGCTGGTTGGCACCCGGGAGGCCGGGGTTCGATTCCAGTTGTGAGTGAGATAGGCATAGGGAGTATAGGAGTGAGTGAGTGAGATAGGCATAGGGAGTATCGCTCAGTGGGAAGAGTGGCTGGTTGGCACCCGGGAGGCCGGGGTTCGATTCCAGTTGTGAGTGAGATAGGCATAGGGAGTGAGCGAGTGAGATAGGCATAGGGAGTATCGCTCAGTGGGTAGAGTGGCTGGTTGGCACCCGGGAGGCCGGGGTTCGATTCCAGTTGTGAGTGAGATAGGCATAGGGAGTGAGCGAGTGAGATAGGCAAAGGGAGTATAGCTCAGCTGGCCTGCACCCGGGAGGCTGGGGTTCGATTCCAGGTGTGAGTGAGTCAGATAGGCATAGTGAGTATAGAAGTGAGTGAGTGAGATAGGCATAGGGAGTAAAGCTCAGTGGGTAGAGTGGCTGGCTGCCATCCGGGAGGCTGGGGTTCGATTCCAGTTGTGAGTAAGTGAGTGAGTAAGATAAGCACAGGGAGTATAGGACTGAGTGAGATAGGCATAGGGAGTATAGCTCAATGGGTAGAGTGGCTGGCTGGCACCCGGGAGGCCGGGGTTCGATTCCAGAAGTGAGTGAGTGAGATAGGCATAGGGAGTATAACTCAGTGGGCAGAGTGGCTGGATGGGAGGCTGGGGTTTGATTCCAGGTGTGAGTGAGTGAGATAGGCATAGGGAGTATAGGAGTGAGTGAGTGAGATAGGCATAGGGAGTATAGGAGTGAGTGAGTGAGCTAGGCATAGGGAGTATCGCTCAGTGGGAAGAGTGGCTGGTTGGCACCCGGGAGGCCGGGGTTCGATTCCAGTTGTGAGTGAGATAGGCATAGGGAGTGAGCGAGTGAGATAGGCAAAGGGAGTATCGCTCAGTGGGTAGAGTGGCTGGCTGGCACCCGGGAGGCCGGGGTTCGACTCCAGAAGTGAGTGAGTGAGATAGGCATAGGGAGTATAACTCAGTGGGCAGAGTGGCTGGATGGGAGGCTGGGGTTTGATTCCAGGTGTGAGTGAGTGAGATAGGCATAGGGAGTATAGGAGTGAGTGAGTGAGATAAGCACAGGGAGTATAGGACTGAGTGAGATAGGCATAGGGAGTATAGCTCAATGGGTAGAGTGGCTGGCTGGCACCCGGGAGGCCGGGGTTCGATTCCAGAAGTGAGTGAGTGAGATAGGCATAGGGAGTATAACTCAGTGGGCAGAGTGGCTGGATGGGAGGCTGGGGTTTGATTCCAGGTGTGAGTGAGTGAGATAGGCATAGGGAGTATAGGAGTGAGTGAGTGAGATAGGCATAGGGAGTATAGGAGTGAGTGAGTGAGCTAGGCATAGGGAGTATCGCTCAGTGGGAAGAGTGGCTGGTTGGCACCCGGGAGGCCGGGGTTCGATTCCAGTTGTGAGTGAGATAGGCATAGGGAGTGAGCGAGTGAGATAGGCAAAGGGAGTATCGCTCAGTGGGTAGAGTGGCTGGTTGACACCCGGGAGGCCGGGGCTCGATTCCAGGTGTGAGTGAGTGAGATAGGCATAGGGAGAAAAGGAGTGAGTGGTCTTTAATGTGAGTATGTCAGGTCTTTGCTCTTCCATTTTCTGCCTCACGTAAGTTAACCGTTAATTATCAATGAAATAAGTATCTAATCGACTGAGCCCGTAACACACGTGCTGCTCAATATCCAGAACGCCATTTGGAGTCAGAGTTGTGCGATGGGTCGTTTGAAAAAAGGCAGAAAAAGGAAGAGCAAAGACCTGACGTGACGTTATGTTACATTATGTTATAATACATTACGGCACTCAAATATAGGGATTTGTAGTTCATAGATTCTTTGTCACACTTAGAAACATTAAATGAACATTTGGACACAATTCATATGTTTTGTGAATTTTTCATGTATTTTATACTGTAATTATGAGCATTACAGCTCTATAAGTCCCAGGTCATGTGATCTTTTGGCTAAATAGATTTAGACCTGGTTTATTACACAGACTTTATTATTGCTTTTGGAGACTATTAATATTTTTTTAGTGAGTTTTTAATTAATTTCAATATGTAAATATTAGTATTTTAGCTCAATAGCTCCCAAGTCATGTGACCTACAGACACCAAATCTATGCAGGATTAGAGCATCTCATAGAGTGATCAAGACACAGCACTTTTTATTCCATCTGGATACTTTGCATATTTTATATTGATATTTAACTGTAAATATTAGCATGTTGGCTCAATAGCTCCCAGGTCATGCGACCTAGAGACTCCAAATCAATAAGGATTGACAGGACTATAAAAGGTGATCAAGACACACCAGGTTTTATTACATTTGAATGCTTTATGAATTTATTATTAATTTTTTACAGTAAGTATTGGCATTTTAGCTCAATAGCTACCAAGTCATGTGACCCAAAGACTCCAAATCTATTTGGGATTATAGTATGAAACAGAATGATCAAGACACAGCACTTTTTATACCATTTGGATACTTAATGAATTTATTATTAATTTTTTACAGTAAGTATTAGCATTTTAGCTCAATAGCTCGCAGGTCATGTGACGTATTGACCCCAAACCAGTGCAGAATGATAGTGCTACTAAAGATGGTCAACATACGCCAATTTATATTTGATTTCTGGTCTTTATTGATTTTTAACAGTTTTTTTTTACAGTAAATATTAGCATTTTAGCTCAATAGCTCTCAGGTCATGTGACGTATTGACCCCAAACTAATGCAGAATGATAGTGCTACTAAGGATGGTCAACATACGCCAAATTATATTTGATTTCTGGTCTTTATTGATTTTTAACAGTTTTTTTACAGTAAATATTCGCTTTTTAGCTCAATAGCTCTCAGGTCATGTTACCTATTGACCCCAAACTAATGCAGAATGATAGTGCTACTAAGGATGGTCAACATACGCCAATTTATATTTGATTTTAGGACATAATTGATTTTTAACAGTTTTTTGACAGTAAATATTAGCATTTTAGCTCAATAGCTCTCAGGTTATGTGACGTATTGACCCCAAACCAGTGCAGAATGATAGTGCTACTAAGGATGGTCAACATATGGCAATTTATATTTGATTTTAGGACATTATTGATTTTTAACAGTTTTTTGACAGTAAATATTAGCTTTATTGCTCAATAGCTCTCAGGTCATGTTACCTATTGACCCCAAACTAATGCAGAATGATAGTGCTACTAAAGATGGTCAACATACGCCAATTGATATTTGATTTCTGGTCTTTATTGATTTTTAACAGTTTTTTTTTACAGTAAATATTAGCATTTTAGCTCAATAGCTCTCAGGTCATGTGACGTATTGACCCCAAACTAATGCAGAATCACAATGCTACCTTACCTGGTCAGCATACGCCAAAGAAGAAGAAATAGTTTGGCTTAAAAGTTTTTAAAGCAAAAAATTAAACATTTTTTAATGTAAATATCAGCATGTCTTCTCATTTCGGTCCAGATCATGTGACTTTTCGACTGAGGTTTATTTTATTATCATACTAATAGATCACTGGGATGACACACATCACTTTTTATTTGAATTCACAATTTTTAAGACAGACAGACAGACAGATAGATAAACAAGTTTTCAGCTTCTTATACTTCAAGCTATTTATTTAGTGTAAATATTAGCCGTACAATTCGATAGTTAACAGTTAAGCTGAGTCAGTTACTTAAAACATCCCTGTATAATACATCTGCGAATGCAGCGCTTTATTTTTTAAACCGGAAATAGTTGATGCGCGGTCGTGCATTTACCGTAAGCTGACGATAAGAGCGCACTGAAAATGTAGGAGCGGCTGGCTTGACTACGGAGAAACGAGAGGCGGCTGGCTTGACCGCAGTGTAATGGCGGCGCCCACAAATACGGGACAGTTGAGGTCCCGTATGAGACAAATCAATTTAGCCCAATTTACGGGACAGTTGGCAACCCTATTCTCGTTATATATTGTAAAAGTTAGAGCGAAAGTGTGAGTCAACGCCAAGCTAACTGATTACCTGAGCCAGCTAGCTTTCTTACCTTGACTTGTCGCTTCTTTGCTCCCTCGAAGATCGATGAAGTGAAATTGGAAATTCTACGTAACGCAAACGCGACGCAAGTTTAGGTTTGGTTTTTTGGAGCAGTTCGATTTTGAGTTTTTTATTTTCGTTTTGACCCATTTTACACATTCATTCATCACACACACACACATACTTACCGTATTAATCCATGCGGGGTTTGATCCAACGTCGGGCTGTTGATGGTCGCTGTCTTTCTCCACTAGACTGTCTTCAGCGCTGAGCAGCAGCAACAACAAGCAGAGAGACAAAGATCAGACTGAATGTGAAGCAGCTGAAGGTTTCTGAGCTTCAATGTGAACACATTCACACTCCAACATCGTCACAATAAGACACCGAAATCCAACTTCAGTTAGGTTTTTAATGATTCTGTGGAGCTGATTTGGATCCAGATTTAATCCAGTGAGAGAGGTAGAAGGTGTCACTCTCTGTGGTGCATTGGTTTAAGATGTTCCTCAGGTGATCATAGGGTTTATTGGTCAAGATTCTTCTTCTTCACTAAGTCTGTTAATCTTTTTATTAAGCTAAAGAAACATTCAAACCAACAAATCAGCACATTTCTACCACAGAAAACACATTTTGAAACCAACTGAATCCAGTGACGAAGTTTAGCTGATGTGGCTGAAAGCCTCAGAAACACCAAGAAACTGATAATCCTCAGAGTGATTCTCTTGCATCAAAACTAAAAGAACCTGTTTAGACTTTTAGCAGATTAATGTGGACCTCACCTCCAGTTGGCCCTGATAGTTCAACTGGTTAATCAGCTGTTTTGCTGAATGGAAACTGTGGGCTCAAGTCTTGTTTTCTCCTTTAGATTTCTGAACATTTTTCCAGATATGACATTTTGTTTGTAAGACTGTTGGTCCAGCCAAGAAACATCATCATCATGTGACTGGAGGAGTTTGAAAAGTTCAGCATCATCTTCATGTATGAATGAAGCCTTCAGAAGACAAAGACAAGAATCACATTGTCAGCAGTGGTGTGATAGTTCAGTGGTTTAGCCCGAAACCTTCCAACTCTTTCATTCCTGTTCTTACCAACTCTGTTGATGTCCTTTTCGTAAGTCTTCCTTGTCATTTGGACCTGAATAACTTTATAAATTCCAGTGTGTGCAGTCTGTAAGTGTAAATTTGATCGTTCTACAGGAGTTTTTCATCTCACTTGGTCTGGCAACCTATTTGTTTCTCAAAATGTGTTCTCTATCGATACAGCCAAGTTCATTCTGGCCCCACATCTGGAAGTGCGATTGCAAAACATATTGCATAATTCTGCACATGTATAGAAGGAAGCTGGCATCAAACCTGTCACATCACATTTTGAAGGCTCTTGCTCTACAAACTGAGCCACCACCACCACAAGATACTAGCCATGTTCTACCATGTTTCATCTCGATACATCTCACAGCTGTGACATTGCAATACCAATAGAGGGCGCTCAAAAACCAAATGACTGCTGTGGCATCATTTCGTAACCTGATCTGTCTGAGTCACATGAAATGCAACAAATGCATTCTTTGAAAGAATACGACAAGCCACGCAAAATAAAGCAGACATTTGATTCATCTGATATTCATGTAAACAAACACTGCATTTTAAAATCCACGGTCACCACAAGATGTTTATCATGTTTTATCGTTTTTTTTGCTTTATCCTCATATGCTGCTGTTAAGCTGAACCACCAATAGATGGCGCTCTAAGACCACAAATGACTTCCACAGCAAATTCGGATTTAGATTTACTCATTACTCTTGAAACGTAAGGAAGAATATTGTTTAGTAAAAACTGAGTTGGAGTAATTATATTTTGAGGAAAGTGTATGTTATTAGTGACATATCTTAAATATGCTTGAAGCCAACATATTTTTACTGTTTCACTGTCCCTACTTTCCAGCCCACGAATCACATACAAGATCGAACTGGACTGATTTCCCTGGTTACTGGAAAAGTGTAAACATGTTATGAAAGGCTTATTTGGAATATGAAAGGCTTATTTGGACCCAAGCTATATTTCCCTTATCCTAACTGTGTAGTTTTCAGTGCCTGAAGTTAGCCAAATCATAGCTTTCCAACTATATGTGTCTATATGATAAAATGAGCTCCATCATCACCATTTGCAACATTAAAACTGTGCTAATTTGTGAAAAGCTTCAAACTGGCTAACAGTATTTAACTGTGTTTGTGACTTAGACCTTCAGAAAAAATATTAGGGAACATTTGGACAGTGAACATTATCATTAAGGGTGCCCATATAGCTCATCGGTTTAAGTGGGCGACCCATGTACAGGGCCTGGTCTCTGATGCAGCAGAGCGGGTTTGATTCCTGCCAGCAGGCCTTTGCTGCATGTATTCTCCCTGTTTCCTGCTACAATAAAATACTCTTTTTAAAAAAACAAAAAACACAGCAAGTTTAAACTGAGAAAAATGGGTTGAAAATGAACTTTTGGTCTGAGAATAATGGTCCCACACAGGATGCAAACCAGAGTCTCCTCCGCAAAAGTCCTGTTGTTGACTGAAGCCTCCATCCTCTCCTCTTACCTTCCTCTGCAGACTTTGTGGTTCCTTCAAACTAAGACCCTTTCCAAATACGTCACAGTCATACATTTTGCAGAGAAAATAAGTTTCTTTCAAAATGAGAAGGCAGTTTAGTTGTGTAGGAACGTCATGTTTTTGGAAACGACGTTGAGCATTGCTGTTTTCACATCTTCATCTGTCAGCGGTAGTATTGCTTCTCACTGTTTTGCAAACACAAGACCCAGCTCACGCTGTTTATATTCCCATCTGGCCTGTGTTACTAATACACCAGCACTCGTGCTCATATTCTTCCATAAACAGACAGCAAACCTTACATAAGGTGGATTTCCTAGTGCCTAAGACTATCCAGTGCCCATGTAAGTCTCCATGACTCAGTGACAGATGATGCTCCTGCACAGGAACGCTTGTCGGAAGCAGTGGGAGGACGGACAAGCAAGTGTGAGGAAACATCCCAAATAGAAAGCGGTGGGAAGCACACAATGGCGTCTCATTCACAGACCGACACCCACTCAGACACACACTCATCAGAACCTTTAAAAACGTATTGACGTAACCGGCTTCCTGCCTTGAGCAAAGAACATGAGTAAATCCTATTCTACGAAAATAGACGGGTCCTTTGAAACAGACCTCTCTTTGGGACATGACGTAGAACATTTCTCTTGTTGTACCTTTCAGTTTATTGAGCATCGCATCGTTGTCATGAGGCCAAACAGATTGTACGCAAGGATTCATTGAAAGCATTGACTTATGCAGATCCAGTTTGAGATCCAGAGCTTTGGAGCTCTTCCTCTGACATGTCCACCCACTTTCGTTTTTTTCATCCCTTTTCGGCTTGGTGGGAGAAAACTGCACTTTTTCCTTCAGACTTTTCTCAAAATCCTGAAATAAAGAAAAAGCTACAGACTGAGCCAGCCAGCTTTTAACCCCCCTGTTGTCTTCATTTACAGGCACCAAAAATATTGCTTCCTCATCTGAAAAAAAATCCCAAAATTCGGCAAAAATATTCCCCAAATTTCTGAAAATTTGCAAAACATTCAGAAAGAAAATTCCAATAATTCCTTAACAGTTTCCCTTAAAAAAATATTTAAAAATATCCTCCAAATTTGGCAAGAAAATTCTTGTAAACATTTTCAAAAAATGAGTAAAAATCTTACAAAAAATGAGTAAAAATATCTAAAGTGATTATTTTCATATCAGTAGAACTTCTAATATTTAAATCAACCAAAATCCTGCAAAATTTGTTGGATTTTGGTTGATTGTTTTTGTCATTGTTCTTAAGAAACATTTTTAACATTTCTTTTTTCAACCAAAAAATTTTCAATTTTTTACCATTTTTTGCTGACACCACCATGCTTCACATCATGATGCTGCCACCACCATGCTCACATCATAATGCTGCCACCACCATGCTTCACAAAAATGTTGAAAATGTGGACATCAGAAGTTTCACTGTGAAATTTTTTTTTCACATTTTCAAACTTTAAAACGGGCCACTTTGACCCGCAGGACAACACGAGGGTTAAATTAATCATGAGCTTATACCAAAAAATTTAGAAATATTTTATGAAAAATCAGGCAAGATTCAAAGTGTTTCCCAGCTCCATCTTCCGGTACAGAGTAGTGTGTTTTTTTGTAAGATAGACAGCATGCTAGAAAACCAAACATCCTTTATTTAGTGCTGCAGCATCCAAAATGAAGACTAATTATGGCTTCCAACTAGGTTATTTCTACCCTCTATATGTCCTTGTTGAGTAGCGGTCTTCTACTCTCCAAGACCATCAACAACATCAAATTCACCAAATAAAGAACTGGGGTTACACCCAATAAATACTGTTTGTCACTGCTTCAATGCATACTTCATGTTGGAGTTGAAGGTGTTTAGTCCTGCTCTGCATTGGAAATCTGTTCCCATTAACATTTGTGCCATCTTACACATCAAGCTCCCTCAGTGAAAAGACAGTTATTGAGTCTTCAAGAATTTTACTGGAGGGATAGAAGAACATTCTTTCATTTGGTGGAAAAATACGGAAAGGAGAACAAACAACAAGAATCTGCTTTTGATCAAAACAACAACAACAAAAAAAAACTTTCAAAACTTACTACTACAACATGTACTGTCAAACCATTAATGTTCTCTCCATCCAGAGAGCTGGAGGTTGTTTAAAGAAGACACGATTCCAACCTTTGTTCAGCCGTCTTGGTGGAGCCTTGACACTTCTTGATCTCCTCTAAATGTAAAAGTCAGAAAAGGTCCTTGAGCCGCGTAGAACAGTGTGAGGATTTTTCAGCGTGGTGGCATTATTCTGCAATAAGCTGAAGAACAGAAGGCCAACGGCCCACAGCACCACCAACCTCCAGAACGCCAAAAATCAATGTGAGAGAGGACTCGGTTTCAAAGACACCCCGAGGGTTTCAGACACTAGATATTTTTACTTGCTTTAGAAAAGTCTTGGCCAGTGAAATTTTATTCATCTGTTGGCAGCTAGTTTTGCTTATTTTTAAGTTTGTTTTATTGCTTTTTCTTCTTGTTCTTGAGGGTTTAGCTCTTATCAGAATGTGCCATTACACCAAAATACCCTTCATTTGCTGCTTCATTTGCTTAAGCATAATGGACATTACTGTTCATTAAGTGGTCCGAAATAATAGGGCAATTTATAGATTTTAGAAAAATAAAATAACACAGCTTTTACTCCGCCGATATTTCCATTCTTTTTAAAAAAAATATATATATATATATATATTTTGCCCACGATTCAATGTTGAAAAACAACAAAACAGGAAAATTTCCAGTTGTATTAGGAGCTATCTGTACACATGTATACAAATATCTACACATGTAGACATTCACTTTACACAGTTAAGTTCTTGTAGAGTTTTCCATTAGTAAGAATAAAAAATACAACCTTTACTTGACCTATTTTGTGACACAAACAGCCGGGAAAGCAGCAACCGAAATATGAATGAATGAAAATAGTTTACTCCTATTCACATCCACAGCTATTTTAGGGATGTTGTGTACATATTTATCATTTTTCAGTGTTTCCCTGTCGTATAGTATGAGGAGTCTAGTATTAGTCCAGGGGAGACCTACTCTACGATGACATCCTAAAGCTTTTAACAAGATTCAAGTTTTCAAAGAGATGCTCTGTGTTGTAGTTTTTTTTTTTTTTTCAAATTTATAGTTTATTGAAAAGCACATTTATAGTTTACATTCAAGATACAATGGATATGTTTCCAGCAGTTTTGCTTTTCCATTTTATACAGAAGAACATAATATATAACTACCAAATAGAGGAGCAAGGGAACCCATTCATTGACATATCATGACAAACAGTGGTATATGTGTTTACGTTAAGCAAAATCAGATCTTACAGGCTTTACATATTCTGTCCATTTGGACCACATTGAGTAAAATTTGTCCAGTTGTAATTTGAGGGTAGATGAAATCTTCTCCATAATAAAAATGTCTTTCACGACATCAATCCAACTCTCTATTGTTGGTCTTTCAGGTTTGAGCCACTTTCTTGTAATATTTTTTTTGCTCGCCGTCAACAGAATATTGATGAGTTTTCTGTCCTTTTTGCCAATTGTTTGAAGGTCTACTTTACCCAGGTACATTGTAGTAAAAGATGGGGGAAAAACAATATTAAATATATTTTGCAAGTGCTGATGAATGTCCAACCAGTATTCTTGTATAACCGCACATTCCCAAAATATATGAAAGTGGTTGGCTGTATTCTTGTTGCATCTCCAGCAGGTATCTCCTATTCCCTGGTACCTTTTCTGGGCTGGTGTAACAAAAAATCTCATTGTGTTTTTCCATTCGAATTCACGCCAAATATTCGACCCAGTCGTGGTCCACTGAGTCTGACATATGTAAGTCCATTCCTCTTCCGTAATATTAATTCTTCCTTCTGTTTCCCATTTCTTCTTTACGTAATATGTGTTCCCTCCTTTACCCACCAGGATGCTGTCATATAATTTAGATATGATTTTGGTAGGGGAAATTGGTTTTGTTATTGACATAAATGTTTGTAAAAATCCTTCAACCTGTTGATTTTTTATGTTTTGGTTAAAATAGTGTCTGATCTGTAAATATCTGAAGAAATCTTCAGAGTCCAGTCCATGTTTTTGTTTTAAACATTCAAATGATTGTAGTGCCCCTTTATGAACAAAGGAGTTGTAGTCTGTTAATCCTTTTGAAATCCAAAATTTAAATCTATTGTCATATTTATTGGGGGTAAACTCGGAGTCATAAGCACACCATCTGTATATTTTTGTATCTCCCTCCAACTTACATAATTTAATAACTTCGTTCCATGACATGAGCATCGTGTTGGATATTGTGTCATCTTGAAAGTTAGTTTTCTGCTGCAATTTAATGTCGAATAATAAAGCTTTCAATGGAATATTCTTAATTGTTTGCCCTTCTAAGCTTTTCCATCCTGCCGTGTAAGTCGGTGAGCACGCGCAAACAAGTGGCCTCAGCTGGGCAGCATAGAAATATTCACGTAAACATGGAAGGTTTCTACCCCCCACTGTCTTTTTTTAGTTGTAATGTTTTATATTGTATTCTGGGTTTTTTGCCTCTCCAAATGTATCTTGATATCATTCTATCCCACTCTACAAATTGTTTTTGCGGTATTGAAAATGGCAGACTTTGAAATAAATACAGCAGTTGAGGGAGAAGAGTCATCCTTATTGAGTCAATTCTAGAGTTAAGATCCAGAAACGGCACATTGTTCCATCTTTTCAAGTCTAATTGTAACTTGTTGTTTAAAGGTATATAATTAACCTCATACATTTTTGTTAGGTCTCTATGTAGTATGATACCTAAATACTTTACCGCCTCTGCATCCCAGCTCCATTTGTATTCATCTTTAATATTTTGGGGTGGGTTGTAGTTGAAAGTTAGTACCTGTGTCTTATTTACATTTATTTTATAGCCTGAAAAGGTACCGTATTCTTCAAGTGTTTTTATTATTATGGGTAGGGTCTGTGTAGGTTGGGTTATGGTCAAGAGTAAATCATCGGCAAACAAGGCAAGTTTTTGCTCTTCATTAGTAACTGTTACACCTTTGATATCTTTTCTTTGCCTTATCCACTGGCCTAACGGTTCAATATACAAAGTAAAAAGAAGAGCGGAAAGATTGCATCCCTGTCTGTTTCCCCTCTGTAAAGTTATTGACTCCGTGAGGTCTCCATTAATTTTTATTCTGGCAGATGGCTTGTTGTATAATCCAGAAATTATCTCAATTACTGATTTATGAAAATTGAATTTGTCAAGTACCTTGTACAAAAAGGTCCACCTCACGGAGTCAAAAGCCTTTTCCGCATCAACACTAATAATTAGGGTTTCTTGTTTCTGTTGAACGGCATGTTGTATTATTCTCAAGACTCTCCTAATATTATCCTGCGTTTGTCTGTGTTTTATAAAACCCGTTTGATCATTGTGTATTAGTGATGGTAGTATTGTTTCTAATCGTTTTGATAAAATAGATGTAAATAATTTGTAATCAATATTCAAAACACTTATTGGACGGTAATTACTGCATTCTAATCTATCTTTCCCTTCTTTTGGAATTATGGATATTATTGCTTCATTCCATGAATTTGGTGTTATTTTCTTTTCCTTCACCCAGTTAAATGTTTTGAGCAATGTTGGAATCAGGGTGGTCCCCATAGCCCTGTACCACTCAGGGCCAAAACCATCAGCCCCCGCCATCTTGCCAGTTTTTAACCTCTTAATGGCTGCTAGAATTTCCTCTTCAGTTATTATAGCACAAAGCTTATCATTTTGTTCATTCTTTAATTTTGGTAAATCTAACTGTGCCAAAAAATAATCTATTTGTTCGTGATTATTCATCTGAGTTTGAGAGTACAAGCTTGTATAGTAGTTTTCAAAACATTGTTTTATTTTCTCATGTTCAATTTCAATTTTATTATTTAAGGGATTTTTTATTTTATATATTGTTCGTTCCGCTTGCTGTTTCCTCAGTTTATATGAAAGTAGCTTCAAAGATCTCCCATCAGCTTCGTAGTATCGCTGTTTTGTTAATATAAGTTTTTTCTGTATTGCCAATGTATTAATATCGTCTATTTCCTTTTTTAATTTTTGTATGTCGGACTTTAATTCCTTTTTTAGGGTCTTAGAGTGCTCTTTTTGAAGTTCTAGCAATTTTTCTTCTAAACTTTCAAGCTTGTGTTGATTTTCTTTTTTCTGATAGGCGGATATGCTGATAATCTTACCTCTCATAACTGCTTTAAGTGTGTCCCATAAGGTCCCCGGAGAAACTTCATTATTATCGTTAAATATAAGAAATTCTTTAATGTTATCTTTTAGTTGCTCTTTAATTTTTGGGTGATTTAAAATGGTATTATTCATCCTCCAAAGTGTAGATCTTTTATTACTAGTAAGGTTAACATTGACAATGACCGGATTATGGTCCGAAATAGCACAGGGTCGAATATCACAACTCTTTACCAACGTTAGATCATTTTTGAACATAAAAATATAGTCTAATCTGGAGTAAACATTGTGTGGATGGGAATAGTGGGTATATTCTCTTTTTGTGGGGTTATTTTCTCTCCACACATCTATAATACCTAACTCTTCCATAAGATGTAGCATCTTTTTTCGGATCCCCTTACGATCCCCTTTACTATTTGTTGAGTCAAGTGTATTATTTAAAACAATGTTAAAATCTCCACCGCATAATAATGTTCCTTGACTTTTTGTTGATATCAGCTCTAAAATATGTCTGTAAAGAGACCAATCGCTCCCGGGAGGGATATAGACATTAAGTAAAGTAGTAAGATTACCTTCAATTTTTCCAGTTATCATAACATATCTGCCCTCCTTGTCTTTGTAGTCAAATAAGTGCTCATAGTTCAGTACCCCAGATATTAGGGTCGCCACGCCTCGCCGCCGTCCCGAGCTATGTGAAGAGCAAAACACATGTTTGAAACCCATTCTTTTCAACTTTAAGTGTTCATCGTCCGTGAGGTGGGTCTCTTGCATAAAAGCTATATCTGCTTTATCTTTCTTAAGATTAGACAGAGCTTTCCACCTCTTTACTGGATTGTGCAAGCCATTAATATTTACTGTAATAAGCTTTATATTTCTGCAACACATGTCTTATAGTTACAAACAATAATGCACAAGTGTTCCCTGCTCCTCAACATGAACAATAAACCCAGAACAAAAGATGAACTTACAAGATAAAAACATAAAGAACTAAAATTATGAAGAGTTGACTTCCAAGGTAGGGGTTTTGAGGCAAACCCTCTTGGGCCTCTAAAGGCAAAGTCCACATCAGATGATGGGGGCCCTTATTAGCTGAGAACTATGCAGCAAGAGATTACACCCCCATCGAACCATACTTTACATTGTGTTTTACACCAAAAATAACATTATCCTTAAACTTTAATTATTTTACAAATAGAGAGTCATGAGTGTTATTTGAAAATATTGTAAAGAAAACCTCAGTCTCCAGAAGCCCCTGCAGTGTGTCTCCTGAAGGCTCTCAGCTTCTCTTTGTAGCTCTGGGTCTGCCTTGAAGTTACTGTTGTGCGCCCGTTTCCTCTGGCTACTCTGCTCCAGGTCAGCTCCTTCAACTGCTCCACGGTATTCTCCGGTGGCATGATAACGGCGACAGGAAAGCCTTTTCGGGACATGTCCTCACTTGCTTCTCTGGCGGTGTGGTAGGTCTTTTCCCCATCAGCGTATTTCACCCTGAGCCTTGCGGGAAAGAGCGTTTGGAACTGGATCTGGTTATCTTTTAAAGTCTTACGAATGTCTGAGTATTCTCGTCTTTTTTTCAGGATAAGAGGAGGGTAATCGTTGTCAAGTGTTATGCGTTTTTCATTCCAGGTAATGCCTCTTTGTTGCCAAGCCTTACGGAGAATCCTTTCTTTTGTTTTGAGGCTCAAAAACCTCACCAGGATGGAACGGGGAGAGGCCCCACTAGGGGGTGGGGGGCCCAGGGATCGGTGTGCCCGTTCGATACCAATATCCTCTGTTTGGTCTATTTGTAAACCATCACGTAAAAGTTTTTCAACGAAACCAATGATAGTTGAGGCTTCTCGTTCCGATTCTTCGGGAACACCGTAAATCCTGATGTTCTGCCTCCTAGACTGGCTCTCAAATTCAGTTACCTTGTCCACTAGCTTCATGTGGGACCGCACGAGCTCAGTTACGACCTCTTCCACATTTAGCATCCTCTCCTCCGTCTTTTCAATCCTCTCCTCTGCTTCTTCTATCCTGTTGTTCACTTTCGCAATGTCTTCTTTGATGCTGCTAAGCTTTTCATTGTTTCTTGGCGAAAGTCTCTCAGCTCTTTTAAGAGTTGCTCGCTTTCGGCCATGCTACAGGTTAGCTTGGCTGGTTGGTTAGTTAGCCAGTTAGCTTTGCGCTCGTGGAAATAGCCTTAGCAGCTAATGTAGCACTACTCAATTTCGGAGTATTTCACTCAAATGCTCTTCTGGACACTATATTTTGGTGTATTTCTCTCCCCCTCTATGTTGTCTTCGATAGGAATCTTCAATTTTCTTCGTTATAGAGGGGTGGCATATGAATTGCTTTGGTTCAATCGGGAGCTCCCTCACAGCACAGCCATCACGGTGATGTTCCCCGGTAGTCTCTCGTGTTGTAGTTTTTTAATGCATCAACAAGGAGTTTTCCAACAAGCTCAGCTGCCTCTGGCCCATTTAAAGCTGCTATTTTTGAACACACTCCCTTTAAAAAAAAAAGATAGGAAGACCTTCAATTTAAGGACAATATGGGCCTGTATAGCAGATAAACTACTCTCTAAAGACAGTGGAATCGTTCACAAACTTTAGTCCGTGGAGCTATTTTTCATGATGAAGAAACATGTCACCCAGTGCAACGGCATGGTTCAGTTATTTTCATATTTTTTTTAGATATCAACAGAGCTGCACAGAGGAACAAGCTGGTTCAAGCAAGGTTTGGATACACAAACAATACATACACAGTGAAACTATTTTGGTCAATTTCATTTTATTATATTAGATTACCTGATAAACAATTAAAATTAAAGGTATTCTTTTAAGCTTTCCAAAATGTTATTTTATTTCTAAGTAGTTTGTTATTCTCTTGATCCAAAGTAAACACAGAAAGAAGTCGCCTGAATAATTAATTCCTTCAGGAAAGACCCAGGCACGGACCAGGGATCTTCTAACTGTGAGGCAACAACTACATAGTAAGTATTCACCTTTTTGTAAGTGACTCACCTAAATCAACACAGGTGCAGCCAATTGGTTCTAGAAGTTCCACAGTTAGGGAAGTGGAGATCATCTGAATGCAGTGAATGTGTCACAAGTGATTGTAGTATCAAGACGCTTTTGAGACTCGTTTTTGTCATTTTTCGTCTCATTTTTGTAATATTTTGTCTTGTTTTAATGATGTTTTTGTCTCTTGTTGTCTGACTTTTGTCATTTTGATGACAGAGTAACAGACTATATCATTCAGTTCCAGATACCTGTCATTAAATGTTTTGCTCCTTTGTAGACACACTATGATCTGTAAGTTGTAAAGCGTAAATGATAAACTGAGGCATAATGTTGAAATTGAGCTTATTTTTCTTAAGAAATTTCAAGTTGTTCATGATGGTCTTTAAAAAGATAATTCCTTAAATGTGAACATTTCAGACTCCAGACGTTATTCCAACTGATAACTTGTGGCTTGACTTAAAAAGGGGCCGTTCACTCATCATCCCTGTGCAACCGGACAGATTTAATTGGCCAAAATTAATGAAAGGAAAACTTCCAAGAGGAGTAAACGCTTTTTAAAGATGCTGTTTATCACAAAAAAACCAAATCAGTCATTTTTTTTCCAACCCTAAAGCTGTTAAAACTGTTGGGGTTTTTAAAAAAGATATATTTATTCCCTGTCTAACTGAGAAACAAGCATTTAAAATGATTTCTTTGCAGTTGAAGATGATAAACCGAGGTTAGGAGCCTCTCCAAGCTCGTGGAATTTGCATAAATGCTTCGAAAAGCGCCAAACTGTTGCATAAAGAATTAATTTATATCAAAAGCATTTAAAATATTTATTTACAATCTACTTTGATATATCATTTCCTAGCAGTGCCATCTGTACTGAAGTAATAAACTGCACAGTGAATTAAATGACCTTAAATGTACAGCTGGATTTGATGCTCACATTTACATAAAGCGAATGATTCATGCTTCCCACCAGACTGAAGCGGCTCAGTCCTGACCCTCCTGCGTTCATCCATCCAGGTTATTGCCCAGACTCGACTGCCGGCTCTCTGCTGCTGGAGCTGGTGTTCGGTGTCCAGTTTTATTGCTACCCAGGGCGCTGCTGCTGTTACTCAGATGGGGGAGGCCTCATTGAGCAGCCCATCAGATCAATGGTCACCAAGCCAACCTCCTGTCCTCATGTAGAGCCGGTGGGAGGTCGACTGTCTGCGGAGGCAAACGGAGATTTACAGGGAGGCGGCTGCGGTAAATTAAGGAACGACGGAGGGAACAAAGAAACATGGAAGCAGGAGAGGAGGCCGAGCACAGAAATTGTTCCACGGTATATTAGGAGCATAATATCTGGATTGTTTTTGTATTTTTAAACATTACGACTGCATGGATTTTATCAGAGAGGAATAATTTATTGTCAAAATCATTATTAGCAACAGCTTTCACTTCTCGTTTCTTCTTCTTATTTCATTGTGGTTCTTCCTGAGCTGTTTATTATTTCTATCATTGCAATATCACTTTTTAAATATTTTGACTGCACTGTGAAAAATACATTTTTTTCTCACTTTTCAGTGAAATTTCTGTAACGATTTATTGTTATTTTACAGAATTTCACTGTTTTTAAAGATAATAACTGGTAAAATAGCAACAAAAAAACAACAACATAAATGCTACCCCTAAAAAAACAAAAAAAAGTCAAAATTGTAAATAAAATTTGTAACAAAAATCTGTATCTTCACAAATGGTCATTCATTCTCTCATAATGTTTGATGATAAAATGAAACACTTTTTGTATTTAAATCCATCCATCCATCCTCTATACACCGCTTTATCCTCATTAGGGTCGCGGGGGGTGCTGGAGCCTATCCCAGCCGACTCGGGCGAAGGCAGGGGACACCCAGGACAGGTCGCCAGTCTGTCTCAGGGCTACATATACAGACACACAATCACACTCACATTCACACCTACGGACAATTTAGAGTACTCAATGAACCTCAGCATGTTTTTGGACTGTGGGAGGAAGCCGGAGTGCCCGGATGTATTTAAATCAGCAAACAATATATGTATTTCTACAAATATTTGCCATAATTAAAAAAATCTACATTGAATGAAACATTTTTAACTGTTTTTTTTTTGCCAAATATATTTTTATTCTTTTTCATCCATGTACATTTTCACAATGTTTTCACAGATTATGTTTTACATGGCGTTTCAACATAATAACATAGACCAACAGCTTCTATGATATATTCATATAAAGATAAAGGAAAATATATATAGAAGAAAAAACAAGACAACCAAACAACAGCTTCTCCTTCTGGCAATTCTTTGGATATATAGAAATTAAAAATAATGTTGGATCTAAACTGATCGTTTTTGAAATGATTTTCTCCATTTGGCCTTTTATGTCTGTCCAGAATTTATTTATTTGACTGCATTCCCACATGCAGTGCAGTATTGTTCCTTTTAATCCACATTTTATACATATGTCTGGTATGTTTTTGTTATATTTGTTTAATTTGACAGGTGTAGTATATACTCTCATTAACCATTTGAATTGTAAAATCCTGAAGCGGCTATTAATTGACATTTGATGAGTTTTTTTGCATGTTTTATCCCAGTCTTGTTCACTAATTTGTAGTTTTAAGTCGTTATTCCAGGACATTCATTTTCTTTTTGAATTTTCAGTAGAATTTAGTTGTAATAATGCATAAAATTCTTTTTAACTGTTTTTTAATTATTTATTTTCTGTTTTTTCTGTTTCTGTTTAGTTAAATTACAGACAGACAGAGGTGATAGATGAGCTTCTGGCTGCAGGTTGAAAGGTTGTAATGGAGGAGGTCAAAGGTCAGAGTGAGATGGGATCCCTCAGTATCTTTTACGACCTTCCTCAGCCTGATTTTCTAGATTTATTAGTCTCTACATCAAACTATTCCTGGATTTTACGAGGGCGTCGGTGGTGTTCCTGACAGACTCCAGACTGCAGGATTCTTGGTTATGCCTCTGGGGTTTTTCATTATTCAGGTCTTCCTGTCCCTGAATCAATACTGCCCTCATGAAGGTGGTCTCTATTGAGATCTCCGCCACTCCAGAACATTCATCTTGTTCTAAAAACAAATCTTCTCCTCGGTGACATTTCCATTACTGATTGCAGCAGGTTGTCCTTCAGGAATCCTCTACACTTTACTCCATTTATTTTACCCTCTACCTTTAAAAGCCTTCCAGAGTCTGCTGCTGAGAAGTATCCTAACATCATAATGCTGCCATCACCATGCTTCATATCATGATGCTGCCATCTCTGTGCTTCACATCATGATGCTGCCACCACCATGCTCACATCATGATGCTGCCACCTCCATGCTTCACATCATGATGCTGCCACCACTGTGCTTCACATGATGATGGTACCACCTCCGTGCTTCACATCATGATGCTGCCACCTCCGTGCTTCACATCATGATGCTGCCACCACTGTGCTTCACATGATGATGGTACCACCACCGTGCTTCACATCATGATGCTGCCACCGCCGTGCTTCACGTCATGATGCTGCCACCACCGTGCTTCACGTCATGATGCTGCCACCTCCGTGCTTTACATCATGATGCTGCCACCTCCATGCTTCACATCATGATTCTGCCACCACCATGCTTCACGTCATGATGCTACCACCACCGTGCTTCACATCATGATGCTGCCACCACCATGCTCACATCATGATGCTGCCACCGCCGTGCTTCACATCATGATGCTGCCACCGCCGTGCTTCACGTCATGATGCTGCCACCACCGTGCTTCACGTCATGATGCTACCACCTCCATGCTTCACATCATGATGCTGCCACCACTGTGCTTCACATGATGATGGTACCACCTCCGTGCTTCACGTCATGATGCTACCACCTCCATGCTTCACATCATGATGCTGCCACCACCATGCTCACATCATGATGCTACCACCACCGTGCTTCACATCATGATGCTGCCATCACCATGCTCACATCATGATGCTACCACCTCCATGCTTCACATCATGATGCTGCCACCACTGTGCTTCACATGATGATGGTACCACCTCCGTGCTTCACGTCATGATGCTACCACCACCGTGCTTCACATCATGATGCTGCCATCACCATGCTCACATCATGATGCTGCCACCACCATGCTCACATCATGATGCTGCCACCGCCGTGCTTCACGTCATGATGCTGCCACCACCGTGCTTCACGTCATGATGCTGCCACCTCCGTGCTTCACATCATGATGCTGCCACCACCATGCTCACATCATGATGCTGCCACCACCATGCTCACATCATGATGCTGCCACCGCCGTGCTTCACGTCATGATGCTGCCACCACCGTGCTTCACGTCATGATGCTACCACCACCATGCTTCACATCATGATGCTACCACCTCCGTGCTTCACGTCATGATGCTGCCACCACCATGCTTCACATCATGATGCTGCCACCACCATGCTTCACATCATGATGCTGCCACCTCCGTGCTTCACGTCATAATGTTGCCACCACCATGCTTCACTTCATGATGCTGCCACCACCAAGCTTCACATCATGATGCTGCTACCGCTGTGCTTCACATCATGATGCTGCCACCACCATGCTTCATGGTGAGGTTGATGTGTTAGGGATGGCGTGCAGTGTCTGGGGTCTGCCAAACATAGCATCTACTCATCTTGGAAATCTTCATGTATTCATCGCTTGACTTACCCTTTTCACAGAGTTTTTTCGAGTGTTCTATTGTCTGCATGGTGTAGTTATATCCAGGAGTACTGATTTCACCAGTGACTGGACCTTCCAGATACAGGTGACTTTATTCTTGAGACATTTTCACTGTACACAGATGCTCTCCAAGTTTACTAATTGTGTGACTTCTTGCACCATTTTCATGCACTTGTCTTGAATTAGGTGAGCTGCAGTAAAGGTGGGCGAATTTTTTATGCATTCACTTATTTGACTTTTTCTATGTGTAATTAACTAACATTACCATTAACATTCTAACAAAAGAAAGCCAAGTGTCACAAACTAGGGAGGGCTGGACCAAAGCAGAGTGCCACACCACCAAGACCAGAGGAGATTTAGAATGATTTATTGCCGGGGATGAGTAATGGCCGAGATGGGGAAACCAGAGTGCAGGAACGGCTGGTGTAGTGGGGGGTGTTGGCCAGGAACGGAGGGTCCAGGCAGGGACAGAAGGGGTCCAGGCAGGAATGGGGGTCCAGGCATGAGCAGGGGGGGTCTAGGCATGAGCAGAGGGGTCCAGGAGGAGAAAACCGGTGATGACTGGGTTGGGGAGAGCCGGAGGGGAAGGAGGACAGCGGGGATCCCGGACAGCTGAATCTGGCGGAGGCAGAAGGAAAAAACAATGTAAAACAACTGGCAAACTGAACAGATCAAACAGGAGGCTAGACAGCGAACTGACTGTGAGGTCTTTGTTCAACGATCTGGCAGAGAGTGGAAGGATGAGCCGGTTCTTATTGCAGAGGTGTGTAATCAGAATGATGTTCGTCAACTGTCCGGGAGCCGTAGAGGTGGTTGATTGCCTGAGTGGAGTCAGCTGGGAAGCTAGACTCCATTCAGGCACCGAGCTGCAGAGGGGGAGACAGGGCAGAGGAGCGGATGGGAGACAGAGAGAGACAGACAGGGCAGAGGAGCGGATGGGAGACAGAGAGAGACAGACAGGGCAGAGGAGCGGATGGGAGACAGAGAGAGACAGACAGGGCAGAGGAGCGGATGGGAGACAGAGAGAGACAGACAGGGCAGAGGAGCGGATGGGAGACAGAGAGAGACAGACAGGGCAGAGGAGCGGATGGGAGACCGGAGCATGAGAGGGAGAGGAACAGGAGAGGGGGAGAGGAGCATGAGAGGGAGAGAGATGGGGAAAAAGGTATTTGGGATGCCAGATGGGAAAGACAGGGGATGAGAAGGGAGCTCTGACACCAAGTGACTTTGACCCAGAATATAGTTTAAAAATGGGTTGGTTCACTGGTTATTTCTACCATGCAAAGTTTCACAACACTACAGCTCGGTACAACAGCAAGATTGATTGAATGTTTCCTGTTTTTTCTGCTAAAATGCAGACGTTGACTTATTTGGGAGAAGGTATGGAATATGTTTCATGCAGCCACTGTCTTTTGCATTGAGGAATCCTCCCATAGATTTCCATTGAGAGTTCTTTTAGTGAGGAGTCTCCTTTATAACGTCTCTGTTGATGTGTCATCCGCCTTCATGTACAGTGTTTGGCTCTCAGGCTTTGTCTCTGCTCCTAAGCCTGCTTCCTGTATATGCTGTAGATTTATCAGCTCTTTGTGTTCATGGTTTATTTATTGTTACGGGACAGAGCACATAAATCAGCATTATATGTTCAGTAACTTTAAAACTGCCTCCTTTGTCAGTCTGAGATTTGAAATAGCATCAGCACCTTTATGAGCTGAGTTCCCTGAGGTTGTACAGTGTGGAGACAAATGAGAGTTATATTTCACCGACTGCCGTTAGGGGCTTTTTATATTTGATAAAGGTGTTTAATGGGTTGAAATTTCTGAGCTACAGGGCCTGTCTTCCTTTTCTTCACAACTCTCAATAGACTTTCCCTGCTTTACAACCACTGACAGATATTGGACTTTCATGGGGAAAGATTCTATTTTCTGTCTTTTTCTATGATTTTCATGTGAAAGCAACATTAGCTGTTACATCATGCCGCTTTTTTTGTGCTCTCGTGCTCCATTTTCCTGCACCTGTTCTGTTTTCGCTGAATCTGAGGTAAACAAAGGAGTCCGCAGGCCATCGTGCAGTAACAAAAGATGCTTCCATTAGTGGGGTCCCTGCTGGATATTTGATGGAGGGTGGGGGGTTGGGAGAGGCAGTGAATGTATAGATTGAGCCTCTGTGAGCCTCGTTGTAACTATGGTGTTGAGGGTGAAGGCCAAAATGAAAGAAACACTCCATTTAGGGATCCAGTTACACGTCGGGCATCACTATAGCTCAGGGGTGTCAGACGTGTGGCCCGCGAACCAAATCCGGCCCACCAGAGGGTCCAATCTGGCCCGCAGGACGACTTTGTTCAACTATAAATCTAAATGATTTCTAGACTGTGACAAGTTGTTCTGATCACACAGTAGAACACTAGATTGCTCATTGTTCTTTTGTAGTTTTGTGTCTCATTTTTGTAATCATTTGTTTTTG
The DNA here is from genome assembly GCF_021347895.1 of Acanthochromis polyacanthus. Taxonomy (NCBI): domain Eukaryota; kingdom Metazoa; phylum Chordata; class Actinopteri; family Pomacentridae; genus Acanthochromis; species Acanthochromis polyacanthus. The sequence goes on from NC_067113.1 coordinate 28,601,397, forward strand.
TTGTTGGCATTTTTTTGTCTGAGTTTTGTCATTTGTCTCATGTTTTTGTTTTGCGTTCATTTTTTTGTCACACTTGTGCCTTTGTCTATTTCTTGTCTTTTTGTTCCATTTTTAATCATTTTTGTCTCGTTTCTTGTCCATTTGTTGTTGCTTTGCAACTTTCTTGCCTAATTTTTTCGTTTTCTTTTGTGTCGTTTTTGTCATTTTGTGTATCATTTTTGTGATATTTTGCCTTGTTTTTGCTGTTTTGCTGACTTTTGTCATTTTGATCATAAAGTGAAATACTATATCGCTCAGTTCCTGATACCGTGACTGAAAATTTTGTGCCTTTGTAGAAACACTGTGATCTGTAAGTTGTATTGTGTACATGATAAACTGAGACATAATGTTTTTGAAACTGCACTGATTTTTCTTTTAAAAATTCAGGTTGTTCACAATGTTTTGCAAAAATGATTCACATTTTCAGTATGTACTTTATTATACTAAAACAAAGAGACAAAATTGGAGTGATGTTATTTATAGGTTATTGTATTTAACTGGTGTGGCTCAATTCAGATCAAAATGGGCTGAATGTGGCCCCTGAATTACAATAACTTTGACACCCCTGCTATAGCTCCTAATTTTCTTGACTTTTCTGGGTTATTGAGAGTATTTAGTCCTTGGTAGAGAAACTACACAACTACATTAGAATCTCCAATAGGTGCATCGATTTCCACACATTTTGACTAATTTCCAATCATGTGTCACATCATTTGCTTGCTTTAGCCCACAGCAGCTCAGAAAAGCTTAAATTTGACTGATCGCCAGTTTAAAGACTCAGGAAAGATCAATATTTTCCCGTCTGTGCTCAATTCCTCAGACTGCTTTGGGTTAGGAGAACATCGTGTGAGTCCCCGCGCAACAGGATAGCTTGGTTTAGTAGCAAATCCCCAACCCACTTAGAATAAAAAAATCATTAGGCTATTAATTGCAGCACAGATTCCCTGCAGAGTGTGGACAGTTTGCACGAGGAGAGGTGGAAAGCGATGGTGCACGTGGAGGCCCTTTCGCCGCTCACATGTCTCTTCAGGCAGCCCACACATGCAGTTAAGCGATGATTGCTTGTTCTCCAGCGTTTGTGATGCTGTGCATTCTCGCTGGCTTGCTTTCTGGAAATTCACAATCACTCTGACCTTGGCTCCTCTTAGAAAGGAGGGTTGTGAGCAGCGGCACAGAGGGAAATAAAGGTTTCAGTTGTAGCTTCTCGAGCTGCTCTGGCCTTGGACTATGTGGCACAGAGAGGCAAAGAGCCAAACCGAATCAGCAGCTGGGAAACACATCATTATGACATTCCTATTGTCTCAGATTCTGCACAGAAATGTCGACAGCATACAAAACTGACGCATAAACTGACACAGATGTTTTTTGTAGAGTCAGGAAGGTGATCCTCTTTCCTCTTACATGCATAGCTGATCTGCTGTCACGTTATGAACCATCTCAACCTCTGAGCTCATCAGGCACTGGTCTGCTTTCAGTCCCTTGAGTTAGAACTAAACATGGTGAAGCAGCGTTTACTCATTATGCTCCACATATCTGGAACAAACTAAAAGCTGTAGGTCCGCTCCAGCTATCACTTCTTTTAAATCAAAGCTCAAGACTTTTCTGTTTGCCACTGCTTTTCTTGTTTTAGCTTGTTTTTAATGCAAATTGCAATTACATTTTTTAATATATTTCTAATTCTCCTTTTCTTTTCTGTGTTTTATTACATATGTCATTTTAATTGTGCTCTTTTATACTTGTCTGAATGTTTCCAATGCTTTTAATGTTTGAATGTAAAGCACATATGTATGAAATGTGCCACACAAATAAAGCTGCCTTGCCTTGCCTTTTGCACAGGAAGCAGGTTTGACTGATTTGTTTGACATTGTTCCTGAACAAGTGACTGAATTGGAACAAAAATGCATGATTGTGGATTTTATTTGACTTTCATCAGAGCAATGAAGTGAAAAACTGTGAAAAATTCTGTTCACAAGCAGACAGTTTGGCTCATTTTCCTGTGTTTTTCACTGTGTTTTTGCTCAGTCTGCTGAGATAACACACTTAACAAACACATGCAAATGCAAAAGTACCTCTAGACTTTGCCTTTTTCATAGAGATCATGTTTTGTCCCCACTTCTTATTGTCTGTTGGCATAATGTTAAGGTGCTCATTTTATATTACTAATTAAGAAAACTTCTCTCTGTCTGTGTGTTTTCTCTATGACAGTCAAAATAAAAACAGAGTGCCAAAAATGACTAATCTTCCTCGTCACTCTCCATCTTTTGCCTCTTCTTTTGGATATATGAAACTAAAATTACACTTTAATAATGTCCAATAAGTCACTTTGTGCTTACTGTAATACATTTTGGAGCGTATTGACGAAAAGTCATAATAGGAGGCTTCTCCCTGAAGGCCTAATTTACAAACATTGCATCAGGAAAATGCATTTTTCGGGTCACCGTGAAGGGCACAGATGGTTTGGATTCCATAAACATGAGTTGGTGTGAGGATTTTGAAGGTGCTGCATTGCGCCGAGGTGTCAGCAGAGTCATGGTGGGCTTCGTTACCCAGAATGCCCTCTCTGCCGCAGAGAATAACAATAGCAGATGGTGAGAATGTTGCATGAAGAAAGGTTGCTGGAGGTGAATTTGCAAATTATTTTTAGGCAGCTTCTTATTTAAAGTTGTTGGTAGTTGCTGAAAGTCGCACGAAGCCACGAACGTTGCCACTTTCTGATTCACTCTTGTTGATTTACAGGATATTCAAGGTTTAGAACCAGAGGACATATGGGGGAAGATTAAAAGTAGGTTAAAATGTGGAAGTTACGTTGTGACTTTCAAGCAAGAAGTCAGAGTTTGATCCAACCACACAACAGTATTAACCTTGATCAGGACATATTTTTGAATTTGAAGGTTCTACTCGGTGTCTTAGTTGTTCCTACAACTGCACTTTTCTGGACAATTAGTTCAAATGTTGTATATCTGCTGGAGCTACTCTTCAAGTTTTAGGGTTGTTCCTGATACCACCAGGACCAGTGTAGATTTCATCTTCCACATCCGCTCAAGTTGTTCCTTCTGCCCAGCAACAGAACATGAGTTGCTCTGGTACTGCCATGATCCTTATGGTTCTGTCCTTCAGACCAGCCTTTATTAACCAATGATAGAAGTTCTTACTGTCAGTCACCTCCTCTATCTGCTGATGATGCATCCCATGGAGGAGCTTGGTCTTCTGTGGACTAAATCATAGTCGTACAGCTTTCAAATTTAAGAAAATATTGTGCTGACTTCTTTCAAGAACCACTTGGGAAAGAGCCTTTTCTTTTTCAACATGAAATGTGTGTTGACAGCCTTGACCTTTGTCCCATCCAACCCCTCTCTAATGCTCTTGTTGCTGTTCAAAAAGGCTGGAAATCCTTTCTGAAGGCTGTTTAAGTCAGAATAAGATGTTCTACCATCTGAGCTGAATGTATTATCATGTCCATATGCTTTGGTCAAGTGTCCATACATATATTGTTCAATGTGATTTTAGTTATTTCTTCAGCCTTTTTCCTTTATTAGATAGTTGCAGTAGAGATGGTCAGGAAATGTGGGAAGACAGAGCAGAGGAATGGCATACAGTAAAGAACCGCCGGCTGGAAGCGCAACTGATGACTCACTGCTGACCGCACTGTCATCCCAATGGTTTTCATCCTACCACTTGGCTACTGGGTTACCTCATTGAGAGTGGTTGTTATGGTTAAAAAAAATGTCTGTCCAGCTTAGAACTCAACACAGTTTGGTTAAAAATGATCAAATCATTGTTTAAACTGGATTCGAGTGACTTGGACATTGTAAAGACTTTTCTCAATCACATTTCGTCCAGTTTTCACTGATTTGTTTGAACTGCAAATTGAGCTACAACTATTCTCATGAGGGAGCTTCCAAATATTTAAAATTAAAATTTTTGTCTTTAATTCAAAACGAAAGATTGTTTAGAGGGAACGTTTGCTTAGCTGTGTAATTTTGGACTTAATATAACCATCCATTTTCTTTCATTACAGTAACTTCATACTTTAAAGAGTTATAAAACTACAACTTTTCTTAAGCCAGAGCTCCTCAACAAAAACACCAGCCACTTCTATTCATATCTTGACAAGATCACCACTGCGTCTTATAGAGATTCTTATCCAGCCTGAACTGTGGACTGTAAAGCTTCAGCAGTCTGTAAACGTCTTTATACAGATGAAACGATGCCTCTGGAGCTGTGGTGAAAAGAGTTAATGGGCTTAGAGTTACATACAAAGGAAACCTTTCGATAAATCGATAAGGCAGAATGACTGAACTGTAAGGTTAACACAGCTGTAAGGAACAAGAGGGGCTTTTTTCTGTGGTGTTTCAAAGGATCCAGGTATTGAACGTTCTTCTTTTATTGCTTTTCTACACTGAATAATAGTCAATATGGTTTGACTTTTTTTGACCAAAATTTACAAGGTCTCTTCGTGTCAAAGTGAAAACTGATTTCTATGAAGTAGTGTTATTTATCCGTCTGTAAAATGTAAAAGGTAAAATAAGTGATTGCATAAGTATTCACCTCCTTCAAGTCAGTATTTAGTAGATGCACCTTTGGCCACAAATACAGCATTGACCTGTGTGGATAGATCTTAATAAGTTTGACTTAGCCATCCAAAACAGTCACCTTGTTGTCTTCAAACCATACCTGTTGCTTTTATACTTTATTTTGGGTCATTGTCTTGCTAGAAAACAAATCTTCTCCTTCGTCACGGCTTTACTACAGACTATATCAGGTTGTCCTCCAAGATTTCTCTATATATTGTTGTGTTTATTTCACCCTCTGCCTATAAAACTGTCCGGGGCTTACTGCTAACAAACATCCCCACATCATGATGCTGCCACCACCATGCTTTGCATCAGTTTCTGCCACCACTATGTTTCACATCAAGATAAAAAGCAATTAATTGGGAAAACTTCCAAAGGTGTCAAGAACCTTCATAGGTGCTGCAGCAATAATGAAAGTCTTAGCAAGCTGTCGCTAAGAGAAGATGTTTTAGAAAGTACTCTAACTATGATTCAGACTGATATATCAAGTGTTAAAAGTCTACATTTTGTTTATTTGGCCTTGGGTTTGTTGAAGTTTGTTGATTTGCTGCAATATCAAGCCATTCACTGTCTTTTCTGTTCTGTGTTGGTGCATTTGAGGTCACCGAAAACAGCGGCTTAATCACAGAAGCAGGAGACTCTGGGATATGATCAGAGAAAAGTAAAAAGAAATCTGTGAAGATTTTCTCTCGGAGCCGCCTGGTGAGTGCGTCTGTGTGTGGTTGTGTGTGTCCTGGCAGCAGGAGAGAGTTGGCGCTGAACAACAAAAAGAGAAAAAAAAAATGATGAAATAGAGATTTAGCAGTGTACTCAAAGGCAACACACAGGAAGCTGCAGTGTGGCCCCAAACTGAGGAGATTACACAGAGAACAATGTCATCATGCTGGAGGCGGCGGCGAGCAGGCATCCAAAAATAGCTGATGGACTTGTTACCAACATTTGGTTTGAATCTGCATTGTATTTGGTTTAATCCAGGCATGTATTTACACGGATAAACTTGCCATTTGTTGTATATTTTCAGAAATCTTAGGGGATAATGAGCAGAAACATTAACAGCACAGGCAGCTCTGGAAGAAATCAAGCAACTCTTCAGCAGAGTTATGCTCAAGAGCGCAATATATTTTGGTTTTCTTGGGCATTTTTTTTTAGCAATCTTAGGCATCAAATAGGCATTACTGTGTGCCTTTCTTTATATAACAAAACTTCCATATCAATGCTCTTTATTCTCAAACTTCTTTAGAGAATATGCAAATGCAATCAGACTGAGTGGCCTCACATTGCCCTCCGTGGGTCTGAGACACAAGCATTCCTTGAAATGGGATTATTCCATTTCATTTCCCTATCAACAGCTGCACCGAAGACTAAAAGTGGGAGCTCACGTTGCCATGGATGTCTCAGAGATGACTGAGGTATTTGGCCACAGAAATGAAGAGGCTCTAAAGAAAAACCTCTCTTGAGTGCTGCTTTATCTTATCTCACAAGGTGTCAGTTTTCAGTCTGCTTCAGGAGTGATCTCTGCTCCCACTGCAGCAGCTTTTCAAGCAAAAAACAGCCAAAATACTGCAGGTTTATACTGGAAACCTGCAGGATTTTTATATGCGGATCTTGAGTCTAAAATAATCTGAAATGTATCTATGCACCTGTAATGTCAGATGTGGAAACTATCCAAGTACGTCCAACCATCCATCATCTTTCTGTTTACCTGGGGTCAGGTCATGGTGACAGCAGCTTAAGGAGGCCACTCTGATCTCCATCTCCCCAATAAGGTTTCCACTTCATCCCTAGGCTTCTCAAGGTGTTCCCAGGCCAGATGAGATATGCAATCCCTCTAGGGAATTTTGGGTCTCCTCACCAGTTTCCCAGGAAACCTCCACAGGAACTCATCCATCAGATGCCCAAACCACGTCAGCCGATTCCTTTCTATGCAAAGAAGCAGTGACTCTACTCCAACCCAATTTCTCATGGTACGTGTTCACTGGGGTGTTTTCAGGCTTGAGGGATCGCACCGCTTCCCAGAATCGGATGCTTGATGGGCATCCAACTGTGCAGTGTCATGAAAAAGGACTGGCAACTGCTCTTTAAGAAGAATCCAATAGAAGCTTTGCCCTCCGACAGCAAACCAAACATCGGCTTCACCTGATCGGACGAATGCTTCACTTGAAGGCTGCTGACTCCTGGACTGGAACTGGCAAATCATGGCAGCTCATTTGGTTACTTTCTCTTTTATTTTGGAAATAGTTACCCCAAAATGTGCTTCTGAAAACATTTGAGGCAAGAAATAAGCCATGCAGTTGCTGTATCTGTCTTCATTTTGGATCGATAACAGTTAGCCTGAAAGATTTTTTTTAAGTTTTTGACTTTCTCATGTAGTGTTGAAGTGACCTTATTTGACCTATCTTTGGTCATTATTTCTTTTTGTCCATTGATCACATGTCCTGGAGCAGATAGAATCTAGTAGTGGCAGCTTGGTGGTGCTGGGCCTTGATCTTGTGCTCCACCCTGCAAGATGACAGTGATTGGTTCCTTAGGTTTGTGACAAATGAAACCCTGAAAGTCTAAATCTGTGTTTTTGAGATGGTCATTGGTACCCTGCAGTTTCAAGGTGGAATTACTCAGTCATGGTGTGTATTGCTTATTTCAATCATGATGTGTTTTCCAGCACATAAAAAAACACCACAAAGACATGCTAGACAGATAAAAACTTGATTTTCGCCTGCTATTTCACATACAGATGGAGTACGTTGGTGGTTTTCCAATGGTTGTCTGCAGCATTTAACACTGTTAGTACTTGCATCTTCAATGAAATCTGCTTGTATAGTCTCTGTCTGTGGTGGGCTTGACTGAAGTAGTGAAGTATTTTAGCAGTTAGCATTAGCATGTAGCACTAGCAAGTCTGGTGAGCTGTTTTTTTATAGTTATTTTGTCAGTAGTAAATTTGCTTTGGACATTGCAAAGTCTTGCAGCTAGCATGAGCATTTAGAGTTAGCACTAGCAGGTCTAGAAGTACAGTTTGTCACTTTTTAGCAGGTGGCACTCAGTATTCAGCATCTTGCGCTGGCTAACTGGTAGCATCGACACTGGTCACCTCCTGGAGGTGTTGTGGGACTAAATAGGCGAAATGCCATTGAGGTAGGTTTCCACCTGATGACCCCAGAGATGTGTTAGGAATAACTGCTCACTGGTGTGTATAATGATGGGTCGGGGATCCTAGGTCCTTCACTGAGTGTGCATCTTCCTTGTTTGAGCACAGGTGTCTTGTGTTTAAGTTAACAGAGCAAGACTTCCTTGAGTTTGCTTTTTGCATTCGTACCTGTTCCACCAAAAAGCACCTGTTGAATTATCATTCAGGGCCATGAAAGGCTTCCTTTGTTCTTTGTAAACTACATTAATCCAATATTATGCAGTTTAACATGGAGGAATGTTACTTGAGTATTTCCTACTTAGCTTTTGTACATTCCAGAAAGAAATATTGTTCTTTTTTTCTTTACTACATTACATTTATATGACAGCTGAAATGATTTATCAGAAACAGCTTTGAAAAACTGTTAATAATTTGTTCATATTTGATAATATTCTCTCCTCAAATGTTAAAAAATGCTGATTTTTCAGATTTATGTTATTGTAGAACATTTCGCTGTTTATTTTTGTGCATTGGTTGGACAAAAAAAGCAATTAACAGATGTCACCCCTGAGCTCTGGGAGCTGTAATGGCCATTTTAGACAATTTAAATGCAAAACAGCCCAAATCATTAATCACAACAGTAAAAATGCTAATAAGCACTTATCATTAGTTGCAGCTGTGTTTTTGCTGACTTGGATTTCGCACACAAACATAATGGGCTTATAAAAATCAGAGGCATTGTTATAAATAAAACTTCACTGTAGTTTATGATGAAGTTGAACATTAAGATGCTGCACAACAGTAATCCGAAGATGTAACATCACAGAATCATTATTTTACGTTTAAGCGCAATCTGCTGATACTGCTGGACTGCTTGTAATTAAATGTTTGCATTGTGGGACTGTTGTTCCTTGTTAAGTAAATACTCTGAACACTTAATTCCACCACTTAACTAATCGGATTAAGAGGGAATTTTCTTAAACAAAACGCAATATTTTCTTTGGTTTGTTTTTCTCATAGAAGAACACAAAGGAAGGATGTTAAGTTTATGTAGAATTATGCAAATATGATTATATTTTGTTAATGAATTCAATGTTTTGTTGCTCATTTTATTGTTTCCTTTTAATCCCTAAACAATTAGAATTAGCCAGTGATGTCTGCAGACACATCTATCTGCTTGTATCTCGCTGTAAAGCTCATTAGAGAGTCTCCACACTGACAGCTGAGGTATCCAATGGTTGTGTGGAATCCACTGGTCCTCCAATAGAAACACGCTTTGAGCTGCTGCTGTTTTCTCATTGGTGGAGAGTGTTTTTTTTTTTCTTTCTGGCTCCTCGGTGCTGGTGTCTTTCCTCTGGTCAAGGTTGCTCTTGCAGTTCCAGCAGCAGCAGCAGCAGGCGGGACGCTCCGTTAACGCACAAACACAGAGCAGCCCGATTAGCTCTGCTGTAACTTCTCCACGGAGGAACCTCTCACCTCGCAGCAGCAGCAGCCATGGATGAAATGGAGGAAGAGTTAAAATGCCCCGTCTGCGGCTCCTTCTACCGGGAGCCCATCATCCTGCCGTGCTCCCACAACATTTGCTTGGCTTGTGCTCGGAATATTCTCGTGCAGACCCCCGACGCCGAGTCCCCGCAGAGCAGCCGAGCCTCCGGATCCGGCGTGTCCGACTATGACTACCTGGATTTGGATAAAATGAGTTTGTACAGCGAGGCGGACAGTGGCTACGGGTCCTACGGAGGTTTCGTGAGCGCTCCGACCACCCCTTGCCAAAAATCGCCAAACGGTGTCCGGGTTTTCCCCCCGACTGTCCCTCAGCCTCAAGCCCCGCAGCAGCACCTTCTCCCTCAGCCCGGCTCCTTACCTCCGATCCCCCGCAACTCCTGCATCACCTGCCCGCAGTGCCACCGCAGCCTGATCCTGGACGACCGGGGGCTCCGCGGCTTCCCCAAGAACCGGGTGCTGGAGGGGGTGGTGGACCGGTACCAGCAGAGCAAAGCGGCCGCGCTCAAGTGTCAGCTGTGCGAGAAGAGCCCGAAGGAGGCCACGGTTATGTGCGAGCAGTGCGACGTCTTCTATTGCGACCCGTGCCGCCTGCGCTGCCACCCTCCCCGCGGTCCCCTCGCCAAGCATCGCCTGGTGCCGCCGGCGCAGGGGCGGATAAGCCGCCGCACCAGTCCGCGTAAAATCTCCACTTGCACGGAGCACGAACTGGAGAACCTCAGCATGTACTGTGTTCAATGTAAGATGCCTGTGTGCTATCAGTGTTTGGAGGAAGGAAAACACGGAACACACGAGGTCAAAGCTTTGGGCGCAATGTGGAAACTGCACAAGGTACGTGCGTAAAATATCGCCAAATGCCAAAATGTTTAAATGTTGCGTCTTTTTTCTGTGTGTTTGTGCGTTTCCTCGCTATGATTCGTCATCCTCTGAGCTGAGCAACAAGTCTGCATTTGAAATAATTTGCTCTGTCTTGTCAGCTCTGCTTTAAAGCTGCAGGGACTCTGTCGCTTTGGATTTAAATGAATGCGTAAAAGCGTATATTTCATACAAATTGGGAACTTCTCTCGTCTTTGGTGCGCAGAACTGTCAGGAAGCAGCTCCATTTGAAATTCAGATCACAAATGGACAGCCAGCCAGGCCTAGTTTATCAACAGGAACCTGCTGCTATCACATCCCCTCCTCTCACGTTAAACTGAACAGTAATTCCGGCATCATTTCAGCTCTTGACATTTGTCTCCCGAGATTCCATACAGCGAATTCCTTCACTCTATATATCCTCCACTCCCTTCTGTGCTTTGACAGCTTCACGGGTCCCCCCTGGAGATCATTAGGCACGGCTAATATTGGAGCTCTGCTTTAATAGGAGGCAGCAGCAGAGCACAGATGCAGGCCTGTTGTAGTGTGAAAAGCTATTTTGGAAGCTCGGGTTGTTGTGGGCAGGGAGGCAGTGCGCTTTAGAAGGCACAGATTCACCTTTTCAGCATAGAGGGAGGATGTAGAGCCAGATTTAGCCCTTCAGTACTCCCATACACCCACACTCGCATGCAGGAGGAGCGATGGTGTCTCCTGGTTTCCATGACAAAACCAAAAAGTAGTTCAATTTTGGTGGACAAGCCACTTTCTCCCACACATACAACCACCATTACCTCCCTGTAGATGAGCTGTCCTCACCACTTACACTCTTATTTATCTCCAAAAAGAGCTGTTTATTTGACCCCCATTCCAATCATCTCAGATAGATGATGGTGAGATAGAGTGCCACCTCACATATGAGGATCAACTGTAAAATTGATGGAAGAATCAGAGGGAGGTTGAGCGTTTCACTCGCATCGAATTTCCATCTCTTCAGAAGTTGCCAATCTTTCCTGCTTCATCTTTTCGGGATCTAAAATGGAAAAAGTGAGTATTTTTAGAAAACATTCGGGGGGGATTTTGGTGCCAGTATCCAGCCGGGTGTCCTGTTTTTTGGTCTCCATCACGGCACCTGGTTATTTCTGACATCTGAAGCTGCTGCCCACAGAGCTGCAACAGATGGCAGAGAGTCGGAGCTGGCAGATCTGAGGTTGGGCATCTATTGGAGCTTCGGGGTTTTTCCTCACAGCGGTCATCTAGGAAAAAAATAGAAGCTTTTTCATATACTGTAGATTGTTGTGTCACACTCTAAGAAAATGTGCAGTTTTTGACCAACATTTTTAAGCAGTTTACTGTTATTTTACAGATACCCCCAGGTTTTCTTGTTAAATTTCAGATAAGTGACGTCCACTTCAAAAATCCGTATTTTTACAATTTGTAATTTGCCAATTTGACCATTATGTTACAGTTTCTCAGCAAAAACTCTTACTTAAAATATATCTAATAATGCGATCTTGTTCCAGAGAAACATTTTAGAATAATTTCAGAAATAATCTCCGTGACATGCCTGAAAATGAATTTTGTGTGACTGTTTATGTCTGTACAAGGAATTAGCCCTGGTTGGAAGTTTTCCTCTTTTATTGCTTTTCAACATCCAATCATGGTCAATTTAATTTGACTTTTTGGCGAAAATGTACAAATCAAGACTCTTTCATGTCAAAGTGAAGGTCGACTTCAACAAAGTAGTGTAACTAATCCACAACATTGCAGTTAAAGTGAGTGATTGCAGAAATATTCACCTAGTTTAAGTCTGTGTTTAGTAGATGCACTTTTGACGATAATTACAGTGTTTAGCCTGTGTGGATTGGTCTCAATCAGTGTTGCACAAGTATATGCTGTAATTTTACCACATTCTTTGTTAAACTGTGAAGGGATCATGAGAAAATTTTTTTTTTTTTAACTGTGGCTACAGTTGGATTAAGGTCTAGTCTCTGACACAGCTACTCCAGAACCTTCAGCTTGTTGTCTTTAAACCATTTCTGTGTATTTTTTGGCTGTTTGCTTCTGATTGTTGTCTTAGTGGAAAGAAAATCTTCTGCTAATTTGCAGTTTCCTTACAGACTGGATCAGGTTGTTTTCCAGGACTTCCCTTGACTTTGCTACATTAATTTTACCCTCTCCCTTTATAGACCTACCCGGCCCTGATGCCAAGAAGCATCCCCATATCATGATGCTGCCACCACCGTGCTTCACAGTAGAGATGGTGTGTTTGTGATGATGTGCAGTGTTTGTTGTCCACCAGATGTAGCCTCCAGTCTGATGGCAAAAAAAGCTCAATATTGGTCTCATCAGATCAAGGAACTTTCTTCCAGTTGACTTCAGAGTCTCCCACATGCCTTTTTGATGAATTCTACTTGAGATTTAATATGAACTTTGACTTTCTCTTTGTCTTCCATAAACCTTTGATGAGTGAAGAACAGGTAGTGGTTATTTTTTGTTCGGTCTCTTCCATCTCAACCATTGAAGCTTGTAACTCCTTCAGAGGAGTCATATGTGTCTTGGTGGCCTCTTTCACTAGTCTATTTCTTGCACAGTCACTCAGCTTTTGAAGACGTATTGTTCCAGACACATTCATGTGTGATTTCTTAATGATGAATGTAACTGTTTCAAGGGATATTCAGTTATTCTTGTTTCCATCCCATGACTTAAGGTTTTCATTGACCTTTTCACAGAATTGTGTGGTGTCTTCATGGTGTATTTATATCCAGGAGCACTGATTCACTGCTGACTGGACCTTCCAGATACAGGCGTCTTTATACTACAGTCGCTTTAGACACATTCACTGAATTCAGATTATCTCCATTTTATTACCTGTGTGACTTCTAGCACCAACTGGCGAGTCAGTTTAAAAGGTGTGACTACTTACACAGCTACATAATTTAGTCTTTACATTTTCAAATGATTGACATTACTGTTTAACAATCCCTTTTCACTTTGTCATGAAAGAGTCTTTTCTGAGTAAATTCTTGTCAAAAAAAGCCCAATTAAATCGACAAGCTGCGTGCTGGAAACAAGGTTAATGAGATTGAACCAAAACAACGAGCCGAGGGAAGCTGTATAATTGTCTGACTCCTTTCACAGTAAATGTTTTATACTGAAGGAGTCCAGCTTTAAATGTTCTCTTTGGCCACATGCAAAACCATCCAGTGATCAAATCCACATTCTGTTGCTTCAAATCCTCATACAAATGCACAGAAACACCATGTTTTCCCCGTCATACTAAAACTCATCAAAGCTTTTGGCTGTTTGATCTGAGTGCTTTTTTTTTTTTTTTTTTTGACTGGGCTGCTGCATTTTTCATCACTGCTGTCTAATGTTGATGCAGAAAGTGCTGCACTAAGACGCTTTATCTGGAATCCACACCTGCAGCATTTCCACTGTAGAGCTGAACGTTTAGTGCTGCACTTGTCTATCATTTAATAAGATCTCGTCAGGATTCTTCTTCAAGGTTTTTTCTTAATCTGCACCATCATCATTGTTGTCTCAGTCCGGACAAACCGTGCGCTCTCTGTCTTTGTGTAACATTTCTCTCTTTGTGGGGGAAAAGACGTGGCGCCATGGCAACCAAACCCCTCTTGATGTTGTGCAGAGCAGCAGAGGTCTCTAAGATACCGGACCCCACGAGGAATCCATCCCAGATGCTTTACAGCCTCCTTCTCTGTACTAAAATGAATGTTGCTTCAGATCATTACTTCATTCTCCTCTGGTCTCGCAGGGAGTAAAGACCGCCGTGATTTATCTGTAAGCTCCCCTTTTAGGACCGTGTGACTGTGTCCGAACCACGATGCCAATCAATTTCACGTCCCTGATGTCAATTTTCGAGCAGAAATGTTCGAGGCTCGCTTGCCTCTTCAGATTTGTGTCGGAAGGTTTTGTGTTGTGACAGGACGTCTGTGTTTATCTCCACAGATCGCATTAAAACGAGCAAAGAGGTGCATATACGGTGTTAAATCTTGGTCCTCGCCTCCTCCACGGGTGTCACAGGAGGTCAAACGGGACGCCCGACGCAATCTGGGGTCACGCTCTGTCGACTCAATGTGTTTAGAGGCAATTAAAGGTGATTAATTAGATGGAAGTACATGCAGATGCGTGGGTGTGCAGAAAATAGGCAGCAGATTGCAGCAGAAAATTAGTTTTGAGCTCTTGCTACATGAGGAAAGATAATGAGGAGAGTTTAACCCACAACTGGAAAACTTCTGTTTGTGGAGTTGGAATAATGTCCACTGATTTGACCCTTTGAACCCCAAGCAGTTTCTCGCTTTTTGATCCCGTCATATTTCTTTATTCACTGTGGAGTTATTTTTTTCTGCAGTATGAAGTCCTGCAGCTCTATGGAAACAGCACAACCTTGACTAGAAGTAGAGAGAACTCAGCAGTATTGCAAAGAGACAATGATGTAAATCTTTTAAAAAATGAAAACAAAATAGGATTTTCTTTGATTTATTATTTTGCAAAAATTGGAAAACCTGGAATCAAGATGAACAACATTTTTACAAATGTCAAAAAGTGTTAACACTGGAAAAAACTGTTGCTTTGTATATACTGCAGATATTTTAGTTTTTGCGTTTTTACAGTCTCTACAAACTAGACGTTTTTCCAGCAACAGATATTTCACTATGCTGAATGCATCTTCCAATAACTTGCTTTGGTTTTTTTTATGGAATCTTTTAGTGCAAATGCTTTATTTTTGGCAAATTTGATGACATATAATGATTTTAAGCTTGGATCTGGTCACATTTCTTGATCCATGGTTAGTTCAACGACGGTCCGAAAGTTGAAAATCCAACAATTTTCTTAAGTTTTTACAGTTTCAGTCTAGTAAATAGGGTGATTTTGCCATTTTACATCCTGCATGCACCGTTTTTCAAACTACGATCAAGCAGTAGAAAGATACTTCACCATGCTGAATGTATCTTCCAGCTCCTCTGTATGCTGCTTTTTTGCCACACCATCTTTATTTCATTGGTCAAGTCTGTTTTATTTCACATTCAGTTTCTCTAATTTCTTTCCATACTTGTCTCATACCTGCTTTTAGTTAACACAGCCTGCAGTTCAGCTGAAAAATTTCCCAGAATTCTTGTCGAGCGACTGTTTGTTCGAGCAGAGTCACTTATGGCTTCACGGTTGCGATAAGGAATGTGGAATTTTTAGTATTTTACAGAATCATTTTAATGCAAGTATTGATTTTTTTGTGATTTATTTCTTTAGAATAAAGCAGAATAAAGTGATTTTGGTGGATATTATGATCTTAAGGTTAGATAAAGGTTCAAAGACCATCGGAAAGCTGAAAAACCAACGATTCAGCTCTGATAAATGGTTTAATTTTGGTATGTAAAAGAAAAAAGATAACGTATTTCAAACCTAGCTGTAGGTTTTGGGATTCAGAGGAATATTTATCCTCCAATGTGTGCATCTGCTCCCCTTTAATATCACCATATGTTTGATCTAAAGCTGCTCCTCAGGAAAAACCTGATAGAAACCGACACAAAGTTAACCCAGATGTCTGCTCTGCATGCTCTCCGACAAGAAACCCCCAAAAAGCAGGCTAATGAGGACCGACGGAGCAGGTGCTGGTACGAATATTAAAAACCCCTCCTCGGTTTTGGGGCTGATGTTGTCGGCAGCTGTAGATTCGCTCCTGGATGAGCTACCTGCAGCCTCTGTGAACTCAGCAGGAGTGAAGGGAAATCCTGGATAAGTCAGACAGCGGCGGTGGGATCCCCGTCACCGTCTCCCGCTTTAACCTCCGTCTGCTGGTAGTAATGAGTCTCGCTGTCAGTCTGGATCCACCGAATCCACAGTCGGTCCCGCTGTTGGCTGCTCAACACAAAGAGGAAGCTGAAGATGTACGAACTCAATCAGTGGTCAGAAAGAATGTGCTATGCTACTTACGATTCGAAATGCAGCGAGTTATTAGCCAGAATGATGACTGCTGTGAGTCTACTGCGTACGTCATTTGAATAGAAACTCAGAACATGTTGATATGTCCAGTAAAGCCTTTTCTTTTAGTTTTCATGAGCTTTCCCTTTAAAAATCTTGCCTTCTATCTCTACTTGCAGTACAAAGGAGTCTGCAATTCTTTACATTTCGTCATGTATAGTGAAAATTCATTAAATATTCATCAGCATTGGACTGTATTTATCTATTATGACTTTTTTTTACCATTATCCATTTGATGTACTTCCTCTTTATATCATTATTTTCGTTGTTAATGATGTAGAAATAAGGTGCGTGTGGTTGTATAATGTTGAGTTTTCTTGCGGTCCAATGAATCTTTGGACGCAAAATCCACAGATGGTTGCTCTTTTTCTGTTGTTTTTAGGACTAGAGTAGCCACTAAATTTGTGTTTGCTTCCCTCAGAGGTCTATACGTTTGACAAAAGTCACAGTTTGACTCGTATCACTGCTTTTGAGTCACAAATTGCGTCATTTGCTCCGACAGTCATATCGTCACTACCAAATTCTTTAACTTTCTCTGTTCCGGTTGTCACGAAAAAGACTATAACATGTTGAAATCATTATATGTTGAGGGGTTTTTAGAATCACCGGCAACTCTACAGTCAACCAGGACTGAAATCTTAAAGGTCCCATGTGGTGAATAAACATTTTTATTGTTTTTTTTTTTGGTTGTCAAAAGCTCAGATATGTCAAATAAAAGCTGTTAAGATTTGAAGACGTTTACTTCTGCCATTTCTCAAGGTTCCGCCACAGCTAGTTAGCCCAAACTAATCAAAGAACTGCAGCAGCTTATTGGTTTTCAGAGCAAAACAGCCCCTTTAGAAACAGCTTAAAACCAGTAATTGTACAATCAGGGTGAAATGAACCATCTTTGCAGTATTTTGAGCTGAAAAACACATTGTACAACTTTAATTTGTTGAAAAGAGGCAAAATATGTGACTTTTAAGGCTCAAACTGTGTTGAGGGAGTCCAGAATGCAGCTGAATATAATATCTTTAACATTGTTTATTTATTACACCGCCAAACAATGCGATTAGCGTACATTTATCCATCTGTTAGTCTGTCTGTGTGCAGCATTACTCAAAAACGGAAAAACGGATTTGGATGAAATTTTCAGGGAAGGTCAGAAATGACACAAAGACCAAGTGATTAGATGTTGGCAGTGATGTGGCTTATGGTCTGGATCCACGGATTTGTTAAAGATTTCTGTATCATTGTGAGATAGCGTCACTGTAACCATGGCAACAAGTGAACGCTACATCAGCTGCCTGCTGTCGATCACATGATTGCGATTATACTATAGATCCGTCGCAAATGACACGACTGAGCAGCCTTGGTGGATTAATGCGCTCTTTGAGTGTTTTTCTTGTTTATTTATGCACTGTTGCCAGAGTAACTGAGTAAAAAAAACTTTATCAAGGTAACTATGTGACTAAATTGACATCGCAGTTCAGTTTTCACATTAAACAGGACTGAAATCTTAAAGATCTCGACTAAGGTAAATGTTGTACATGGGTGGATGATATGGACTTGGATATGAGACCAGTTTAGGATTCTGGACTGTGGATTTATTGATCAGTCAAACTTTGAGCCAATCCAAACAAGATTCAGATGTTTTATTTATTGGAAAACGTGCAACTGTGTTATGGCAAAACTTGGCTGTCAGTTTGAGAAGTTCTTGTTTTCAGGAAAACATCATAAAACCAGTATCATCGTGTTCGCATCGTGTAAACATCGAGGCCTGAATCTCCTCCATTGTTAATGTGGGATCAATAGCAGCCTGTAGTGTTGAAACCGAGAGCTGAATCTTTAAGTCGATGCTGTACGTGATTCTGAGCAGATAAGACGCTGCTGCTGGATTGTTGGAGATATGAGACTCACTGATGCGAAGAGACAAAGTCAGGATTGAGGTCTGTGGAGAATGAATTTCCACAGTGGGCGTTTAGGTTGATGCTGCTCCATTACAGGCGACGATATTTACCCCCGGAGCTGCCATGTAAAGAGATTAGCTGCGTAAATGTTAATGAAAGAGGAAGATAAAGAGCAGGAAAATGACCCTGAACGCCCTGAGAGGAGAAGTGAAAGAGCGCAGACAGAAAACACGGCGTCTGCACTGGAGGTGTTTCTGCTTTGTCATATTTTCATGTAACGTCTCTGGACAGAAACAGACCGACTGAATGCTTCAGCCTCCTCCAGGCGACGAGCTATAGACGAAGAAATGTCCCAAAAATCCAATGTTCCAGCTCTCCTTTGGGGCCCAAAAGAAAAGAAGTTCTTTTTCTTTTCCATACATAAATGAGTCACGACCAAATCAAGTAGTGAAATGTTTAAAACGGCATAATTCATCATGCGCCACTGTGTCTGGCTCAGCCGGTTAAATGAGGACAGCAGCCGATTTAAACAGAACCTGAAGTCTGGGAGCAGAGTTTAGACTGATTATGAAGCAACGTGACAGGCACTAATTTAAATATGGATGTATGTTCTCATTTTCAAAAAGGAAATAAAGGTTAATTTACTTAATTTAGAGAGCAATAGTCCAACTAAGCAGTGACATCTGTAAGCTCAGTGTGTAGCTTCTGATCAAGCTGAAGCAATAAAGATTTATTTAAAATAACTTTTACAACTTTTACATGTCATTAGAGCTGCAATGATCAAATGGTTTATTGGTTAGTTGCCATCTACACTTCAGAAAAGAGAACTGTTGGATCCACTTGTATGAATTATTTAATATAAATTGGATTTAGTTTATTCAAACTAAGCTACCAAGTAAAATTAATGCCTGGTTTAAGTTAAATGTTCTTAAATCATTTGATTACTTTCAAATTAGCAAGTTTTCCACTTTAAATTTTATTCTAAAACTTGATTTTATCTTTGGAGTTACTGTTCTTTGCTTTTCTTTACTCTTTAATCTTAGTAAAAGAAAATGGTGGTTAAGTTCCAGCAGGAAAATGTGAAGAAATGTGGAAGTCGGACGCACAATGCTTCTTTTAAGACAATTAGAATCACAGTTCAAAGGGACAAAATATCATTTTAAGTTGATAGAAGCCAGAAAAGTAAATCACTTTCACCAAATACAGAATACTAAATGAGATTTGTTGCTAAAAAGCACTTCAACTCTACCTCAAAGACACTTTTTCCAGTGTATTACATTCATCGGTAACTGTTTTGACAAAGGCTAAATCGATTTAAGGAGCTTCACAAGAAAAAATTGAATATCTTTTGGTTGAATGATCCGTTGATTGGAATTTGTCACCATTTTTGGACCAAAACAACTAATTGATTAATAATGAAAGCAGCCATTAGTGGCAGCCCTAAATATTGTCAACTTCTCTGAATTTCGGAGAGTCTGTAGTCCCCAAATGCATCATAAGAAATAGCAGCCTCTTTGATTAGTAGATGCCAATTGTCGATTGAATGTAACACACAAGGAGGCTTGTATTAACCAGAGCAACTCATGTGTTGAACGAAAGTGACATCGAGCAGCTGGGACTGTCGGGGTTAAAGTCAACCAAGACTTTGCAGCACAAAGTAACACAAACTGATCTAAGTGGGTCTGGGATTAAGAATAAACCAAGAAACCTTTTTTTTTCTTCTTACATTCATGATCTTAAAGTCGGCACAAATTCACCAGAATAACAGAAAACTCCTGTTTCTGATTAGCTTACAGGTGTTCCTGTCTGCATCCATAACCTGCAGTCATCAGTGGTTGAACTAAATATTTAGTCCTCGTACTTGCAAAATACAATAATAAACTGTTTTTGTTAGAAAGTGACAGTTTGTGGAAGATAATCCTGTAGCTGTTGACTAATTTATAGTTTTACCTGCTTTTACCAACACAAAGTGTCATGAAAAGACACACAAGAAAATCAAATCGCTAATAAGAAGCAAAAAGCAGCAGGGAAACGGAGCAGCAAATGTGAAAGGCAGCTGCCCTTTTAAATGCCTGATTAAAAAGTCTCCATTATTTATTCATGAATTCCAAGATATATTATAAATAATGGACTTTTTTATGTTCAATCAAATTAAATCTCTTTTTAATTTGAACTAATGCTAGTATTGATGGATTATTTTGTAAATTCCTCTTCTTTGTATCATTATATTGCTGATTGTGATGTTAAATAATGAGCAGTTTTGTGTTTTAGCCCTGATTAAGTAATTCATTAAGCACAAAAATAAATTCTTGTCCACTTTATCCTTTAATTTCTTTCACACGGTGTTGCTTTCAGAGCTACTCAGGGATTTAATCGGCCCAGTATTGTATGTAGAGACCACATTCTGTCTGTTTCTTTGCTCAGTGCATTAAAACAGCTCTGAAAGTTTATTTCCCTCCGGCTCAGGCTGTTCCTCGGTTTCCATTAGATTTCTGTCTCCAGGTTGGCCTCTGAACAGGTGAAATAAGGTCAGAATTTGTCTTTAATATCGCAGGAGACTTGAAATAAGCAACATGTCTTTCTTATCCTTCAGTTAATCTACATATTCATTTAATTAATGGCTGGAACTACTTAACTCTGAAACTCCACAGTCCGTCTATAAAGGTCTTTCTATTTATTTTAACCTGAGTGGACTCTGTTCTGGACTGCATAAAACTGCATTTTATCGACCATGCTGTTATTTTCCTGTTGGTACGAGACCACTTACAGCTTTATCCTTATTAGAACAAACTTCAGAGTCGTAAACTAAAATGTTGGCCAAGAACCTGGCCCAGAGTTGTTTTCCTAACAGTTCTTGTGTTGCACAGGAGGTTTTCTCACTTTAATCGATATGTATTCTGTTTGTCTGTCAAAGAAAAAGATGAAAAAGAAGCAAAAACAGCCTTTTTACTTTTATTTTGAAAGAGTTTTAATGCTCTGAAGACCCAAGCAGTCTCTTGATTTGACGTTTTTGCTTACAGCTTGCTCATTTTTCACAGGATATGCAATAAAAAGTCTTTTATGCAAACAGTACAGCCATGGCTAGAAGTAGGAAAAAACAAAACAAAATGTTATGATTCCATAAATCATAAAAAAAGAAGAATTTCTGTTATATTTATTCTACATAATTCAACATGTACAGTGCATACACGTGTTACCAATACTGGAAAAAAAAATCTAAACTCCACATACTATAGATATTTTATGATTTAGACGTTTTTGTTTCCATACATGTTCTTACACTGCCTGCAGTTCAGTCGAGTAGTTTCTGAATTTCTGTCACGACTGTTGCACACAGCCGACACCTTAATAGCTTCAGAGTTGCACCAAAAAACACAGATTGTTTTGGGTTTTTTTTTACAGAATTTTTTTTTTGCAAATAGTTTATTTTTGCCTGAATTTAATCAAATGTCATAATTTTAAGCTTCGATTTAGTCACATTTCCTGGCCCATGATTAATTCAAAGACTGTCGGAAGTTGGAAATCCAATAATTTATTCCGTTTTTACAGTTTCCGACTCTGACAAATGGTGTAATTTTTGCAAAGATAAGAGGCCTTTCAAACTCGCTGGTGGGTTTTGGGGACGTTGCCAGCAGAGAGACGACACAAATATTACTCTGTCACTCCACCAAGATTCCTCAGAAATGTCCTTTTTATTAAATAGATGCTGCTTTTATCAACAAATGTGCTCAACCTCTTCCAAACACACTGCCAGTCTGTCTGTCTGCTCTCAGTAGGTTCTTCCTGATCAGGTATTTTCCGTTAAAAAAATAAATTAGACCAGCAGGCCTTGATTCTCTAAAGTAGACGTCGTCCTCGCTGGTAAGAATAGATCATTTCTGCCCCATTTCCTGCTGCTCTGTCCCAGGTGTCCCGTCGAATAAGGACTCTCACTGATGAAACTGTTCAAAAACCCTCATTATTCATATAACTATTGGCGTGTGTGTGTGTGTGTGTGTGTGTGTGTGTGTGTGTGTGTGTGTGTGTGTGTGTGTGTGTGTGTGTGTGTGTGTGTGTGTGTGTGTGTGGTTAACGGCTCGTGGTGCATTATTGATGTTGGCAGATATAAGAGATGAATAATGCAGCAGCCGCTTAGGTTCTAGTTGTGGAAGACGGTTTCATGTGGGATCTTGTTAAACGCGGAGGAGAACCGCAATCTGGCCGGGTCCTCCGACGTGCAAGAGCTTAATTTTCTAACGACGGCGAGGTTCCCGGGACGGTAAACCTCATGAAGTCGCCCGCTTAACATTTCGCGCTGCATCTCCGAGGACGGCGTGTAAACAACCTTTCATGTCGGATTCTGCGGGGAGAGACGCGATCGGCAATCAAGCTGTGAGAAAATGACATTAATTTTCATGTTCTTTCATCTCAGGGCT
The DNA here is from genome assembly GCF_021347895.1 of Acanthochromis polyacanthus. Taxonomy (NCBI): domain Eukaryota; kingdom Metazoa; phylum Chordata; class Actinopteri; family Pomacentridae; genus Acanthochromis; species Acanthochromis polyacanthus. The sequence goes on from NC_067113.1 coordinate 28,623,790, forward strand.
TTGGCGGGGGGTAGAATGTATTTTCTTATTTTGTTTGTTTGCTTGGTGTTTTTTTCCTCATCAGAAGTTGACCTCAGGTTTGTTTACACCGCCTTAACCGGATGACTGTGTGCTACGTTCTGGATTTACAGGCCTAAAGAGGCTGTTTATGGAACATAGAGAGCGTTGTTAAACCTGAAGCAGGACGCTTAACCCTCCTGTTGTCCTGCGGGTCAAATTGACCTGTTTTCAAGTTTGAAAATGTGGATAAAATATCGATTTTCACAGTGGAAACTTCTACAGTTTCAACATTTATAAGAAATTGTTGAACATTTTTGTTGCAAAAAAAGTTTCTTTAAGAACATATTAGAACTTTTGCTGATATATGTGGAATCCCTTTAGATATTTTTTGGATTTTTTTTGGAAGATTATTATTCTTTTTTTATTTACTTTTTTTATTTTTTTGAATTTTTATTTCTTGCCAAATTTGGGGATTTTTTTTTAAGGAAATACAACTTTTAAGCGAAACTTTAAAGGAATTATCTTCCTGAAGATTTTGCAATTTTTTTATAAATTTGGGTAATATTTTACTGAGTTTTTGGGTTTTTTTTTTCAGAAAAGGGAACAAATTTTTTTTTTTGTTACCCGTAAATGAAGACAACAGGAGGGTTAAATTCTCTCTGGGAGGTGAGGCGGCTTTTTGAAAGTGGGTTATGGGAGCTTTAAAGCTATCTGTGCTATGGAAGTGATGGAACATTTTGTATGTGTGTTTTTTTAATTAGCTCAAAGTGGAGCGCTTTTACTTTTTTCTGCTTCTTTGGCTTTAGGAGCTTAGCGCTGACGTTATACCTACCTCCTCCTGTCCTTGCACTTCCCACTTCCTTGTGGCTTCTTTAATCCAAATCGGCTCCGACGCCTCTCTGACATCCACGCGTTCCTCTGACAGATTGGCTCGTTTGCTCGGCCGCCGGGAGAAAACGAAACGTGCGGAAAAACCCCGGAGCTGCCGGTGAATTATTCATGCCGAGCACGTGTTCCCACTCGGCTTAATTACCGACATGATTAGCGCTACCAAATAGCGGGGACAACCTACTATCTCAACAAGCCCTCTGAAAGCTCATTCCAATCATTCCAGCATCCTCTTCTCTACCCTGACGATGCTTTTGCTTCCACTGTCCCTGAACAAGATGTATTTTATCCCCGGGGCCTGCTTGGAAGTCGCGTTGCGTTAATGTGAGTGCAGGATTGTCGGTGCTGAAACTTACAAAAAGCCCTCATCTCTGTCCTCTGAAGATCCAGTATCAGCCGGATCTGTGATCACAAGAGCATGAATCATGCCATGACAGAGAAATCTAGTTCCCTCTGCAAAGGGAAAGAAAATGCAAATGCATGAGTGTGATGAGATGTAAATATCGTGCATGATAGCTTATCGCTAAATGTTCTCATCAATCATCTTAGGAGTGATGGAAAAATCTCATCACATCGCACAGAACTGATCACTCGCTGGGTTTCTTTTTGCTTCGCCTCTCCAAAATCAGCAGCACAAGAGCAAAAATGCAAGAAATGGATTCAAGAGTGTTCATTTGTGGAATGTAATCTTCAATCCTTCAGCCCCAGCTAGAATAATATGCATATTGTGATACTTCAAGCAAGAGTTACCACGTCGTTTATGTTCCACACTTAGTGGTTATGTTCCCATAAATACAGTATACAACAGAAGTGAGCACACCTCAGTGAAATATCACAATAAGCACATCATTTCCAAGTTGAGATGTCCATTATTTCCTCTTAAAAAGGCTCAAAAACTACTACATTGAGCATACAAGCTCCAAAGTCTCAATATGAAACGAAATTTCGTACGTCCGTGATTTCCGGTTAGCCTGATTGCATGAACGTAAAACCATAAAATTAAAACTTTTGCAGCTTTGGACCTATCGTTTGTGTTTATCTGTGTGTCTGCACCATCGTTCCATATGAAAACAAACTGCAAGAACCAAAAAAACTGGCTGTGAGACTTCACAAAGATGGATAAGAATACACCAAGGTCAGTGAAAAACGCAGTTACATCAGTAATGACTAAGAACAGATTGAGCCGTAGTACCACTAATCAGGGCTGCAACGGTCATTCTCCTTATATGATGTTAAGGACAGTGTACCACGTGCACAATCTAGCTCTAAAGAGGTGCTTCAGACTTGACGTGGGGTGATCAACACAAATCTCTTTCTGAGATGGCTCAGGCAGTGTGAAGGACATAAAATTATCTTCTGTGGTTGTCTAAGAGGAAAGGAAATTGCTTGCTGCTTTGTATGAAACTGCAAGATGAAACTTTGCTAAAGGACCTAAAAAGAACCTTGAAGCACATCTTCGGTGAAATGAGCACAAAACAGACCTCTTTGACTCAGATGGAGTCCAGTGTGTTTGGTGTGAACCTGGCCAGGGCTGCCATCGTGAACACATAGTCCTGACAGTGTAGTAGTGAGGAGAAAGTGTGATTAAATGAAGCTGAATGAGTGGAAAATATGTTGGGGAGACGACATTTACAGATGGAACCATGAATGTCTGTGAATATACCAAACTACTGGCTGAAAGGATCACTCCCAGTGTGGAGAACTTTGGCAGAAGAGGAATGTTCTGGTGTTCTAACAATCCAAAGCACAAAATCACACAAAAGTTTCTGAAGAATAAAAATGTGGAAACTATGACTAAGTGTTGTCTGACCTGATTTTAATAGACCACCTTTGAGGTATTTCAAAGAGAAGTGCTCTACAGAAATATCTCTATAGAAATTTGTATGTCGTCAGATTTAAAGTTGGACGTAAGAAGTAATGAAAAGCACTTTACTGACTTAAATTGCATTGAGTTCCTGCTTTGGAGCCTGTATTTTTACTGCAGTACGTCTAAGCTGTTACTTTTTCATCTGACATAAGCACAACAACCTACTGTTCAACTTAGAAGTGATGCAGTCTTGAATAATGTGACATTTAACTGCTATCGCCTGACTCTTGTTCTGCAGTGTTTGTGAATCATCGGGCTCCAACTGTTCAACTCAGACGTGTAGCTTCATCCTCAGTCTTTTAGCACAGTATCACGTTGCCATCCTGCTCACTTTTCGGCTTATTCTTGTTTTAAAGTGCGTCAGTGGGAAACATAAAAAGCCGCAACAGAGCAGTTGGGTCTGGAGCCTCCACTTCTTAAGCTCTGAAGTCTTGATGTGGCTCTTCAGCCCATTTGTAGCTGACGTCTGTGGCTCCACATGCCGACCTGCTGGCCTTGGCTCTGTGGTCGTCGGAGAGCAGGAAGTAGCCGTGAGCTGTGCAGAAATAAAGCAGCCTCCTCCTTTCGTGGCACGTTTTGACCTGGTTTTTGAGGACCGAGCTCTGCAGGCTCTCGAACAGACGCTGCGGAAAAACGCCTCCAGACAATCGAGTGCTTTTCATTTCATGAGCTCGGTCTCTGAACGCTCGCTGACTGCTAACTGGGCGAGGCGAGGCAGGAGCTCCCTCGACTTATCGCTGAATCACAGAGGAAAATTTAAGAGCTGAGAGAGAGAAAGTCGGCTCCGATTTAGGGCAGATGAAAGGGCAGGTGTGAGTGACCCGGCTGATCTGTAATGAAAGCAGCAGAGTGTGAGGGAACGTTCTCGACAGGCTGACGGTGACTGACTGGATCTTAAAATGATGGCGGCAGCTTAGTGATCCAGGCAGAGTGGAGCTGATTGATTTCAGAGACCCACAAGGACTGGGTTAATACACCAAAAGCTGCTTTCTTCTTCAGTTTTTTTTGTGCTTTTTTTATTTTAAGTTTAATCTAAAGTCATTACCTCTTCCATCACCTAATCTCTGGGCCTTTTTGTACCTTTATAGTATGTAGAGTTACCTTTTTGTTTGCTTCTAACACCGATAAGCATCTTAAAGAAAGTTGTGTGTTAATTCCATTTTTTCAGTTCTTGTAAAACAAGTAAAGAAATTGTAATTATTTGTAATTTGTGGAATTATATCTATCTATATATCTGACCAGTATAGTTCATATCTTAACTCTCTGAACCCTAAAAGCCATTTGATTTGATTTAAAAATTTGCCGTCTTTAAAAAAAATCACCATAATTACAAAATTTATTAGATCCAGAAGCTTTAAAAACAGAATCACAAAATATTCAACTTTCAGACGCTTCTTTAACTAATTATATGTAATGGTTTGTCTGTATGAAAACTTTCCCAAATCTGAGCTTAAAGTAGTAATTTTAATAAAAAAGGAATTCACTTTATTCTGTGTCTTATATATAATTTTGCCGGAAATAGACATTTTACACCAGATTCTGTAAAAATCAAAAAATTCTATGCTTCATTTTGCAACTGTGAAGATATCAGTGACTCGGCTGTGGCGAACGGACACAAGACGAAAATTCAGTGATTTTTCGGCTGAACTGCAGGCGGTGTAGATCATAAAAGCTTATTTTGTGAAGTCCCATGAGATAGCATGCTGTGAACTGGAGCTAAATGTATAAAACTGAATTGAATAAAAATATCTATAGTTTGTAGAATCACCGTGTTTTTGCCAGAATTAATAACCTCAGTGGACACTTGGAAATATGTTGTAAATGCTCATTTTTTTCACTTTTTATGATTCATAGACAGTGAAACTGTCATATTGCACAAAAATCACTTATTTTTGAGTTCTTTCACTCATACTCATTGTTTTTCTGTTTCGACAGAAGTAGAGGGCTTTATATTGCAATAAAAACAAGAAAAAAGAGTGCAGTACTCCGCTAAGGCTGCTCAGTCTTTGTATCATTTTCGACGGATAAGTCCCGATAAGTCCACGGCGGTGGATTTGTAGTAGGATCAGAATCATGTGATCGTCAGCAGGCAGCTGATGTAGGGTTCACTTGTTGTCATAGTTACAGTGACGCCTTGCTAATATCTCGCAATGATATGGAAATCTTTAGCAAATCTGTGGATCCAGATCGTAAGCCGCCACTGCCAAAATCTAATCATTTGGTCCTTCTGTCATTTCTGTCCTTTCCTGAAAATTTCATCCAAAACCGTTTGTCTGTTTTTGAGTAATGTTGCTAGCAGACAGACAGACTAACAGAGGGACAAACGTACACCGATCATCACATAATAAGCCAGCAGTGAGTAAAATTGTGATGGGAGCAAAAGAAGACACTTAAAATGTGCTCTAGCTTTAAAGGACTAGTAAGCAAATGATTGTAAATTGCTTCAAACTTCTGTAAATCTTTCCCTAACTTCAGGATTATTTTATCCTCCTGTGGGTGTAAACATGAACTCCCTGGCATTTTCTTTCCATGCAGTCCTCCTGGGACTCTGAAATACGAGTCCCCAGTTAACAGAGAGGAAGTTTCTACATGATCCCAGAAAGTTTACATTTCAGTCTTTACTCAGCTGCTGCTGCTCAGACTGTCCTCCGCTACAGAGGACTCATGTTGGCGGCAGCTGTCACGGTTTCCCAAACGCCGAGGTCGAAGGTCGAGCCGTCAGCCTCCTCTGACTGGTTCCCATTTGGTTTGACCAACGTCAGACCCGTAGCTGAGCTGACACAGAGCATGATGGGTTGTTTTCACAGCGTTTTCCACTGCATCAGCTCCACGCCACTTTTATTGCCGTCTTCCGGAGCTGAAGTGGGTTTTCTTTCTTCGGTCGGATAAAGCCCAGTACCCTCTTTAAGTCCCAGTAGACAATGAAATCCCCACAAAGACGGTTGTTCGCTCAACCAAACAAGGTTTCCCACAGGGTCAGAACCCCTCAGTCCCTCACCTCCGCGTTCACACAGCCTTCGCTTCACATACATGAACGTTTTTTTACCCTGCTGTCCAAACAGGGGGGTTTCTGTGTCATCGCACACATCCACAACACTGGCATTTCCCATCACGTGCGCCGCGCTCAGCTCTTCAGGCTGTAATCCAATAAGGACTAGAGCAATGCAGCAGCTGAGTGCTTATGTACATCGCCTCGGCTTTAACTGGAAATGGCATTCTGTGTGAGAGAATGAAGACGTTCTGCCTGATAGAAGGGAGAACTTTGACACTTAAAAATGTCAGATTCTCAGCAGCGATGAAAAGAAACTTTGTTGGTAAAGTTGGGCTTTAAAATGTGGAGTTCAGAGGTTTTTTGAAAGGGTGATTGATGTATGCAGTGAACATGGCAGACTGGTTGAAGTGTCACACAGCACACAATGGAAAATAAATACCTCACACGGGGCTGCCTTCATGTGTCTTTCCTGTCAGAGTTCAAGGTCTCATGAAGTAGTTTTGAGTCTTTAGTTTCTGCATCAAACGGGATGTTGGGGTGGAAAAGACGGAGTTAAAAAGTAGAGACTACAAACTGACTAAAATCACTGTCACTCCCACTCAGAAAGGACTACAAAGGAAGGAAGGAGTGTGATTCAATATCAGGGCGTCAAGTCGCACTGTAGATGTAAAACAAAGCCTGTGAAAATAAATGAAATTAAAAGCTGTGAAAATCTGCTAAGAAAGGTGTCAGAAAAAACATGTAAAAAATGTATAAAAAATAAACAGTGAGGAAACCTGCAAATATCTGTACAATAATGATATTTTTAGGTGATTGAAATACAGTAAAACAGCTAAATCTTATCAATTAAAAAAAGTAAATAAGCAGTATTTACAGTTTAGGCCTATTCTTTATTTTCTTATTTGAATGTTGTTTTTTTTTAACTTTTTTTAATTTCATGGTTAATCATTTCTTTACATTTCTAAAATATGGTCAAATTCATACCTTTTTTGTGATATTTACTATTAAGTTTCTGTAACTTAACAAAACAGGGAAAATCTGAAAATTAACAGCAGATTGTTAAAAATGACAATTAAAAAAATGTTTAAAACCCACTAATTTTCTACAGTGCACATATGTTTGAGGCTCTAAAGCGGAGCTGCTGCTGATAAACCACAAAGCTGCAGGTATTGATTATTCATTATTGACTAATCTGATGGTTATAGTCGTTGAATGTATAAATTATGTGGGGAAAAAAGTGATGATCTCAAAGTCCCAAACCCCCCAAAAAAACAGTTTATTGTCATACTAGGCAAAGAAAAGCAGCAAATAATTATAATTTAGAAGCTGGAGTCACCATATATTCAACATTGTTGTTTAAAAAATGTATAATAATCTAATAATAAGCTCGGTTGTGCATTCTACCTGCAGGTTCAGCCTGATCACTGGCATTGACTGACATCATTTTGCATAAACATTAGAACTAAAGTTTGATGACACTCACAGAAAAGTCATGTTTCAGTCACTATTTTCCACCATTTACGCCTCTTCTTCTGCTGTGGTTTAATACCACCAACTGTTTATCTCGAGGCATTTTACTTGTAATATTCATTCTGCATTTTAATGAGCATCTTTTGACATTAACATCGTGAATTTATCTGCACTGCCGAGGCCACATTTTGGTTTTAACCCAAATGAAAAAGAAGAACCCTGGAGGAGGTGATTGGTCGGATTTGCAGTGAGAAGGTGGAAGCGAAAGGCGATAATTCCACTAATGTAGAACTACTAGAAGCAGGAAATGAAGAGAAAAACACGGCTGAATCATCAGTCACGATCATTTATGTGACGGTTATGCATCAACCAAAATTTTCCAATCATGATAGTCTGACTGTGAAGGTGGCCAAAAACAGGGTGACAGTTTATTAGATGAACTCTTTGCTTATTCCTCTGAATTTAAAAGTTAACCTGAAATAACACCACCTTATCTTAACTTAGCCTTAACAGAATCATTACCAGTTATGAGCAGAAAGTTGTCAGATGCTGCTACAATGCTGATAGTAGTTTTTTGTTTGCACACCGAGGAACAGCAGGTTTCCTACAGATATGCAGATGATTCTTGTGATGATGTTGTTTTTTCTGATTGCATCTCAGTCTTTTGTATTACCAGTGCTGCTCCTGTAAATCTAACGTCTTCCTTGTGTCTTCCTCCACAGGGTCAGCTGTCTCAGGCTCTGAACGGCCTTTCAGATCGAGCCACCGAGGCCAAAGAGTTCCTGGTTCAGCTCAGAAACATGGTGCAGCACATCCAGGTAATAAAACACACACACAAACACAAAAACAAGCAGTTTTTCTTGATTTCTCTTCTATAATCTGCTGTAAAAGCTTGAAATCCTTCAGATTTGCGTCGGTATTTTCTTTCAAAGGTCTGTTCCCACACACTTTCTAACCCTCGGACTGACTTCTTGATAAAATACTCGATTTTAATTCCATCAAAGTTGAGTCATGTTCAACACATGAGACAGATGAGCCCTCAGGTGTGACCTTTCACACTCAGCAGTATCGTGTGCTGAAGTGGAACATATTGACCGGGACTAAATTTCGATCCTCGTGCAGAGACGAAGCTGTCGTCAGCTTAAGATTACAGGACGAAGGTGGGACTAAAAATCCGTTCTGATAATCGTCCAGCATTGAGACCCTGGGACGTGAGGGAAGGAAAGGAGGAAGGGAGGTGAAGAAGAGGAATGAAAACATGAGAGGTGTGAAAATGGACAGTATGAGGCGTGAACGTTGCTCGGTGATCTCGTGACTCACGGTGATTTTACTCTCACACTTTGTCTGATAGATGATGAAATTGGAGGCAAACTCTTCTTCGCTTATTGAACTTTGCTATAAATCTTATCATATCTACACTTCAGTGTTTATCCTGCTACTAAATTCATGTTAAAGTCCCTGAAATCTCTTCTCATGTTGAAGTTCCATACACGAAAGAATCCCTGTAGATTTTCTTTACTTTCTGTCTGGTCTCGTGATGTTGTTACTGAGAGTCAACCTAATTTGGCCTTTTTGATGATACTAAGGCTCTTTAATGTCAAAGTGAAACATTATTCTACAAAGTAATATTGATAAATTAATGCAATGTCAGATCATGTAAATACAGAAAACGCATATTTGCCGTCTGGCGCTTTATTTCTCTCTGGTCTTATGATTTCTTTTTTGGAATGAGAGTCAATATAATTTCTCCTTTTCGATGAAAAATAAATATATTTGCCATATGTTGATGGTTTTTTTCTGTCTGATCTTGTGATTTTTTTTGAGTGACAGTCATTATAAAATGCCCTTTATGATTAAGATTTACAAAAAAAGACTCTTTAATGTCAAAATGAAAACAGATATTTCCAAATGATGAATGTAAAAATAATGCCAGTTCATTTGAAATATATAATAAGTATATTTGCCGTCTGCTAATGCTTTATTTCTGTCTGGTCTTATGATTTTTTTTTTTATGTAAGTTAATATTATTTGGCCTGAAGGATATTTTTAAACAACCGTATTGTCATTAGTTAAAGAAAATTGCAGTAATTTTTACATTTCCTCTCCACTGAAACTAATAAAATAAAGACGATAACATGATTTTTGTGTCACCAAACAAGCATGTTCCCCCAAGACGATATGGCTTATAGATCAGGAATCTTCTGTAGCACAAAAATGCTTCATTTCTCATAATATTCTGTGATGCTTTTTGCCTTCATCAACAAACTGCAGATCCTGCAATCCAAACACTGTACTTTTTCTTACTCCTTTTGCGATTTTGATAATCAACCGATCTGCTGAAACATCGAACACTTAAATCTCAACAATAGTATCTCTGTCATCTGTGATATTACGGATGCCTGATCTGTTTTTCTGTGTGCGTTTGTTTGTCCTGCAGGAGAACGGCGTGGAGTTTGAGGCCTGTTTGGTGGCTCAGTGCGACGCCCTCATCGACGCCTTGAACCGACGTAAAGCCCAGCTGCTGGCTCGAGTCAACAAAGAGCACGAACACAAGCTGAAGGTGAGTGAGGAGATCCTTCTAAGCAAACTCAGTCTCTTGGATGGATATTAACCCTCTGAAACAAGCAGTTTCTGGCCATTTTTATTTGCTGCCGTCACCTTTTTTTCTTCAATATGGGATAATTTTTCTCTGCAATATGAAGTTCTGCACCATGAAACTGTGCTTAGAAGTAGAAAGAACTCAAAAATAAATGTGTCTGTGCAGTGTAGCAAAAGAGTAATGCCATAAATCATGAAAAAAACAGAATCATCAATAGATAATTTACAACTTACATGTTGAATTGGTGAAAACACAGCCTGCAGTTCAACCGAGAAGTCCCTAAATTTTTGTCTTATGTCTGTTGCTCGCAGCTGAGTCACTAATACCTTTGTGGTTGTGCTGTTAAATCCAGATTTTTTTTTTGTTTGCTACAGAATTTGCTCCAAATATTTTAATTTTGGCAAAATTTACAATGAAAGAATAAAGTGTATTTAATGAAAAATGGCAATTTTAAGCTCAGATTTAGTTTTGTTGTTTGAATTTTTTTAACAGAGCGGCACATCACACATGATTAAAATGTGAGGAGACGTGTAGAATGACGGGAACAGACTGAAATATGCATATTTTAACCTCTGATTTGCATAAGTTTTCACATGGAATGACACATAGTACATGATTAGTTCAAGGACCGTTGGAAAATTGAAAATCTGACGATTCTTTCTGGTTGGCAGTTTCTGGCTGTGAAAAATGGCAGAATTGTGGAGATTTGTTTTCTTTTTCTTGAAGAAATAATAACTGCACTGATTGGTGTATTCATTCATGAGCTACACAAGTGCAAAACACTGTTAAAAAGGCCATTTTTGTGTAAATTCAGTTGTTTTTCCCTTAAAAATGGCTGTGTTGAAGCTGGTCTTCAAGTTTTATGTGCTTGCGATGGTGACTGGTTTCATATTGTCGTGAAAAATACAAACTGGTGCCTCCCTGGAGGGTAAGAAAATCTGATTGCACAAAATGAATCTCTGACCTGCCTCGAAGGAATAGATGTTAAAAGTCATTGTATGTATTAATGAATTCTGATCTCGATCATAATTGACTTTAAAAAACATCACCATGTTTCCAGTTGCAAGCAGGTTTTTAAGTCATTGATGGACGATAATAAAGATTTAATGCAGCTTTGTGAGAAATCGAACTGGACTGCGGTGATTTCTGACGTATAATTTGGTGCATTTTCCTGTAAACCATCTGCAGCTACAATAAATACAAGTGAGAGGAGGGAAGAGCAGAGATACATTTGTGCTGTACAGCATCCAATTTCACGCTTGGACACGCGCTGGAATCGATGTTTCACACGTGTAGGTGGTTTAAGAAAAGCAGCCTGTGCATGGAAACATGTGAGCAGATTCACATGCAGCACCAACAGGTTTTCATGCAGTTATTTCATTTCTTTTACATGTGAAGGTTTTTCACGGAGGCAGCTTGTCGATCAGTCGCTTGTTTACATTTATCCAATAGATGGTTCTCTCCAGGGAGATGCTGTGATTGTCAGAGCAGTTTTACAGCTTTTTATCGCTAGATTTTGTCTTTACATTCTTACCTTCTGCAATCTAAGAGAAATAAATTCATTTTATTAGATAACAAACAACAGATGAAGGCTTTTGTGGTGGACTTTATGACTTGAAGGCTGAACATGAAGGTTTTTCTGATATTTGATCGCAACTTTAGCACATTAATATTAAAATAATCGACAACAGGTTGCTAATTCTGGCACAAATGAGAAATAATAAAAAGTACTGACTAAAATAAACCAAATCAAAGAGCGCCTTTCTCTTTTCTGAACACCTTGCAGGCTGAGGTGGTAAAACGGAGCGTTGGGTTTGTAGGCGTTTTGCTGCAGTGTCAGCAGCAATACTGGACTGTCTGAGCCAGATGGCGAAGCTTTCGGTTTACCAGCGAATCTGCATCCCAGCCCTCTGAGAAGTGGCTGAAATTAGGAGATCGTGGCTACAAGTCTGCCTCGGAGATAAAGTGAGGAAGATACTTGGCATCGAAAGGAGCTGTGGTGGTTCTCGGATGTTTTCTGACGACGTCCAGCTCAGAGACCCTGAACTCGCCGGAGGGATTTTCTATCTCATCTGGCCTGGTGGACGCCTGGAGGAGCAGATGGAGAACATTAGTAAGGAGAGCGACGTCAGAAATGCTCTCCGGATGTGTAGACGATGGATGGATGGTGGAAAATTATCCTGACAGCTGATTCTGGAGCTGCTTCAGTTCATGTTAGTCATTTCTGTTTGATGCTAGCTTAGCAGCGCGTTCTGCAGCCTCCGATTGTCCAGAATTTATTGATGCAACACGAATTAAAACAACCCGGACTGAAATGTGCGTAAAGCCAGACAGAAAACGTAACAAAAAACCTGGAAAATCATCGATTACAAAATACTAAAATCAAGACAAATGGGATAATTTGTGATATCGATTTTGAAAATACAATCTGGTCATTCCATCTCATGTCATCAAATATTTAGAGCGTTTTCCTCTTAACCATCTCTGATTTGTGCAAACTTTTTATAGCATAAATTGTTCATATCTGTAAAGACATTTGTGATTTTTTTTTTTTTTTTTTTTTTTTTTTTTTTTTTGCTTGATTTACCGTATAATTTCTGAGCTAAATTTAGATTTAAACACACTGACATGTTTTCACACAGTCATATTTGAGGCTGTTTGAACGACAATGGCTCAGAAATAATTAAAGGTAAAAGCTTGAAATTTTCTCTGTTCTTTCAGTGACTCAGAGGCTTCTGATTATGGGTGTGTTGAAATATGAAAACTAATTCCCGTCTTTGAGCACATTAATAAAAACACTAATAATAATGCAGAAATCAACTAGTGATATTTTCTGAACCACATGAAGCCGAGTCTCAAAATTATACAAAACAAAACATTTAAAATATGAAATTCTTGCTCAAAAAATGGGAGAAAGATTTTGTTTCTTTCACTGATTGAGCAGGCATGACTAGATGTACCAGAAAATTGGGCTCGATTGTCTCAGTACAACAGAATTCTGGCGTTTCAAAATGGTTTCTAAGATTTGTTTCCTTTTACTGTTGGCAGATTTTTATTTTTCATACCCCAGTTTGTAGGCATCAACCTTGGTTTGAAGCAGATTTGTTATGCTCATTGGGAATTATCATTACTTTAAGTCATCCAAATAGAGCAGAGGTCTGTCGTTTTACAGTTTTAACATCTTAAATATCTATATTTTATCATTAAAAAAAGTTGGAGATGGTTAAGCTGAAGGCTCCTGATGATTTTGAATGGAAAACCTCAATAAATACTAAAACATAAAAGACCACTAAATGCAAACAAGAACCACTGAGAGCACGTACGTCTTTAGATTTCTTTTAAAAATGTCAAGATTTTCTTTGACTGTTCTCAAAAGCAACTCTTCTGAGGACCTGTGAGTCAAAAATGCTAAAACATAAAATATTGAACCCATCGCAATTATAAAAACTGCAGCTGTTCCACTCATTGCCTGCAGGTGTCACCAGAAATAACAAGACGGCAGCGTGCTTTCTTTACCTGTAGATGGCGCTACAGTTTGGAATAAGCTTCACGTTGATTTTCTACTTGGATTCTCTGGTTTTGCATGACGTTCCCACTTTTCATGACATCTGTCCTGCTAACGGGTGGAGATTTGATGATGTTTCTTGAGGGACACCGAACTCATTCGCGTCTCCAACCTGAGGAATTTCAATGAGTCTAGGTGCAGATCTGATCCCACCTGTCAGCTCGGTGTCTCCATGTGTCGTTCGCTGAATATAAATGCAGGAGAATCACATTTCTCTATGACAGATTAGATGTTTTTTTTTGTGCTTTTGGTGTTGAGCTGCTGCCTTTCTCTGGGGTTTCCGTCAGAGGAGTTTCCCACGGAGGCGCTGATGCAAGAAAACTCATGTTTCCTTTTTTTTTTTTTTAAATCTCCTGGAGGGTGACACTTTAGGTAAATATCAAGCAGAGTAAAGGGAGGAAGGAAAAGGATCATTGGAGATGTGGTTTGTTTCCTCCAGTAATTGGAGCCTCGCTGACATGAGCAGCCAATGGGATGTTTTCTGCTTCATTAGCATGAAGGTCGACCTGCACCTGTGTTCGCTGATGATAATGTGTATATTCAAAGTGCTCAGATGGGATTTATTAGCAGCGAAACGACAAACCAGCTCCACATTTCATACGTGTCCAATTAAAGCACTGGTTATTTGCCCTAATTTATCCCGATTCAGTCACGTGAAGCTCCACATAAAAGCCCTGAGAAGCGCAGGAAACATGAAATCAATTCAAACGGCGGCTGCTGCAGCTGACTTGGCATCTCCGGCGGAGCTTCCTGCTGTGGTCGCCATGGCGACCGAGCTCATTGTTTGAAGCTGCGGAGGCGAGAAGTAGTCCTTCACGGCGTGAGTCAGGTCCCCTTTTATTATATTTCTGTTCCAGGACATCAGGAGGACTGACCCGTGAGTTTGTTTAGAGGCTCGTCCTTAACCCTCTGAACCCCGAGCAGTTTCTCTTTATTCGCTCCTGTCACATTTTTACTCATTTTTCACCGCAATATAAACTCCTGCACCTCCATGGAAACAGCTCGACCATGGCGAGGAGTAGAAATAACTCAGAAAAGTCTCAGGCAAAATGTGGCAAAGTTATAGTGCAGTAAATGGTAATAAAATAAAAAGTAAAATCAATTTAGTTCATTTTCTAATTTTTTTTTGTTATCAATTCAGGAAAAAAGTGGCCACTCTACATGATGTAGATATTTTACTCCTACACAGCCTGCAGTTCAGCCGAGAAGTCCTTCAGTTTCGTCATGTGGCTGCAGCAAAGAAGAAATTTGAGTTTTTTAACAGAATCTTGTGAGAAAACGTTTTTTATTTGGCAAATGTTTAAATGAGATACGTAGAATAAATTAATTTTGATGAAATATCACAATTGCAAGCTTAAATTTGGATAAGATTTCTTTATAGATGAGTATTTTAAGGACTGTTGGAAATGTGTAAAGCTTCTGATTCACAGTTCTCTATGTTAAATTGTGTAATTTTCATAATGTCTTTCAAACATGTGGGCTAATTTTTCACCACAATATAAAGTCCTACACCTTTATGGAAACAGAACAACCATGACTAGATGTGGAAATAACTCAGAAATATATTTCATGAGGTGTAACAAAGTTTAATGGCTCAAATCCTTAAAAAATGAAAATTGTATTTAATTTTTTATTGTGCAAAATGTAAAAAAAATAAATAAATAAAAATGTGTGATGTTTTCCCACAGATGTGACTAATACTGGGAAAAAATCACAATCACTCTTCGTACTGCAGATTTTTCCCTACTTAGATGTTTAATTATTGAAAACATTGCCTGCAGTTCAGCTGAGAACCCCCTAAGGTTTCATCCTGAGTGTGTTGATCGCAGCGGAGTCACTAAAACCTTCAGGGTTGTGCTGTAAAATGCAGATTTTTGTTTTTTGTTTTGCTACAGAAGCTGGGATTTTAATGGTTAAATAAGTTGCATGTTTCTATTGCATTTTACAGAAGAGCCACCACAATTTCTGATAAAAATTTTGACCAACACTGCATTTTTTTGTCATTTTAATCCTCCAAAAAGCTGCCTGAAACCACCTCCACATTACTCTATTCTTATACTATTGGAACTAAATCTCTTTTTCGCAATCTAATTTAAATTCCCATTTCTTGTAGAAGAAACACTAAATTTAAATATTTTTATTCTCCTGATTCAACCTTCGAACCTCCATTGTGCAATACTTTTCGAATATAAACTTCAGGTCATTAAACCGGAGATTCTCAGACACTGAGGATGTGAGCAGGGCAGCAGCAGCCCTCCTCATCGCCTGAAGGATGCTTTTGTTTTATGCTTGAACTGGAAATTGCATCCTTAATCTGATACTGGAAGCAATTTTAAAAGTTTTTAGACCGTTTCTCCTCCTTCCAGGCTTCCATTTTTCTCAGTTTCTGTCAGAAAAGATATGAAAATCACTTTACAAAAGCCTTTAATCTGGCTTAATTGATGATCCATCACAGTTTGGAGAGTTTGCCATAGAAAGTAGGAGCTGTGTATCCGGGAGCTCTGAGAACTAGTTGTCTTGAGTAGATTGCGGAACAATTGAGGAATGTTAAACTAACAGAAAAGCATGTTCCTTTCACACTGTGTACGTTGTGAAGTTCCAGTTTTGAGCTTCCCACGAGCACTTAAATGCACCAACATGGGAAGCGTTAAAGGAACAGTTTGACATTTTGGGTAATTTTTGCTTTCTTACAGTGTCAGTTCAGAATATTTCAGGTTTGTTATTCAGATATGAAGCTATAGCCAGAAAACCTACAGCTTAATAGGAATACAGTGACAACAAAGGCATCTTTTCTTGTCTTGTCTCTGTCGAGCAGCTTTAAAACTCATTAATCCACCCTCTGAATTCCAAAACCCCCTGGTCGGTTTGAAGCGCATGTTATCTTTTTAAGAATCACAGAAATTGCACCATTAAACATACACATCCAAAAATATGCGAGAAAAAAATCATCAGATTTTCCAGCGGTCCTTGAACTACTCATCTGTAACCAAATCTTATCAAACCTAAGCTTGAAATTGTGTTATTTCTTACTTTCATTTTATTGAAAAATTTGCCAAAAATAAACTGTTTGCTTTAAAAAGATTCTGTGAAAAGCAGAAAATTCTGAGCTTTTTTGTGCTACAATGAGGATAATAGTGGCTCAGCTGTCACCAACAGTCCCATAACAGAAATTCAAGGACTTTTCTGTTGAACTGCAGGTTGTGTTTTCATTGAGAAGACAGAAAACAAGTATTAAAACAGCATGTACAGCTATTTTTTGTCAGTATTGGTATCACCTGTGGGTACTTTTAGAAATGTTGATTTCTTTTTTTTTTTTTTTGAAAAATAATTTAAATTGACTTTTTTTCTTTGTTAGGATTTATTACACTTAAACTTGAGTTTTTTCTACTTCTAGTCGTGGTTGTTCTGTTTGTTCCAGTGAAAAACAATGAGTTAAAACATGACATGAGCAAAAACAATGCCAAGAAACTACTTGGGGTTTAGAGGTTTAACACATATTTTGTTTGATTACTTAGTACTAAAAGCAAGGCACAATTAAATGAATCGCCATCATGACAAGATTGACCTGTTTTTGAACAGATTTTCCTGCTGTTTCTACTCTCTTTAAAGCTGAACTACCTGGTAGTAACTTCATATCTGATGCACAGATCTTCCTTTTTAGCTCTTATGTGAAAGCAGGTATTTATCTGTCTTCAAATGTCAGAGTATTCCTTCCAAATGCTCTCAAAAACATTCATCTAAATAAAAAAGAAAGATTCTCAAAGCGATGAATGCAATTAAATTCACTTTGACAGAGCTCAAGCACGTTTCATTTGACTTTAACTATGAAAAACAGCAGCCTGCTTCTTTAATGCAACGTAGAAAACCTATTAAATATGATCAAAACCAGGCTGTCGGTCCTTTTCGCTGTAACTTGCATGGAAGAGACTCAGCAGATGAAGGCTGATTAGAGCGGCACAAAGTGAATCAGAAACTAAGTGGCTCTGCATCTCCTGCTCGCTGCAAACTTCACCACCAGATGCTTCATCCCCTTGACGCTCGGCACGGGCCGCTTAATGAGCACAGTCACTCCCAGGCTATTTTTATTTCCACTGTCCTCCCCGTCGACTCCTCGTCATCTGACGAAGTGTTTTGCTCCGGGGGATCCCTGCTCCCAGAGGTCCGCCTCGCTTCAGATGGGGAACGGTTTGGACTGGATGGATGTTCGGAGATGAACTCAGGAAGTTTAAAGAACACCAGCAGCAGCTATGGAAGGATTAATGGTCTCGTAGTGATCGACGGTTGTTATTGCTGCAGTGGGAACCGCAGCAGAAACTCGAGAACATGAAATATTCAGACTGCTGCAGAAGTATCAGGGTGTTATTTCTTTGTAAATGCCGGCAATCAACAGAGGATTAATCAAGGACTGTTAGGGCTGCAGCTACCAATTATTTTAATTAAAGATGTAGCTATTCAGTTAATGGTTTGGTGTTTGAAATATGAGAAAATGCTTTTTAAAAAATGTCCATTATGTTTCCCAGAGTCCATCTTAAGCCCAAAACCCAAACCCAAGTTTACAATAAACCTGAATGATTCACTGGAAATATCTGTTTTTGATGTTCCTCACAGATTTAGAGCCATTTAGCTTCAATTCTGAGCTTTAATCCAGTATTTACTGTTTAATAGATTTTAAACGTGATTGTTTTCGGAGACACCATTAAAAGGACAATGGCATGAATTTGTGAAATCATTGTTAATTTAACCCTGTGAACCCCAAAAACTGCACAAACAAGTTTTATAATTTAAAAAAAGCCAAAAATGAATCAGTTTATCATGCTGAGAAACCGTAAAAACAGAAAAAATATTTAGATTTTTTTAGCTTTCTGAAGGGCTATAAAGGCATCATCTGTGTCCTGTGGTTCTGTTAGGAAAAACTGCAAAAAAGCAGCTTAAAATTGTGTAAAATATTTAATCAAAACCACTTTATTCTACACATCTCGTTCAAAAAAGCAACAAAAAAACAGAACCAGAGGTCCCTCTCTTTAGAAGGCTGCTGAACTGAAGATCTAGAGATATTTTACTACAAGACTAAATAACTGAAGAACAATAAAATAAATAATACTAACATTTCAACAACTAAAGCTAGCATGTTAGCAGGCTAATAAACTCAAGAATTGTCATCATTATCATCATTCATTGTAGTTTTCAAGCAGCTGACCAAAAAAAAGAACTGAAGAGAATTGTAAGCTAATGATCTTTACAACTAAAGCTAGTTTGCTAATAAGTAAAAATAATAAAAACGTTATATCAAACTAGTTACTTAAGAAGCAAATATTAACGGAAGCTCGTTTGGAAATAGCCTAGTCGCGCTAGACAACCCACGGCAACAAATTTAATTCTCTGCCAGGGTGGGTCTAGTTACTCTCCATAAGGCTCGAGGTTGGATGCTCCTAAAACTGGCCGATGAATCACCATGAAGTGTAGAGTCAGAAGGTGGGCGTAACTAAGTGACGACAGAGGCGCGACAATTCTGACAGAAACAACCGGAAACAAGGATAGACAAGAAGATGGCTGCGCACGATAAACAGTTATCTTTTGACTCGGCTTTGGCCACAGCCCTGAAAGATTTGAAGCTAAAATTCAACTTGGAAGATAAACAAAGGATAAGATAAGAAAGATAAATAAGGCTTCACGGAACTCCCGCATCCTCTGATTTCCGGCGCTCTAGGAACTACGTCAGCCTATTAGTTGCACTGATTGTTTGTATACCTACCCAATTGCTGCAGAGTGATTTGAAAGACAGCCTTTTAGCCCGCCTCCCTCCCTGTCGAGAGTTCCTAGACCCTTGCGTCTTCAGATCTGGGTCTAGCTTGGAAACTACTGACAAAACCAGGAACTAAAGCTAGATTGTTAGCAAGCTAATAACCTCAAAAACTAGAAGTAGTTTAAGAACAATAAAATTAGTTTGTTAACAAGCTACTAAATTCAGACTTAAGGCAGCTCTTAGTGTTGCTCTGCATCCGTTTTAGTGATACGAGCATCTCCTCACTGACAGCTGAGTGTCAGCTGTCGGGACACTTGTCACTTTTTATGACCATCACTGTGTATCGTATAGTATCATGTTATTCATCCACTAATATTAAATATTTCCTCTTTTAATATTCATTTCTCTGTATCTTGTGGTTTATATTCCATTTCTGGCTGTGTTTCTTGTCAGTACCATTAAATCCTCTTCATTCACTTCCCATCTGTCAAGCCGTGGCCTCGGCTGTGTCCTCTGAGCTGCTGGATGAGGGCAGGTGAGGAGACTGCAGCCACAGTATCTTACCAGGCCAACAGTGCCGCAGTGGCCTAATAATTACTACAGAAACGGATAGACGGGGGGAATTTATTTCTCAGAGAGGTGGTAGGACCTGCAGACCAAATATAGTACGTACAACTGACAAGGTAATTGTGAAATATTGATTCCTCTGATGATTCTGTTGTAGGAATCATTAAAAAAGTAGAGTTCACAAAAGCAATCTGATCATAAAACAGAAGGCAACACAAAAAATCGATAATAAAACAATCATAAAAGATGCTAAAGATGTTGCAGACTGGTCTGAGGGCAAAAGCTTGTGATGACAATCGCATATCTCTTGAAGTATGAAGGGAACCAAGTGCATGTCGACTGTCTACTTTCATAGTCTACAGGAGTCCAGCAGGTGGCAGAGGCCATAACTGAATAAACTGGGTTCAATAATGACCAACCCTACGCACCCACTCCACGCCCTGAAGATGATCAATAACACCTTCAATCAGACACTAATTGCACCAATGTGCAAATCTGAGAGGCACAGGAAGTGTTTTATACCAACTGCTGCAAGGTTTTACAATGCACAAAACTTTAACTTATTTAGCATGGAATCCATCCATCCATCCATCCATCCATCCATCCATCCATCCATCCATCCATCCATCCATCCATCCATCCATCCATCCATCCATCCATCCATCCATCCATCCATCCATCCATCCATCCATCCATCCATCCATCCATCCATAACCATGAATTGTTCTTAAGACTACTTCTTTAGCATACAGTACAGTGAGGCTCAATCAATCTGTTTATACTAATTACAGATGTTTCTCCAACACTCAGAAGATGTCTGAGAAATGAACACAGCAGGCATCCGCGATACTTAACCTGGGTTTTACTGTTATCAGACGGATACATCAATATAAATGATCTTTTCTCTGAATATCCTGTCATGTTTAGTTCTCGTCATTGTCGGTGGACAATATCTGTATTTGTGTAAAAAGTCTTTAAAGCTTCTATAAACACTATTTCTATATTATTGTTGCTATTGATATTGGATCAAATATGCCACAGGAAAAGCATTAGAGAATTATCAATTGACTCAACTCTGTAGCGTCTTTTGATAGCTCATTGTTTTGGTTGTACGACCAGCAGCGTTAAAGCGCCTGTAGTCTCTATTTTTATTATAACGATGCAGCAGATGACAACAGGAAAACAAAGCGACAATTCATTCCTCAATCTGAGGCTCCGCTTGGCTTTGTAGTAAGTTTCAGCCCACTTTTCTTAGCTGTCTTTCTTAAAAATCTCTTTTAAAGAAAAATCACTGTACTCTACCTCCTTAGCACCAAACAATAGGCAAATATAGTGATTCATTCAAGACAGGCTTTGTAGGCGAGTGGATTTTGGACTTGAATTTAGCTTAAAATACTCTTTAAATACCTGTAAATGGAAAAAAAAAAAAATCAGTCACTGCAGATTAAATGCAAAACTTCATCATTAAGAGGTTTTAAGGTGTTTTAATGAATCTGCAAGAGAGCACAATTCTCCCAGGAGTGCTAGGAAGAAGAAAATAAATCAGCCGTGACTTTAAAGGGACACATTGCTGCATGTTTCAGCACTGTGAGGATGTGCTTGATCACCATGGCAGCCACATATGTCTGCAAGGACACAGCTTGTTTCCTCTGTGCAGAAACTGTGGCCCACTTACACAGCAGGATCTGCCCTCTATCACCATCCTGCACTTTTCATATCCTTCATCTCTCACAGTCTCTTTCTGCTTCTCAATTAATTTCTCACAACTCTCATCGAGATGCCAAATTTTCCTCCACTGCCGTCCCACCTCAAGCTGCTGCAGCCCTTTCGAATGGAGGCGTCCTCCGTGCGCTGATTATCTAGTGATCATCTGGCAGAGCGGTATCGCCCCCGGCAGCTTTGACGTCTTATTGGGAAGCTGATTCGAAGCAGATTTCAGGAAAAGGACGACTGGAATGCTGAGAGAAGCTGCAGCGGAGCTCGAATCTGAGAGGAGAGGGACCGCAGAGAGGACAGGAAGCAGTGAAAGGAGTGTTTTTCTTTTTGCTGCCTCTGTTTGCATCTGTGAATGAGTGTGATTGTGCATGCAGAGGAGGGACAGCGAGGTGATTGTTAAACAGGCGGCGAGCAGCTCTTCCTGGAGTCCTGCCAGGCCACTGCAGGGGTGTGGATGTTCCAGGGTTGACACAGCAGGGATGGTTTGGCCCTCAGCCACAGAAATATAGAGCAAATCATCAAAGCGGGGAGCGAAATCTCCATTCAGTGTACGACCAGAGAGGTCAAAAACGGGCATCTGGCCGATTGATTTCAGCAGCAAAGAGGTCGAGGATTCAGATACGATCACATGAGCATAAATTAACTCGGAGTTCAGACAAACCTGCTGTTGGTTTTCATTTGTCTGCACTTCAGCAGAGAAGCTTTAGCTGACTATTCCGTTCATTTAAGGTCGCACTGAATAAGTAGGAATGGATCGAGGCTTAGCAAGTGTTCAGTCCTTTCTGCAGCCCGTTTCCCCACAGGGATACAGAACTGCAGATATTCTGGAGTGAAACCTCGGCTAAACATGATTGACTTATCTGCAGACTTGGCTTAGATTTACCTTCCCTGGTGTTTGCAGCAGATAACGAAGCTGAAAGTTTGCCCATTTAGCTTTTTATTTGCACCATAAAAACATTTAATAAATGCTTTATAAAATAGTGGTGAGCACATTTAAGGGTTTATTTATGCATTTTTTTAAACAACTTTTTCCCTGCTGCAGGAAAATGTGTGACAATACAGCAATAAATGCTCCTTTTTAGCATTAAAGAGACCTAAAATAGCAGTGTAGAACGACATTATAGCTTGGTATTAAATGTTTTTTTGTACTGCCTACAAATGCCAAATATGCCTTTTGGGGATATCCTTGACTTGCAGACGAATAAGCCGCAACACAAACACAAAGAATGTGGTTTTACATGTTAAAATTAGCATTTTGTGAGCAATTTAGGTTGTTGTCTATGTTTAAAAGTTCGGCCTGAAACACAGATTGATGTGCACATGAACAAGCATATGGTATGACACCAGTTTTAGTGTTAAATGGTGTTGCAGAGTTCATGTTGTCCTCCTGCAACTGTGTTTTCTGGATCTACATGCATGGTATATAGTTATATACATATATTCATGACACATACTGCTTGAAACAATGCGTAATTTGTTTGCTTTATACTGCGACAAGTAAATGCGCGATGATAATGTGTGAAATATTTCAGGTCCATCTCTGTAACTACAGTCTAAATGATAATTCAAGGGACTTATTTCCACCATTTATTTAAACCTATTTTGTTAAAGATTCTATAAAGTCTATGTTACTGATTAAGATGAACCCTTAAAGCTGCAAACTTTATTTTGATGGGGTTGACATAATAAGGTTGCATAAACTTAATATTGTGTTTAATTTAAATTCGCATTGATGCGTTAGTTGATTTCAATTTAAATTCAAGTGGAGGGAACTTAATGAAGTTGGTTTAATGACAATTTTTTCTTCACCTTGAGGTCAGGATTTCAAGCAACTTCATTTTTTTAAAAATTATTTACCAACTTCAAAACTTGTGTGAATAATTATTTGTTAGTTTAATAGATAACATTTAAAAATTCTCTCCATATAACAGGGAAACAGTAGTTGGATTTTTTATTTTTTATTTTGGCAAAGTAAAAACTCGTGTTACTAATTATGTTGGTTAAATACATAACACTTAAACATTCTTTTTAAAGAACATGGAAATACTAGTTGGAACAATGTAAGCTTTTACGAATAATCAACTTAATAATGTACGTTTCTCCTAACAATTATTAAATAAGTGGTAATTAATAATACCTTTGAATATGGAGGAAAGCCAAATTTACCTAAATCTTCCGAGTTTATTGGTTGAATATAATTAAAATTAGTTGTCATAACTCCAAAAGACTGACGCAAAATGTGTTGTTTTGATGTTGTTGAGCCCAAACTTTTTTTAGAGTGTAATTTCACTACTAGCAGCATGAACGTGTGTTTTATGACATTATTGGTTTAACAAGACTGTTGTATCTGGTGTGATTAAGTTCTATACCTTAATTCTTTAATGAAATATCAATATCACACCAATATAAAGTTATATATATTCAGTTTAGGGATTTTTCTCTGAATTGTCCAACAATCCTGAAGTCGTCTTTCGTGCTCTCAGTAGATCACAGCACTAAAAATGCTGCAACATTTAACGTTTATTCTTGCTCTGCAATGATTATCTTTAATGATCACAGAAAATAACGCATGCGTATTATCTCTCGTGTCGATTGCAGCAGCGAGAAGTCGATAAATTGGAACACGATCACGTTTCTGGCTGCGACTGTACTTTCATATTGACGTGCTCTGACTGCAGTCATCAGTAAATCATCATCTTCACGTTCGCTGTCGGTCTGCAGGAAGGATTTTCCTCTCCGCTCAGCCTTGGAGAACCTCGGATAGCAGCAGTGAAGTTTCTGTTTCCTAGCAACCCTCGGTCCACCACCTCCGTTTATTTCACACTGTTGCAGAAAGGGGCTGTGGACATCAGGAGAGAGGGAATCTCCCCGGTCGTATCCATGAAATATCCAAATACTAGTGGACAAAGGAAGGTTTCTGTTATTGGTACAAGAATTTAGCCTTTCATAGATTAGAATCAGTGTATGAGGCAGATTAGTTAGTGTCAGATGAGTTTTTAGAGACAAAAAATGCATAAAAATGTGCAGAAACTTCCCAGTGTCTTGTCCTCGGAGTGAAATGTCATCCCTTGGAGCAGCTTGGTGACTCTGATGTGACTCCTGGTGACTGTTCACACGGCCGGAGTGTGAAAAACAAAATGTCACTTTGGTTCCGTTCACGTCAAGAACGACAGGATCAGCCGCCGATGTCCCGCCAGCCTCCTCTTCCTCCCTCAATCTATGCCTCAGGAGGGCAAATTACTCAATCAATCACTCTGACAATCCCGCCGCTAATCTCATTATTGGTATTCCTCCCGGTCGCCTCGTTTTGCTGCTCTTCATCCATTAACAGCTTTGTTTAATCTGTGTTTTCCAGACGCCTCCCTTCGCCGGTTCTCTGCCCTTTTCTGCCTCTTCTCTCCCTCAATGTCACCATTTTTATGTTGTCATTTACGCCGTCTGCATCCATCTGTCGCCATCTTTACCTTTGTTTCTCTACATCCTTCATTTATCAGCATTTCTACACTGCAAAATATGTTTTAACTGCATTTATCTATGCAATCAAAGCCATTTATGTGCTGAACTCAAGACACATTAAATAATTCTAATGTTTAATGGACGGTTTTATGAATGTTTTTATACTGATGGTTTTACATGTTTATTTGGTTGTTTTTTTTATTGTATTTATTATGCACTTTCAGTACTGCATTTTTATTTTCTTTGTTCTCATGCAATGACAATAGACATTCTGATTTTGGTTCTGATTTTTGGAATAATTTGCTGTTACTTCACAGAATTTCCCTGTTTTGATAAACAAATAAGTAAAATCGCAAAAAAACACCTAAAAAGCAGATCAAAACTGTAAATAAAGCCTACATTAACAATCTTGTGGTTTTACAAATAGTAATTCGCTCTTTTCTGCTTTTAAGACAGAAAAAAACAACAATATTTTCTATATATAATATATATATATATATATATATATATAACAAATTACGTATATTACAGTTTTCTCTTATTTTGTTAAATTACAGAAAATGTCCAGTTAAAAATACACAATAAAGGTATTTCACATTTTACATGTTTACCCTAAAAATCTGACCAAAACTGTAAATAACGTTCACATTGGAAATCTGTTAACAAATAGTACTTTGATCTTTTATACATTTAATGTACATTAAACACTTTTAAAAAAGAAACTGTATTTAAATCGGATAAAAAGTATCATTATTTTACTGATATTTACCAGTATTTGAAAGAAAAATTATGTGTAATAAGGATTGAAAAACTGTTTAACAGATTTTCTCTGTTTCTAGAACATCTCATTGAAAAAAAATGAAAAAAAAATATTAGTTTAAATCTTAATTGTGAAAAAAACTATATAAAGTCATTATAACTCTCTGTTTTTATAAATATTCATTCGTTCTTTTACTGTACTTAAATCAGCAAAAAAAAAATCTGTATTTAAAGATATTTTATATTATTATCACCGTTCTGACAGTTTTTGAATGTTACAATATTTCTCCTTTTATTAAAACATTTTTTTTAATCTCTCATGCTTCCAGGTTTTCACTTGTTTTCATTTTCATTTCTTTACAGTCTGCCTCTTTCTACAAATTAAACTTTCTTTTCCCTCTTCTCTTCTGCTATAATATAGTCCACACACTCTTTTACACCATCTTGATTTATATTCCTCTCCAGTGTGATTAAAAGAAAAGGGCGATATAATTATCCTCTCTATGCTTCTTGTTGTTATATAAGTCATATTATACTTGCAAAACTTGATTCCCCCGTGTGTCTTTCTCTTCTTTCGTGCATTAAATAAATCCTTACTCTTACTTCCAGGTGGTTCGGGATCAGATCTCCCACTGTACGGTGAAGCTGCGTCAGACCACCGGACTGATGGAGTACTGTCTGGAGGTCATCAAGGAAAATGACCCCAGTGGTTTCCTGCAGGTACAATTCATAACGCCAGTCTGGTTTTATTACGAGAAGCTGCAGCTCAACCTTATTTTTAGTTTCAATAATGATGCAAAATGTTGCCTCGAGCACCAGTTCTCAATGTTCTCGGCTCATGACTCCTTAAAGTCCCTCATTGGTCATTGATTTAACCTCAAAATACGCATCTCTGTGTGTTTGAGTTGCATATTTAGAGGGTTTTTTTGTGGAACCAACCTTTTCTTGAAGATTAATGATATAGAAAGCTCAACCCTTCAAGTGGATTATTATGCATGAAACCCAAGTTTGAATCTGTTTTGAGATCAAGGTGCAGATGCTCAGCCATGACATTTTGCTCACTGTATGTCTTCCAGCATATAAAAAGCACCATATAGACAATTTATGAGGTGAAAACCTTGATTTTCACCACAGAAGGCCTTTAATATGAAGCAGTATTTACCTACAACACCTCATTCTTGCTTTTACACTGATTGCGACCAATCATTTTTGCTCTTATTGCAAGAAATGGGCAGAGATTTAGTAAAAATCTGGACAATAAATACAACATTATGTAGCAGAAATAGCTTTTTGTTTTCTTGTCTCTCATGTTAATCATCTTATGACGTCTTGAGGTTTATCTTGACAACCTCTAGCTCATGATGGGACAGGTCGAGGTGAATTTCTAGCTGCAAATATAACATTTAGGTGTGGAAAAGTAAATAAATAAATGCAACCAAAACCAAATTGAAGGTAAAGTTTCAGACAGTAGCCTTGCAGTGCAATTTTGCCTTGTTAAAATCAGACTTATCTGATGTGAATTTGCTTGAAAACTCAAAATCCTTGAGGTGTGTTTTTGTGATTTTTGTGCAAGTACAATGCACCGTATCACTGCTTGTTAGTGGCCTATACTGGCAACAGTTGCTAAGCTGGTGGATACCTTATTAAAGTGAATGTTTTTTGTTTTTTTTAAATAGGCCCAGATTCTTTTCCCTTAAAGTGTCCAGGAAATAGTCTGTGTAGATTCTCAGTCGTCCAGATGATCGTAGATGCAATAAAAAGGTCTGTGAAGACGATTTGAATTTCATCCAAGAGGCTTTGTCAGTTCTGACAGACCGATGGGAGTTTCAGACATTTATTCTCATCCACAAATCACGTGGCTAATGGCCTGTTAATGACCCAAGATTTACAAGCCTCCACTGAGGAAAGTTCACATTGTGGACAGAGAAAACAGATCATTAGAGACAGGAGTGAATGAAGCCGTCTATGTAAAACATGATCAGCCATCTCGAAATAGAGTAAAGGAACTGCAACACGACTTATCCGGTACTTATAATGCAGTCGTGAGGTCATTTTCCCAAACACTTTCGCCACCATTCACATGTCAAAGCATGTCAGGACATTAGTCATACGATTTGAGGCTAAGAATAAACCCCATAGAAGTCTTTGTCATGGTGTTTTTACTAATTAAACCCCATGGAAATCTTTATCATGGTGTTCCAAACCTTGTAAAAGTCTTTATCATGGTGCTCCTTTACAAGTGAAACCCCACTGAAGTCTTTATCATGGTGGTCATTTACTAGCTAAACCCCATAGAAGTTACTGTGCTCCTTTACTAACTAAACTACATAGAAGTCTTTGTTACTGTGCTCCTTTACTAACTAAACCACATAGAAGTCTTTGTTACTGTGCTCCTTTACTAGCTAAACCCCATAGAAGTCTTTGTTACTTTGCTTCTTTACTAGCTAAACCCCATAGAAGTCTTTGTCACTGTGCTTCTTTACTAGCTAAACCCCATAGAAGTCTTTCACTGTGCTCCTTTACTAGCTAAACCCCATAGAAGTCTTTGTTACTGTGCTTCTTTACTAGCTAAACCCCATAGAAGTCTTTCACTGTGCTCCTTTACTAGCTAAACCCCATAGAAGTCTTTGTTACTGTGCTCCTTTACTAGCTAAACCTCATAGAAGTCTTTGTTACTGTGCTCCTTTACTACCTAAACCCCATAGAAGTCTTTGTCACTGTGCTCCTTTACTAGCTAAACCCCATAGAAGTCTTTGTCACTGTGCTCCTTTACTAGCTAAACCCCATAGAAGTCTTTCACTGTGCTCCTTTACGAGCTAAACTCAATTGAAGCCTTTATCATGGACTCTTTTACCAGCTAAACCCAACAGAAGTCTTTGTCATGGTGCACCTTTACTAGTTTCCCCCACAATGCTCTCTGTTTGCCAATACAGAAACACTGTACAGTAAGGGGCTCCACCTGGTGGCACAACCAAGTACTACAGCTAATCTACAATACTTAAAGTGCATTATGTAGTAAAATGATATTGGCAAATACCAGATATTAAATGACTCTTATCGGATCAGGATCAAACAAAAAACTTGATCAGAATATCTCAAATGTAGATGATACTATCCTCTGATTTTCTGTGTCTTTCAGATCTCCGATGCTTTGATCCGGAGGGTCCACATGACAGAGAGCCAGTGGGGTAAGGGAACTCTCACCCCGAGGATGACCAGCGATTTTGACCTCACTCTGGACAGTGGACCTCTTCTGCAGACCATCCACCAGCTGGACTTTGTACAGATGAAAGGTAAAACACAAAGGAAGACAGATTTTTTTTTTTTTTTTAACTCAAAGAGGAAAGTTCATGCTCTCGAGCAAAGCAGTGCTTCCCTCTCAGCTCTGAGGCTGCCGTCTGTAAAGTATGAGTGGAAAAACCTACTTTTACTGTGACATTTATGAGTGTACTAAAATGTATTATGGACACTAATGTTTGGGAGCGTCCTTCTTTTTCTGTGACAGCACTCCCTGGAGTTTGCAGTTTAGAGGCAGCTTGTTCTTGCATGTGACCTCTTTGGATGTCAGAATCACAAAGATGAAACTATATCGAGAGGTGGTGTGACTCGGGCACATGGTGGACACGTGTTTAGATATTTCTGTGAAGTTTGTGCCAGAACTGGCGCGTGACATGAGTGTTAAGTTAAGTTGGGGTTTATTTCTGTGGTTATGAGGTCGAAAATTTACAAGTAGTTCACAAAACCGTCGTGTTGCAACTCATTTATTTGCAAAAAGAACAGCTTAATACTCCCATTTAACAGATTGTTTCAGTATTTTATCATCAAACAACTATTATGTCGGATTGCGAGCCAACAGCTTAATTAAGCCGCTTTTTGTGAATAAATGTGTTGTAACTCGACTTTAGAGCCCAACACTAATGGACTTCAGCATTAATAGTTATCAGTGAGACATAAATAAGGGCTTTCAATAACTTTGAAGCTGTTTTATTATATTATTACTCTCTTTTAAGCTGTTTCCAAAAAGAAAAAAATTAAAGGACATTTTTCTGCCTTTTCGTCTTTACTGATAAACATATAAACCAGAGAAGGAAAATAATTTAATTCACTGTGTTGCTGAAAGGTAAAACAGCAGCTACCGGCAACTTTAAAGGCGAAAACTTTCTATTTAATCCGCCAAAACACTTTAAATGTCAATGCAACGACTCTGATTATTGTTTTTTTGACATAGTGATGACTGGATGCCTATGCGCTAAAAAATGGTTTATATTCTGACATTCTGCAGATGTTTGCTAAAACAAAAGTCTCTGGAATGGGAAGCTTTTAATTATTAAGTTATTGATCGGGTGATAAATATTGAACACGCTTGCAGAGTCATGCTGCCTTGCTGGGGAGTGTGCACGTGTGTGCGAGTGTGCACGTGTGTGCGAGTGAGTGAGCGTGATCGTCTTTAAATATCTCGGGCGGGCTGTAATCTGGCCTGGTTTTCTCGCCCTCCTCAGTCCCAGCTGCTCCGATGCTCCAGCTGGAGGAATGCTGCACTCAGAACAACAGCGCCACGTTGTCATGGAAACAGCCGCCGCTCTCCACCATCGCCGTGGACGGATACATCCTGGAGCTGGACGATGGAAACGGAGGTCCATTCAGGGTAGGTGACCACTCCGCAGGTGCCATTTTCTCCACACAAGCTTGGATTTATGTGTTTACTGTAACAAACCACTGAGTTATTTCACCTTCAAATGGGAACTTGTGTGAGATTTACACCCAGAAACCAAAAGAAAAGCTGAGAAACAGCAGCAGCTCGGGTAGTAACTCACCTTTACGGGACTCCCCCTGCCTCAGATCAAACAAGGAATCGTTCATGTGGTGCCAGGGTGGATGTGAAAGCGGCATCTTGTAGCTGAAATCCCCCTGTGTGGCGGCCATGCTGTCATGTGACGCGGCGTATCGGGGCGCTGAATGACTCGCCGTCAGGAAAAAGGGTTTTTAACGCAGCTGTCGGCCGGGATGATCCTGCAGGAAGCGTGATCCGGCATCAAAGCGGCCTTCATACCCTCAGCATGTAATCCATCCTCACAGAGACCCTCCCCGGTTCTCTATAGGCTCAGATCCCTGCTTTGTTACGACGGCAACTTATACCTCCTGGACTATTCTCTCAGTACAATAGTGGAGGATATCTGTGTCTGAACTCTAAACCTCCGTATAGCAGCCCCGCCGACTCTTAACAAAGACAGTTTCTTAAAGTGATGTTAACATTTGGGACGTAGCTTCCAGCCAAGTATTTTAAATCATCTTTTATTGGTGTAAAATAAATGAGTCATGTTGCTTAAATTGGGGGGAGGGGATGTCGTTTTTCTCTTTAAATCCGACAAAAATTCGCCCGAGGCTGAGACTGTACAGTTTCGGCACACAGAGGGGAAAGAAGAAAGTAAATGTTGAGTAGAGCAGAGGAAAGAACAAGTATTTCTTTTGTTCTCAGATCTGTGTCTCTGTGTGAAGACTTTAGATTAAGAGAGGCGGTGTTTCTTCTTCTGCACAAACAGAATGGAGAAAAAAATGGCAAGAAAGATTAGGAGTGTGGGCTTGAAAGTTAGTTTATTGAAACGTAATAAAGTGGTTTTAGCTCTTTGAAAACAGGAATAGGTGCAGTCATGGATCCAACACCTGGACAAGAAGGATGTGTTTGAGTTTTCAGAGCTCAATGCAAGAGTCAGGAGAAGAATCAAAGGAATAGAACATCAGAAAGTGTCAGGAGGTCACACTTTTGCCCATCATAACTCCATTAAATTGGTGTAAATGCACACAAAAAGGTCAAGTTGCACATTTAACTCTCTGAACTCCAAGCATTTTCAAGGCGTTTTTTGCTCCTGTAACATTTTTACTCACTGTGGGCTCATTTTTTACTGCAATATAAAGTCCCGTACCTCCATGGAAACAACACAACAATACCTTATACTGCTAGAAATGTATATAAAAAAGGAAAGACAAACATTGATTTTTTTTGGTTTCCCTTTATTTGACAAAAATTGGATTAAAAAACTGGAATCAACATGCTGAATGTTTTCCAAGTGCTCACAAGTGTCACCAACACTGAAAAACAGTAATGACATGTCGTAATATTTTACTGAATACATTTTTCATTTGTTTTCATACCCATTTCCTCTCTGCTCTATGTAAACACTGCCTGCAGTTCAGCCGAATATAGCTGAGTCATTAGTAGCTTCATGATTGCACCAAGAAGTACAGATTGTTTTTGTTTTTTACAGAACTTGACTAATGCAAGCAGTTGATTTTTGGAGATTTTTTTTTCAACAAGACATGTTGAATAAAGTGATTTGGATGAAATATCGTGATTTTAAGTTTGGATTTGGCTACGTTTTCTCATAGAGGGTCATCCAAACTTGAAAATCTGATGATTCTTTCAGTTTTATGGTTTCTAGCTCTGATATTTGGTGTCACTTTGGCGATGTTTAAAATGACAAACACGTCTTACAATCCCATTGGCGGATTTGGGGGTTCAGAGGGTCTAATTTGCCTTGAAATCTTGGTTTAAACCTTACATAAGTCTATATATCATTAAATATCCATCACTTCCATGATATAACTCAAGAACAGGACCGCACTGGTATAGTTTCTTCAGATCGTGGTTTAAATTTTGCTAAATCTTGGTTGCTTCATGGAAATTACAAGTTTCCAACTTAGAAAATAGTGTTTATTTAATCCCATGAAATGAGTTTTCAGATTGTTATGCAACTTGCCGAGCGAAGACGGGATGGTACGACTCTAAATAAAGAAAACTACCAAAGACCCAACTGATCCCCCATATTTCAGGCTTCCCTCTCTGTCAAACTGCTACCATCCTTTCATAACTTTAGATGTCAATGATATTCGTCTGAGCAGCTGGGGCAGCATAATTAAAGTGGTTCAGCTCAGCTTTTCACCTAAAATGTGAGATTATAGTCAAAATATTGGCCTTTCTGAGGCCTTATAAAAGTCGGTTTGGTAGCTTTACTGGTGTGTGAGGAGACTGAAGAGGGTTGAGCTCGACGCTGCCAGTGAAATGCGACTGATCCAGCAGCTGTTTGTTGAGGCGTCCTGTGTTTTAATTTTGGAAAACAGCGCCAGTGACCTAAAGCCACTCTACTCCCTCTTTAGGGCTTGTTAGCTCAAACCAGCTGCTCGTAATCTCTTGCCCTTTCAGTTCATTTTGGGTTCTGTAATTGTCTGTTTCGCCCCTCTGTCTTAATTACAACCATTCCATAAGAGGGGGATCATTTGCATCCAATCTGCCGACTGATCCGCCAACTGTATCCGCTAACTGCTAATTGGTGGGCGGTCGATGCCAAATTGTGCTCCAGCTTGGAGAGTCTTCACTGTTAACCTGTGATTTAGAGCAAAAAAAAAATGAGATAGAGCATCTTGGAGCACGTTTTGAAACTGTTATGAGGAGTTTCTTCTTCTGGGATCACTAAGCTGACCTTTTCTAAACGTAATGAAATGTTCTGAGCTCAGGACTCAGTGTGTACGTACGGATCAGACGCCTTGAGAAGAAGGC
The DNA here is from genome assembly GCF_021347895.1 of Acanthochromis polyacanthus. Classification (NCBI taxonomy): domain Eukaryota; kingdom Metazoa; phylum Chordata; class Actinopteri; family Pomacentridae; genus Acanthochromis; species Acanthochromis polyacanthus. Next base: position 28,656,964 of record NC_067113.1, read on the forward strand.
TGTGGGAGAGTTCTGAGAAAAGCAACAGACGTAAAGGAATAGTACACCGCAAACTGTAAAGAGGAGGCCTCTTCGTCTATTATAATTCCATTTAATTGGTGGAAATAAACATAAAAAGCTCCCCAGCTTCAAAGTGCACATTCAACCCCAATCAGTTGTTGGACATTTTTTGTTCCTGTCGCATTTTTACTCACTGTGGGCTAATTTTTCACTGCAATATAAAGTTCTACACCTTCATGGAAACAGGACAATCATGACTGGAAGTAGAGAGAACTCAAAATGGTCTTTTGCACAAGATGCAGAAGCCTTTAATGCCATAAATTTTACAAAAATTAAAGCAGAAGATGAATTTCTTTGATGATTTACTTTACAAGACAAACTGGCGACCTGTCCAGAGTGTCCCTTTCCTTCGTCCCAAGTCAGGTGGGATAGACTCCAGCCCCTCCGTGACCTTAATGAGGATGAAGCGGTGTTCAGCTAATGGATGGATTCATTTTACAAAAAACCAATATTGCAATCAGTGAGTACAACATTTTCCCAAGTGCCCGCACATGTTTGGTCTTCACTGCCAACTTGGGATTTGGACCAGAAAAATACGATTTAGAGCATCTTGGAGCACATTTTGGAACTTTTGTGGTGAATTTCTTCTTCTGGAATAACCAATAAACCACAAACTGTAAAGAGGAGACCTTTTCGTCAATAATACCTCCGTTAAATTGGTGGAAATGCAAACAAAGTTCAAATTGTTGGGTATTTTTTTTACTCATGTCACATTTTTGCTCACTGTGGCCTCATTTTTCACTGCAATATGAAGTTCTTCACCTCAATGGAAACAACACCACCATGGCTAAAGTAGAGAGAACTCACAGTTGTCAGTTTTTCGTAGATGATAAAACAGAATGCCATAAATTACACAAAAAACGGAGACAAGTTTCATTTCTTTGTTCATTTATTTTACAACAATTTAAAAAAATATCTAAACAGCATTTTCTGCGTGTCCACAGATGGCAAAAAATTACAATGTAGTGCACCTTGGGGCATGTTTTGGATCCTTCCTGATCTTTTTGTGTTTAAAATTGCCTTTTTACCCACGTTTTTGTGTCATACCTGTTTCGGATGCAGCACTATGCCAGGAAACAATTTTCCAAATGGCGAGGGAAGTTTTCCTTCCTCCTCTACTCTCGCTCTGACTCATTGAGTCTCTCCAACGCAGCTTCACACTGAGCTCTGGCGAGTTTGTGTCCTCGTGTCTATTTATACTCCGGCGTGGGCTGCAGCTCCCACACTCAGTTGTACAAACTCTCACTTATTAAACTCGCCTCCAGATCCGATCGGGACGCTCCTTCAGAAGCTGAGCCTGCCGGGTTCGACAAACAGGACTGTTGGGTGTCATAATTACGCAGTTGATGTATCTGCCAGTTTTAACGGGACTCGATGTGTGTGTTTACAGGAAGTGTACGTGGGGACGGAGACCATCTGCACGGTGGACGGACTCCACTTCCACAGCACGTACAAGTCCAGAGTGAAGGCCTTTAACGCCAGCGGAGTGGGCCAGTACAGCAAGACTCTGATCATGCAGACCTCTGAGAGTACGTCATCACTGTAAATCTTTGAGGAGAAAAACATCCTGATAACAGAATTCATTCACATATTCCTCTGATCCTGCATAGCCGGTCATTATGTGTTCGCAAAGTTAGAATCCAGACAGAGGCTCATAAGTCTGCTAGAAAATACACTTATTAGTTCTTCCTCACTGACTCAGCTGGACTCACAAACCTTGCTCATGTATTTGTTTATAGGCAAGCCACCTTTATATTCAGTATATTGCTCTTTTTCACAGCATCATCGCCCACGTATATTCCAATATTAGCTCACTGCAACTGAACACAGAGCCTCCTTTAAACAGTTTGTCCACCAGTGAAAGCTGACAGTTCAATTTTTACCACAGTCTGTTGATAAATATGGACATAACATCACCATTTCTTTACAGTGTGCACAAGTGAAGCCAAATTATTGCAGAAATGGATGCTAAAACCAGAATCTGTGCAGTAGTGAGCTGAGCAGATGACAGCAGAATTCATTTTTATTATATTTTACCTTTAGCCAGTTCTGTGGAGCTTCCAAACTGTCCATCTTTACATACAGCCCCAGGTACGTTCTTGAAAATAACAAATCAAAAGGCTCCTTATCACAGTTGTATGTTACGTGGTCATGAGGAATGTTCGGAGTTCGATCCTTAGATCAGGTTAGAAGCCAGTCGAGACAATTTTTAAGCAAAAATCTAAGCCCAGTCCTTTGTTTCTGTCCAATGCCACTCAAGTAAATTGGAGTAATTTACTTAATATGTGCAACAAAATCAACCAGTAGTTGATTAACAAATAGAGCCGGCACAGAATATGTGCCACAAAAGCAGTAAGTACAAAAACCACTGCCAATATAGGAATGATGTTCTAATTAATCCCAGCTTGACTTAATATTAATGTACTGGCTGGAGGTCATCAAACATCACAGAAGACTTTGTCATGGTGCTCTTTTGCTCATGAAACCCCAACAATGCTCTCTGCTTGCGGGCATGGACTTGCCTCCTGTGATCCCTGCAAGAATTACCAGTTAGAGGCTCCACCTGGTGGTGAAACCAGATACTGCAGCTCATTGACAGTACTCGAACGCCTGTTTTACAGGAAAGTAGCATCAAAAAAGGCTAAATATTAAATGACCGTGGAGCAAAATACAAACTTGATCAGGATAGCTCTTGTTGTCATAAAAAATGCTAAAATATAATTATAGAACTGGGTGAAATGCTGTAGATGAAAAATGTTAAAAATTGAATAGAAAGAAGTTTGACTAGTATATCCTTAGAAGCTACTATTTTAATTACAACATCAAATAAATACACATCTTCGGTCATTATAAAATGTTTCATTTTAGTAAATATCAAACATTACTGACAGTTTTTAGACCAGGAGAAAGTAGGTTTATTTTGAATATGACTTTGTTACTTTTAATTTCCAACACTTTAAACATTTTTTTAAGATACAAAGGTAATAATTTTAATGTTAACACAACAATGAAAAACATATATAAATAGATGTATGCATAAAAATAGAAACAAATAAGGACAAAAGAATGATCATGGTGGTTTGCATTGGATGCGTCGACGAGTAAGTGAAATTATCAAAGATTTTATTGAACTGTTTTCTAATTGCTTTCATTTTAATAAACAGAATTGTCCACGTTTTCAAACTCCCAAATATCAACATCAGCATCCACTTAATGAATCCTTTAAGCTCAGTTTTGACTTGGATGTAGGACTCAATGAGGTTTAAAACAAGCTTTGCCAGTAAGTGCACCGTCCAAACAAGCAAATAAAGCAAATCTCATGCAGAAGGGTTCAGAAGGCTGTGACTGAAAACAAAGAGATTGGAATCAAATGCAGAATACAGCCAGTTTGGTGGCCAAAATACACCTGTATGTAAGCAGATAAGATGTTTCAAGAACAACTCATAACGGGAAGAACAATACAAGACACTGCAGCACCCCTAACATGGAGATTATGTTATCAGGACCAACAACATCCTGCCACCTGCCACTTGTTTGCCTTCATATTTTTGTTCCTCAGGTGGATTACGGTTCCAAAATACGATGGATGACCCACTTTATTCTGCATGATCTCATCTTTAAGGAGGTCTAGGCACATTTTATATGTCTGATAAGCTGTGATAAGACTACATACGATCAGTGCCTTGGCAAACAGCTGGCAGATGCTTTATCACAGGTGTGATAACAATCATGCAGCTTCACCAGACCAGAGTCTTGGCTCACATTCTCTAACTTGTTCCTTTTACAGCCAACAAATCTGCACTGAACTCCAGGAGATCTGAGGAATAATAAATTGTTGCTGCCAGACTAAAGCATCTTCTTAAGAATCTAAGATCCACTGTCTTGGCAGGTTTTCAAATACAAACCACACTTTTTAAGTTAATCATGAGTTTCAAATGGCTTTTATATTTAAAGCAGCACCATGAATAAGAACAGTAAAAGCCTCCAAAATATCCATGACAGGATTTTAGTAGGATGTGGATTCAGTTTGGAGGGTGTGCAGCTGCTTTAGTCCACCCATGTGCTTGCTTTCCCATTAGTTTAATGGTGCTGTGCATAGATGGGGAAGCTTGTCATCCATCAGTGGACCTGAAAGGCCCAGAAAGCCTCCCTACCTGACAGAGGGAGCACTCAGCAGATGTACAAAGAGATCTAACCACTCAGTGTTTTTCAGGCTTCACTGTGCTTTGATTTTTTTTTTTTTTTATTGTAAGGAAAGAAGAAAAAGCAAGAATTTGTCAGTCCAGAGCTTCTCTTTGTTCTGTTTGAGTCTTCGGTGGTTTGTTTCTAGGGTTTGGGGATCTTCCTCTGGTCACTGAGCTGAACCAGCTTCCCTGATCGATTCTGATTTCTTTTTTTTTTTTTAACCCCCATTGCCTCTCCTCCCGACCCCCTTCCTATACTGTCTGCTTCACTGCTTCGCTCCCCTCTTTTTCCTTTTTTCCTCTACTTCCTCCCCCCTTCATTTCACATTTCAGCTGGACTGCCCCCATGTGATATTCAGTCTATAGGCACAGGTATGGACAGCTCTCATTGCAGACTAATCCCCCTTTCAGGCCATTGTTTGTTCCATCCGTGACGTCCCCACATTCAGACCAGCAGGGGGGCAGTTTGCAGCTCTGTGGGCTCCACGTATTAAACCTCTAATAAACGTCTCTCCTTTGGGAAATTAAGCCACGTAATGAAACTTTACTGCATGTAGTAACACCAGCGGACAGTGAAGTCCAGTGGAGCCCATAAAAACTGCAAACGTCCGCCTGTTCAACCCCAACATTCATCGAGATACTGTGTTTTTCTACACTCAGGTCAAGCAGGATTGTGAATTTATTTTTGATTTTACCAACTTGGAAAGGAACAGTTCACCGAAACTACAGGGAAGCATATTTTCCTACTCAAGGCATCAGCTAAAAGGACAGTTTTTGAGAGGGTCAGGGTTAAATCTATGGATTTATTGGGTTTTCCTTTTGAAGTTTTCTGGGCCATTAACCCAAATCTGTACTGTAAATTAGTCAGGTAATTCGGTTTTATATATAAAATTGTAGGTGCTTATCTTCAATATTTAAATTGGCCATAGGTATCTTTTTAAAGTACATATTATATGTTCTTAACCTTAAATCTGTAACATTCATTTTGTGCTTCTCTTGGAAAGTACGTTGGCAATTGTAAAAACGATGTAAAAAAAATGATTTTTTTTTCAGTTTTAAACTATTTTTGAACAATTTACTGTTCATTTATACATTTTTTCTGTTTTTCAAAAATTACACAATTAATTTAGACACAAACTATAAAAGACAAAGTTTACTGTAAAATTGCACAATATCTTAATGTATGAAAATCATCAAAGCATATTATTTTACTAAAATTATACATTTCAAGTAATGAAAATTACAGATGTGTTTTTTTTTTGTCATTCTCTGAATCTTTCCCACCTATATTTTTTCAAATGGTCAATCATTTTTTCAAATGTTTGACCATAAAATGCAGTATTTTTACTGTAATTTTAAAAATTCTTTTTAATGTTACTAAATTTCACAGTTTTTTAAAACCTCGCTTTTCTGGCACCCTTACTGTTGGATTTTTTTTATGTATTTTTTTACCGACTAGACCTAATAAGCTTTTACAGTAGACATGAATCGAATTTTGTTGACAGTGTTTATAGCAACGAAAAATTCAGTCAGCCCAAGAATGACATACAATCAACTTAAACTTATGTCTTGTGCAAAATTAGTGATTTTCTGTCAACCTGCCAAGTGTGAGTTCAATATTTATTCTTTTACACACCTTGTTTTTGTATTTTGGGTGAACTGAACTTTCTTGATAATTTGTTACTATATTTTACTAATAAGAAACTATAAATATGTATTTAAAAGAGCAAATTAGGTAGATTTTTCTGTTTAATAATTTGTTTTTCTAACCCTTCTGCTGTTCCAAGCAGGCACCAGTAAAGATTCGCAGACTGTCTGACACAGATGTGATAATATAGAAATGATTAAGCATCATAGAGTTTAAGTTAAGTCACATAGTGTTAAGATAAGGATTATTAATCTTATTCATAATATTAAGTGATACTAACTCTTCTTTTTAGCTTTTTATAGTATTACCACTCTTTCCATTTCAATATTTTTTACAGTGTAACTCCACCTCATTGAACTTTTAAGCTCCTGTATCATGTTGTGTTTATAAAGTCATCATCCCTGCATCAGGTCCTGGTGTGGTTGTGTATTTACACTAAACAACGGTGTGTATTAACCTCCTCCTATGTACAGTTGCCTGGTTCACCTTCGACCCGGTCTCCGCTCACCCCGACATCATCTTCTCCAACGACAACCTGACAGTGACCTGCAACAGCTACGACGACCGGGTGGTCATGGGGAACTCCGCCTTCTCCAGAGGCGTCCATTACTGGGAGATGACCATCGATCGCTATGACAACCACCCTGACCCAGCGTTTGGCATCGCCCGGGCCGACGTGCTGAAGGACGTGATGCTGGGGAAGGACGACAAGGCCTGGGCCATGTACGTGGACAACAACCGCTCCTGGTTCATGCACAACAACTCACACACCAACAGGTAACCAAGAAAAAGACCAATGATTGTCTGTGCTTTAATGCTGATGTTCTTTTTCATTTATTTAATTTCAGACATGTTTGGAAAAGACACACCAATGCACAGTGATGGAAGTAGTAGTCTGATCCTTTTATTGAAGTAAAAGTAGCAAAAAAACCCTAAATTACACTGAAGTGAAAGTACAGAGATTAGACGCAAAACGTAGTTCTACGATCAAAAAAAATAAACAAATAAACTGCCTGTGTCTGACATACTACTGTTCGTCAGTTTTGTCATTGCAGGTGGTTGAGAGAGCAACTTTTAACTATTTTACTACCGTATTTTCACGACCAAAAGGCGCACTGTACCAAAAGGCGCAGTCTCAGTTATGTGTGCCATTACTGTATTTAACGCACACATAAGGCGCACCTGATTATATGGCGAGGGTTTTATATACAATCCACGCCCACACTTCCCCCTTTAACATTCTCATGGTGTCCTCTACTACGTCGGCCTTACAACAACAACACACACACAAGCATACAAGTGTGCGTATTTAAAAATAGAGCGGGAGCAAAACTGAGTTTGGTTGTGCTTTATTTAAGTATTGATTACAAAGTACTAACATTTTTTTAATCATCAATAGGCGCGGGAATGGTAAAACACTCGGATAAAACAAGCACACAAGTGTGCGTATTTAAAAATAGAGCAAAACTGAGTTTGGTATTCACATTTTTTTTTACCGGTAATCGTCATCAATCAAACCCATGGAAGTCCTCATCCTCTGTTTCTGAATTGAACAGCTGCACTAAACCCCCATCAAACATGCCAGGTTCACTTTCTTCACTGTCAGAGTCACTTTCCGTGCCGTGCGGCTCCTCGGAAATGATGCCGGCTTTTGCGAAAGCTCGAACAACAGTGCCAGCAGACACGTTAGCCCAAGCATCTACAATCCATTCGCAAATTGTGGCGTAACTCGCCCGGCGCTGCCTTCCACTCTTAGTGAAACCGTGGTCTCCATCGGTCATCCGTCGCTCCCACGCCGCTCGCAGCCTTACTTTGAACGGCCGGTTCACACCGATGTCCAGCGGTTGGAGTTCCTTTGTCAGACCTCCCGGAATGACAGCAAGCTCAGAGTTCATTTGCTTCACTTGTTTTTTCACATCGGCTGTGAGATGGGCACAGATCAACAGCGATGGTGATGCGTGGAAAAAACACCTGGTCTACGTCCGCCTTACAACAACAACAACACACACAGGACGCACTGCACCATAGGGCGCGCCGCACAATTTGAAGAAAATCTAAGACTTTTATGTGCGCCTTATAGTCGTGAAAATACGGTACATTTCATCCAAGATGAATCTGAAGGACTCAGAGTTGATTATCACTAATTTGTATTAATTTAACAAATTATTGCTTTTGTTTGGCCTGTTGGTTGGTTAGTTGGTTGTTTGCTTGATCTGTTTGTTTGTTTTGGTCGGTCGGTCAGTTGGTTGGTCCGGCTGTTGTTTGTTTGGTCTGTTGGCTTGTTTTGTTGGCTGATTTGTCATTTGCTCTAGTCCAGATTTAATAAGAACTTTTCTCGACAGAGTTTTTCTCTTTGTCTCCCATAAAGCTTTGACTGGTGAAAAACAGACAACAGTTGTTGTATGAACAGTCTCTCCCATCTCAGCTGCTGAAGCTTGGAACTCCTTCAGAGGAGTATTGGGTGTCTCTGTGACCTCTCTCACGTCTTTTGTCCTTGGTCACTCATTCTTAATGGATTAAAAGCAACAACAGGGGAAAAACTTCTAAGTGGGGTGAATACTCTGTACAAGCACTGTTCTTGCTGATCCTTTATTACTTTGTAGTAGAAATTAAGGAAACTTCATCAGAAACTAGAAATAGAGAGATGAATAAAACATGATCGATTGAGTGCAACATTGACCAAGACACTAAATAAGAGATTACACCTGAATTCTGTGGAGCCTGATCTCAAGGACTTTAAGTTTGTGGACCACTTCAGGAACTTGTACTGAACCCAGCATGGGGAAATCTTCTTGGCAGGTGTTCACTTTGTGTCCAGTGTGCATATCTGTGCCGCTCTGCTTGGAAAACAAACACACAAAACAGAGTATGTCAAGGTTTCCTGCAGCATTGAACAACTGATGTCTTGCCTGAAATACAGAGCACCACTACTGACATCTGAAGACACTTTGACCTGTTGTAATTTAACATTCAGTTGTCTGAGCTTCCAGAAAGATTAACACTCATATAGAAAGAAAATGGCTGCAGGGGTTTAAACTAAGGATGCCTCAATAAAGTGCTTTTGGCTCACAATCCAAGGTGAGTCATTAAATACTTAGCATCTGCTGATACCGTATCCCTCTATAAGACACACATCAGCTATTGTAGATGAGCTGCAGTACTTGGTTGTACCACAGGGTGGAGCTTCTTGCCAGACTCTCAAGACTGTTCTGTATTGGAAAGCAGAGTATTGTGGAACCTTAGCTAATAAAGGAGCACTGTGACAGAGACTTATGAGGCTCGCTGATATGAGGTCAGCAAGCAACTGATGAGTTAAGCTGGGTTTATATTGGCTAAATATCCAACATCCCAGTAGAATATTTAACATGAATGTGATGTCTTTTCAACATTATGTGGTGAGAACAAATTTGTGCTGACCCTGATCACGTCAGAATTCCCAATCTTACCTACATCCCCATATTAATCTGGCCCAGATTTCTGTGTCAAGACTGGCAACACTTGTTCAAAACAGCATCACACTAAAATTCACAACAATATCCAAAATATCCAGTGCAGAACAGTGTGTACAGTGTTGCTGAAACAACCTTTACTAACCTTACTGTGACGCTGATTGAATGCTTGCTTTCTGGTGTGGATCTGCTGGTGTTGTTTCAGGGAAGCCAAAGTTCTAAAAGTCTTAATACACTCGTCACATCTGTAGGGTCTGTCCCCAGCGTGGTCACGTTGGTGAGTGACTCCAGTGTTGTTGAAGCCTTTCCCATCCTGGTCACGGCGGTACGGTTTAACCCTGGTGTGGGTAACTGCATGAGCTTTTAAGTGTGAGAAGTGTACAAATAGTTTTCCACAGTGATCACATACGTACACATCTTGTCCAGTGTGGATGCGTTGGTGACGTTTTAGGCTCTCTTGGCGCTTGAAAGGTTTTTTCACAGTAGTCATACCCAGAAATCGAGTGTCTGCAGGTTTTGTAATGAATTCAAATTTAAGGCTGTGTGAACAACAATATATCAGGAACTGTTAAAGATAAAGACCTGAAACTTACACTGTTATTTCTCATCATACCATTCATTCAGAATCTACATTACTGGACAAGAGGAGCAAAGAATTAGAACAACTGTGAGGGAATTCATCTGCAATGTATTGATGCAGATGGAATCAAATGGAAATGCAGGAAAGTTACTTAAACATTCTGCTTACCGAGAATATTTCAGTAAATGTGCTTGGAAGCAGAGGTGGGTAGAGTAATCAAAAATTGTACTCAAGTAAGAGTAATATTACTTCAAAATAATCACTCAAGTAGAAGTAAAAGTAATCTTCCAAAAAATCACTCAAGAGTAAAGAGTGTTTCGTGAAAAGACTACTCAAGTACTGATTAACTGCTTGATTGTTGTGTCCGATCTATTTTTTGGAAATTATGTGATCAGACAGACAGAAATTTAAAAATAATGTGCAAATTCTGGTATTTCTCAACAATTAAAAAAAATAGTAAAAAAAAATACTGTCTTTACAAAATGACAAGTTCAGGCACAAGAAACACAAATTTCCAAGTCTCAGTTGTTTTTTTAACAACATAAAGCTTTTGAAACGAGTACCTGCAGTAAGATAACGTTTGTATGCTTGAACAGTGCAAACTACTTCCAGGGACAAGATCTACTGTATTTCACTTCCCTCCAAGTGGCACAGGCTCAGTAGATAGAAAATAACAATACAACTAGGGCTGGACCCCAATATTCAGTTGTTGTGCTGGTTTCCGAATATTAATTTTGAGCTCTGAATATTCGGAGAATGTTACTGCAAATAATGCTTTCTCTCTGTGGCTGTTTCATCACTTCATGTTTCTCTCTGTGTCTCTGCAGGACGGATGGAGGCATTGCTAAGGGAGCCACGATCGGAGTTCTGTTGGACTTCACTCGTGGGCTCCTCATCTTCCTGATCAACGATGAGCAGCAGGGTCCGGTGGCGTTTGAAGGTTTGGAGGGATCGTACTACCCCGCCATCAGTCTCAACCGAAACGTCCAGGTACAACATTATGCTGCTTATACATATATAGACGGGCTGCACACTCAATTCAAACCAGTTTCAGTTGTGAACTGCAAAATATCTGATTGAGTGTTTACCACAAAATTTAAACACGTATCCTGGTAGTCCTGAGCCGTATGAAACAATACTCTGCAACTACAGCTACTGTAGTTACTTTTTTTTCCTGTGAATTTGCAAAATATAATCTGTAACTTAAAGAAAAAATCTGTAAAATTACAGTTATTACAGTTTTTTTCAATTGCAAACAAGCATTGGTCCAAACTGAAGTCACATGTTCAAAACTCTTAACACAGCCTGCATTTCCATCATGCATCTCAGCTAAACAGTGAATCTCATCCCCAAAACTGTTTCTCACCAACAAAACACTTCATTCATGTTTTAAAATAAGCTCATTCAACCACTACACTAGAAAGTAGTCTCACTTTGGAAACAAATGCTGTCACTCTGAGCACGCTGAACTACAAAATACTAACAACTGAGAGCATTACATGAAATTAATTGTAACCTTTCAAGTTTGAATGATTTCTTTTTAGATAAAGTATTTTATTATAAAATAAGATCTTTGGACTTTGAGTTTTCTAAATTATTGTGATACATTGCAACAAGAATGAATCAGGAATGCAGCATTTTACTTCAACAACATTGACGTATTTTCTCTGTGCCTTTGCATGAAACTTTAGGACCTTACAAAAAATAAAAAGTTTACTGTAAACAAAAATATAATGTAGAATCTCAGAATTCAGGGGGCAGAATAGAAATCAAGAGATAAAAGTAAAAAACCAACAACACATGTAAACTGTAACATTCACACCTGTCGTCTGCATTTGGCCTCATGTTTCCATCCATTACATCTGATGTCTTCTCTGGAGAAGCATTGTGGCTAGAACCTTTGTTTCTGATGAGGCCAAACACAGATCACCTGAATCGGGTTTCAGCTGACAGTTACACTCAGCTGTGTGTAATTACCTAATCTTTTCATTTATTTTAATTTTCAATATTTTGAAATGATTTTCAATAGATTTCAATGTGGCTGCAGCAGAAATTCCCCTTGTTTTTTACCCATCATTCTGTTCTGATTGTGGTTTTAACTGTTTTGAACAGTGTGTTAGCATTTGAAAAATATGCTGTAAAAGTCTAATGTTTCGCAGGTGGTGAACTAGTAACTGAGAAAAGAGTTCATGAATTTTGGTGACTGTGGTCACTGAATGCATTTTGTGTGAAAGCAATGGAAAGTGATTCACAGTTCGGTCCACATGGACTGCTGTTTTGCAGGCTGTGTTCACAGTTTTGAACATGTGACTTCAGTTTCGACCAATGCGTGTTAGCAATCGAAAAAAAATGTATTTAGCATTTTTTTAGTCTTTAAAGAAATCTTAGAAAAATCATTAAAAATTATATTATTGTTTAGTTTTGACCTGTTTTTTTGTGTAAGTTGTTTTTGTAACTTTTCCATTGTGATTTTGAGATATTAGTTGTAATTTAACAAAAATACGGACTGTGTAAAATCACCATTAAAATCAACATTTTTAATCTTTAATATTCAACATCTTTCTTCTAATAACACCAAATGTCTCTAAAATAAGGATTTTTTCTGATTTAAACATAGTAAAAATAAAAAAGTTATGTTATTTTATGGCCATTCATTACAAAACAACAAATCAGTGTTTGTAAAAATGAAGGTTGCTGATGAGAATGTTATTTACAATTTGGGCCTGTATTTAAGTGTTAGCATGTAAATTAATACTTTAGTTAGATAACCCTTTAAGCTTCAGTGTACCGCCGGCGGTACACCTACTAATTTGCATAGGAATTTCAAGAATGTCCGACGGCCGCAAACGCGCTTATACAAACACTATACACCGATGGAAAGCTTAGATTCTCATGAATCTGCCGGTATAAACCACTTTCAGATGTGATTACCACAGCGGGTGAGAAAAACACATTTGTCCGACAAAAACAAATATTCATCCATCCGTTCTCTATACACGGCTTCAACGCACACAGCGCGACTCACATTTCCGGGTTCATTATTATACACAAAAAAAAAGATTCCACAAAAAACGGCCATAATCCAACCTTTTACATCCAGATGACACAAGCCAGGAAACTATTTTGTCCAAAACATGTCCTGAAGTCGGTATAAAATCCCCGAATCGGTCCTTTTCAAGGAAAAGCACCTCGCGATGCCCGTCCAATATTCCCCGTATTTTTCGTAATTTTTTTATTTAAAAATAGAATATTAGCGATTTTTTGTACTGAAAACGGCTGGAATTGACTGAAGCTTAAAGGGTTAATATCTGTAATTTAACAACACAGGATAAAATAACAGTAAATTATTTTTGAAAAATAAGTAAAAATAAAGTTAATATGACATGTTATTATATTTAACACTGCAAATGTCAAATTATAAGTCTTTATACCGTCTTAATACATTGTTACAGTAAAAAATGTATTTAGGTGGAAGATTCAGTGATTTATTGATTTTTATGAGGTTACATGTACATATTAGTGCCGACATCGCATTATAGGGACGTTTACTGTAACTGATCAAGATGCATTATTCAGTCGTCACTGGGAGTCTTTGCTAACCCCATGGGGCGCCATTTCTTTTTTCACATCCATATGAGCAAAACTTCAAACAGAAAGTGCCGTTTTTATTTGTAGATCAATAAATTTTACCGTGTGCAGTTAATATTCCTGAAAACCGCCTTTCTAGCTTTTAAAAATATGGACTTGGGGGATTAAACCTTAAAAGAGGAAACTTCAAAGACCCAACAGCAGTCGGTAGCTTTCAATTTCTTGTTGCTCTCGGCCAGTTTGTGATATGATGAAAGAAAAACATGCCCCCAAGACAAAACACTGGAGTCAGTGAAGAAAATGGCTCAACATCTCCACCTGCAGGAAGGAAAATAATGGTTTAAAAGGGTTTCTTCTTCTTCTTCAGGTGACGCTGCACACTGGTCTACCCATCCCTGACTTCTACACCCCCGGGGAGGCAGATCCCAATGGCTCCGTGTGCTAAAGACTCACCTGCTCTGGGAAAACCTCTCCAGGATTTCCCCAGAGTTCATCCTGCCAGTCAATAACTCTGATCCCGCCGACTGACCCCTCCATGCCCCCTTCCAGCGCTGAGCCATGCCTTTATCAAGCCTAAACCTTGAACACGAGGACCACCTGCAGGACACTGTTCAACTCGGACGGTGCTTTGCCATCTGTACCTTATATTTTGATGGGATTTAGTCAGTGGAAGACATGGAAATGATGCTGAATTTGCAGCTGAAGGACATAATATGAGCTTCAAGGAATGATTTGACATTTTAGAAACTACACTCTACTCTAATGTCCATATATTCAATATCGAAATCATAAAACAGAGACTGAAGACTGGAAACAATGGAGGAAAAAAAGGTGCAAATTTAACCTCTGAAGCATAAAAATGACAATTATGAGCACAAAAAGAATGTGAACAAACAGGATTAATATTTTGTGAGCTTTAGAGGAGCGTTTGTGTGGATTTTGTTTCCTTTGGAGAAGCTTCCTCTTGTTTCCAGTCTTGTCTTTCCACAAGAAAGCAAGTATTTCCTCTCAAAATGTCAAATTTCTCCTTCAAAATAAAAGCTTTGTAAAAGAGTTGAGCAGAAAAAGGAGCCCCCATTACTCCATCCTCAAACAGTTTCAGTATCTTATTGTACAAACAGAACTTTTTTCAGAATCGTCTTTTTAAGAGGGAACATTAGGAGGTGGTCTTTGTTCCGTTTACGTGAATGTGAGCGAAGGTGGGTTCTGGAGCAATAGTCCGACTCTCAGCCGCGTCACTGTCATAACCTTCGTCCGTGTAAATGAGACGCTTTTCTTAGTGGCTTCGCTCGTGTGAACCTTCTGTATCGTCCGTAATTTTAAAAAATAAAAATACAGCAAATGCGACTGGAAGCCTTGGTGCAGCCTTTCTCTGCAGAGCAGCTCTCAGAACAGAAGGGAAGCAGTTTTTTTTTTGGTTTATTGTATCATACAGAAAAGTGGGTTGGGTTAAAGGTGATGACTGTGAAGATGTTTGAATATAAGGTGCTATAGCAGCTCGCTTAGTTTCTGGCTTTTTTTTTTTACTGTAGGTGACTGAATACTGGTAGTTTTGTAATATTGTTATTGAAATGATCTATTGCAAAGAGGTGTATAGCGAAGTAAGTTATTGATGTTCAGAGGTTTTTTTTTGTTTTTTTCCAACAAAAATTCATCCTTGTTCCTTTTATTATGATGTATAGAGAAAGAAAGAAAGATTTTGTTGCTTTAAAAACAGTTTATAATCCGATCTGAAGAGGCTTTTTTGGTTTTATTTCGTACAAAAGCAAACAGGAGATGGAAGAGAGACACTTCTGGGGCATCACATTTGGGCAACAGCTTCTTACAAAAGCAGGAACGTGAAAATTTCTTTTGTAAAAGCAATGTTGACATGAGTACTTAGCAGGTTTAATGTTTACTATGTATTTTTAGCTTGAAAGTAACACAAAGCACAGCTGGGGATGTTGTTAGTTTTGCAGATATTTGGTTAAAAAAGTGGCATTATAGTGGTGCTAGCTGTAAAGTTAAGTCAGTTTATTAGACACTGATCTAAATTAATACAGCAGCATAATACAACAACCTATGGCTACTAATCTACAGGTTGGAGCCTCCAAGGTCCAATTAAGTCCCGCAAATGCACCTCCTACATCTTAATTTGTAGTAATTTAATTAAACACGACTGTATTTGGGACTGATAATTCTGAACATGCAGTTCTTTGTTTTTGTTTAAATGCTGCCTCTCTCTCCCTTATTCACATAAATAGGAACCTGGTGTTGTTAGCCTGAGAATAAACATATCCAAGATGGCTGCCGAGTTATGGGACTTGCTTACTAGGCCTTTAATTACACCTGCTTATATTAATTTCAGGAAATCACCTCCAAATATAACATGAATTACAGCCTACAAAGCAACCAAAAAGTTCAATCAAAGCCTCTCTACAATACTTTAAACAAAAACTGAGCATCATAACACTTCAACATAATGTTGGACTGCATCACTTTTAGCTCAGTGTTCCTAATAAAGTAGTAGCTGAGTGTAGTTGGTCCTGAGAGGTCGACCATCTGACTGACTGTCACTGCCATCTATGCTTTAAAATAATATCTCCTGACATGTTGGAAGGTTAATTTCAGGAAGCTGTTGCCTGTAAAAGTTGCCCTAAAAGTTTCCCAGAGCATCGTAGCCCTGAGACTTACAGCCTACATGTCTAGCATTCACATTAAGGTGCTATCCTATGTTTGAGCTTCATGGGTTGTGCCTTTTCCCCCTCTTCAGTACCTAAAAAACATTTATAAAACTTTGCTACCAACTAGTGGATTCATTGCTTCAGCAGAGTCAACTGTAACATCTGTGATGCCTGACTTCACCTGCTGCTACGTGTTTTTTCTATCGTAAAAGGGCAAAATTCAACATCAACCACATTTGCTTTGGATATATTAACCACAGTATTAAAGGGAATATCAGGTCTCGTATCGCTTCTTGTTCCCTCCTCCTTCCCCTCTGGGATTACAGTGATTGTAAATCTTAGAACTCTACTAAAATGGCTTCTATTCTCCTGTATGTGCATGTGGACTGACGGTGAAATAGTAAATTCGCCATCGCTGCGAGGTTTGATTTAGGCAACATCTAACTGACTGTTTTTCAAGGTGAGCCTTTTGTAGGGCCATAATTGTAATGGTGAAGAAGAGCCCATTCAGCAGTGGGTCGCTGAGCAGATTCTTCACCAACAGACAAGTACGGCCGTTATCAGAGCGCTACACAACCTCAGAGTCCAGGATTAATGACCTCCGTGGCTTGAATTCAAAGGGGTTTTCAATATAACTCACACTTCTGTTCATTTTCAACATAATTACAAGATATTCTATGTAAATTTGTGAACTTTACTGATTGAAAAATGACCCGAGTGTGTGTTTGTGAAGCGAACACAAGGGGGCGCTTGACATTCAAAGGTGTTTGATTGTAACATTTATTATTTCTAAACAAGCCAAATACACTTTAAAGATGTTCAAATAGACCCGAGGAAGATTTAAAACTAAACTTTTCAGAATTATTAATAACTTACACACAAGTAGTCGCTGGGCGATACTGAGTGTTAAATCTCCAAATGTACATATATGTGTGTGTGTGTGTGTGTGTGTGTGTGTGTGTGTGTGTGTGTGTGTGTGTGTGTGTGTGTGTGTGTGTGTGTGTGTGTGTGTGTGTGTGTGTGTGTGTGTGTGTGTGACCTGCATTATAACCTCATTTTAACAAAGTGATTTTTTTTTGCCCTGTTTGATCCGATGTGGAATGTCATCAATATTATTTACATTCAACCTAAAATATCTCTATGGAGAGTTTTATGAATATAAGATGAACATTGTTATTCCTATAATTTTAACACAGTATGATTACTATGATTGTTATAATTATATGTCTATCATTACCATATTACTGCTATTATTACCATGATTTGAAATATAATATGAGCCTCTGTGTTTTCTGTATGTGTGAATATTCAATAAATAGGTGTCAACAAAGTGTCCTGATGTCTGTCTCTTACTCTCTATTCACAGTACAATTTTAAGGTACTTGTCAAATATATACATTTTCACATGTGGACAAAATTGTTGGTATCCCTTGGTTAATGAAAGAAAAACCCCACAATGGTCACGGAAATAATTTGAATCTGACAAAAGTAATAAGAAATAAAAATTCGATGAAAATTATCTATTGAAAATCAGACATTGCTTTGAACCGTGGTTTAACAGAATTATTTTAAAAAATAAACTCATGAAACAGGCCTGGACAAAAGTGATGGTAAATTACAAGCACCATCTCAGTTGACTGAGAAAATGATCGTTTTAGATTAAAGCTGCTGTCCGGAGTTTGAATCGCAGCGTCTCCCAAAACACTGTTGGTCCCACCCTCCCTCTGATTTCGCCCCTTTATTTGTGCACGCGCGCAGTACCTGAGAGTGGTGCCCGGAGTGCTGCAGCATCTTGCCTGTTTTGCTGTTTTCCACTCTTCTACATTTAGTACATTTAGTAAATAATAAAGGAATTACGTTAGAATGCTGTATTGAGTCTAACTTGTCCTAATACCAAAATAACATGAATCTGCTAGGACGAACGAGTAAAGTTTGAATATGTGATTACACTAGTGTATCCCTCTCGATGACGTTGTTTATCAAACTTAGTGCATTTACGCGTGTATATGCGTTACATTGTTTATTTATTTCTATCCAGAGTTCAGAATTGCATGACTCCTCTGACAAAGAGTATATCCCAGACGCCCCAACATCTTCCTCCAGAGGTCGGGCATCTAAACGAAGCCGTCAGGCGGGCTATGGAGGCCGTGGTCGGGGAGCGACGCGAGCACCCCGAGCCAAAAAACGTCCTGCAGTCTCTTGGCCTGACAAGCCGTGGGATTGGTAACTTTTCTGGAAGTTGCTGAGCCCTGATGCTCTCTTCTCCACAAGCAAAACAAATGTGCACGCGGTTGCGTAGTGCGTAGTGCGTAGCTCGCCCACCTCTGCATGGGCTTGCTTGCTGTGCGCGTAACCGTTGATTGACAGCATGACAAAGCTGAAGCTCGAACTTGATTGGTCGGCAGCGACCGGCGCTTTTTGGAATAACATGGGGGTCTATGAGAGGAAGGCGGAGCTCAGGAATAAATTTTCATATCGCGTTATACTAACTTTATATTATAGTATCGAACTAGACTAACACATTTAAGCTTTGTTAAAAAATGATACATAAATTGAAAACAAACGGAAACTCCGGACAGCAGCTTTAAATCTCTAAATTGTTGAAGAGAGTTGACGCCACATATTCATTTCAACAAAAAAAAGGCTCCGGTACGACCATAGACTGAATATTCAATCTATGGTTACGACCGTTGAGAGTTTAGTGCATCATCAGTGGCCAACGTCTCCGTGAACCAATCAGTGTTGCCAGATCTGTAGTCTCGATGCGTTCTCGCAAGTCCAGATTCGGCGAGAACGCGAGTAATGGACCGCTTTTTTCTTTCTTTTTTTTAAAAATGTTTATTCACATGTCAAGTTAGGGACAATTTTGACAAAAATGATGTACAAGAAACAAAATCATCAATGGGGGAAATCAGCAACCATATAAACATGACAACAGAGGAGTCATACTGAAGTCAAATAAACATAATTAAGAAACAAAGACAAAAGATGAAAAAAAGGATGAGACACAAAGGAGCACGGCACTGGATATTAGAAGAGCAAGGATCGAGAGATAGATGTGTAAATCATGTCAGTCTTGTTGGTTTTTCTTTCCATAATTTTCAGCGACTTAAAGTAACTGTCAAAGTTGCATAAGAACACAGTGAGAGAGGGAAGGCTTCTGTTCCATTTACAAGTGTGAATATGATATTTACCCATCATGATTACAAGATTTATAGTGTCAGAAACATTCACCTCAAGATTTTTCATAAAATAAATAACATCCTAGTAGGTAAATGAGGGTATGTTATCTATTTTCAAAGACAACCAATTATGGATTTCAGACAAGAACAAAGTGACATGGTAACAATCAAAAAAGATGTTCAACAGTTTCAGCTTCTGAAGAGCAAAAGACACATGGATCGACATCAAATTTAAATCTTTTACGCAAAAACTCACTATAGGGTATATTCCTGACACTATTTTAAAATGGGTCTCTTTAACTTTAGGAGCAACAGGATAAGATAGATAAAAGGAAAGAGCTTGTCTCTTTAACGAAACCTCAATATTATCATGAACAGAATATGAATTAAATTCGCCAAAGACATTTTGTTTAAAAACCATATTTATCAATTTGTTGTTACAGTTCATGTTTATTTAACTTCAATATGACTCCTCTGTTGTTATGTTTATATGGTTGCTGATTTCCCCCATTGATGATTTTGTTTCTTGTACATCATTTTTGTCAAAACTGTCCCTATCTTGAAATGTGAATAAACATTTAAAAAAAAAGAATCCATGTCGTTTTGCAATGATCGTTTCTACGCATGTGCGACTCATTTCGAGCGAGGACAGGGAGACGTCGGCCGCTGATGACGCACAAAAACGTCGACGGTCGCCCCACAGTCTTCTTTTGTTGCTACTCGCGACGAAACGAACATGTGGCCGCCGACAGAAGCAGCAGCGATATGAATTTGTGCCAGAAACGGGTGAAGACGGACTGCGAGCTGCTGCCGAGCCGCTTCCAGCAAACACAGTCCGTCCGCTTCGAGGTGGTCATCAGGAAGGACAAGAGCCTTTCACACATCTTCTGGTAGGTTCACACTCACAACTTCTCTACATTTTCACCGACAGCTTCGTCAACTGTCTTCAACCAATTCACGGTTTGGTGTCTTTATTCGTGTGGGAGCTGAGGTCAGTTCAATCAGAACTAAAGACTTTCAGCTCACAGACTGATCAGCTTGATTTACATTAAAGCCTCTTTGAGATTTAATGTGAAATGATAATTTTCTTAGTAAACTGAGGTGGTGCTCGTAATTTACTTACAAAAGTGTAGTTCCGTACTAATAAATTTGACTCTCCAGAAAAACGCGGGCAAAAATCCTTGATTATGCGGGCTAAAATCCTCGGTTATGCGAATAAATATGCGGGTTTTTTACAGTAGGGGCAAGACTGATTGAACACTTTATTGTCGCTGATACTCCCGCGAGATGGTAACGACGTTAACGATAGCTTGTTAACGACGATTGTAAACGGCCCAGCGATTGGAAGTCGCTGTGCCGCCGCACACATAGGCTGAATCCCAAACCGCCCCCTACACACTATCCCTACACACTACTCCTCCGTTTGCGCGTTCCCGTGGAGGGTCCTCCATATTAAGGGCCGTCCCAAACCGCGTAGTGCGGAGGGAGAGTGGACTGTTCAGCCCTTAAATAGCGAGTCTGCATCGAAGCTCAATCTGGACAACTTTTTCAGGAAGTGCAACGTTGAAATGGAGGAGGAAACAAACATATTGATGTGAGTTCCACATGCGTCCTTTATTTCTCCCACGCCTTTTTCACACTGACAGAACATCACAAAAAGAGTGGTGTTAAAAGATAAACCAAAAGAAACAAATCTTCTTCTCTGCTGACGTTTGATTTAACTGTGCACCCCCTGACACCTTAAAATTTGAACACAACTGACAGAATTCATTTATTCATTTATTCATTTGTTGGATTTGAAATGCCAGATAATAGGATTGGAAAAAATTTGAGTGAAAAAAAGTGGGATGCTTTCGTCTTCTGGAAGCAGCAGCGATCCTTGTTAGTTGCAACCTGTGCCACAGCGCTACAGCCATGCACAGTAGGCGTCTTTGTGTTACCATGGCGATGACGTCTTCCGTTTTCCAGTGAGGCGACAGGGCGTCCCATTCCTGACGATCGTATTTATACCCTCCCCCCTTCAATTAAAGTGCCCTCCACAGCTGCGAGTGTGACTTCTTTTGGAGTGACACTCGGTAGTGGAGGGGGAGTGTGTAGGGGGCGGTTTGGGATTCAGCCATAGACATATATAGGTAGACGCCTCATAGGCTGCCTAGAATGCTCTGATTCTGCGGGGGGGATACCGCGAGCAGCGGAACTTCTACAGCTGATCGCCGCTGCTTGGGACACATGTCTCAATTCTGATCACATGTATTAAAAATGACTCCCGAGACACACACGTTTTGCACACACTGTTGCTCAGTGAAATCTGGCTGGTACAACCGTGTCCGACCAGTAGCGCAAACGCGGAAATGCCTGGCAGCAGCCGACCACGCGAGTTTCGTGTTGCGGTGACGGACTGGCTTGGCTCCATGCCAAATCAAATTTTCAAAATCATCTGGTGGGCCAGATATCAGTGTGCGCCAATGACGTCGGACCATCGGTCAAATCCGATTTGTGTACCAAAAGTCCGGTAAAACTGACGACATTACTGGTCTCATGTCCGGTGTAATTTTTTTCCTGTAACCCCGAAGTTCCACATAATGCGATCGCGCTGCGCCGCGCAACGGAACGAAGTGCCGCTGTCTTGCTCCGAAAGTCAAAGCACACAGCAAGCGCAGCGCCGTCCTTTCACTTAATGATTCACTTTCACAGAGTCAGCAGCATGCACGTCATGCCTGGTGGGTCTGTTGGTTTTCTATGCCTTTACTAAACATTCTAGAAACTCACTTGCAGTGTAGAATTTGAAAGTCAAAGAAAAACGGCTATCTTCTGAGTGATGTGCGACTGCTATTATCTTGAACATAACTGTAGGACACTGTGACACATGCGTATAGAGTGGTATCCTAATTAAGATCTGTTTGATGTCACAGGTGATTGGCAGGAAGAGGAGAGTCTGACGGAGGAGCAGAGGAACGTTGTCAACCATTTTGTTTGAGCTCAACAACAGAGGAAAAATGGATTCTTCACAAACGGTAAGAAACATATCACTATACTATCACAGGGTTCTCACCAGGATTTTTTTACAGCGTAACGGTAGGTCCTCCCGCATGCGCAATAGCCTTCATTAAATCTCGCGAGCGGCCGGCCCAGATGTCAGCCAATGAGCGTCACGCAGATACTCCAAATGCTCATGATTTAGGTCACTATTCACCATACATGGCATCACGGAAACAACCGAGACATGCTAATTGTAACCCCGAGATTGGAAGCGACTCTTAATTTTAGACAGGAACGGGTCAATCGACAGGAAAGTACGGCTGAGGTGGAGTGACATAAATTAACCTAGATAGGCACCCAGTTGATAAAAACAAATGCACATGGCGTTATCTGTCAAAATAACAGTGTAGCGGCCCTAATCACAGTGTAATCTTTTAAACTGACAGCGTAACGGGCCGTTCTGACAGCGTAACAGCCCGTTACGCTGAAATGCGCTGGCGAGAACCCTGTATCATCATCATTAATTTATTATTTAGAATATCTAAAGTTGCTCCAGTTGGATAGATGATCCAACCAAAGCCAGGTAAGGTTGGCTGGAGAGATGTAGCTCTGCAGACGCAGCTCAACTGAGGATAAAATGATGGAAAGCTAGGAAGCTGTTTATTTGTTGTTTAAGGCCAAACTGACTGCTAGTAAAACATTACGCAAATGTGCTGCATGAAGATGTAGATAGGTAATGCAGGAAAAGCCTTGTTTTTCAAGTCAGGTGTTGAGGAAGGAAAGGATGAGTGTTTCTTTGATAGAGAATAATACTTTTGGGCATTGTGAGATTGCAGGCCTTTTTGCTTGTCAAGAAATTCAGACAGTTGAAACCAGGAGTTTACTTGCACTGTATATGACACATAACCTTGTGTGTGTGTGTGTGTTTTTAACAATTTCTGACATTAAATCAAATGATACTTTTTCTGTTTTAGGTCATTTAGGATTGCCAAAATGATCTGTATTTTAGAGCTGAAACAACTAATCGATTTAACCAATAAAATCGATTGTTAAAATAGTTGTCAACTATTTTGGTGATCTACTATTAATTGGTTAATAAGTCTATTTTTACCGTAAGTGGAATGTTTTAAGCCAGCCTGTAATCGCAGTGATCAGGTGTGGCAGTAATGAGCCACTGCTGGTTTTACGTAACCAGAACTGCAGGAGAAGAAGCAAACAACCAATAGGTTGCCTTGCTTTAGGTCATGTGATGTTCACTCAGCATCATAGACTCACGCTCAGCGGCTGAGTACCCACTGGGAAAGTTTGACACGAGGTCCTCACATACTTCGGTGAGAAGCCAGTTTCCAAGGGAGAAAATCCGTTACAGTGGTGAAAGTGAAATGAGGTGAAATACCCATTTTTGTCAAGATTAGCAGAGTCCTACCTCTGTATACCGAGCACTACTACACCATCAGAGCGGCTGTTTTCTGCAGCAGGGAGTGTAGCTTCTAAAAAGAGAGCTAGCCTTAGCCCAGAGCATGTGGACATGCTAACATTTTTGCACTGCAATGCAAAGTTCATGATTCATTCATTAGACTAGTATCCAAAGTTGTTAAAATCAATCCAATGGCGTGAAAGAAGGCATCCAAGTCAAAGTACAGAAGCCATCTTTCGGGGGGGGGGTCTGCAACATCATCTTTCGCCAATTTACAATCAGGTCCTTTCAAAACTCCCCAAAAGAACTACTCAGCAGACTCATGCTAATGACCCCCATTAGCACACGAGGGCTCAGTTACATCTGTGCATTTCAACGACCCCCACCGATACTCACAACGACCATCGTTGAGTAGTCAGATGAGTTTTGGTATTGGTTGTTGGAATAACAGCCCTGGACACACCTAACAGAGGTTTAAAAGCTGAGGCAACACCAACCACCACCAGAACTGAAGAAGCCTCTTGGATGAGAGGTGAAACGTTTTCAAGGAACTTTCAGAATCACTTTTTTTTGCCAAGTATGTGAGCACATACAAGGAATTTGACTCTGGTATTTTACAGTACCCTCTTGTACTAGACAAATAGAAAATTAAATAATAAACATAAATTATGTAACAAAACAAAAATATATAAAAAAATAACATAACTTTACATTACGTAATAAAAAATAACAACATAACATGACATAACATCATAAAATAACTTAGTTTAAAGTGATCAGTGGAAATGGTGCATTTCTAGTTATAATTTTATTGTTTATAGGACTGTTTGTTGAGGTTATGGGTGTTTATGTTCATGATTCAGACTGTGACTAGTTTCAAATGTTCATCAGAGCAGCAGCCTGTGGAAAGAAACTGTTCATGTGCCTGGTGGTTTTGGCGTACAGAGCTATGTAGCGCCAGCTGGAGGCAAAGAGGTGAAACAGGTTAAGTCCAGAGTGTGACAGATCTGCAGTGATGTTGCCTGCCCTTTTCCTGACTCTGGACATGTGCAAGTCCTGAATGGAGGGCAGGCTGGCACCGATGATTTTTTTCTGCAGTCCTGACTGTCCGTTGCAGTCTGTGCCTGTCCTGCTTGGTGGCTGATCCAAATCACACAGTGATGGAAGTGCAGAGGACAGACTGGATGATGGCGGTGTAGAATTGGATCAGCAGCTCCTGTGGCAGGTTGAACTTCCTCAGTTGGCGCAGGAAGTACATCCTCTGCTGGGCCTTTTTCCTGATGGTGTCGATGTTGGACTTCCACTTCAGGTCCAGGGAGATTGTGGAACCCAGGAACCTGAAACTTTCCACAGCAGACACCGTGTTGTTGTGAATGGGGGGGGGGGGGGGGCAGCACAGGGGGGCTCCTTCTGAAGTCCACTGTCATCTCCACAGTCTTGAGCGTGTTCAGCTCCAGGTTGTTCCGACCACACCAGAGGACCAGCTGTTCCACTTCTCGTCTGTACGCAGACTCATCACCGTCCCGGATGAGGCCGATGACAGTTGTGTCGTCTGAACTTTAAGAGCTTCAGCTTGGGTCACCTGAGGTGCAGTCGTTGGTGTAGAGGGAGAAGAGCAGTGGAGAGAGCACACATCCCTGGGTGGCGCCAGTGCTGATTGTCCGGGTGCTGGATGTGATGCTCCCCAATCTCACCTGCTGCCTCCTGTCTGTCAGGAAGTCTATGATCCACTCACAGGTGGAGGATGTCCGGGATGATGGTATTAAACGCCGAACTGAAGTCCACAAACAGGATCCTTGCATAAGTCCCTGGGGAGTCAAGGTGATGCAGGATGTAGTGTAGTCCCATGTTGACTGCATCATCCACTGACCTGTTTGCCCGGTAGGCAAACTGCAGGGGGTCCAGCAGGGGGCCTGTGATGTCCTTCAGGTGGGCCAACACCAGTCTCTCAAAAGATTTCATGACCACAGACGTCAGGGCAGCGGGCCTGTAGTCATTTAGTCATGTGATGGAGGATTTCTTGGGGACTGGGATGATGGTGGAGCGTTTGAAGCAGGAGGGGACTTCACACAGCGCCAGAGATCTGTTGAAGATCTGCATGAAGATGGATGTCAGCTGGTCAGCGCAGACTTTCAGGCAGGAGGGAGACACACCGTCTGGTCCTCGTGCCTTCCTGATCTTCTGTCTCTGAAAGAGCCGACACACGTCCTCCTCACAGATCCTGAGTGCAGTTGAGGGGTCAGCAGGGTGCAGGGAAGGGGTGGCAGGAGGTGTGAACAGTTGTGAGGAGGTGTTGTTGGGGTGGGTGAGAGGTGAGAAAGATGGCCTTTCAAACCTGCAATAAAACCCATTGAGCTCCTCGGCTAGGTGATGGCTCCCTGCAGTGTGGGGGGAGGGTCTCCTGTAGTTTGTGATGGTCTCCAGGCTCCTCCACACTGACGCTGGGTTGTTTGCTGAAAAGTTGTTTTTCAGCTTCTCATTGTCGCTCCTCTTAGCTACTCTGATCTCCTTAGTCAGTGTGTTCCTGGCCTGGTTGTACAGGATCCTGTCCCCACTTCTGTGGGCCTCCTCCTTTGCCCGACGAAGCTGCCTGAGCTTTGGTGAAAACCAGGGTTTGTTGTTATTGTAAGTGAGGAAGGTTTTGGTTGGTACACACATCTCCTCACAGAAACTGATGTAGGATGTCACAGTGTCAGTCAGTTCGTGCTGGTCAGTGGTTGCAGCATTAAAAATACTCCAGTCAGTGCAGTCAAAGCAGGCCTGTAGCTCCAGCTTTGCCTCAGTGGTCCATCTCTTCACAGTCTTTACCACAGGCTTGGCAGATTTTAGTTTCTGCCTGTAGAAGAGATGAACCATGTAGTGATCAGAGAGTCCCAGTGCTGCCTGGGGAACAGAGCGATAGGCATCCTTTAAAATTGTGTAGCAGTGGTCCAGTATGTTTGCGTCCCTGGTGGGACACTTGATGTGCTATCTGTAATTTGGCAGTTCGTGGATGAGGTTTGCTCTGTTGAAGTCCACCCAGTATGATGAGCAGGGAGTCTGGATGTTGTTCCTCCACGTTCCTTATCTGGTCAGCCAGCTGCTGTAAGGCCTCAGTGACACAGGCCTGAGGATGGATGTAAACTCCCACGAGAATGAACGAGGAGAATGCCCGCGGTGAATAAAAAGGTTTGCAGTTTATAAAAAGGCTTTCTAAATGAGGGCTACACGACTTTTCTAGCACTGTGACGTCCATACACCAACCTTCATTTACATAAAAGCAGATTCCGCCGCCCCTCGTTTTCCCGGACAGCTTTGTGCAGTCCGCCCGGATCAGGTGGAAGCCCGCGAGGTGGAGTGAGATGTCCGGGATGTGCTCGCTGAGCCCGGTTTCCGGGAAGCACAGAGCGGCAGATCTGCAAAAGTCCGTTTTTTTTCTGTTAAGGAGCAGCAGTTCATCCATCTTATTTGCCAGCGAGCGGACATTCACCAGGTGAATCGCCAGGAGCGTGGTCTGCATTCCCCACTGTCTCAGTCTGACGAGCGCTCCTGCGTGTCTCCGGCTAATCCCGTAGAGAGCTGCTGCTCCTCTGACCAAAATCTCTGCAAAACTTTCTGGTTCGAAGAAAACTGGTACAAAACTTTTACAGGCAGATGCGCCAATGTTTAAGAGTTTCTCCCTGGTGTATGTGACCAGTGGAGGGGAGCAGAAAACTAAGCAAAAAACACAGAAAGTACAAGAGAGCGCAGTACCGAGGCTTCCATCTGCGGCGCCATCTCGAACAATGAAAAGCTTTCTTAAAGTCCAGTGGATTGATTGAAACTACTTTAGATAACCATGACCTGGATGAATGAGATCCTACACAGACATCATTAAACTAATGTTTACAGTGTTTGTAAAATGCACTTGTTTTCTCTAAATATTCATTTAAAAAAAAAAAAACTCTGAATGTGACTTCCATTTAGGATCCTGAAATGGCCCTTTATTTTAAGTATTGTTTACAGTTTCACAGCATGTTAATAAGCATGTGTCCAGAAAATGCTTCTCTACAGGAAATATGTTTTTAAAGTATAAATGTTGCCTTGGTGAAACTTAATTTAAGATCTTGTGACGTTGGATGGTTGTATGAGTATGTATGTGTTGATGAGTCAGTGTTTTGATTGCTGCTAATTGAGACCTACTAAAATCCAACTCTGGATAGGTTTTTGAAGAATTTAGGACATTGTAACATAGTTAAAAGCTCTTAAAATGTACGTTGAATGACAGGCCTTTTATGAATATTTTACATTGGAAAATAAAGGCAAAACTAAAATGTAAGTGAATGAACCGATTAATCGAAAAAATAAATAACTGACCGATTAATCGATTATCAAAATAATCGTTAGTTGCAGCCCTACTGTATTTGCTAAATGCCAGAAAAAGGAAAGAGTAATGCAATCCTTGTAAAAATTGACCACTGCGGACTTATCGGGAATTATTTGTCGGAAACCATCCAAAGAACAGTCTATTACATTATGAGGGTGTTTCTGAGTCCAATCAATTTCTGCCGTCCATTACATTTACGTTTATGTGACGTGATTCAGTATCCGTACCTAACGTACACATGCCTGTGCTCAGCCCAAGGTAAATTTTTATTAAGAATTTCATCTGTCGAAAATGATAGGACTGAGCAGCCTTGGTGAAGTAGCGTGCTCTGTGGTTGCTTTTCTTGTTTCATGTTTGCATTTAAATCACTGCTTCTGTTTGTGTCTTTGTCTGTTGCTACAGAAACATGAAAACGGCAATGGAGTGAGACATGAGAAATCTGTGGAGGAAAGCAACGTTACCCCAACAGCAACAAACAGAGACGAATCACTCAGTTGTGAGCAATGCGGCAAGACTTTTATCACAGCAACAAAGCTAAGAATTCACCAGCGTATTCACACTGTGGACAAACCGTTCAGTTGTGATCAGTGTGGGAAGAATTTTACTTCCAAGAGTAATCTAACAAAACATCAACTCATTCACAGCGGAGTTAGATCATTCAGCTGTGGTCAGTGTGGGAAGATGTTTACGACCAAGGGTAGTTTAGCAAGCCATCAACTCATTCACAGTGGAGTTAGACCATTCAGTTGTGATCAGTGTGGGAAAGCTTTCACTGACAAGAGTACATTAACAAGCCATCAACTCATTCACAGTGGAGTTAGACCATTCAGCTGTGGTCAGTGTGGGAAGATGTTTACGACCAAGGGTAGTTTAGCAAGCCATCAGCTCATTCACAGTGGAGTTAGACCATATAACTGTGATCAGTGTGGGAAGGATTTTACTCAGATGAGTGCCCTACGACGCCATCAACTCATTCACAGTGGAGTTAGGAAATTCAGTTGTGATCAGTGTGGGAAGACTTTTACTCTAAAGAGTCATTTAACAAGACATCTAGTCATTCACAATGGAGTTAGACCATTCAGTTGTGATCAGTGTGGGAAGAGTTTTGCTGACAAGGATGGTTTAGTAAGCCATCAAGTCATTCACAGTGGAGTTAGACCATTCAACTGTGATCAGTGTGGGAAGACTTTTGCTAAGAAGAGTCGTTTAACAAGACATCAAGTCATTCACAGTGGAGTTCGACCGTTCAGTTGTGATCAGTGTGGGAAGACTTTTAAAGACAAGGGTGGTTTAACAAGCCATCAAGTCATTCACAGTGGAGTTAGACCATTCATCTGTGGTCAGTGTAGGAAGACTTTTACTTCCAAGACAAGTTTAACAAGACATCAAGTCATTCACAGTGGAGTTCGACCATTCATCTGTGGTCAGTGTGGGAAGACTTTTACTGACAAGGGTAGTTTAGCAATCCATGAAGTCATTCACAGTGGCGTTAAACCGTTCAGCTGTGATCACTGTGGGAAGACATTTACTACAAAGGGTCAGTTAACAAGACATCACCTCATTCACAATGGAGTTAGAACATTCAGCTGTGATCAGTGTGGGAAAGCTTTTACTGAAAAGGGGACATTAACAAAACATCAACTCACTCACAGTGGAGTTAGACCGTTCAGCTGTGATCACTGCGGGAAGACATTTACTACCAAGGCTCACTTAACAACCCATCAACTCATTCACAGTGGAGTGAGACCATTCATCTGTGATCAGTGTGGGAAAGCTTTTGCTGAAAAGGGAACATTAACAAAACATCAACTCACTCACAGTGGAGTTAAACCATTCAGCTGTGATCAGTGTAGGAAGACTTTTACTCGGATGACCACCCTAAGAATCCATCAACTCATTCACAGTGGAGTTAAACCATTCATCTGTGTTCAGTGTGGGAAGGCTTTTACTCAGATGGCCAACCTGACAAAACATCAGCTTGTTCACAGTGGGGTCAGACCATTTAGTTGTGATCAGTGTGAGAAGACATTTACTTCCAAGGGTAGTTTAGCAAGCCATCAACTCAGCCACAGTGGAGTTAGACCATTCAGATGTGATCAGTGTGGAAAAGCTTTTACTGACAAGAAGAATTTAAGACAACATCAACGCATTCACAGTGGAGTTCAACGATTCAGCTGTGATCAGTGTGAGAAAACGTTTACTACCAAGGGTAGTTTAGCAAGCCATCAGCTCATTCACAGTGGAGTTAGACCATTCATCTGTGGTCAATGTGGGAAGACTTTTACTTTCATGAGTAATTTAGCAAGACATCAAGTCATTCACAGTGGAGTTAGACGATTCACCTGTGATCAGTGTGGGAAGACTTTTACTCAGATGGCCACCCTAAGAAACCATCAACTCACTCACAGTGGAGTTAGACCATTCACCTGTGATCAGTGTGGGAAAACTTTTACTACCAAGGGTAGTTTAGCAAGCCATCGGCTCATTCACAGTGGAGTTAGACCATATAACTGTGATCAGTGTGGGAAGGATTTTACTCAGGTGGGTGCCCTACGAAGCCATCAACTCATTCACAGTGGAGTTAGACCATTCAGTTGTGATCAGTGTGGCAAGAGATGTATGACCAAGAGTAATTTAGGAAAACATCAACTCATTCACAGTGGAGTTAGACCATTCAGCTGTGATCACTGTGGGAAGACATTTACAACCAAGAATCATTTAACAAGACACCAAGTCGTCCACAGCGGAGCTGAACCATTCAACTGTGATCAATGTGTGAAAACTGTTTGTCAACATGAACAGTCATTGATCCCTCAATGCCCCCATTCTGATAGACAACTATACCACTGTGACTACTGTGAAAAATCTTTCAAGCGCCAAGAGAGCCTAAAATGTCACCAACGCATCCACACTGCACATGATGTGTACGTATGTGATCACTGTGGAAAACCATTTGTACACTTCTCACAGTTAAAAGCTCATGCAGTTACCCACACCAGGGTTAAACCGTACTGCCGTGACCAGGATGGGAAAGGCTTCAACAATACTGGAATCGCTCACCAACGTGACCACACTGGGGACAGACCCTACAGATGTGATGAGTGTATTCAGGCTTTTAGAACTTTGGCTTCCCTGAAACAACACCAGCAGATCCACACCAGAAAGCAAGCATTCAATCAACATCATAGTAAGGTATGTAAAGGTTGTTTCAGCAACACTGTACACACTATCCTGCATTGGATATTTTGGATATTGTGAATTTTAGTGTGATAGTGTTTTGAGCAAGTGAGGCCAGTCTTGACACAGAAATCTGGGCCAGGTTAATATGGGGATGTAGGTAAGATTGGGAATTCTGACGTGATCAGGGTCAGCACAAATTTGTTCTCACCACATAATGTTTAAAAGACATCACATCAGTGTTAAATATTCTACTGGGATGTTGGATACTTAGCCAATATGAACCCAGCTTAACTCATCAGTTGCTTTCTGGCCTCGTGTCAGTGAGCCTCATACAAGTCTCTGTCACAGCGCTGCTTTATTTGCTAAGATTCCACAATAGTCTGTGCTTTCCAATACAGAACAGTCTTGAGAGTCTGGCAAGAAGCTCCACCCTGTGGTGCAACTAAGTACTGCATCTCATCTACAATAGCTGATGTGTGTATTCTGGAGGGATACTTGTCAGCAGATGCTAAGTATTTAATGACTCACCTTGGATTGTGAGCCAAAAGTACTTTATTGAGGCGTTCCTAGTTTAAACCCCTGCAGCTATTTACTTTCTATATGAGTGTTAATCTTTGTGTCAGACAAGTGAATGTTAAATAGCAACAGGACAAAGTGTCTTCAGATGGCAGTAGTGGTGCTCTGTATTTCAGGCAAGGCATCAGTTGTTCAATGCTGCAGGAAACCTTGACTTACTCTGTGTTTGTGTGTTTGTTTTCCAAGCAGAGCAGCACAGATATGCACACTGGACACAAAGTGAACACCTGCCAAGAAGATTTCCCCATGCTGGGTTCAGTACAAGTTCCTGAAGTGGTCCACAAACTTAAAGTCCTTGAGATCAGGCTCCACAGAATTCAGGTGTAATCTCTTATTTCGTGTCTTTGTTAATGTTGCACTTGATCGATCATGTTTTATTCATCTCTCTATTTCTAGTTTCTGATGAAGTTTCCTTAATTTCTGCGACAAAGTAAAAATAAAGGATCAGCAAGAACAGTGTATGTAGAGAGTATTCACCCCACTTAGAAGTTTTTCCCCCGTTACTGCTTTTAATCCAGTAAAGAATGAGTGACCAAGGACAAAAGAAGCGAGAGAGGTCACCAAGACACCTAATACTCTCTGAAAGAGTTCCAAGCTTCAGCAGCTGAGATGGGAGAGACTGTTCATACAACAACTGTTGTCTGTTTTTCACCAGTCAAAGCTTTATGGGAGACAAAGAGAAAGACTGGAGAAAAGTTCTTATTACATCTGGACTAGAGTTCAGCAGAAGACATGAGGAGACTCTGAAGTCAAGTGAAGAAGGTTCTTTGCTTTGACTTTCTCTATATTCTTTGGTGCACTGTTGTAGGGAGCAGGCTGAAAATCCCGGTTTGAGCTTCAACACTATGAACTTACTTTTTTTATATTATTAAAGTGTAGCTTCTGCACTGTTAAAGGCATTATGGAGGATGTTTTTTTTTTTTGTTTAATTTGTCTGATTCACATAACATGAATATACTGACCTTTAGTGGACTTGTATGTATGGTCTCTAAAAGAATAAAAAAAATAAATAACTGTGGACATGGCAGGACCTGAAAAACATCAGCCAATCAATGCGCTCGGACCGAGGCGTTTGCTTTGCTCCCTTTCCTGTCAATCAAAATCTTCCGGCTCAGGCCTAGTTACGTAGATTACGTACGCCTTGGACTTACGTGTTTTCTGTATGTGTTGCTTTGGTATAGCTTCGTAGTTAGCTGGCGACTTGTTTTGCTCATCTTTTTTGACATAATGGCAGATAAAGATCCAGGGGGACCCAGCCGTAAAAGACAACTTCACGAGTGCTACGCAAGTTTCTGGAGGGGGCGTTTCTTTGTAAATGTTAAGAGGGGGGTGAGGGAGAGGTTGTATGTGCACATGCACATGCTACGTTCAAAGTCATAGGAAATTAAATCTCCTCTAATGCCTTTAAGTGTTGTCTTGTTTGATTGATTTAAATGCTCATTCATTAAATTTTACTTTGGTTGCTTCATTTAAACTCACATCCACTGGTTCTTTAGCGTAAAGTTTTAGCACAGTATATGAAATGCTGTAGCGAACAACAGACCAGTCAACCAAACAAATGAATCAGGCAAACAACCAACCAACAAAAACAAACAGACCAAGCAAACAAACAGATCAAGCCACCAACAAAACAAGCCACAGGACAAACAACCATTAATTTGTTAAATTGATACAAATTTGTGATGATCAACTCTGAAACATTTGGGTGAAATGTAAAATAGTTAAAAGTTGCTCTCTCAACCACCTGCAATGACAAAACTGACAAACAGTCGTATGTCAGGCACTGGCTGTTTTTTATTGATTTTTTTTTTTTTTTTTTTTACCCTTGAACTACATTTTGCTTCTTACCTCTCTCGTTTTACTTCAGTGTAATTTAGGTTTTTACTGCTACTTTTACTTCAATGAAAGGATCACACGACTTCTTCTGTCACTGTGCGTTGGTGTGTCTTTTTGAAACATGTCTGAAAATGAATAAATGAAAAAGAACATCAGCATTAATGCACAGACAGTCATTGGTCTTTTTCTTGGTTACCTGTTGGTGTGTGAGTTGTTGTGCATGAACCAGGAGCGGTTGTTGTCCACGTACATGGCCCAGGCCTTGTCGTCCTTCCCCAGCATCACGTCCTTCAAGTCGGCCCAGGCGATGCCCAACGCTGGGTCAGGGTGGTTGTCATAGCGATGGATGGTCATCTCCAATCATGACGCCTCTGGAGAAGGCGGAGATCCCCATGACCACCCATTCGTCGTAGCTGTTGCAGGTCACCATCAGGTCGTCATTGGAGAAGATTATGTCGGGGTGAGCAGAGGCCGGGTCCAAAGTGAACCAGGCAATTGTTGGAGGAGCAGGTTAATACACACTGTTGTTTTGTGTAAATACAAAACCACACCAGGACCTGATGAAGGGATGATGACTTTACAAACACAACATGATACTGGAGGTTAAAAGTTCAATGAGGTGGAGTTATAGAGATATTGGTTATAATGTGTTTAATTATCTGTAAAAAAAAAACAAAAAAAAAACAAAAAACGAATGGGAGCATTTTAATTTTTATACAAAGCTTGTTTAGATGTAATTCCTGGATTATGCCACGAGGGGGCTCAACCTTAGCAGCCTCGTCTTCAGACTGGAAGAAGTGAGGGAAGAAGAACAGCAATTATTGTTCATCTCATTATTTCTTCTGGTTTTCACAGGTTGTCATCCTCATCTTGCTACGCCTTAAATCATTTCGTAAGGACGGTATTTTTGATGTCAGTATGTGTATTTTCTGTATTTTAATGTCCGTTTCGCCAGATGCTAACAATTATTAGCCAAGCGGGCGACATTCAGCAAGGATTGGCACGTTATGCTGACAAACGCGAGTACCGACTTGCGTACTTAGAATTGAGAATTGAAACGACCTATCATTGGTTTACGCAGACGTCGGCTGCTGATGACGCACTAAACCGTCGACGATCGTACGACGGCGCTTTCTTTTGTTGAAAGTAGTGACACGAACATATGACCGCGGACAGAAGCAGCTTAAAGTCTGTGAGGGTGAATTGAAGCAGCAGCGACGTGAATTTGTGCCGGAAACGGGTTAAGACGGACTGCGAGCTGCTGCCGAGCCGCTTCCAGCAAACACAGTCCGTCCGCTTCGAGGTCTTCTCCGGCATCTGGAGGGACAAGAGCTTCTCACACATCTTCTGGTAGGTTCACACTCACAACCTCTGCAATTTCAGCCACACCTTCGTCAACTGTCTTCAACCAATTCACGTGTATATAAATGAAGTTTAAAGTTTCAAAGCTCTGATGTACCGCACTTGGAGTATCTGATCTGAGATGTATTACTTAATAAGTTCGTGGAATGGAATCTGTTTTGCCTGTTCTAGTATCCGGTAGGAGTTGCTTGTGGTACCTGAAGACGTGAAACTCTTTTCAGTTCATTGGAATGTGTTTTGCAGCTCAAGCAACCCAATGCAGTGTTTAGATAGGGGCGCCCACTCCAGGAGCTTCATGGATGGGAGTCTCGGGGGGTTGGCTGAAGATGGTCCCTGCTCCTTATAAGGTATGGGACAAAGCCAAGAAGCTCGAATGTCCAGGATGGGGGGTCTTTGAGACCCACAGAGCCTATGGGCTGATCGAAGTGGGGTATCCTGTGTTCAACCAAAGTAACAGGAACCAGATGTAGTGACCTTAGATGTCACTGAAGGGTATAAATATAACCTGACTTTTTTGTTTTTGGTGAGATTCTTATTGGCTTTTGAATCCCACATCAGGCAGACGATGGGGCCTGATCAGATGCTGTCTTTTTTTATATAATAAAATATCATAAAAAAAAACAACAGTGTCACCAGACGTGTTATTCAACATCGACACATCTAAGAGAAACCACGATACAGTCACATTAGAAATACGTGGCTTTATTATGGGTCACTGAGCAGGGAAATACATACACCAGCTTCCAGCATTACCAATTTTCTAGCAGCATTCCTGTCTTGAATCACCTGCAGTAGAATATTTATATTCTCTTTATTCTCCTTTTTTTCTGTGTCTGTTTTCTGTGCAAGCTGATTTGTATGCGTTTTAGGTGAAATTGAAAAGAGTTAAAAGTCAACTATTGAGTTGAAATGTGTCCTCTGTGTTGGCTCATGAACATATGGCACACTCTGACCCTTGTGTAGCGAGTGGTATCCTAATTAAGATCTGTTTGATGCCTCAGGTGATTGGCAGGAGGAGGAGAGTCTGACGGAGGAGCAGATGAACGTTGTCAACCATTTTGTCTGAGCTCAACAACGGAGGAAACATGGATTCTTCACAAACAGTAAGAAACATATCACTGTAATATCACCATCGTTAATTTATTGTTTGGAATGTCTAAAGTTGCTCCAGTTGGATGGATGATCCATCCAAATCCAGGTAACGTTGGCTGGAGAGAGGCAGCTCAACTGAGGATGAAATGGTGGAAAGCGAGGAAGTTGTTTATTTGTTGTTTAAGGCCAAACTGACTGCAAGTAAAGCATTACACAAATGTGTTGCATGGGGATGTAGATAAGTAACGCAGGAAAAGTCTTGTTTTTCAAGCCAGGTGTTCAGGAAGTAAAGGATGAGTGTTTTCATTGGTAGAGAATAATACTTTTGGGCATTGTAAGTTTGCAGGCCTTTTTCTTTCTCAAGAAATTCAGACAGTTGAAACCAGACGTTTACTTACACTGTATAAAATGACATAACCTTGTTTTTTGGGGGTATTTTTTCAACAATGTCTGACATTAAATCAAATGATGCTTCTCCTGTTTTAGGTCATTTAGGATTGCCAAAATGATCTGTATTTGCTAAATGCCAGAAAGAGGAAAGAGTCCCTTATTGGAACTTATCTGTCAAAAACCATCCAAAGAACAGTTGATTAAATTGTGAGGGGGTTTCCGAGTCTCATTAATTCCTGCCGTCCGCTACATTTAGATTTATGTCATGCGATTCGGTATCTGTACATAATGTACACATGCCTGTGCTCAGCCCAAGGTAAATTTTTATTAAAATTTTCATCTGTTGGAAAAAATACGATTGAGCAGCCTTGGTGAAGTACTGTGCTCTATGAGGGTTTTCCTTGTTTCAGAATTGAATTTAAATCACTGCCTCTGTTTGTGTCTTTGTCTGTTGCTACAGAAACATGAAAACAGCAATGGAGTGAGACATCAGAAATCTGCGGAGGAAAACAGCGGTTCTCCAGCAACAACAACAAACAGAGATGAATCACTCAGTTGTGAGCAATGTGACAAGACTTTTATCACAGCAACAAAGCTAAGAATTCACCAGCGTATTCACACTGTGGACAAACCGTTCAGTTGTGATCAGTGTGGGAAGAATTTTACTTCCAAGAGTAATCTAACAAAACATCAACTCATTCACAGCGGAGTTAGATCATTCAGCTGTGGTCAGTGTGGGAAGACTTATACTTCCCAGAGTAATTTAACAAGACATGAACTCATTCACAGTGGAGTTAGACCATTCAGTTGTGATCAGTGTGGGAAAGCTTTCACTGACAAGAGTACATTAACAAGCCATCAACTCATTCACAGTGGAGTTAGACCATTCAGCTGTGGTCAGTGTGGGAAGGCTTTTACTCAGATGGCCAACCTGAGAAAACATCGACTCATTCACAGTGGAGTTAAACCATTCAGTTGTGATCAGTGTGGGAACACTTTCACTACCAAGGATTATTTAGCAAGACATCAACTCATTCACAGTGGAGTCAGACCATTCAGCTGTGATCAGTGTGGTAAGACATTTACTACCAAGGGTCATTTAGCAAGTCATCAACTCATTCACAGTGGAGTCAGACCATTCAGCTGTGATCAGTGTGGGAAAGCTTTTAGTCAGACTAGCACCCTCAGAACCCATCAACTCATTCACAGTGGAGTTAGACCGTTCAGCTGTGATCAGTGTGGGAAGACATTTACTACCAAGGGTCTTTTAGCAAGCCATCAACTCATTCACAGTGGAGTTAGCCCATATAGCTGTCATCAGTGTGGGAAGACATTTACTACCAAGAACAATTTCGCAAAACATCAACTCATTCACAGTGGAGTTAGACCATTCAGTTGTGATCAGTGTGGGAAAGCTTTTACTGACAAGAGTACATTAATAAGCCATCAACTCATTCACAGTGGAGTTAGACCATTCATCTGTGGTCAGTGTGGGAAGGCTTTTACTCAGATGGCCAACCTGAGAAAACATCAAGTTGTTCACAGTGGGGTCAGACCGTTTAGTTGTGATCAGTGTGGGAAGACATTTACTTCCAAGAGCCATTTAACAAGCCATCAACTCATTCACAGTGGAGTGAGACCATTCATCTGTGATCAATGTGGGAAGGCATTTACTCAGATGAGCACCCTCACAACCCATCAACTCATTCACAGTGGAGTTAAACCATTCAGCTGTGATCAGTGTGGGAAAGCTTTTAATGTCAAGAAGACATTAAGAAAACATCAACTCATTCACAGTGGAGTTAAATCATTCAGCTGTGATCAGTGTGGGAAAGCTTTTACTTACAAGACGACATTAAGAAAACATCAACTCATTCACAGTGGAGTTAGACCATTCATCTGTGTTCAGTGTGGGAAGGCTTTTACTCAGATGGCCAACCTGAGAAAACATCAGCTTATTCACAGTGGGGTCAGACCATTTAGTTGTGATCAGTGTGGGAAGACATTTACTTCCAAGGGTCCTTTAGCAAGCCATCAACTCAGCCACAGTGGAGTTAGACCATTCATCTGTGATCAGTGTGGGAAGGCATTTACTACCAAGGGTAATTTAACAACACACCAAGTCATCCACAGCAGAGGCAAACCATTCAGCTGTGATCAGTGTGTGAAACCTGTTACTCAACATGAACAGTTATTGATCCATCATTGCCCCCATTCTGGTAGACAACTATACCACTGTGACTACTGTGAAAAATCTTTCAAGGGCCAAGAGAGCCTAAAACGTCACCAACGCATCCACACTGGACAAGATGTGTACGTATGTGATCACTGTGGAAAACTATTTGTAAAGTTCTCACAGTTAAAAGCTCATGCAGTTACCCACACCAGGGTTAAACCGTACCGCAATGACCAGGATGGGAAAGGCTTCAACAACACTGGAGTCACTCACCAATGTGACCACGCTGGGGACAGACCCTACAGATGTGACGAGTGTATTAAGACTTTTAGAACTTTGGCTTCCCTGAAACAACACCAGCAGATCCACACCAGAAAGAAAGCATTCAATCAACATCATAGTAAGGTATGTAAAAAGGTTGTTTCAGCAACACTGTACACACTATTCTGCATTGGATATTTTGGATATTGTTGTGAATTTTAGTGTGATAGTGTTTTGAACAAGTGTTGCCAGTCTTGACACAGAAATCTGGGCCAGATTAATATGGGGATGTAGGTAAGATTGGGAATTCTGACGTGATCAGGGTCAGCACAAATTTGTTCTCACCACACAATGTTTAAAAGACATCACATCAGTGTTAAATATTCTACTGGGATGTTGAATATTTAGCCAGTATAAACCCAGCTTAACTCATAAGTTGCTTTCTGTCCTCGTGTCAGTGAGCCTCATAAGTCTCTGTCACAGCGCTGCTTTGTTCGCTAAGGTTCCACGATGCTCTGTGCTTTCCAACACAGAACAGTCTTGAGGGTCTGGCAAGAAGCTCCACCATGTGGTGCAACTAAGTACTGCAGCTCATCTACAATAGCTGATGTGTGTATTATGGAGGGATACTGTATCAGCAGATGCTAAGTATTTAATGACTCACCTTGGATTGTGAGCCAAAAGCACTTTATTGAGGCATCCTTAGTTTAAACCGATGCAGCCATTTTCTTTCTATATGAGTGTTAATCTTTCTGGAAGCTCAGACAACTGAAAGTTAAATTACAACAGGTCAAAGTGTCTTCAGATGGCAGTAGTGGTGCTCTGTATTTCAGGCAAGACATCAGTTGTTCAATGCTGCAGGAAACCTTGACTTACTCTGTGTTTGTGTGTTTGTTTTCCAAGCAGAGCGGCACAGATATGCACACTGGACACAAAGTGAACACCTGCCAAGAAGATGTCCCCATGCTGGGTGTAAAAAGGATTTATTGCACTGTTCTTGCCCACATGGTTACTCTCTCTCCCATGTGACTGACATGCACACCCCTCACAAGAACACAGCCAGCAGCCAATAGGATTTTACCGCTATTGGCAGTGCAATTGACTGTAGTGGAGAGGAGACCGAAGCTGTGGGAGATACAGAGCTGCACAGAATATGCATGGTTGGAGTTGTGTGCATTCTTGAAACACGAGTTGTCAACTATGATTGTTTGTGTAGAGTTGTATTTTTGTGTTGGAGTTTTGTGTTACAGGCTGTAACTCTTGTCAACTTGAGCATTTATTTAAATTGTTGGGCTGGACTACAGAGCAGTTGTTATTTCATTGATGTTACTGTATGCATATTAAGGGAGATCGTTTCATTGTTTAGAATTTGGTTTGTTCTCTTTGTAGATCCACACATAACCTTCAACTTTGACTGAATGTGTTACTTGTGAGGCAGTGCTCAGTAAAGACGTAGAACTAAATGGCATCTCCACGTGTTTCTGACCGAACACTTTGCAGTGGAACAGCATCTGAATGTTGGATAGTGATAAGATACTGAAATCACTTTAACACCGAGTTCAGCACAAGTTCCTGAAGTGGTCCACAAACTTAGTCCTTGAGATCAGGCTCCACAGAATTCAGGTGTATTCTCTTTCGTGTCTTTGGTAATGTTGCACTCAATTGATCATGTTTTAATCATCTCTCTATTTCTATTGTCTTATGAGGTTTCCTTAATTTCTACTACAAAGTAAAAATATAGGATCAGTAAGTTCAGTGCTTGTACAGAGTATTCACCCCACTTAGCAGTGTTTCACCTGTTATTGCTTTTTATCCAGTAAAGAATGAGTGACCTCGGACAAAAGAAGTGAGAGAGGTCTCCAAGACACTGTAGTATCTGACCTGAGACATGTGATGCTAGACGTGTTGCTAGACGTGCTGTATGTTAAAATGGAATGTATCTTCTCGCTGAAAGAACTCAGTGTTGTATTAGATAGGAGTTCCTTTGCCTAGGGAAGTAACCTATGGATTCCGCAACAGAGTTTATCAATGAGGCTCTTGTTTTTTGGTCTTCTAATACGGATCACATGTGACATGATTCCTTTTGTTCAAAACATATAAAAGTGATCTCTGGTGGCTATTCGGAGAGATTTATTTGGCCGGATCCTCCCAGACAGTCTCTCACATCCACTGGTTCTTTCGTGTAAAGTTTTAGCACAGTATATGAAATGGTCTAGCAAGCAAACAACCAACCAATCAGCCAACTAAACAAAACAAACAGATCAAGTAACCGACAAAACAAACAACCAGTAGTTTGTTAAATTAATACAAATCCGTGAAAATCCATTCTGATCCCTCAGATTCATCTTGGATGAAATGTAGTAAAATAGTTAAAAGTTGCTCTCTCAACCACCTGCTTTGACAAAAGTAACATAAACAGTAATATTTCACACACAGGCTGTTTTTTATTTCTTTGATCCTAGAAATACATTTTGCTTATAACCTCTGTATTTATACTTAAGTGTAATTTTGGTTTTTATTGCTACTTTTACTTCAATAAAAGGATCAGACTACTTCCATCACTGTGTGTTAGTGTTTTTTTCCAAACATGTCTCAAAAGGAATAAATAAAAAAGAACATCAGCATTAAAGCACAAACAGTCATCAGTCTTTTTCTTGGTTA
The DNA here is from genome assembly GCF_021347895.1 of Acanthochromis polyacanthus. NCBI lineage: Eukaryota > Metazoa > Chordata > Actinopteri > Pomacentridae > Acanthochromis > Acanthochromis polyacanthus. The sequence goes on from NC_067113.1 coordinate 28,698,593, forward strand.
CCTGTTGGTGTGTGAGTTGTGCATGAACCAGGAGCGGTTGTTGTCCATGTACATGGCCCAGGCCTTGTCGTCCTTCCCCAGCATCACGTCCTTCAGTACGTCGGCCCGGACGATGTCAAACACTGGGGTTGGTTGCCATAGCGATGGATGGTCATCTCCCAGTAATGGATGCCTCTGGAGAAAGAGTTCCCCATGACCACCCGGTCGTCGTAGCTGTTGCAGGTTACCGTCAGATTGTCGTTGGAGAAGATGATGGGGTGAGTGGAGGCCGGGTCCAAGGTGAACCAGGCAACCGGAGGAGGAGGTAGATGTCTTTTACAGTTAATGTCTAAATTAATTGTAGCTTTTTTTTCTGTAAGTATCCTAAAAAAGGAAAAATTTATAAATTTATAGTAAATTGTTAAAAAAAATGTTAGTTTAAAACTTGAAAAAATAAAATAAAAATCTTTTTTTTATGGTGTTCTTATAGTTTTTACAGGTGCCAATGTACTTTCCAAGAGAAACACAAAATGAATGTTCCAAATTTAAGGTTAAGAACATATAATGTGTAATAAATAAATATATGCCTTAATGACTCAGCAATAATCGGAGCAGCCAAATTTAGAAGGAAGGAGTCCAATTTGTTTTCTCCAGTGGAACTTCTGGAGTCTAAGGCTTGCAGTCCATTCACAACTTCAGCATAATTGAAGGGGCGGAAGGAAAAACAAGAAGTGTGGTCCCCTGCATTCAAACAACCACCATCAACTGACAGGAGGTCAGGATAATTTTTTTCAAATAGATATGCAACATCTGCAAAGTGCTTATTAAAGGCATGGAAAATGTCTGATGAGTTACAAATCACACAGTCATCAGTTGTTATACGAGTGGGCAGAGTATTTGAGGTCTTGAGTAGGATCCATCCATCCATTCTCTATACACCGCTTTATCCTCACTAGGGTCGCTGGAGCCTATCCCAACTGACTCGGGCGAAGGCAGGGGACACCCTGGACAGGTCGCCAGTCTGTCGCAGGGCTACATATATAGACAAACAATCACACTCACATTCACACCTACGGGCAATTTAGAGTTATCAATTAACCTCAGCATGTTTTTGGACTGTGGGAGGAAGCCGGAGTAGCCGGAGAAAACCCACGCATGCACAGGGAGAACATGCAAACTCCATGCAGAAAGATCCCAGGCCCAACCCGGGATTCGAACCAGGGATCTTCTTGCTGCAAGGCAAAAGTGCTAACCACTTATTCCACTGTGCAGCCCGTAGCTGGTGATTAGAGGTAATAAATATTCAGATTTGGCTTTTCTTCCAGCCGAGGTGCATTTATTCCTGAGTTTTCTGAAAGAGAACCAGTGTTGAGGGTCTCCTGAACGTCTAGCAGAACTCCAGGCCTTGTTTCCGTCACTGAACAAAGTTGACAGCTCATTTGAGAACCAGGAAACGGTTCTGTCCTTCATTGGGAGCCTTTTAAAAGGGGCATGCTTGTCAACACATGAAATAAAAATATGTGTAAAGAATTGCAGGGTCACCTGAACATCAGAGATCTCTGCTCTAAAATGAAAAAAATCATTTGCTACATTGTCCAAAAAGTGTTGCTCATTAAAGAGCCTAAAATTTCTCTTTAAAACTGTTTTTGAATTTATTTTTTCAAATCTGGCATTTCTCACACAAGCTGTAGGACAGTAATCACTTATTCCCAGCTCAGAAAGTTCACAGCTCACAATTTTATAAACTTTGTTAGAAAGCACGAGGTCGATTAAAGTAGATTTTAAACTGTCTTTTAGAATGGGTCTAGTGGGCTCAATTATGATCTGAGTTCAGTTCAGGTTAAAGCAACATACCTTTAATTTTTCTGTGTTGTTTCGTCAGTTCAATTTAAAATCACCCATAACAAGCATTTCAGAATCCTCATACACTGAAATTAATTTTGCTAGAGAGTCAATGGACTCTGAATCAGCGGATGGGGGTCTATATAGATACTTATTCTCACCAGTGGAGATGGCTCCAGCTGTATTTGCAGGGCAATAAATTGAAAACATTTAGGCTTGGTGACTGAATGGAAAACAGACACTGACAACCCAGATTTTGCAGAGACTGCTACTCCACCTCCTCTCCCAGCTCCATCCACTCTAAACAAAGTGTAGCCTTCTAAAGCTCCATCACAATCTTTCGTGCTTTTCTTCAAGCATGTTTCACTCAAAACTAAGATGTCAGGATTCGTTTGTAGCATTAAAACTCTGACTCCGGCTTGTGGCGGAGACGGCCCGAATATTCAGATCATTTCGTCTGGTCTCCCGGGTCCAAATTTTGCCTTCGTTTTGTCTTCAGTTAAACTGAAGAATTCCCAAACAGCGGAGGTCTTCAGCATCTTGTCTTCTGTTTATGCAACGAAATGAAGCGTGACATCAGAGTCGGCAGCCACCTGTGATAACAAACATGAATGGAGGAGCCAAGATGAGCTGAACATGACGGGATGAGCTGAAGTGGGCTGAAGGCGAAGGGAAGAGACGAGCTCCGAATATTTTCATCTGGGGGGAGGAGGGGGTGATCACAGAGACAGATGTGTACATGTTTATGTGATTACAGGACGGGATGAGCCCATGTGGGCCGAAGGCAGAGGGAAGACTGTAACGCCGCATATTCTTTCCGCCCGATTTGCCTGATTCGTTTGTTTGGTTGACTGGTCTGTTGTTCGTTACAGCATTTCATGTACTGCGCAAAAACTTTACGCTAAAGAACCAGAGGATGTGAGTTTAAATGAAGCAACCAAAGTAAAATTTAATGAATAAGCATTTAAAACAATCGAACAAGACAACACTTAACAGTGCAGAAGCTACAATTTTTTTTTTTTAAAAACAAAGTAAGTTCATGGTGTTGAAGCTCAAACCAGGATTTTCAGCCTGCTCCCAACAACAGTGCACCAAAGTATAAAGAGAAAGTCAAAGCAAAGAACCTTCTTCAGTTGACTTCAGAGTCTCCACGTCTTCTGCTGAACTCTAGTCCAAATTTAATAAGAACTTTTCTCCACAGAGTCTCTCTTTGTCTCCCATAAAGCTTTGACTGGTGAAAAACAGACAACAGTTGTATGAACAGTCTCTCCCATCTCAGCTGCTGAAGCTTGGAACTCCTTCAGAGGAGTATTAGGTGTCTCTGTGACCTCTCTCACATCTTTTGTCCTTGGTCACTCATTCTTAATGGATTAAAAGCAACAACAGTTGAAAAACTTCTAAGTAGGGTGAATACTCTGTACAAGCACTGTACTTGCTGATCTGTTATTTTTACTTTGTAGCAGAAATTAAGGAAACTTCATCAGAAACTAGAAATAGAGAGATGAATAAAACATGATCGATCAAGTGCAACATTGACCAAGACACTAAACAAGAGATGGCATCTGAATTCTGTGGAGCCTGATCTCAAGGACTTTAAGTTTGTGGACCACTTCAGGAACTTGTACTGAACCCAGCATGGGGAAATCTTCTTGGCAGGTGTTCACTTTGTGTCCAGTGTGCATATCTGTGCCGCTCTGCTTGGAAAACAGACACACAAAACAAAGTAAGTCAAGGTTTCCTGCAGCATTGAACAACTGATGCCTTGCCTGAAATACAGAGCACTAGTTGAAACCTGGCCCAGATTTCTGTGTCAAGTCTGGCCACACTTGTTCAAAACACTATCACACTAAAATTCACAATATCCAAAATATCCAATGCAGAATAGTGTGTACACTGTTGCTGAAACAACCTTTACATACCTTACTATGATGTTGATTGAATGCTTGCTTTCTGGTGTGGATCTGCTGGTGTTGTTTCAGGGAAGCCAAAGTTCTAAAAGTCTTAATACACTCGTCACATCTGTAGGGTCTGTCCCCAGCGTGGTCACATTGGTGAGTGACTCCAGTGTTGTTGAAGCCTTTTCCATACTGGTCATTGCGGTACGGTTTAACCCTGGTGTGGGTAACTGCATGAGCTTCTAAGTGTGAGAACTTTACAAATAGTTTTCCACAGTGATCACATACGTACACATCTTGTCCAGTGTGGATGCGTTGGTGACATTTTAGGCTCTCTTGGCGCTTGAAAGTTTTTTCACAGTAGTCACAGTGGTACAGCTGTCTACCAGAATGGGGGCATTGATGGATCAATGACTGTTCATGTTGAGAAACAGCTTTCACACACTGATCACAGTTGAATGGTTCACCTCTACTGTGGATGACTTGGTGTCTTGTTAAATAACCCTTAGTAGTAAAAGTCTTCCCACACTGATCACATCTGTATGGTCTAACTTCACTGTGAATGAGTTGATGGGTTCTTAGGGTGGCCATCTGAGTATAAGTCTTCCCACACTGATCACAGATGAATGGTCTCACTCCACTGTGAATGAGTTGATGGCGTGCTAAACTAACCTTGGAAATAAAAGTCTTCCCACACTGATCACATCTGAATGGTCTAACTCCACTGTGAATGAGTTGATGTTCTGTTAATGTCTTCTTGTGATTAAAAGTCTTTCCACACTCATCACAGCTGAATGGTCTAACTCCACTGTGAATGACTTGATGGTTTCTTAGGGTGGCCATCTGAGTAAAAGTCTTTCCACACTGATCACAGATGAATGGTCTAACTCCACTGTGAATGACTTGATGGCTTGTTAAATGACCCTTGAAAGTAAATGTCTTCCCACACTCATCACAGCGGAATGGTCTAACTCCACTGTGAATGAGTTGATGTTCTGTTAATTTCCTCTTGTGAGTATAAGTCTTCCCACACTGATCACAGCTGAATGGTCTAACTCCACTGTGAATGACTCGATGAATTCTTAGGTTGGCCATCTGAGTAAAAGTCTTCCCACACTGATCACAGCTAAATGGCCTGACTCCACTGTGAATGAGTTGATGGGTTGCTAAATTAAACTTAGAAGTAAATGTCTTCCCACACTGATCACAGATGAATGGTCTAACTCCGCTGTGAATGAGTTGATGGGCTGTTAGATTACCCTTGGAAGTAAAATTCTTCCCACACTGATCACAGCTGAACGGCTTTTCCGCAATGTGAATACGCTGGTGAATTCTTAACTTTGTCGCTGTGATAAAAGTCTTGTCACATTGCTCACAACTGAGTGATTCATCTCTCTTTGTTGTTGTTGTTGGGGAACCGTTGTTTTCCTCCGCAGATTTCTGATGTCTCACTCCATTGCTGTTTTCACGTTTCTGTAGCAACAAAGACACAAACAGATGCAGTGATTTAAAAGCAATTGTGAAACAAGAAAAGTAATCAGAGAGAGCAGTCCTTCGTCATGGTTGCTCAGTCGTACCATTTCTGACGGATGAAATTTTTTTGGGGCATTTTTCAGCTTTATTCAATAGGTGCCGTGACAGACAGTATAGGAGCAGCAAAGGGCCGCAAGCGAGAATTGAACCCGGGCCGATGGGTTGGGGAAGCCCCTGTATATGCGTTGCACGCTTAACCCACTGAGCTGTCCGGGGGCCCACGGATGAAATTGATGTGTTGTGCATGTGTGCATTATGTACGGACACCAAATCGTGTGACGTAAATGTAGCTGATGGCAGGAATTGATGGGCCTCGGAAACCCCCTCACAATTTAATAAACTGTTCTTTGGATGGTTTTTGACGGATAAGTCCCAATAAGGGACTCTCTTTCCTGATTCTGGCATTTAGCAAATAGAGATCATTTTGGCAATCCTAAATGACCTAAAACAGGAGAAGCATCATTTGATTTAATGTCAGACATTGTTGAAAAAAACAAAAACAAGACCATGTGTCATTTTATACAGTGTAAGTAAACTTCTGGTTTCAAATGTCTGAATTTCTTGACAAGGAAAAAGGCCTGCAAACTTACAATGCCCAAAAGTATCATTCTCTACCAAAGAAAACACTCATCCTTTCCTTCCTCAACAACTGGCTTGAAAAACAAGACTTTTCCCCGCGTTACTTATCTACATCCCCATGCAACACATTTGCGGAATGTTTCACTCGTAGTCAGTTTGGCCTTAAACAATAAATAAACAACTTCCTAGCTTTCCACCATTTCATCCTCAGTTTAGCTGCCTCTGCAGAGCTATATCTCTCCAGCCAACCTTACCTGGATTTGGTTGGATCATCTATCCAACTGGAGCAACTTTAGACATTCCAAACAATAAATTAACAATGACGATATTACAGTGATATGTTTCTTACTTTTTGTGAAGAATCCATTTTTCCTCCGTTGTTGAGCTCAGACAAAATAGTTGACAACGTTCGTCTGCTCCTCCGTCAGACTCTCCTCTTCCTGCCAATCACCTGTGACATCAAACAGATCTTAATTAGGATACCACTCTCTACACAAGGGTCGCAGTGTGCTATACGTTCATCAGCCCATGCAGAGGACACATTTCTACTCAATAGACTTCTAGCTCTTTTCAATTTCACCTAAAACTCACACAAATCAGCTTGCACAGAAAACTGACATGAAAAAAGGAGAATAAAGAGAATATAAAAATTCTACTGCAGGTGATTCAAGACAGAAATGCTGCTAGAAAACAGGTAATGCTGGAAATAAGTGTATGAATTTTCCTGCTCAGTGACCTTCAGTAAAGCCACTGATTTCTAATGTGACTGCTGTACATCAGAGCTCTGAAACTTTAAACTTCATTTATATACACGTGATATTGAAGAAGTGCAATGAAGGAGATGTGGAAATCTCTTATCTTTCTTGGGACGAATAAAAGTGGAATTAGTGTTACTGACTAAATATTCTCTCAGATAAATACCAACAGAATAATCCATTTTCTAATCTGTGTTCCATCAACTGCAGCACCAGCAGTGTAAACAGACTGGGAAGCAAATCAGGAACAAGGATAAAAACATACTGATGGTTTCTCTGCATCACCAACTGAATGCATGTAGGTTCCCATGGAAACACAACTCAGACAGTGTGTGACACGGTAACTGCATGGCTTCATTCAATGGGACAACTAACATACAGCTCACAGTGATCGAGCTGTGCACCATCTGTTACCATGGTGATCTACCAACCGTCATGATGCTCCAAACTCTCCCTTCCAGATCAACATACCTGCTCACACATTAGTCTGTTTCCTAGTTCAGCCATCAGAGCAGCAGGAGACACATTAACTGCTTCATATAAACACTGGAAAAACACTCTGATGATAATGTTGAAGTTCAAATAGACTAAAAAATTAAGTTGTCATGGAAAGTCCCATCTGTGAACATATTAACAACAAAAAAATGATGTTTGAACCATATGTAGCTGCATGTCACAATAAAAACCACTAACGATATGTTTTAATATGAAATACTTCTACACAAACATGAAAAACAAGTTATTTTCATTTAACTGTGTAGCGTGACTACTAAAGTAGTTACACACGTGGACAAAATTGTTGGTACCCCTCAGTTAAAGAAGGAAAAACCCACAATTCTCACTGAAATCACTTGAAACTCACAAAAGTAACAATAAATAAAAATTTATTGAAAATTAAATAATCAAAATCAGCCATCACTTTTGAATTGTTGATTAACATAATTATTTAAAAAAACAAACTAATGAAATAGGGCTGGACAAAAATGATGGTACCCATAACTTAATATTTTGTTGCACAACCTTTTGAGGCAATCACTGCAATTAAACGATTTCTGTATTTGTCAATGAGCGTTCTGCAGCTGTCAACAGGTATTTTGGCCCACTCCTCATGAGCAAACAGCTCCAGTTGTCTCAGGTTTGATGGGTGTCTTCTCCAAATGGCATGTTTCAGCTCCTTCCACATATGTTCAATGGGATTCAGATCTGGGCTCATAGAAGGCCACTTTAGAATAGTCCAACGCTTTTCTCTCAGCCATTCTTGGGTGTTTTTGGCTGTGTGTTTTGGATCGTTGTCCTGTTGGAAGACCCATGACCTGCGACTGAGACCAAGCTTTCTGACACCAGGCAGCACATTTCTCTCCAGAATGCCTTGATAGTCTTCAGATTTCATCGTACCTTGCACACTTTCAAGACACCCTGTGCCAGATGCAGCAAAGCAGCCCCAAAACATTACTGAGCCTCCTCCATGTTTCACCGTAGGGACAGTGTTCTTTTCTTCGTATGCTTGGTTTTTGAGTCTATGAACATAGAGTTGATGTGCCTTACCAAAAAACTCCAGTTTGGTCTCATCTTTCCAAAGGACATTCTCCCAGAAGCTTTGTGGCTTGTCAACATGCATTTTTGCAAATTCCAGTCTGGCTTTTTTATGAGTTTTTTCAGCAGTGGTGTCCTCCTTGGTCGTCTCCCATGAAGTCCACTTTGGCTCAAACAACGACGAATGGTGCGATCTGACACTGATGTACCTTGGCCTTGGAGTTCACCTTTAATTTCTTTGGAGGTTGCTCTGGGCTCTTTGGATACAATTCCAACGATCCGTCTCTTCAATTTGTCATCAATTTTCCTCTTGCGGCCACGTCCAGGGAGGTTGGCTACTGTCCCGTGGGTCTTGAACTTCTGAATAATATGAGCCACTGTTGTCACAGGAACTTCAAGCTGTTTAGAGATGGTCTTATAGCCTTTACCTTTAAGATGTTTGTCTATCATTTTTTTTCGGCTGTCCTGGGACAATTCTCTCCTTCGCTTTCTGTTGTCCATGTTCAGTGTGGTACACACCTTTTCACCAAACAGCAGGGTGACTACTTGTCTCCCTTTAAATAGGCAGACTGACTGATTATGAGTTTGGAAACACCTGTGATGTCAATTAAATGACACACCTGAGTTAATCATGTCACTCTGGTCAAATAGTTTTCAATCTTTTATAGAGGTACCATCATTTTTGTCCAGGCCTGTTTCATTAGTTTGTTTTTTTAAATAATTATGTTAATCAACAATTCAAAAGTAATGGCTGTTTTTGATTATTTAATTTTCAATACATTTTTATTTATTGTTACTTTTGTGAGTTTCAAGTGATTTCAGTGAGAATTGTGGGTTTTTCCTTCTTTAACTGAGGGGTACCAACAATTTTGTCCACATGTGTAAGTTACACTTGTTATTAAAAGTGCACCATCCTCAGTTTGTCTGAGGAAATTAGCAGTTTAAACCAAGTCTCAAAGACTTTGATTAAAATGATCAGTCTGATATCTAGAAGTCCAGAATCAGGTTAACCGGCTAAAGGAAGAGGATTATGGTGAAAGGAGGGTAGATGGTGAACTGAGTTATGATGGATACGTTTAGGAGTGAATCCATTTGGTACCTGGTCGCAAACTTGTGCGTATGCAAGGGTTAGGGTTAGGGATGACAATTCAGCAACTGCCAGTGGTTTATAAATCCATGTTTGATCACCATAAATAAATAATAAAACACTGATTTTACATTCACTCAATACACACAAGTTTACATCCGCACGAGTTTGCATAGGCACGAGTTGACCAGTATCCATCCATTTAACTATCATCAAGTTATTACAACATCTACCCAATCACTGCACATGTGTAGGTAAATTACGAGCATCACCTCAGTTCACTGAGAAAATGATCATTTTAGATTAAATCTCAAAGAGGCTTTAATGTAAATGAAGCTGATCAGTCGGTGAGCTGAAAGTCTTTAGTTACTGAACTGACCTCAGCTCCCACACAAAGAAAGACACCAAACCGTGAATTGGTTGAAGACAGTTGGCGAAGCTGTGGGTGAAAATGTTGAGAGGTTGTGAGTGTGAACCTACCAGAAGATGTGTGAGAAGAACAGAAGATGTCCCTCCAGATGCCGGAGAAGACCTCGAAGCGGACGGACTGTGTTTGCTGGAAGCGGCTCGGCAGCAGCTCGCAGTCCGTCTTCACCCGTTTCCGGCACAAATTCACGTCGCCGCTTCTCAAATTCTCCCTCACAGACTTTTAGGCTGCTTCTGTCGGCGACCACGTGTTATTTTCGTCGCTAGTGTCAACAAAACAAGGCTCCGGTACGACCGTCGACAGTTTAATGCGTCGTCAGCAGCCGACGTCTGCGTCGGGGGCTCTTCCCATGGCGTTTCATATCTATGGTGGGGGCTCGCTCGACATGAGCCGCACATGCGCAGAAACGATCATTGCAAAACGACATGGATTAAAGTGGACACAGTTCACCCCACAGATATATACAAACAGTTCACCCCCCATGAGGGGGTCTCCATGCCCTCACGCCGCCTGGGCAAGCTAGTGGTCCCATTTGGACAGTATGTGAATGCCCCATTCTGCTGGCTTGTGGTAAATGATGTGGGCTACATGACATAGTTAAGATAAATTATTTATTTCCATTGTAGGCTATGAATGTAACACATAATGCTGTCATGCTTCAAATAGATTACCTGTAAAACTCTTCCTGTTTCCAGTGTTCATGACTCGACTTCTTTACTTATCACAGTTGCAGTGACAATAATGATGACTGTACTAAGAATGGAATAGAAAAGATCTTTATTGTCACTGTTACAGAAAACAATGAAAATCAGTTTAGTACTCTCTGTATACACACGTGGACAAAATTGTTGGTACCCCTCAGTTAAAGAAGGAAAAACCCACAATTCTCACTGAAATCACTTGAAACTCACAAAAGTAACAATAAATAAAAATGTATTGAAAATTAAATAATCAAAAACAGCCATTACTTTTGAATTGTTGATTAACATAATTATTTAAAAAAACAAACTAATGAAACAGGCCTGGACAAAAATGATGATACCTCTATAAAAGATTGAAAACTATTTGACCAGAGTGACATGATTAACTCAGGTGTGTCATTTAATTGACATCACAGGTGTTTCCAAACTCATAATCAGTCAGTCTGCCTATTTAAAGGGAGACAAGTAGGCACCCTGCTGTTTGGTGAAAAGGTGTGTACCACACTGAACATGGACAACAGAAAGCGAAGGAGAGAATTGTCCCAGGACATCCGAAAAAAAATGATAGACAAACATCTTAAAGGTAAAGGCTATAAGACCATCTCTAAACAGCTTGAAGTTCCTGTGACAACAGTGGCTCATATTATTCAGAAGTTCAAGACCCACGGGACAGTAGCCAACCTCCCTGGACGTGGCCGCAAGAGGAAAATTGATGACAAATTGAAGAGACGGATCGTTGGAATTGTATCCAAAGAGCCCAGAGCAACCTCCAAAGAAATTAAAGGTGAACTCCAAGGCCAAGGTACATCAGTGTCAGATCGCACCATTCGTCGTTGTTTGAGCCAAAGTGGACTTCATGGGAGACGACCAAGGAGGACACCACTGCTGAAAAAAACTCATAAAAAAGCCAGACTGGAATTTGCAAAAATGCATGTTGACAAGCCACAAAGCTTCTGGGAGAATGTCCTTTGGACAGATGAGACCAAACTGGAGCTTTTTGGTAAGGCACATCAACTCTATGTTCATAGACTCAAAAACCAAGCATACGAAGAAAAGAACACTGTCCCTACGGTGAAACATGGAGGAGGCTCAGTAATGTTTTGGGGCTGCTTTGCTGCATCTGGCACAGGGTGTCTTGAAAGTGTGCAAGGTACGATGAAATCTGAAGACTATCAAGGCATTCTGGAGAGAAATGTGCTGCCTGGTGTCAGAAAGCTTGGTCTCAGTCGCAGGTCATGGGTCTTCCAACAGGACAACGATCCAAAACACACAGCCAAAAACACCCAAGAATGGCTGAGAGAAAAGCGTTGGACTATTCTAAAGTGGCCTTCTATGAGCCCAGATCTGAATCCCATTGAACATATGTGGAAGGAGCTGAAACATGCCATTTGGAGAAGACACCCATCAAACCTGAGACAACTGGAGCTGTTTGCTCATGAGGAGTGAGCCAAAATACCTGTTGACAGCTGCAGAACGCTCATTGACAAATACAGAAATCGTTTAATTGCAGTGATTGCCTCAAAAGGTTGTGCAACAAAATATTAAGTTATGGGTACCATCATTTTTGTCCAGCCCTATTTCATTAGTTTGTTTTTTTTTAAATAATTATGTTAATCAACAATTCAAAAGTGATGGCTGATTTTGATTATTTAATTTTCAATAAATTTTTATTTATTGTTACTTTTGTGAGTTTCAAGTGATTTCAGTGAGAATTGTGGGTTTTTCCTTCTTTAACTGAGGGGTACCAACAATTTTGTCCACGTGTGTAGCAGCATTAAAAATAAACTATGTAACACACTCTAAAATATATATACAACATAACAGCAAATATACAGTATGGAAAAGGTTTGTGATTAGAGACCTGCTCTACACATGATTATTGAACATGAATAAGCTATTAATTATTACTATGATTACAGCATACTTGACAGGCACAGAGCAGAGGTCAGAGATCTGCAAAGAAAAGGAGAAATAGGGAACAAGTGGATCAAAGACTACCTGGCTGAGTATGCAGAGAGTTTCCCCCAGGTCTCCATGATCCTCAAGGCCAACACTGACCAGTGTGTCTATGGTCAGGAAGGGTTTGAGACTCGAACCTTTCAAGAGATATGGGAACTCTACAGCCAGTACACCACCCAGAAGAACAGGTCAGAGCAGTTCATCTCTGAGCCGAGAGAGAGGATACTGAAGGCATCCAGTTCTGTGAGGAGGTGGTTGAACACGCCCGTGACCCGTATCACAAGCGTGCATGTTGACATGAAACGTGTGCTC